>NC_138771.1:507298772-508673772 GCF_965119305.1 Pelophylax lessonae | reverse complement strand
CTGACATCCGATTTTGCGTCCTTTCCGTTTTTTAAACGGAAGAAAAATAGGGTTCTGTTCCGTTCCAAAAAACAGAACAGAACTGAAAGGACGCAAATCGGATGTCAGCGGATGGTCATCCGCTGACATCCGCAATCCCATTGACATGCATTATGTCAGTTTTTCATCCGCAAACGGATGGGATGATATACGGACATACGGAACGCCCATGTGAAAGAATCCTAATATGTATCTTGCAGCCTACCATTCATTAGATGTGGTGGCTGCATCAGTTTTCTTTTTTCCCTCTGTTTTCCCCCAGGGCCGGACTGGGAATAAATTCATACCAGCCCCATAGTATTATTATACCAGCCCAACAGCATAACGTCATTATTTTCTTGTTCATAAAAGGAAAAATCATGCATTTTAAAGCACATTTGAAGAGTGTATTATATGTAGATAAGACAGATATGTTCTGGCAATATACAGTGGGTATGGAAAGTATTCAGACCCCCTTAAATTTTTCACTCTTTGTTATATTGCAGCCATTTGCTAAAATCATTTAGGTTCATTCTTCTTCCTCATGAATGTATACATAGCACCCCATAATGACAGAAAAACACAGAATTATTGACATAGTTGCAGATTTATTAAAAAAGAAAAACTGAAATATCACACTGTCCTAAGTATTCAGACCCTTTGCTCAGTATTTAGTAGAAGCCCCCTTTTGATCTAATACAGCCAGGAGTCTTTTTGGGAAAGATGCAACAAGTCTTTCACACCTGGATTTGGGGATCCTCTGCCATTCCTCCTTGCAGATCCTCTCCAGTTCTGTCAGGTTGGATGGTAAACGTTGGTGGACAGCCATTTTTAGGTCTCTCCAGAGATGCTCAATTGGGTTTAAGTCAGGGCTCTGGCTGGGCCATTCAAGAACAGTCATGGAGTTGTTGTGAAGCCACTCCTTTGTTATTTTAGCTGTGTGCTTAGGGTCATTGTCTTGTTGGAAGGTGAACCTTCGGCCCAGTCTGAGGTCCAGAGCACTCTGGAGAAGGTTTTTGTCCAGGATATCCCTGTACTTGGCCGCATTCATTTTTCCCTCGATTGCAACCAGTCGTCCTGTCCCTGCAGCTGAAAAACACCCCCACAGCATGATGCTGCCACCACCATGCTTCACTGTTGGGACTGTATTAGACAGGTGATGAGCAGTGCCTGGTTTTCTCCACACATACCGCTTAGAATTAAGGCCAAAAAGTTCTATTTTGGTCTCATCAGACCAGAGAATCTTATTTCTCACCATCTTGGAGTCCTTCAGGTGTTTTTTAGCAAACTCCATGCCGGCTTTCATGTGTCTTACACTGAGGAGAGGCTTCCGTCGGGCCACTCTGCCATAAAGCCCCGACTGGTGGAGGGCTGCAGTGATGGTTGACTTTCTACAACTTTCTCCCATCTCCTGACTGCATCTCTGGAGCTCAGCCACAGTGATCTTTGGGTTCTTCTTTACCTCTCTCACCAAGGCTCTTCTCCCCCGATAGCTCAGTTTGGCCGGACGGCCAGCTCTAGGAAGGGTTCTGGTCGTCCCAAACGTCTTCCATTTGAGGATTATGGAGGCCACTGTGCTCTTAGGAACCTTAAGTGCAGCAGAAATCTTTTTGTAACCTTGGCCAGATCTGTGCCTTGCCACAATTCTGTCTCTGAGCTCTTCAGGCAGTTCCTTTGACCTCATGATTCTCATTTGCTCTGACATGCATTGTGATCTGGAAGGTCTTATATAGACAGGTGTGTGGCTTTCCTAATCAAGTCCAATCAGTATAATCAAACACAGCTGGACTCAAATGAAGGTGTAGAACCATCTCAAGGATGATCAGAAGAAATGGAAAGCACCTGAGTTAAATATATGAGTGTCACAGCAAAGGGTCTGAATACGTAGGACCATGTGATATTTCAGTTTTTCTTTTTTAATAAATCTGCAACAATGTCAACAATTCTGTGTTTTTCTGTCAGTATGGGGTGCTATGTGTACATTCATGAGGAAGAAGAATGAACTTAAATGATTTTAGCAAATGGCTGCAATATAACAAAGAGTGAAAAATTTAAGGGGGTCTGAATACTTTCTGTACCCACTGTATGCTACAGGATAACAACAGGACAGGGGGTCAGAGGCTATGCATTGGATGGTACAGGAGACGTCTTAGGCTGTGCAGACATGGTACAGGAGATGTCAGAGGCTGTGCATTGAATGGTACAGGAGACATCTTAGGCTGTGCAGACATGGTACAGGAGATGTCAGAGGCTGTGCGGACATGGTACAGGAGATGTCAGAGGCTGTGCGGACATGGTACAGGAGATGTCAGAGGCTGTGCGGACATGGTACAGGAGATGTCAGAGGCTCTGCGGACATGGTACAGGAGATGGCAGAGGCTGTGCGGACATGGTACAGGAGATGTCAGAGGCTGTGCGGACATGGTACAGGAGATGTCAGAGTGTTAGGGTGCTGGTGGTAACCTGACGGCAGAGATAGGCCCGATGTTCGCTAGAGGGCGGAGCTTGGATGGGAACCCCCAAGGTAAGTGACACAGGCTAGCCTGAGGTGCGGAATCTAAGTATCCACCAGTTTTCGCCAGAGCCTCTGGTGGTGAGGATGGACTTCGCTGCGTGTGGATGACAGGTCGCGGTCCTCAGGGTTGCCCCACCAAGGGAGAACCGGTCAAGGTCCGAAGGCAGGTAAACAGACAAGGGAGATCAGAGAGAATGGTCAAACAAGCCAGGGTCAGGATGGGCAGCAGACGAGCAGAGTCAGGAACAAGCCAAAAGGTTAACAGGAAATCAGCAGGAAACAGGTCACAGGTTCAGGAACAACGGCAAGAGCCGAAGACAAGACAGCAAAGTGCCAGTGCATCACCTGCCTTTAAATAGGCCTTCTTTGGCTCCAAAACATCTGGGTCAGTGCGTGCAAATGTGAGAACGCATGACGTGCACATTGGCTAATTCGCGCATGCGCGTTAGCAAATAGCGGTTGCTAACGGGAGCTAATTCGCGCATGCGTATTAGCAAATTAGCGGTTGCTAACGGGAGCTAATTCGCGCATGCGTATTAGCCAATTAGCAGTTTCTAACAAACGGTTTCTAACACAGAGGCTGTGCGGACATGATACAGGAGATGTCAGAGGCTGTGCGGATATGGTACAGGAGATGTCAGAGGCTGTGTGGACATGGTACAGGAGATGTCAGAGGCTGTGTGGACATGGTACAGGGGATGTCAGAGGCTGTGCATTGGATCGTACAGGAGACGTTTTAGGCTGTGCGGACATGGTACAGGAGATGTCAGAGGCTGTACGGACATGGTACAGGGGTTGTCATAGGCTGAGCAGACATGGTACAGGAGATGTCAGAGGCTGTGCCGACATGTACAGGAGATGTCAGAGGCTCTGTGGACATGGTACAGGAGATGTCAGAGGCTGTGCCGACATGTACAGGAGATGCCAGAGGCTGTGCATTGGATGGTACAGGGGTTGTCATAGGCTGAGCAGACATGGTACAGGAGATGTCAGAGGCTGTGCGGACATGGTACAGGAGATGTCAGAGGCTGTGCGGACATGGTACAGGAGATGTCAGAGGCTGTGCGGACATGGTACAGGAGATGTCAGAGGCTGTGCGGACATGTACAGGAGATGTCAGAGGCTGTGCGGACATGATACAGGAACTGTCAGAGGCTGTGCGGACATGGTACAGGAGATGTCAGGTGCTGTATGGACATGGTACAGGAGATGTCAGGCGCTGTGCGGACATGGTACAGGAGATGTCAAAGGCTGTGCAGACATGGTACAGGAGATGTGAGAGGTTGTGCGGACATGGTACAGGAGATATCAGAGGCTGTGTGGACATGGTACAGGAGATGTCAGGCGCTGTGCGGATATGGTACAGGAGATGTCAGGCGCTGTGTGGACATGGTACAGGAGATATCAGGCGCTGTCTACAACAACTTACTCTTATTCTCCCTGGATACACTTGCTCCTCACTCTACACGCAGAACCAGACCTTGGCTGTGTTAGACGATGAGTTTATGTGAAATTTCCATTAACAGCTGTAAATAATATTGTAATTATAAATATATTTCTCAGTCAGAGTTGTATCAGTGTGGGTGTGTAATATGTCTTCTCATACTACTAATACTGGGAATATTCAAATTATTACTACGGTATGTGAGAAGGCTTTTCACAGACAGTCCAGTGCCTGAGTTCGTATATCTAAACAATGGGACCCAAACCTTTATGTTTTATGAATATTCACTTCAAAAGATCCCTCATTTAGATATGCAATAAAGGTGACCAGCCTGTTATGTATTCTTAATTTCTCTGAAAAAGGTCATGAACTGGCATACCTAATTGTCTCTACCAAAAAAAAAAAAAGAGCTGACTTATGCGAAGTACAGCTAGGGAATTGAGAATTAGCCAATCCTTAAAAGGATGAGTACAATTTGAATAGAAGGAATAGAGATGTCAACCAATCAGAGTCACTCCATGCAAACCAATGACGGAGAGGCCTATAATAATGCACACACACTAGATAAAGAAGGGGGAAGAAGTCTTTGGAACACCAGTTACCAGAATGGGGCCCTCTTGCACAGGGGCATGGTAATTATGGAATATATCGCTTATATCTAAATGTTTATCTTATGTATTTTCTTACTCACTGTGTGTATTTAAAATTATTTTAGAGCTCACTTAATATTGTTTCTTTTCTGTAACCTTATAGATTGTTTTTTCTCAGACCTTCATAATATTTCCCAATACATTTCTGTTGTGTTGAAGCTTTCACTTTTGTGTAAGAACTCTCATTTACTAAATAATATCAGAGACATAATAAATCTCATAAATTATAGATTAGGTCAACACCTGCTACAACCTTGGAAAACAGAAGAAACTAGAATTCTCAAGAGGTACAGCCGTGCTCTTGAGTGAGTGTAGCATAAAGCTAAATCCCTGCAAGATTTCAACCTATACAGATCTGCTCTTCTCAAACACAACTCCTGTCTCTATGCTGCAAAACAAACCTACTACATCACTCTCTTCACAAACCACTCATCCAATCCCCAAACAAAATCAATACAATTCACGATAAAATCTCCAGTGTCCAGCTTTCTCCTTTAAACAGCATACCAGGTCAAACACCACACTCAATATTTTCCTACTTTAACCTTCCTAGCGGTATTCCCGAGCGTGACTCGGGTTAGATTTTAGAGCCAAAAGCGGTAACCCCGAGCCACACTCGGGGTACCACTAGGAAGATCGCTGGATCCTGGTAGAGGTTTTACTTACCTTTTCTCCGGGATCCAGCGAAGAATGCGGGCGGTATGCGGCGGCGGAGCTTCCTCCCGATTGTCTGCGAGCCCCGACTTCCGTCTCCAGCGACGTGACGTGCGCCGGGGGGTGGAACCGGTGGCAAATTCAAATGTAAAACACACCAAATACACTGATACCATTCAAAATAAAATAAAATCACATTACATTGCCCCCCAGTGCCCTTTCCTGCAGTTTTACTGTACTTTTTATGTAAATATATGTATATATATATATATATATATATATATATATATATATATACATATACATATATACAGTATATATATATGTATACATATATATACATATATATATATACGTAAATCTTGTGAATGAGCAGCCTAAACCAACTGTATACATTATATATATATATATATATATATATATATATATATATAATATATGTATACATAATATATGTATGCATACATATATATATATATATAATAAATGTATACAGTTGGTTTGGGCTGCTCATTCACAAGAATTACATGCAAAATAATGGTACCACTTTCAGCACCTAAAATCCAAAAGGGAGGTTAAACCAGTTACCACTGAGGAAGTTGCCAACCTCCTTTCTGAGGCCCACCTCACCACCTATCCCCTGGACCCTGTCTCCTCAAAATGACTAAAGCCCCCTTCCTGCTCTATCCTAGCTCTCTAACCCCCATCTTCAATCACCTCTCCACACTGGCCCCTTTCCCTCCCTGCTCAAACATGCACCGGTTACCCCCATACTTAAAAAACTCTCAGTGGACCCCACCTGTTACAATAAGCTAAGATCCATCTCTCTGCTCTTGTTTGCCTACAAGCTTCTTGAACTCTTTGTCCACAACCTTATGAGTTGCTACTTCACTGATAACAACCTTCTCAGCCCCTACAATCTGGCTTCCGCAAACAATATTCCACTTTACTTGCCCTACTGAAACTCACTAATGACAGACTAACTGCTAAAACCAACTGCCATTACTCCATACTCATACTCTTAGACTTGTCTGCTGCCTTTGACATAGTTGACCACCTGCTTCTCCTCAATAAACGCCACTCCTTTTGCCTCTGGGACTCCGCTCTTTTGTGGTTCTCTTCTTTCCTATCTCAGTGACCTTTATTGTTATCTACAACACCATCTCCTTTGCTTCTCTTCCTCTTTCTGTTCGGGTACTCCAAGGCTCCATTCTTGGGCCCTCCTACACTCTCTCTACATCTCTTCCCTGGCCCAGTTGATAACCTCCCAAGGCTTCCAATACCACCTCTACACCAACAACACTCAGATCAATCTCTCTACTTTCCAGCTCACCTCCTTAATCTCCTCACGTATCACAAATCTACTGAACGACATATCAGTATGGATGCCACTCCACTTCCTCAACCTCAATCTTTCTAAAACTGAACTTGTAATATTTTTTCTTCCTGATCCCTCCCTCATGACTTTTCCACTGTGATGAACAGCACAATTATTGGTGCCTTGACACATGCCAGGGTGCTAGGTGTAATCCAAGACTCTAACCTCTTCTTTGGGACCCACGTCCAATATAACCTTGGTTATATCCCGCCTTGGCCACTGCAACTCCCTCCTCATTGGCCTGCCCTAACACAGGCTACCCCCCTTTCAATATATTATGAATGATACTTCTAGACTTATACACCTTACTAACCAATATGTGACTACTGCCCCTGTCTGTCAATGCCTTCACTGGCTTCAACTAGCCCAACATATAAAATTCAAAACACTAACCACAGCATACAAAGGCATCCATACCACTGACCCCAGCTACATCACCAACCTCATCTCGAAAACATCCTCTCCGCTCCTCCCAAGACATCTTGGTTTTTAGCCCCCTTGTTACCTTCTTCCATGCTTGCCTTCAGGACTTCTCCAGAACCTCTCTCATCCTCTGGAATGCCCTACCCAAGTATGTCCAGTTAGCTTCTAACCTGTCCACCTGTAGATAATTTTTTGAGGGAATCATACCCTCCCTACCTAAAAACTGTATTAGGGTCACCTCCATCAGATCATCTCCTGCAGCCATTACCTTTTGTACCATCTCCCCTCCCTTTAGATTGTAAGTTACATGAGCATGGCCCTCCTATGTCTTCTGTATTAAAATGTATTGCAATTGTACCATACCCTTTATAATGTTAAGCGCTATGCAAACTGTTGCTGCTATATAAATCCTGTATAATAAAAATTATTATTTGTTGATGTGTCCCCCCCATTGTCATTCTTCATAATTTTGATAAATGAATACACAAATTAAAAAGAACATTGAGACCCCTTTTAATGGTAAAGAATATAAGGTTTTGAGTATGAATATGGTTTTCAGGTCTGTAGATCAATATTACACACACTTTCCTATCCATGATAAAAGCCCTAAATATATGATTAGTATTTGTGTAAGATAGCCATTTGCCACATAATGGTGACACATCACTTTTCAAGGTATGGTATATGCAATGGTCTCCACCATTACTGTGAATTTTCTGTGTATCATTGTGGATTTTACACACAATACATCATCTAATTATCTTGTGATACTCATTCTGTTGTTTTTAATGAGAAACACAGGATGTGTACACATCAAAAAGAACACATAGGGGTTGATTTACTAAAGGCAGATGTACTTTGCACTGCAAATGCACGTGCTCCCTAGTTTACTAAATGAGATAAAGCTTCACTTTGCAAAGAATACCCAATCATTTTTGCTTGCACATGATTGGATGATATAAATTAGCAGAGCTTCCCCTCATTTCAGAGCTTCCCCCCAGATCTAGAGAAAGTGCACTTGCAGTGCGAAGTATATTTGCCTTTAGTAAATCAGCCTCAATGTATAGTATCCATAAGCACATATTTTAGTTTTTATGCTAGTTAGTACCTACTTAGGGGAAGTTTAAATTGCTTATATTTTACCTTCCTGGTTACATAGTTACATAGTTAGTGAGGTTGAAAAATCAGTCCATCCAGTTCAACCTATGATGTGTGTGTGTGTGTTAGTACATTGTATACCCCTGTATGTTGTGGTCTTTAAGGTGCCCATCTAATAGTTTTTTAAAACTATCAATGCTCCCTGCTGATACGACTGCTTGTGGAAGCGAATTCCACATCCTTACTGCCCTTACGTATTTTAAGGTTAAACCGTTTTTCCTCTAGTTTTAGTGAGTGGCCACGTGTCCTATTGTATTCCCTTTCTTTAAAAAGTTTGTTCCTTATGCTACGGTCATCTCCAGTACAGTATTTGTAGATTGATATCATATCCCCCCTCAAGCGTCTCTTCTCCAGAGAGAATAGGTTCAATGCTTGTAGTCTTTCCTCATAGCCGATGCCCTCCATTCCCCTAATTATTTTTGTTGCCCTTCTCTGGACTCTCTCCAGTTCCAACACAGTTCCAGCAAGTTCTTCCTTTCCCCTTCATCAACATGCAAGTGACATTTTTAAATAAACCATTTCAGTTTCTTTACATACCTTATATTAGACCCAGAAAGATAATTTTGGGCTTCTGTTCATCTCTATGCAATGCAGGCAGATAATGGCTGGTGGAAGGGACCAACTGTGATGTACATAGCTTCCTGAAAAGCACCATGCCTCAGTACTCCTCTCAAGAGCACTCGGCCCTGATGCAAGCAGTGGGATGGCTCTTGGGCCCATAGACCTGAGGATTAATATGTAAATATCACAAAATGACCACATTTTGGAAAGCAAACACCCAAAAATATGTATTTTTAGATAGGGTGTTCATATGTTGATGCTGCACTGCTAACACTGTGACAGATGTTGATGGTGCCCTGGTGACACTATGACAGATGTTGGTGCACTGGGACACTGTATCAGATGTTGATTGTGCACTGGGACACTATGCCAGGTGTTGATGGTGCACTGGGACACTGACAGATGTTATTTGTGCACTGGGACACTGACAGATGTTGTTGGTGAACTGGGACACTGACAGATGTTATTTGTGCACTGGGACACTGACAGATGTTGTTGGTGCACTGGGACACTGACAGATGTTGATTGTGCACCAAAGACACTATAGCAGATGTTGCTGGTGCACTGGCAGATGTTATTGGTGCATGGGGACACTGACAGATGTTGGTGCAGTGGCACACTGACAGATGTTGTTGGTGCAATAGCACACTGACAGATGTTGACGGTGCACTAGGGACAATGGCAAATGTTGATTGTGCACTAGGGACACTATACTAGATGTTGGTGCACTGCGATACTGATAGATGTTGATAATGCACTAGGGACACAATGGCAGAACTTGTTGGTGCACTGGGATACCGACAGATGTTGATGGGACACTGTAACAGATGTTGATGTGCATTGGTACACTGTGACAGATGTGGATGGGTCTCTGTGACAGATGGCTGTACTGTGTGTGATCACTGTGTAAATCCAGTTAAATATCGCTCGTAACTCACAGATCTTGACAGGCTGCACAGATCAGCTCTCCATCTCACGCTCTCTGTGTGAAGGGAAAGAGAGAAGATCAACTCACATGCTTCGTTTACATTTCATGATGGCTGTGATTGGACACAGCCATCATGTGATCAGAAGGGCCAATCAGAGACCCCTCATCCAGATTGGTGATGCGCTGTTTCCAAGGGACACAAAAACTAGGAGGATATACAGGCACATCCTCCCTGATCGTCACTTGTCCTGCAGGCCATATATTTGCAGTGGTCAGGTGGGAAGCGGTTAATGAATGGGTGTCATGCTGAAGGAGTGATTATTTCATGCAGAACACCCTAGGTAATACCCACATGTAATAGTGAGCCTCCATATTTGTATAGCACATACCCCAAACTGGGCTGGCTGATTTATCTATCCCAGGTTCCATTCCCTGTGAGTAGTAGTATGGTTTTGGGTGCAAATAGTTAATCATATAAAGGTACCATATAGTCCATGCAGCTAAATCCTTAGATTAAAATGGAAAATCATGAGTAAAGTCCATTCACAGAGAGGGGTGCAGGCAGCAAGCTTTAAAAGGTGTCTGCAACTTGTTGAGTTGAAGCAATCTTCAGGGAAAACAGAAGCACCTTTTGGTAAAACCATTTATTAGGAAAAAAAGGTCAGGCAACTCACATTTCCAAAGTAAAAACAGGCATGTAGTTAGTCCATATCCAGTGGGGTCAGTATGTTTGGCAGCATCTGCTGCTGCTCGATCTGCTGCTCATCTGGGTCCTGGGAGCTGGCTAGTACATGGAGGGGTGCAGGAGAGAGGGCTGGGGCGCTCATGGAGCGCAGTGTCAGGCATGATGACGTCACTGGCGTGTACACGACACGTTTCTGAGCATGCGCACTGAGAATGCGCAAATGAAATGCAGCTTGACAAAGGAGCGCGCCTGACAGATCATTATCAGTGCACATGCTTGCACTGAGGATACTCTCTAACTGCACTGTGTCTTCAGGGTGTAACTACTCTCTTAAAGTTAGTGACTGGTGAAACACAGACCAGGGGACTCCATTGTGAAAGTAAAGCCTAAACCAGCAAATTTGAATTATCGTTCCCAAAGGTTGGTAAGGACAGTCTCTAGGATCTTTTCAGGGTTGTTCTCACTGTGCCCTGGGTACTTGAATGCCTTTCTGCAGTACCAGCCAGTTTCTGTACTGTGTGCCCCAGGTTAGATCCTTTGTGGACTTCCTTCAATTGTTTTTAGGAACTCTGGACAAGGGTCTCTTAGTTCTAGCTTGAGCTGGGACCCAGATGGCCTCTTCTAATCTCATCTATGTGCCCAGAGGGCACATCCCTCAGGCTGGGTCTTCTCTTACAGGACAAGGACTCTGCTGTTCCAGGTCCCAGTCTATTTATACCCACCCCATCCCTCTACTTGGCATTCTTCCTGCCAGAGATTGACTGAGGCGGTATGAATATGCAAGTGAGGGTCTGTCTCTTCCACCCACTAAATTCTGGAACCTACCAGAAATCAGTGGGAAGCAGTTGAGCCTACTACCAGCAGAACCCAGAGCAGTCAAAAGCAATCAAACTTTGCTCCACTGCTACTGGGGAGCCAAGAAATAAATTTGCCTCAACTGTTAGCAACCTAGCTAAGAAGGTGCTACATTTGACATCCCATGAATGAAGGAGGAAGGCCAGGAACAGTTAGGCTGGGAAGGAAAGGGCAAGATAGTCCTGGACATTCTCCAGTCAGGAAATGTGATGGGCACAACCTCATTTTCTGACATTTCTAATACACATTGGGGTTGATTTACTAAAGGCAAAACCACTGTGCACTACAAATGCACTGCAAGTGCACTTGGAAGAGCAGTTGCTGAAAATCTAAGGGGAAGCTCTGTAATGTGGGGAAGCTCAGCTGATTTCTATCATTCAATCATGTGCAAGCAAAAATGCTGTTTTTTATTTTCCTTGCATATTCCCCACAGATCTACAAGGTGACTGCACTTCCAAGTGCACTTGTAAGTGAACAGTGGCTTTGCCTTCAGTAAATAAACCCCAATGTGAGAAGCTCACAGTGTGCAGTAAAATCAGAGTAAACTATTTCAGTACAGTAGATGAGTCTGTGCAATGCTGCAAGACTGAAGAGAAGGCTGGGGTTTAGCTTTACTGTTCACACTGCTATAATTTGTAAATTTGATTTCATATCGCTTTTTCTTATATTTGTTATTGTATTTATTATAACAGTTTGTGGATTAGCCAGTAGGGGGAGCAATCCTAGAATACGCTACTTCCCTCATTAACCACTTGCTGACCACCCCACGCAGATTTACTGTGGCAGGGTGGCTCAGGTGCGCATAATCACATAGATCTATATGATTATCTGCACGCGGTTTCCGCGCTCCCACTGTGATTAGACACAGCGGAAGCCAGACCACTGGAGGAGCGGGCTCGATCACCGCCAGTCTCCCGCAATCTTCGGCTAGAATGACAGAAGACCCGCCTGCTTATGTAAACAAAGCAGGCGGGTCTTCTGTCAGAGAGGCAGGGAAAGATCCTGTGATTCAGCTAAGCTGTATCACCAATCTCTCTCTGCCTCTGTCCAACCCATCCCCCCACAAAGACAGTAAGCACAAAAGGGAACACATTTAACCCCTTGATCACCCCCAGTGTTAACCCCTTCCTTGCCAGTGTCATTTATACAGTAACAGTGCATATTATTTAGCACTGATTACTGTATTAATGTCACTGGTCCCCAAAAAATATAAAAAATGTCAGTTAGGGGCCTGATCTGTCCGCCACAATGTCGCAGTCCTGATAAAAATTGCTGATCGCCATCAATTGCTAATAAAAAAAAAAATAAAGTAATAAAAAGTCCATAAATCTATCCTGTAGTTTGTAAACGCTATAACTTTTGCGCAAACCAACTAATATACGCTTTTTGTGATTTTTTTTTACCAAAAATATGTAGCGGAATATAAATTGGTCTAAACTGATAGAAAAATTAGATTTTTTTAATTGTTTTTGGGAATATTTTATACCAGAAAGCAAAAATATATTGTGGTTTTTTTTTTTCAAAATTGTTGCTCTTTTTTTGTTTATAGCGCAAAATCTAAAAACCGCAGAGGTGACCAAATACCACTAAAAAAGATCTATTTGTGGGAAAAAAAGGACATCAATTGTATTTGGGTATGACATCGCACCACCGCACAATTGCCAGTTAAAGTAACGCAGTGCCGAATCGCAAAAAATGGCCTGGTCATTAAGGGGGTAAAACCTTCTGGAGCTGAAGTGGTTAAAGGCTAAGTTCACTCTTTCCAGGCAGAATTTAATTTTTAATAATAAATAGAAGCTTTTTCTAATGTCTTTTATGCCCAAGCCCTCCCAATGCGCTTATTTCTCATTTACAACAAATAAAATGGCCTCTGCCCCCACCTATAACTGGCCTTCATAGCAAAGAACACATGGAAGGGCAACGCACATGAAACAAACAAAGATAAAATTCCCAGTTCAATTTGCCAACCAGTCTGCTTACCAACCAAATTGGCCTGTCTAACAGTTTGCGTCAATACAGGGGTTTAGTTAGCACACATTTGCAAACGCATGTGAAAGCTGCAGGGCCACTTCACGGCTCCCTGTTACCTGCAGTCCTAACTCTAATGAATTTTAAAGAGTCTCCACAGTGGGAGCACATGCAAGCTAATGGATAGATAGGGGGCAGGTGAGCCTGGAGGTGGCCCATCCCTCCTGAAAGGTAATTGGGGGCATAATGGAAGCCCAGCTGATAGTATTACAGCAAAGGCACCCAGTATGTCCACTCACCAGTACACATATACAACAAAGAAAATGGCCTCTGCCCCCACCTATAACTGGCCTTCATAGCAAAGAACACATGGAAGGGCAACGCACATGAAACAAACAAAGATAAAATTCCCAGTTCAATTTGCCAACCAAATTGGCCTGTCTAACAGTTTTTATCTTTGTTTGTTTCTTATTTCTCATTTACCTAGTCCATGGCAGGTTTAAATCTGCATCTGTTTAAAAAGTTTTAAAAATACAGTTGAGCTCATCATTTCCTGTAGCATCATGTGGCCATCCAGGAAACTTTTTCTGCCATCATGCATTACAGAATAGGGGATATTTAGCTCTCTGGACCTTACTTCCCTCATTTCTATTCCACCTCTTTTTTTTATTTCCACCCACTATCCTACTTTTGAGACACACATAGGGCAGGTAATTCATTTTAATGGGCTGCCCTGTGCACAGCAAATGTGGCAAAGTAGACATTTTGTTGTGTTGCGGTTTGCCTGTATTTGCCATGTGTTTTACCGCAGTTGTTGCACATTTTTGCATGTGGCAAAAAAATGCGTGTTTGCTTCGGCATTTAGGGTGCCATTAATATTTTATGTTACCAACTGCACGACTAGTTCATTTTAGGTGTGTAAAAGTGGCCATACACTATGCAATCTGATTGTACAATCTTCTTTATATTTACCAATACTATATAATAGGACAGACCTATCTATATAATCACTCTGTGTTCAATCAGACAGGCCCTTGCACTACATAGTTGATCTAATAAAGATTGTATAGTGTATGGCGAGCTTTACAGACTTCCAGGAACACACTTCTCCTGTTGTCAATACTATAGATCGAATCCACATAGGCTGTGCTTGCTCAGCTACTGCACACTCTGTAAAACAAAAAAAAAAAAAATGATATATGCAAGAAGAAAGTAAGGTACAAAAGGATTGCCCAGTAAAGGAAAACATTGGCTGTACATTTATTAAGAATAGTGTTCAGTGACAATGACTGCATGTAAATACAGAGGTGGGTGGGAGCAATCTCCTGGAGGGGGGGCGCAGGTGAAGGATGTGTTTTATGAGGTCAGCTGCTGAACTATTTCCTGACTACCAACAGTTTTATAGTCCTAAAGGATGGATAGTAGGAAGTCATGGAGGAGTTTTCTATAGAATAAAGCAGAAGCTGAGGTAGTCGGCTCTAGAATATAGAAAAAGCTTTTTCTTTTCTGCAGCAGAGATACATTAAAGGGATATTAAACAGAAGAAATATTAATTGCCATAATTCGTTCATAAAAATCTTATATATCATGCCAATGTATTTTGTTTAAATCCTCTGAGTAACCTATTCTTTATAATCTCTGAGTAACCGATTCTTTATAATCTCTTTAAATTATTGGAAGGGGCTTCTTTTACTCTGCTGATGTTTGTACTGTACAGTATGAGTCTGTGTCTGCACAGTCCTGATTGGTGCTGTGCCAGTCACATGACTAGAAAAAAAAAAGTTTCAGAAGAGCAAGTCAAATTCAATTTTAAATATCAAAAACTGTTCTATAGCTCTCAATAAATCTTTATTAAACATCAAATGTGTATTTTTTTTGTTGTGAATTATGATTATGTAAGCAGAGTCAAAGATGATTGACATTAGCTTTTATTTTGTTCAAATGTCATCTGCATCCAAGGCTCTTTCAATTACTTCACAGTTATTAGCAATTACATATTTAACCACTTCTGGACCGGAAGGATTTGCCCTCTTAACCACTTGCCGACCGCCGCACGACTATCTACGTCGGCGGTCAGCCCCTCACAGGCAAAGAGACGTAGGTCTACGTCGCTAGCCTGTGAGGGTCTAGGGAGCGAGCGCGCGCCGCCGGAGGCGCGCTCCCGCGTGGTCACGGACCCCCCCCCCCGCGCGCGTGTGACCGGCGGACCCGATGTCCGCCGGTCACTCTGCGATCGGCGGGGGAGAGGGAGAAAGTCAGGCGGCTTGTGTAAACAAGCTGCCTGTAATTCTCCCCTGTGTATGAAGGATGATCATACGGTTCTACTATGTAGAACCGTTGATCACTGTTCATACATCTGAAGCCACAGCCAATCACAGTAGAAAGCATGCCCCTAGGGACACACATAGCCCCTCCCTTTCAAAAAAAGTTAACCCCTTCACTGCCAGTGTATTTTTACAGTAACAGTGCATATGTATAGCACTGATTACTGTAGAAATGTCACTGGTAACCCCAAAAGTGTCAAAAATGTCAGTCAAGGGTCCGATCTGTCCGCCGCAATGTCGCAGTACCGCAAAAAAAATCGCAGATCGCCGCCATTACGCGTTAAAAAAAAACAACAAAAATGACAAAAATCTTTCCCTTTGTTAGTAAATGCGATAACTTTTGCGCAAACCAATCAAAATACGCTTTTTGCGATTTTTTTTTTTTTACCAAACATAGGTAGCATAAAACAAATTGGCCGAAAATGTTAAAAAATTTTGATTTTTACATTTTTTTGGGGGGGAATTTCATATAAAAAAATGTGAAAAATATTGCTATTTTTGCAAAATTTACGCTCTTTTTTTGTTTATAGCGCCTGATCAAAAAATCGCACAGGTGATCAAATACCACCAAAAGAAAGCTCTGTTTGGGGAAAAAAAAGGACGCCAAATTCGTTTAGATACAGCGTCGCACAACCGCACAATTGTCCGTTAAAGTCACGCAGTGCCGATTTGCAAAATACCCCCTGGTCAGGAAGGGGGTAAAATCTTCCGGGGCTTAAGTGGTTAATGACTAGGCCATTTTTTGCACGTTTTTTTAACTGACAAATTGCATGGTCGTGCGACGTTGTACCTAAATAAAATTGATGTCTGTTTAGAGCTTACTTTTGGTGGTATTTGATCACCTTTGTGATTTTTATTTTTTGTGCTATAAACAAAAAAAGAGCGACAATTCTGAAAAACAAAACAAAACAATATTTTTTCACATTCTGCTATATAACATTCCCAAAATCTAATTTTTTTTAACATTTTAAGCCAATTTGTTTTCTGCTACATATTTTTGGTAAAGAAAAAAAAAATCGCAATAAGCGTATTTTGATTGGTATGCACAAAAATTTTCCTGGGTACTAACTTCGGGAAGGATTTATGACATTTTTATTGGTTTTTTTTGTTTTTTTTACTAGTAATGGCAGCGATCTGTGATTTTTAGTGGGACTGCGACATTGCGGCGGACAGATTGGACCCATGACATTTTTTGACACTTTTGGGGGGGACCAGTGACATTAACACAGTAATCAGTGCAAAAAATATGCACTGTTACTGTAATAATGACACTGGCAGGGAAGGGGTTAACACAGTGGGTGATCAGTTTGTTAAATGTAAGCCTAGGGGAGTGATTCTAACTGTATGGGGGTTGGGCTTTTAAAATGATCACAGAGACCTGAGATCCAGGCGCTCTGTGATCATTCCAGAGAGAACGGTCAGCTGTGTTTACAACGGCTGACCATCCTTCTCTCTCAGAAGGGAGCGATAGCGGATGGCAGGCGGTAATCTGAGCAGTCAGCCCTGTGAATCGGAGTCCCCACTGCCGAGTAGGGGCGGGAGCGCGCTGCCGGCAGCGTGCACTCGCCCCCTAGCTGCAGGCGTGCGACTGACGTAGAGCTATGCCGGTTCGCGCAGGAAGGGCTGCCTGCCGCAGTAAATCTAGTTTCTTAGTGAATGTATTCAATCAGCATACTATATCCTGCCCCCATAGTGTTTAGCAATTGGAGGGCAGGGTGGAGGGAGGGAGGGGAGGTTAATTTACTTTTGTGTATACACCCACATATGTGACGTTATTGGGTAATATTTCTGCCTTATGGCTAAGGAACACCCAAAGCTTCGGGAACACACCGGAACCACACACAGATAGATTCAATACATGTTCATTTTATTCAGGGAAAGTCCCGAGTATATATACAAATTAGAACAAAGAACATTAGTCATAATCATGATTCATGAGATGTGCACATAGTACAAAGTAGCAATAAGGTATTTTTCAAGGATATTCTCATGGAACCAGAGGCTGGAAAGAGATAACAGAAATTTCTCAAAACTTGCTAAGAACATTGCAGATATCAAGCAGAAAAGTTTTTTCAGTATTTTCAGTGTTTGACTAGCAACAGAATTGAACTCTTTCCTTACAGACGTTATACTCAGTGGCGGCTGGTGCTCAAAATTTTTAGGGAGTGGGGGGCAGAAACAGAAAAATGTAATAGGCATTGCTTTGTGGCAAAGAATGCTGTAAAAAATTGCCTGACTTTGAGGTCACAAAAGTGTGAAAGGGGGCTTCGATAATTAAGGTATAGTGTGCCCCCTTTCAATGCAGAATGACCAGCATGCCCCCTTTCAATGCAGAGTGATCAGCGTGTCCCCTTTCAATGCAGAGAGTCCAGCGTGCCCCCTTTCAATGCACAGTGTCCAGCATACCCCCTTTCAATGCAGAGTGACCAGCATGCCCCCTTTCAATGCAGAGTGACCAGCGTGCCCCCTTTTAATGCAGAGTGATCCCTAATGTTAATGTGTGTGAACTGTAAAAAAGAATAAAAGAGGGTAACGGATATTTAGAAGCTATGGGCTTTGGGTATTTGAATTGCTATCATTGTTGGTTGTGGTGGTTAATTGGGAATAGGACAGTGAGTTTATGAATGAAACCCAAGGGACGCATGTACGGGCGTGTGTGTCAGTTCTATTTCAAGCTATTGCAACCAGCTCTTCTAATTTGGCAATTTTATCTATTTTTCGTAGCCACTCTTGTATTGAAGGTATCTTGTCTGATTTCCAGTGTATGGGGATACAGGATTTGGCTGCATTGATCAAGTGTGGTGTTAGCGATTTGCAGTATCTGTGTGGGGGAGTGGCGGTGTAGTGCAGTAAGTATTGAGCGAGGTAGAAATGAATATCGATATTCAGGCTATTCGTGATGATGTCATGAATTGCTTTCCAAAATGGTTGTATTTGCGGGCAGGTCCAAAAGATATGGAGGAGTGTACCTGGATCTTTATGGCATCTCCAACAAGTGCTGGGGACAGAGGCGTAACTAGATTTCTCAGGGCCCCGGTGCAAGAAATCATGAAGGCCCCCCCCCCCCCCCTGAAAAAGCATGTTTTTGACACTTTTTTTTTTAAATCTGACCTGGGAAATGGGATCAGTGGCAGGGCTGGTGGGGAGAGGGGGGAATGGGATCAGTGACAGTGCTGGTTGGGAGAGGGGGGTATGGGATCAGCAGCAGGGCTGGTGAAGAGGGGAATGGGATCAGTAATAGGGCACCACGGCGATGGTGTTGAGGAGGGTGGGAGCAGTGGTGGCAATGGTGGGGAGAGGCAAGGGATCAGTGGCAGCAATGGTGGGGAGGGGGGTGTAAACAGTGGCGGCAATGGTGGTGAGGGGGGTGGGATCAGTGGCGGCAATGGCGGGGAGGGGGGTGGGATCAGTGGCGGCAATGGCGGGGAGGGGGGTGTGATCAGTGGCGGCGGTGGCTGGGAGGGGGGTGTGATCAGTGGCGGCGGTGGCGGGGAGGGGGGTGTGATCAGTGGCGGCGGTGGCGGGGAGGGGGGTGTGATCAGTGGCGGCGGTGGCTGGGAGGGGGGTGTGATCAGTGGCGGCGGTGGCGGGGAGGGGGGTGTGATCAGTGGCGGCGGTGGCGGGGAGGGGGGTGTGATCAGTGGCGGCGGTGGCTGGGAGGGGGGTGTGATCAGAGGTGGTGATGGTGGTGAAGGGGGGTGAGATTAGTGGCGGCGATGGTGAGGGGGGTTGGATCAGTGGCGGTGGTGAGGGGGGGTGGATGGTGGGGTGGGATCAATGGTTGTGGTGAGGGGGGTGGGATCAATGGCGGTGATGAAGGGGCGATGGTGGAGAGGGATCAGTGGGGGCGATGGTGGAGGAGGGGTGGGATGTGGTGTCATCCTCCCTGACCACCACTACCTCTGTCTTACTAATCCCATCCCCCCACCACTGCAGATCTCATACCTACACCCCCCACCTATGTTGTAAATGGGGATGAGATCTGTTCTGTGCCATCTGCCATGGGATCATTAAGAGGCAGCAAACCAGCAAGGGTGGAGTTTGGAATCATCATTCTTCAAGACAAGTTCACTTACATTATCAGACAGTTGGTCAGAGTCAGACGATTCCCCCTCACTCAGCAACTCCACTCCAGCCAGGCAGGCACGCTTCTAGCAGGCAGCATGGTCTCTTCGCAGAGGGGAGAACTCCTCCCCCTGAACTCTATTGTTATCACAGCCTTCTGTGTTCATTGGAGGATCGGCAGGGACGAGGGCTGTGCAGGCAGCAGCAGACTGCTTTTCAGAAGACTTAGCCCAGCCAGCCTCCTCTTAGCATCCCGGCCGCTGTAGACACCTCCCCCTCCCCCCCGCGCAGTGCGGGACAACGATCGGGGAGAGCAGCCAGTTACAGGAGCCACTAGACAGAACAGTCAGGCGGACGGACGGGCCCCCTCACGCCGCGGCCGCGGTAAGAGAACGGGGGCTGGCGGGCCCCCCCTCAGGTGGCGGAACTCCAGGGCCCGGTCGCAAGCGCGACCGCTGCGACCCTGATAGTTCCGCTACTGGCTGGGGATATCACGGTTATATTTGTGTAGGATTCACGGGGTTCTGTACAATCTCGTTATTATCTTGTAGCAGTTTTCTTGTGTTGAAACGTTAAGCGAACTCTTATGTGCTATAAAACACATGTTCTCCCATTCTTTATCTGAAAGGGGTAAGGTCAGATCTGATTCCCAAGCAGGTTTTGCTTTATTTGCGTATTCTTGGGAGTCTGAAAGAAGGAGGTTGTACGTAATTGAAATGAGGTGGCGTTTAGGAGAGGTGTTCATGCAAAGTTTCTTGAATGGCGTTGGATCTCTGGAAAGTGTGTTGTTACGGTTTAAAGAGTTTAGGAAGTGGCGTATTTGGAAGTATGTGCAGTTGGGAATGGGGGTAGAAGATGTGTGAGATTTGAGGTTTACACAGTCTATAAGTGAGCCTTTATTATAAAAGCGGTGTGCTCTGAATATGTCATCCTTTCAAGTTTCACGTAAGAAGGTAGGTGTCATACCTGGTATAAAGTCAGGGTTGAACTTAATTGGGGTCATGGGACCTGGGTTTGAGGAGATAGACATTAGTTTGCAAGTGTCTCTGAAAGAAGTGAAGGTAGCACTTATAAGTGGGTGTTTTTTAAGAGGTTGGGGAATTTTCTCAGTGGCTATCCAAGGTATTGCCTGGAGTGGAAGTGAGCTGAAAGCGTTTTCTAGTGGGATCCAGTCTTTATTGTTATCATGTCTATAATTCTCGTCAGATGACATGCCCAGTAGTATTTTTTTAGGTCTGGTAAACTTATGCCCCCCGTTAGTTTAGATTTAGTTAGTAGGGAAAATGAGAGTCTGGGTTTTTTTCTGGTTCCAAAGGAATTTGCTGCAGAGGTTCTTAAAAGAAAGGAAGAAGGAGTTAGGGATTTTGATGGGTACCGCTTGGAGAAGGAATAATAGGCGAGGTAGGATATTCATTTTTATTATAGCTGCTCGGCCAAACCAAGAAAAGTGGGGCTTGTTCCATTTCTTAATGTCGTCTGGCGGTATGATTCTGTCAGGAATTACATACCAAAAGCGGTACAATTTTTTTCATGGAAATTTGGCGTTATGTATTATAGGGATGAGCACGCGGTGAGGTGGAGGCTTATTACCAGCATCTATGGCATATTTCTACCTCTTTGGAAGTAATTCTTTTGGTGATGGACTTTTTGTAACACCTGACTCTAACATCCTATAGCATACACTTCTTTGTATAAGGAGAGCTTGATTTGTGTTGAGCTGTATGATTTGGCTATTTAGTTGTTGAGCGCTGCTTGTGTTTATCGATTCATTGGTACACACCTGTTTTACATGTATTATAGGCCTACAATTCTTAGTAATTACTGACTTAAACCTGACCAAAACAAGACTCTAGTAGACATCCCAGATGTGATAAATTTGAAACACAAACGCATGAATTATAATCGAATCAATAATATAATTTTATTATTTAATATATAATATATATATATAATAAAATTATATTATTGATTAGATTATAATTCATGCATTATATATTATATATATATGTGTGTGTGTGTATATATATATATATATATATATATATATATATATATATATATACATATATGTATATATATATATATATATATATATATATATATATATATAATATAAAATGTGTTATGTGTTTGTGTTTTGTGCAACGTTTTTTTTTTTTTTTTGAATTTCCCTCCCTAGTTCCGCTCCCATGCAGCATTGCTGCTGCAGGGAACGGAACTAGGAAGTCATCACACCGACGGAGGACGGAGGAGCGGCGGGACTCTCGGCTGGCGGTCACAGCAATGAGAGATCATCGCTGGATCGCCAGGAGAAGGTAAGAGAACACCGCTGCGCTCTCTGCACATTTACCCCGAGCGTGACTCAGGGATACAGATCCTAACCTAAAAAATCAACCCCGAGTCACGCTCGGGATTACCGCCAGGGGGGTTAATAGCCTGTATTACTGGGAGAAAGTTTGTAGCGAAAAGGTCTGATAGGTTGGTCGTGAGATGGATACCTAGGTATTTTATAGAAACTTGCTTCCATTGGAATTGTAAATTAGATTGACATTGTTTTACTAGTTTGGTAGGGAGGGATATATTAAGGGCATGTGTTTAAGAGAAATTTATTTTGAAATTTGATATTTTTTTGAAAAGCTTAAATTCTTTTAAAAGGAATGGGATAGAGAGTAGTGGTTTGCTGAGGAATAATAAAATGTCATCGGCAAATGCCGCTATTTTAAAAGTATGTAGGTGGATAGGTACACCATGTATGTTCGGATTTTGCGCGAGGGATCGTAGAAATGGTTCTAGGGTGAGGACAAACAATATGGGGGAGAGAGGGAATCCCTGTCTTGTCCCATTACTGATAGAGAAAGCGTCTGACAGGCAATTATTAACTCTTACGCGGGCTGTTGGAGTGGAGTACAAGAAGAGTATGAGACTAAGCATGCGGTTAGGGAGGCCTATTTGGCGAAGAACACTCTCCGTGTATGTCCAGTCAAGCCCATCGAACGCCTTCTCAGCATCAAGGGAGAGCATGAAACCTTTGAAATTATTGGAGGTCATCCAGTGATGTATATTGATAGCCTTGATCGCGTTGTCACAAGCTTCTCGACCTGGGACAAAGCCAAACTGATCTTTATCAATCAGGCGTGGGATAAGGGGAAGAGGTCTATTAGCGATTATTTTGGCAAATAATTTGATGTCTACATTTAATAATGATATGGGTCTGTAGTTTGTGACAGAAGTCGGATCTTTACCCTCTTTGGGAATAACTGATATGTGGGCGTCCAGAAGTCTGTGATGAGGATAGGGGGGTGTTGACAATGAATTAAAGGTGTTTATCAGGGGGGTGGAAATTAGATCTATAAAGGTCTTATAGTAGGGGGCTGTAAAGCCATCAGGACCTGGACTTTTTCCTGATTTAAGTTGGGATATTGCAGTTAGAAGTTCTTCTTGTGATAAGGGATTTTCTAGGTCTTGTGATTGTGTATGTGTGAGAAGTTTGTGGCAGTTTTTTTGAAGGAAATCATGTATAAGTGTTCTCTTATCACTGTCTGATGAAGCGGGGCCTAGGTTATAAAGGCCAGAGTAATATTTTTCAAACTGGGCTGCTATGTCAGGGGTTTTGGCTAGAGTGTTTCCTTGGTCATCTTTGATTGTATGAATAGATATTTTTTGCTTGAAGAGCTTTAGCTAAAAACGTACTGCTTTTGATTCCGAACTCGTAAAACAACTTTTGTTGCAGAATAAATTTACGTTTAGTTTTGATATGTAGTTCGTCTAGTAATAGTTGTCTATGGTATAGAAGCTCTTGGTATGTGTGCTGCGCTTGGGTGCTTTTGTGTGCTTTTTCGTGTTCTTGAATTTTGTAAATTATTGCTTGAGTTTTTGCTTGGTAGGCTTTTTTTTAGTAGATTTAAGTGAGATCAGAACACCTCTCATAGTACACTTATGCGTTTCCCAAATTGTGATGGGTGAGATATCTGTCGCGGTGTTATCAGAGAATAATTCAGAATTTTTTTTTGCGAAGGTATTCAATGTCGGATTCTAGAGTCAAAAGGGAAGCATCTAGTCTCCAATATTTAGTGCGGGGAGTGTCCGTGGGTAGGGCGATTGTTAATGAGATGGGATGGTGATCAGAGTTTGACATTCTTTCGATTGTTGCTTTTTTAATTAGTGGGAGGTCTTTTTGGGATAAGAAGATGTAATCAAGTCTTGAATATTTTTTGTGCGGGGGGGGGGGAGAGAAGGTATAGTCTTTGGATGAAGGGTTTAAAGTTCGCCATGTGTCATATACTTAAGAGGAGTTCTTGGAGCGAATGCCTTATCTGTTTAAGGGCTCTGTAAGGGTGGGAGGAAGTTCCCGATGAGGTATCTAAAAGAGGGTATAGTGCCACATTGAAGTCACCTCCTAATATTGTAATGCCATGATGGAATTCAGCCAGTATACTTGCGACTTTCCTAAAGAAGGAAACTTGTACAGAGTTAGGACTATATATGTAACTGGTTTATGTACTAGCTGTCCCTTTAGGAAGATGAAGCTCCCCTCTGGGTCGATAATGGAGTCAGTTAGGTTCCAATCAAGGTTTTTGGAAATAAGAATAGCTACACCCTTTGTTTTTCCTAGAGGGTTGGTGGCTAAATATGTAGTATGGTAGTGTTGGTTTTTCAGTTTTGGAGTATTTTGGGAGTGAAAGTGAGTTTCTTGCAGGTATATAATATTTGCTTTGAGTTTGTGCATAAGGTCAAGTACTTGACTTCTTTTTTCGGGAATATTTAGACCTTTTACATTTAACGACACTACTTTGAGTGGAGTGGTGTCATTGGTTTGTTGTGATGGATTCATTTTGTGTGGGAAACTGGTCTGGTTGGAAAAAGTGTGGTAGTTGTTTGGTTAGTTGAGTGAGTTAGGATTGCTTATAGGGGCAGAGACCGAAGAACAAGGTAGGGGGGCCTGTGAGGGGGAGGGAATAGGGGGGTATTGGTGGGAGGGGAAGGTAAAGCTTTTTGGGTGGGAGAGAGTGGGAAAGGAGAGGATGGAATAGGAATCAGGAAATAGGATATCCGAGGGATAGGGTGAAAGGTTGTGTTTCACCCTAACTGTAAATACAGAGGTCGGATAGGTTGACAGTGGATAAGAAAATTCAAATCCTGTCATTTGGGGGTGCTGGTAGCGTCTTTGTCAGGTAGGAAAGAATGCGTGGAATCGCTTCTCGGCCTTTTGGCTAAGATCAAGTGTAGTATCTGTTCTTATCAGTTGGTATGGTACTTAGCTAGTACCAGTATGACTGAAACCCGGAGCGCTCAGAGTATTGAGGTATGGGGAGTAGGTAATCTGGGAAAGCATGTGGGGCCCGCCGCCTTCTGATTCGAATGGGTTGAACTGTCCTAACCAGTTTGAAGGGGGCAGGAAAGTCGGTCTGACTGGGTGGCCGGTGGAACTGCTCCTGGATGTAATAGGCTGAGGAACAGGATGGCGAGGGGAGGGCTTTCTCTCCTGGGTTTTGATCTGGCCTTGCAAAAGGCCTGTCCCCAGTGGTAGGTAAGCTCTCTCTAAGCTGTCCAGGTTCTGATGTCTGCTGGTGGGGATAGGCTACACTCGGTCTGGCCGGGGGCTGAGATTGAAAAAGCCCGTAGTGTAAGTGCCCCTGGGGTGGCAGCCCAGGGGTGCCTTAATTTCTCACTGGTGAGGGGCAGCTCGCTGTGAGTTTTTTCGGCACCTTGGTCACTGCACACCTTTTTCACACCTGCCTCTTGGGACAGGCCTTTTGGCTTGCACCAGAGGAATTTTTTATTCCGGGTGGAAGGCCTGCCTTGGTTCTTCACATGGCACCAAAGCACTTTCCCCACTTCCCCTTCCCCACCTTTTTGTTTGTTTGTCCTTTTCTTTGGAGTTTGTCACTGCACTTTCACCTTTTTTCTTTATTTGCACGACTGGAGTGTGTGGGTCCTCGGGCCCTGCCTTGAGTCTTGGGAGGGGGTGGATATGGCCTTTTGGCTTAGTTCGCCCTCTCTCATGGGGTCTCCCTTCGTGGGAGCTCCACTTAGTACTTGGGGTGGGCTGTTTCGGCAGTCCCCCTGAAGAACGGGGTCAGTTTGGTTTCGGCCGACTGACCACAAGTACCTTAAATCCCTGTCAGGAGTCTTGCGCCCCGGGGGATCGAGGTTTCGGGTCCTACCTCTTCGGAGGGAAGACCATACGATTTTGCAAACCCTGTGCTTTTTTGTGTTCTCACCTTGTGTGTGTGCACTTTTTTAGGCACTGGGTGGAGTCTTTTGAGTGTGTTGCACACGCTACGGGCTTTAAAAAAAAAAAAAAAGAAAGAATGCGTGGAATTAGTTCCAGCCAGTCAAGGAGAAATAGATGAAAGCAGATGGAATGGTCTTCCAATTTGTAAAGAGGGATAGGAGGAGGATGAGAAGGTTAAGTAGGGTATGGCAGGGGCTCCTTAAGTATTTATGTGAGGTGTGAGTTAAGGAAGGACTAGAAACAGGGTTTGCAAAGATGGAATGTTTTCTCGTTTAAGAATTATATGCTGTCTGGGAGGATCCATCTGTATGATAGAGTACTGAAAGACATTTGCCGTGTGGTGAAGAATTATCTCTGTCATAGCTCTATGATACGTATCCTTAGGATAGATTTTGTCTGTTGTTCGGGTAGGGAGAGAGGGAAAAAGATTACATAATAAAATTCTGCTTGTAAATATTAGTCATGTAATACATGAGGTGAAGGTAATATCCTATGATTTTGCGTGTTTTATGTGGCATAGATTGGGGGAGAGCTATATATTCATAATAATTTTGTTCATGTTGCATTGCTTGTGGACCGACTATCCGGGACTCCCAATTTATGTAACAGTAAGATATGGATAAGTCATTATTATTCATCTGTCCCGCTTGGATGGTAATTATCAAGTCAGGTATGATTTGAGTAGATATCAGAAAGTAGCGGGGGATGGTAAGATGATGATTTACTTGATATGTGGGTTAAAGCTAAAATATGTTATAGTGGGATGGTGGGGGAGTCACGGAGTTTCGCTCCACATACATAAGCAATAAAGTTATAAGGTGATTTAATTCATGAGTAAAATACAATGTAATTAGGACTTAGTAACTGTATGGGACTTTTGGGATAACTCATCAAGACTTTTGGCAGGTCAACGTCAGAGGGTAATTATTCTCCCTGAAAAAATCAACCAATGGGGGGACCGTATGTAGGTGCGACGCCATACAGTTTTGGGCCTATCAGTTCCAAAAACATTTATCTTGGTGTCATCACTCCGGAGTACAGAGTCCCAGTAGTCTTCTTCTTTTTTAGCATGGGCCCTGGCAAATTCTAGGCAGGCTTTTTTGTGCATGGGCTTTAGGAGAGGCTTCTTTTGTGGATGACACCAATGCACGCCATATTGTGTCACGGGAAACAATTACCCCAGTTTGGCTTTCTACTTCTTTAGCTAACTGCAGTGAACTTGCATGGCATTTTTCTTCAACCCTTCTCATCAGAAGATGCTCCTGTCGAGGTGTTAACTTCTATGGACGGCCTGGACATCTCTATGAGATGGTTGCAGTTCCATCTTTGTTAAAGTTTTGTATCACTTTTGCTACAGTATTCTGAATGATAAGTAAAGCTTTGCTGATCTTATTTTAGTCTTCACCTTTCTTGTGTAAAGAAATTATTTTTTTTTTTTTAGGCCTTGGGACATTTCTCTTTCATGTGGTGCCATTGCTGATAGCATGAAATGGGAAAGGGTCTTCTTTGTGAAGTAATTCCCTTTTTTGTGTGTGCAAATTAAAGCGGAGTTCCAGCCTAAAAATAAATTTTTCAGCATCAGTTAGCAAAAAACCTGAAAAAGAATTGGATAGTTAATATTTTTTTTTTCACTTACCTTGTTTTTAATGAAAATAAACATACCTTCCTTCCTCTTCCTCCTTGTGCGGACACAGCCGCCGACGTCACTTCCTCCTTTGTATTGCGTCCTGGGAGATGAGCGTCATCAATCCTAGGATGCAATGGGAACGGCCCGGCAGCTACTCTGATAGCTGATCGCAATCTACAGCGCATACGCGAGATTGCGATCAGCATTCTGGGTAGCCAAGAACCCGGAAGAAGGACACAGTGGGGGACACCACGGCTTCAGATGCCCACACCGGAGATGGTAGCTCTCTGCAATCAATTTTAAAGGTAAGTATTTATCTTTATTCCATAACTGTAATGAGCTATAATGTTGGGTTAGTGTTAGGGTAACAGGGGATAGCTTAGGATTAGGGGGGTATTTTTAGTTAAAAAATGTGTATGTGGCCAGAACTCTGCGTTAACAAATCTTGGTTGCAATCAATGGCCCGCATTTGTGGTATTTTGCAGTATAATGTCCCATAGAAAATGTTGATTCTGAAAGGAAAGTAAAGGTTTTCTGCCAAACCTGTTGGGGTGTACTCATTTATGCTGAGCATTGTATGTGTGTGTGATTTTTTTATACCATTTTATTCAATATTTTACATTTATAAAGATATTTAGTATTTACCTAATTTAACTCTGTGAAATCAATTTCCCTTTGACTGGTATTCTAGACAACTTCTTTCTTTTGTATTCATACATATGCTGCAGGGACCGTGCTGATGTTGGCATATTTCTACATTTTAAGCCATTTTACCTCTTTATTAGCAATAAAAAATGATAGGGGTTCTAATTCTTCTCCATTGTATCCATCCCATTAAATATTGCATAAGATAAATTCCTGTATTGTTTCATGCGATAAATACTGCATATTTCAGAAAAATAATGCATCTGTTTTTGCAATGCAATGTATTTTACATGCATTTTTTGTGAATGGCTAAACATTTTTTGAAAGATGCTATGCGGTATTTTACCGCATTTCTTAAAGCGGTAGATACAGCTTCGCGAATGGAGCCCACCCACCTCTATATAAGACCCATTGACACCTACCGACCACTGTACTGTATAAAACCCCCCAATGCCTACTGACCTCTATATAAGACCTCCAAATACCTACCAACCTCTATATAAGACCACTGACACTTACCAACCTCTATACATCTGTACAGTGGAAATATTTTCAGATCCCTCATCACCAAGGAGTGCAGGGAGGTGATTAGAGGGGCTCCTCCCTCCCATTCGGGAATACTGACCCCCTCAGGAGAAAAAGACCTCTGAACAGAAGTAGTGCACGGGGGCGATTAAAAAAAGACTCCCTCCCATCTGTTCAGGAATACAGAAAAATATAGGGAGACCCTCATCCAGGAATAAAGGAACCCCCTCCTCCTGCAGTTAGAAAAAACTCCCAGCTAAAAGGACTGCAGGGGGCTTATCAGAGGGGACCCCAACACAGACCCCCTCTGCACACCCCCCTCCAGGAGAAGGAGACCCACAGCTAGGAGGACTAAAGGAGGATGATCAGAGGGGACCCTCACACATACCTCACCACTACCCTTCTCCAGGAAATGGAGACCCCAAGCTAGGAGGACTGCAAGGGGTGATCAGAAGGGACCCCCACACAAACACCCTGCCCACCCTTCTCCAGGAAAAGGAAACCCCCATCTAGGAGGACTGTATAGGGGTGATCAGAGCGGACCCCAACACAAACCCTTTCGCCCAACCCCCCTCCACTAGATGGAGATCAACGGATAGTAGGACTGCACAGGGAAGATCAGTGGGGATTCCAACACAGACCTTCATCCACCCATCCTTCTCCAGTAAAAGGAGACCCCCCACTAGGAGGACTGCATAGGGGTCATCTTTAGGGACCCCAACACAAACATTCCTGCCCCCGCCCCTCCAGGATAAGGAGATCCCCAGTTAGTAGGACTGTAGAGAATGATTAGAGGGCACCCCAACGCAGACATCTCCTGCCCATCCTTCTCCAGTGAAGGGAGACTCACATCTAGAAGGACATCTGCCTTACCCGACACCCCCACCCCCCCCCCCCCACCTTCCCCCCGTGGTGATAGTGAATGGTGTGTGCTATGAGAGGACATATCAAAAGCTGTACACTGTACAGACATTGCATCTGGTCCCAAAAGCAGGGGGGAGACGACTCTCAATACCTTAGCAGAAAGAAATTCCCGCTTGCTCCTCCCTCACTGTAAACAGGACAGTCGATTCAGGCAGCTAGTGGAACCAGAGGAAAGGTAGGGAAGTTGCTAAGCCTGTGCGATGAGCTCAAGTGCACCCCCCCCCCCCACATAATAATGTTTTACCCATGAAAAGTGCGACTTCTTCCCGCCCCTAGTCCCAGCCCTTGTCAGCAGCAACAACTCGATGGCCTCCTCCTACATGTGTATGGGCTGTCCCTCCCTGATGGCGGCCCTGAGTAGAGGTGTTCTGTTGTCTCTTCTGTTCTCATTTCCTATGGCAACAGTGCTTCTCCATAGATACAGTGCAGTGAGTGAGAATTTTTCACCCTAGAACAGAAAGTGTGTTACTAGAAAAATCATCAAAATTCAGGGTTAAAAAAAACTGAAAACTTAAAGAGGTTGTAAACCTCAGAATTAAAAAAAAAAAAAAAAACACCTGAAAGACAAACACATAATGAGCTAGCATGCATCCCATACTAGCTCATTATGAAATACTTACCTTAGAACGAAGCCCCGCAGTGCCGACCGCGCACCTCTCTCACGGGTGACACGTTTGGTCGCCCTTCTTCCGGGTTTGCGGCATCCGGCCATCTGATAGGCTGGAGCCACGATGACGTCCCTCCCACGCATGCGCACGGGAGCCGACGTTCACGAGCGGCCGTTCCTTCAGAGCGCATGCGCCAGTGATGTCACTGGCTGCATGCAAAGTAAATATCTCCTAAACGGTGCATGTTTAGGAGATATTTACAGTACCTATAGATAGGTAAGCCTTATAATAGGCTTACCTATGGGTACAAGTTGCAGATGAGGGTTTACTTCCTCTTTAACCGCTTGCCGACCGCCGCAAGTACATATACTGCGGTGGTCAGCCCCGTGCAGGCAAAGTGACGTATGGGTACGTCACTCGCCTGCGAGTCAATAGGGGGCGAGCGCGAGCCGCCGGAGGCGCGCTCCCGCTCCCACTCCCACTCGCTCGCTGTGATCCCCACGCGTGTGACCGGCGGACCCGATGTCCGCCGGTCACTCGCGATCGTCCGTTACAGAGGGATAAAGGCAGGCGGCTAATGTAAACAAAGCCGCCTGTCATTCTCCCCTGTGTAAGTGCAGAGATCATACGGTCCTGCTATGTAGGATCGTATATCTCTGTAGTTACACAACAAGCCACATCCCTTCACAGTTAGAAGCATGCCCCTAGGGACATACTTAACCCCTCCTTCTCCAATAAAGTTAACCCCTTCCCTGCCAGTGTCATTTTTACAGTAACAGCGCATATGTATAGCACTGATTACTGTAGTAATGTCACTGGTACCCCCAAAAGTGTCAAGAATGTCAGTCAAGGGTCCGATCTGTCCGCCGCAATGTCGCAGTCCCGCAAAAAAAATTGCAGATCGCCGCCATTACTCGTTAAAAAAAAAAAACAATAAAAATGCCAAAAATCTTTCCCTTAGTTAGTAAAGGCAATAACTTTTGCGAAAACCAATCAAAACACACTTATTGCGATTTTTTTTTTACCAAACATATGTAGCAGAAAACAAATTGGCCTAAAATGTTAAAAAATTTTGATTTTTACATTTTTCTTTTTTGGGAATTTCATATAAAAAAATGTGAAAAATATTGTTATTTTTGCAAAATTGTCGCTCTTTTTTTGTTTATAGCGCATGATCAAAAACACAGGTCATCAAATACCACCAAAAGAAAGCTCTGTTTGTGGGACAGTGTTGCACGACCGCGCAATGGTCCGTTAAAGTCACGCAGTGCCGAATCGCAAAATAGGGCCTGGTCAGGAAGGGGGTAAAATCTTCCCGGGGCTTAAGTGGTTAATGCAGTCACCATAACTAAGGACTTTTAAGCTGAAATATAATACTATTTCTTTTAGGCTTTAGCTACCTTTAGGGATCATTCACACAGAGCTTAAAATGCACCAATTTTACAGGTGTTTAGCTTTTTTTTTGTCTGCCTATAAAAGCACCTCTATGTTGGCCTATGTGTCCATGCACACATTTAACACTCTCTTACCCGGCCTATAGCAGATTGATGACTGGGCAGGTGCTTTACCATCCTGACTGGATGTCATATGATGTCCTTCACGTCGCGCAGCTCGGGGGGGAGGGGGGTGCGCAGCAATCAGTGGTGAGCTGTGTCCCTCAAACACATCGCATCACTGATGAGGGTAAAGAACAGATGACATAGGCTCTTTACCATGTGATCAGCTGTGTCCAATCAGCATTTCCTTTCCTCAGCGCTGTCAGTGTCTGGGGAAAGGAAAGCCGATGACAGGCTTTCCAGTTACAGGGGACATTTACACTGATTATCAGTGCAGCCCAATCAGTGCCCATCACTGCAGCATATCAGTGTCCATCAGTGCAACATATCAGTGTCCATAAGTGCAACATATCAGTGCCCATCAATGCAGCATATCAGTGCCGTCTATCGGTTCCCATGAGTGACGCCTTATCAGTGCAGCCTCAACAGTGCCTATCAGTTCAGCTTATCAGTGCCCATTAGTGCAGCCTCATCAGTGCCATCTCATCAGTGCCCATCATTGCAACCTCATCAGTGCCCATCAATGCAGCCTATCAGTGCCACCTCATCGGTGTCCGTCAGTGCCCATCAGTGAACCCTCATCAGCACACATCAGTGAAGAAGAAAAATTACCTATTTGCAAAATTGTATAACAGAAACTAAGAAAAAGGGTTTGTTTGTTTTATGTCAAAAATGTTGGTCTCTTTTCGTTGTATAGCAAAAAAAAAAAAAAAAACCCAGTGGTGATTAAATAGCACCAAAAGAAAGCTTTCTATCTGTTTACAAAAAAAAAAAAAATAATAATAATAATGTATATGGGTACAGTGTTGCATGTTCGTGCAATTGTCATTTAGGCCCCTTTCACACTTGTATGAACTGAAAGTCGTACAACTTAGCCGTGACTTTGCTGCAACTTAAAGCATTGCCTGTGTAATCTTGAGGTCTATGGACCTCAAGTCGCATCAAAGTCGGACCAAATTAGTGCAGGGACTTCTTTGAATTCGTTACGACTTGAAGTCGCACAGATATGAACGGTACTCATTGGAAATCATGAGGTATGACTTGTCATGTGACTTTGCAGTCCCGAGTTGCAGGACAAGTCGCACAAGTAAAAAAGGGGCCTAAAAGTGCAACAGCACTGAAAGCTGAAAATTGGCCTAGGCAGGAAGGGGGTGAAGTACCCAGTATTAAAGTGCTTAAAGGAGAAGAGGAGCATTTACGGGCTGAAAAAAAAGCATCAAAGGTGCATTCTAAGGAGCTTTTGAGCAGAAAAAAACGAATTTATGCTTGTAAACATGTCTACTAGCATAAATACTGGCGTATGTACGTAATTATATTCCAGTGGCCAGAAGAAATGAATATTCAGGCCAGTAGTAGGCCAGTTTTATTATTCACGAAACATGCATATAAATGCGCATAAACATGCACACGTATTTTACCCTTAAAGGCTTTTTATTCTGCCAAATTCTGGCAGAAAAAAATATGCTTTTTTCATAAGCCCATGTGCATGAGGCCATATTGGTAATCTATTATGTGTTTTCATTGAGTGCGTAATTTGAATATAATTACACTGTTTTTTTTTTTTTTAATCATTTTTAATGGGACCTTTGGTATGTTGCAATCATTTTTTTATTGGGTTTAGATACACATTAACTTAAAATTTGAAAATGCTTGGACCGTATTCAGCAAAGGAAATTTCCATAAGAAAACAGATGGGAAGGTCTGGAACAAAGGATAATATAACTTTACAGGTTGCATTGTAATTATATTGTAAACGTGATATACTGTATACAGGCGGTCCTCGGGTTACAGACACCATAGGGACTGTAAGTTTGTTCTTAAGTCGAATTTGTTTGTAAGTCTGAACAGGTACATTTTTTAGGTTTAGCTCCAGCCAAAAAAATTATTTTTAATTTTTTGGATAGCATAGGGAATGGTTAATACCCCTGTAACATTTGTTTTGCTGTCTGTACCCCTGTTCAGAAGATTTCACCTCACTTTCTGTCCCTGTGACAACTGTATTTTGGGTTGTTGTGGAAACCAGGATTGGTGATAAAAGGTTCAGTGGAGACACCTTTTTCCCACGAGAACTCTTCCAGGAGTGAATTTCCCTTCCTAGGGGTAGATTTCCTCTCACTTCCTGTTGTCTCTCTCTTATAAATGCAAAACTTGTTTTTGCCCCCATTTTTCATGAGCTGAACTCAAAGATCTAAGAAAACCGGTATTCATCCGTGAAGAGAATGTGCCAGACGCCATCGAATGTGAGCATTTGCCCACTCAAGTCAGTTATGATGACGAACTGCAGTCAGGTCGAGACCCCCAATGAGGACTATGAGCATGTAGATGAGCTTCCCTGAGACGGTTTTTGACAGTTTGTGCAGAAATTATTTGGTTCTGTAAACTGATTGTTGCAGCAGCTGTCCGGGTGGCTGGTCTCAGACGATCTTGGAGGTGAAGATGCTGGATGTGGAGGTCCTGGGCTGGTGTGGTTACATGTGGTCTGCGGTTGTGAGGCCAGTTGGATGTACTGCCAAATTCTCTGAAACGCCTTTGGAGACGGCTTATGGTAGAGAAATGAACATTCAATTCACGGGCAACAGCTCTGGTGGACATTCCTGCAGTCAGCATGCCAATTGCACTCTCCCTCAAAACTTGGGACATTGTGCTGTGTGATAAAACTGCACATTTTAGAGTGGCCTTTTATTGTGGCCAGCCTAAGGCACACCTGTGCAATAATCATGCTGTCTGATCAGCATCTTGATATGCCACACCTGTGAGGTGGATGAATGGGATGGTAGGCCGGAATATACAAATAATAAACCATAAATAATAAGAATCAAACATTAAATAAAAAACACCAGACATTGAGTTGGATAAATAAGGCCGCGCCCGTTGATTACTGGTTTTAATCTTTAATAAATAAACATATTAAAACGTCATACCAACACTGTAACAACCTAACCACTACGACTCAGCCCCGGTTCACACTTGTGCGTGTGCGGGGTTCGCATGTAATATCGGAGCGCACTGCTCCGACATTACATGCGATCAGCTGTGTGGTGCGAGTTTAGCCATACAAACTGTATGGCTAAATTCGCATCGCTCCCGCAGCAAACACGCACAGGAGGCATTTTTGCAGCCGCATCAGGATCGGATCGCACAGCGGTTCACACTTGTGCGATCCGATCCTGTGCGAACTGCACGATCGCACTGCGATATGCGATCAAACTGGGGGTGTCGTTAAGATTACATTGACACCCCCAGCGTATCGCATATGGCAGTGTGAACTGCCGGGGGTGCGTGTGCGATGCGGGAACAGGCTGCGAATTCGCAGCCTTCCCGCATCGCATATATGTGAACCGAGCCTCAAGGTTGTATCAACACCAGATTTTGTTTAAAATATTTTCCACAACCATAAACAAATATATAAAATAGCAAAGATAATAAACATAACACTCTTGGTCCCCCTCTGCTTAAGCAGAGGTGACACCACCACTTAATAATTTGGCCACGACAAACCAAAGGGAGGGAGGGGAACACCACAGTTCTGATTTCTGAAATGATTGACCTGAGCCAGTTGAGGCACCCCTTTAAGTACCTCCAGAACAAGGATCTAGAATGAACGGGTGGCCATTCAGGCGGGTAAAAAGAGTGGAAAGGGGCTATTCTGACCTTAGGAATAGAGGTCAACCCTAAACTCCCCAGATACACTGCTTAATCTCCCCAGATTCTGGGATAAAGAGCAGGAATTTTGACCTTCCCAGGAAAAGGTCAGCCTGACCTTTTCCTCAGAATTATAGCATCTAACCCTAATACAACTTAATGAGGTATAATCAAATCTGAATTAAAACTTAATTAAATCCTCTCCTACCACCATCCCATAAGGAAAAGGGGTGCTAAAAGCTCCCCTTTTCCCTTCATTATCTCTGCAAAGGAGAAGTGCTCACTAGTGCCTCGTTTCCACTGAGTGTTACGGTACGGTTCGGTTCAGTATGGTACGGTTCGGAACGGTACACCTTGTGTTTCCCCCGCCAATAGTACCCTTTCATGATAGGCGTGGTGTAGACAGAAAGGAGTGATCGACGATTCTCTGCCAACCAATCAAAGTTCTGCAGAGTGTAGCTCCACCCTGTTGGTACGGTACTAATGTGCTTGGTACCCCAACTAAAGGGTCCCAAAAAAGTGGTACGGTACGGTTCGGAATTAGGGTACCATTCATAACGGAAACGGCATAAATAGCGTACCGAACTGTATCATACTGCTCAGTGGAAACGAGCCATTAGAGAGATTTGTGAATAATATTTGAGAGAAATAGGCCTTTTGTGTACATAGACTCGCAAAATGGGGGCAAATACAAAAGTGTTGCATTTATAATTTTGTTTAGTATAGGTAGAGTCATTGTGACACTGCGAAACACTCTGTCCCCTCTAGATGTCACAGGTATCATTGCTACATTGTTTGTGGCTGCTATGGGGATCTAACCAATCTGCACTATAAGGCTGGGTTCACACTGGGGCGGCTTCAAAGTCGCCTGACTCTGAAGCCGCCCCGTGCAGCGCAACTTCTCTAATAGAAGTCAATGCAAGTCACCCTGAAAGTAGTGCAGGAAGCTTTTTCTAAGTCGGAGCGACTTGACTTGCTCCAATTAGAACGTTTCCATTGCACTGAATGGAGCGCAACTTGTCAAGCAGCCAAGTTGTCCCAGTGTGAACCGGGACTTAGGGCGAAAGTTGATCCACAAAGAAAATGTTAATGTTTAACCCTGTGCTGGCAGTTCTCCGATTTTTAACAAGCTGAAACTGATGTGCTGCAAATGAGGTGATTGCCAACAAGTAGTTAAAGTCTCCGTAGCGTGTGCAGATTACAGGCCGACCAGGAGGAGGGGTTAGAGATAGTACAAAGTCACAATACATAAGAAGCAAATAAATCAGTGTGCAAGATCAGGAGTGAATACGACAATGGCCCTGAAACCAGACTCCTATGTGGTCCTGAACGATGGCCACAAGATGCCGGTGATTGGATTCGGTACCTATGCCCACGAACAGGTAGGATAAAGACTTAAATTAATTTTTTTAATTAAACCAAATTTATTAAAAATAAAACATAACAGTAAGGCTAAGTTTACACAGTGGCCGGGTGGGCTGTAAAAACAAGTGGTTGAGCTGGAGTTTAACCACCCCTGACCTCCCAGCCGCAAGTTGACATGGCTAACAGCCCTGTTAATACCCACTGCTGCAGTGTGGCAAACATTTCAGATAATAGGGGACACCCTGCAACTGTGAGCCAAGCATTTGTCATGGTATTCCTTTTCACAATCCCCATTCAGCAGAAAAATATGGGAATTTCAGAGGTGGCAGTATCATCTTCTGTATTTCTGACAGCTGCAGCTTAATGTGTTACTAAACCCAGGAGCCTGCATTCACTATATCTGATCTCCCACAGTACACACAACATGAAAATGCAATTCTTTTAGAAAATATAAACTTCTAAATACCTTTTCCCATCTGCAGTACATAGCAGTCTTGTGAATTCTATCAGTGTTCTGTTAAAGCTTGTAGGAGGAGTTTTCATTCTCCTCTGACTGTCCTATGGGGCTGCATGACAGACATCCCAACCTGCAAAAACTCATTTCAGGGAGGTGGCAAAGTCATTTCAGGGAGGTGAGCCCCCCCCCCCCCACACGCCGACCCCCCCCCCACGCACGCCTGCGCCGCACCCCCCCCTTTCCAATTTAACACTACCAGAGAATAATGAAATGAAATGTAATCAGTATACCTGGTCACTGGTGCTGGTCACTGATGCTGGTACTGTACTGGTCTGGTAACTGGTGCGGGTACTGGTCACTGGTGCTGGACATTGATGCTGGTACTGGACACTGATGCTGGTACCGATCACTGGTGCTGGTACCGGTCACTGGTGCTGGTACCAGTCACTGGTGCCGGTACCGGTCACTGGTGCTCGTACTGGCCTGGTCACTGGTGCTGGTACTGGTCTCTGGTACTGCCCTGGTCACTGGTGCTGGTATTGGCCTGCTCACTGGTGCTGGTCACTGGTGCTGGTACTGGCCTTGTCACTGGTGCTGGTACTGGCCTTGTCACTGGTGCTGGTACTGGCCTGGACACTGGTGCTGGTACTGGCCTGGTCACTGGTGCTGGTACTGGCCTGGTCACTGGTGCTGGTACTGGCCTGGTCACTGGTGCTGGTACTGGCCTGGTCACTTGCTGGTACTGGCCTGGTCACTGGTGCTGGTACTGGCCTGGTCACTGGTGCTGGCCTGGTCACTGGTGCTGGTCACTGGTGCTGTTACTGGCCTGGTCACTGGTGCTGGTCACTGGTGCTGGTACTGGCCTGGTCACTGGTGCTTGTCACTGGTGCTGGTACTGGCCTGGTCACTGGTGCTGGTACTGGCCTGGTCACTGGTGCTGGTACTGGCCTGGTCACTTGCTGGTACTGGCCTGGTCACTGGTGCTGGTACTGGCCTGGTCACTGGTGCTGGTACTGGCCTGGTCACTGGTGCTGGTACTGGCCTGGTGACTTGCTGGTACTGGCCTGGTGACTTGCTGGTACTGGCCTGGTGACTTGCTGGTACTGGCCTGGTGACTTGCTGGTACTGGCCTGGTCACTTGCTGGTACTGGCCTGGTCACTTGTTGGTACGTGCATGGTCACTTGCTGGTACTACTACTGGCACAGAGTGGGGTGTCACAGTGTCACGGTCCCGCGCGCGCCAAAATGCCTCCTGGAGTAGAATGTGGCTGTAGTAGAGAGCAAAGCCGCTGCTTGCTCTCTGCAGCTCCTCCCACAGGCGGAGTGCATGACTCCAATATCACTCCGCCTGTGAGCCGGATCTACTTCGGCTCCGACGTGATTTCTCTGAGTGTGCAGGCTCAGCTTGCTGACAGCTGACACACTCCTGCCTGCATCGATGAGTCATCTCATCTGAGTGACTCACTCTGTGACTGACTCACAGCCGGGATATTGCCCTGAGCTCGCGGGTGTCCGTGAGCTCAGGGCGGATAGCGGGAGTCTCCCGCGACTTGCGGGAGACTTGAGATGTCTGGCATGATCCTTGACCCTCTATCTGGACAGTGCTGATTGGACCTGTGCTGATCGTATGCACCAGAGGCGTAACTAGAACCTTCAGGGCCCCGATGCAAGAAACCATGAAGGGCCCCCCAGACCCCTGGCCGGGGCCCTTCCCTTCAAGCCCGGGGCTCTTCCCACTAATCCTGGGGCTCTTTACTCTCATTGCATGGCCTTTTATTATGGTCCCGCATCAGGATCCTTTCACAAGTTCTGCAGTGGGCCCCCTTCCTGCAATCTTGGGGCCTCCCCACAGTGGTGAAATGCCAGGGCCCGGTCGCAAGTGTGACCTTTGAGATCCTAGAAGTTTTCCCACTGGTTTGCTACCGGGCCCCCTGGAGCATGGGGCCCGGTAGCGATTGCAACCCCTGCAACCCCTGTAGTTACGCCCCTGGTATGCACTCTCCCAAGAAAAAATTCTCCTAGCAATACACACCAAACTGAGCATGTGCAGAGTGCAGTGTGCAGAGTGCCTCCAAAGGCTCTGTCTTATCAGGAGATAGATTGGGGAAAGTGGAAGAAGGGGCAGATCAGAGTGGACAGGATCAAACCGCCTTTTTACACAATGCAGAGGATTAACCAGTGGGTATAACAAGCATGCTTACTGCATATACAGACTGGTGTTACTGTTATGGGTTTAGTAACACTTTAACCGCTGTCTGAAAAGCATTTGATTCTCACAAACTAAGACCTTTAACAGCATTTAGGTATACACTATATTACCAAAAGTATTGGGACACCTGCCTTCCCCAAACTGTTCCCACAAAGTTGGGAGCATAAAATTGTACAAAATGTCTTGGTATGCTGACACCTTAAGAGTTCCCTTCACTGGAACTAAGGGGCCAAGCCCAACCCCTGAAAAACAACCCTACATCATAATCCCCCCCTCACCAAATGATTTGGATCAGTGCACAAAGCAAGGTATTGACCAGTTCCTGATGGCACTATAGTCGAGTGACAGTTACATGTCTGTCATATGACGTCATCCCGTGAACACGCTTCCTTCGCTCTTAGGACACAGATGATCACAGAACGGGGTAAAGAGCCAATCACAGCGGCTCTTTACCACGTGATCAGCTGTGCCCAATCACAGCTGATCACGATGTAAACACAAGCCGGTTATCGGCATTCCTTTCCTCATACTGACAGCATGAGGAGAGGAGAGAGACGATAACCAGCTTGTGAAAGGGACGTCTACACTGATAATCAGGGCCAACAGTGTTCTCATCAGCGCACATCAGTGAAGGAGACAAAATACTTGTTTGCAAAATTTTAAATCAAATAGTGAAAAACTTTCTGTTCTTTTTTTTTTTTCTGTCTTTTTTAATTTATTTAGCAAAAAATAAAAAATACAGTCATGATTAACCGGTTCTGGACCGGAAGAATTTGCCTCCTTACCTACCTCAATACTGGGCACTTAAACCCCCTTCCTTCCCAGACCAATTTTCAGCTTTTAGCGCTGTTGCATTTTGAATGACAATTGCGCGGTCATGCAACACTGTACCTAAACCAAATTTATGTCATTTTTTTCCCCACAAATAGAGCTTTCTTTTGGTGGTATTTGATCACCGCCAGGTTTTTTCTTTTTTGGTGCACAAATAAAAAAAGACCGAAAAGTTTGAAAAAAAAAAAAAGTTTTTTTGTTTAGGTTATAAAATTTTGTAAATAGATACGTTTTTTCCTGCACTGATGAGCACTGATGACGCCGCACTGACAGGCACTGATGAGGAGACACTGATGGGGTGGCACTGATGGGGTGGCACTGATATGCAGCACTGATAGGTAGCACTGATATGCAGCACTGATGGGCACTGATATGTGGCACTGATAGATAGCACTGATATGCAGCATTGGTGGGCACTGATAGGCAGCGCTGATGGGCACTGATAGGCAGCACTGATGGGCGGCACTGATGGGCACTGATAGGCGGCACTGATGGGCACTGATGGGTGGCACTGATGGGCGGCACTGATCGGCACTGATGGGGGGCACTGATGGGCACTGATAGGCAGCACTGGTGGGCAATAATGGGCACTGGTGGGCGGCACTGATAGATGGCAATAACGGGCACTGGTGGGCAGCACTGATAGATGGCATTGGTGGGCAGCACTGATAGGGGGGCACCACTGGCAGGCTCTCTGAGCCCTGTTTGCCATCCCTGGTGGTCATGGTGGGCATCCCTGGTGGTCATGGTGGGCATCCCTGGTGGCTCTAGTGGCATCCCCTCCCCCCAGGGCTGCACTGGTAATCAATCATCTGATTACCAGCACAGAACCCCCCTGTGATCAGTGAGTAATTAGAAATACTCACTGATCACCCCGGCTGCAGAATCAATCCTCTGATCTTCTCCTCACTGACAGGATCTGTCAGGAGGAGAAGAGATCGAAGCCGTTACAACGGCTGTATTGACATTACATGACGGCTGTGATTGGTCACAGCCGTCATGTGATCAGGAGGGCCAATCACAGTGCCCTCCTGCCGAGTCTTGTTGCTCTGTGTCCCAGGGACACAGGCACATCGAGATCGCGCCACTGCGCATGCCCGCGGCGGCGCGATCTCTCTCCTTCTGAAGGACGTTCCGTAACGTCCATTCAGAAGGACGAGACTCCCGCCCGGCCGTATATGTACTATGGCCCGAGTGGGAGGTGGTTAATGACCAGGCCATTTTTTGCGATTCAGCACTGCGTTATTTTAATGGACAATTTCGTGGTCGTGCAACACTGTACCTAAATAAAATTAATGTCCTTTTTTTCCCACAAATAGAGCTTTCTTTCAGTGGTATTTGATTACCTCAGCGATTTCTATTTTTTGCGCTATAAACAAAAATAGAGCGACAATTCTGAAAAAGAAAAAGCAATATTTTTTACATTCTGCTATATAACATTCCTAAAAAAAATTAATAATCAAAATTTCTTAACATTTTAGACCAATTTGTTGTCTGCTACATATTTTTGTTAAAAGAAATCCCAATAAGCGTATTTTGATTGGCTTGTGCAAAAGTTATCGCGTCTACTAACTACGGGAAATATTTATGTCATTTTTATAGTTTTTTGTTTTTACTAGTAATGGCGGCGATCTGCGATTTTTATCGGGAGTGCGACATTTCAGCGGACAGATCGGACCCCTAACTGACATTTTTGACACTTTTGGGGGGACCAGTGACATTAATACAGTATTCAGTGCTAAAAATATGCAGGGGTTAACCCAGGGACAATCAAAGGGTTAAATGTGTACCTAGGGGCGTGTTTCTAACTGTATGGGGGTTGGGCTTGTGAAATGATCACAGAGACCTGTGATCCTATAAAGAAGGATCACAGGAGCTCTGTGATCATTCCAGAGAGAAGAACAGTCAGCTGTGTTTACAGCAGCAGACCGTCCTTCTCTCTCAGCAGGGAGCGATCGTGGGTGCCCGCCTGCCTGCCCCGTGCATTGGATTCCCCGCTGCCGAGTGGGGTCGGGAGCATGCCGCTGCCGGCGCGCGCTCGCCCCCTAGCTGCAGGCCCGCAACCGACGTATACCTATGACCGTTCACGCAGGAGGGCCAGCAAAAGAAGTCTCTATTTGTGTGAAAAAATGACAAAAATGGGTACAGTGTTGCATGACTGCGCAATTGTCATTCAAAGTGTGAGAGCGCTGAAAGCTGAAAATTGGCCTGGGCAAGAAGGGGGTAAAAGTGCCCAGTAGGAAAGTGGTTAAAAAACATTATCAAACCCTTTTTTATAAGTAGTCACGTTCCCTATGTTCTCAGCTGCATAAAAGCTTGGGGAGGAGAAGCAACAGTACACTAAACTTCCCAGTGAAAGTCTGTGCAACAGGGGCATGTCAGGACAAGTCTGATTATTGGAGGAGAGCACACTGATTTTCCAGAATAGCTAGTGAACTGACCATGGTATCCTCTCCTGCTTAGTATGGTCAGTTTTTATTTGGAAAGCAGAGAGACTGTCAGGAACACCAGGGATTTCAGCTAAAGGAAGCAATACAAAGTGAACATGATACTTTTTTCATACAAGTCAATAGTACAGCAGGCACGTATCAGCAACATGAAATGTTGGGATAACAAACACTTTAAGGAGTACAGCTTGTCTTTGGCAGGTGCCTCAGTTGCAGCACACTAAAATCATTGGTATGCCAGCAAGTGAGTAATTACATTTCTCAGCGGCAAAGAGAATTTACTGCCAGTGTAGCCCAACTGTAGACTAATTCTCAGCTTTCAAAATTTTACCAAAAGTCTTCTGCGCCTATATATAATATCCAGAATTAAATGCATGGGCTGATATATAAAAACAGGACTTTCGCTATGAGGGTTCATTCACAGCATATCACCAGCACATATACAGAACCAGTGGTGGAGCTACCAGGGTCGCAAAGATCGCACTTGTGACTAGACCCTAGTGTTCCACCGTTGTCGGGGGGGCCCCAGCGGGGTTGCTTGCCACAGGGCTCTAAGCTGAGAGCATCTCTCCCTCATAAAGCCCAGAGCCTGCACTGATAGTCCCCCCTCCCTCGTCCCTCACACAAATGGTAGAGAGCTGCTGATCTGCTACCTCCCCCCCTTCTGTGTGTGCACTGCGGGAAGTGTGAAGCTAAGCAGCTGAATTTGATCATTCAGGTGCTGGGCTTCACACTTCCCATGGTGCACACACAGGAAGGGAGGGGAGGAGAAGGAGCAGATCGGCTCTCTACACTCCCATCAGTGTGAGGGAGGAGGAACTGCCTTTGCAGGCTCTGGGCTGTATGAGAGAGACGTTCTCAGCTCAGAGTCCTGCTGAGGAGGCACTGATAGGCAGAACTGATGGGCACTGATAGGCTGCACTGATGGGCACTGATAAGCAGCATTGTAGAGCACTGATAGGTGGCATTGATAAGTACTGATAGGTGGCATTGATGAGCACTGATAAGTACTGATAGGTGGCACTGATAGGCAGCACTGATAGGTGGCATTGATGAGCACTGATAAGTGGCACTGAAAGGCAGCACTGATGGGCACAGATAAATGGCATTGATGAGCACTGATAAGTGTCACTGATGGGCATTGATAGGCAGCATTAATGAGCACTGACAGATGGCACTGATAGGCAGCAATGGTGAGCACTGATAGGCAGCATTAATGACCACTGATAGGTGGCACTGATAGACAGCACTGATTGCCACTGATAGGTGGCACTGATGAGCATTGATAGGTAGCACTGATAAGCCACTGATAGGCAGAACTGATAGAGTGCACTGATGGGCACTAATAGGGCTGCAATGATGATCAGAGCCCTGATTATCAGTGTAAACAATGCACTGACAATCTTGCTGGTCACAGCTCTCCTATCCTCACACAGAACCAGCGTCAGCGATGCTGATAACCGGCAAGTCTGTTTACATGTGATCAGCTGTTATTGGCCCTTTATCGTGATCTGTGAACAGCTGTGTCTGAAGGACACAGCAGTCACAGAGCGTGCTGGATGTGTGCCCCAAGGTTGGTGAAGGTTTCTGTGGGTAAATGTTAGGTAGTTGGAGGGAGAGGTGGTGGAAGACAGGGAGAGAGTGAAAATAATAAGATGGTAATCAGAGAGAGGAAAGGGATTGTTTGAGAGGTTGCATGAAGTGTATAGGTAGGAGAATACAAGGTGGAGGGTCAAAAAAAGATTGGTTGACCAGGTGTAGAAACAACTGTCAAAAAATGGACTTTAGGGGCACATCATGAGACAAATATAACCATGTATGTTACATAAAAAAAAGTTTATCGATTCCATTTAAAAAACAATCATAAAGTGATAAAGCTAGCCCAACTATGGGCATCAGCTGACACAGAACAAGTCTCCTCTACATATAAAAAAATACATAAAACATCCAAAAGATATAATACATACCATGCAGGTCATATAGGTGTGAAGATACGTCTGTTCAAAGGTCGACGCGTTTGGCATCAAGCTTCCTCAGGACCATGAACACACAGACAATTATTCTTAAAGTAAACAAAATTGGTATTAATGGTATCCAAACGTATAATATATAATGCATTTATCAATTACAAAGTATTTCAAGCATGGCTTACTCACGAGTGCCCTCCCTCAACCACCTGAGGGAAACCTCATCTGGGGCTATACAGACCAGGATGTTAGAATTTGCACAAGTGTACATCGAAGAATCTAAATAAACGTACAGAATATCTTTTCTACGTAAAAATGTAACCCAAACAAAGAATTCTACATATCATTCACTTACAAGATATATATACTGTATATATATATATATATATATATATATATATATATATATATATATATATATATATATTAGGGCTGCACATCTTCACTGGTCACATGATTCGATTCGGATTATTAAGGTAACGATTCGATTTGATTCCGCGATGCATCACGATTACTGCCCAGCCCACTGCCCAATGGTTTTCAAAACTTTATCAAAAAGAAAAAAACAATCAAGCAGTCACAAATTAAAGAATCATTTATTTATTTGCTCTTAAAGGACACTTCCCTGGACCTGGCATGGCCTGCAAGCCCTGCATAGTGCACTTGCACTGCATACATATAGGAAAGTCTGGAAATGGCATAGCAGAGACAGACAACAACACTATTTACTAGAGGTAACAGTAAAATAGTATGGCATCAATCTGTAGTAGTGCAGTTTACTGCCTCATAAAAGAAAAGAAAATATTAATATAAGGTCTAAAGCACTTAAAGTACAACTAAAGGCAAAAGTGTTATATATATATTTTTTTGACTTTGGATAGAGTGGAGGAGAGGAGATGTATTAGAAGAACAGGGGTCCAAACTATGGCCCTCCAGCTGTTCAGGAACTACAATTCCCATGAGGCATTGAAAATCTCTGACATTCACAGTCAGACATAACTAGGCATGATGGGAATTGTAGTTCCTGAACAGCTGCCAGCTGGAGGGCCATAGTTTGGACAGGACATAGCTGTATTAGAACATCTGTCAGTGTTTATTGCTGTATCTATGTTGCCCCACGCTGGAGAGATTCACCCTCTCTATTTGTCCTGTGTTTTTACCATTATCATTGAAAGTAAAATGAAAAACCCCCAAATTGTGTGGGATTTCCATTTTCCTCTCATTTTCAGTTTGGGACAAAAAGTGAAGGTAAATTTCTACAATGGGGGCAACATGGCAAAAATAAACCTTACAGGTGTAATTAAAGAACCTTCCCTTGCTCTATCCAAAATGAAAATTTTTTTGCCTATAGTTCTACTTTAAAGCCAGCCAGCCAGTCAGCCAACAGCTGACACGGACACAGACCCCCCCCTTACTGACACAGACCCCCCTTCCCCCACAGCTGACAGAGACCCCCCTTCCACCACTGACAAAGATCCCCCTTCCCCCACTGACACTGACAGAGACCCCGCTTTCTTTCTCCCAGGCGCAGGAGGGCGTGGCGCGGCTTGGATGATGTAATTTCCTAATCGATGTTGCCGTCCCACCGAATCGATGTAGAATCGCAAAGGGTCGCATCGCAATGCATCGATTCGCCGATTATATTCGGCAGGCCTAATATATATATATACACACACACATACAGTATCTCACAAAAGTGAGTACACCCCTCACATTTTTGTAAATATTTTATTATATCTTTTCATGTGACAACACTGAAGAAAAGAGATTTTGCTACAATATAAAGTAGTGACGTACAGCTTGTATAACAGTGTAAATTTGCTGTCCCCTCAAAATAACTCACAGCTATAAATGTTTAAACCACTGGCAACAAAAGTGAGTACACCCCTAAGTGAAAATGTTCAAATTGGGCCCAATTAACCATTTCCCTCCCCGGTGTTATGTGACTCGTTAGTGTTATAAGGTCTCAGGTTTGAATGGGGAGCAGGTGTGTTAAATTTAGTGTTATCGCTCTCATTTTCTCATACTGGTCACTGGAAGTTCAACATGGCACCTCATGGCAAAGAACTCTCTGAGGAATTGTTGCTCTACTTAAAGATGGCCTAGTCTATAAGAAGATTGCCAAGACCCTGACACTGAGCTGCAGTACAGTGGTCAAGACCATACAGCGTTTTACCAGGACAGGTTCCACTCAGAACAAGCCTCGCCATGGTCGACCAAAGAGGTTTCAGTGCACATGCTCAGCGTTATATCCAGAGGTTGTCTTTGGTAAATAGACGTATGAGTGCTGCCAACATTGCTGCAGAGGTTGAAGGGGTGGGGGGTCAGCCTGCCAGTGCTCAGACCATACGCCACACACTGCATCAAATTGGTCTGCATGGCTGTCGTCCCAGAAGGAAGATTCTAAAGATCATGCACAATAAAGCCAGCAAACAGTTTCCTGAAGACAAGCAGACTAAGGACATGGATTACTGGAACCATGTCCTGTGGTATGATCAGACCAAGTTAAACCTATTTGGTTCAGATGGTGTCAAGCGTGTGTGGTGGCAACTAGGTGAGCAGTAGAAAGACAAGTATGTCTTGCCTAAAGTCAAGCATGGTGATGGGAGTGTCATGGTCTGGGGCTGCATGAGTGCTGCCAGCACTGGGGAGCTACAGTTCATTGAGGGAACCATGAATGCCAACATGTACTGTGACATACTGAAGTAGAGCACGATCTCCTCCCTTCGAAGATCAGTCCGTATTAGGCAATATTGGGAAGTACTGGGCAGTATTCCAACATGATAACGTACTGGGCTGTATTGCAACATGATAATTAATGACCCCAAACACACCTCCAAAAAGACCACAGCCTTGCTAAAAAAGCTGAGGGTAAAGGTGATAAACTAGCCAAGCATGTCTCCAGACCTAAACCCTATTGAGCATCTGTGAGGCATCCTCAAACAGAAGGTGGAGGAGCGCAAGGTCTCCAACATCCACCAGCTCCGTGATGTTGTCATGGAGGAGTGGAAGAGTACTCCAGTGGTACCCTGTGAAGCTGTGTGAACTCAATGTCCAACAGGGCTGGAAAATAATTGTGGACATTTCCACTTAGGGGTGCACTCACTTTTGTTGCCAGTGGTTTAGACATTAATGGCTGTGTGTTGAGTTATTTTGAGGGGACAGCACATTTACACTGTTATACAAGCTGTACACTCACTACTTTACATTGTAGTAAAGTGTCATTTCTTAAGTGTTGTTACATGAAAATATATAATAAAATATTTACAAAAATGTAAGGGGTGTACTCACTTTTGTGAGATATTGTACTTTTTGCAGACATCTTAGGATGCATATTTACCTACATTGGTTTTTATCCCCTTTGCCACTAAATAGGACCAGGTATTCACGCTATTGTATTTTCTCTATCCCTCTTTGGGGCTAGAAAGATAAATGGCTTACACTCTATGGGAACTACATACCCACGGCCCTATATGCAAGGAATTATTTAACTTACAGGTAGGCTTTGACTTTTGCACTACCCACACTATATAAATTTATAAATAGGAGGCACATTCTAAATATTCTATATTGTATGCCTAGGATTCTGTGACACCCTCACAGCACAACAGACCACTTAGGTGATCTAAAGCTATACCCATAGGTTACTTTCATAAGGTGAATGTAATATATATCTTGTAAGTGAATGATATGTAGAATTCTTTGTTTGGGTTAATGCCTTTACATTTTTGCATACAAAAGATATTCTGTACGTTTATTTAGAGTCTTCGATGTGCATATTCTAACATCCTGGTCCGTGTTGCCCCTGTGTTCACCCCAGATGAGGTTTCCCTCAGGTGGTTGAGGGAGGGCACGCGTGAGTAAGCCATGCTTGACATACTTTGTAATTGATAAATGCATTATATATTATACGTTTGGATACCACTAATACTAAATGTGTTTACTTTAAGAATAATTGTCTTACGTATATTTTTGTATGTAGAGGAGACTTTATTTCCTGTGTGAGGTGATGCCCATAGTTGGGCTAGCTTTATCCCTTTTATGATTGTTTTTTAAATGGAATCAATACATTTTTTTATGTACATGGTTATATTTGTCTCGTGATGTGCCCATAAAGTCAATTTTTTGACAGTTGTTTCTACACCTGGTCATCCAATCTTTTTTTGATCTGACAGGATTATGGCACACTCTTGATAGCTCCTATTGTTCCTTCACAAGGTGGAGGGTGTTGCCATCAGAGTGAGTAGAAGCATGTACCCATTGCTTCAGGTCAAATGAAGTGGTTTTTGCACATGCAAAACGTTTGACAAATGTGCTAAAACACACAGTAAACAATGTGCCAAGCTCTGCATCAAAAAGGTGCATGGGCTTCTTTCACAGATTTGTCATATGTAGGGCAGCCCATTCAAAAGCCAAAAAAGCGTGTTCATGAATTGTAAATGGGGCCTAAGAGCTTCTGGGGGCATTATGCCATCTTTTGCTTCTAAAACACAATTTCTTTACCATTTATCTTTGTTTTTGCTTTTTTGTCGTTTTTTCTTTCTTTTTTTTTTTTAGCACTACACGAAAGAGCAGGCAGGCGAGGCTACAAAGGTGGCCATCGATATTGGCTATCGTCATATTGACTGTGCTTTCATCTATGGCAACGAGGTGCAAGTTGGCCAGGCCATAAACACAAAGATTGCCGATGGAACAGTGAAGAGAAAGGACATTTTCTACACAGGAAAGGTGACTAGATCTTTCTATAAAATTTTATTTTTTAAGCCCAAACCTTGACTTTCAGTCACCAATTTGAACAGGCAATTAAACTTCTATTCTACAACTAAAGGTAAAGACAAAACAAAAAAATCATTAGTTTATGTTTATTTTCCAAGATGAAGGAAAAAAAAAAAAACAGGTGTGCTAAAATGTAAATAATATATAAATAAAACCTCACTACATGCAATATACTACATGCAGTATTCCTTTTTGGGAGTTTGGGGCTTACAAACAAGATAGGGACTGTATGTTTGTTCTTAAGTTGAACTTGTTTGTAAGTCAGAACATGTACATTTTTTAAGTGTAGCCCCAGCCAAAGAAAACGTTTTAGTTTTTTGGATAGCATAGGGAAGGGTTAACATCTCTGTACCATTTGTATTGCTGTCTCTACCCCTGTTCAAAAGATTTCATCTCACTTTCTGTCCCTATGACAACTGTATTTTGAAAATTTTGGGTTGCTGTGAAAACAAGGATTAGCGATAAAGCTTCAGTGGAGACACCTTTTTCCCATGAGAACTCTTACAGGAGTGAATTTCCCTTCCTAGGGCTAGATTTCTCCTCACTTCTTGTTTCCTCCCTCCGTTTGTAAGTAGGAGTCATTTGTAAGTCGGATTTTTGAAACCCGGGGACCGCCTGTATTTGTATACTCATATTACAAAATAAAACTATATAAATAATTTAAGTTAATTAATTTATAGCTAAAATGTTCCTGCATGCAATGTTTCTCTCCTGGCGATTATGTGACCTGCACTTTGGTAGAACATACAGTATGTAAACCATAGGTGTTTGTGTGTTCTGCCCACCAGACTTCTATTCAGAGTACTTGTGTTTATGTTGTTTAGAATAACATGCTGGGTTTTCTTGATTCACACAAGTTAGTTATATGCAGAGCGCAGGCGCCATCTACTGTTCTTTTTTGGTATAGCCTCAGTTGTTCTGCATAATTACATATTGTAAACTCACAGAATGTATTAAATAAAGTTGTTAGGAACTAGAGCATTCTGGGTAGGATTGCTACAGGAAGCGAATCAGCCACCATTTTGAGAAGATACAGCAGGGCAGCAAGACATGTTTTCTCAATCTCTCACCATCACCCCTGACAGAGCTTAAAAATTTCACCTGGCTTGTTCTAATAAATTTGAGATCAAAGAAATATGGTATCTGAAGTTTATGGCACAGGAAGGCTTGGCTCTCTGTCCTAGAGACAGAAGAGTGTGCAGCCTATAGCATTAGGGTGTGCACCCGAAAACTACTACATGCAGTATTTTTTTTGGGAGTTTGGGACTTGCACTGCTTATTTTGATTTTTTGTGTGTGTATTTGTATACTCATATTACAAAATAAAACTATATAAATAATTTAAGTTAATTAATTCATAGCTAAAATGTTCCTGCATGCAATATTTTTTTCCTGGTTTTATGTGACCTGCACTTTGGTAGAACATACAGTATGTAAACCATAGGTGTGTGTAGCCTATTGCATTAGGGTGTGCACCGAAAGTTCAAACACACATGCCTTTCTCTGCAGCCTCAACGGCTTCCTGTTCATTCACAAACTAAAGCATAGCAAAAACTATCAACTTTTCTATGTTACAGTTATGAATGAATACAGTGAGTGAGTGTGTTCACTGTGTTCTTTTTGAAAAGGAAGGGGTCGGTAAACTACATATTTACCAGCCCCTTCCCCCACTCTACATTCTGAATCATCCTCCGCAGGAGCCAGGGAGAAAGGAGAGGAGGGAAGCCAGCAGCATGGGGGAAAGGGGGTGGGGATGAAAAAGGGGAAAGCCCTGGAAATAAGGGGAATCAACACTGCACTCAGTGATTAGAGTGTGCCCAGGCAGACCTGGCACACCCCCTGCACACACCTATGATGTAAATCCTAATGCCTAAAGCCTCACAGTATACAGTTTTTTCAACCTGCTCATAAAAGACCTTTTATGGCCAAATGAAAGGGCTCACATGGCAGGCTGAGAACTTTGCTGCTAACTGCAACACAGCTAAGCGTTGGCAGCATGCAGTAGGAGGTGCTTTTACCAGAGAACCACCAGGTAAGAAAATTTTCAACAGATTCACATACATAATATAAGAAAATTGTATACAGTGAGGCATGATGCTGAAACAATTAAGACTTTCTTCAAACACTTTAAAATCATCTTATGGTGATTCTGGCAGTCGTTTTGTTTGTCATCTATTTCCCTGTTAGACCAGGACAAGCCATAGAATTTGGAAAATGGAGAGGGACCAAAAAAAAAAAGCAAATTGGGGATTTGTAAAGTTGTAAAGATGAGGGAAAGATTAAAAATTAAATTTTGAAGAATCTAATGTAACAGTAAGATTATAGGTAGGAAATGTTACAAAGGTGAACTCGAGCTTTGAGCATTTGAAATCAGTGAACTACATAAATGATTTAAACTTTGGGATGCCTCATTAATCACAAGCAGTTTTGCAAGTAATTTTGTATACCTGATTATTGATGATGCTGACTAAATAAACCCTGTGTAGCTGGGCCTGTAGGCTTTATTTTAAATTTACAGTTAATCCAAGGACATACATGGTTGGCTAAGCAGTTTAATCAAGATCTAAATCTGGATGACATTTAGTTTGCTAAAGCATTGTGTACCATTATAATGTTAATTTGTTCATAAAACAGTGTTTTCACAGTTTTTCCTCTCTTTTTTTCATCTTGGTTCTGCTGTTCTACAGACTATTTTAGCCATTTCCTGGTCACATGCAGATGCTCCAGTGTTGTCAGCATATCGATGCTGTCAACTGGCCTGCAGATATCTATCCCCCCCCATAGGGAATTAGGAATGGTATACATTAGTACCCCATGTTACTCATACCTATGAAACTGTGAAAAGTATATAAAGCCACCCACATCTTGGAAAGGTCCTTTATTTAAAAAAACAAAAACAAAAACAGACCCTCTTGGTTTCTGACAAAAATATCCAATGTCAATCATGTCATCAAGCCATGTAGATCCTCATCATTCAGGATGACCTGCCACGCGTTGATGTTACTGACATCACAAGTGTTACTCACATGTAGCACTACCCCCGCAGGAGTTGAAGATGACTGGGTCCCCTACTCCTGCACAGCCAGTCCCCTCTAGGTTCCCCTCAAGGTCCACTGACTGTATGTTCAACACTCCCATCTCCATCTTCCATCTGACTCCGCAGCCATCCATATTTAAGGGCTGGCTCAGACGCCATGCCAGGCTCACTGCCTGGGGATTGGCTGAACTCCCCTAAGTATGCAGATCAACCCTCCTGGCCTCCGCTTGACAACTTCTAGACGTTTCTCCAAACTCCCAGAATCAGGGGGAGGCACGGGAGACCTGCCTGTATGAGTCATCCAGCCCTGACCTAAAGTAAACTCATGACCCAAATAAGACTCACAAATTAAGCATCAGCATACATTTTCCTGCACTAAGACTAGTAGCACAATAGAGATGTGAATGATGGGCATGCCTGGGAACTCTCTAGAAGTGGCCCGGAGACCTCAGCTAATCGTTATGATAGCCAGGTTCCTATAGTATGCTGGCCTGTTGGCTGATAAGAGTCATGACATCACTGCTCTAAATCACATTTTAGCCTAAAGCAAAGTTCCAACTCTGGGGGAGACACCAGAGGTGTTCTCCAACCTTTGAGAGGGTGCATTTGGCCAGATAGAGTTGGCTACTGCAGCTGGAGACCTTGAAAAAAGCAAAATCGACTAAACCGGAGGCAACGATTTCAAATCAAAACCCAGCAGGTGGATAAGTGATCCAGAGACCCGGATTACACTGGGGAGAAGCATCACAGATATTGAAGAACCACCTTCATTTATCATAGGAGCACTGACCTTTGTGGTCAAATACCTGAGATGAGCGGCCATTTCACCTGAAGGTTCGGAGCAGGCCTTTATTGGGCACAGTCATCATTAACAGCCCACTTTGGAAGGAATATTTGCTAATTTGAATATTAAAGCATGGTGTGCACGTTCTCGGACTTTATGTTGATTGGACACGTTTCTTTTTTTTCACGTTTTTATACAGGTTTTCAAACGTATTTTCTGTTTTTTGGTATGTTATGAAATTATAAGGGGAATAGAATAAGCGCACCATTCACACCTTTTTCACATAATAAATTACAAATTCCCCAGCCAACCATACTTGGTAACTGATGTCACCCAGGATCCCTGGCCAAAGATCTATCATTTAGCCATAGTAATACTACCAAAGCTAAATGATAGATCTCTTGCTGGTTTGTTTATAAGCAGAAGCTGGCAGGGATCTCCAGTTAGCAGCAGTAAAGGACATTAGTGTATTTTAGAATGTTGACCTTTAAGCCAGATCAAAAATCTCTCTTCCCGCTGAACAGTATTTTTTTTTCATGGGTCCTTTATGGCAGTGCTTAGCTACCCATGCCATTATTTAATAAAATAATGCACCTTAGCCTTGTAAAAGGCCAGAAAAATGCCAAGAACAGTAAAATTAGAACAATCTAAGAAACAAACCTTTTGAAAGGCAACTGCAAGGTCCTCAATCTTTTAGCTGAAATATGGAAAACCGTATTAAGAGCACATGTAAAAGCATCATAGAGCTAACATTAAATACACATGACCAGTGGATGCAAACTTTATAGAGAATCTATTATTAAAAAAAAAAAACAGGGACTGCAGAACCACAGGTGGCCTTAGCTATTTGTGACTATGACAGTTTGACTGTATAGAGCACCATCTTTCCATAGGAACCCACAACTGGATTTTTAAAGCTTAAGTGAACTTTTAGTTTAAATCAGCTGAAAGCTTTTTAGGTGTATCAAAGCAAAAGATGTGCAAAGTCTAACTGCTTGTTTTCTTTAGAAAGCACCCACATCTGTGTAGTGATGAAGACTCTTGTTCTCTGTGTGAAAGCAGTAGTTTATTTGCAGTTGTCCAACCAAACATCTGCTGAGTCTGACCTATACTATTACTCTGCAATTAACAAAGCTCATTCTCCCGATAATTGGAGAGCTCTAGCCTCAACTTAGCAGGGGTGTGTCAGACCTCTGCAAAGAGACTGCTGCTTCTACATAGGAATTCTGGCAGGGGACAGTATTTGTTACAGGTCTTTAATACTACCTCAAATCACCTTTTCTGACCAAATTATTTTTTCCACTTTTTATTTCAAGCTTTGGAGTAATAATCAGGCCCCAGAAAGGGTTCGCCCAGCTCTGGAGAACTCTCTAAAGGACCTTGGACTAGATTACATGGATCTGTTCATAATCCACAACCCTGTGGAGTTTAAGGTATGTTCATACATCATCCCTATATGGCAGCTGTCACTAAATAATAGACCGAATGACAGTCCTATCTCGACTATGGCTTCAACATTTAGCAGCCTGGGTGTCCTCTCCCGGGCAGTATCCTCTTTCCCCCGCACACAGCATTCATCTTTTCCTACAGATAGAAGGCAGACGGCATGTCCAGGCAGAGGACGGGAGATGCCCAAATTTTCTAGTTAACAAGGCAGTGAATGATGCTAGGATGCAGGGCGGCCCTAGCAACCAATCACCTGCCTTTTTACATGAAAAGTTGGTCAGCTTCCGCCCTCTTCCCAGACATGCCTTCTGCCTTCTATCTGCAGGAAAAGATGAATGTTGTGCAAGGTAAGATTATAAAGGAGATTGTGACTGACAGGGGGAAATGTGATGTAAGGCAAAATACAGTCACATAAAGGGGGCTGGGATGCAATTTAGGGGGTCGGGCTGTGAGAGGGGACTGGGGTGCAAGTAAGAGGGCACTGTAAAGAGGACTGGGGTGCAAAGAAGGGGGGCTGTGAAGGGGACTGGGATGCAAGTGAGAGGACTGGGGTGTAAGTAAGGGGGGCTGTGAAGGGGACGGGGTGCAAGTAAGGGGGGCTATGAAGGGAATTGGGGTGCAAAGAAGGGGGGCTGTGAAGGGGACTGGGGTGCAAGTATGGGGGCCTTGAAGAGGACTGGGGTGCAAAGAAGGGGGGCTGTGAAGGGGACTGGGATGCAAGTAAAGCTAAAGGGGGCTGTGAAGGGGATTGGGATGCAAATAAGGGGGGCTGTAAAGGAGACTGGGGTACAAGGAAGGGGGCTGTATTGTAAAGGGGGTGCTGTTAAATAAAGAGGATGCTGTAATTTAAAGGGAGACTGTAAAGGTTGTAAAGGGGCTTCTGTGATGTAAAGAGGGGGTTCTGCAATGTAAAAGGGGATGCTGTGGTGTAAAGGGGGAACTGTGACATGAAGAGGGCTGTGATGTAATAGGGGGTACTGAAGACATTGATGTAAAGGGGAAACTGTAAAGTAAAGAGGAGGGGCAGTGATATGAAGAATCCGAGTCACCGCACAAACATGAGACTCTGACCTCTGCTGGATACGAATTTTAATGACTGGACCTCCGTGAATTGTAATTCAATAACTCTGCAATATAGGGCTGTATAACAGTGATTACATTTAAAACAATGACTAAATAGAAATTAAATGTCTTTGTTTTGATTTCATTTTCTGTGATATTCAACATATAATTTTTAATATTCCCTATGTTCATGACTAAAGAATGAAAACAAATAAAACACTAATAATTTTTTTTTTTTATGTCGTTAGATAATTATAAAATATTAAATATGATTACGGTATTTCATATTTACAAACTTCAGTCAGTTGCTGGGGCTTTAGCCTCATTTTTATACTGTTTGTTCACTAGGCTTCATACTGTACTGTATGTTAACTATGCTAATCAAATTGACTATTGTTTATACAAGTGTATCAAAAATAGCACAACCTTTAATTGCACACACAGCTGAATGGTTCAAAGTACTTTGTCACTCATCTGGAGTTTTTTTTTTTAAATGTCTGAAACAGGCAGATCATTCAGTAACCGATTCAGACCGATTTGCATGATGCACATGATCCATAGAAACCAATCAGCGATAAACTTTAGAGTTGATTTACTAAAACTGGAGAATGTAAAATCTGGTGCAAGTGTGCATGGTAGCCAGTCAGCATCTAACTTCAGCTTGTTTATTTAACCACTTCCCGACCACCCGCCACATATATACTGCAGCAGGATGGCTCTCCTGCGCAAACCGACGTAGGGGTACGTTGGTTGCATGCCGGAATCTAGGAAGCAAGCGTGCGCCGCCGGCGGCGCGCTCCCGCCCCCACTCGGCAGCGGGGAATCAGTGCCGAATCCCAAAATAGGGCCTGGTCATTAAGGGGGCGAATCCTTTTCGGTCTTAAAGTGGTTAAGCTTTGACAAAAAAAAACCTGGAAGCTGCTTGTTTTCTATGCAGAGAGGCACCAGATTTTGCACGCTCCAGTTTTAATAAATCAACCTCTTTCAGTCTTCTAAGTTCACTAAATTTGGTTAATAACTTTATTTTTGTATTTATTTCTTGTCTTAAAAAGACAGATTTTTCTCATTAACATATTTTTAATTCAGTATTGTGATTGAGGTAGGATAAGTTTGGCTTATGTTGCATATAGCACACTGTTGCACTGGTCATGCTGTTGCTTTTTAAATGCCCTACTTAGACAGTTGGTATATCTTTGATGACTGATACTCCAATATAAACCAGGTAAACATTGTCTTTTTCTCTCCCTCTTTCTTACCAGCCTGGAGATGATGTATTTCCCAAAGACGAAAATGGAAAATGTATTTTCCACAACACTGATATTCGGGATACCTGGAAGGTAAGCTGGGACTTTGGTGATTAATTCTAGGCTCAGTAAAATCTCATATACACTTTAATGTAATTGTATATTTAAAAGTAATTTTAACATTCAATAATACCTGGAGATTCCGCAATGAAGGTCTCTAAACAGGCACTTCTTTTGTGGGTGACACTCTTCTGCCCCTGTCTCCGAATTGGGATTTATGTTGTGTCCTTGTCACATCATGAATACATTTGGCTGGGTTAGGCTTTAACTTAAACAGGCAGTAAGTGTTCTCTTATGTAACAGATGTAAAAACATGGAATACTGCTACACAGATACTGATTGAACTGACACAGTAGAAAGTAAAAAGAAGGCTGTTTCTAAATATACACAAAAATAATATTTATAAGCAATAATGTTGTATTATGTTGATTATGAGAGCATTTGATTGCTTTTAGGTGTTAGAAAGGATTTTTCTTATTCAAACAAAATTGGATCACACTTTATGTATACCTGAAGTATGTTTCCTTTTTTTTTTTTGTTTTTTTTAACTGATTATGTAACTGGTGATTTCAAGGCTTTGGAGGCTTGTAAAGATGCCGGACTAGTTAGATCAATCGGAGTTTCTAACTTTAACCGCAAACAACTGGAGCTGATCCTAAATGCGCCGGGACTGAAGTATAAACCTGTCTGTAACCAGGTAACTACAGTGATTAAATGGGCAGAGACTTTGGGAAGTAATAGGAAACAATAGAAACATGCACTAGGTGTTTTCATATTAGCTCTAGAATTAATTCTTACCAATGTCAGTTAAGGTTCTCATTTATCTAGGTCAGGGTATAGTGAGTAGTAATTGGTTCTATGCAACTGGACCTGTTCTGTAATATTGAAGATTTTTCACCATCTAGGTGGCTTCCTCAGTTCTAAAGCAGACCTTCCATGAAAATGGAAGATCAATTTTACTGCCAGTTCCACAACTCCCAAACAGATTAGCTTAAAAATTTCTCAAAATAAGGCTTTGACAAAAAGATGGCCTTGGCCACAGTAGCCAATGCTTTCAGGAGGCACAACAAATGTCATAGTGGCTCACTGCTGTCTCCTGGCAAAGTTTGGTGCTTGAATGCCCATGGCAATACACTCCATCCCATTGCAGTCAAGTTTGAGTGGAGCTTTAGCTATGTGTCAATTTAATACCCACAATTTTTTTTTCTTGTTTACTTAAAATATGTCTATAATGTGAAGTTTTCCCTAACCAGTCCAATCTTTCTCTCTGCAGGTGGAGTGCCACATATTCCTGAATCAGAGCAAACTGCTGGAATTCTGCAAATCCAAAGACATTGTACTGGTCGGGTACAGCGTCCTAGGCTCCAGCAGACCTGAGGGCTGGTAAGTGCACATGTAACTAGGTAGAGACCTAGGGTGTATCTCAGACACCCCGGAGTTCTTTCATCTTCCATCAATATCTACTCAAGCAGCTACTGATACTTGCAGAAAAATGAAATGATAAACAATTTTTTTTAACCAGGAACGCTAAAGGAAAAAAGTTTTTTTTTTCTTTTTCAGATATGCCACCAAAAGAAATGTTAAAAAATAAATAGCTTACATAACAGTTGATGAAGCCAGCAATATGAGAACATACATAGAATGTAATAGAAAGTACGATCTACAGTTAGTATAAACAGAATAAATACATTTTTTTAATACAGACTTACAAGAATCCATTTCTTGAAGTACATCACTGGACACAGAGCAATAAATCATAACATATGGGTTATATAGCCACCTTTAGGTGAAGGACACTGGCAACCAATCAGAAAGAATGCCCCCCTATATAACCCTTCCCACACAAGAAGTACCTCAGTTTTGTAGCAAGCAATAAAGACCCCATAGAAGAGGGAGGGACCTCTGTGTCCCGTGATGTACTTCAATAAATGGATTTTACAGGTAAGTCTGTATTAAAAAATCTATTTGTCTTTTCATACATCACAGGATACAGAGCCATAGATCATAACATATGGGATGTCCCAAAGCAATGCATCTGAGGGGAGGGGGACACCAAAAAATACCGCCATCTGACCACAAAAAGGATTACACTGCTGCCTACAAAACACTGCGGCAAAATGCAGATTCCTCCTGGGTCCCAACATCCACTCGATAGAAATGAGTGAACGTATGCACCGACGACCAGGTCGTGGCCTTGCAGATCTGAGCCATAGGGGCTTGATGGCGATGTGCCCAAGAGGCACCTACTCCTCTGGTAGAATGTGCCTTTACAGGAAAAGGTGGAACCTTCCCGTCTAAACCATATGTCTGGGTAATAACCTGGCAAATCCAATGAGAAATCGTAGACTTAGATGCTGCCAACCCCTTCCTGGGCTCTTCTGGCAGCACATACAAGCTCTCAGTCTTACGAATCAGAGTGGATTTCTCTAAGTAAAACTTAAGTGCACGAATTACATCAAGAGAATGCAATAACTTTTCCTCCTCTGATTGAGGATCTGGAAAAAAGGAAGGTGGTATAATGTCCTGATTCAAATGAAAGGCGGACACCACCTTGGGCAAAAAACCTGGGTGTGGATGACTCTATCTTTATGAAAAATCAAGAATGGCTCTTTACAAGAAAGAGCTGCTAGTTCTGATACCCTTCTAGCTGAAGTTATCGCAATCATAAAGACCAGTTTTCAGGTCAAAAGAACCAGGGGAACCTGCCCCAGAGGTTCAAAGGCTGTTTTTGTAACACTGCCAGCACCAAAATTAAGTCCCAACGACACAATGGTGGCTTCACAGGCGGAAGCAAACGTAACATTCCCTGGACGAAGGTCTGAACCAACGAATGGGAAGCGATTGGTTCTTGGAAGAAAACCAATAAGACTGAAATTTGCCCCTTTAATAGTGCTCAAGGCTATTTTCAAATCCACCCCTGCTTAAAGGAAAGCTAGGATTCTAATTATATATTTGCGGGGATGCCATTTCCTGGCGTTTATCAGCATATACACTGCAGGGCCAGATACACCCGGCTCCTTCAAGATTAAGGCTTCAATAGCCAAGCCGTCAAATTTAGAGACTGTACAGCAGGGTGGAATATAAGACCTTGATAGAGTAGGTCCGGACGCAATGGAAGAGCCCAAGGACTCGTCATTGCCAACCTTTGGATTTGTGCATACCAAACCCCCCTCGGCCATGCCGGAGCTACCAGAATTACTGGTTTCCCCTCTAGCTGGATCCTGCGCAACAGACGCGGTATCAGCTGCAGCAGAGGAAAGGCATAAATCAGGGAATACTCCTCCAAAGGAGTCACCAAAGTATTCCCTAGTAACATCATGCAAAGACCTATAGAAGGATATCTCAGCCTTACTACAGATCGAACCAGATCCTTCAGGTCTGTGACCCTTCTTGTTGGCAAGAATATTTTTGCCTGTACCGTGTCCACAAGAAGATCCACATATTCCAGACGCTGGACCGGCTGTAATGCTGACTTTGCTAAATTCAATATCCAACCCAGACGTTCTAGGAACTGTACTGTCTGGAGGACATTTTGGCTTAAAGCCAAAGCCGATTGATCTATTAGTAATAGATCGTCCAGATATCCTATTACAGATATCCCTCGGGACCTTAGAACAGCCAATACTGGGTCTAGGATATTTGTGAACACTCTTGAAGCTGTGGCTAACCCGAAGGGCAGGGCTACAATCTGAAAGCAACGGTTTTCTATTGCAAAGCATAGAAACCTTTGCTGAGCCTGTAATATAGGCATGTGGAGATATGCATCCTTGATGTCTATGGATGCTAGAAATTCCTCTCCCTGCAGGGAGGTTATGACTAAACAAATTGACTCCATACAGAAAGTAAGAACGTTCAGAAACTGCTTTTAGAGTTTTGAGATCCAGAATAGGTTTCACATCCCAGCTTGGTTTGGGGATTATGAACAGGTTTGAGTAAAAACCCCTGAACCTTTCATTCTCTGGAACCTCCATTATCACTCTTTGAGCCCTCAGCTGGTCCAATGCCAGAAAGAGAGACCTTTTCAGGGGATCTATCGGTATACTTTACCTATAAACCGATGATATGGGAACACCCCAAATTCCAGTTTGTACCCCTGCAAAATGGTGGAAATAACCCAGTTGTCTTGGATCGATTCCACCTAAACCTGTGAGAACTGCAGCAGCCTTCCCCCCCACCCAAGTGAGTGGGGGTGCCCCTTCACAGAGTAGGCTTAGAGGAAGACTTGGCTGATCTCTGGGCCCAGGGCTTTTACTGACCCTGTTGTGAAGGCTTGGTTCCGGATTCCACCCCCCCCCCCCCCAAGATCTTTCAGATATACTTATCCAGATCATCACCAAAAAAGGCGTTCTCCCTGAAAAGGGAAGCCAGCCAGTAACTTTTTCATGTTAATTAACAAAAAGTTCGAAGTAGATCTAACAGATCTTCCACAGACTCTCCTTGAGAAGGAATTGTCTTGGACACCCACCTCATACTGTCTTTTTAAAGACTGACACACTCCTAAGGCCGCTACTGCTGGCTATATCGCAGATCCTGCAACCGCAAAGGAGGCTTTCAATAAAGATTCCAACTTCCTATCTGCTTAAAAACATGGGCATTATCAACAGGGAAGGTTAACCGAAGAAATGGCAGCATTCATAGTGGGTATATACCATTTCTTAGTAAACTTTTTCCTCCATAGGATACAATAGTGAAAACCTTTGAGGAGGAACAAAAAAATCCTATCAGGATGGTCCCAATCATTATACATTTCTTGCTCCACAAGCGGATGTATGGGAAACATCCGAGGACTATGAGGAGGGCGCAATGAGCCTAGTGAGGAAAAGGAGACTTCAACTGTCTCTAAGGGAGGAAATTTTGGTCCAGACCGGACCATTTCAGTAAGAGACTTTACCAACAATCTTTGGGTTTGAGAGGCTGACAGAGACTCCTCTGACCCTGACTCCCCAGAAGTGGAAACCTCAGCTTGACCTACTATAGGGTCATCACCAGCTACTTCTTTCACATTCTCTGCCCAATCCTGAACTGAATTCAGGGGGTGGCTCAGGTGAGGGGGGTCTATCACGTTTCTTCCTTCTTAGTGATGCTGCAATCATGTCAGCAATCTTACCTTCAAGGCTGGCTAATTCCCATACCAAATTGTCCTTAGTGACATAGGTTGCGGTAGAAGCTCCTGGGGTAGCTATTATGCCTGACAACCGTAATGGTTCAGATTGTCTAGTCGCCTCTGGCTGTTTAGGGGGAGTAGACACAGAGGAAGCATGGCTAGGACCTTCAAGGCCTGATGGTGGCATCACAGTGCCCCTTCCATCTGTGCCCCCCCCCCCCCAGCCCTCTTTAGGGCAGACATTGCTTTATAGCAAGACAAACTTGAGGTACTAATTTCAGTGTACCCAAGGCTTGTGCCAAACTTATACAGCTTATTGCACACAGCACTGATTATCTCAAGATACAAGGTATGTTTGTGCCAGTAAACATACAACTACAGTAACTCACGCAACCCAGCTGCTGCTGCTCTGTGTCCCCTTCAGCCTCAGCAGAGGCTAGCATGTTGGAAACAGTTCCATCTAAATCACGCCCATTTATGCTGTACTGCGTATGCGTGGCATGCTATATGGTGTCCACGTGCACGCCAATTGCGTTCAAACACGCCGTCCATGCACCGTACGCCTGTACTTAAAGAGAGAGTAGTGTCAGCCCAGGAAGTGGGTATTCTCTAATTTGCTTTGGATGAAATGGAGGTGGAAGCCAAGGTAATAGGCCAAGTGGTAAAGAAGACTGGGTGTTTTCCAACGACAACCACGCTTTGCTCTGTCCAGTCCACTGTGCGTACTAAATAACACGCCAAGTAGTATTTAAAGAGATCCGGTAAACCAACTCGCCCTTTCAGTTTAGAGAGTGAGTCGTGCGTATTTGATATGGGGCACCGACTCTTTCCATATAATGTTGAAAAATGTTGAACAAGCCCACTTGTAGGCTGTGAAGAAGGAGTTGGGCGGGATAGTCTGCATTAGGTACAGCAGTCTAGGGAGCACATTCATTTTAATCAGGGCCGATCGACCAAACCAAGAGAGGTTGTGCCCTCTTGAGTTCTTGAGATCTTCTTGGATTTTGTGAAGGGGCGGAATTAAATTCCTCTCATAAAGTTGGTATTTGGGAAGATGGTATTTTAATCCTCAGGTATGTTATTGCGTTCATCTTCCAAGTAAACGGAAAATTGGCCTCACAGAGGGAAGTCACTGAAGTTGGAAGAGAGATATTTATAAGATGCTATTATGAATACTTGATTTTCAAATTTGAAAGATGCATAAAATGATCAAGAACTTTGAATAGATTGGGCAAAGAGGTCAATAGCTTTGATAAAAAGAATAACAGGTTATCTGCAAACACGGCCAGTTTGACCTCTTTGTTATTCAGGCTGTTCCCGTTAATGTCTGGATTAGCTCGTAATCTGTTGAGAAAGGGTTCCAGAGTCAGGACATGAATCAAGGGGGAGAGCAGGCAGCTTTGGCGGGTGCCATTGCTAATACTAAAGGCGCTCGACATGTGGCCATTTACTCTCACGTGAGCCGATGGGTTAATATAAAGTGCCAAAATGCTCACCAACATGTGAGGGTGCAATCCCATGGCTCACAATACTTCTCCCATGTAGTCCCAGACCACTCTGTCGAATGCCTTTTCTGCTTTAAGGGAGAGAAAAAAATCCATGTCCATTACCCGAGGAAAACCAGTGGTGAAGGTAGAGGGCTTTAATAGTGTTGTCGCAGGCTTCTCGGCCTGGAATAAAGCCTACTTGATCAAGTCCAATTAGAGAAGAGAGCAGTGGCAGAAGTCTGTAAGCTAGAATGTTTGCATGGAGTTTAATATCAACATTTAGTAGGGAAATTAGCCTATAATTTTCTACACGCGTTACATCTTTGCCTTCTTTAGAGATTACAGTGATATGTGCCTCCAAGAAGCTTTTGGGTATGGAGGGGGAGGTAGGTAAGGCATTAAGGATTGTCAAGAGTTTCAATGCAAGGACACCCTGAAAACATTTGTAATATTGAAGGGATAGACCATAAGGTCCTGGACTTTTCCCCATTTTCATCTGTTTAATTGCTAACTCCAACTCCTCTAAAGTAAAAGACCGTTCAAACTCCCGAGTCGGTATAGGCTTTGGACAATATTCAGCCAGGAACCCTCAAATCTGTCTTATGCAGCCATCACTCAAAGGGGAGTTTGCATTTCCCTTGTGAATGTTATATAGCTCTTTATAGTATCGTTCATAATGTTGGGATAGCTCATCATTTCTGGAAAGCAGGTTATCGCTTCTGTCGAGGAGATGATGAATATGAAGAGAGGACTTTGTTTCTTGGACACCTCGGGCCAGGAGAAGCCCACTCTTCTTACCATGTTCAAAGAAGGCTTTCTGAGTTAGAATATAACGCCTTCTGGACTGTTTACCCAGTTCCTCTAACAAGTGGGAACGAGTATGGGTGAATTCCTGTAGAGTAGCTTGGCCACATGACTGCTTGTGAGCTGCTTCAAAAAATGTGACTCGATTGAGCAAGGAGTTAACCCATTTCTGCTGTTCCTTTTTGACCTAAGAGCATAAAGCCAGCAATTCCCCTCGAATCACGCATTTATATGTTTCCCATACTACTATGGGGCTAATCTCATGTGAAGAATTCTCTTGGAAGAACAAACGGAGCATAGTATTAAGGCATCGTATTATTTCAGGATTTTTTACAAATGAGGCATTGAATTGAGCTTGAATTTTAGTGAAGATCGGAGGGTAATTGTCACTACACTGTTCAAAAAAAATTAAAGGAACACTTTGAAAACACATCAGATCTCAATGGGGAAAAATATCATGCTCGATATCTATACTGATATGGACTGGGTAATGTGTAAGGAACGAAAAGATGCCACATTGTTTGATAGCAATTAAAATGATTAACCTACAGAGAGCTGAGTTCAAAGCCCCCCTGAAAATCAAAGAAAAGATGATGCAGCAGGGTGGTCCATTTTGCTAAAAAAAAACGTTTGCAGCAACTCAAAATAGTACTCGGTAGTTTGTATGCACACCACGTGCTTGTATGCATGCCTGACAATGTAGGGGCATGCTCCTAATGAGACGACGAATTGTGTCCTGGGGTATTTCCTCCCAGATCTGGACCAGGGCATCAATGAGCTCCTGAACAAACTGAGATGCAACCTGGTGGCGTCGAATGGACCAAAACATAATGTCCCAGAGGCGTTCTATTGAATTTAGGTCAGGCGAGCGTGGGGGCCATTCAATGATATCAATTGCTTAATTCTCCAGGAACTGGATGCATACTCTCGCCACATGAGGCCAGGCATTGTCGTGCACCAGGAGAAACCCAGGATCCACTGCACCAGCATAGGGTCTGACAATGGGTCCAAGGATTTCATCCCGATACCTAATGGCAGTCAGGGTGCCATTATCTAGCCTGTAAAGGTCTGTGCATTCCTCCATGGACATGCCTCCCCAGACCATCACTGACCCACCACCAAATGGGTCATGCTGAACGATGTTACAGGCAGCATACCGTTCTCTGTGACTTTTCCTGACCCTTTCATGTCTGTCACAAGTGCTCAGGGCGATGCTTCTCTCATCTGTGAAAAGTACAGGGTGCCAGTGGCGGACCTGCCAATTCTGGTATTCAATGGCAAATGCCAATCGAGCTCCGCGAATCCGGGCAGTGAGCACAGGGCCCACTAGAGGATGTCGGGCCCTCAGGCCACCCTCATGAAGTCTGTTTCTGATTGTTTGGTCAGAGACATTTACACCAGTGGCCTGATGGAGGTCAGTTTGTAGGGCTCTGACAGTGCTCATCGTGTTCCTCCTTGCAGAAAGAAGCAGTTGTCGGTCCTGATGATGGGTTAAGGACCTTCTATGGTCCTGTCCAGCTCTCCTAGCGTAACTGCCTGTCTCCTGGAATTTCCTCCATGCTCTTGAGACTGTGCTGTGAGACACAGCATACCTTCTGGCAATGACACGTATTAATGTGCCATCTTGGAGGAGTTGGACTGCCTGTGCAACCTCTATAGGGTCCTAGATATCGCCTCATGCTACCAGTAATGACACTGACCCTAACCAAATGCAAAATTAGTGAAAGACAATCAGAAAAGGGAAAAAAATGAAAGTGGCCTCCACCTTTAAAACCATTCCTGTTTTGGAGGGCGTCTCATTATTGCCCATCTAGTGCAACTGTTCTTAATTTCATTAAAGGAGTTATAGGCAGAAGGTTTTTTTTTTATAATAATGCCTTCTAATGCAGCCCACTTCAGCCCCCCTAATACTTACCTGAGCTCATCTCTATCCAGCAATGTCCACGTGTCCATCGGCTGTCCGGGGACTCTCCCTCCTGATTGGCTGAGACACAGCCAAGGCGCCATTGGCTCCTGCAGCTGTCAATCAAAGTCAGTTAGCCAATCAGGAGAGAGGGGGGGTGGAACCGAACGGCAGCTCCATGTCTGAAAGGACACACAAAGCTGCAGCTTGGCTCGGGTGCCCCCATAGCAAGCTGCTTGCTGTGGGGGCACTCGTCAGGAGGGAGGGGCCCAGGAGCAGCGAAGAGAGACACCCGAGAAGAGGAAGATTCGAGCTGCCCTGTGCAAAACCAACTGCACAGGGCAGGTAAGTGTAGCACTGCCCCCTAGGGAGCTGCTGAGAATTACACTTCTTGGATTCCCCTGGGTTACCCATAGCAACAGTCTGTAGAAACGTATCACTTTAAATACTTGGCTCAGACAATGAACAGTCCAGGGGATTTGTTTTTTTGTGTTTTTATTGGAGCTTGGATGGGAGAAGGGATGAGTGGGATACTCCAACTTGAACTATGCACAATTCCTGAGGACAACTGACTAAAGAATGCCGCAAGGCCGCTGCTTCACTTTGCCACTGAAGTGAATATAAAGAATATGTACTCTCATTTAGGTTACTCTTCAGGGTCTAACTTGGCACCCCCTTTCTCACTGATTGTGTGCGCTGACCTCCTGTCTACTGACACCCTACTGGAGTGGTCCCCTTCCTAGGCAGACCCCTGGCAAGCTCCATGGTACTGACGGACACTGCTTTTCCCAAGGCCACTCTGCTTCCAGCTCCACTTGCCAGCTTCCCGGACCTCTTGGCTCAGCACCACACTCTGACTCATAAGGCCGACTGCCTGTGACCACCTTCCATGCAGACAGCATGGAGACAAACAGAGAGACAGCCGTCACCCATCTCCTGGGACCTGGCTTCCCACCCAAAGACACCCTGTCACATGTGCCCCTGGCTTTTATGATGTATCCCAGGATGCACCACTGTTGTGCCAACCCACTGGGACAGCCACAAAAGCCTGTGTGTCACTGGCTGGGTTTCCTCCACTGTCCAACAAACACCCCTATTGGATACAGTGGGGACACTCCCTCAGACCAGATGAATCACCCACTGGACACATGCAACAGGCAAAACTACAGATCAGGCTCCCCCCTACAGAGCAGGCAGAGCAAACTATTATTTTTCCTAGCACCTACCTAGGAGGGTGCTACATAAGTATAACATGTTTGTTGTTTAAAAAAAGAAAAAAATAGACTTTACAATCAATTTAACACCAAAGCAGCTGAAACTGATTAACAACCCCCTCTGCTACTTAACTGACCAGATCCTATCCCAGGAGTTTAATTGACTTGATGGTATACCCTACTTAAAAGTGTTCCTTGAATTTTTTTGAGCAGTGTATAAAGGTATTGTATAGGCAGGGTAAGTGTAATAGATAGGGCATGGAATCCATGGACCAAATCAATGCAAAGAGTGTTCGAAAGTAGGATGGAGAAAACTTAAATGGCATAGCAATCAATTTAGAAATGGTAACAGATAAACCAAATAAGGTGGGGAAATCTCTTAAAACCTGCATGAGATTAGGCAAGGATATACAGTAGCTGGTTGGGTTAAAAATAACAATATGACATCTGCATACATATGCAGTTTCAACTGGGAGCACAAAATCAGATAGCCTGAAATATCTGAGTTCTTACTATAACTATGTAGCACTGCACTGCCCCCTTGAGGACTGCTGAATTCTTCACCTTCGGATCCCCCTGGGTTAACATTAACAACTATAGCATGCACAATTTAACACTTTACTCCTTGGCTCAGTCAATGAACAGTCTAGAGGAGGTGGTTGTTTTTTTGTTGTTTTATTTAATTAGGGATTGGAGAAGGGGAGATTGGCTTACTCCAAATTAAACTATTCACAATGGATGAGGACTCTCACTGACGACTATGTAAGTTATTAGCTGAGTCTAGTTTTTTTTTTTCTAAAAAATCATTTCCTGATTAACCCTTTATTAACCTGATAACATAGAGAGACCTCAAAACCCCTTCTATCACTAGTTTTCTCTTCCACATGCATATACTGTAACTATTGGAGGTTTATCTGTCACAGATACATTTTTCTGAATTAAATTCACATTTATTTTATGTGTAGCACCCTCCAAGGTAGGTGCTAGGAAAACTATAAGGGAGGCCCTGTCTGCTTATCAGAGGGGTCTGATTGTTCATCTAGACTGTCATGTGTTTCCAGGTGTGTCTGTTGAGCTTGGGGAGTCTCCCCATTGTATCCAATGAGAACTCTTATTGGACAGTGGAGAAAACCTAACCAATAGCACACCAGGGCTCATATCAGTCCCAGAGGGCGGAACTAGCCGCAAAGCATCCTGGGATGAGATATAAGTCTGAGGGGAGCACATGACAGGTTGTCTTTGGCGGAAAGCAGAGTCCCAGGAGGAGGGTGACGGCTGTCTCTCCTGTCAGCATGAGGAAGGTGTCCTTGGCGGTCGGCCTAGAGGCCACTAATCGAAGAGAGCAAGAACCGCTCTGGTGAGGAGACAATCCCACAAAAACCCACAAAAACTCCAACTCAGGTGCAGGCAAGGATCCGCAGTCCAGGAAATGATAGTAGAGAACAAACAAGGAGCCGCACTTCTGGTTAGAGTTATAGAGTATAAAAATCCAGGTTTATTAAGTCCAAAGGATAAAAGCATATCAAAACATGACCACAACAGCCAGAGACATGAAAAAAAGAGCAAGGCGGTTAACGCGTTTCACGGAAACGTCCGCTTAGTCGTGACGGTGGTTACGACTAAGCGGACGTTTCCGTGAAACGCGTTAACCGCCTTGCTCTTTTTTTCATGTCTCTGGCTGTTGTGGTCATGTTTTGATATGCTTTTATCCTTTGGACTTAATAAACCTGGATTTTTATACTCTATAACTCTAACCAGAAGTGCGGCTCCTTGTTTGTTCTCTACGGTCGGCCTAGAGGACAGAAGGTTGAGCTGAGCTTCAGAGAGGGATCCAGTTTGCTGAGGGCCAAGTGGAGCTGCTGGGGCAGGAGTTTCCAGGAAAGCAGTGTTGTGAGTACTGTAAACTGCCCAGGGGTCTGCCTAGGATAGGGGACCACTCCAGAAGGTCAGAGGGATCTGGGAGCCAGCTAACCAGTAGAAGGCTTAGAAAGGGGGTGCCAGTGTCTAAGGCCTGAAGATAAGTGTAAGAAAGAGGGTGCCGGTGCGGACCCGGAAGTGTTAAGCAATGCAGCAGACTTACAAGTAGCTACCTCAGCAAGGAGTGCTAAAGGAAGCTTTAAATAGGACTTTGTGCCACAAGAAGGTGTCAGAAGTCAGTTCAGTGTTAACAGACAGCAAGTCAGCATTAACCAGCGTCAACCGGCATTGACCGACATCCAGCCAGCCTCAAGTCAGCGCCAATAGGCATTTTTCAGTTGTCCCACTCAAATTGTGTATAGTTGAGCCAGCGGAGTATCCCACTCATCCCTTTTCCCATCCAAGTTTAAAATAAATATAAAAACCCAAAGATACTGGACTGTTCCTTGTCTCAGTGCTCACACTTGGAGAACATGCTTAAAAGTGTTGTTGTTGCTAGCGGTAACCCAGGCGGACCCACATCCAGCAAAACAGCTGGGAATCCTGCTACATATGGTGCTAGCTTAAATGAAAATAGTGCTTTATGAGGCCATTCTATAACTTTTTTTTTTTTATACATTTTTTAGTAGCTGTAAACCCTAACTGAATGTTAATTTGCTAAAGCAGTGTGTATCCTAAGCCATTGCCATATTTTTTTAAACACTGTTTAACATTGTGATACAGTACTTTACTAAAATATATGTCATCCACTTAAGCTGGCCATACACTGATTGAAAATTTAAGTGGTTCAGCAGCTGAATTTTGATCAAAATACAAGAAACATCTGTGCAAGATCCTCATTAACGATGTAGTTAAAATATAATAAATAATAATGAGTTTCAAAGGTACACTCCTTCTTTGTCATAATCTGCCCTATGGCTAACAGATGGGTCTATATATGATTGAATCGGCTGGTGGTTAGTACTGTGTGTGGCTGACAGCAGCTAAAAACTAATAACTAAGTGTAAATTGCAATTTCACTCTCCGCTAACAAGGGAGAGATGCTGAAGGAATTAAGCAGGGGCAGCTCGGATGGTTATTAATACTAGTGATCGACCAATATCATTTTTTTACCGCCGATACCGATACTTTGGTCATCGGGTATCGGTATCGGCCGATATCTGCCGATATTTTCGGACATTAATTATTATTTTTTTTAATGTCTACAGGTACTGTGGTGGAGGGATCTGGGGGTCTAAAAGACCCCAAACCCCTCCTCTGCACTTAAGCATTCAAAATGCCAAGTTTGGCTGTTTTGAATGCTGTAAGTTTTTTTAATTCGGCGCCGCCAGTACCCAGAAGTGATGCCATGTCATGACATCACTTCCGGGTACGCGGCTGCGCCGAATTCAAAGAAATGGAGATCCGGGTCAGACGGCGGCAGTGAAGGTAGGATTCCCGAGTCTACCGGTGGGACGGGAGATCCGTGCGAGCCACGGAAGTCGGCGGGATGGGGGGGAACTGCCCCTCCCGCTCCTTGGAATGACAGCCGAGCGGCTTCTCAGCCGCATTGGTTGTCATTAGAAGACAGCCAACCATCAGCTATGGACACTGGTACCGGGATGATGCCTCTAGCTGCAGGCATCACCCCGGTACAAGCACTTTCCCTGGAATGTCGGCAATATCGGTAAATAAAAAGCAGATTCCGATATATCGGGGAAAGGCCATATTGACCCTCGATATATCGGCTTTGCCGATAATCGCTCGATCTCTAATTAATACTGTGTGTCTGGGTGGCAGCAACTAAAACAGCAATCTCGGTCTCAGCTTGCAACAGAGAGGTGCTGGATAAACTAGGAGATAGGTAGCAACAATCTCTAAGTGAGAAGTTAAAGAGGAGCTCCAGTCTGGGCAAAAAAAATTTAAGTCAGTAGCTACAAATACTGTAGCTGTTGACTTTTAGTATAAGACACTTACCTGTCCAGGGAGTCCGCGATGTCAGCACCTGAGCTGATTTTTCAATCGTCTTCGAGTGCAGGCGCTGGCATCTCAGTAAAGGGAAACTGGCGGTGAAGCCGGACACATTTTACAGAGTTTCTTTCTACACTGGTACATGACCCTTATATCAAGAAAGGAACTAAGGGTAACTGCTGTGGGTTTATTGTGGATATTTTGTTTTAATTGACTGGAAACTATTTTATTCCTAACACTTAGATAAGGTCTGCAGGTATCGACAGCAGGGTTTGCTCTTGGATACGGAATTGGCTAAAAGGCCGTGTCCAAAGGGTAGTAATAAACAGCGCATACTCAGACTGGTCTGAGGTAGTAAGCGGGGTGCCCCAGGGCTCAGTCCTGGGACCAACCTTGTTCAATTTATTCATAAACAGCATTGAGGAAGGGATCAGTAGTTCGTTATCAGTTTTTGCAGATGACACAAAATTGGCCAGGGCAATAACTGCACAGCATGAAGCAGATATCCTACAGAATGACCTGGACAAAATTACGGAGTGGGCAACGACATGGCAAATGAGGTTTAATGTGGAGAAGTGTAAGGTTTTGCACTTGGGGACCAAAAACATAAAAACACAATACACGTTAGGAGGGGAACCCTTGGGGGAATCAAAAATGGAGAAAGATTTGGGAGTCTTAGTTGATGATAGATTAGGCAACAGCATGCAATGCCAAGCGGCAGCTTCCAAAGCCAACAGAATATTAGAATGCATAAAGAAAGGGATGTATTCCAGAGATAAGACTATAATCCTTCCACTTTATAAAACTCTGGTCCGACCGCATCTGGAGTATTCTGTCCAGTTCTGGTCGCCAGTCCTCAGGAGGGATGTGTTGGAGCTGGAGAAAGTCCAGAGAAGGGCAACTAAACTGATTAGGGGGTTGGAGGACCTTACCTATGAAGAGCGGCTGCAATCGCTCGATTTATTTTCCCTGGAGAAAAGACGTCTGAGAGGGGACATGATAGCAATTTATAAATATCTTAATGGGGATCTCAGCTTAGAAGAAAAGCTGTTCATTCGAAGGAATTGCATGAGGACTCGAGGACATACAATGCGATTAGAGGAGAAGCGTTTTAACCTCAGGCAACGTGGGGGGTTCTTTACTGTTAGGGCTACAAGATTGTGGAATTGTCTACCACAAGAGGTGGTTTCTGCGGGTAGTATGGTGACTTTCAAAAGACTCTTAGACTTACATCTCAAGGATCAGGAGATTGAGGGCTATGTTAGATGATTACAGTCACACACACCTACACAGGTTGAACTGGATGGACTATTGTCTTTATTCAACCTCGCCTACTATGTAACTATGTAACTATGTAACTTGGTGCCCTTCTAATGGTGGTTTATCAGGTAAAACAACTCTGAGTTTGCGGTCCTTTTTTAGACTCTTCCAATGCTTAATTATAATCCCTTCCACACTACGATATTTACAATGAAACTCTTTGATGAATCTTATTTTGTTCTTTTCCCCCTTATTATGTCCTTTTTGATTTCTCACGCTAATAGATGGAATTTCTAAACATTCGGACCATGCTTTTAATAGATCTCCTTCTTGTGATCCTTCATCTATACATTTTTGGATAGGGATTTGACTTTGACTCACGAAGTCCTCCTTGTTGAACCAACTTTTATTAAAACTATGGAACAGACTTTTAGGTATATTTCATATCCAATTTGGATGGTGACACCAACTTGCAAGTAAGAATTACCAGCTTTTTTTAAGTGATTTTTAGAGTCTGTATGACCTAGTTCTAAATCCAGAAAACCTAATGTGGCAAAATTATGTACATGACTGAAGGACAGACCCAGGGGATTATTATTGCAGTAATTGACAAATTCTGAAAAAGTGGAAGAGGGCGCCTGCCAAATGACAATAATGTCACCTATAAAATGACCACACAAATATTAAGGCTGGTAAATGGATTGTTTTTCCAAATGTAAATTTTTTTCCAAAACCCCTTGGTTAAGTTTGCGTAGCAAGGCACAAAACTTGTGCCCATGGCTGTGCCTCAAGTTTTGATATAGAGTACTCCCCATTAAAAATGAAATAGTTATAATAAGCAAAACTGTGTTGCATTCAGAATGAACTAAGCTTGTTCCCAATTAATCTCATTATCAGATGTAAGGAAGTGTTCCAAAGCGCCACAGTACTTACTTATATGATAGTGTTGGTATCTTTTTTTTCCTCACTAATATAAAAAAGGGGGGTTGAATTATTTATTTATTTATTAATCTATCATATTAAACATTCATGATAACTATTACTATCAACTTATTTATGCTCTTATTTATGATTGCTTTATTAACCACTTGATGATCGCTCAATAGCGACAGTGTGGCTGGCCAGTTCTGGGAGGGCGTCATATGATATCCTTCTCACGTGGGCGGCATGCTCTGTGATTGCTGTGTCCTCCAGGCACTGCTGATCACAGGTTGGGGTAAAGAGCCAATCAGCGCCTATTTACCATGTGATCAGCTGTGTCCAATCACAGCTGACCACGATGTAAACACAAGCCGGTTATCGGCATTCCTTTCCTCATGCTGACAGCGTAAGGAGAGAAGAGGAGAGACGATAACCAGCTTGTGTGAAAGGGACATCTACATTGATAATCAGGGCACTGATTATCAGTGTCTTGATTATCAGTACAGCCCCAATAGTGCCCACCAGTGCTGTCTATCAGTGGCCATCAGTGCTGCCAATCAGTTGCATCATTGCTGCACCCACCAATGATGCCAATCAGTACCCACCAGTGCTGCAAATCAGTGATCATCAGTGCTTCCAATCAGTGCCCATCAATGCTGCCAATCAGTGCCCATCAGTACCTCATCAGTGTCACTGTGTTGCTTAAATACCGCCAAAAGAAAGCTCTACTTGTGTGGAAAAAAAAAATTCATATGGGTACAGTGTTGCATGACCGCTCGAATGTTATTCAAAGTGTGACAGCACAGAAAGCTGAAAATTGGCCAGTACAGGAAGGTAGTAAAAGTGCCCAGTAGGCAAGTGGTTAACTGGATATACTGTATATTGTTAATATGCTGCCATAGTTTATATTTTTATACATTTTTTTAAATTAGGCTTTTTTATTTGTGAATGTTTTTTATTTTATATTCTATGTTTGTCACGGTAGGGGTTCATTTTTACTACCTATTAGCACTCCATTTTCTGCCTTTATAATATTGTAGGTGTGGCCAACTAGGGGTACATTTTTTAGCTGGTAACTGTAAGTATGATAAACAGTAAGTGAGAAGTTACCAATCCCATTATCTTAATAGATAGAGAGATACCGGTAGTTGTTACAATGTCTGTGCCTAGCTCCTAGTTTATCCAGCACCTCTATTTTGCAAGCTAGGAGCAAAATCTCTGTATTAGCTGCTGTCGGCCACACACAGTAATAATCACCATCCAAGCGGACCCTGTCACTGCTTAAGTCATTCAGCATCTCTCCCTTGTTAGCGGAGAGTGAGATTGCAGTTTTACACTTAGTTTTTTTAGCTGCTGCCGGCCACACACAGTACTAACAACCAGCCAATTGGATCCAATATATAGACCCATCTGTTAGCCATAGAGGCAGGTTATGACAAAGAAGGAACAACAATGACAATGATCAGCGCACAGTGAGCATGATGTGAATAAGACAAGACAGACTGCACAACACAAAAAGGTTAGTTCTTGAGGAAGTCCATTTGAGGGAATCTTTTAGATAATAACCACACTCAGAGCCGGTACAGGGGGGGCTGAAGGGGGCGGGTGCCCTGGGCAGCACCATTTTGTAGAGGAAGGGGGGCGCAGCGCAGCACAGGTGAAGTGTATGTGACTACTAACACACCGGGCGGGCAGGCACGCGGCCGATAATGGCTGTAACGAAGTGAGACCTTCACTTCCCTGTCAGGCGGGTATCTCCACTGACAGGGAAGTGAAGGGCTCACTTCGTTACAGGCAGCCATTAGCGGCCGCTCACCCACCCGCCTGGTGTGTTAGTTCATACCAGGGGCAGACTGACCCATCTGACTGAGTGCCCGGGACCAGTGGGGGGCCCCATGAGAGGCTCCTGGGGATGAAGTCAGTGCCGGATCAACATCCGGCATTATGCTTCACTCAGTGAAGATTCCTGTCAGGCTGCCTTCAGTTCTTCAAATCCCCCTCCCACCTCGATGACCCTCTTGCTTGCTAGGACTGGCACTGCTCATCACGAGTACGGACACAGCTTGGTCGGCTTGGCATGGCACTACTCCCGGTTTTTAACATTGGCGTCTATAGGAAATCTTGGTCAACTTGACATAGCACTGCTGCCGGTTTTTAACATTGGCATCTAAGGGAAATCTCAGTCAGCTTGACATGGCACTGCTCCCTGTCTAACATTGGCGTCTATGGGAAATCTTGGTCAGCTTGACATGGCACTGCTCCTTGTTTTTAACATTGGCAAACATTGGCATCTATGGGAAATATTGGTTTCGAAATGACACTGACTTTTTCTTTATACCCCGGGGGCGGGGGGAGCAGTCTGACCTCACTGCTGGGACGGCCGCCAGCTCTAAAGAGAGCTAGAAGGAACTCTGTAAACAGATAAAGGTGGGGAAAAAGAGCAGCACCATCTGAGTGTAGTAAAAATCGTTTATTTGGACACACAATATATGTGACTCTTAGATGTCAGTAGAAATGCACCGGGACGTAATACTTGTCATCCGCTCTGTGGAAGTGGAGTGTGAGGATGGATGTGCAGCCTCTGGCCCCCGGTGTCGGTGGTTTCCGGCACTTCCTGGATCTTCGGCGCTTCCGCCTCACTCGATGTCGTCACGTCCGGTGTCCAAATAAACGGTTTTTACTACACACAGATGGCACTGCTCATAGGTGTGGGCAGCCTATTGCATTAGGGTGTGCACCTCAAATCTCAAACACACATGCATGTGTGTGTCTACATGTATATGGCCCAGAAACATTCATTTCCCTGCTGGCACAATGAAAGAGAAGTGCTTTAGCACTTCTCTTATGGCAGAGCTGGTAAGAGTGAGATCTTTTCCATATCCCCGCCCGCACACAGAGCGATAATGCTAATGTGCACTAAGTGATTAGGGTGTGCACAGGCACACCTGGCACACCCTGTACGCACACCTATGCCGCTGCTCTTTTGACAAAGAAAGAGTGTACCTTTGATAAACATTACTGCCCCCCCCCATACCACCCCCTCTCTTCTCCATCCATAAGTGTGTAGAGGCTCCAAAGGGCTGCAATAGCAGTGATGTACGTCAGGCACTAGCGGTTTCTAAAAGCTGTCAGATCCGGGTTCTCTTTCATGCCAGCCAGGGAGCAGGAGAAGCCGATGTTTCATTTAGCCTGATGGTACCTTGATGCTGGTGGAGTCACTGTCTGTGCTGATTGCCAATAACTTTAAACGTTAAGTGTACTATTTGATTTATTTATTTTTTTTATTTTCACTACATCGCTGATGAGGATCCTGCGCTGCTGTTTCTTGTATTTTGAGCTGCATTAGATCTCCCCAGGTCTCAGCAGCTAGCTGAAGAATCCTCTGTTTTTGTGTGGCCCTAAATTACACAGCCGAAACCGTGCTGGTGCTTTTATTTTGGACACCACAAGCTGGGACTAGTAGTGCGCTGGACTGGTTTGTGGATTTCTGAATTTTGATCAGTTTGTGGGTTACTCCACTTGACAGAAGTTTATTGTTGAATGTTAGAAAACATTCCATCAAAATTGTGTGCTGCTGTCAGAATGCAGTGTTCTGGGTGGAGATCCCTCCATCCACTTTGTTTAGATAAGCGGAAAGTAACAAGCCATGTATGGCCATGGCCAGCATTAGGGTTTGGAATCTACTTTAATACTGATTATGGAAAAAAAAAATCAGCTTCTTACCTTTTCTCCATAAGGATGGATCCAAACTCACCCCAAGTGCTGGAAGATCCTGTTCTCAATGAAGTGGCAAAGAAGGTTGGACGGTCTGCAGCGCAGGTGGCGCAGCGTTATCTACTGCAGAGAGGGATTGTTGTCCTTGCAAAGAGCTTCACTGCAGAGAGAATCAAACTAAATTTCCAGGTGATTCAAACACAGATGTTGACAGTCTATAAGAAATCCTGGTTAAAGCTCAGCTCCAGCAAAAAGATTTTATTTTGTTTTAGATAAAGCATAGGAGGGTTAGAACCGCTGTCATGTTTGTATTCCCTTCTGGGGTTCATTTACAAAAAGTGGAGAGTGCAAAATCTGGTGTAGCTGTGCATGGTAGCCAATCAGCTTCTATCTTTAGCTTGTTCAATTAAGCTTTGACAAAAATAATGGAAGGTGATTGGTTTCTATGCAGAGCTGCACCAGATTTATACAATTCAGTTTTAGTAAATCAACCCCATTATGTGTCTATTGGTAATATTTCCCCAATAGATACACAATTGGATACTCTCTGGAACATCAAAGCACAGAACAACAAAATCACATTTAGGTGAGGAAGTGTTAGAACTTCTGATAATGTTGTTATTGCTGCCTGTGCTTTCCTGACCTAATGACTACACCCTCAGAAACTACTTGAGGATTTTAAACCTAAAAGATACATCCTAAAAAAACTTCAACAAAGTTTACAGGATGCACCTTTTGTGTCCAGTTTGTATTCCTCTGATGCAGCTCCCCTGCCAAAGTACTGGCAGCTGCTGGCTGTCAAAGTGACAGCCGGTAATAGCTTTGTATTACACAGCAAGAGCATCAAAATGCAGCTGCCACCGTGTATAATGGGCCATACACACTATAAGATTTTCTGAAGACTTTTTCCTTTAGACTTACCAAAACCATATAATATGAGGTCAAACCTAAACACTTTCAATTTGTATGCAATCTGGCAGGCCCTTGCACTACATAGAAAAGGTAAATCTGAAGGAAAAAGTCTTCAGAAAATCTTATTATTATTATTATTTCAGGTACTTATATAGCGCTGTCAATTTACGCAGCGATTTTACATATACATTACACATTCACATTATATAGTGTGTATGGCCCTTTTCTCTTTCACATAGTCCACAAAAAACTAATGGTGGTGAAAGCAGGAAAAAAAAAAACATTAAACAAATCTTTTTTTTACATCTTTTTGCCTTTAGATTCTCTAGAAAATAAAATCATTTTTACAAACCATATTGCCATAAAAGCCCAGTCCTGACCCCCCAAAAAAATAAAATAAAAAATGATATGTATTACTGTATTAAAGCAGAGTTCCACCCAGTGAACGTTTTTTTTAATAAAAATACCCCCGGGACAGTCAGGGCTAGTGCATTCCAAAATGGCTAGCCTCTGATCTGTCCCGGGTTGCACTTACCTGCAAGAAGAAATACTTACCTTGAAAATGTATTCTCCAGTGCTGCCATCTCAGGTGTGGGCAGCTTGAAGCCAGCGCGATCCTCTTCTGTGTCCTCTTCCGTCTTCATCGGTCCCACGATGCACTGCACCGGCCCCGCCGTCACTTCCGGTGCCGCAGCGTCATCCCTGTACGGAATGCCCAGAAGCTGTTTTGCAAGGTATGACGGCGCCTGCACCGGAACTGACGTCGGGGCCGGTGCAGGTGCATTGATTCCTGGAAGCGATGACGTTCAGCTCCCAGGAATCATTGCATGCCAGGAAGTGACGAATCGCCGTGGCTGCTGAGGGGAGGAAGAGGAAGTAAGGCAAGTATATTTTCTTCTAAACGAGGTAAGTAAAAAAAAAAAAAAATTGCGATTATCCATTTGTTTTTCAGGTGACCCGGAGCGAGAAGATGGAGGTAAGTATAATTTTAGGGTGGAACTCCACTTTAAGTAATGACAACAGTTTTGAAAAATAAACAGGTCCATAGTGGAACTGTAACAACTGCTTTGGTCCATAAGGGTCCTTTCACATGGGCTTTCCGCTCGGCTGACTCAGTTGTGCTGTTGGGGATTGATATGCCGATCCCCGCTGAGCAGGCGGATGACAGGTCCGTCTCCACTTACTTTGCAGAGACAGACCTGTCAGATCCCCGCTCTCCTCTACGGGAGATCGGTTGAAAACGTACCGCCTGTCCATTTTCATCCAATCCTATTCGTTCCTATCCGACCCTCCAAACGGATGGAAAATAGGGTTTCCATTCGTCTGGATTTCACGGACAGGATCGGATCGGATAGCAGCGGGTGTCAGCGGACATGTCACCGCTGACATCCGCTGCTCCATAGGGGTGCATGGAGAATCCAATCAGGTCAGCCTGAAAAACTGAGTTTTTCAGGCGGACCTGATCGGAAAGCCCGTGTGAAAAATCCCTTAGGGTTATACAGGTACAAGAGATGAAGTAGTTGATTATATGGCTGTCACAGGAACAGCAAGCCTCTCCAATGGGGTAACAACTATTTCAACGATTCAAAAATGTAAGAAAGGGGCTTTATATGACATTTTCAGCCATTTTCAGAGCATGCTGACCATTAGCCAGTGTACCTCTGTAAAGTAGCTTGCAGTCCCCCCCCCCCATAATTATACAATCTAAGGCCAATTTGATAAGAAGCATCCTGCCAGTACATCTTGAAATGTGAAAGAGACTTCACACAGTGCATATTGTACAAACTCTATACTGAAAATGCTATTGGTGGGAACCCAGGTCCCTAACACCACTAAGCATACTAACCATATAGCGGCAGTGCCATCTTGGTTTGTGTGCTGTAAGGCTTATGCAGATGTAGCTGGTCTCTTCTCTCCAAAGAAGGGGGACTGGCTCTAAACTGCCCTGTGAGATATTGGTGTAACTTTATGGGCAATAATAGATACTACCTTCTGTAAGGGGAATAGGTTCAACTGGTATTGACTGCAGAAAAACAATCAATGAGACAGAGACACCCAGGAAGTTTCCAATGCAGGTTTGTCCTGCACTTTTATTCAGAAAGGTAGCAAACTAACACAGTTCAATCCAGGAGGGCTTTGTACAACTTAATGAGGTCTGGCTACCAGGTAGGATGTGGATCTTAAAATGGAGGCTTTTTGCCACCCAAAGCTCTACACAACCTCTGCACTCCAGGGCGCAGACTAAAATATATGCGTTGTATTAAGATCTTATTAGGATCTGACCCTAGAGCCCAAATAGACAATTGGTTGTGCTGCAGTGCACGTGTGCTAACAGGGAACATGCTGATAGGGAGAAAAAGTGGAGTGATAGAAAGATGAGCTCATCAGTCTTCTCCTTCCGCTGTCCAGTCACAGAAGAGAGAGAGGGAACAGACCTGTAAGTGTTAAAAAGCATGTCTCATACCCTGCCAGATAGGACTATGTAAATATCAGAACTGGCTTCAACCCTATGTACACTGTTTCCGCTTAACATATCTTATTTGTTATTCTACTTGTTTTCTTGCAGCTCTTTGACTTTCAGCTGAGTGCTGAAGACATGCAAAGGTTGGATGGCATTAACAAAAACATGCGATACTTCAGCATTGATAGGTATGTAGAAGCCTTGTCTGCTTTATGTGGAATTTGTAGAATTCTAGGATAGGATTTACTTTTCTTTTTTTTTTTTAAGTGTTTGAGACCCTGTTCCCTTATAGCAGATTAAACAGCACAGTGCTTGTGCTGTCTAATCTGCCCCTCTCTAAGCTGTAAAAAACTTGTCTGATCCTGCCACTTCCTGTGTCCCCCTCTGTGTCCTGACCACCATAATCATTGCTGCTGAGCCCTAATCACCGTGGTCAGCCTGCCTGCATCAGTCACCTGCAGCTATCCTCTGCCTCCCTCCTTGTCTGTCAGCTTCGTGTCTGTGTCTCTATATCTGCCCCCCCCCCCCTTCTGCCGCTACTAGTAGAGAATAAAATATTACCAGTTGTCACTGCCAGTCCACTCAATTATATCTATCCAGTGCTTGTCATTTAAAAAAAACACATGCTGTAGTTAACAATTGTTTAAGTCTGAGGGGATACAACTATTTTTGATGCAAATTTCAGCAGAATAGCGGCCGGAGGGGCGGGCACAAGATTGGCTCTCATACTGACAGGCAGGGAGGGGGAGAGAGGAGAGGCTCATAGCAGAGAGCGAAGTGACAGAGGCATGTAAACTGACCACGGTAATCAGGGCTCAGCAGCCATGGTTACAGTGGTCAGCTCAGACAGGGGGACACAGGAACTGGCAGGATCAACCAGGTATATTACACATTAGGAAGCACTGTGCTATAGATAATGCCTTAAAGGGACAGGATCTCTTTTTTTTTTTTTTTAGGTTTACAACCACTTTAAGCATATCAGGTGATGTGTATTTGTGTAATGAGAGAGGTTGTGGCCGAAGGAGATCAAAACCCTATATCAAGGTGTGCATAATTAGTCGGCGGCTCAGGGAAAATGGGTAAAAAAGAGACTTAACCAGTGGCGGCCCGTGCATAGCGGGCGCCAGGGCGCCGCCCCCCTACCCCTAAAAAAAAAGAAAAAAAAAATGACAGCGAACAAATAAAGTTTTTAAAAAAAAAAATTGGGTTCGCCGGCCTTTGTAATGGAAGTGGTGGCTGGGGGGGGGGGTGGGGTTACGTCCCAGAAGAGGCGCCGATCGGCAGCCTTCTGGGGGCGTAACCCGATCGCAAGTCCTTGCGATTGGACACCCCCACTTTCGGATATCCTGGCTGTGATTGGTCCAGTCTCCAGCCTGGACCAATCATCATCCAGGACATCCGATCCCTGACGTCACAATGGGGGCGGTGCCGGTGCGTGAGTCAGTCACTCACCGTCACCGCCGCTCGGAGGACGAGGGAGAAGCCGCTCTCCTTCCCGCCGCCGCCGCCGCCACAGAGAGGACGGACTGGATCGAGGAGGGAAGAACCCGCCGCCGCCGCCGCCAGGTAAGTGCATTAAATTGAAGGGAGCACGCACGCTGCACTCTGCATTGATTGGGGGACAATGCTATGGGCACTCTGCATTTATTGGGGGACAATGCTGTGGGCACTCTGCATTTATTGGGGTACATTGCTGTGGCACTCTGCATTTATTGGGGTACATTGCTGTGGCACTCTGCATTTATTGGGGTACAATGCTGTGGGCACTCTGCATTGATTGGGGGACAATGCTGTGGGCACTCTGCATTTATTGGGGGACAATGCTGTGGGCACTCTGCATTTATTGGGGTACAATGCTGTGGCACTCTGCATTTATTGGGGTACAATGCTGTGGCTCTCTGCAATCATTGGGGTACAATGCTGTGGCACTCTGCAATCATTGGGGTACAATTCTGTGGCACTCTGCAATCATTGGGGTACAATTCTGTGGCGCTCTGCATTTATTGGGGTACAATGCTGAGGCGCTCTGTATTTATTGGGGTACAATGCTGTGGCGCTCTGCAATCATTGGGGTACAATTCTGTGGCACTCTGTAATCATTGGGGTACAATGCTATGGGCACTCTGCATTTATTGGGGGACAATGCTGTGGGCACTCTGCATTTATTGGGGTACATTGCTGTGGCACTCTGCATTTATTGGGGTACATTGCTGTGGCACTCTGCATTTATTGGGGTACAATGCTGTGGGCACTCTGCATTGATTGGGGGACAATGCTGTGGGCACTCTGCATTTATTGGGGGACAATGCTGTGGGCACTCTGCATTTATTGGGGTACAATGCTGTGGCACTCTGCATTTATTGGGGTACAATGCTGTGGCTCTCTGCAATCATTGGGGTACAATGCTGTGGCACTCTGCAATCATTGGGGTACAATTCTGTGGCACTCTGCAATCATTGGGGTACAATTCTGTGGCGCTCTGCATTCATTGGGGTACAATGCTGAGGCGCTCTGTATTTATTGGGGTACAATGCTGTGGCGCTCTGCAATCATTGGGGTACAATTCTGTGGCACTCTGTAATCATTGGGGTACAATGCTGTGGGCACTCTGCAATCATTGGGGTACAATGCTGTGGGCACTCTGCATTTATTGGGGTACAATGCTGTGGGCACTCTGCAATCATTGGGGTACAATGCTGTGGCACTCTGCAATCATTGGGGTACAATTCTGTGGCACTCTGCAATCATTGGGGTACAATGCTGTGGCACTCTGTAATCATTGGGGTACAATTCTGTGGCACTCTGCAATCATTGGGGTACAATGCTGTGGGCACTCTGCAATCATTGGGGTACAATGCTGTGGGCACTCTGCATTTATTGGGGTACAATGCTGTGGGCACTCTGCAATCATTGGGGTACAATTCTGTGGCACTCTGCAATCATTGGGGTACAATGCTGTGGCACTCTGCAATCATTGGGGGACAATGCTGTGGCACTCTGCAATCATTGGGGTACAATGCTGTGGGCACTCTGCAATCATTGGGGACAATGCTGTGGCACTCTGCAGTGATTGGGGACAATGCTGTGGCGCTCTGCAGTGATTGGGGACAATGCTGTGGCGCTCTGAATTGAAAGGGGCATGCACGCTGAACTCAAAGCATTGTGGGGGCACAGCACAGTGTTTATTGCATTGAAGGGGGCACAGCACAGTGTTTATTGCATTGAAGGGGGCACAGCACAGTGTTCATTGCATTGAAGGGGGCACAGCACAGTGTTCATTGCATTGAAGGGGGCACAGCAGTGTTCATTGCATTGAAGGGGGCACAGCACAGTGTTCATTGCATTGAAGGGGGCACAGCACAGTGTTCATTGCATTGAAGGGGGCACAGCACAGTGTTCATTGTATTAAAGGGGGCACAGCTTCAAAGTCACGCAATTTTTTTACTGTGTTTTTTGGCGCGAAGCAATACCTATTACATTTTTCTTTTTGCGCCCCCCCAAAAATTTTGAGCACCAGCCGCCACTGGACTTAACTGACTATGAAAAGTCAAAAATTGCTAAATTGTCAGAGGGATGCAGCACTCTTGAACTTGCTAAGATATTGGGGCGTGATCACAGAACCATCAAAAGTTTTGCTGCAAATAGTCAACAGGGTTGCAAGAAAGGTGTTGAGAAAAAAAGTTAACTGCCAAAGATTTGAAAAGAATCCAACGTGAAGCTACTAGGAACCCATTATCTTCCAGTGCTGTCATATTCCAGAACTGCAACCTACCTGGAGTGCCCAGAAGTACAAGGTGTTCAGTGTTCAGAGACATATACAAGGTAAGGAAGGCTGAAACCTGACCACAACTGAACAAGACCCATAAGTTGAAACGTCAAGACTGGGCCAAGAAATATTTGAAGACAGATTTTTCAAAGATTTTATGGACAGATGAGATGAAAGTGACTCTTGACAGACCAGATGGATTTACCTGTGGCTGGATCAGTAACGGCACACAGCTCTACTTCAACTCAGATGCCAGCAAGGTGGAGGTGGTACTGGTATGTGCTGGTATTATTAAGGATGAGCTAGTTGGACCTTTTCGGGTTGAAGATGAACTCAAAATTAACTGCCAGTTTTTAGAAGATACTTTCTTCAAGCAGTAATGCAGGAAAAAGTCAGCATTTTTCAAGAATACCTTGATATCTATGCAGGACAATGCTCCATTGCATGCACCGAAGTACTCCACGGCATGGCTAGCCAGTAAAAGCCTAAATATGAAAGAATAATGACATGGCCTCCTTCCTCACCTGACCTAAACCATATTGAGAACTTGTGGGCCCTTCTTAAATGGGAGATTTACGGTAAAGGAAAACAGAACACCTCTTCGGACAGTGTCTGGGAGGCTGTGGTTGCTGCTGCACAAAAACTTGACTGCCAACAGATCAAGAAACTGACAGACTCCATGAATGGAAGGCTTATGACTGTTATTGAAAAGAAGGGTGGCTTATTGGTCCCCATTTTTTTTTTATTATTAAGAGCCCGTTCACACTGGGGCGACCTGGTCGATTGACAGGTCGCCGTGGGTCACCTGCCCATAGATTAGCACAGGACCCGTTCTAATAGGAGCGACACAAGTCGCTCTGACTTAGAAAAAGGGTCCTGAGCTTCTTTGGGGTGACCTGGAGCGACCTGCATTGATTTGAATGATATGAAGTCCGTGCATGCCGCTCCGAGGTCGCCCCAGCAAGTAGCGTCGCCCCTATGTGAACGGGGTCTAAATGTCAGAAATGTTTATTTGTAAATTTTGAGTTGTGCACTAATAGTTGTCCAATAATTGTGCACACAGAGATATTCTCCTAAGACAGTCAAAACATCACTTTTACTTTTCTAAATATTAAGGTTTGAGGTTTATTAACATTTTGGATTGACCAACAGCACTGTAGTTGTTCAATAATTAACCACTTCAGCCCCAGAAGGATTTTCCCCCTTAATGACCAGGCCATTTTTTGCGACTTGGCACTGCGTTACTTTAACGGAAAAATGCGCGGTTGTGCGACGCTGTACCCAAATAAAATTGATGTCCCTTTTTCCCAGAAATAGAGCTTTCTTTTGGTGGTATTTGATCACCTCTGCGATTTTTAGATTTTGCGCTATAAACAAAGAAAGAGCGACAATTTTGAAAAAAACGCCATATTTTTTACTTTCTGCTATAAAACATTCCACAATAAAAAAATATTATCATATATATATATATATATATATATATATAAGTTTAGGCCAATTTGTATTCTGCTATATTTTTCTGGTAAAAAAAATCCCAAAAAGCATATTTTAATTGGTTTGCGCAAAAGTTATAGCATTTACAAACTTGGGGATTCGATTTTTGGACTTTTTATTTATTTATTTTTTTTTATTAGTAATGCCGGCGATCTGCGATTTATATCTGACCCATTACTGACATTTTTGACACTTTTTGCGGACCAGTGACACTAATACAGTAATCAGTACTAAATAATATGCAGTTACTGTATAAATGACACTGGCAGGGAAGGGATTAATACTGGGGGTGATCAAAGGGTTAAATGTATGCCTGTGTGCTTACTCACTGTGTGTGTGTGTGGGGGGGTTAGGGGTGGTTCTGTGACAGGCACAGACAGATCGCAGTGATGATCTGTCCCTGCCTGTCTGAGAGAAGATCCGCCTGCTTTGTTTACATAAGCAGGCGGGTCTTCTCTCCGTTTCCTTGACGATTGTGGGAGGCGATCACCGCCTCTCCTCCCGTGGCCTGCCTCCTGCTGTGTTTAGGCTCCGCGCCGCCGAAACCACATGCACTCCAAAAGTGGGCGGGCGGTCGACAAGTGTTTAAATGAATCCTCAAAAATATAACTTGCCTAATAATTGTGCATGCAGTGTAGTTTGCATGTAAAAAAAAAACATACAGAAGGTTCTATTTAACTATGCTCCCCCCCCCCCCCCCCACACACACACACGGTTAACGCAGTGTGGCTACACCCACTGCTCACCACAAAGTCCTATGCACACTACATTATTGTTCCCTTTGGAGTGCCCAGAGGTGCAAAGTCTTTCAGAATTCCAGCAATGCCTTTTTACCACAACATCACTTTACAGTTCTGGTTCCACATAAAAAACAATTGGCAGATCCAGAGCTGTGTAGTGATGCTTAGGCAAACGTGGTGGCAGCTGGGAGTGGGATCCTAGCTGCTAAAGACATCTAGGCATGCACTGACATTGCTTAATAAACTGGGTGTGGTGGGGGAATGGTGCAAGTTTGGCATTTTTACCCTGGCCACTGAGTGACTTTGTTCCGGTATTGATTACATGTAACCAAACTGGCCCCCTTGTAAGTTTAAAAAACAGATAATGCCTGGAGCTCATTTTAAATTCTCAGAGTTATAAAAAGTTGATGGGCGATTCATCCACCAAAATAAAAAATAAAATCAGTTTCAGGTGGTGCTGTATACTTGAATAATAATGCAAATCAGTTCATCCTTTTTTTTAAGGTTTTCATAATGTTTTGCAGATAAGGACATCATTGATTAATATATCTCTTTCTCTCTTTTCATTTAGTTGGAAAGAATCTCCTAAATACCCCTATGATGATGAGTATTAAAGCACTGGGTTTTCCAGGCTGACACCACAATAGCCATAGCCCTCATCTGGCATTGGTTGGATGGGTCTGTCTTTCCAGTGCGAGACAATTATGACACAAAGTGCTGTGATGTCACACTGCGCAGACTGATGGTTATAGTAAGAACATTAATGAGAGAGTTGAATTGATTGTGTCATACATTTTAGCTTTTCGAATGTTAGGGTTTTTGTTTAAAAATAAAGCTTTTGCATGCCGGAGATTGTTAGTCTGAGTACCTATGTTCTGTGACAGTTTTATTACCAAAGTGTTTCATTGTGTGTTCCTTTGTATAACAAACCTATTGATTTATGGAGAAGAACAAAGGTTACAATGTGTTGTCTGTACATTACTGTCAACATCAGAAAAAGATTATGAGCGATCCTAGCACTGGAGTAGGAGAATATGTAGTGATGAAACACTTTGTCAAACGTTTGAATAGAGTGTGGATAGAATCCCTATCAGGTTGTCATTGCTCTCTGCAATATAGACAGAGATCCACCCTTTGTCCCACTTACCTTTGCCATTGGTGCTATTAGTGTATCAAGAATAGAGAGGAAATCCCCAATGGGGAGACCTGTTTCCCCCTCACATTTTAGAGGTTTCCTTTATTTCTTGTGTCTCTGGGACAGAAGTAGAAAGGAAACCTCCCAAACCTGACAGGAACAACAACAGAAAAAAAATTGCCAGAGTTCTAAATTTCATCCAAAACTTAAAAGAAAAAAAAGTTGTGGCTTTAGTCATACACCAAGTAAGGAGGTGATGGAATAGGGGGTCCTCAACTAGGACTTCAGATATTGCCAAGGGGATGCACATAATATTAAAAATATGCAATGCTACTGAAGGCTATCGAGACAGCAGACATTTTACAAGAGATGATCAGAGCCTGAGGAAGTGCTACATGATGGATTAGAGAGGCTAGAGACTTGGACACAATAACTACCATCTCATCAACATTCCCACTCCTGATGCAGTCCGATGGCCATACAAGTCCAAAGGACTAAATGCAGCCATCAGGCTGCAGACTAGACATCAGGGATCTAAGAGATCCCTCTGCATGGAGTTTCATGTATTCTTGTTCTGCTTGGGGTGTTCTCACTCCTTTTACAATCTCCACATTAGTAATAGTAGGAACACCTAATGGCTATAGCAAATGCGCAGACCCAGGAACTCAGCGCAGAACTATCACAGATTATATGAGGCAGAAAGAGAGAGAAATTGTTAGGTGTGGTAACATTCCTAGACCAATCAATTTTGGGTGGACTGATCTTTCAATACAGGGGCTCCTGGTCAAAGAATGGCGACTTGGTGATCGCTAGGGATTATGTAACTGTAGCACCCTTGTCCTAAACAGGGCTGCTAAAATGTTTTGCTGTGCTAGGTGGTAGCTAGCCTGGCTAATTTGTAGTCTTTGTGATCATTGGATTTCCTCCTAAACCTGGTTTAGCTGTGGTTTCTCCCTTTTGTCAATAGGTGGCACTGTTACCTTTGGCATTAGTGTTATGAATTACAGTGAGTCTAGGTTAAGGATATGTATACTTTTCTCAGCCAAACATACTGGTCGCCGAGCATGCTGGGAGAAGGTATTTATTTGGAGGAAGTCAGGTGGTCTTTGTCCTTTCCAGCTAGACTACGGTTTGGGTGGGTGTGTGAGGAACAGCTGCTGATGGGTAGGCCTGAAGCCTAGCCATGTGCTCAGGGCTCTGCAAGGGAGAGCCAGCTCCCTACCTGGAAGCATGAAGGAAAGGATGGAGACCTGAGATGAAGTACCAGAGGTTACTCTTGCATGGACCGGGGATCCATGGAGAGCCTGGGCGTCAAGATGGAATCATCCAGAGAGTTCCTGCACCTTCTGTGAATTGAATATTGTTGCTATAGGAGATAGCTTATGCTACAAAGTACAGATTGCTGGTTCCAGCTTAAAGGCTCTTTTCCTCTACTGCTGTCTACCTTTTCTACATTTTTGTCTAAAGAGTCTGCCGATCTGCAAGTCTGCTGCTGTTTTTGACTAAGGGTGTCCTGTGCCCTACCCCTCTCTCCCACATTTTTCCTGTTGTGAGAAATAAACTTCTCTTTTTTCAAGCATAAAAGTGACTGGCGCACATCTTTCTACCTTGTGCACTACCCACCATGCCTAGTAACCTGTACCCTGAGGAGGAATGTCAGCCCTCCCTGTTTCTGAAGATTGCCACCAGGCCTCTGGAGGTTGAGGGTAGGGGGGCGCTACATACATTTTGGAGAATTGTATATTTTGGGTTTACTGGATAAAAGTGACCCTGTCATTCTATCAGAAGAGTGGCACCTGAAGTTTCCTGTCAGAGACTCATGTCTCCAACCATCTGGTCCCTGTCTCTTACTTCTCCTCCTTTCAGGAATTGCTGCCTCTGTCAGTCCCTTTGGTATTCGACACTTCAGGGAGTGTCGGATGCCTGTTTGCACTGTGCTTCTCTCCTCTGTCACTACAGCAATAATACAGAGATTAGAGGAAGGGGTCATAGTTTGGTGGGAAACACAGGCATCCAAACTTTCCACAAGTGTTAAACGGCGAAGAGACTGACGGACTGCAGCACTGGAGACACGGGTCATCACTTTTGCCTGTTGTGAGATCATGCGTATAATAACATTAAGAGAACAATAATTTTTGAGACGACGCTGAGCAAAGCACACAATTCAACCATAATGGTAATTGTGTCGCTCTTGTAAAATAATAAAAAATACTATGTGAGAGAAATAAACTAGCTGAAGAACAGTGAATCTGCCCCATTACAGGTTTCCTTAAACCCTCTCTTTTTTTCCTATTTTATCTGCAGAAGTCTTTCAAACCCTTGGATGACCAGAGGTCATGGAAGCCTAGATGCCAGACAAAATAGAGCAGCTTTAGAATATGTTGGCTAACCTGTTCATAATGCTATGATTAATTTCTGTACAGGCCTCTCTGAAGAACAGTATATATTGATCTTCTGCAGCTGTCCCTGATTAGATCATGCACAAGAAGGTGCACTGGATTATAGACAAGAAAACAAAAAAGAGACAGGGAAGCGCATGATTGTTAAACACTTTAATAATATTATTTAATAATAAAGTGTTTAACTGCGCCAGATCATGCACTTTCCTGTCTTTTTTCTTTTAGGCCTCTCTAAAGGGATGGGTTAAATCGCCTAAAGGCAGATAGAGTGGGCAATAGTTTGATCTATGGGGTTACAGAGAATGGGAGAAGCAAAGAGAATGGTTTGTTTGGTATGTAAATGGGATTAGAAGCCATGGGAGGCTTGACCCAGGGAGAAGTGTGGATGAGAATAGAATAGAAGAGGTCAGAGACACTGAGGAAAAGAAGAAAAGGAGAGTAGGAGGTAAAATTGTAAGTAAGATTGACGGTACGGTGAGATAGGTTAGAAAAGAACCAGCAGAAAGTAGAGTCACAGAGGTCAAGGGAATTTTTTAATTTTTTTTTTCCAGAGGGTTGGTCAACATCATCAAAGGCAGCAGAAAGCTCTACCAATATATTATATAGTTTGATATGGATATACTGTATAAAAAATGTATTTATTACACTGTTTTAATAAATACTCTGCCTTTGCTTTAACAATTGACATAAATGTGAAAAAGCATTTTTGGTTGTGTTACTTATTCTTTTAATCAATCTTCAAACTCTTTTAATAGAATATGTTTTATACACTGTAACTTCAAAACACTGTACCTCTTTTTCTGTACAGAGTGAGTGCACAGAGAAAGAGGTATTGTGCCGTTTTAAAAAGTTTGTTATTAAACAAACATCTAGCGATCGCCATGATTGGCCATCATATTGATTACATATTTAAGACACTTGCTGGTTGTTTCTTGATTATTAGTGTGAGGTTAGTGGCAGTGCGGTCAGAATTAGGAGCACACACAGTTGAACGTGTCTAGATCACACCTAGTTCACAGCTGCAATGTAGTCTAATATTTCCAGGGCATAAATAATTGTGTCTTATAATTTTAATATGCAGATTTTGGTCATCAATTGTTGTTTAAACAAAACCTATCCTGAGAGAAGTACAAGCATTGCCACTGATGATTTCCATCTGAAATTGCTAAATCAATAGAGGTGCAACACTGCTCAAAGGGAATGAACAACAATCACACTAGCAGCGCTTGCATAACCTTATAGGTGAAAACTATAAGCAAAGTCCAAATGACTGGAAGTGTAAGATGGTGTGAATGACATGCACACTTAAAGTGACTGCATCAATGCACAATAAAGTTATTTTCTTTGATGCATCCAGATGTATCCAATTCTTCACCACGGTGCAATATCAAAATTAACCGAACCACCTTCACCACACCAGAGTGACTCCCTCGTGGTAATGGACACTCACCAGAACATGGAATAAATGAAGCCTTTCTATAACATATGGGTTTTCCACACCAAAGGGAATATATTCAGTTGGTCAATATGGAATCCTCCAATGTCCAGCAGACTAATAGCCTCCTAAGCCCATAAGCTCTATTAGATCAGTGATAGCATGTAAAGCAGAAAAAGGGACCCATAGCGTAATACAGTACAAGCCAAGGTTTATTAAACATAAAAATTCCCTTCCCCGCTAACAATGCACTCACATTAGCAAAATCCAAAAACAGCATGTAATATTGCAAAGGAAAAACCTGTGTCCTGAACCGTGACTCCCGAGTGTGTGCCCTCGCCGCTAGGTACCATCGCTGTCCCCGCGATGATCTGATTCGGTACAGATATAAATGATTGGCCTGGATCTGGTGATGGGTTCTGACCTCCTGTGCATGTGTAATGTTAACACAGGCACAGGAAATGATGCAATCTCCTCTCCTCTACACTGACACCAGGACACATAGGCACCTTTTTAACCCCCTGATCACCCCCCAGTTAACCCTTTCACTCCCTTTTACAGTGTCACTATATACAGTATACAGATAATTTTCTGATCACTGTATTAGTGTCAATGGTGATGCCAGTTAGTGTTAGCGGCAGTTAGTGGTAGTTAGTGTCTGTCCCAGATAGGTTTAGAGTACCCACAATATATCCCCTAATAAAGATTTAACCCCCTGATCACCCCCAGATAACCCCTTCACTGCCCTGTCACAGTGTCACAATGATAGTGTACAGATCTTTTTTCTGATCACTGTATTATTGTCACTGGTGACGTCAGTTAGAGTTGACGTTAGCATCAATCCAGGATAGCATCTGATTGCCCGCCACATATTTAGTAATACATTTTAACCATTTGATTGTCAGTGACACACACACACTTAACGCCTCCATTACTAGTATAAGTGTCTGAACTGATCAATATTTTTGACCATATCAGAACTATACTTGTGTACCCAATAGTATTGTACAGTATAGTGTTCTCAAAACACAGCGTTAGCAGGATCAGCCCTGACATCTGCCAGCACCTGCGTTTAGCCCCTCTGCCCAGCCCCCAAGAAGTGCAGGATCAGCAGATCACTGTCACTTCCGATACACAGCACGCAAAACCGCAGCGTTAGCAGAGTCCGGCCTGATCTCTGCTAGCACTAGAAGTTAAACTTTTTGGTAGCGGTTCAAACAGTCCTTGACAGCCAGGTGCTTTCTTTTTACCTGTGAGTCACACTAGGTACCTATAAATTTACTGGCCAAAATGTCCAAACAGGGATACACTAGTAAAGAAATCTACACAATACTGAACATGACAGATGAGAGTGATGGGGAAGTCTCACTGTCAGAATCAGGCTCAGTATTCAAACCTTTAGAGAGCAGCGGAACCCAGATAGCTCTGACGATGGAGTAGTGGTCCCTGCTAAGGTAATGCGTGCCCGACCCCGTTCTTCTGTTGCCGAGGAGCAACAATCGAATGGTTCTCGTATACAGCAGAGTGTCAGTACTAGTTCCGCTCAAACTTAGTGACTTAGTACATCCTGGTCATAGACAAACCAGCACTGCAGTAACACTTGGTGATGTGACAAGTCCCATAAGCGCAGTTCAAGCTGGCATAGTTGCCAACATTTGAAAAAAAATTCCAGAAACACTTTGCAGCACAGCTATCAATTACTTACCACACCCACTTCCCTGAAGCTCCACCCACTCTACATAAATAATCTCCGCCTACTTTTCAGATTATAGGGGTCTACTCAATAAAGAGAGAATTACAGGAAATTGAAAAAGGAATTTCAAATTTAAGGCCAAAGTAGCAGAGTTGGAATAATTCTCCCATTCAGCTGCACTACTTCTGCCTCAAGTTTAAAATTCTCATCACAATTCCCTGCAATTCTAAAGTGTTAAATGTGCTCAGGTATGACCATGCAAACAATGTAATATGTAAATATAAATAAAGTGCAAGGTGTAAATAAGTATGATAAAACCGAATCATACTATTTGGTATGATTAGGTTTTATTGGGCATTTACGGGCAGCCCGATTAATGGGCGCTTGCCGGGACAATGTCAATTACCCGGGACAGGCTCCTATTTACCGGGACAGTTAACAAGTATCAGCTGGTGCAGTGGCTAGCACAAGTAGTGGTTAATAAAAATGATTAATCAGCGCTAACCAATAAAAAAACGTTTGACCCCAATTATTTGCTAAATAGCCAGATAAGGGGACCGATGGCTGCCAACATAAAGTGCATCCACCTAACACCAGGATAATCCAAAAAATATGAGCGCCTAAGGATAAATACAATAAATACAAGCAAGGTGTAACAAATGATGAAAAGTATATCTGTGAATAAATAGATAGTGTAACAGGAAGTCAGCTAAATCTGGGAATGTAGTCACAGGAAGGAGATACATTTCCACCTGATTTAGAAAGTCCATTAATTAATTTAGGGTGTTGGCTACAGAGCTAGCCAGCAGGAAGTTGAAAGGCCTTCACCTGTTCAGAATGAGGGAGTTAAGGCTCTATAATTTGTTCAGAGAAAGTCCTATTGTTTGCTGCCTCCAGAAGCTGCATCCTGAAGCCATGTGGGCTGGGAGCAGGAGGACAGTCAGCGTGTGCCTCCCGACAGGATGTGTGGGCCTGGGAGAAGACCCCCCGGAGTGATGTGTGCCCGGGACGGTAACCAAGGGTGAATACGTCTCAAAGGTGAGAAGACGAACTGTTGATGTGAAAGAAACAAAAGGACTGTGTTGCCCTGTGAAGCTATTATAAAAGGACTATTGAGTGTCCGCTGTAGGACAAGGAAGTCTGCCCGACGGTAGGTTGGAGACAGACACTTAGGCAGGTTCCAGTTGTGAGAAGGTAGCCGCCCACAGAGGCAAGGATTTATTTTCTGTTTTATTTTATTTTGGATGTTTTGCTGCATACAGCCTGGTGAAGAAAACACCATTTAATAAACCACACTGTTTGTTTGCAAGCACTTGTCGGCTACCTCTCTGGGAAAACGCACCCCCCAAGGGGTCATCCACACCCGCCACCGAGCTAATCCCTCACAATAGATATAAATATGTATCACAATAAAGGTGCAAGTGCTCTAAAAATTATGTGGTAATAAAATGATCCAGGTGATAAAAAACTAATTACGTAAATATTGAAAATATTACAATAAAAAACTAGTGTCACAATAAGTGCTTGTGCAAATAAAAATAGATCTAATGGTCACACATAAGCATACACAAGTGGGAATTAAAATAGGTGCAAAAAGTCCATAAAAAGTGGGTAATTTTTTCTATGCTGTGCTGGTATCAAGTTACCAAGTGCTGGTGCTTCAATATCATAAAGTGACTTGGTGCATTAATAGTAATGCTGGCCGCTCACCTCCTGGTTTGGCTCACAAGTTATAATGAGCCAAACCTGCTTTTTGCACACACAGGTGCTAATAGGTACGTATAGGTTGCTTCCTCCTGTCCTCCCTCTGGATAAAGGTGCTTTAGGTAGGATAAAATTGGCCAGATCTGCAGTGTCACTGACACAGTGAATGGGATAGGGTTGTCACCTCCTCACACTCCTCTCTCCACCGTCACGATACGGTAAATGTATAAAATAAACACAGCGATCTAGTGCTCTCTGTAACGACTACTTTATTGGGGTAAAAAAACAGCAAAACACTCACATGGACTGGCACTCAGCCAGTGCGGGCATTGGTGCTACAGCGTGTGCAGGCTCCTCCCCCGTACGCGTTACGCCGAAACCACGACTTCTTCAGCAGGGGTAATGCTGACACACTGCCCACTGATACATATAGTCCTGTATTTATATACACACATACACCCATTCATAATTACGTATGAGCAACAAAAGGGTTAATTAACATCATTTAATGGAGTTTTTATTGTGCCTTTACATATAGGGTATGCCAACTATATGTATTAGGGAGTGATTTTAATCATTAGAACATTGTTTTATAAATCTTGTTGATTGCACAAATTTTAAATATTTATGTTAGGAATTATTCATATTTATGGTTTTATTAAGTGGAATTAATATTGAACAGAGCTTTTACCCGGTACATGGTGCAGTGCGACATCTCCAACTATCTCACTGTCCCGCATCGGCTCTTGCAAGAATTAGGTGTACATAAACAAGGGGGTTCCCGTGGCAACAAATTACATAGTCACCGCCCGCTGCGCATTGAAACAGTGGCGTGAATTCTCACTCTCATAAGCCGTCCCACATACTGACTAATCACATCCCCCTGAGGAAGACATGCAGTGCCTTGTGTCGACACGCGTAGGGGAGGGGCCACACGTCAGAGAGAGAGAGCGGCTGTGAGAGGATTACAGTCTCATTACGAGCGGTTAGTTGAAGATACTCGCCTGCACACCCAGGTCCATTCTATTGTTACCTGTCTTAGTGTGGTGCGCTGCAAGCACCCAACAAATGTAAGGTGCAATACAATTATTTTAAGTAAAGGTGTTTTTATTGTACAATACTCGCACTATGGAAAGCTTTCTTCCCTTCTATGTGAGTCACTATTAAGTGACATGGATCCATCGGGACCATTAAAGATGAAGGAATCCAGCCATCTCAGCATTCCTTGGGGAATACCTAAAGCTACAATTGACCGAGCTTAATTGCAAGGTCACACACCTAAAGGTGAGATACCCACCTGAAGGGGGGAATCACAGGAATTGTGGTGGCACAGTGGTTTTCCATTATTAGGAAATCTTCAGCACTGATTACTAGGATCGCCCCTATCACTTTAGGATCACAATTTTTCACTATTATATTACGGACACTACTAATTCAACTATAAAGACTTTTTTTATGACATGATTTAATTGCATGTGGAAGTGATCAATATATTTCAAAACTATATATTTTGAATGTGAGGAAACTTATATTAGCACTATAACAACACAATAAGATTATTATTTCTTTTTTGATTGTTTTATGCACAATTATTTTATTATATATATGTATTATGTTTCTTCTGTGATATCATCGTAGTCGCACATAAAGAATGTACGGATTTTATTATTCAACATACACACCAAATCTTGCACAATCCACTTATTTTCAGATAACAGTGTATGCATATTTTAAGAAATTAATATTTAATTAATTCATTAATTAATTCATTAATATCAGCAATTACTTGAGATTTGCGCAGCACATCACATTCTTAATTTATCACTAATCACACACTCACCTTAAGGGGAGTGACCAGTGCTAGCAGCATTTCTATTCATCTTATCCATAGTTAGCTCACAGAATACCTTAATATCATCAGACATTTCCCAGCCTGTCTGCAGGGAAAAATAGGTGGGAGGAGCATTTAGTCCTCTGCTGCTGTTCACATGTTCAAAAAAAAACAAAAAAAAACAGACGTTTGGAATACAGAGTATAAATAAATAAATAATATCAATAAACTGCCTGAAATTGGCATACAAATAACGTAATTTTTGTAAAATCTTACCTGTAAAATTCCTTTCTCTGAGTCCTCCGACAGTCGCCGCCTCCTCTAAGTCATCACTGTTGGGTATTGACTTCCCATCCACAGGAATAGCTAGGCATATAGCAAAAGGCATATGGCATTAGCATATACACACCCATGGGGGCTGTCCCATCTGGTCAATACCCCCCCTGCATCACCACTCCCAACTCAGTTTGGTAGCATAGCAGTAGGTAATAAGAACCCCAAAAGAGGGGTGGGGGCGGCAACTGTCGGAGGACTCAGAGAAAGGAAGTTTACAGGTAAGATTTTACAAAAATTCAGTTTTCTCTTACGTCCTCCGACAGTCGCCGCCTCCTCTAAGTCATCACTGTAGGATGTCCCAAAGCAGTATAGACATGAGGGGTGGGAGACGCAACCGTAGAAAAGACAATGCAGTACTCACATCAGAGAAAGGAATCTTACATGCACTGTAAGAGAACCAACTGGGCAACAGAAAAAAACAATGCTCAACAGGAGCAACAGCCCAGGAAAAGCAAATGCCAACAGCCAGGGACCCAGAAAAAGCTAGTAAAGTAAGAGAAAAAACTGACATTTAAAAAGAAAATCAAATAAAAGATTAGGAAGGCTGAGACCGAAGCCCCAGCACAAGGTAAGCCTGACTATTCCTGACGCTAGGCAGATTAAAACTGAGTTGGGTGTGGTGATGCAGGGGGGGTATTGACCAGATGTGACAGCCCCCATGGGTGTGTATATGCTAATGCCTTTTGTCTTTGGACTAAGTCTATATGCCTAGCTATTCCTGCGGATGGGAAGTCAATACCCAACAGTGATGACTTAGAGGAGGCGGCGACTGTCGGAGGACGTAAGAGAAATATATTTTAAATTATATCTTAATTATTGTTTGGCAATTACATGGTGTGGGCTGATTTCTGCCAATCACAGGCTGTGTTTTAGAATAAGAAGGAGGTGAAGACACAATTAATCGACATGTAATATCCTACCCCCCATTGTGTTTAGCTGATTAGTGGGCGTGGAGGGGGAGGGAGGGAGTGGGCTGTCATTTACCAATATACAGTATGTATATGCCCACATGTGTGACTCTATAGTCACATGGGCTGCTGTTATGTGATAGGGAGGAAATGCTCAGCATAGAAACTCGCTAAAAACTGAGCATATGCAGAGTTGCCACCACAGCTGAAAAATGCCTAGCTGAATTGGGGACATGGACAGAAGGTGGAGATGGAGAGCAGCAGGATCAACCGGGATTTTTGCAGAATACAGAAAACGAATCTCATAATGACTGAGTGAGTATGAACAGCATGTAATGCATTTCTTCATCGTTTTTTATGATGCGGGTTTAGTGACACTTTAATTGTCCTGGTAGTTTGGTAAGAGGCTTTTATATTGGTGATTGGTAGTGGCAGCACTTATTTTTCATTGGAGAGTGGAAGACATCTAGATGAAGGATTTTCTTGTGGTCTTTTTTGTACTATATTAGGTGGTATATGTGGTGGACCACCATAATGAACATTGCACATTTTTAAATTTTATTTATTGCACTTTTTATTGGCTTATGAGTTGTATCATTTATATGTATACTATATTATCAAAAGTATTGGGACGCCTGCCTTTACACGTACATGAACTTTATTGGCATCCCAGTCTTAGTCAATAGGGCTCCATATTGAGTTGGCCCACACTTTGCAGCTATAACAGCTTATACTCCTCTGGGAAGGCTGTCCACAAGGTTTAGGAGTATGTCTATGGGAATGTTTGACCATTCTTCCAGAAGCACATTTGTGAGGTCAGGCACTGATGTTGAACGAGAAGGGCTGGCTCGCAGTCTCCGCTCTAATTCATCCCAAAGGTGTTCTATCGGGTTGAGGTTAGGACTCTGTGCAGGCCAGCCAAGTTCCTCCACCCCAAACTCGCTCATCCATGTCTATATGGACCTTGCTTTGTGCACTGGCTTGCAGTCATGTTGGAGCAGGAAGGGGCCATCCCCAAACTGTTCCCACAAAGCTGGGAGCATGAAATTGTCCAAAATGTCTTGGTATGCTGACGCCTTAAGAGTTCTCCTAACTGGAACTAAGGGGACAAGCCCAACCCCTGAAAGACATCCCCACACGATAATCCCCCTTCCACCAAATGATTTGGACCAGTGCACAAAGCAAGGTAAAGACATGAATTTGGGGTGGAGTAACTTGACTGGTCCTGACCATAACCCGAAAGAACACATTTAGGATAAATTAGAGCGAAGACTGTTAGCCAGCACTTTTCATCTAACATCAGTACCTGACCTCACAAATGTGAGGTCATCCGTTGTCATTTGTTTTTTTATCCGTTGTCATCCTTTTTTCATCCGATCCGTTTTTTTAACAGATGAAAAATAGGGCTTTCCGCCGTTCAAAAAAATTGATGTTTACGGAAGCAGATGAAAATGGATGTAAATGGATTTACATCCGTTTCTCCATAGGAATGCATTGATGTCCATTTTTCATCTGACAACTGCTGAAAAAAAAAAGGGACAAATGGTCCATATGTGTGAAAGGGGCCTTACCTATACTCCTATCTCACATCAGGGTGGAATAATCCAAATATTTATTTTGCCTTAAAAAGGACTTTTTACCTTAGGCAAAAATGAGCTTTTAGCCCTAGCAGTGTGGGGGTGCCCCATTTCAATTGTATTTTTTAAATTTGCAAAAAGTTCAGCTTTAAATGCTTTGTAAAGTAGCACACAGAGAATGTCACCCTGATTTGAACTTTGCCCCACCTCTGTAATTTATCAGAGATGAAAATAATTGCTATACTCTAACTTCTTCCTGTAAACAGCTGCCTCAGTAAAATTCCATGGGAATTTCAGAAGGACTACAATATGAAAATGGGGTCAGAACAAGCGACCTCAGAGGAAGGAGGGGGGGGGGGGATTTCCTTCAAGTCCCAGAACTGAACTGAGGGTCATCTTTGCAACAAAAAAAGCAGAGCAATGCAAACTTTGAGTCCCGCTGGCACGTATTTCTGTTGGAACAAACCAAGGAACGCTAATCGCACGATTTGAAAGTCCCAAACAGTTACTAGATTTTCTGGTGCAGATAAAGTAACATGACATTTTCCAGCCCTACAAAACTATAATTAGCTTCAAGATGTCATATTTAGATAATTGAAGCAAGTGTAAAACCAATCATCAAAATCTCATACTGTATGAGCCTTAATATATTCATGTAAATTAAAAAGCCAGTTTTACTATTTTGATATCTGCTTCTTTTGCAGTATGTTCCCTTTGCCAAGCTTAAAGTGTACGTATGTATAGACCAAACTTTTTTTTTTTTTTTTTCGTTTTGGATAGACAAGGGCTAAAACCCCTTCAAGTTTAATCTTTTGATGTCTGTGCACTATTCACTCCCTTTCTGTCCCAGAGACGAAATAGGAAGTTAAAGCAGAGTTTCAGCCTGCGGAAAAAAAAATTAAAAGTCAGCAGCTAAAAATACTGTAGCTGCTGACTTTTATTATAAGGACACTAACCTGTCCAGGGATCCCGAGATGTCAGCACCCCAGGCCAATCTGTCCATCGGCTTTGGGTGCAGGTGCTGGCATTGCAGGGAAAATCGGCAGTGAAGCCTTCAGGGGACACACACAGGCAGGGAGAGAGGAGGAGGGGCTGGACATAGCCGAGATCGCCATGCAGCGATCTTATCAGGAAGTGGGAGCAGGGCCCTGTCAAAAGCAGATACCCGTTCCCCCTCCTCCTCCCCCTACCCCCCCCTCCAAAAAGTGCCAAATGTGGCAATGGAGAGGGGGGAGTGTGCGAACAAGCAAAACGTCCACTTTTGGGTGGAGCTCCGCTAATAAAAGAAATCTCTCAAAGTGAGGGCAATTACCCTCCTAAGCCAACCATAGACAACCAGCCTGCCCACAGATGGATCAAAATTTGTCTGGTTCCTGTCTTTACATCTGTGGGCAGGCTGGTTTCACTGAAGTCAATCTATCAATCGACTTCAGTACAACCAACCTGTCAGGTTTTTTCATTCAATCACTGCCGACAGCTATAATGATAAGTGATCATTGTATTTTGACGGCTGGGAAACCTCCTGTTGTCAGAATGCAATAGTGCAGCGGGAGGAATTCCCCCATCAACACTAGCTGTGTTGATGCGGGAATCAAGCAATTTTCTTTCATTCAGCCCATGGTTGAAGGAAAGAAAACTGCATAATGTATGGCCTGCTTTAGAAAGTTGTCCACTTTGTTTCCTGTATCAGAGATGCAGGAAATTAGAGGAAATCCCCCTGATAAATGTGAATTATCCTCAAAGGCTGACCATACATGGATCAGATTTTCAATCAGCCAAAGTGCTGATCAAAAAAATCTGAACAGATTCCCCCATACAGGTAAGCAAGGTGGATGGAGGAATCCTCACTGCTGTAATATTGTATTATGACCGCGGGGACTCCTCTGCTGTCAGAATACACTGAACAGCTACAGCACTGCTCGAAGGAAAATTTTCCAGCAAACCAGGGTGGGAAATGTTGTTCATTTGATTGACTTCTCTGATACGGGAATGGCCATAGGACTGACATTCAACTCTGCTAACCTGGCCAAATTTCAGTTGATCTATGTCCAGCTTTAGACAGTTGTCCCAGTAACCGGTATCCCCATTGAAATATTTTCCTTCCACCTCTTGTTCTGGAGACAATTCTAAAATTTTGGATTTCCTTTCACTTTTTTATCGACAACATTATCATTAGTCCAAAAAGAGGGATGATATATTTACCTTTCCCCAACCTAAGCTGCTCTTGGCCAATGGGTTCAATACCTTTTTCCCCTGCCACATGCTGTGGTTCCTCCAGTCGGCTTGCACATCCTTTGGCATGTGGTATGACAGCAGGTATTCTATACACCCAGGAGTGTGGAGAAATTACAGCAGACGAAGAGCAGCTAAGCCTTAACAGTCACAGTTTACATGAAACCTGATGCACCTGACATGTACCTCATCCCTGAAGGAGCTGCTGGAATATTGCCGAGGATCTTTCCCAAGTAGTGCAGAGGCAGCCAGGCACACAGCAGTAATGACTCCAGTTGGTTTACTGAACAGTCCTGGGGTTTTTTTTTTTGGGTAACTTAGATAGGGATAGGGAATTGTATGGCATACTCCAAAACTACATAGCAGGAAACTCTTCACTATAGCTATATAACCTCAGAAACTACAATTTTCTCCCAGCCATAACAAAATCCACTGTGGAATATTAGTAGAGGCCAGAGGTATGTACCCCTCAGGAGAGGAACTACTTGACTTCCAAGTTAAAGAACAGTTCTTCCACAATGACAATGAAAAGCTCTGACTGTATGAATCTCTCAGCCTAAAAGCTACTGTTCTGGAAATTTTATAGATCGACAACTCCTATCCTCACATTGATTAGTGGTTCCAAATTATTAATAACAACTGCTGTAGGAAACAGACACAAAAAGATACACGCACGTCTTTTTCAAATCACTGTTTTGTTTTATTTGATGCAATTGAAGGTTTTTATACACATGATTAGGTAGGTATCAAATTAATATTACAATTGTACTTTTATGATAACTAGGGGCGTAACATAGGCAATCTAATTCTAAACAGGACTCAAAAGAATGCAAACATGTAATGAAAACATAATTGGTGCCCTGGGCACAATGAGTGCAGTGTGCAAACACACAAAATAGAATACAATTTGTGAGGGATTAGCTCGGTGGCGGGTGTGGATGACCCCTTGGGGGGTGCGTTTTCCCAGAGAGGTAGCCGACAAGTGCTTGAAAACAAACAGTGTGGTTTATTAAATGGTGTTTTCTTCACCAGGCTGTATGCAGCAAAACATCCAAAATAAAATAAAACAGAAAATAAATCCTTGCCTCTGTGGGCGGCTACCTTCTCACAACTGGAACCTGCCTAAGTGACTGTCTCCAACCTACCGTCGGGCAGACTTCCTTGTCCTACAGCGGACACTCAATAGTCCTTTTATAATAGCTTCACAGGGCAACACAGTCCTTTGTTTCTTTCACATCAACAGTTCGTCTTCTCACCTTTGAGACGTATTCACCCTTGGTTACCGTCCCGGGCACACATCACTCCGGGGGTCTTCTCCCAGGCCCACACATCCTGTCGGGAGGCACACGCTGACTGTCCTCCTGCTCCCAGCCCACATGGCTTCAGGACACAGCTTCTGGAGGCAGCAAACAATAGGAATTTCTCTGAACAAATTATAGAGCCTTAACTCCCTCATTCTGAACAGGTGAAGGCCTTTCAACTTCCTGCTGGCTAGCTCTGTAGCCAACACCCTAAATTAATTAATGGACTTTCTAAATCAGGTGGAAATGTATCTCCTTCCTGTGACTACATTCCCAGATTTAGCTGACTTCCTGTTACATACCCCCCCCTCTTGTTTCAACCCTAGGGTTGGGACACAGATTTCCAGGCACGCATGTGTCAAGCACTGCTGACTCACTGATAAGCCTCCTATTATCCTCAAGCTTCCGGATGAAACTGTTTTGTCATCTTCATTGACGGATTTCTCATAAATCTCAGACAGCTTGTCCCTCATAACCGTCTGTCCAATCCACCACGGAGGACCGTGATCCATAGGCAACTCAATTGGGCTAGTCTTAATGTCTTCAACATTCTTAAGACGCCTCTCTCTGCAATCCATAAATGTTTTCCACAAAACTTTGAGAACCTTTGCTTCACTAAGCTTTGTTCCAAGTAGGGACTCTTGACATCCCTCTGTGACTTGAGTTGCCTCTCCATACAGCTGTACACAATCATTGACTTTTTGTTGTAAAAGGGAATGATCTTCCTTCTTGAGCTTTGCTTGCTCTACGATGCTGTGCAGAGGATTTTCCAATTGAGACAACAGGCTGTCACACATTTCTTCAAAGTGACCCCTGTTCCTTTTCCCAGAGATATCAATATCATTCAAACATTTCATATTCATAGGCAGATCTGAAGCGTTTGCACTCATCAACTTCTTAAACTTTTCGCCCTCCTGAGCGAGTCGCAGTAAAGGCCTACTATTTGATTTGATATTCAGTTTATATTTCTTGCCAAACTCTTCACAGAAGTAGCCAACCAGAACATCATCAACTTTCCTTCCACCAACATAGGGGTCAAAGGCAACAACACAGTTGAACCCAGCGATCTGGGTGGTATCCATTATAGACCTCCTCTCTGCATCAGTGAAGAAGCATGGAACTGCAACACATTCTTTTACAGGTTTCTTCAATGCACTTTCTGCTGAACTATTTGACCGCTCAAGGTCACCTAGTTCTTTTTCTCTATCTGAATTCCACATGGAATGCATCTCAAGATCACGATCAAACTTCTGCCACCCGTCTTTCACCAGTTCCATTTTGGAAACACTCCCTGAAAGGCACTTATTCATTTGCTTCACGTTTTCACCAACAGCCTTAGTTTTCTCCACTAGGTTTTCAGCCTGAACTGAGAAATCACCACATTTCTTACTCAGCTCCTTTGTTTGCTGAAGCTCTAATGATACATTTTCCAATGCTTGAAGTTTTTGAAGGAACGGTTTATTCCAAAGGGGTGATTCAAGCCACATGTCGTCACATTTCTGAGGCTCACTCAGGACAGACCCCAAAACACTGATCCTTTTAAAAACTGCATCAGGCACACTATCCCCTCTTTGGGACAGATCCTCTGTTGCCTGGAATTCCTCTTCCAGTTCCTGCAACGGAATCTTCATCTCTTCTAGTTGCTGTTCTAAGGCTCGCTTAGACTTTTCTAGCTCCTGAACGCTTTTCACAACATCATCCTTGGAGCTGACCAATTCTTCCATTTCTGTACGCAGCTGTTTAACACTTTCTAGTTCAGCCTTACACTCTAGAGCTTCCTCCAAAGAGCGAGCCAAGAACAGGGCTTTGCTCTCGTTATCACGCACCTCCGTTTCTGCACGTGCGCGTTCTTCTGCATATTTTGCAGACACATTCTTCTCTTCACCAAGCATCTGATCAAACTTCTTTTTCACATCTTCAACACACTGTAATGAACCAACGCTTTCTTCCATGCGTTTTTTCATATCCGCTATCTGAGCTTGCAATGTTGCGACTTGCTCTGATAGGTTTTTCTTTGCTTCCGCCTCCTCTTTTAATTGTTCCAGGAAGCCATTTTTCTCATCTTCCATTTGTTTGAGCTTTGTGCTAAAACTCAGCCTTTGACACCTCTCTTCCTGTAAGAGTTCCTGCGTGTCTTGCAGCTGCGATTCCAAGATAGAAAAATCTTCCGCAATTTCTCTAGATTTGCTGTCTGCTTGAGAAAGCTGATTTGTAACATTGTCCAACTCAACCTGCAGTCGGTTTGCCTTCTCTGACAGCTTAGCACACAATCGGTCACCTTCTGACACCTTGACTTGCGATTCCAGAAGCTGTGCCTCTACTTTTTCCCTCTTATGTTCACAATCTCCTTTTCCCTGCATAAGAGCCTTCACCTCATTGGCTAGCATCTGGGAATAAGAATGTAATTCTGCCACACAGGCTTCTTTCTCCTTTAACTGCTGCTGGACACGTTGGGCTTCCCCTTTCCAACTTTCACAGTCCGCACGCCATTCATCTACCACATTGCTTAAAGTAGTGAGCTCATACACAGTACTCAGTAATTTAGCCTCTCTTTCACTTTTCTCTTGGTCGCTGAGAGACAATGTCGCTTCCAGAGCAACATTCTGTTCCTGCGACTCCTGCAGGTCTATTTTTGTAACTCCCAAAGACTGAAGACTTTTTTCCAGCTGATTACGCAACTCCAACATATCAGCCATACTTTGCTTCTGCAAAGTCTGAATTTCACTTTCCTTTTCCATGAGGATGGTATCTTTCTCCATTATAGTCTCTCTGCGTTTTTGCAACTCGACCAAAAGAAGAGCAGTGGATTCTTCCCACTGTGACACATGAGACTTGAGTAGTTCATTCGTTTCCTGCAAGTTTCTATGCTCCATTTTAAGCAATTCCAAGGCTTGTTCCTTTTCTTCCATTTTCCGTTGCAAGGCATCCAACTCAGCCCTGCACACATACTCGGTTTCCTCCAACCCGATGGCCTCCATTGGCTGCTGGCGTCTCTGTTTCCAGCCTGCCATGCTCTCTTGATGAGCCTTTTGTTGAGCTGCAAAGCTCTGCTGAAAATCCGCATTTGCCTGCTGTTGAGCTGCATTTGCTTGCTGTTGAGCTGCATTTGATATAATCAGATGTTTCAACATCTCCTCCATTTTGAGTTTACTTTTCATCTGAGCACACTGCATCTCCATAGCAGTTTCATCAGTGTTGCTAGGGACAACAACCTTCCTCTTTAGTAGACTCTCTTTAGGCATGGATGGGGCTGGTTCAGACGGTAACATCCCCTCCATCCATAGAATCCGGTCTCTCATTTCATCTATCTTTGCATTTTTCAGGCGTTTGGACCGCCCCATCTTCAATAACTCCACAAACAAATTTTTCACAGTCCAGCAAACAATTTTCAGACCACTGTCTCTTTAACACATGTAGTTTTTCTCTCTCTTGCAAGATCTCTTTTCCTGCGCACACAGTTTGTGCAGTCACTTGCACCAGACACAACAAAGTTCATCAAATAATTTTGAGACCGCTGTCTCTTTAAAACACTTTTTTTTTTTTTTTTTTTTTTTTTGTTTTCTGTCAGGATCTTCTCTCCTGCACACATAGATTGTGCAATCTCATGCACCAGATAAAGTTCATCAAACATTTGCACTTCCTTGCAGGGATCTTGCTGCTTCTGCCCACTGCATACCTCCACCATATGTGAGGGATTAGCTCGGTGGCGGGTGTGGATGACCCCTTGGGGGGTGCGTTTTCCCAGAGAGGTAGCCGACAAGTGCTTGAAAACAAACAGTGTGGTTTATTAAATGGTGTTTTCTTCACCAGGCTGTATGCAGCAAAACATCCAAAATAAAATAAAACAGAAAATAAATCCTTGCCTCTGTGGGCGGCTACCTTCTCACAACTGGAACCTGCCTAAGTGACTGTCTCCAACCTACCGTCGGGCAGACTTCCTTGTCCTACAGCGGACACTCAATAGTCCTTTTATAATAGCTTCACAGGGCAACACAGTCCTTTGTTTCTTTCACATCAACAGTTCGTCTTCTCACCTTTGAGACGTATTCACCCTTGGTTACCGTCCCGGGCACACATCACTCCGGGGGTCTTCTCCCAGGCCCACACATCCTGTCGGGAGGCACACGCTGACTGTCCTCCTGCTCCCAGCCCACATGGCTTCAGGACACAGCTTCTGGAGGCAGCAAACAATAGGAATTTCTCTGAACAAATTATAGAGCCTTAACTCCCTCATTCTGAACAGGTGAAGGCCTTTCAACTTCCTGCTGGCTAGCTCTGTAGCCAACACCCTAAATTAATTAATGGACTTTCTAAATCAGGTGGAAATGTATCTCCTTCCTGTGACTACATTCCCAGATTTAGCTGACTTCCTGTTACAAATTTTATACAGAATTTACACATTTCCTTTACAATCTCCCCTCTTTTAAACAATATTTTGATCACTAACCATACCTGCTATCACCTTCAGGGCCGCTGTTGGAAATCATGGGGCCCCATACAGCCTACATGATGGGGCCCCCTAGACCCCGCCCACAACTCCACCCCTGGCTCCACCCCTGACCCCACGCTGTCACAAGGGGGGAGGGGGATCTGGGGGACTGGTGGCAGGAGTTGGAACATGTAAAATGTTCCAAAAGGTGAACCTTTAGTAGCCATTATAACTCTAAACTTTTTACACTATTATAAAGTTGCAGAGATGTCTTATTTTAGAACTTTTTTTTAGTAATTAGTAAGCATAAGCTCAGTCATGTTTGGACTGTAGTCTGAACCCACCTTATCTATACCAACAGGAAGCTTTACAGCACCCCACCAATCATAACTGGAGCAGAATGGGCGAGATGTCAGTGTTTTGACATACACCACGGACTTGTGGTGGCTCTATGGGTAACCTGATGTAGATAGACTTGTGTCCATTTACATCAGGCTACCTCTGATCTGTCACATTTAGGTCTGGAAAAATAGAAAAGGATGTCCTTTTCCATTTTTTTTTTTTCTTGGACCTGAATGGCCACAGAGGTAGGCGGATCTAAATGGACACAATTCAGTTCATATCTGGACTCCTGTAGACCTACATGGAGCTTTCAATCAGGTCCACATGAAAAAGTGACAGGCGGACCTAATTGCAAAGCCTAGGTGAAAGGTTCTCAAAGGGAAGTGGTTTGGGGGGTGGTAAAAGTGCAGCTTGGCTGTGTGTTTTTACTGTCTCTCTCCTCCCCCCAAGACACGTGTAAAGTAGTATCTCACTGTCTGCTAATGGTCATCATCATTATGAGGATCTCAGCACAGCAGGTGCTCTATGGCTCTGTCAGTGTCACATGGCTGCTGGGTGCTGACTTTGTTATGGCTCTACTGTGTTATTGTCTGTAACACACAGTACAGCCAAAAATTAAGACAGTCAACACCCAACAGCCATGTGACACTGACAGAGCCATAGAGCACCTGCTGTGCTGAGATCCTCATAATGATGATAACCATGAGCAGACAAGGGGGAGTCTGGGGACTGCACCTTCAAGAATAGCCTGTGTGATACATCAGTGCGTGACTGTGTGTGTGCAGATGATTGCTTGCCTGTGCACCGCCGCCGGGATTACTCCTGCTGTGCTGTCTCAGCCCTCTCAGCGATCGCCGATCAGTGTCTCTCTCAGGCTGCCGCCTGCCGGTTTACTTACTGAAGAGCGGGAGCCGCATTACAATGGAATCCATACGCCAGGGAAGACACATTATGAACGGCCGGAACTTTAGTTTGTGCAGGTACACTGGTGCAGAGCAGCAGGCAACATGCGCCCGAAAATGGATAAAAGTCTTCTTCTGTCACCTCCTCCTCTGTTACTCTGATGGGGTCCAGGAATTTATTATACACCCTCATATTCAAATTGCATATTCATATTGTATGCAAGTTGGTGAAGGTATATATTTTTTTAACAGAAATTTATTACAAAGCTGCTCGGGCTCCCCTGCTGAGCTGATTGAGGCCGGGCCTGGTACAACAGGGCTGGCTGTACTGCATTATCAGCGGCCCTGATCACCTTTAACCTGGAACCTCCATACACTTAAGTAGAGGTAGTCCCGGCCAAAGAGGCAAACTCCATTGTGGAAAATATAATAGCAAAGAAACATTTTTTGATTGCAAATTTACTTTTCATTGTGAAAAACAAATGATTGATAAAAAAAGATATTACAGAGTAATTGGCTGTACACTCCTGTGGCCAGAATGGCCTTCTAGCTTAATTGTGGACATGCTGACTTATCAGCATAGGTAAACACAGACAATTCTACATAAAATGGAAGACATACTGTATAATAGGCAACATGATTTCATAAATGGCTGAACTATTTTTCAAATCACATGAATAAATAGTACCCCAGACTGTGATTCCAAAAGGAAAACAAATCAAACACAGAGATACTTTCATTTAGTAAATTTTGCAGTGTATGGTGTGAATCCAGGTGACGTATCCTTCAGGTTGTGTCAACTGTACATGGAATAGACCCTGTATTGGTGTCTCCAAACATTTTCTTATATATAAGGCTCCATGTACACGGGACGCTGGAAATGGCCGTTTAGGAGCAGTTGGGCGTTCTTTCCAGAAGCCCCTGAACCCATCTACATTTTATCTTATCTGTCCATGTACACAGGGTCGTTTACAGTCATTTGCAGGCAGTTGCGTTCAGGGACTTTTTATAGAACGCAATTATTTGCGTTCGAGCATGTGTTTCCCGGCGTTTCAAATGCACAAACGCGTCCGAACGCGTCTAAACGCGTCCGAAAGCGTCCGAACGCGATGACCCGTGTTTATCATTCACGTTTTTCCATTTTAAAGGGGAATAATTTTTTTGACCTCTAGGAACGGTTCTAAACGCAAACGCCCGCTAAACGCGGGTGCAAACGCGACCTAACGGACGTTTCAAACGTCCTAAAAATTCCAGCATTCAAAGGGACTTTTAACAACGTCCCGTGTACATGGAGCCTAAATGTATCTTAACAATCCACAAGTCACCTGGCTTTAGTTTATGAGCTCCTTTCAAATTGTTAGGATCTGAAATTGCAGAGAAAACACATAAATGAGTTTGTCAAAAACCTTAAAAGATCAGCAACATTCTCTGTGAGATCTGAGTGGAGGACTTCAGCTGCAGAGACAACATATAAGCATATAAGGGAGAAAGTCCAATATCCCCTTAGGGGCCTAATAAATATATGAAGACATCCAGACCGTAGTTTTCTAGTTTCTGACAATCCCCTTAGGTACTCTGCTTTTTCCATTACATTGTAGATGGTAGGGGGTGTAAAATAAAACCTCAAAACTTTTTGTACAAACTCTCCCAGAAAAAAGTTCCTCTGTTACTCTCTGTAGCTTCTGGGACTCTGTACTTATAAACTACATCTGATAACACTTTTTCCTGTGGCCTTTGCAGCAGCATTTGACACTGGCCAAACTTCTGGCCATCCAGAAAACATGTCTATACAGACAAAATGCATACTCATAAGATCCCGACTTGGGCATCTGGATATATCTTTTTGTAATCTTTGAAAGGGATGTTCAGCTTTTGGTAACACAGGTAAAACAAGAAGTGGTATATTATAAAAACAACTGTGGAGTACCCTGGCTCTATCCCACATTCATTTACTAAGCTGGCCCTAACTGCCTTTTACTGATGACATGGCCCATGTGTCAAGCTGGAGGGAAAAGAGTGGCTGGCAGACATAAAAGATCACCTTTTTCCAAAGTCCTGTTTGATAAGATGTTGCCTCTGTGGACCATTTGTTCTTCTCATTCTGTAGTCCCTAAAGTTTAAATATTATTCCAAGCTCTACAGGGCCAGAACTAGATGGAATCTGTGAGTTGCACAGACTCAGCAAATGTCCGGGGTTGTAATGCAGCATACTTAGTCGCCTGGTCTGCTTCCATGTTTGTGTTTTAATTTTATCATGGCTACCTCAGCAAGAAGCTGGAAGGCTGAAGACAGCCAATCAATTAACTTAGCATGCTTAATTGGATTACCTGCCAAGGTAAAAACAAACTTCTGCCCCTTCAAATGCAACCAAAAGCTCTCTAGTTCTCTACTAGCTATATAAATGTATACACTTTTGATAGCTCACAGGCTTTGCTAAAGCATGGAGCTCTGCTTCTTGAGCTCGGGAAGAAGAATCCAATGACTTTGCATATAGAGCACCCTTCTGGGAAATAATTGCATACTCAGTATGGGTATTGCCATCCTCGGTATAAAACCGGGATCATATCTACAAAAAATCAAATATCTGGGGTTTTAGGGAGTGTGTTCTGCACTGGGCTCACAGCAGCTGATTCCTATATCATCTGTTTAACATGTGGGTTTCTTTGTCTTCAGCCTCCTCCAATACAGGCATTAAAGTGGAGTTCCACCCATTTTTGGAACTTTAGATCTATGTAATCCCCTTTAACCACTTGCCTACAGTGCACTTTCACCCCCTTCCTGCCCAGACCGATTTTCAGCTTTCAGCGCTCTCACACTTTGACTGAGAATTACTCAGTAATGCAACACTGTACCCATACAAAAATTGTGTCCTTTTTTACACACAAATAGAGCTTTCTTTTGATGGTATTTGATCAATACTGGGTTTTTTATTTTTTGTGCTATAAATAAAAAAAGACTGAAAATATCGTGAAAAAATGCATTTTTCTTTGTTTCTGTCATAAAATTTTGCAAATTAGTAATTTTTCTTCACAAATTTTGGCCAAAATTTATACTGCTACTTATCTTTGGTAAAAAAAAACCCAAATAAGTGTATATTATTTGGTCTTTGTGAAAGTTATAGAGTCCACAAGCTTTGGTGCGAATCATTGAAAATTGATCACACTTGATCACACCTGATGTACTGAAGGCCTATCTCATTTCTTGAGACAATAAAAGGTCAGGAAAGTACAAATACCCCCCGAATGACCCCTTTTTGGAAAGTAGACATTCCAAGGTATTTAATAAGGGGCATGATGAGTTTTTTGAAGTTGTAATTTTTTCCCACAATGCTTTGCAAAATGAAGATTTATTTTTTTTTATTTTTTTTTTTTTACAAATTGCCGTATTAACAGGTTATTTCTCTCACACAGCACATGTATACTTGCAACTACACCCCAAAACACATTCTACTACTCCTCCTGAGTATGGCGATACCACATGTGTGAGACTTTTTCACAGCCTGGCCACATACAGAGGCCTAACATCCAAGTAGCAGCGTCCGGCATTCTAGGAGCACAAATTACACATATCATTTCCTGACAACCTATCGCACTTTTGAAGGCCCTGGAGCACCAGGACAATGGAAACCCCCATAAAATGACCCAATTTTGGAAAGCAAACAGCCCAACGTATAATTTTTGAGGCATAATGAGTCTTTTGAATATGTCATTTTTTTCCACAAGTTTTTGGAAAATGTGGAAAGAAAATGAAAACACATTTTTTTTACACAAAGCTGTCCATTTATGCATGTACATAGCAAAACTTGCACCCCAAAATACATTCTGCTATTCCTCCTGAGTATGGCGATACCACATGTGTAACACTTTTTCACAGCCTGGCCACATACATAGGCCTCACATCCAAGTAGCGCTTTACACAAAGTTGTCCATTTATCCACTTTAAGACTGGGCCTATTTTTGACACTTGGTGTTTACAAGCTAAAATCATTTTTTTTGCTAGAAAACTACTTTGAACCCCCAAACATTATATATTTTTTTTTAGCAGAGACCCTAGAGAATAAAATGGAGATCATTGCAATATTTTTTATCACACCATATTTGCGCAGCAGTCTTCCAAATGCGATTTTTTTGAAAAAAATTCACTTTTTTGAACTAAAAAATAAGAAAACAGTAAATTTAGCCCAATTTTTTTCCATAATGTGAAAGATAATGTTACGCCGAGTAATTAGATACCGAACATGTCATGCTTCAAAATTGCACATGCTCACAGAATGGTGCCAAACATTGGTACTTAAAAATCCCCATAGGCAACATTTTAAATATTTCTGCAGGTTACTAGCTTAGAGTTACAGAGGAGGTCTAGGGCTCAAATTATTGCACTTGCTCTAACGATCGCGGCGATACCTCACATGTATGGTTTTAACACCGTTTACATATGTGGGCAGGACTTGCGTATGCGTTTGCTTCTGCGCGCGAGCTAACGGGGACAGGGTGCTTTAATTTTTTTTTTTTTTTTTCCTATTTATTTTATTTATTATTTTTCTATTTTTACACAGTTTAAAAAAAAAAATGTTTTGATCATTTTTATTCCTATTACAAGGAATGTAAACATCCCTTGTAATAGAAATAGGCATGACAGGTCCTCTTTATTGTGAGATCTGGGGTCAAAAAGACCTCACACCTCACAACTACACTAAAAAAGAAAAAAAAAAAAAAAAATTGTTGAAAGAGGAAAAAAAAAAAGCAAAAAAAAAAAGCGGCCCTTTAAACCGGTTGCTAGGCAACGTCTTTTGACGTAGCTCCGGTCCTCCAAGACCATAGAGTTGAATGAGGGCCATTTTGCCCTCACTCGACTTCCTGTCTCTGAGGATCCAGGACCGGATAGTTTTCCCCGCTGCCGGCGGGTCCGGTAAGCTGGGAAAACGTCTGGGACGTGGCAGGAGGGGGGGGGGCACCTCTTCCCCTGCACCGTAAGGGTAATTCCGCGGCGAATCCGCCACTGGGACCACCCTTATCTGAAAGCCGCCCGCCCGCCGTTTCAAAAAATACCGGGGTTATGGGGGCTATCTGCTGCCATAACCCCAGTATTTAGCTTTTAATGGCCGACGCATATAGTCGTTAGGCGGTCAGTAAGTGATTGCATGTATATAGCAAACAGGTGACGATGACTGATGGGGTGACAGGTGACGATGACTGATGGGGTGACAGGTGACAATGACTGATGGGGTGACAGGTGACGATGACTGATGGGGTGACAGGTGACGATGACTGATGGGGTGACAGGTGACGATGATTGATGAGGTGACAGGTGATGATGATTGATGAGGTGACAGGTGACGATGATTGATGGGGTGACAGGTGACGATGATTGATGGGGTGACAGATGACAATCACTGACGGGGTGACATGTGACGATCACTGATGGGGTGTCAAGTGACGATGACTGATGGGGTGAAAGGTGACGATGACTGATGGGGTGACAGGTGACGGTGATTGATGGGGTGACAGGTGACGGGCGATGGTCACTGATGGGTGACAGGTGACGGGCGATGGTGCACGGCGGTACTGATGGCAGTCTTTGGTGACCGGTGAACTTTAGGCTACGTTCACATGTGAGCGTAGCGATCACGGGCAGAATCACTGTGATTCTGCCCGTGATCCAGAAATCATTGCAAATCGCTGGACGCCTGTGCGTTGCCCGTGATTTGCAATAGCACCCCAAACGCTGTGCGATGTTGCTGCGATTTCCGCCTGCCGAATCGCGGTAACATCGCGCAAACAACGCATGACGCTCCAAAGAAACTCTTGTACCTTTTTTGGGCGTCATGCGATGTTTGCGCGATGTTACCGCGATTCGGCAGGCGGAAATGGCGGCAACATTGCACAGCGTTTGGGGTGCTATTGCAAATCAGGGGCAACGCACAGGCGTCCCGCGATTTGCAATGATTTCCGGATCGCGGGCAGAATCGCTGTGATTCTGCCTGCGATCGCTACGCTCACATGTGAACGTTATGGGTGTCAATTTCTGGGCACTGATGAGGTGACTGTTGGGTGACAGGTGACATTGGGGGGGGCTGAGGACTGTGTGGGGACCTTTTATTTGTGTGATTTTACTGTGCTTTTACATTTTACAGGTACACAGAGCAGTAACTCAGTGTTTCTAGCTCTGCTCCCCTCATACTGGAAACTGTATGAGGAGAGAAGAGCTAGTAACACTGAGTTACTGCTCTTTGTTTACATTTTGTGATCGGCTGTGAATGGATTCACAGCCGATCACATAGTAAACAGTCACTGTCAGTGACTGTTTACTACCGCCGGTGACAGCTGTGTTCCTACGGAACACAGTGCCACCGACATGACCGCGCTGCGCGCTCCCGATCGCGCATGCGCGGTCATCTTGTGGGCGCCTTCATTGTGATCGGCTGTGTCATTGGAACACAGCCGATCACGTGGGAAACAGCCACGCCCATTGGCTGTTTCCCCCCTGCCGGTGACGGGGGGTGTCCCGGGGACACCCCGACACCGGCAGTGCAGGGCGGCGCGCACGCGATCGCGCGCCTGCCCTGCTTAAAGTGCCGCCGTCATATGACGGCGGCCCAGGATAATGGTCGCACCGCTCCGCCGTCATATGACGGCGGGCGGGCGGCAAGCGGTTAAAATGGCTTTTACCAATGGAAACTTTTTTTTTTTTTTTTGCTAGTAAATACCTTAATTTCGGCTTTATTCCTCCTCTCCTCACTTCCTGGTCCGATCGGCGATGACGTCATTCGGCGATCCGCAGTGTCTGCTGGAATGTATTCTATTCCAGAAATCTCGCAGTAGCTGTATCTGTACTGAGCCCCGCCTCCGCCCCGCCTCTGCCCCGCCTCCGCCCCGCCTCCTCTCATTGAGTTGCATTGTATGAATGTATTAAGGCCGTTCTCTGCCCCGCCTCCGCCCCGGGCGGAGGCGGGGCAGAGAACAGCCTTAATACATTCATACAATGCAACTCAATGAGAGGAGGCGGGGCGGAGGCGGGGCAGGCACGGCTCAGTACAGATACAGCTACTGCGAGATTTCTGGAATAGAATACATCCCAGCAGACACTGCGGATCGCCGAATGACGTCATCGCCGATCGGACCAGGAAGTGAGGAGAGGAGGAATAAAGCCGAAATTAAGGTATTTACTAGCAAAAAAAAAAAGTTTCCATTGTTAAAAGCCGTTTTAAAGGGGATTACATACATCCAACCTATTACAAATGGGTGGAACTCCGCTTTAAGGTGGCTGGATTTAAATGTACACATTTTTCATTGTTAGATTTGTACATAAACAACAATACGAATTCATACTTTACAAACCTTTCATTAGACAAGTATTTTGTTTGGCTGTTTGCAATATTTGCTGCACAGAATGTAGGACCATTAAAGTTAAATAATTGACCAAAATAATGTCTGTAACTTTTTCTAGTAGCGCCTTGCATATAGCTACTGCTCTGATCTAGCTGGGTGAACCCTTCATTACTGGGTCCAGCTCATGAAATATATTACAATGGCTTGTTTTTTTTTTTTCTATCATGCTGTTTGTGTAAGAACTCCAGTATCATGTTTCAAAAAGAAAACCTTTTCCTGGCAATATTATAATTTTTCATTGCTTGCTCTGTTAGTTTTAGCAAGATAACACAAGTCCTTAGTTTCCTTCTGACATTATTTTCCCAATGTCATAACATAATAAATGATAACAATACTGTGTGGTCATGCAGAGATATCCCTAAATCCATGGTTTTCTTCAGTTTAACACTGCGGTTACAAGGAAAGGGGACACATCATTTCCCAATCCATACATTCTGCTTTGGATTTCAAAAATAAATAAAAACAAAAAGTACCAACAATCTGTATATGAAAGAACAGAGAAAGCATCAGCCAAATCAAAAACTATAAAACAGATGGCTGCAGATGGCATCTATCCTAACAGGGTGTGTGGACATGGCATGATGGGTCTGCTATATTTCAATTTTATTTTTTACTATCATACACATCATTTTACATATTACATTTTACATATTACATATACAAATTACATTTTATATAATATTATATATTACGTACGTAATATTATATATTACATATTATATAATATTACATATTACATTTTACATATTACATATTTTACATCATAAAGTTATTATGAGACCTTTAGATTTCATCTTTTGTAGAAAATTCCCATGTATACCATCCGTCTTGGCTTTGTTCAGTATTATGGCAGCTGTATTCCAATTAACAACCTTATCTTAATCTAAACTAACCCAATATAACAAATTTTCCCAATAACCTGTATTTCATTTCCAACCAAAGGTTGTTTAAACCAACTAAAATATATCTACATCAATAAAAAATCCACATATCATATCAGAAATTATTACTCGACCGATAATCTCAATATCACACCCTAATTCTGATTTATCTCCACAAATATATCTCCTTAACCACCTCCCACCCGGGCCATAGTACATATACGGCCGGGTGGGAGTCTTGTCCTTCTGAATGGACGTTCCGGAACGTCCTTCAGAAGGAGAGAGATCGTGCCGCCGCGGGCACGCACAGCGGCGCGATCTCGATGTGCCTGTGTCCCTAGGACACAGAGCAACAAGACTCGGCAGGAGGGTCCTGTGATTGGCCCTCCTGATCACATGACGGCTGTGACCAATCACAGCCCTCATGTAATGTCAATACAGCCGTTGTAACGGCTTCGATCTCTTCTCCTCCTGACAGATCCTGTCAGTGTGAGGAGAAGGAGAGGATCGATTCTGCAGCCGGGGTGATCAGTGAGTATTTCTAATTACTCACTGATCACAGGGGGGGTCTGTGCTGGTAATCAGATGATTGATTACCAGTGCAGCCCTGGGGGGAGGGGATGCCACTAGAGCCACCAGGGATGCCCACCCATGACCACCAGGGATGCCCACCATGGCCACCAGGGATGGCAAACAGGGCTCAGAGAGCCTGCCAGTGGTGCCCCCTATCAGTGCTGCCCACCAATGCCATCTATCAGTGCTGCCCACCAGTGCCCGTTATTGCCATCTATCAGTGCCGCCCACCAGTGCCCATTATTGCCCACCAGTGCTGCCTATCAGTGCCCATCAGTGCCCCCCATCAGTGCCTATCAGTGCCACCCATCAGTGCCACCCATCAGTGCCACCGATCAGTGCCCATCAGTGCTGCCTATCAGTGCCCATCAGCGCTGCCTATCAGTGCCCATCAGCGCTGCCTATCAGTGCCCACCAATGCTGCATATCAGTGTTATCTATCAGTGCCACATATCAGTGCCCATCAGTGCTGCATATCAGTGCTACCTATCAGTGCCCATCAGTGCTGCATATCAGTGCCACCCCATCAGTGCCACCCCATCAGTGTCTCCTCATCAGTGCCTGTCAGTGCGGCGTCATCAGTGCAGGAAAAAACGTATCTATTTACAAAATTTTATAACCTAAACAAAAAAACTTTTTTTTTTTTTCCAAACTTTTCGGACTTTTTTTATTTGTGCACCAAAAAAGAAAAAACCTGGCGGTGATCAAATACCACCAAAAGAAAGCTCTATTTGTGGGGAAAAAATGACATAAATTTGGTTTAGGTACAGTGTTGCATGACCGCGCAATTGTCATTCAAAATGCAACAGCGCTAAAAGCTGAAAATTGGTCTGGGAACGAAGGGGGTTTAAGTGCCCAGTATTGAGGTAGTTAAAGGAGGAAGTTTTACCTAATTCCCCTTTCTTTTTAAATGCACTGTTTCCACTATCATAGGTTATTTAATTTGTGTAATTTTATACTATGCACACGTTTAAATATAATATTAATTTTACCATGTTTTGAAAACAGATTCAAAATAATTGTGATCACATTGTTTATCAGATTAATTAACCTGGCACATATTGTTAGGATATGCGTGCAGTCAAATCATGGGTATCCTTGCCAATTATCACTAATGTCTCATCCAGCACATTCTTTCATGTGTAAGAGAAAAAGGAGGAAGGGGGGGTCATGTCTGCACAGAGCTAACATGACACACACACAAGATGTAGAACTAAAAGTTCACATACAGTTTAACCCTCATTTCTCAGTTTGACATTTTCTCATGTTTTAGAATTTACAAGTTGTAGTGCTTGACTCTAAATTCATCCCACAACTTAACATAAAAAGTTCCCTTAATGTCTAGTGTTATTTTGTCTGTCACCCTTCATCCATCCTGTTTAAATAGAAAGCTGTACCTCTAGCTGTTTAATCTGCATGATTCTTTGTCCCTGTGGACTTGGTAACCCTGTCATCCTTTTGTAGATCCCTGTCTACTTTAACCATTTATCACCTAGAAAATTTCAGTGGGACTGCAGAGGAGTACTCACAGTGTGTCGTGCAGGCTGCCAGTGAGGAGGAGCGTTAGTCTATGTAGAATCCCTGCAGCCTCCCTCCTCTGCTCTCCTATAGAGATTGGTGCCTGTGTAGATTCCCCTCCTCCCCCTGTTTCTCTGCTCTCTTATAGAGATTGGTGCCTGTGTAGATTCCCCTCCCCCCCCCCCCCCGTTTCTCTGCTCTCTTATAGAGATTGGTGCCTGTGTAGATTCCCCGCCCCCTTCCTCCTCTGCTCTCCTATAGAGATTGGTGCCGGTGTAGATTCCCTGACCCCCTCCTCTGTTCTCCTATAGAGATTGGTGCCTGTGTAAATTCCCCGCCCCCTCGTTTCTCTGCTCTCTTATAGAGATTGGTGCCTGTGTAGATTCCCTGTCCCCCCCTCCTCTGCTCTCCTATAGAGATTGGTGCCTGTGTAGATTCCCCTTCCCTCCCTCCTCTGTTCTCCTATAGAGATTGGTACCTGTGTAGATTCCCTGTCCCCCCCCCTCCTCTGCTCTCCTATAGAGATTGGTGCCTGTGTAGATTCCCTGTCCCCCCCCTCCTCTGCTCTCCTATAGAGATTGGTGCCTGTGTAGATTCCCTGCCCCCTGCCTCCTCTGCTCTCCTATAGAGATTGGTGCCTGTGTAGATTCCCTGCCCCCTGCCTCCTCTGCTCTCCTATAGAGATTGGTACCTGTGTAGATTCCCTGTCCCCCCCCCTCCTCTGCTCTCCTATAGAGATTGGTACCTGTGTAGATTCCCTGTCCCCCCCCTCCTCTGCTCTCCTATAGAGATTGGTGCCTGTGTAGATTCCCTGCCCCCTGCCTCATCTGCTCTCCTATAGAGATTGGTACCTGTGTAGATTCCCTGTCCCCCCCCCCTCCTCTGCTCTCCTATAGAGATTGGTACCTGTGTAGATTCCCTGTCCCCCCCCCCCCTCCTCTGCTCTCCTATAGAGATTGGTACCTGTGTAGATTCCCTGTCCCCCCCCCTCCTCTGCTCTCCTATAGAGATTGGTGCCTGTGTAGATTCCCTGTCCCCCCCCCCTCCTCTGCTCTCCTATAGAGATTGGTGCCTGTGTAGATTCCCTGCCCCCCCTCCTCTGCTCTCCTATAGAGATTGGTGCCTGTGTAGATTCCCTGTCCCCCCCCTCCTCTGCTCTCCTATAGAGATTGGTACCTGTGTAGATTCCCTGTCCCCCCCTCCTCTGCTCTCCTATAGAGATTGGTGCCTGTGTAGATTCCCCGCCCCCTCCCTCCTCTGTTCTCCTATAGAGATTGGTGCCTGTGTAGACTCCCTGTCCCCCCCCCCTCCTCTGCTCTCCTATAGAGATTGGTGCCTGTGTAGATTCCCTGTCCCCCCCCACTCCTCTGCTCTCCTATAGAGATTGGTGCCTGTGTAGATTCCCTGTCCCCCCCCTCCTCTGCTCTCCTATAGAGATTGGTGCCTGTGTAGATTCCCTGCCCCCTGCCTCCTCTGCTCTCCTATAGAGATTGGTACCTGTGTAGATTCCCTGTCCCGCCCCCCTCCTCTGCTCTCCTATAGAGATTGGTACCTGTGTAGATTCCCTGTCCCCCCCCTCCTCTGCTCTCCTATAGAGATTGGTGCCTGTGTAGATTCCCTGTCCCCCCCCCCCTCCTCTGCTCTCCTATAGAGATTGGTACCTGTGTAGATTCCCTGTCCCCCCCCCCCCTCCTCTGCTCTCCTATAGAGATTGGTACCTGTGTAGATTCCCTGTCCCCCCCCCCTCCTCTGCTCTCCTATAGAGATTGGTGCCTGTGTAGATTCCCTGTCCCCCCCCCCCCTCCTCTGCTCTCCTATAGAGATTGGTGCCTGTGTAGATTCCCTGCCCCCCCTCCTCTGCTCTCCTATAGAGATTGGTGCCTGTGTAGATTCCCTGTCCCCCCCCCCCTCCTCTGCTCTCCTATAGAGATTGGTGCCTGTGTAGATTCCCCGCCCCCTCATTTCTCTGCTCTCCTATAGAGATTGGTGCCTGTGTAGATTCCCCGCCCCCTCATTTCTCTGCTCTCCTATAGAGATTGGTGCCTGTGTAGATTCCCCGCCCCCTCCCACCTCTGCTCTCCTATAGAGATTGGTGCCTGTATAGATTCCCTGTCCCCCCCTCCTCTGCTCTCCTATAGAGATTGGTACCTGTGTAGATTCCCTGTCCCCCCCCCCTCCTCTGCTCTCCTATAGGGATTGGTGCCTGTATAGATTCCCTGCCCCCCCCCCTCCTCTGCTCTCCTATAGAGATTGGTGCCTGTGTAGATTCCCCTCCCCCCCTCCTCTGCTCTCCTATAGAGATTGGTGCCTGTGTAGATTCCCCTCCCCCCCTCCTCTGCTCTCCTATAGAGATTGGTGCCTGTGTAGATTCCCCTTCCCTCCCTCCTCTGCTCTCCTATAGAGATTGGTGCCTGCATAGATTCCCTGCCCCCTTCCTGCTTTGCTTTCTTATAGAGATTGGTGCCTGCGTGGATTCCCCACCCCCTTCCTCCTCTGCTTTCCTATAAGGAGCGATGTAAAGAGGCGGGAGGGGTCTGAGCAGCCACAGGGAGAGGAGCACTGTCACTTGTAAATACAGATGCAGCGCTTTTGTATTTACAAGTGACGGAAGTGAGTAGCGCCGGAGGTGGCTGAACCCCAGCTGAGAAAAAACCCTTGCGGGAAGCACGGGATAAGGGGCAGCTACTGGTGATCAGGGACAGTGAATGGTGACAATACGAAAACATTTATAATTCTGTTTTAAAAATTTAAAAAATGTTTTATTACATTTTTTACAATGTTTTTAACAATTTGTGACCAGAGAAATAAATTGTTACCATAGTAACATTGTACTTCTCTAGGGAAGTGATTAGAAGTTTTTATTTTTTTACACATTATGATTGCTTATAGCAGTGAATTTCATTGCTAAATAAGCAAGCATTTTACTGAAGGAAACTGATACATTCAGTTCATTTTGTTGTAATTAGCAGTAAATGGCCAGAGCTAATCACATGGTACACATGGGCTGTGATTGGCCCTGTTTGTACCATGTATCCCATCGACCAATCACAGCTAACAACACAATTGTACACAATGGATGGCATGAAAGCAAGCCATCCATTGTTTACAACTGTAATGTAATCTGCTTTGATTAGTCACAGGGGTCACATGGTACCAGCAGTGAGCCAGTACACTGATCAGTCATCAGCTGTGGACGATGAACAGAGCCGGTGACAGATTGTGCAGCAGTGTGGTCCTGGAGGATGTCATATGACATTGTTTTGCTATAGGCCAGGTGGGACCTGGTTAAAAAAGCTCAGTACAGCGTTTCTTTTTTTTTTTTTTTCTGATCCAAAATGCAGCCCATTGTTTACATTGTGACTGTACATACAGGTGTGTAAACCAGTGCAGCGTATTCATGATGATGTAAAACACATAATATAAAAATGTGTGTTCCTGAGCATTTTTTTGCTCCTGTACATGCAAATATGGGCGAATACGTGCAGATGAGCATAATTGTTTTGAACATTCATAGATTTTGCCTATGGAATGTATTGTACAAGTGAATATGTGCAATACAAACTGACAAAAAAGACACTGATATTATGTCCGGAAATGTTCTCATCAATACTGTGTGCAAAAGGCCTTACTAAGGAACAGTTCTCTGCTAACAGGCACAAAATCAAAGTGCTCACAAATGTCCTTTAACCACATAATGACCAGCCATCGTAGATGTACTGCGGCAGGCTGACTCTCCCAGGCAAAGTCCCGTACATGTATGGCGCTCGCCTGGGAGGAGCTAGGGGGCGAGCACGCTCCGGCGGCGGCACGCTGCAGCCCCCAATCGTCAGCGGGGCCGCCAGCCACTCAAGATCTCCCCCCGCTGACAGAGAAGGACGGACGGCTGATGTGAACACAGCCGTCTGTCATTCTCCCTGAGATGATCACAAAGACCATGCGATCCTGCTATATGGGATCGCATATCTCTATGGTCATCTCACAAGCCCAACCCCCCCCCCCCCCCAGTGTTAGAATCACTCCCCCAGGCTTACATTTAACCCCTTGATCACCCATAGTATTAACCCCTTCTCTGCCAATGGCATTATTACAGTATGTAGTAATGTCACTGGTACCCCCAAAAGTTTCGAACATGTCAGTTAGGGGTCCGATCTGTCTGCCGCAATGTCACAGTCCCACAAAAAATCGCAGATCGCCGCCATTACTAGTAAAAAAAATGAAAAAATAAAAATGACATAAATCTTTCCCGTGGTTAGTAAACGCAATAACCTTTGCACAAACCAATCAAAATATGCCTATTGTGATTTTTTTTACCAAAAATATGTAGCAGAAAACAAATTGACCTAAAATGTTAAAACATTTTGATTTTTACATTTTTTTTGAATGTTATATAGCAGAATGTGAAAAATATTGTTTTTTTTTCAAAATTATCGCTCTTTTTTTGTTTATAGCGCAAAAAATAAAAAGCGCACAGGTGATCAAATACCACCGAAAGAAATCTCTATTCGTGGAAAAAAAGGAAGTCAATTTCGATTGGGTACAACGTCACATGACCGCGCAATTGTCCGTTAAAATCACGCAGTGCCGAACCGCAAAATAGGGCCTGGTCATTAAGCAGTAACATCTTCCGGTCCTAAAGTGGTTAAGTAATTAGATGCCTACTTCCAGTACCACAGACATATTCCAGTGAGGGAGAGGTTTACCAGAGACACAGCACTCTCCAGAACTCCTCTGAAGGGATGACTGAGCAGAGATCCAAAGTGACTTCACAGAAGAACTTGAAAGTAGACTGCCCAGCTAGTCCTAGCTGGGACCCCGAACATCAGCAACTTGACTCAGTTGAGTGGGTGGAGGCAGGGCCAGTACAAGGGGTGGGCCGGAGGGACTCTTGCCTTGGGCGTTGTCTTAATCTGTGGTGAGGGGGGGGGCTCACTGGGAGCTTCGGTTGCTGCTCCTGCTTCACTGACAGGAGTGACTGTGCCTTATATTCACTGCACAACACATTAGGCATCATACCGCAGAATGAATGTACTTATTTGTGTGATTGTAAATGTATTGTCATGTAGTGTATTTATTAGGGATCGACCGATTATCGGCAAAGCCTATATATCGAGGGCTGATATGCACTTGCCCCGATATATCAGAATCGGCCCCGGAGGTTACCGATATTTCGGAAAGTGCTTGCACTGGAGTGATGCCTGCAGCTAGAGGCAAAACCCCAGTACCGGCATCCATAGCCGACAGTCGGCTGTCTTGTAGGTGTCATTACAAGGAGCGGGCAGGGACGTCCCCCCCCCTCCCGTCGCCTTCTGCGGCTCTCCCAAGTCTCCCGTCCCACGTGGAGACCCGGGCAACCAGCCAGCACAGCCGTCAAAGACCTGATCAAAGCCGCATTCAGTCCATCACTAGTATTTATGCGCTGCGTCGCAGTACAGGGTAGAATGTACCCCGACAAAGTATTGTTTTTTGTAATTTCTTACATTCACTGCATATCGACTGATTCCCTGACTCCTCCTTTCATCAGAAGTCTCCCTTATCTTTTTACTGCAGCTACTAATCACACTCCCGCCCTCACCTTGCTTTTCTTTCCAGAACACCTTACTTATTACACTCACTTGTTCGTTCCATCTCTGCCCCGCCCCCTACATCTCTCTCTACCTTTCCTGCACAATCACACTGTAAGTCAGCACCGATCCTCCTTGCTTCTCTGCCCTTTTGCTTTTTTCCACTTCTCCTTCTCTTATCTGTTCTGTCTATAAATTTCTACAACACATGACCTGCAGCCTCTGCTCTCAGCTCTGCATTTCCACACACCGATCTTGCACCCTTTCCATCCCAGTTTGCTTTTAGCTCTTCTTTCCTGTCCCAACACAACCTAGAATATTCAAATTTTCTGGGCACCCCATCACTTTGCTCTTCATTAGCACATATTCTTACCGCCCCAACCTCCTCATTGATTCACTATTTTCTTATCCCTAATAGTGGGTTCACATAGATGCGCGGCGGGTTGGCCGCAGCACGATTGTATGTGCACAATTTACCCACAATTGTATGTGCGCTTCCATTCAATTCTAATAGACAGCGTGTTTTCATTAAAGCAAATCACATTATGCATACTGCATCTTTGATGCACGTTCAGAAAATGCACAGTCCATGATAAATCATTGGGAGCGCACCTAATTCTGCAGGTAAACTGCACATACAATCGCACTGCGGCCAAACCACCGCACATAAGTGTGAACCTGCTTGCATGTCAGGATTGTGCACAAAATTGTGGCTTTGCTGACAAACACAGAAGTGTACTGTCCTTTAGGAGACCTGCAGCAGTGCCATTGATGGTTAAGGGCACCCCACACATCTGCTAACACACACATTTTCACACACTAAACCACATGGTGCCGCAGCACTGTGTGGTGTGATGTGACACATTTTTAGAAAAGGGTCATGGACTTATTTTCCACATTTCTTGCCTGTAGGGCAGTCTATTGAGCAAAACATTTTGGGATGCACAGCATCACAGCTGCATCATGGGCATACCCCATACGGCTGCCTTTCAAGCTTAAAGGGGTGGAGACAGTAACACAGCTGTTCAACCACCTTATTTTATGCAAGGCCATAGGGCTCATTCACACAGGTTAGAGGGAGGTAAAAATAGGCAGTTGAGCTGCATTTTTAGAGCCCCAACCACCCACCTGAACCAGGAGATGCTGGCAGTCAGGGCTCTGCACATGGCAAAAGTGAAATGGCATGTACTGCACACAATAGAGGCACAGTGGGTCAGCATTTTTAGGGATAAAACAGATGGTAGCAACCTATGGCCCCCTCACCACCTTTCAAACACCAGCAATGATAGCAGCATGTTTGAATGAGCCCTTAGAGGCCTTTAACCCCCCTTCCTCCCTCAGAGCCCCACTAGAGCCCTTTAGGTCCAGGTCCATGCATCCGTCAGTATCCATCTACCCTCCCTCATCCCACATAGAGGCCAATCAGTCCTCCTCAGATTGACACAAACAACCTACTGTAGCAGTATCATTTCCTCCCAGTTATACCATCAACACAGGGACATTTTTTCCTTCTGGTGACACTACAGACCACTACCCTATATGTGTGCACCAATTTTAAACTCTCCAGGTTGCTGCAGTGACACTAAGTACTATTTCAGTGCATGACATAAACATTACAGACCTTACACCACTATAACCCCCGATCCCGGGGGGGGGGGGCAGTTTACCATCTTTGCCCTGGGCGCTGGGTTACCTTGTCCCAGCACTGGGTGGAGGTGAGAGGTAGCCCCCCCCCCACCTTGATCCCTTACATGAAAAAAATATATACACCCCTTCCCAGCCACCCTCTAGGCCATCTCTCCCAGGGAATGGCTGGAACAGCATAAATATTCATACTAACCATTTGCCTTGCTCAAGACCTGTGCTCCCAAACATAAAGTGCTCTTGTGCTCCAATCTTCCTAAAAGTGCTGAAGTGCTCCACATAAATTCATTCCCTGATGGGACACACACACCCTTTTGTGTCCTGCCTTACCAGAATCAATGGACCCCTACTTTTTCAGTCTGGGAGTCAGACAGGCTTGGTTAAAAATAAGACTGATGGGTCACAAGGAATGAATCAAGGACTCCCCAGTAGCCTCTTAGATGTTCCAAACTATCCTCAAGTGCAGAACAAGGAGAAGGAGCCAATAGTGAAGTACCGTAGGGTTGCAGTTTATTTGCGCAATAAAAACATACTTACAAGACAGTAGTAATAAAACAGCATGTGAATAACAATATGCTTTCGCGAACGCCGTAACTATCATGCGTTCCACTGCAACCGGAAGTGACATTGTTACAATTCAATACCAGAAATTACATCAACGCGTTTCACCCTCCCACAGGGCGTCATCAAGAGGCTACTGCTCCTTGATCCGTTCCTTGTGACTCATCAGTCCTATTTTTAACCAAACCTGTCTGACTCCCAGACTGAAAAGCTGGGGGTCCATTGATTCTAGTAAGGAGGGACACAAAAGGGGGTGTGTGTCACATCACGGAATTCATTTATGTGGAGCACTTTAGTGCTTTTAAGAAGATTGGAGCGCAAGAGCACTTTATATTAATTACATCAGCTTATTTGGACTTTTTTTGTATATTTCATGTTTAATTGATGCTAGCGCTGTTTTTATATTCTTTCATGTTTACAAGTGATTACAATTTGGTACATAGCTGCTGCTTTAAATTCACTATAGCGCAAGTATTTATTTCATTATGCTCCAAAACAACCCACAGTTTGTTTGTTTTTAGAAAGCAGGGAAGAGCCATCAAATCTGCAACCTGTTAAAACCAAAACAGACAAAAACAATCAACAATGCTTCATTGTCTACAGAGGAAGCAAAAACTACATTTAGCCAACATCCTAGCAGATTTACCTAGAAGGGGGCGTCGCCTAAATGAGGGACAAAAGGTTTTGGTTTCAAAAGAACGACTATTCCTTCAAAAGAAACACAGTAAGGAGAGATGACCAAAAGCAGTAAAATACTGAGGGGTGAGGAATAGTTTTTGATTATAATAAAAAAAAAAGATAAAAATACAGAAAAATTCAAGTTTTATTCCTGTACTCCTTGGATGGAAAATAAAGGCACTAGGAAGCAAGTAATAATCAACTCTGAGGCTGCAGAAGCAAAAGAGGCTCAGCACATTAGGATCTTATCTTATCTCTGGAAGCACAACACTGTCTTCTCTGTATGAAAGAGGCTGCTGCATTTGTTTATCATCCTCCCTGTGGGGTCAAATTCCATGTTCTGCACATGTGTAAAGGTATATGAGGCTGTTTCGGAGCTAACAGAGGCACTGACATGTCTGTGAGTTTACACACCAGCCTGAACGATGGGAACAGAATCCCAGTTATTGGATTTGGGACGTACGCCCCTGAAACGGTAAGGGAAACAATTTTTGGCTTTTCAAGGTTCATCATACAATGCATTAGCCTTCAAAAAGGGTGCAGGATTTAATGTGCATGGCTCGACCATCCCAGATGTGTTGTCTTGCTTGTGTTGTAGTATTTAAAAAGAAAATGGTGAGCTCTTCAGGAAGAGTAATATACCTTTACCAATAACTAAACTCTAATAGGTAACATATATATTTATACAGCGCAAATTTAAATCCCATCAAGCATTCCGTGAAAGTATGTGCTCAGTGATAGCATACATATATACAGTAAGAATATTATAACTAAACATCCACAGGAAACTTCTATAACTGTAAAGTCCACTTAAAAAATGGAATCTATGACCAAATAACAAAATGTAAAACATGGTGCCTATCCATAAAGAGAACTCTATGTGTCAAAAAGCCATCACCAGACACCTCTGGGTGCAATGCCTGCTCATCTTATGCTATGACCCACTACAGGTCATTCTGCGCCATTGAGATGGAATACTGTTGGTCTGGTATGCCTCTGCTCTATTGACCTCCTCTTGTAGGGGACCTTTTAGACTGGGCAGACTCCACTTGAAAACGAGTGCTCAGGATATATAAAAGAATAGGCTCATAGTGTTCTATGCCTTCTAAGTGATGTCTTCTTAATAGGGGTTAAAAACACTTACACAAACACTTCTTGTCAAAAGCATATAAATAGGTAACAATCCAAAATGGCAGATCACCTCACCACGACTTCCAAGAGTTACCGGAAGTGACGTCACTGGCTCTGCCCGACTCATTACGTCACTTGTCATGTGACTTCCTCAGGGTAGTAGTAGCGCATTGTAGTGCATTGGGCTGCAATTATTGGCACCATTAAACTTAAAGTAGAACTGTGGGCAAAACTTTTTTTTTCCATTTTGTATAGAGTAGGGGAGGGTTATAACCCCGGTCAGATTTTTTTTTTGCCCTCTGTGTCCTATTGGGGAGATATCCCTTTACTTCCTGTCCCATAGCCAAACAGGAAGTAAGAGGAAATCTCTGCAAATTAGGGGAATTTCTTGGGGACCCCCAGGTCAGCAAAACTAGTGTCCCCATTGGAAGATTTCCCTGTTATTACTTTACTGGGGACAACCCAAACTTTAGGATTTTCTTTTACTTTTACTTTCAATGATAATGGTAAACAGGACATATAGAGAGGGGGAATCTTCTTTATCGGGGCACAGACAGTGATAAAAACCTAATAGGTGTTCTAATTTCTCTCCACGCTATCCAAAACTGAAAAAAAAAGTTTTGCCTTTAGTTATACTTTAAGACAAAAATACATGAAAATACTGAATCCACAGAGCCCCAAACTTACAACCCAAAAGAGATTCTCCTGCTATCGACGATCGCAGTGATACCTTATACAGTATCTCACAAAAGTGAGTACACCCCTCACATTTTTGTAAATATTTTATTATATCTTTTCATGTGACAACACTGAAGAAATTACACTTTGCTACAATGTAAAGTAGTGAGTGTAGGGCTTGTATAACAGTGTAAATTTGCTGTCCCCTCAAAATAACTCAACATACAGCCATTAATGTCTAAACTGCAGCCACAAAAGTGAGTACACCCCTAAGTGAAAATGTCCAAATTGGGCCCAATTAGCCCTCCCTGGTGTCACGTGACTCGTTAGTGTTACAAGTTCTCAGGTGTGAATGGGGAGCAGGTGTGTTAAATTTGGTGTTATGGCTCTCACTCATATTGGTCACTGGAAGTTCAACATGGCACCTCATGGCCAAGAACTCTCTGAGGATCTGAAAAAAAAAAGAATTGTTGCTCTAGATAAATATGGCCTAGGCTATAAGAAGATTGCCAAGACCCTGAAACTGAGCTGCAGCATTGTGGCCAAGACCATACAGCGGTTTACCAGGACAGGTTACCCTCAGAACCAGCCTTGCCATGGTCGACCAAAGAAGTTGAGTGCATGTGCTCAGCATCATATCCAGAGGTTGTCTTTGGGAAATAGACGTATGAGTGCTGCCAGCATTGCTACAGAGGTTGAAGCAGTGGGGGGTCAGCCTGTTAGTGCTGAGACCATATGCCACACACTGCATCAAATTGGTCTGCATGGCTGTCGTCCCAGAAGGAAGCCTCTTCTAAAGATGATGCAAAAGAAATCCCGCAAACAGTTTGCTGAAGACAAGCAGACTAAGGATATGGATTACTGGAACCATGTCCTGGGGTCTGACGAGACCAAGATAAACTTATTTGGTTCAGATGGTGTCAAGCGTTTGTGGCAGCAACCAGGTGAGGAGTACAAAGACAAGTGTGTCTTGCCTACAGTCAAGCATGGTGGTGGGAGTGTCATGGTCTGGGGCTGCATGAGTGCTGCTGGCACTGGGGAGCTACAGTTCATTGGGGGAACCATAAATGCCAATATGTACTGTGACCCACTGAAGCAGAGTATGATACCCTCCCTTCAGAGACTGGGCCGCAAAGCAGTATTCTAACATGATAAGGACCCCCAAATACACCTCCAAGGTGACCACTGCCTTGCTAAAGAAGCTGAGGGTAAAGGTGATGGGTTGGCCAAGCATGTCTCCAGACCTAAACCCTATTGAGCATCTGTGGGGCATCCTCAAACAGAAGTTGGAGGAGTGCAAGGTCTCTAACATCCACCAGCTCCATTATGACGTCATGGAGGAGTGGAAGAGGACTTCAGTGGCAACCTGGGAAGCTCTGGTGAACTCCATGCCCAAGAGGGTTAAGACAGTGCTGGAAAATAATGGTGGCCACAAAAATATTGAAACTTTGGGCCCAATTTTGACATTTTCACTTAGGGGTTTACTCACTTTTGTTGCCAGCGGTTTAGACATTAATGGCTGTGTGTTGAGTTATTTTGAGAGGACAGCAAATTTACATTGCATGCAATTTGACATGTCAAATCGCATGTCGAATCGCGCCTATGGGAATGGGGGCTTGGATTTGGGCTTTAAAGTTTCACTCAAGCCAAAACATGATATTTCTGTTATGGTTGCAAAGGTGTTAATTGCACAATAACAAAACAAACTAAAATACTCCATGATGTAGGCAACAGTAGAATGTTGTAGCATGTTAACCATCAATTAATGTAGAAAATTTGAAGTTTAGGTTGTATCCTTTGTTGGCTAATCTAATTTATTAAAGAACCAAGTTTTCAGGGTGCCTTAGATCCCATCTACAGGTTTTATAAAGTTTGTAGAAGCGATCTAAAGCATCCCAAAAGCTTGCCTATTTAATATTCTAAAGTATAAGTTCATCTTTGGGAACATTTTACAAAAAGTCCCCTGTGCAATTCCAGATTCCTTAAATAGTTCCATACCAGCGCTCTTCATTTTCAAATGCTGCACGTGCTTCCCATTACATATGCAGCGTGAGAGGGCCTCTTCGTAGAAAGGGCTGGCCCCTTAATCCCCCTTTGTCCTGCAACAAGTTTTCTCCCCCTAGTGGCCACTGTGGTTTTTTCAAAGTGTGCGCATGAGCCGTGCAATCTCTCTGGAGATTGAGGAGCATTTATATATGGAGAGCACTGATATGTACTATTCAAGAAATCTGGAATTGAATAGGGGTTTTCTGTAAAATGTTGCTAAAAGGTGAACTCGAACTTTAAATAAAAAAAAATATATAATTTTATAAGCACTAAAATATGTGACTCGTTTTTGTCACTTGCTGGTCACAATTGGAACTGGTATATTAATAATGTTCAGCCATATGAACATACAGTACAATACAATCTCTTGCCAGAGCTCAATTCCTCTTCCTGCCCATTACTTTTCTCTTATTATCATAATTACAGTTCTTTTATTTATACAGCTTCTCTGTAAATTATATCTGTATCAACATTATGTTGAACTTCTTGCTAGAGATGGGGAATTTCCACACTACCAGCAGCAATCTGCCAAAACAGTTTTTGCTAGTGACAGATATTTTGGTATTTTTGTTTTTTCAAATATTTTAAAGTAATTAACCCCATCTGGAACATCACTGGTGGTTATCTGGTAAAGGGGTCCTTCTTTGGATCCTTTAACACTTTACGTCTTCTCTTCATAGCAGCATTCCTGAAAAAATTGGAAGAACACTTTCTTGTAATAGGAAAAAATGTCTCTGTGTCTCTACTGGATATAAGGGATGCATGGTAATTTCCAAACGAAGTGAGCTATCCTGCAGATGAAGGCGGGGCTGTCTTTAACACAGGGCAAAAGGGGCAGCTGCCCTGGGCCCAGACATTGTTGTGGGGCCCAAAGCAGCTGCCCCTTGAGCCCGCACTGCCTGCAAATAGATAATAAGTGGATTTTGGAGGGCACAAGAAAATATTTGCCCAGGGTCCAATCAATATTTAAAACAGCCCTGGATGAAGGGCAACTACTCTCTGGTCCTTATTGGGCAAATTCCCCTAACTTACTGTCCCTGTGACAGTGGTCTCAAAGATATGAAGTAAAATTCTTGGTTGACTTATTGGGCAGACTGAGAGAGGGGAATCAAGCACAAAAAAAGCTTAAAGGGTTAGTTCACTTTTGTGGGGAAAAAATATCAAATAAAAAAAATAATAACATAGCGTTCACAATTGCAACTCAAATCATATTGTAATTGAATGTTATCGAAAATGACCTTTCCTTTTCAATCTGCAGCACTGTAATTCTTCTGTGAAAAGCAATGCAATATGGCTACCTGTAGGAGTTCTGTACACAGACTGTATACAGAACGTCCCCTGATAATGTAATTTTTCTGCTTTTGTGATTGGCTCGCTGATTTTCCTAGAAGTCTGAACTAAGATAGTCGACAAAAATGTATTTTTTTGGCGAGATATTCCCAAGTGGAAATCACATCTAAATGGATGCAGACCCTGCCACTTTCCTCATTAGAGCCCTGCAGGTGCAGCAGCAGACTAATAATGGACTTGGACACAGACAAACAAACAGCTATTCCTTCAGAATAACAAAAGTTAGGAATCTGCAATGAAGTTTGTGAAAATCTTTGCAATGTACAATACATTAATCACCAAGAGAGGAATTTTTTTTTCTTCTCAACAAAAGTGGAGTTACTTTTTAAGCATGCAATGGGATTGTGACCATAGAGTAAGTTGAATATATGTTTGACTCTAGTAAACCTTGTGCTCCTGGTTACACCTAACACTCTATGCACCCTGGGTGTTTAGCCCTGGTGCATGGGGCTCTGGTGAAGGGCACAGATGCACCATCCAGCCTGTAAACCTCTATGAGAGACTGACTGCTGCTACAGATGAATGGAGCTGGACAGTGCATCTAGTGGTGCTTACGCTTAAGCCAGGAATTTTTCCCTGAACATTCATACTGCTATGTGCACCCTCTAACCCCTTCCTGCTACAGTAGCAACGAGGCTAGACAGTGCACCTGTGCCCTGCGCTCACAGATAAACACCAAAGCCTCATGCATTAGGGCTAAACACCAGTGTGCATGGGGCATGAGCTTACCTAGAATTAGATACTCCTCGCAACATATTGGGGAGCCTAATTGGGTATGCAACTAGTTTAAAACCGTGGAGCGCCCCCTAGTGGTCCATAATATGTATGACTACAGATAGTTCCAAAAATTACTTTAGATTAGGGCTCTCCAACACATTGAAACTTTGTAAGTAGTGAAGGTAAAGTCCACCTTACTACTCTTTTATTCAGCAGTTGGTGGCCAGTGCCAATGACCTTGTTCCCTTTGGCCCTCTAAATCTCCATGCTGAGGCCAACATATAGCAGGATATGCATGATTTTTTTTTAAAGACATCTATGGTGCATAAGCATTGTAATAATAATAATAATACAAAAAATAGTTATATTGTACAATCCAATATAAGCTTGAAAAAATGTCTCATTACTTGCACATAGAGTAACATCGAAGTTCAATTTTTAAAATGTTTTCTGGTTAAAGGTTCTTACTAAGGGATGTAGGAACATGCTCTTTGATGCATGTTCCCATACCCCTAGAATGTTACCCCTAAAAATCTCCTTATCAAGGATCCAGATGGCAGCTAAAAATCTGACAGAGGTGCTGACCCTTCCACAAGATCTAGCTACAGATCTACTTTACCCCACGACATCAACATTTCAAAATTTTTTAAAACAGATAAAAGTATTATATGTATTTAAAGAAACAATGTAAAATGATTCAGGTACATTTATTTTGACTCCAATTGTTGTAATACTGACGTATCCCTTCCTGGGACCTACTGTATATGCCTGGCCCGAATGTAGCAGAGACAGTCACAATCTTCATCAAATAGCTGAACCCGTTTAACATTTGACATCCATAAATAGCTTTACTGCAGGTAGAAGGTTAAGGCAAACAATGTGACGATCCTGTTGACTTGTGAAGTGTTTAAAGTGGTGAAAATTAATATTTTCTTTCCTAGCAAAGTGGGAGAAATTACAGAAAATGACATATAGGTAAAACAATGACCACAGGGTGGCAGAATACCATAATAATTAAAGTCATTGTAAACACAAATGTTACAGACACTTAATAGAGTTATAACTGCAGACACCATAACTGCTTTTGCTGAGTTTCAGAAATTATCTTTCTTACCTTTTTTACAAGGAAAAAAAAGGTTCTGTCACATCACCTTGGCGCATAAATTCTCCACTGCAAACTGATTTCAGGAGTAGGTTATTGTGTCCCAATACTGCTACACAGAATACAGTACATCCACTGGTAATGTCAAACGGATTCCAGTACTCTTTTGCACATATTAAGGCAGTGCTCAAAGTTGCTGACCTTTTTGTCTGATGTTTGACAAATGGTTCTTCAGATGACTTATGTGGACTTAGGCACTGATCCCCTGGGATACTTGTTGCACATTATACCCATCAAATACCCATCAAACTTTATAAATCATCATTGAAAGTACATTTTGTTAAATTCTGCCGAAGCGTGTCTCCCAGACCTTTGAAAACAGCCTGTGTCTATATCACTTATAGCGGAGTTCCACCCAAATTTTGAACTTTAATGATTTTAGCAGTGAATGTGATATGTTTTGTAAAAATGAATTGGGCTATAATATTTTAATTTTATATATATAATAATTTTTTTTTCGGGTCCGTTACCTTATTTTAGAGGATAGTTTGTTCTACTACCTCTTTCTGTGGCCGCGGCCCCGGACGTCACTTCCGGCTTTGCATTGTGTCCTGGGAGATGTGTGTCATCAATCCCAGGAGGCAATGGGCATCGCCGGCTGGTAGCATCATGTTATTTCCAAATAGGAAATGACGCAATGCAAGGCAGCGATATGCACAGAATCCTGGAAGTGAGACACAGCGGCTTCACATGCCCACACTCTAGATGGCCACGCTCTACAGTACATTAAAAAAGTAAGTTCTAAATGCTGCATAAAAAAAAATCAGAGGACAGTTTAGAAGATAGTTAAATATTAAAGCACAAGCGGTGACTATTCCAGGGGTACTTTTATCTAAAAAAAAAACAATAAACGGCCGGGACTCCGCTTTAACTAATGGTTCACTAAAATTCTAAAGTGGAGGAAATTTGGGATAGGGAAGCACTGATGGCCACTCTACATAACAGAGATGGTAACTTATGCAAAGCCTGGATTCTATGGGCAGCCTTTAGTATGTCACCTTTGTGGACTCCGAAGGCCTGAGGGCGAAGCTAGCTCTGACAACTGCTTGTAAGTGGATGCTGAGTGTATTTTAAAACCTACTTGCACTGCAAAATTTCTGTGTTAATGTCAATTCTGTGATTGCACAAAGCAGTTAGGCTGCTCAGGTTGGAAGGGGGTAAGCCAGGTTCTGTCTTCTCCAGGGCTTTCTGGGCTCTGCCCTCCTCCTTGTGCTATTAATAAAAAGGGGGAGGGCTCTGCTCAGAGCTCTGGGCTGTGGCCCTTGTTAAAAGTATTAGAGGCACAACAGTAAGATGTAATCATCAGCAACATTCTGAGCACCTTTGGGGAGATCCCCTTGGAACCAGGACTCTTCCACACTGTGGACCGTTACCAACTTTTAAATTTGAAGTTATGCATTTGGCAGCCTATGTTTAGATAGTTAGGGAAAGACTATTATTGCCCTATTGGACTGTACTGTTGAGAATGCTCAGGAAAGTTCCATAAATCGTTTCATGTCAGGTCTGAAGTTACCACAAAGGGTTACATGGTGATGATGGCATATGGAAGAGAAAAGGGCCTGGTATGCACACATGGGGTGAAATTATACGATAGCCAGACAGTGGGGGAGCGTTGCCGGCAAGGGTGACAGGTCTTATGCATAGCGAGGGAAGCGGTTTGCTACCTCCTTCCTGAGTAGTTGGTGCCCCAGCAACGCATCCATGTGGCAGAGACCCTAGGGACCAAGCAATGGGTATGGAATGCATTAAGCCGTGCACACAGGAGGTTCACGTGGTGTCATGGCGGAACCTGTATGCTATCACTTGAAGTGAGGTGATAGAAGAGCTGGACTGGTGCTACGGGACATTGCTCTGTGGTGTCTCCTTCAAAATGTCACATTCCAAGCACAGGTGTATGTATCATGGGACAGTGTAGCATGTGCAAGAAAGCCTCAGGGTATTATAGAGATGCACCGTTGTACGATTCACTGGCTCACATCTAATCCTTGGCGCCCCCTTAATGTTGAATCCACATGAATGTAGTCCCACCTGGTTTTGAGTATTAGTGAGTGCACATCCCCAAGGGAGAGAGGCCCCATGTGCACGGGCAAGTAGGCCCCACCCAGACCCTTTTATTCCTTCTTCCACTACCCATTCCCTACCTTACCTTTTATTCTACTCCATATCTCTCTTATACCCACCATTCCCCCTCACCACTTTGTTTTTTTCCTCTCTGATCTTATAAGGCCTGTTTTTCCTTCTTCATCATATATTTACTCCCACTTAAATGGAAGTGGACAGGAGGTTTGAGAAAGCTACGGGTGTTCGTAGCGCAACGCGTCAGGGTAAGCCGTACCGGCGTCACTTCCGGTCTTCGGCCGTGACCGGAAGCTTCGGATCGCACCGCATCGGCGGTTTGTGACACTGTCTGCACTGTTATATCTTCTGTAATGTGAGTAGCCTGCACTACTATTTTTTTAATAAATACTACCCTACGTTTCTGCACCATGAGAGCCTCTCTTTTTAAGCACCAACACAGGAACTAAGGCATTTTTGAGCTTCCTATACTGCTATATTCCCTTTATTTGATCCATTGCTGCTGGAGCACGCTGGGCTGTTGACGAACGAGTTGAAAGGGTTGCCAGGATATTTATATAGAACGCTCAATCTGAGTGTTGTGGAGGTGAGCGGCCACTGCACTCGGTGTCTGGATTGTGCGCTCACCGGGACACACTCACCTTGCTGTGTTTGAAGAGCACATTTCACCTTTAGAGTTGATTGGAAAGACCACCATATATACAGTGGGTACGGAAAGTATTCAGACCCCCTTAAATTTTTCACTCTTTGTTATATTGCAGCCATTTGCTAAAATCATTTAAGTTCATTCTTCTTCCTCATGAATGTACACATAGCACCCCATACTGACAGAAAAACACAGAATTGTTGACATTGTTGCAGATTTATTAAAAAAGAAAAACTGAAATATCACATGGTCCTAAGTATTCAGACCCTTTGCTCAGTATTTAGTAGAAGCCCCCTTTTGATCTAATACAGCCAGGAGTCTTTTTGGGAAAGATGCAACAAGTCTTTCACACCTGGATTTGGGGATCCTCTGCCATTCCTCCTTGCAGATCCTCTCCAGTTCTGTCAGGTTGGATGGTAAACGTTGGTGGACAGCCATTTTTAGGTCTCTCCAGAGATGCTCAATTGGGTTTAAGTCAGGGCTCTGGCTGGGCCATTCAAGAACAGTCACGGAGTTGTTGTGAAGCCACTCCTTCGTTATTTTAGCTGTGTGCTTAGGGTCATTGTCTTGTTGGAAGGTAAACGTTTGGCCCAGTCTGAGGTCCAGAGCACTCTGGAGAAGGTTTTTGTCCAGGATATCCCTGTACTTGGCCGCATTCATCTTTCCCTCGATTGCAACCAGTCGTCCTGTCCCTGCAGCTGAAAAACACCTCCACAGCATGATGCTGCCACCACCATGCTTCACTGTTGGGACTGTATTGGACAGGTGATGAGCAGTGCCTGGTTTTCTCCACACATACCGCTTAGAATTAAGGCCAAAAAGTTCTATTTTGGTCTCATCAGACCAGAGAATCTTATTTCTCACCATCTTGGAGTCCTTCAGGTGTTTTTTTAGCAAACTCCATGCGGGCTTTTATGTGTCTTACACTGAGGAGAGGCTTCCGTCGGGCCACTCTGCCATAAAGCCCCGATTGGTGGAGGGCTGCAGTGATGGTTGACTTTCTACAACTTTCTCCCATCTCCTGACTGCATCTCTGGAGCTCAGCTACAGTGATCTTTGGGTTCTTCTTTACCTCTCTCACCAAGGCTCTTCTCCCCCGATAGCTCAGTTTGGCCGGACGGCCAGCTCTAGGAAGGGTTCTGGTCGTCCCAAACGTCTTCCATTTGAGGATTATGGAGGCCACTGTGCTCTTAGGAACCTTAAGTGCAGCAGAAATCTTTTTGTAACCATGGCCAGATTTGTGCCTTGCCACAATTCTGTCTCTGAGCTCTTCAGGCAGTTCCTTTGACCTCATGATTCTCATTTGCTCTGACATGCATTGTGATCTGGAAGGTCTTATATAGACAGGTGTGTGGCTTTCCTAATCAAGTCCAATCAGTATAATCAAACACAGCTGGACTCAAATGAAGGTGTAGAACCATCTCAAGGATGATCAGAAGAAATGGAAAGCACCTGAGTTAAATATATGAGTGTCACAGCAAAGGGTCTGAATACTTAGGACCATGTGATATTTCAGTTTTTCTTTTTTAATAAATCTGCAACAATGTCAACAATTCTGTGTTTTTCCGTCAATATGGGGAGCTGTGTGTACATTCATGAGGAAGAAGAATGAACTTAAATGATTTTAGCAAATGGCTGCAATATAACAAAGAGTGAAAAATTTAAGGGGGTCTGAATACTTTCCGTACCCACTGTAGAAGAATTTTTTGGCACATTGCACTTTATTCACTTTATTTGGGACTATCATCATGTATATTTTTTAGATTATTATATGCATTTTATGGACTGTTGAAGCACGTTTTTAGCACATCATTGCTATATTTTTAGGTGTTTTTATTTCGGTCACTTTGCTCATGTTCAACACTTTTAGGAGTTGTGTTTATCTGATCATATAAGAGCTGCACATGATTTTGTTTTGCATGAATAGTCACTCAGCATTGCATTTTATTCACTTGGTTCACTTTTGATTGGATGTTCATTTGAATTATTGTATATATCTATTCATTCTATCATCACTTTATACACCCCATTTTTTTGACATATTTTCATTGACACATTTATTAATTTGACCACTATTTATTATCTTAAGACACGTCTGTTCAATACACATTGGAATTAGATTAAGTGGTCCCCCTCATTGAGAGTTGAGCGCTGATTCTTTAACTTTTTAATTACGTTGTGATCAGTGGGGACACTATCAGAATCAGCTGCTTGCTTGGAGGAGTTCCACATCGATTTCTTTGATTGGGAAGATCCGCCTGATCGCTTACCTCAAAATCGCGCATAAGTTTATTATTTCTATCTTAGAATGAAGCCCCAGCAGTGCCGCCTGTTCACCGCTGACATGCCCAATATGGTCACTTGTCTTCCTTCCGGATTCGTGTCCTTCGGCCATTTGATTGAGCCGCGATGATGTCACTCCGCATGCGCACAGGAGCCGCCGTTCATGACACAGGACTCTGAAGGAACGGCACGGGAGGCCATTCCTTCAGAGGGCATGCACCAGTGACGTCACCTATTGGTACAAGTTACAGAGGAAGCTTTACTTCCTCTTTAACCAGATGGCAGAAGTACATGAAAATGATAGAGACTGTGATTTATAAAATAGACATATGTGAACACGATGCGTAACACATTTAGGGTAACATACAGTTTAACTAGTGAAACAACAAAACATTTTAGTTGCCTTATCTGGTCTAGGCATCTACACATGAGTGACCTCTGGTCAAGAAAAAGTTAGTTGAAATGTACCTCTACGTCAATAAAAAAATAAAGTATAAGACATAAGCAAACTGACATAACAAATGTTGAGAATAATTTTGCAAACAAAATAATTGATACATTATTGGTTTGAGAATAGAGCCTACTTTGTGAATGAATGAATATTTTTCTATGAATTAGCAGATATATTTTTATATATACAGTATATATATATATATAATCACATTGGCTTTTCTCAGTACCCCAAGAGCAAGGCGGAAGAGGCCACAGAATTAGCCATCAAAGTCGGGTACCGCCATATCGATGGAGCATATTTGTACGGCAATGAGGCTGAAGTTGGCCGGGCCATCCACAAGAAGATTGCAGATGGAACCATAAGTAGAGAAGACTTGTTCCTTACTGGGAAGGTAGGTACTTTTTAGACTAAGGTTTTAGCAAAAGCCAGTGGCGTAACTAGAACCTTCAAGGCCCCAGTGCAAGAAATTTTGAATTTTGAATTTCCCTCCACGCCTGGTAGCAGAACGCCAGGGCCTGGTCGACAATGCAATCTTTGTGACCCTGCTTGTTCTGCCACTGGTGTCAGTAGTTTTTTTTTTGTTTTTTTTTTGTACCATTTTTATTTATATATATATTATTAAAATTATTATTTACAATTCTTTTAGGAGCCCCGTTGTGGGGCTTTGGTGAGATATCCAGCAGGGGAGTCAGGTGGAAGACGCATCAGTTATCACCAGAAAGCTGACCGCTGGCTGTAAAAAACTATACCGGATTGATGCCTACAGCTTCAGGCATCACCCTGGTACAACCACTTCTTCAAGCTGACGTACAGGTACGTCGGTTTACGGGAAGTAGTTAAAGGATAAGTTCATCTTTCGAAAAATGTTACACCTATATTCAAGGTATAGCATGTAACAATTTCTAAACGGCCTGGCCCCCGCACCTCCCCGATCCCCATTGTGACACCTAGCTGACTTTTTCTTTCTTCCGCTAGCTGTCACAATTTGAAAAAAAAACGAGGCCGAGCGGGGCTTGGCCTGCTTAGATTGACAGGGCTATGTGCATTGAAAACGACAAGGCAGGCGGCCGCGGCTTTCCATCTCTCGGTTTCAGTCCCCGTCTCTTGTAAAGAGTTTACATGTAAGTGCATCCTTTTATTTTCAATAAACCTATTGGAAGGTACTGCACTATTGGTCTGTTTCTTTACATGACACATCTTGAGGGCCATCAATAACGGTACCAGAGGGGATCAATCCAGATACATGTTAACGAGTGAGGAGGATATTGTTAGCATACAAGGTTTGTATTTAATCAGCAACAACCACTGTATGTCATTACTGTGTGCCTATTACATTGTATGACCACTAGATGGCAGTGTTACATTTGTGAGTTCATGTTTTTGTCTATGCACAAAAAGGAATAAAGAAGAGTTCCTGCTCTGAACAAAAGCAGCATTCAGTGTAACAACAGACTGTCTGCCTGTCATAGGCGTGCGCAGCCTATTGCATTAGGGTGTGCACCCTAAAGCACAAACTCACGCCGCGCACGTGTATATATATATATATATATATATATATATGTATATATATATATATATATATTTAAAACAATAAATCAGAACAATCTGCATGTGAATCTAAACTATCAGTAGGTAGCCATTTGCCAGATGGGTCTGACTAGGGCCTCTTTCACACGGTCCGCATTCCGTTGCGAACTGTGCTCTTCTCAGCGGGGATCGATCCGCCGATCCCCGCTGAGCCGGCGGATGACAGCTCTGTCTCCGCACAAAGTGCGGAGAGGGAGGTGTCAGAGCCCCGCTGCTCTCTATGGGGAATCGGATGAGAGCGGACCGCTTGTCCGCTCTCATCCAATCCCATCCGATCCAATCCCCTGGACGGATGGAAAATAGGGTTTCCATCTGTCCGAATTTCACAGACAGGATCGGATGCGGATAGCAGCAGGTGTCAGCGGACATGTCACCGCTGACATTCGCTGCTCCATAGGGCTGAATGGGGCATCCGATCAGATCCACCTAAAAAACTGACAGGCGGATCTGATCGGACCGCCTGTGTGAAAGAGCCTTAACGCTGAACAAATTAGTAAATTAAATAAAAATGCAGCAGGTGGCAGCATGAAAAAGGAAGAAATAAACTTACTGTACATGGCTGAGAAAAAGATTAAAATTTGAAAAATATATATAACATAAATAAACAATAGCTATCATTAAAGCTGCTAAAATAAAAGATTAGGGTGACTAACTAACTAGAGAATCCATAGAAAGAAAGATGGTAGTGCTAGCATACACTATAATAATAATAATACTGTATAATTATTATTATAGTGTATGCTAGCACTACCATCTTTCTTTCTATGGATTCTCTAGTTAGTTAGTCACCCTAATCTTTTATTTTAGCAGCTTTAATGATAGCTATTGTTTATTTATGTTATATATATTTTTCAGATTTTAATCTTTTTCTCAGCCATGTACAGTAAGTTTATTTCTTCCTCCTTCATGCTGCCGCCTGCTGCATTTTTATTTAATTTACTACAACCAATAAATTACTAAATTTATTAAAAATTGTATTGATCGTGATTTCAAAACTAAAAAAATCACCTAGTAGATAGCTGAAGATATTGGCTGCCGTGCGGTAAGCCGTTCCCGTTCAACTTCTGGGAGAGCGGGATACTGATACGAGTAATGCGCCGCCAGCCCGCCACTGCCCGCTGATAACGCGAGTTACCCAGCCGGCGCCCTTGCGTTGCCGTGACTCCGCCTCCGCGTGATGTCACGGAACGCAGCACGCATAATACAGGGGACTGGGGAGGTCTGGAGGAGGAGCATGTCCGACCGACCAGAGTCCTCCTACACTGTGCGGCGATATCGCTCCGCTCGGCGCTCGCATAGTGTAACTGTCTGTGTAGGAGGATTGGAACGTTGGATCGGCACTCGGCAGGGAAACAAATGCACGGTCGGCAAGGCAGTGCAGCACGGAGGTGATAGAGCCTCAAGTTTGGGGCTTGATTAGGCTGTGCCCAGGCACACCCGGCACAACCCGTGCGCACGCCTATGCTGCCTGTACTTTGTTTAGCCCCAAAAGGTTATATCTAACAGGTTATGGGCCCAGGACATGTTACAGAAGCCCAGGATATAATACAGATTACGCCAGATACAGTGAGCTAAAGCAAGTGAGTACAGGAGACAGCAACAGAAAGACAAACAGCAGAAATGGCTGCTGCCATCCCCTCAGCAAAGTTCTCCATTGAAAATCTGACAAATCAGAACTACCAATCTTGGAAATTCAAGATGAAAATGCTGCTTATAAGAGAAGGTACGTGGAAATGTATAAATGAATCAAGACCTGCACAGCCCACAGAGGAGTGGTTAGACAGAGATCAGAAAGCACAGAGCACAATCTCCCTGTGCATAGATGATGATCAAATCATACATATATGTAACTGTCAGACTGCTAAAGACATGTGGGAAGAGTTACAGAAAGCACATGAAAGAGTTAATCTCAGCAATAAACTGTATTTAATCAGAAAGCTCTATCAGACTAAGCTACAGAAAGACCAGGACATGCAGGACTATATAAGACAAACCTTAGAGATGGTGGAGAGACTGAGAGGGATTGGAGAAGAGATAAAAGATTTCCATGTTGCAGCGCTGTTATTAAGTGGACTTCCTGAAAGTTATGAGACACTTGTCACAGCACTAGATGCACGTCCAGATGATGATCTGACATTGGAATATGTTAAAGGCAAGCTTGTGGATGAATACAAGCGCAAAACTGAAAGCATGAGTAATGTGAGTGTGTGTTCAGAGACAGCTTTAAAGACAAAATTCAAAAATAAACACAGTAACGTGCAGCTAGAAAAGCGGGAATGCTTTGTGTGCAAGAAACCAGGACACCTAAAAGCAGATTGTAGAATCTGGAAAGCTAGAATGCAAAAACAAAGTGCATTGCAACAAGCTAAGAATGTGATAGAAACAAAGGAGTATGCATTCGGATCCAAAAATGGTGTCACCTCTGTGCAAGCATGGTGTGTGGACTCAGGTGCTACAAGTCACATGACAAATGACCGAAGTTTCTTCACTCAGCTTGATGAAAGCAAAACAGAAGGGATAACTACAGCTAATGGACAATTTATGAAATCAGTGGGAATAGGAGATGGCTTTCTATACTGTCCTATCTCTCCAGATATCACTAAAAAGATCCATATGAGGAATGTTCTGTATGTGCCAGATCTTGAAAGCAACCTTTTGTCAGTAAAGAAACTCACTAACCAAGGCAATGTAGTCACATTTCAGGGTGACAGTTGTATCATAACAAAAGGGGATTGCTTGCTTGCAAAGGCTAAAATCATAGATGAACTGTATCAGCTGAACTGCAGTGAAATGGTTAAAATAGCCAAAGAGGATAAACATTCAAACCGCATCCACACTTGGCACAGACGATTGGGGCACAGAAATTCTGATAAAATAAAGAAAATAGTTGAGAATATCTATGCAAGTGGTATTAAGATTAATCCATGTGATCACATAATGATTTGTACAAGCTGTATTAAAGGAAAAATGGCAAGGACACCTTTTCCCAAGCAGACCAACAGCAAATCCCCAAAACCTCTGGACTTAATACATTCAGATCTTTGTGGTCCAATGAAAACTATGACTCCAGGAAAGAAAAAGTACTTCCTGACCTTCATTGATGATTACTCCAGATATACCACAGTATTTCTACTTCACAATAAAGATGAAGTGCCAGAGAAATTAGAAGAGTATCTCGCTCAAGTAAACAATATTTTTGGCGGAATGCCCAGAGTACTACGAACAGATAATGGCTCAGAATATACAAGTGGTAAAACACAAGCCATTCTCAGGAAGCATGGAATTATGTTCCAGACAACAGTTCCATATAACCCAGAGCAAAATGGAGTTGCAGAAAGAATGAACCGCACACTGTGTGAAAGTGGGAGGAGCATGCTATTTGATGCTGATATGCCAACTACATACTGGGGAGAAGCTATCACAACTGCATGTTATCTTCAAAATCGTTTGCCGGGAAAAGCAACAATAAAAACTCCATATGAACTGTGGAACAAAAGGAAACCAGATTTAAGACACATCAGAATTTTTGGAAGTAAAGCCTATGTACACATTCCAAAAGAAAAACGTACAAAATGGGATGCATGTGCAAAAGAAGGTGTACTGGTGGGGTACAGTGAATCTCAAAAAGGATACAGGATTTTACATCAAGACACGAACAAAGTAACAGTCAGCAGAAGTGTGATTATTGATGAAAGTTCTGTGTGCTCAAAGTTTGAACAACAGACTCAAACTTGTCAAACTGAGAAAGAATCAACATCAATCACTCAAGAAAATAAGGGAAGTGATACAGAAATAGAAATAACTGCAGAAGAATCAAAACCTGAAACTGAACCAGAAATACCTTCAGTCAGAAAATCAACCAGAATCAATAAAGGTGTTCCAGCTGAACGTTTATCTTACACAAACTGAACCAGGTTCATGGAAAGAGATGCAGAAACTGCCAATGCATGAAAAACAAGTATGGAATAAAGCCGCTGATGAAGAAAGGACATCACTCAAAGATCTCCAGACATGGACACTTTCAGAGCTACCTCAAGGTAAACATGCCATAGGATGTAAATGGGTTTTTAAAACCAAATGTAACTCTGAAGGGAAAGTCTGTCGGTAAAAGGCAAGGCTGGTTGCTAAAGGTTACTCACAGAAGTTCGGTGAGGACTATGATGCTACTTTTGTTCCAGTTGCTAAACAAAGTACTTTCAGAACACTAATGACAGTGGCTGCCATGCGTACAATGATTGTGAAACATCACGATATTAAGACAGCTTTTCTTAATGGTGATATTGAAGAAGAAATTTACATGTCACAGCCAGAAGGATATTTGAAAAAGGGACAAGAGCATCTTGTCTGCAAGTTGAATAAATCTCTTTATGGCCTTAAACAATCAGCTCGAGCATGGAACCTGAAGATTAATCAAGTTCTACTAAATGAAGGATTTACAAGAAGCAAAGCTGATCCGTGCCTATATGCTAAATAAGTAGACACTGAGTGGATGTATCTGCTAATTTATGTAGATGACCTGATCATTGCTCACAAAAACGACAATGAAATTGCAAAGTTAACAGGAGTACTCAACAAGCACTTTGAAACTAAAGATCTAGGTGAAGTGACATATTATCTTGGAATTGACATCCAGCGTGAGAAAGATGGAAGTTTCCTGTTGAATCAGAGTGCAAAAATTGAATCTATTCTTCAGCAATTCAACATGACAGAGGCGAAAGGAGCAAGCACACCTATGGATACAGTCTATCCAAAGTTAGAAGGAGAAGATGATCTTCTCACATCCAATGAACAATACAGACAAGCAGTGGGGGCACTTCTCTACATTGCAACCACTACACGTCCAGACATTGCAGCCAGCATGTCTCTTCTTTGCAGGCGAGTTGATAAACCACGTCAAAGAGACTGGAATGCGATCAAAAGAGTTATGAGATATCTGAAACAGACAAAAGACTTAAATTTGAAACTATCAGCAAGTGGTGGTTTAAACCTTGTGGGATATGTGGACTCCGATTGGGCAGGTGATCACAGCACACGCAAATCCACAAGTGGTTACTTATTAAAATTGGGAGACAGTCCTATATCATGGTCCAGCAAGAAACAGATGTCAGTGGCATTGTCCTCTACAGAAGCTGAATACATATCTGCAGCTTATGCCAGTCAAGAAGTTGTGTGGTTACAGCAATTACTCAAGGATCTTGGAGAAGCAACATCAGAACCTACCGTCTTATTTGAGGACAATCAGGCTTGCATTAAGCTTGCAACAAGTGAGAAAATTAATGGAAGAACCAAGCACATCGATGTCAGACATCATTACATTCATGACTTAGTTGATCAGAAAGTGATTATACTTGTGTATTGTGAGTCGGAAAAAATTATTGCTGATGCTTTGACAAAGCCACTAGCTAGAACCAGATTTGTGGATCTTAGATCAGAAATGGGATTGGCATTGATAGTAGTTGTTGAGTGGGGGTGTTAGCATACAAGGTTTGTATTTAATCAGCAACAACCACTGTATGTCATTACTGTGTGCCTATTACATTGTATGACCACTAGATGGCAGTGTTACATTTGTGAGTTCATGTTTTTGTCTATGCACAAAAAGGAATAAAGAAGAGTTCCTGCTCCGAACAAAAGCAGCGTTCAGTGAAACAACAGACTGTCTGCCTGTACTTTGTTTAGCCCCAAAAGGTTATATCTAACAGATATTCACCACCTGTGGAACCTATATATCAGCCCTTTACTACCTGTTATCTGGTAAGAGGCTTATCCACTTTTGCTGAAGAGGGGAATTCTCACCAATACCCTATCCTCACCCGGGCATGTAATTTCTTATCTGGACTTCAACACTCATACGCCCTTAAAAGTTTTTTGCTCTGGTAAGGGGCCAGTCTATCTATGGTGGTGGGATCGACTGCACACCTTGAGTTGCTGTGGAATTTTTCACCTGAAGTCACTTTGAATGTGCCTCGATACACTATAGACTTTTTTGGACTTTTGCACCTTTACTCTATATTATACCACCCAGGATTAATTTGTATATATTTATACTTTTTGTCACTACCTGCACTGATTTGTGTTTTTACACCTATTTTTCAATTTTTCAGTCACTTTAACTGTTGATTAACTGGTTTTCCTTGTTGGTTTTTACCGTTGTCAACAGCAAGATATTTATTGGTTTCACAATAGGTGATTATCTAAATGACGGATCACATGTTTCTACACAAGCGGTCTATATCATTTGTTTGATTAGTACATATGAGTTTAGCGCACCTGCTTATTTTTACTTTATCATTGTTTCCTAATTGGATCTAAGGTTTGCAGCTTTACTATCATTTTTATCCAGGGCACTTTTTTATTATATTTTACACTGAGCACTCTCCATCCTGGGACACTGCTCCCGCCAAAGACACCATGCCACGCACTTCCCTCCAAACTTATACCCACTCCCAGAATCCTTTGCAGCATAATCTGCCTTCTGGGGTAGTTACAAGCTGGGATGTGTCCCCTGATTGGGCTTCCCACACTGCCCTATGAGAAGCCTCTCACAGGAGCCAGTGGGGATACTTCTACCCTCAGGAGGCACATCTGGAAGCCCTGACACCTTAACTGAGTAAATCACAGCCCTGCTGTTAGGCAGACAGGGCCCACTATACATTTGCCTAGCACCTACCTGTAGGGTGCTACATTTGTTTCTGGGGGGACATTAATGGAGAGAGAGGATTTTTGCTGGGGTGATTGGGGGGGGGGGGGGTTGCCAGGCATGCCAGGGGTATTGGGCAGTAGAGTGTGGGGCCCCAGTGGACACTAATGGGGGCAAAGTGGGGAGCTGCAAGAGAAGGGCATGAATATGCATTGCATTATTAACGGGGACAGAAGCATCTGTCTACAAGTGCTCACCCTACATAGATGACTGTTCATTTTTACTGTGATATCCACTGCAAAAAGCACAATTGTGATTACAATAGACGATAGTCCCTGGAATCCATAAAGTCTGGCGCACACAGATTTTGAGGAAGTGCCTTGCATGCATTCTAAAAATGGTGCAGCATTCGCCGAATACATGTATCTGCCTGAAACAGGGATCCTCAAACTACGGCACACAAGCTTTTGCGGAACTACGCAAACTACGACCCACAAGCTTTTGCGGATTGTAAAACTCTGACATTCGCAGACATGACTAGGCATGTTGGGAATTGTAGTTCCTGAACAACTGGAGAGCCATAGTTTGAAGACTCCTGGTCTAGAACTTGTACTTGAATTTGGCACATGCTTTTAGAATGCATATAAGACACTTTTGCAAAATCACTCTCTGTACACCAAAAGAAAGTTGGTTCTAATTAGCTCCACTTAATACAAGATACTAACTGTTGGTATTTTATTTTGAATTTGGCACAGGTTTTGCGACACAATATAGAAATGGAGCAAATTAAAACTACCTGAATTTGGCGCACAAGTCACTGTCAGAACCAAAACTGTATCAGATTTTTTTTGAATTAGGAGCAACACATTAACACATTAGCAATTAACACCAGAAAAATGGCACATCAGCTTTATTGGATTCCCCCCAGTGTCTTTACATGTCATTTAAAAAAAAAATTCACCCCACAATTCCCCCATCATGTCCCTTGGTCATCTTGGTGCTGCTGAATCTCAATCCAATTTGGTTTCCCAAAAATATGAACCTCTGATGGTCAGACCTTCTGACCTCTTTGGCTTGTTGGAAATATCCGAATAATGTTTTTTTTTTGTTTTTTGTTTTTTTAAAGCTCTGGAGCACTTTCCACAGCCCTAACTTGGTTCAGAAAGGTCTGCAGAGATCCCTGGAAGCTCTTAATTTGAAATACTTGGATCTGTTTCTCATTCACATGCCTGTAGAATTTCAGGTAAGTAGAATTCCTGGTAAGGTGCATTGCTGGTTTAAAGCAGAACTTCAGCCTTCTCTTCAGTGTTGCACAGTTGCACAGCCTCCTCTCCTGTACTGAAATTGCTAGCTTGCTGCTCTAATTTCACAGCACACTGTGAGCTTCTCATAATGTGCATTGGAAGCTGCAGCAAATCAGACAGAGCCCACCTCATTTCCTGGCTGGCGGACCTTTAGCATCTTTTGTCTCTTTCCTCCCCAACCTGACTGTCATTGGCCCACCCCTTTCATTTATTGGATTTCAGTTCTTTCAGGCAGGGAGGCTCAACATCATATCTGGACATTTCCTAGGAAGGTCTGCATGCAAATACAGTCTTCCTAGGAATTCCCACTCCTTCAGACTGACATTATCCATGAATGCATTTTGATGTTTACATAATTCCTACCAAGGGCCAACCCACTGCTTGCATTGGGGCTGAGGGCTCCTAAAAAGAGTAGTGAGGCAGTGTGCTCTGATATTTTCAGGAAGCTATGTACAGAACCCTACCAGCCCCTCTCACCAGCCATGACCTGCTTGCATATCACAGAGAAGCACAAAGACCCAGTGATGACATCACCGATTTGAAAACAGACGTGTAATGAATGTAGCACCCTCCTAGCATAGGATGCTAGGCACATTTAGTTGTTGGCTCATTCTGTAAACAAGAGCAGCAGTTGTTTGGCCTGGTTTTGTTTCTTCACCCTATCTGTGGAAGAAGCTTCCATAGTTTAGAGAGGAAGATTCAAAATGACCAGTCTGAATATTTATCAGTTTCCAGACAATCCCTGCAATGTAGGGGCCCAGAATGGTGACAAATACTGGAGAGTGGGGTTCCTTCTCCCAAGGAGGGTTCCAGAGTTAGAGGGGCTACTGCCCTCAGGCATCCAATGGACTGTGCAGCTGCTCTAAAGGCCTCACAGTGTCAGGGCTGAGGGCCTCGATGGAATTTGCTAGAAGATAATTGCAGAATCATCTGCGCCCTCAATTGCCCCCCCCCCCCCTTTACAGTTAGGGAAGATCCAGCTCTTACCAGCGGCCTCTACAGGGTTAGCGCTACATGAATATGAAAAGGAGACAATTCATTAGCATGTTGATGGAAAGTTGAAGGGTTATGGCAAAATATATGCATATTAAACTTCAGCCTAAAATAATGCCCATGCATTGATGTTTAAATGATGGCGGCCATCTAGTTTGCTCCCATAACAGACAGTGTCAGAGAACTTCTTATTTTATTCTTCTTATCTTTAATCTTTTTTTTTTTTTTAACAAGCCCAGTGAAGATCTGTTGCCAGTAGATAAGGATGGAAATTATCTGTACAGCAACACAGACATCAGAGAGACTTGGGAGGTGAGTACGATATGGCTAAAGTAAACCTGTGTCTACATTAAAACATAAAAAACAATGGCAAATGTCGGGCCAAGACATAACTGGGGTTCTATTTATCATAAGGCAAATGTAAGCCATGCCTGGGGTAAAAGGAACATAAAGCCTCAAAATTATTAAACAAATAGTCATTTTTTTCCATATTTTGTTTCTGCCTTCTTAAGGAGAGGGGGTGGGGGTGTGCAGACTTCTGGGATATCATTGTAAAAGCAGATATTTTAATTTCCTACAAATTTTTTTAAGGCTATGGAGCAGTGTAAGGATGCTGGTCTGGTCAAATCTATTGGAGTATCCAACTTCAATCGTCGGCAGCTGGAGCTGATCCTCCAAAAGCCAGGATTAAAATACAAGCCCGTCTGCAATCAGGTAATGCGTTCTCATTGTATTAAGATCAGAATAAGGGGTTGTAAACCTGGAAAGTCAAACACAAACGGAATACTAAATCTAATAAAGAACAATGGCACAAATCATTTGTGCATAGTATGGCGGGTAGAAGAACAGACTGTCATCTGTAATCCTCCCCCCTCTCTTAATTGAGAAAACCCGAAACCATGAAAAAAAATGGTGGTGCCACTTCCCCTCTTCTTTGATTGACAGCCTTTTTAATGTGACACATGCCTGAGCCAGTGTGAAGGGGGCATGTCCGCTGCTGCTCTGTACCTCGCTCTGAGCTTTGGCTTAGATCAGAGCCAAGTTTACTTTCACTTTTCTCTCCTCCTGACATACAGGTACAACGCTCACTGAGTCAGTGGAACATACAAAAAGAGATACATCAGAAAGAGAGATATCAGCGAGAGAGATAGAGACATCAGAGAGAAGGATGACAGCAAGAGAGAGACATCAGAGAATACATAGAGAGACTCTGGGCTGAATGTTTTTTTACATGTTGCACCCTCCTAGGTAGGTGCTAGAGAGAGAGAATAGTTTTGGATCTTTTCTGCTTACCAGAAAGATTGCCAGGTAAATCTATATGTTCTCTGCCTACCAGAGAGCAGGAACTGCTAGTAAGGTCTGCTCATGGTGCTCAGGTGCAGCTCAGTTTGTCTGAAGTGTTTTACACTGGTCCAATAATGGAGGCATATTGGACAGTGGGAGGAAACCTGACAAATGAGTGCACAGGCATTTAGTACAGCCCTGGTGACTGGCAGAGGGAAGTGCCTGGGTGCATGCTGGGATACTGTATAAATGCCAATGACACATGTGCTCGGGGTCTTTCAGCTGGAGAGCAAGTCCCGGAGGGAAAGGGTGGCTGCCCCTCCTCTGTAGAAGCTGCCATGCGGCCTCAGGTGGTTGACCTGAGGGCCTGAGAGTTAGAGAGGAACTGAACCTGGAGGTCCTGCAGGGTTTACGGGAAGGGAGACACTGGAAAGGATCTGATTCTGCATACAGTGAGTACAGATCTGTGTCATGGGGCCTGTCCTGAGAGGGCCATCCCTTCAGCTAGGGGAGTCTCTGGATGGGTGTCAGTAAAAGGGATGCTAGAGAGTGTCCTGAAGATAATATAGTGCATCAAGTCTGTTGCTGGAGAGAGAGTGAGGAGACTTATACAAGTGGCAGTATGGTTAAAGCAGTGTGATTGCTTCCATAAGTAACCTGGTGAGGTTAAGTGAGAGTTGTCCTTATCAACTATAAATAGTTCAGTTGGAGTATCCCACTATTTCCTTCTCCCCTCCAAGTTCAACAATATATACCAAAAACCAAAACCCCTGGACTGTTTATTGAGTAACGAGCCTCTGGGAGTAAGGATGGATGTGTGAACTGTACCCTAAGTGACTGTCTGCAGGTAATCAGAGGAGACCCAACAAGTCATTACACACACCAAGCCCTACGTGGACTGTTCTACATAAAGAAAAGAAGAAAAAATGGCTGAAGGTCAGCTTTAATGGATTTCTTGTCTGTGCAGGTAGAGTGCCATGTGTACCTGAACCAAGAGAAACTGCTGAGATTCTGCAAGGAGAATGATATTGTACTGGTTGCGTACAGTGCCCTGGGCTCCAGCCGGGATGTGGGATTCGGGTAAATACAAACGTTTCTGTAAGATGTTAAAGAAGAAACCTGCTATGTACGATCTGTATCTTAGCTGTACTTACATATACAGTCTGAATAGAAAGAGTTTGCTTCTTAAACAAAAAAACCAAAGATCAGCATGTTTTGGCTAAATACCATGCAGTTTCTTTCTTAAGAGCCCGTTCACACTACCGTGACCAGAAAGTCGCCCCATGAAGGAGCGACTTTTTAGTGCTTTTTGAAGCGACTTAAATGATAGGCGACTTTGTCTGTGGGGAATGCCTGGGTAATCATTTTCTTCTTCCTGGAAAGTCTGATCACAGTCGCTTGAAAATAGATAAGGATCCGACTTAGAGGCAACTCCCATTGAAGTCTATGTGCACAAGTCGGATAGAGGTCGCCTTGAAGTAGTACAGGAACCTTTTCTGAAGTCGGAGCAACTTCAGTAGTGCATATTAAGACGGCTCTCATTAATTTACATTGAATTTGTAATGACAAGTGACTTGGGGCGACTTGAGGTCGCACAAGTCGCGTCCCAAGTCGGAGTAGTGTGAACCGGGTCTTAATGTTGGTGTGCTTTTTGTATTTTTTTCAGATCTGATTCAGATTAAACAGTAATCCAGTGTGAAACTTTCCCTCTGTGCAGGAACTTCCTGTAATAAAGACCGGTCACTGCTGCTCTCTCTCCTTGTGCAGGGTGACTGGTCTTGTCTCCACCCACTTCTGTAGTTTTCTGCAAGCAGTCTGTAGTGGGTGGAGCCTGCTGGGTCCCTCCCACAGCTCTGCTCTCTGTACAGACTATGTACATCACCAGGGCTGGCCCAAGACATTGTGCTGCCTGGGTCCAAGAATGAAATGCTGCCCCCCCCCAAAAAAAAAAAAAAAAATTCACGCCCTCCAAGAGGCCCCCACATTCTATAGGACTATGAAAGCAGTCAAAGGAGTGTGAGTGTGTACGGAATGACAGCAGGAGCAGGACAGAGCAGTAGACACTGGGCAGATGAGCGCACCAGGCTTTTTACTGTCTATAGTGCCACAGTGCCCTGTAGGGCTGGGGGCATGGTACAGGAGAATGCAGTGCTGCGGGCATGGTACAGGAGAATGCAGTGCTACGGGCATAATACAGAAGAATGCAGGGCTGTAGGCATGGTACAGGAGAATGCAGGGCTGTGGGCATGGTACAGGAGAATGCAGGGCTTCGGGCATGGTACAGAAGAATGTGGGGCTGCGGGTATGGTACAGAAGAATGGGGGGCTGCGGGCATGGTGCAGGAGAATACGGGGCTGCGGGCATGGTACAGGAGAATGCGGGTCTGTGGGCATGGTACAGGAGAATGCAGGGCTGTGGGCATGGTACAGGAGAATGCGGGGCTGCGGGCATTGTGCATGAGAATGCAGGGCTGCAGGCATGGTGCAGGAAAATGCGGGGCTGTGGGAATGGTACAGGAGAATGCAGGGCTGGGGGCATGGTGCATGAGGATGCAGGGCTGTGGGCATGGTGCAGGAGAATGCAGTGCTGCGGGCATGGTAGAGGAGAATGCGGGTCTGCGGGCATGGTACGAGAATGCGGGGCTCAGGCATACTACAGGAGATGCAGTGCTGTGGGCATGTACCATGCCCGTAGCACTGCATCTTCTGTAGTATGCCTGCAGCCCCGCATAATGGCAGGTAGTGTGGCTGTGGAGCAGTCTCACTTACCTGTTCCTAAAGGCGCCTTAGGATTTAAAAATGGCGCCGCCCGGCGCCAACACATCACAGCGCATGCGCCGCCGCCGCTAGGGAAAGACCGTACATGGCGGCGGTGGCGCAAGCGCAGTGTGCATGTCAGGCCGGCCGCAGACCTTTTTTTTTTTTATTCGAGCAATAGGCGAAGAAGAGAAGAGTTGGCCGGGGGCCGCCCCTCTCTAAGTGCCACCTGGGTCCCATGGCCCCACTGGGACCCATGGTAGGGCCGGCCCTGTACAGCACTATGATGCTATATGGTTTGTGTGCCTGGAGTGCAGCTTAAAGCTCAGATTACCCTTGCTGTCTCTTGGGAGACTTAAAACACTGTTCATATTACCATTATTTACTTCATTATTTATTATTTATCAGTTTGTCATTTTCTCCATGCCGCAGAAAACGGAATTGGTGTAGCTATGGTTTCTAGAACACAGCATAACACGTCAGACTCAGAGATCTTCCAACATGCTTGGAAGTCTGTTCAGAAAAAAACAAAACACATTGGGTCTCTCTCTTATGGAAGAGCCCTGGGCCCATCATAAAAAAAAATTCTGAGCTTAAAATTTTTTTTTTTTTTTACAGAATTCTGAGTTTGAACGTCAGAATTCTGGGTTTAAGGCCCCTTTCACACGGGCGGACAGTTCAGATCCGCCTGTCAGTTTTTTTGGCTGATCTGAACGGTCCCCCGATGCATCCTTATGGGGCATGACATCCGATCCGTCAAATCTGGACGGATGGAAACCATATTTTCCATCCGTCCAGCCGATCGGAACGGATGGGATATGAGAACGGACCGACGGTCTGTTCCCATCCGATTCCCCCATAGAGATGTATGGGGCTCTGACAACTGTGTCTCCGCACACAGTGCGGAGAACAGCTGTCATTCTCCTGCTCACCGGGGGATCGGCGGATCGACGGACGGATAGTGTGAAAGGGGCCTAAAGGTCAGAATTCTGAAATTAAAAGTCAGAATTCTGACTTTGCAAGTCAGAATTCTGAGATTACAAGTTTATTAAACACAATTCTGAGATTAAAAGTTCTGAGTTTAAAAGTCAGAATTCTGAGTTTAAAAAGTCAGAATTCTGAGATTAAAATTCAGAATTCTGACTTTTGATCTCATAATTGTGTTTAATAAATTTTAGCATGGTCCAAATTTGTAATCTCAGTTTTCCTTCTTGCAAAGTCGAAATTCTGAGTTTTTAAACTCAGAACTCTGACTTTGAAACTCAGAATTCTGACTTTTAATCTCAGAATTGTGTTTAATAAATTTTAGCATGGTCCAAACTTGTAATCTCAGAATTCTGACTTTCAAACCCAGAATTCTGACTTTCGAACTCAGAATTCTGTATAAAAAAAAAAACACATTTTTCAAGGTCATAAATCTTTGTATTTTTATTTTTTTATGATGACCCCGGGGCTCTTCCATACTCTCTCTCTGTGGTTGATCATTTTTCCATAAAGAATAAGCTGACATCCTTGCTGCACATTCAGCACTTCTGTCTGTCAGACAGATTAGAGTTATAACAATGCTCTGTGTGCCAATGGTACAACATTCTAATTCTATCACTGCCTGATGTACTCGTGGTGAGCCTGTTTCATTATTTGGAATGAGCTCTGTCTGTTCTTTCTATGCAGAATTGGTGTAGGTTGCCCTGTACTTCTTGAGGACCCAGTCCTGACTGGTATAGCGGAGAGGATAGGACGGACTCCGGCTCAAGTGGCGCTTCGATATCTCCTGCAGAGAGGGATTGTAGTTCTTGCAAAAAGCTACACTGAACACAGAATCAAAGAGAACCTGCAGGTACAAACTGTTCCACAACTTTTTTTTAAAGTTTTGGAAAAAATAGGGAATATTTAAAGCTGAAGTTTAATTTGCTAATATTTTGCCTTCCCTGATACTTCCCATCCCCTTCATCAACATGATAATGACATTTTTAAATAAAATCATTCTATTTTCATGTCATACCTAATTTTAGACCCAGTGATGCTTCACTGAGTTTCTGTGCTATGCAACCAGATCATGGCTGGTGGTGGGGGCTGGCAGGGTGTAGTACATAGCATCTTGCAGCTAGCTTCAGCACTTCTCTAAGAACTTTCAAAACCAATTACATTTGCATGCAGAATATTCTAGGTAACACCCACATGTGATACTGAGCCTCCATGATTAAATGAACTAAAATCCAATGAATGAAAGTGGCAGGCCAAGGACAGTTGGCCTGGGTAGGGTTGGAATTTCATAGGCTCTCAACCTATAGCCTTCCAACTCTTGTGGAAGTCCCAACCTTTGGGAGCCATGCTTGTAACTGTCAGCCTTGCAATGCATCATGGGACTTGTAGCTCCACAACAGTTGAAGAAACACAGATTGAGCACCCATTTTTTTTTAATCCGTGGTGGTGCTGAAAATGAAAATGAAAAAAAGTTGAGTTTGCAAAAAACGTGCACGTGAACACGCTCTAAAAAGTGCACTTAAGGGAGTGCTTTTGTCCACCCCAGAAGTGGTAGGACCTTTCCTTGAACCCCTGGGGCGCAAGGCTTCTGACAGGGACAAAGGGTATGACTCGGTCCACCTAGCCAGAAGCTCTGATAGAGCCCTCTCCTCGTGGCCTGCCAAAGCCAACCACTGAGTAATAGGTCAAGGGGAGGAAGAAACTGAAGGGCCACACATTTTCCCCCAAGACTTCAGGGCAAGGCCGAGGACTTACTCCCTCCATCCATTGAAGAAAAACACACACAAAAGTGAAAAGCGACAAAAGTGAGGAGAAAATAAATTGAATAAATAAGTGGCCATGCAATGTGCACTGGCTAGGCCCTTAGGCCTAGTAGCAGAAATTGCCCTGGACTTAGCCAGAGGCCTAGACCATGGAGGTGCAATGCAGAAAAAGCTTTTGGTGCTGTGACCATGTGCCTGTTCACATATTGGATTCCACAACCAAGTGCTACTAAGAGCACCCCATAGGACAACCACTCTAAGGGGGCACAGACAGTGTGGACTATCTGCCTTTCCAGCCCATGGCCAGACAAGTCAGATCCATCCAAACCAGGAAGAACTGGTCCCATCCAGTTTTCCCAGGGGAATTACTGTCATTGCCGGTAAGGGAACCCGGCAGTGAAGCCTTGCGGCTCCCTACTGCGCATGCATGAAGCGTGCTGCGCATTCCTATTGGCTCGGCGACGGGGGAAGGAGGAGGGGGCCAAACATCTGAGGGAAAGCGACGCAGCGCTGAATCCCGGAAGTGGGGAAGGGTACCTGTCAAAAACAGGTACCCATTCCCCCCTACCCCCTGAAAGGTGCCAAATGTGGAGGAGGAAGCAAAAGAGCAGAAGTTCCACTTTTGGGTGGAACTCCGCTTTAAGAAGTTAAAATAAAAATGTCTTTTTTTTTTTTTAATAAAATTTGCTCCTATTTACAGTGGGGAAAATAATTATTTGATCTCCTGCAGATTTTGCAAGTTTGCCCAATTACAAAGAAATTTAGGGTCTATAATTTTTATCATTAGTGTATTTTAAATGATAGGGACAGAATATCAATTAAAAATCCAGAAAAAACACATGATGCAAATGGTATAAATTGAGTTGCAGTTCAGTGAGTAAAGTAAGTATTTGATCTCCAAGTAAAGCACTTGGTGGAAAAGCCCTTGTTGGCAAGCACAGAGGTAAGACGTTTCTTGTAGTTGGTTACCAGGTTTGCACACATCTCAGGAGGGATTTTGGTCCACTCTTCTTTACAGATCTTCTCTAAATCTTTAAGGTTTCTTGACTGTCGCTTGGTAACTCGAAGTTTCAGTTCCCTCAATAAATTTCTATAGGATTAAGGTCTGGAGACTGGCTAGGCCACTCCATGACTTTAATGTGCTTCTTCTTGAGCCACTCCTTTGTTGCATTGGCGGTATGTTCTGGGTCATTGTCATGTTGAAAGACTCATCCATGACCCATCTTCAGTGCTCTGGCTGAGGGAAGAAGGTTCTCATCCAGGATTTAACAATACATGGCCCCGTCCATTGGCCCCAAAGCCAAAGCCCAAAGTCCAAACAGCCCCAAAGCATAATGTTTACACCTCTGTGGTTGACTGTAGGGATGGTGGTCTTAGAGTCATAGTCTCTTGTCGTAGGATTTTGCTGCAATTTGTTGCCATGATTCTGATGTGATTTTGACTGGACTTGAAACAATGCCTGTGTAATCTTGAGATTTATGGACCAAAGTAGTGTGGGGACTACTTTGAAGTTGCTGCGACTTGAAGTTGCACAGATATGAATAGTACTCATTGGAAATCATGGGGTACGACTTGTAATGAGACTTTGCAGTCCCAAGTCGCACAAGTGTGAAAGGGGCCTTAATGTGAATCACATGGACATTGATGTAATATTTCAATAAACACTCCTTCCGTTAAAAAAAAAAAGAACATTCAAATAATATTTAAAGTATCCAAAAACAATTTCACAATTTCTGATTAAAGTGTATCTATAGCATAGAACAAAATATCATAGATTGCAGCTTACAAGTCCTTAGGTATGGCGTGTGAAATCGTTTTTTCTTTTTTTTTTTTTTCAGCTGGTGATCACTGCACTGTATCTATGTAGAAGAAGTTTTGTCACCCTAGGACAAGACTATAGAACACCTCCTTCTCTCTGCATCTCTATAACACAGGCAATAGGCGTTCTGTAGTCATTAGAGATAGCTGGGATCAATTCTAATAGAGACAGAGAGCATAGAAAGTTCTCAGCTCACAAAATTTCTTGCATCAACTGGTATTTTTTTACACTTCTAGCACAGATATCTGAAAATGCTTTCAGCAGTGTATTTAACAGACCCAAGGGAAACAAATAATGGAAGTTCATTGTCAGGGTTTACACACATTTCAGTAAAAACTTTGTGTTTTAAAGAACCAGTTAAACTACCCTTATTCAGTTAAAAAAAGAGTAAAGTAAACATCCACGCATGTAAACAAAATTCTTTTCATCTGCAGGTATTTGACTTCCAACTGGGGGAGGAGGACATGAATTCTCTTTACGCCCTGAATAGAAATATGCGTTATGATAAAATTTCTATGTGAGTATAATTCGACTGATAGTATTGTCATGTATTATGCGGTGAGAACCAGTCAGCCTATATATTTTAGAGGTTCATAAAGTCCATTTTGGAATTGATGTCCAACTGTGATGCGGAATGAGGATTCAGCTGCTTAGAGCTACCATAAAGGGTGATAATGAAAGCCTCTATCTGGCTGAAGTACACAAAAGTTATTTTCAACTCAAATCTTCTACTTCTGTCTGCTGGCTGAGTTGTATGACACATAGAGGGGGTCATACTGTGTCTCAGATGTCTACCCACTTACTGTTCTTAGAAAGAAAGAAGGGAGAGCGCCTCTGAGTGCAATGAAGGTTTAATACAATTAAAATATAGTAACTCACATTGAGGTATAAAAAGATGCGTGTATCTGGGATACCTGTAGCTCCGTGGAGATACTGCAGAAATCAGCGGTGGCTGAGATGTCCATGGAGACTAGGGAGAGAGCCGGCTCTGTTGTCTTCTGGGCGGGCGGGCGGGCAGGATGTGGAGACCGTGGGGCGGAGGCTGGCAGCGTCTGACGTCAGGAGCGGAAGAAGGGCAGCTGGGCTTCACAATGCGTTTCAAAGCATGCGCGAATACCCTAACTGCGCATGCGCACTCCTTTTTTAAGTGTCCTTAGGGAAAGGCTCTTGGACAACACATGGGCTTAGTGGTTTGTGGTTCTGCATTGCAGCACTGGGGTATGTTCTCCATGTGATTGTAGGGGTTTCCTCTGGTTACTATGGTTTCCTCCAACACTCCAAAAACACACTGGTAGGTTAATTGGCTCCGGTCTAAAGTGGCCCTAGTATGTGTGTGTATGCATGTGAGATAGGGAAATTGTAGGCTTTAAGGGCAGGGATGGATACAAGTGTACAGCATGTACTGTAAATCATTGCTTAAATTGTTGGTGCTGTATAAAAGCCTGCAATAAAATACATTTGTCTGCAGTCACCCTTAGGGCTCTTTTATGTGGATTTATTTGTGTCTGAGCTGCTTGTTGTAAATGTGAATGTCTAACAGATCAGTGCAACTCAATATAACTCCTTGAGCAACTAAAGGGCAAACCATAACAAATCATATACAACACATATTAAATCATCCAACAAGCACCAAAAACCAAGCTTGCTTCTAAATCTGAAGCCCATCTACTTGGCCACTAAAGCAGGTCATAAATGGATCAGCTAGATGGCTGTTTAAAAAAATATGGCTTCCCCCGTCTACACATTCAAGGTGGATGAAGGAATCCTCCCCGCTGTGCTATTGCATCCTGACAGCGGGATCTCCTCTGCTGTCACAATACACTAATCAGCAATGCAGCTGTTTGGCTACATGCGCAATGTGTGTGGAAAAGTTCCTGATTGTTAGATCAACTTCTCTCTAGTGAGAATGGTCATAGATGCATTGGAACTCTGCTGGTTTCTGCTGAGATGGTTAAAATTCAATCCATCTATGGCCAATTTTAGGTTGGCTATAGTCCTAAGAGGACACTCAAATATGCAGGCACAATCCAATCACCTTCCGGCAAGAAAGACCACAGAGCAAGGGGTAAAAATCTACATGTCTGGCTAGGTGTACCATTATTGATATGGGTAGAGAAAGAAGTGGAACCAGTGTCAGATTATGAGTGGGAGGAACCATAGCAACTAGGGCAGGTCTTCAATTTCAACTAATCGATTTTCCTTCGTGAGCATTATGATTGGTTTCCCATAGTAATAAGATCATTACTGAGCCATCCAAAATGCCCAGATTTGGCAATAGTCATACTTAGTCTATGGATAGCTTTGTAATGGGTAATTCAGCAATCACAATCTTAGCCATGAGTAGTTTAAAGAGGAAGTAAACCCTCCTCTGCAAGTTGTACCTATAGGTAAGCATATGATAAGGCTTACCTATAGGTACTGTAAATATCTCCTAAACATGTACCGTTTGATATTTACCTTACATGCAGCCAGTGACGTCACTGGCGCATGTGCTCTGAAGGAACGGCCAATCGTGCCATTCCTTCAGAGCCCCGTGCCGTGACCGTCGGCTCCCGCGCGCGTGCACCGGATTGACGTCACCACAGCTCCGGCCAATCAGATGGCCGGATGCCGCAATCCCGGAAGACGGGCGAATGAACATGTCGCCCGTCATAGAGGTAAGCGGGCGGCACGGCGGGGGCTCGTTCTAAGGTAAGTATTTCATAATGAGCTAGTATGCGATGCATACTAGCTCATTATGTGTTTCTCTTTCAGGGTGAAAAAAAATAAAAATATTTTGGTTTACAACCTCTTTAATGCCTTGCAATCTTTGACATAATGAGCCCAGGGCTCCAAGGCAGATATGCTAACCACCAAGTCAATGTGCTGCTGTAGGTAAGGTATTCAAAAATGTGTTTATGATATATATTCAGTTCATAGACCATGAGTATTATATAAAGTTCTGTAAAGGAAACCTGTACTTTAGGCTGCCATACCTAACCTTTCCTGAAAATGCTATCTGCCTGACGGACACTCTAGTCCTCTTTTGTATTGTTGACCAGAAATATAAACAGTAGACATTCTGACTTTACTCTGACTCGCTTGTCCTGGACAAATGACTCAAAAAGTTGCACTGCCAAAGATAGCCAGGCAAATAGCATTTCCAGGAGGAATTAAACAATGACAGTCAACAAAATTTAATGTACTGCACTGTTTTCTATGGATGAACAGCATTGTCACCCTAAGACAGGACTGAAGAACGCCTTCTCTTCTTTAACATAGGGGTGTTTGTCCTCAGGGAGAACTGAGAACAATGTAACTGATAACAGTCAGCAGAGGCAGAGAGCACAGGAAGTTATCAGGTCATATGATTCCTGGCAGGTTCAACAGGTATTTTTTGCCCTTATCAAAACAGATATAACAAAAAAATATTTTGTTATATTTATAAAATTTATATTTAAAATGGGATATTTACCAGACCAAAATATTCATGGTTAGGGTTTTTATTTATTATATACTTATTTAATAAAAAATGAATGAAAAAAAAAAAGTTAACAGTATGATTGTGTTTTATTTTTGTAGGTGGGAGGACCATCCAAAATACCCTTTTCATGATGAATATTAACATAAACCCTGGATGGACTACAACGCACACTGTATGCTTTGATGTAATAAAATAGCAAACAAAACGATATTTGTAGCCTTTCCCTGTTTTGTATGACCGGTTTTAGAATTTAAAGTGTTACTAAATCCAGGAGCCTGCATTCATTAAATCTGGTCTCTGACAGTACACTGAACCTGGACATGCAATAATTTTAATAAATATAAACTGCTAAATACCTTTTCTCATCAGCAGTTAGAGCAGTCTTGCGACTTCTATTAGTGTTGGTAGGAGGAGTTTTCATTGTCTTCTAACTGTCCTATGAGGCTGCAGGACCCCTGACCCTCTGTCTGGACAGTGCTGATTGGCCCTGTGCTGATCACATGCACTATCCTAAGAAAAAAACTCTCTAGCAATACACACCAAACATAGCATGCACAGCTGGTCCCCTAGCCTCTGTTCTATCAGAAGATGGTTTGGAGACTCTAGAAGAAGGGGAGGAATTGAGAAGACAGGATCAAACAGCCTTTTTACACGATACAGAGGATTAACTCCTTAAGCTGGATACACACTATACAACTTTTGTTGTCAGATTTCCTTTAGATTTACCTTTTCTATGTAGTGCAATGGCCTGCCTGATTGCATACAAATTGAAAGTGTTATGGTTTTTGGTAAGTCTGAAGGAAAAAATCTAAAGATAATTGTATAGTGTGTATGGCCCTTTAGGTTCCACAATGAATATAACCAGATTATCCAGATTAGTGACTCACAAACTACTGAAACCAGAGCATTACTATGATAGCTAGACACATGCCCAGTAGGGATGATCGAACTTTTGAAAAGTTCGGTTCGGCCAGAACATCCGAACTTCCCGAAAGTTCGGCCCGGATTTCAGAACCCCATTGAAATCAATGGGACCCGAACTTCGGTAATCAAAAAACACCATTTTTAAGCCCTAAAACCCAATAAATGCCCCTAAAAAGTCCCTAGGGTTCTGGGTCATGCCCCATTAACTATTAATCCCACACAAAAAAAAAAGTTCTTAAAAATTTTAATTTTTGATAAAAAAGCCAATTATTGAAAAAAAAAAAAAAAAAAGAGAGATTTTTTTATTTTGACTTTGGATTTAGTATCTGGGGGGTCTAAAAAGTGTACATGTGAAGTTTCATTTTTGATAAAAAAGCCAATTATTGAAAAAATTAAAAAAAAAAGAGAGATTTTTTGATTTTTACTTTGGATTTAGTATCTGGGGGGTCTAAAAGGTGTGCATGTGAAGTTTCAGCTCTGTAGCATGTCCAGAACCATGAAAAAAAAAAAGATAATTTTTCAGTAGAACAGGGATGGGGGTCGGGACCTTCCTTTAACTTTAACACCTATATGATTTTTTTTTTGGTTCTGGACATGCTACAGAGCTGAAACTTCACAGGTACACCTTTTAGACCCCCCAGACACAAAATAACACAAAAAAAGTTCTTAAAAATGGTCATTTTTGATAAAAAAGCCAATTATTGAAAAATTAAAAAAAAAAAAAAAAAAAGATTTTTTGATTTTTAGATCTGGGGGGTCTAAAAAGTGTACATGTGAAGTTTCAGCTCTGTAGCATGTCCAGAACCAGAAAAAAAAGATTGTTTGTATTAGAAAACTTTCTGACAGGAGGTTGGCTCCGCTCCTGTAACACCTTGCCGGTGTTCCGTGAAAAAACCATACCCCTGAGAAAACCATACCCTCGTCACTTCCGGTGCAGCTACGGAGGGTATGGATTTCTCACGGTAGTTAAACTTGCGGCGCTTACATTAAAACAACTCCTCTGCAACATAAATCATCTCCGCTCCTTCCCCTGTCACTTCCCTCATCTCCGGTAATAAATATAAAAGCGGATCACGGAGCCGCGATCGCCGTCACATTTACATCTCATACACCCGCCACCGCTTTTATATTTATTACCGGAGATGAGGGAAGTTACAGCGATAGCAGAGGAGATGATTGATGTTGCAGCCGAAGTGTTTTCATGTACCCGCCGCATGTATAACATTACACACTGTGCCGTGATACTTTCATGCCCACCGAGCATGCGCACTTCTCAAATTCTTTCATGTTCAATTGCGTATCCGGGGCTCTGAGCATGCGCACTGCTGCGCTGCTCAGCTGTTTCAGACCGGAAGTGACGAGGGTATGGTTTCTTCACGGGGTATGGTTTTTTAACGTTACACCGGTTTAATAGAAGGCATTTTTTTGGGATGTTTGCAGTCAGGAAAAACATCTGAACTTGTGTATAGTGGTACTGTGCACAAGTTCTGATGTTTTGCCTGCCTCCAAAAACCCCCAAAAAATGCCAGCAAAAACACACCTGGGCATTATTTTTTGGGGTTCTTTTGAAGGCAGGCAAAACATCTGAACTTGTGTATAGTGGTGTATATACACACATCCATATATTTATATACACACCTAGACATATATAGGTGTGATAGTAGCAGAAATATATGCTTGCGCTAATGAAATAATTCACAGTAATATATTTCTGCTACTATCACACCTATATATGTCTAGGTGTGTATATAAATATATCTATGTGTGTATATGTACCACTATACACAAGTTCAGATGTTTTGCCTGCCTCAAAAGAACCCCAAAAAATGCCAAAAAAAACGCTAGCGTCAAAAAAAAAAAATGCCCAGGTGTGCTTTTGCTGGCATTTTTTGGGGGTTTTTGGAGGCAGGCAAAACATCAGAACTTGTGCACAGTACCACTATACACAAGTTCAGATGTTTTTCCTGACTGAAAAGATCCCAAAAAAATGCCTTCTATTAAACCGGCAAGGTGTTACAGGAGCGGAGCCAACCCCCTGTCAGAAAGTTTTCTAATACAAACAATCTTTTTTTTCTGGTTCTGGACATGCTACAGAGCTGAAACTTCACATGTACACTTTTTAGACCCACCAGATCTGAAATCCAAAGTAAAAATCAAAAAATCTTTTTTTTTTTTTTTTTTAATTTTTTCAATAATTGGCTTTTTTATCAAAAATGACAATTTTTAAGAACTTTTTTTTTTTTTGACGCTAGCGTTTTTTTGGCATTTTTTTGGGTTCTTTTGAGGCAGGCAAAACATCTGAACATGTGTATAGGGGGTATATATAGACATATATGTCTGAATATATACCCCTAGACATATATAGGTGTGATAGTAGCAGAAATATATTACTGTAAATGATTTCATTAGTGCAAGCATTTATTTCTGCTACTATCACACCTATATATGTCTAGGGGTATATATACAGACATATATGTCTATATATACCCCCTATACACATGTTCAGATGTCATGTCTGACATCAAACATGTCCTCAAAAAAGCACTGGCAGTAGCGGCCCCTGCAGCATAAAAAATGCTTGGCTGGTGAGAAGCCATATGCCTGTGCCGAAGCTATTCAGAGAAATGATCATTTCTCTATAGCGGTCACCCTGCTATGGAAGGGTTTTGTCACCCTGCCATAGCAGTCACTGCCAGTTAACCCTACACTACACTACACTACGGTCCCCTTACACTTAACACTTTCCCTACAGAAACTACATTTTTGAAGCTAACTAAAGTGTAAAGGAGCACTCTAACTACACTAGATATCCCTTTCCTCACACTAATAAATAGCTAAATGACACTTTTAAAGTAAAATTAACAGAACTGCTTCCACTCTCTTCCATGTCAAGTATAACAATGCTAGGAATATGGCGGGGGCGATCTTATATACTGGGGGGCGTATTCACTAATGATTGGTCTAGGGACCCCCTAGTCACTCCAATCACATTCCTAGCATTCTCCTGCCCCCTCAATTGGCTTTTGCTAATGGTTCTGGTCCAATCACGGGCTTTTAAAACCTATTTCCTGAAGCATTGCATTTTGGTCGGTTCTGATTGCTGAATTCCGAACTTTTTGGGCAAAAAGTTCTAAATTCGGTCGAACCTCGAACACCCAATGTTCGGGCCGAACCGATGGTGGACCCGAACCGTTCAATCATCCCTAATGCCCAGTAGAAGGTCAAAAATAGCAGACTCCATGTTTCACTCAGCAAATAATTTTAAAGTAAATGTAAACCTAATCACTAAAACCTTATATCTTTAACTTATTAAAAACAAAAAAAAAATAAATTGGCAGCTTTTATTAAAATAATACCTGGTGATTCTGTCGTAAAGGTCCTAGTTCAGACACTTGCTGTTATAGAGTGAGAAATGTGTCCTAATCATGCTCCTGCATTTCATCCTGTCACATGCTAGCCCGGTTGAGAAACTATGAACAGTCATGCTGACACAGATTGTGCAGACATGGTCCCCTGTTGTCACCATCATGAAATCAGTCCAGAGAAATGGCATGCAACCAATGCTTGTGCATGTATTCAGAAAATGCCTGAAAGGGGTTGTAGGAGATCAGAAACACTTGAGATGGAAAAAGGGATAAAAAAGGTGAAAATCATATAAAGATTCCGGAAAATGTCTAACATGCCTAGCATGAAAGACGGATAGATCATGTGACAAAAATGAGGAATTGATAAATACCAGCAATGATAACATGGCACTGTACAATAAAACATGGAAAAGGTCCTTCAAACTACTGTAACTATACACAAATTATGAGCTCCACGTCAACCTCAGCTCCTCCTGAATGAGTAGCAAACCTAGGCCTGAAGTCCTTCACCCACCTATCAAATGCCAATGTTTATACTTATCTACTGGACCCAAAAGCATATTACCCCACTCCCTAAAGTTCTTTGTGGTACCTCCCTGGATATCCCGCTTCCTCCTACCCTTGTCTAACCTTCCCCCACACACCTAAATTCCCACCTTTACCTCAACCACTAAGGCTCGGGTCACACTATTGCGATGCGGGAAAGCTGCGAATTCGCAGCCTTTTCCCGCATCGCACACGCACCCCCGGCAGTTCACACTGCCATATGCGATACGCTGGGGGTGTCAATGTAATCTTAACGACACCCCCAGTTTGATCGCATATCGCAGTGCGATCGTGCAGTTCGCACAGGATGGGATCGCACAAGTGTGAACCGCTGTGCGATCCGATCCTGATGCGGCTGCAAAAATGCCTCCTGTGCGTGTTTGCACCGGGTGCGATGCGAATTTAGCCATACAAACTGTATGGCTAAACTCGCACCGCACAGCTGATCGCATGTAATGTCGGAGCAGTGCGCTCCGACATTACATGCGAACCCGGCACTCGCATGAGTGTGAACCGGGTCTAAAGCCTAGTACACATGCAACGATTATCGGCCGACCGGTCGTACGTCTTTTGTCCAGAGTGGTGTTTTGTTGGTTGGAATGTGCCTAGACTGCACACGAATTTTCCCGCACGACAAAATTCTACTTCAGAAGTGATGTCATGTGTTGGTTTGCTTTCTTTGTGTTCTTTCTTCTCTGAGCATGCCCAGTCTTGCTCATCAGATTTTTCCCTGTCGAAATCTGTACTGACTGCACGAAAATCGGACGTGTTTTGATGGTGGACAAAAATTTTATTTCCTGCACACCAAGATTTTTTCGGCCGAAAAGTCAGAGTCGGTTGTCGGAAGCATCATGCTAACAAGCCGAAAATCGGCAGATCGGTCGTCGGACGAAAATTCCCGGCCGAATTTCGACGCGTGTGTACGAGGCTTAAGGCTGGCCATACATGTTCAACTTTTGTTGTACAATTTTCTGTCAGATCTACCACAAACCACATAATGAGAGGTCAAAGCTAAACAACACATTCACTTGTATCTAATTAGGCAGGCCTTCGTACTACATACTTGAAGGTAAATTTCAAGAAAATCTGACAGAAAACTGAAAGAAAATTGTATCATGTATGGCCAGCCTAACTCCTAAACAGAGAAGTCAAATCCTTAGTTCATGAATGCCCAGATCCACTCCCTGACAGCCTCAAGACACCCTTTTCCATATCACATCCATTCCTACTTTCAGCAGCTTCACCCACACACTACCACCAAGAGTAGACTCATGTGGAGCAACTTACCAATAGGCATACATTTGAGAAACAAGTCCCTCTGCTCTAGGTGAACTGGCCAGGCTGGAATCCTAGAAGGCAAATCCGTGAAGTAGGTGCACGCCCCGTCACTGCTGCAGAAACCATGATAAATGAAAAAATTGGATGGCTGCACTCTCACAAACGGTGCAATTTAATTTTATTGGAGAGATCAATAAAAGCATATCACAGTGGCATGTTGGCAGGGGATGTGATTTTTCGTTTAGCCATATATGTTTGTAGGTTTGCTACCATGTTATTCTAAAGCTGGCCATACATGGATTGAAATTCCGCCGATTCAGCAGGGACCCGATGAATTTCGATCCATCTATGGTCCACTCTAATGATCAACTTCTCCCGAATTAGACTGTTGGAAAACCTCCATTTGATTGCCGTCTGATGCCAATCAACAAGTAGAGAGGTGTACATATGTGTGATTACTGATATAATGAGTCCCGGTTCACACATTTGAGATGCCAGAACCAAAGTGATTCCAGTGCCAATTCCTGCATTGCATTTCCCTCGCAGCCATGCGATCCGATTCCAGGTCTGATTTCAGTGCGGGGAAAAAAAGGTTCCTGCACTATTTTCGTGCGAATCCAATGCGAGCTCAGCCATACAACTGTATAGCTAAATTGCATTGCGCAGACATCGCATGTGATCTGCACAGGAAAGCAGTGCGAATCACATGCGATGTCTGACATTGCAGTAATGTGAACCCAGGCTTAAGACAGATTCACATCCGGTCTATTGCAGTATGTCAATGCATGTGTGTTAACAAGAATGGTCAGAGAGAGAGCAGCACCAGCACACCAAGATCCCCAAAATGGGTCCAAAGCTTTATTTAGCGATCACATCATTACAGCAAATCGCAACATTTCAGGAGTCACGCAGGACCCCTTCATCATGCCTGATGAAAGGGTGCTGTGTGGCTCCTAAACATTGCGATTTGCTGTAATGATGTGATCGCTGAAAAAAGCTTTGGACCCATTTTGGAGATCTTGGAGTGGTGGTGACATCTCTCTCTCTGACTATTCACAGTTTCAGCTGGTGGTCGCTTTAGCACCCACTTATAAACAAAGCCAGGGGTGTAGCTAGCACATCTGGCAACCGGGTCTGGTAATTGTTTTGCACCCCCTGAAAAAAAAAAAAAAAATTATGGGCAATATAGCAGCGACGCGCCCAAACTGTGGGTGTGGTCAGATTGCATCAACAGTGGGAGGGGCTTAAAGGGCCATATGTTTTAATAACTGTGCCACAAGCTTTGTGTAGCAGATAGTGGGGGCGCTAGAGGGGGGGGGGCAGTCAACGGGGTCCACCGGGCACCTGCGATCGCTCCCCATGGAGACAGAACAGTGGTCTGCTGATGTAAACAAGGCAGACCACTCAGTCTGTGACTATTTTGTCAGTGATGATCACAGGGATCCTGTGTTCCTCCTATTCAGGAACACAGGTCTCTGTGTTCATCCCGTGAGTAAATTCCACACACAGTTAGAAAGCACCCCCTAGGCACGCATTTAACCCTTTGATTCCCCCTGGTGTTAACCTCTTCCCTGCCAATGTCATTAGTGCAGTAACAGTGCATATTTTTAGCACTGATTACTGTAGTAATGTCACTGGTCCCCTTAAAAGTGTCAAAAGTGTCAATTAAGTGTCCGATCTGTCCGCCCTAATGTTGCAGTCCTACTAAAAATCGCAGATCGCGGCCATTACTATGAAAAAAATAAATACATAAATAAAAAGGACACAAATCTATTCCCTAGTTTATAGACGCAATAACTTTTGGGCAAACCAATCAATTTACACTTATTGGGATTTTTTTTACCAAAAATATGTAGCAGAATACATATTGGCCTAAATTGATGAAAAAAATTGAATTATTTAAATTTTTTTTTATTGGGAATGTTTTATAGCAAAAAGTAAAAAATATTGTTTTTTTTTTTTCAGAATTGTCGCTCTTTTTTTGTTTATAGCGCAAAAAATAAAAACCACAAAGGTGATCAAATACCACCAGAAGACAGCTCTATTTGTGTGGAAAAAAGGACATCGATTTTAATCAAGTACATCATCGCACGATTGCTCAATTGTCAGTTAAAGTAATGCAGTGCCGTATTAATGCCGAAGTAATGCAGTGCCTTCCAGTCCTTAAGTGGTTAATAACTACCATAAAAAATGTGGAATTGAGGTCTAATTGTTTTAGGCCCCTTTGGGCTCTTTCACACGGCCGCTCCGTGTGAAAGCTCCGCTGCGGTCCTTTTTTTTTTTTTTTTCCACGGAGCGGATGACATTTCTGTCATCCGCTCCGTGTGCCCGCATATCATCCCATCCGTTTGCGGATGATATGCGGACATAATGTAAGTCTATGGGGGTTTGCGGATGTCAGCGGATGACACCGCTGATATCCGATTTTCCTTCCTTTCCGTTTTTTGAACGGAACAAAAATAGGGTTTTATTCAGTTCAAAAAAACGGAACAGAACTGACAGGAAGAAAATCGGATGTCAGCGGATGGTATTCCGCTGACATCCGCAATGCCATAGACTTACATTATGTCCGCAAATCATCCGCAAAAAAATAGGATGATTTGCGGACATACGGAGCGCGCGTGTGAAAGGGCCCTTTCACACAGGCGGACCGTTCAGATCCGCCTGTCCGTTTTTTTGGCGGATCTGAACGGTCCCCCCATGCATTCCTATGGGGCATCGGATGTCAGCGGAGAGACATGTCCGCTGACATCCGACCCGATCCGATCCGTCAAATCTGGACGGATGGAAACCCTATTTTCCATCCGTCCAGCGGATCGGATCGGATGGGATCGGGTGAGAACGGACTGACAGTCCGTTGACATCCGATTTCCCCCATAGAGATGCATGGGGAACTGTCAGCTGTGTCTCCGCACACAGAGCGGAGACACAGCTGTCCTCCTGCTGCTCAGCGGGGGATCGGCGGTTCGATCCCCCGCTGAGAAAAACGGACTCCGTCCAGCAGACGGAGTGTGTGAAAGAGCCCTAAAGCTGTTCAAGTTCCTCAAGTGCCATCACCCCACACATGAACAGAATTACAGCATTACAGCAAAGAATTACAAAGACAAGACAAAATAGCCTTGAGAAAACAAATGCTTTCATAGTAAAAATGTCAAAGTTGTATTAATAAATTGAAGATAGCACACATATACATCTATAAAAACGGTTTTGGAATTTACTTTAAATAATATTGTGTACAGATTTTTATGGCCATTTTTAGCCTGTGCACTAAACACTAAATAAATCAAAAGTTCATATTAAATGTATCAGTCAGTTGACACCTTCAGGACTGAGATGGAAAACTGTAAATGCAATATGACTCGTTAGTGGTCCAACTTCAACCTAAAATGAACATATACTGTATATAGATGTGTAGCACCCTCCTAGGTAGGTAGGTGCTAGGCAAAAGCATCCATCGCTCCTTTTGCTTATCAGGGGAGCCTGATCTATTAGGTTGCCTGTTGCATGTCTCCAGGTGTGATTCACTGGGTCTGAGGGAGTGTCTCCACTGTATCCAATGAGGGAGCTTGTTGAACAGTGGAGGAAACCCAGCCAGTGACACATTGGCTTTTGTGGGAGTCCCTGTGGGAGGGCATTCTTGCAATGCATCCTGGGATTGCTCATAAAAGTCAGGAGGGGACATGTGACAGGGCGTCTTTGGCGGGAAGCAGAGTCCCAGGAGGAGGCAGATGGCTGTCTCTCCTCCTGCTGTGTGTGAGGAAGTTGGTCTTAGGCAGTCGGCCTAGTGAACCAGGTGTGGAGCTGAGCTACAGAGGATCCAGTAAAGCTGACAGTGGACCTGCTGGCAGAGGCTCTCAGGAAAAACAGTCTCCATGAGTACCAGGAGATTTGCCTAAGGGTCTGGCCAGGAAGGGGGACAACTTCAGAGAAGTCAGGGGATCAGGGAGCCAGCTCACACAGAGAGGTACAGTAAAGGGGTGCCTTGTAGAGAACCCTGAAAAAAAGGGGAAAAGGGGGTACCAGGAAGGGCCCTGAAGAATGTTCTACATTGCAGTACAGCTCATCTAAATACTTCACTGCATAGTCAAGGTGAAGCAGCGGCTTTGCCGCATTCAGTTATTCAGCAGTCCCAACAATTATGCATAGTTATTCAAGTTGGAGTATACCACTCATCCCTTCTCCTATCCAAGTTCTCAAATAAAACCACAAAAAAACAAAACCCCTGGACTGTTTTCTGACTGAGCCAAGCACTTTGAAAATGCTAAACTGTTGTGTTGTTCCTATGGGTAACCCAGGGGAATCCGTAACCAGCAGCTCCCATGGGAGTAGTGCTACAGATGCCTGTAAGTACATACATTATATCCAACAAATGCACATACACACATACCCCTCTTGTATGTACATTTACTATATGTGCATATAGTGTTCAGAGCAAATGTATTCTACTGGCCAGGATAATAATATACTCTAGCCATCGCAACACATTTATGCTCATATACGCACGTTTATGTGCATTCACACATGCGTAAATTTATACTTGTAAGCTCCTCTCTGAACACAGCTTGGGTGCATATTTTTTTATGCCTCTAAACACTGCTCTTAAGGTGGTTCCAAAGTCAAAATGTTTTTTTCTTAATGCATTGAGGTAAAAAAAACTTTCATAAGCAGCTCCCCCTAGTGCGCCCTAAAACTTACCTGCATCCATTCTCGATCCAGTGCTTTGTCCTTCTACTGCAGCTCTTCTTTCCTCTTCATGTATTCACTTGAGGCTCTGATGTCAGTGGGAGCTATTGGCCTCTGCTGCTGTCAGTCAAATCCAGTGAGGAGTAGGGAGGGCGTGGCCGAGGTGCGCTGAGTGTGTCACCTTTGATGCACACAGCCTGGCTTGGGAATGAGCCCTCATGTGTGCCAACATAGGAAGCGGCTTTTTTTGGTGGCACATGGAGAAGAGGTGGAGAGCTCCATAGGGGGACCCCAGAAGAGGAGGTTTTGGGCCACTCTGTGCAGTATCCTTGCACAGAGCAGATAAGTATAACATCTTTTTTTTATTTTATGAAAGAAACGCCAGCCTTTAGTTTCACTTTAAAATACCGATCTAAACATCCGATGTGCATGGCTAACGTAGAAATGCGCCCAATGGCATAAAAAATCCCTGTGTGCATGAGGCTCGAAAGTCTATTCAAGTATCAAACTAGTTACCGGTGTGATGCACAAAGCTTCATAAACTAAACAAGGGGATCTCCAAACTTTTCAAACAAAGGGCCAGTTTACTGTCTTTAAGGCTTTAGAGGGGGCCAGACTACGGCCAATGGGATTAGAACATTCCGCAGTGTTATTGTGAGTAAACAATGCCCAATCATTGGATTTAGTGGGAGAACTTGTGCCCCATTGTTGCCGTCAGTTGAAGAAATAGTGCCCCAAGGACCGGATAAAGGTAGGCAATGGGCCACATCCGTCCCCCGGGCCAGAGTATGAAGCCCACTGAACTAAGTCATAAACTTCCCCTACATTTCCTGACTGAGCCAAATCCTTCTTTAACAAAACATTGTCAATATTATTTACCAATCCAAAGGGGAGCAAGGAGGGAAAATTCATTCTTAGGCTTTATGTACACTCTAACCATTTGAGCTTTAGCAGGTTTTGCCCATTCATGACCAGGCCATTTTTTGCTAATTATCACTGCGCTACTTAAACTGTTGACTGCACAGCCTGCAATTCTGTACCCAAAAGAAATGTAACTTTCTGCTATAAAACATATCCATTAAAAAAATAAATAAATAAAATTTCTTCATAAATGTAGGCCAAAATGTATTCTGCTACGTGTCTTTGGTTAAAAAAAAAAAAAGAGTGAATATTGATTGGTTTGTGTGAAAGCTATTGCGACTACAAACTATGGTATATATACTGGAATTTACGCAGCTATAAATGCTATACTGTAATGGTGGTGATCAGCGACTTAAAGTGGGACTGCAATAGCACAGTGGACAATCTGACACTAACTGACTGTGGGTGGAAACTGACTAACTGACACTGACATCATCAGTGATACCAATACAGTGATAATACTATTCACCAGCCTTTTTCATTTGCAATAATTTTTATTAAGGTGACAATCATCAACAGTTCAAATGAAACAAATTGAAGAACATAAAAACTTGTCATAATGAACACAGGCAACAATGGCAACCATAAACAGTGGGACAGCAATGGTGCATGAGGCATACTGGGCAGTCAAATAAAAGTAGAGAAATATAGCACATATGCCAATGGATCTCTCAAAAAGCAATATCTGTCCCCAACACTGATAGCAACCAGAGGTTCCAAGATGCCCGGCAACCCCATGCAGGCCATCGCCCGGGTGCCCCGAAAGGGTGGACGTCGCCCCCCCCCATCTGGCCTCAAACATAACAGGACCATTAGGCAAGGGGGTTAACAATGCCACAAAGGCCGCTAAGAATCATAGCCGCACCGTAGCTGAGTTACCAAAATGACCTAAAAACAGAAGGAGGAGAGACAAAGAAAAAGAAAAGGGAAAAACGACAAAGGAAAGAAACAGGGGGAGAGAGAATTAAGTACACCAGCCCTTTTCAACCAGGATGTCCAGGCACCCTAGGGTGCCTTGAGGTTTCTTCAGGGGTGCCTTGGCAAAATGCCTAAAAATTGTATAAAAAGCTGGTGGGTGGATAAATCTGCCTTTTAGTTACACAAAAGCACAGCTTTTTATTGTGCACCATTACAACCTTCTAGTCGCCAGCATCCTAATAACCAATGGCATCACCAGTTAATAAGGAGGATGTCAGTTGCTTGCAAAGCATCCTTGTTTGACCTTTCCCTGCCCTTCTCCATCAGCATTGATGGCACCTTAGCTGACTGATGAAGAAAAACTGAGGGAGAAGAGAAACACAGGAATACTGGTCAAAACCAATGTGCAAAAATGTATTTGCTTTGGAAGAATAAATCACCTCTAATGTTGGATGTTCTACTTGGACTTGTGAATGTTGCTGCGTTATGTAAAACTATTAGAATAGCATTTAAATGTTAGAATGGGGTGCCTCCAGACTGTCCATAATTTTTAAAGGGTGCCTCAAGACTGTCCATCATTTTTAAAGGGTGCCTTGACTGAAAAGAGGTTGAGAAACACTGCTATACACTGTCACTGTACTGGAAAGGGGTTGACATCTCAGGGTAATCAAGGGGTAAGGTATGTTATTGTGTGTAATGTGTGCTGCTCTTTGCTAAAAATTGGCTTGTTTCTTCTCCCTGCTTTCCACGCACACACTTGCGCCCTGAATCCAGAAACAGGCAGCGATGTACAGGTACATCACTGTGCCTGTAAGAGCCGCCCCTTCTGCAGTACAATGCGGGCAGTCATGAAGTTGTTAATCTGAGTAAAAGGCAATTAGAGTAGCAGTACGTTTTTGTATTATTTGTGGAAACTAGGACATCCAGAGAAAACAGAGGCAACATCCACACTCTGTTCATCCAGTGTTCTTTATACCCAATGAGCATTGAACCCATTACCCCAGTGCTGAGAGGTTCAGTAGACTGAGTGATAGTTCCAGATTCTATACCACCTACCTTGAGAATTTGAAGTTTCCCACCAGATTTTCATCCTCCATAATTTTGATAAATCAATACACAAATTAAAAAATCAGAATATCAAGACCCTCTTTTAATGGCTGCGTGTATAGACCTATATATATCACATTGGTTTTGGATAGGTCGGGCCTATCAACAATAGATAGATAGATACAACTTTATTGTCATTGCATAGTACAGGTACACAGCAACGAGATGCAGTTTGGCATCTTCCAGAAGTGCAAAATGTAGCAATCGTGCAAAAGTGCAGATAAATATCTAGCATATTTACAGTGCAGATAACCATCTAGCATAATTAAAAAATATATATACACAAATGAATGTGAAATATTGGGCAAAATGTACAGTATTGATAAAGATACATACAGATATAAATAGTGCAGATGTACTGAAGAGTGAAAAGATATACTATGTAGTATGTACATGTATAGTACAGAGGTTACATACAGTCTTTTGTTTGTGACCATGTGGACATAAAATGTGTAAGGTTTGACCTTTGAGCATGCTTTTCAGGTCTGTAAATCAATGGTATGTTAAATATTACACACCCTTTCCTATTCATGATAAAAGCCCTAGACACAGGATTAGTGTTTGTGTAAGATAGGCATTAGCCAATAATGGTGACACATAATTTTTCAAGGTATGGTAAATACAATGGTCTCCGCTAATAATGTGAATTTTCTGTGTATCGTTGTGAATTTGACACACATAACATCAACTTGTTATCTTGTGATAATATTTGTGAGTATACCCCTAAGTTAAAATGTCCAAATTGGGCCCAAAGTGTCAACATTTTGTGTGACCACCATTATTTTCTAGCACTGCCTTAAAGCGGAGTTCCGGCCACGAAAATGTTTTTTCAATAAAAATACCCCCGGGACAGTCAGGGCTAGTACATTCCACAATGGATAGCCTCTGTACTGTCCCGGGTCTCACTTACCTGTAAGAAAAAATACTTACCTTGAAAATTTCTTCTCCAGCGCTGCCATCTCGGATGTGGGCAGCCGAAGCCAGCGCGTCCTCTTCTGCGTCCTTTTCCGTGTCCTCTTCTCCCAGAATGCGCCTGCATCGGCCCCGCTCGTCACTTCCGGTGCGGGCGCGTCATCCCTCCACAGCTTCTGGGCATGCCCAGAAGCTGTTTAGCAGGGAATGAGCGCCCGCACCGGAAGAGACAGGCGCATTGATTCCTGGGAGCGATGACGTTCAGCTCCCAGGAATCAATGCAAAGAGGAAGTGACGGCCACGGCCGCAGAGGGAGGAAGTGGAAGGAAGGTGAGTATATTTTTCTTCAATAACAAGGTAAGTAAACTAAAAAAAAAATCGTAACTATCCATTTCTTTTTCAGGTGACCAAAAGCAAGCGGATGGCCCAAAATCGATTATGTCGATTTTGTGGCCGGAACTCCGCTTTAACCCTCTTTGGCATGGAGTTCACCAGAGCTTCACAGGTTACCACTGGAGTCCTCTTCCACTCCTCCATGATGACATCAGGGAGCTGTTGGATGTTAGAGACCTTGCGCTCCTCCACTATCCGTTTGAGGATGCCCTACAGATGCTCAATAGGGTTTAGGTCTGGAGACATGCTTGGCCAGTCCATCACCTTTACCCTCAGCTTCTTTAGCAAGGCACTGGTCGTCTTGGAGGTGTGTTAGGGGTCGTTATGTTGAAATACTGCCCTGCGGCCCAGTCTCCAAAGGGAGGGAATCAGTGGGATCATGCTCTGCTTCAGTATGTCACAGTATATGTTGGCATTCACAGTTCCCTCAATGATAGCTCCCCATGACATGACACTCCCACCACCATGCTTGGCTGTAGGGAAGACACACTTGTCTTTGTACTCCTCACTAGTGATGTCGCGAACATAAAATTCGCCGTTCGCGAACGCGAACATTGCGAACCGCCATAGACTTTAATAGGCAGGCGAATTTTAAAACCCACAGGGACTCTTTCTGGCCACAATAGTGATGGAAAAGTTGTTTCAAGGGGACAAACACCTGGACTGTGGCATGCCGGAGGGGGATCCATGGCAAAACTCCCATGGAAAATTACGTAGTTGACGCAGAGTCGAGTTTTATTCCATAAAGGGCATAAATCACCTAACATTCCTAAATTGTTTGGAATAACGTGCTTTAAAACATCCAGTGTGTTTATACGATCAGGTATGATGTTGTATCGATCAGGTAGTGTAAGGGTTACGCCCGCTTCACAGAGACAGACCAAACTCCCCGTTTAACGCACCGCAAACAACCGCAAACAGACCAGAACCGTCAGGAACTGGGCTTTAAGGGTTAGGTAGGGTTAGGTTTAGTAACAAACGGTCAAGAGGGAAAAGAACCGCTCAAGTGAGGGGATAGTTCCAAACACATCCAACCCAGGTGCAGGCACGGATCCGCAGTCCTGATAGCAGCAAATGGAAGAGCACAAAAAGCCGCACAACTGGTTGAAGATGCAAAAAGTTAAAATCCAAATTTATTTTGCAGGCAAAAAGATAAAATCATCCAAGATGAAACCAAAACAGTCAGAGACATGGGGGGAAAAAGGGGAGCACGGCGGTTGACGCGTTTCACGGAGTCTTCCGCTTAGAGACTCCACGCGTCAACCGCCGTGCTCCCCTTAAAAAAAAATTAAAAATTTCTTTGGATTTAGCGTCTGTGGGGTCTAAAAAGTGTACCTGTGAAGTTTCAGCTCTGTAACATGTCCGGAACCAGAAAAAAATTACGAATTAGGGTTAGGGCTAGGGTTAGGGTTAGGGTTAGGGTTAGGGCTAGGGCTAGGGTTAGGGTTATTTTTATGGCTAGGCTTAGAGGGTTAGGTTAGGGTTATGGTTAGAGGGTTAGGGTTCGGTTTAGTGTTAGCCTAACCTAGCCATGTCCCGTTCCTTGTCCTCACTGACATCATTGAAGGTCTCTTCCTCCACCCAGCCAGCCACGTACAACACCAAGGGTCCCCGAAAGGTGGCAACAAGCCCCCTGGGACGCCTGCTGTGGTTGGTCTTCCACCTCCTCAAAGCCACCTTCCTCCTCTGACTTCTCTTCTTCAGACTCCTCTCTCTGCGTTGCCACAGGTCCAGCAATCGACAACGACAATGCTGCTTCTGGTGGTGATGGGGACCACAACTCTTCCTCTTCATGCTTATCTACGGCCTGATCCAGCACTCTTCGCAGGGCACGCTCCAGAAAAAAACGCATATGGGATGAGGTCGATGATGTTGCCTTGGGTTCGACCAACCAGGTTTGTCACCTCCGCAAAAGGACGCATGAGCCTACAGCCATTGTGCATGAGCATTTAGTAACGCTGCTAAAAAATACCCAGCTCCGCAGAGGCTGTCCTCTTTTTTTAAAATGAAAGAAAATGAATGTTTTTTCTATGAAAAATTATCACGCTGATCACTTTTGGTCTGTTCACAATGAAGCAACAACCTTATCATCTGGGGTGTGCCAACATTGCCAACACACTCCTAGAGTTGATCGCTTCATTGTGATACGCAAGCCCCTTCACCACAACAAGGTAACGATCACGAAGGGGAATTGACACATGTATGTGCCTTTTTTTTTTTTTGTTTGTTTTTTTGTAGCCACAGTGTAGTGTAGCACCAGAGGCCAGAAAAATTAGGCATGTACACATGCATGAAAAATTAGTTACACATGCATGAAAAAAAAGTTAGCGGCCGGAAAAATTGAGGTTTTCAAGGCAGAAAGTGCACTAAAACATTGCGGCTTGAACCGTATTTGGTGGCGGAGACGTCACGTAAGTCATCCGGCATGCAGAGATTAAATACAGCAGCGTGTGGACCATTTTTAGCCCAAGGCATCTCATCAGGCCGTTTTTAGTCAAATGCATCCCCCACTGTCAGTCCCTTCGGGATCCATGCCTCATTCATCTTAATAAAGGTGAGGTAATCAAGACTTTTTTGACCTAGGCGACTTCTCTTCTCAGTGACAATACCTCCTGCTGCGCTGAAGGTCCTTTCTGACAGGACACTTGAAGCGGGGCAGGCCAAAAGTTCAAAGGCAAATTGGGATAGCTCAGGCCACAGGTCAAGCCTGCACACCCAGTAATCAAGGGGTTCATCCCTCCTCTTCCTCTTCCTCTTCACGCTCATCTACAGCCTGATCCAGCACTCTTCGCAGGGCACGCTCCAGGAAGAAAACATATGGGATGATGTCGCTGATGGTGCCTTCGGTGCGAGTGACTAGCTTTGTCACCCCCTTTAAAAGGACGCATGAGCCTACAGGCATTGCGCATGAGCGTCCAGTAACGTGGCAAAAAAATACCCAGCTCCGCAGAGGCTGTCCTAGCACCCCGGTCATACAAATACTCGTTGACTGCTTTTTCTTGTTGGAGCAGGCGGTCGAACATTAGCAGCGTTGAATTCCAACGTGTCGGGCTGTCGCAAATCAAGCGCCTCACAGGCATGTTGTTTCGCCGCTGAATATCTGAAAAGTGCGCCATGGCCGTGTAGGAATGCCTGAAATGGCCACACACCTTCCTGGCCTGCTTGAGGACATCCTGTAAGCCTGGGTACTTCTGCACAAAGCGTTGTACAATCAGATTCAACACATGTGCCATGCACGGCACATGTGTCAACTTGCCCAAAATCAATGCCGCCAACAAATTGCTTCCGTTGTCACACACCACTTTGTCGATCTCCAGTTGGTGCGGGGTCAGCCACTGATCCACCTGTGCGTTCAGGGCGGACAGTAGTGCTGGTCCGGTGTGACTCTCTGCTTTCAGGCAAGTCAACCCCAAGACAGCGTGACACTGTGGAATAGCCCCTGGGGAGCTGGGGGGGTGCAGTTGGTGTGGAGCAAGACGCAACAGCAGAAGAGGACTCAGCCGAGGAGGTTAGCAAAGAGGATGGAGTAGGCGGAGTAGAGGAGGTGGCAGCAGGCCTGCCTGCAAGTCGTGGCGGTGTCACCAACTCCTCTGCAGCAGAGCCACGCATTCCATGCTTGGCAGCCGCCAGCAGGTTTACCCAATACGCAGTGTAAGTGATATACCTGCCCAGACCGTGCTTTGCAGACCAGCTATCAGTGGTCAGATGGACCCTTGCCCCAACACTGTGTGCCAGACATGACATGACTTCCTTTTCCACAATAGAGTACAGGTTGGGGATTGCCTTTTGTGAAAAATAATTTCGGCCGGGTACCTTCCACTGCGGTGTCCCAATAGCGACAAATTTTTTGAAGGCCTCAGACTCCACCAGCTTGTATGGTAAAAGCTGGTGGGCTAAGAGTTCCGACAAGCCAGCTGTCAGACGCCGGGCAAGGGGGTGACTCTGTGAGATTGGCTTCTTATGCTCAAACATTTCCTTGACAGACACCTGACTGTGGGCAGGTGAGCAGGAACTGCTGAAGGTGAGAGGCGGAGGGGTGGGTTGTTGATAGGGGGCAAGGAGGACAGCAGTGGTTGACGTGGCTGAAGATGCTGGACCAGGAGGAGGATGGTGGCTTTCAGTTTGTGTGCTGCTTTTACTCATGTGATCCCATAGGCGTTTGTGATCTGAGATCATGTGCCTTCGCAAAGCAGTTGTACCTAGGTGGGTGTTGGACTTCCCACGACTCAGTTTCTTTTGGCACAGGTTACAAATGTCATCGCTGATATCAGAGGCAGACACACAAAAAAAATGCCACACTGCTGAGCTTTGCAATGACGGCATTCTGGTGGTGGCAACAGCTTGCGTTGATTGGCGTGCTGTCTGGCTGACCCCGGGTGCCGAATCTACATCATGCTGTCTGACTGTGCCACTAGCTCCTTGCGATGACCTCCCCCTGCTTCCAACTCGTCGTCTCCTCCTCATCTCTGTCTCCCCATCTGAACTTTCCCCCTCTTCTTCTGCTCTTCTTCGAGCAGGCACCCAGGTGACATCCACGGACACATCGTCATCATCAGCCGCTTCACTTGACAACTCAGCAAAGGCAGCAGCAGCAGGTACAACATCATCATCATCACAATGTACGTCCATGTGTATAATGCTGCCTGACTGAGACATATCCCCGTTATCTACATCCTCTGGCACTAATGGTTGCGCATCACTTATTTCTTCCAACTCATGTGTAAATAACTCCTCTGACAGATCAAGTGAAGCGGCTGTGGTGCTAGTGTTGGTGGTGGTGCCGGCGGGCGGGCGAGAGGTAACTTGAGAGGTGCCCGAAGCTGAGCTGGAGGAGGATGGTGCATTAGGGTTCCGAGCGGAAGCTGTAGACGATTGGGTGTCCTGTGTAAGCCAGTCAACTATGTCCTCAGAATTTTTTGAGTTCAGGGTCTGTGGCCTCTGAACACTGGGCATTATTCTAGGGCCAAAGGAAATCACAGCACCACGACCACGACGGCCCTTGCGGGGTGGCCTGCCTCTGCCTGTCATTTTTTTTTTTTAATGTGTTGTACTATGAGTGCAAGGTGCTGTGCCACCCTATAGGAGTGTTGGGCAGTGGGTACAGTACACTCTGTGGACCTGACAGTCACTGGCAGCCCAGGCAACTGCAATTATAAAAAAATATATATATATTTAATTTGCAAGCTGCTGTGCCACCGCATATATCAGTGGTGGGTGGGCACACAGTGGCACTGCAGTGGGCACAGTACACTCTGTGGACCTGACAGTCACTGGCAGCCCTGGCAACTGCAATTATAAAAAAATATACATATATATTTAATTTGCAAGCTGCTGTGCCACCGTATATATCAGTGGTGGGTGGGCACGCAGTGGCACTGCAGTGGGCACAGTACACTCTGTGGACCTGACAGTCACTGGCAGCCCAGGCAACTGCAATTATAAAAAAATATATATATATTTAATTTGCAAGCTGCTGTGCCACCGTATATATCAGTGGTGGGTGGGCACGCAGTGGGCACAGTACACTCTGTGGACCTGACAGTCACACTGGCACCCAGGCAACTGCAATTATAAAAATATATATATATTTTTAATTTGCAAGCTGCTGTGCCACCGTATATATCAGTGGTGGGTGGGCACGGAGTGGCACTGCAGTGGGCACAGTACACTTTGTGGACCTGACAGTCACACTGGCACCCAGGCAACTGAAATTATAAAAAAATATATATATTTTTAATTTGCAAGCTGCTGTGCCACCGTATATATCAGTGGTGGGTGGGCACGGAGTGGCACTGCAGTGGGCACAGTACACTCTGTGGACCTGACAGTCACACTGGCACCCAGGCAACTGCAATTATAAAAAAAAATATATATATTTTTAATTTGCAAGCTGCTGTGCCACCGTATATATATCAGTGGTGGGTGGGCATGCAGTGGCACTGCAGTGGGCACAGTACACTCTGTGGACCTGACAGTCACTGGCAGCCCAGGCAACTGCAATAATAAAAAATATATATATTTTTTTCAATTTGCAATTGCAACAAGATGCTGTGCCACCGTATATATATCAGTGGTGGGCAGTGCACTGCAGTGGGTACAGTACACTCTGTGGACCTGACACAGCACTCACTGCAATTATGACAGAGGTAAAAAAATATATTTTTTAAAATGCAAGGTACTGTGCCTGTGCCACCCGAAATGAGTGTGGTGTGCACACAGTACAGTCTGTGGTGGGTCTGTGGCCTCTCACACACAGCGGGCAGGTAACTGCAGTGCACAATAGATATATATATATTATATATATATTGTGACAGGAAGTCAGCTAAATCTGGGAATGTAGTCACAGGAAGGAGATACATTTCCACCTGATTGAGAAGTCCATTAATTAATTTAGGGTGTTGGCTACAGAGCTAGCCAGCAGGAAGTTGAAAGGCCTTCACCTGTTCAGAATGAGGGAGTTAAGGCTCTATAATTTGTTTAGAGAAAGTCCTATTGTTTGCTGCCTCCAGAAGCTGCATCCTGAAGCCATGTGGGCTGGGAGCAGGAGGACAGTCAGCGTGTGCCTCCCGACAGGATGTGTGGGCCTGGGAGAAGACCCCCCGGAGTGATGTGTGCCCGGGACGGTAACCAAGGGTGAATACGTCTCAAAGGTGAGAAGACGAAGTGTTTCTGTGTGAAAGAAACAAAAGGACTGTGTTGCCCTGTGAAGCTATAGGTCCGCTGTAGGACAAGGAAGTCTAGCCGACGGTAGGTTGGAGACAGACACTTAGGCAGGTTCCAGTTGTGAGAAGGTAGCCGCCCACAGAGGCAAGGATTTATTTTCTGTTTTATTTTATTTTGGATGTTTTGCTGCATACAGCCTGGTGAAGAAAACACCATTCAATAAACCACACTGTTTGTTTGCAAGCACTTGTCGGCTACCTGTCTGGGAAAACGCACCCCCCAAGGGGTCATCCACACCCGCCACCGAGCTAATCCCTTACAATATATATATATATATATATATATATATATATATATATATATATATATATATATATATATATATATATATATATAAAAAATACTCAAATACCAGCCCTCAAAAGGGCATTTGGGGACAATAGATATATATATATATATCACAGAACAAAAAAAAATACACAAATACCAGCCCTCAAAAGGGCTTTTGGGGACAATAGATATATATATATATATATATATATATCCAAAAAAAAAACTCAAATTCAAATACCAGCCCTAGGAAGGGCTTTTTGGGGTGCTGTCCTTACAGCAGGAGTGTACCAAGAACACTGGCTAACAAGACCGGGAACTGTCCCCAGCTATAGCAGCAGCACCAGCACTTTCCCTGCTCTCAGTAACACAGAAATGATCTAAGATGGATGCTGCCCTTGCTTATTTATAGGAGGTGGGAGGGTGTGGGAGGGAGGTATGCTGATTGGCCTGGAATGTGTCTGCTGACTGTGATGTTCAGGGTCAAAGTTTGCCTCAATGATGATGTATAGGAGGCGGACCGAACATCGCATATGTTCGCCCGCAGCGGCGAACGCGAACGTACGAAGTTCGCCGGGAACCGTTCGCCGGCAACCGTTCGGTACATCACTACTCCTCACCTGGTTGCCGCCACACATGCTTGAAACCATCTGAACCAAATAAGTTTACCTTGGTTTCATCAGACCACAGGACATGGTTCCAGTAATCCATGTCCTTAGTCTACTTGTCTTCAGCAAACTGTTTGCGGGCTTTTGCATCATCTTTAGAAGAGGCTTCCTTCTGGGATGAACAGCCATGCAGACCAATTTGATGCAGTGTGCAGCGTATGGTCTGAGCAATGAAAGGCTGACCCCCACCCCGCCAATCTCTGCAGCAATGCTGGCAGCACTTAAATGTCTATTTCCCAAAGATAACCTCTGGATATGACGCTAAGCACGTGCACTCAACTTCTTTGGTCGACCATGGCGAGGCCTGTTCTGAGTGGAACCTGCCCTGTTAAACCGCTGTATGGTCTTGGCCACTGTGCTGCAGCTCAGTTTCAAGGTCTTGGCAATCTTCTTATAGCCTAGGCCATCTTTATGTAGAGCATCAACTCTTTTTTTCAGATCCCCAGAGAGTTCTTTGCCATGAGGTGCCATATTGAGCATCCAATGACCAGTATGAGCGAGTGAGAGCGATAACACCAAATTTAACACACCTGCACCCCATTCACACCTGAGACCTTGTAACACTATTTAGTCGCATGACACCAAGGAGGGAAAATGGCTAATTGGGCCCAATTTGGACATTTTCACTTAGGGGTGTACTCACTTTTGTTGCCAGCGGTTTAGACATTAATGGCTGTGTGTTGAGTTATTTTGAGGGGACAGCAAATTTACACTTTTATACAAGCTGTACACTCACTGCTTTACATTGTAGCAAAGTGTATTTTCTTCAGTGTTGTCACATGAAAAGATATAATAAAATATTTACAAAAATGTGAGGGGTGTATTCACTTTTGTGAGACAGTGTACATGGGGGGTACCGAACTCTTGACTCCCTGTAGGTCTCCAAGAAAATAAAGTAGAAGGGTGTAACATTTGTGGATCCGAAATATCTCCTTTGATCTAGGAGCTACAATGGGTAAGTATTATGCTCAAGGCAAGGTATACATTTTTAACATAGAGTTAACTACAGTTCCTATGGTATAGGGATTAAAAATGAGAGGGAAGGGGAACCTGGGGATTACAAAACCCAACACTAGTCGGAATCAGAATTATAACATGGAGAAGGGTGAAAAGGAGGAGGAAAAAAAGGAGGGGGGTGAAATACGGGTGTTCAGGATTTAAGGGGGCCAGGGAGAAAAGGGTGGAGTAGGGATGAGGAAGGGCAGAAAAGTCCACCCTACAGGGGATCATCATTTACTCCACCCTACAGGGGATCATCAAAAAAAGGAGTGGAGAATTTATGAAATAATACCCTGTACCACATCAACACTAACTTGTAGCCATGTTCTTAAAAGCGATTTGCGTTAGAAGATTAATGGGCGAATTGAATGCATTTGTCAACCTGGGCTTTTGTGAATCACATATGTTGGCCTGATACTCATATGCAGATATATGGAGGTACAAAGTTCTCCATGGGGGCATTCAGCAGTTTGTATGTAGAGGAAAGCAGTTTTTTTGGTTTTTATTCTAGTTACAACTTAGTTAGCAGAAGTTTAAACTGTTTATATTTTACTTTCCTGGATACTATTTTAACATGCTAGTAACATTTTTTAAATAAAATCTTTTTAATTTTTTTTTTACATACCTTTTATTAGATCCAGGGACATGATTTCTGGGCCTCTGAACATCTCTATGCAATACAGGCAGATCATGGCTGGTGGGAGGGGCCAACAGTGTGATGTACATAGCTTCCATAAAAGCACCCTGCCTCAGTACTCCTCTCAAGAGCACTCAGACTTGATGGCTCTTGGGTCCATAGACTTGAAGATTATTTTATATATATATATATATATATATATATATATATATATATATATATATATATATATATATATATATATATATATCTAAATGCTTTAATGCAGGGGTGTCAAACTGAATTTCCTTGTGGGCCACATCGGGATTATAGTTGACCTTAAAGGGCCTGTTGTATCTGTAAGACTATATAAATGTATCCGGGGCTTTTTTTTTTTCTCAGAGAATAGGTGCACCGTGCAGGAACTAATGCTAAACCGCATCAAATGGTGGGTGTGACCAAATTGCACTTACAGTGGGAGGATCTTAAAGGGGCAATAAATAACAGGAGTGCATTATGTGCAGAGATCAGGGATGCGCTATGTACAGAATGCAGAGTTCAGGAAGCAGTACATACCAAGTGCAGGGTTGAGGGGTGTGCTATGTACAGAGTGCAGAGTTCAGGTGTGAGCTGTGTACAGAGTGCAGGGTTGAGGAGTATGCTATATACAGTGCGCAGGGTTCACCTCTTCTTCACAGGCTGTCCACATCTCACTTCCTCCCCTGCTCAACTCTGACCTCTGTACCACTCTCCCCCATCCCCTACCTCTTCACATATCTTCCTTAATATCCGTCACGCCCCCCCTCCCCCCTTAAACAAAAGCTTCCTCACTTCTCACCTACAGTACCTGGCCTGGCTCTAGTACTTCCTGGCAGTGTAGGTTGCTCTGCCTCTTGCTTTTACTTGTACGGAGTCCATTGGTCAGCATCTGTGCACTCAGGCATAGATGTGGGATCACAGTGCAGCTTACCACATGATGCCCCATCCCACACTGCAGCTGCATCTTCCATGTCTATACCTCCCAACTGTTCCGGATTCCGCGGGACTTTCCTGAGATTTCAAGTAAGTCCTGGGGTCCAGTGGATCTGGACCGGAGTCCTGAAATCCCACCCCCGTGTCTTAACAAGTTCCAGCAATCTCTGCTTCTCCCTTCCACACCCCCCCCCCCCCCCCCTCAATCTTCAATACTGTCATTGGGCATTCTGTGGTCATTAAGCTGCACTAATATCAGTTAGCATTGTTCCCAGCTTTCTCAGTAACTACAGACACCCTCTATGTCAGAGGTCAGCAACCAGTCGATCGCGATTGACGAATTGACCACGGCCAGCTGACTGGTAGACCACAGCTTTGGCTTGCTGACTCGCTGTCCCCACAGCATCAAACATGCGTCAGCCATGGAAAGAGAAGGAAGCCGTGGACTGAGCAGGCGGCCACGGACCTCTTCTGTAATTCTGACTGCAGTATAAGGCAGAGTGATTTCTACTGCACTCTACCTCTAAATCCTGCTAGCTTGAGCCGTGCCTTAAAGCAGAGTTCCACCCAAAAGTGGAACTTCCGCTCTTTTGTTTCCTCCCCCCCTCCGGTGCCACATTTGGCACCTTTCAAGGGGGAGGGGGGAACGGGTACCTGTTTGACAGGTACGCTTCCCCACATCGGGACAACGGGGCCTAATGTGGGTATGCCAGGGTATGCCATGGTCACTGGTAACACCAACATTACATTTAAGCTGATTGCCCAAGTGTGAGATCTGAGACAATGAACAGTCAGGCATCTTTGGTTTGTTTTGTTTATTTTATATGGGGATGGGAGAAGGGAATGAGTGGGATACTTCGCTGGCTCAACTAGGTACAAATTAAGACACTTGAGAAAAGATGCCTTTCAGCGCTGACTTGACGCCAGCTAGATGCCGACCAACGCTTGCTGGCGCTTGAAATCACTGACTTGCTGAACTGTATTGAAAACTGACTTCTGACACTCTGGTTAGCTCCAAAGTCTTTGAAACTGCTCCCTCCAGTCCTTCCTGACTGAGGTAGCCTCTTATAATGCTGCTGCTGCAACTCTTAGCACTGTACACACTGCACTGCACACTTTGCACTTCAAGGCCCAACCAATGGCACCCCCTTTTATTCTTCAGAGTCAACACTGGCACCCCTCTTTACTTTGCTCCTGCAGCGGCTAACTAGCTCTTGGATCCCTCTGACCTTCTCCGGAGTGGTCCCCTCTCACTAGGCAGACCTCCAGGGGCAGTTTGCAGTACTCACGACTGGAAATGATTTCCTGAAACTGGTCCCCTCTCAGCTCTGCTGGTCCTTGGCACACTGGATCCTCTCTGGATGTAATGGGCTAAGGAACAGGATGGCGAGGGGAGGGCTTTCTCTCCTGGGTTTTGATCTGGCCTTGCAAAAGGCCTGTCCCCAGTGGTAGGTAAGCTCTCTCTAAGCTGTCCAGGTTCTAATGTCTGCTGGTGGGGATAGGCTACACTCGGTCGGGCCGGGGGCTGAGATAGAAAAAGCCCGTAGTGTAAGTGCCCCTGGGGTGGCAGCCCAGGGGTGCCTTAATTTCTCACTGGTGAGGGGCAGCTCGCTGTGAGTTTTTTCGGCACCTTGGTCACTGCACATGAACACCTTTTTCACACCTGCCTCTTGGGACAGGCCTTTTGACTTGCACCAGAGGAATTTTTTATTCCGGCTGGAAGGCCTGCCTTGGTTCCTCACATGGCACCATAGCACTTTCCCCACTTCCCCTTCCCCCACTTCTTTGTTTGTTTGTCCTTTTCTTTGGAGTTTGTCACTGCACTTTCACCTTTTTTCTTTATTTGCACGACTGGAGGGTGTGGGTCCTCGGGCCCAGCCTTGAGTCTTGGGAGGGGGTGGATATGGCCTTCTGGCTTAGTCCGCCCTCTCTCATGGGGTCTCCCTTCGGGGGAGCTCCACTTAGTACTTGGGGTGGGCTGTTTCGGCAGTCCCCCTGAAGAACAGGGTTAGTTTGGTTTCGGCCGACTGACCACAAGTACCTTAAATCCCTGTCAGGAGTCTTGCGCCCCGGGGGATCGAGGTTTCGGGTCCTACCTCTTCGGAGGGAAGACCATACGTTTTCGCACACCCTGTGCTTTTTTGTGTTCTCACTTTGTGTGTGTGCACTTTTTTATGCACCGGGTGGAGTCTTTTGAGTGTGTTTCACACGCTAGGGGCTTTAAAAGAAAAAAAAAAACTGGATCCTCTCTGCAGCTCAGCTCAGCCCTGTACCCCCTCAGGCAAACCGCCTGGGATAACCGATCCTTCCTGTCAGGAGGAGGGACAGCCGTAGCCTCCTTCCTGGGACTCTACTACCCGCCAAAGACAACCTGTCATGTGCTCCCCACCAGGCCCGGACTGGGACAAAAAATAGGCCCGGGCATTTTAGGCTGAGCAGCCCATTTTTTTTTTTAAAACAAAATGACCAATGATGAACAACTACCGGTTTCTCTATGTTTTTTAGTTATATTTAGCCTGCACACCCATGCGATCCGATTCTGCAAATCGCATTGTGTTTTGAAAACCGATTGCGGGGTGTCGTTAACCTAACATACACTCCGCAATCTGTTTGCATGGATGGGTTGCTATTTAGATGCAGTCCGCTTTTGGTGTGAACCCAGGCTAAGAGATAACAGGTAATTTTAGGGTACATTAAAAATATATTACCCAATTTTTGGGTAAAATATAAAAGATGAGTTTGTGTCAAGTAAATAAATACCCAACATGTCAAACCTTAAGACTATGCATGCCCGAAAATTGCAACACATTTCAGTACCCTATATTTTCCATAGGCAAAGCTATTAAAGATCATAGAGGTCATCAGTTCAGAGTTACTGTAACCAGGAATAATGATCCTATAATTATTGCTCTCATTCCAGTGTGCAGGGTGATATATTACACTGTAGTATGTGGTGGTAGTAGTGGTAGCAGTAGTGGTGGTAGTGGGGATAGGGATGACATCAGTGGCAGTGGTGGTGGGGATAGGGATGACATCAGTAGCAGTGGGAATAGGAATGACATCAGTGGCAGTGGTAGTGGGAATTGGGATGACATCAGTGGCAGTGGGGATTGGGATGACATCATTGGCAGTGGTGGTGGGGATAGGGGTGACATCAGTGGTGGTGGGGGATAAGGGTGACATCAGTGGCAGTGGTGGTGGGGATAGGGGTGACATCAGTGGCAGTGGTGGTGGGGATAGGGGTGACATCAGTGGCAGTGGTGGTGGGGATAGGGGTGACATCAGTGGTGGTGGGGATAGGAATGGCATCAGTGATAGTGGGGATTGGGATGACATCAGTGGCAGTGGTGGGGATAGGGATGACATCAGTGGCGGTGGTGGTGGGGATAGCGATAACATCAGTGGTGGTTGGGATAGGGATAACATCAGTGGCGGTGTTGAGGATAGGGATGACATCAGTGGGAATGATGAGGATAGGGGTGACATCAGTGGGAGTGGTGGTAAGGATAGGAATAACATCAGTGGCAGTGGTGGAGGGGATAAGGATGACATCAGTAGCAGTGGTGGTGGGGATAGGAATGACAATGTCCACTGCCACTGATGTCATCCCTATCCTCATCACCACTGCCACTAATGTCATCCCTATCCCCCCATCAGCGGATCAGGCAGAGGGATGTCGGTGGGAGAGATGGGATCCAGCAGAGGTATGGCAGTGGGAGAGATGGGATCAGGCAGAGGGATGGCGGTGGGAGGGATGGAATCAGGCAGAGGGATGGCGGTGGGAGAGATGGGATCCAGCAGAGGTATGGCAGTGGGAGAGATGGGATCCAGCAGAGGTATGGCAGTGGGAGAGATGGGATCCAGCAGAGGTATGGCAGTGGGAGAGATGGGATCAGGCAGAGGGATGGCGGGGGGAGGGATGGGATTAGGCAGAGCAGAGGGATGGAGGTGGGAGAGATGGGATCAGGCAGAGGGATGGCAGTGGGAGAGATGGGATCCAGCAGAGGTATGGCAGTGGGAGAGATGGGATCCAGCAGAGGTATGGCAGTGGGAGAGATGGGATCCGGCAGAGGTATGGCAGTGGGAGAGATGGGATCCGGCAGAGGTATGGCAGTGGGAGAGATGGGATCAGGCAGAGGGATGGCGGTGGGAGGGATGGAATCAGGCAGAGGTATGGCAGTGGGAGAGATGGGATCCAGCAGAGGTATGGCAGTGGGAGAGATGGGATCAGGCAGAGGGATGGCGGTGGGAGGGATGGGATTAGGCAGAGCAGAGGGATGGAGGTGGGAGAGATGGGATCAGGCAGAGAGATGGCAGTGGGAGAGATGGGATCCGGCAGAGGTATGGCAGTGGGAGAGATGGGATCCAGCAGAGGTATGGCAGTGGGAGAGATGGGATCCGGCAGAGGTATGGCAGTGAGAGAGATGGGATCAGGCAGAGGGATGGCGGTGGGAGGGATGGGATCAGGCAGAGGGTTGGCGGTGACACGGGGCTGCACAAGTGCACAGTACTGCCGGCACTTACCTTCTCCCCGCCGCCGCCCCTCGCGAGCAGCCCGGACTGAAGGAGCTGCCACATCTGCAGCTGCTTCACACAGTGATGCGGACTGGGCTGGCCACGCTGGGCAGGACACCGGCCTGACACCCCGTGAAGAAGAAGCGGGAACATTTGACTTGTCCGGCTCCGCGGCCAATCAGCCTTCTGCTCAGGGGGGTGTGACTCACACTCCCCCTGAGCAGAAGGCTGATTGGCCGCAGAGCCGGTGTTGTGCCGACACCCGAAAGCAAGGGGAAACTCGTTTCTTTGGGGAAACCAATATCGGCACAACAGCGGCCGCAGTGAGGGAACTTCAGAGCTGCGGCCCACCGGGAATATGCCCGGTCTGCCATATGGCCAGTCCGGGCCTGCTCCCCACAGACTTATACCCCCTCCCAGAATGCTCTGCGGCAGAATCTGCCCTTCCGGGATGAATACAAGCCCTGGTGTGCTTTTGGTTAGGTTTCCTCCACTGCCCAATGAGAGCCCTCATTGGGACACAGTGGGGAAACTTCCCAACTCAACAGGCACACCTGGGAACACATGCCAGCCTAGCTGAAAATCATGGCCCTGCTGATAAGCAGACAAGACCTACTACACTTTACCTAGCACCTACCTTGTAGGGTTCTACATCTACATTAAAGGAGAAGTACAACCAAAGCTTGTTTGGCTGTACTTCTCCTGTGATTCATAGGACTGCAGTTTGTTTTGCACTGCTGTGACCCATTTTTAGCAGAGAAGGGCTGAATTATTTTAGGGGGCTCAGCGCAGTAAGGATTTTTACAATTATGGTTTAGATGCAGAAAAAACCTCATAGTTTTTCCTTGTTTTTACCACTCCCTTCGCACCCCATTTAGCTGCAGTGGCTAGTAGTGTACACATGGCTGCAGCAGGAATTCATTCAAGTAAATGAGGCCTATCTGCAATCTTGTGCATTACAGCGACCAAGGGGTTAAAACAGGCAGTAAGGAGGCATTAAACAAACAATTCAGCCAAGCGCTCACTCCGAAGGGGAAGACTGGCGTGCTGCTCTCCTCAGGCACGGAACTTCAACATGGGTACATAAAAGAAAAGAGAAAGGAGGCGCAAACACCTAGTGCATTACCCATGGTCACTGTTTGTAAAAATGTTTAATAAAATGCCAAATGCATACTCACAGACATGCAGATAATAAAATCGTGTTACAAGAATCCATCACACATGGACTGGAACATGTCCTTGAAGATAGGACCGTTGATGCGTTTCGGGAGTCAAGCTCCCTTCCTCAGAGCTGGTCTTACCAGTAGCAGATCAAAAATATTTATAATAGCTTCAATTCAATCGGTTCAGCCCTCCTCCCCTCCTCCGAAGGAGAGTGGGCGGGACCATCCAGTGCCTCAAAAATGGCTTTCTCCACCTTGGATGAACATTAACCCTCCAACCATATATACAAATTATGTAATGCAGACAAAAAAAAAAAAAACACCTAAAACACCAAAATATTTTGTATGGTAAAGTTATAGCTATATGTGTATGCTCTGGTGGGATGAGCACCTGCTGATAGGCATATTGATGGGTTAAGTGTATTTTGAGCTTACCATACCCAGATCTCTCTTGTGGCTCCCTGAGTTGACCGATGATGACAAACAGTGACCACGGGTAATGCACTAGGTGTTTGCGCCTCCTTTCTCTTTTCTTTTAAGTAAGGAGGCATTGTATCACCTCCTCACCAACTGCAATAACCCCATGGACCCCAAACAAGCATACAGTTTCCGGGGGCACTTACAGAGTGATCCTTTTAATTTGAATGGATGATGAATGGTGGGAAGTATAGTCCACTGAAAGCAACAGGAGGTATAATTCCTGCTGCGACATGTGGCTGCTGCCTTAGTGACACCGTCCTCTGCCCTACTGACACGGTCCACTGCTCTACTGACTGACACCATCCACTGTCCTACTGACACCAACCTCTGCCCTACTTACACTGTCCACACACAGTCCACTGCCCTACTGACACCGTGTACTGCTCTACTGACACCTCCCACTGCTCTACTGACACCGCCCACTGCCCTACTGACACCTTCCACTGCTCTACTGACACCGCCCACTGCTCTACTGACACCGCCCACTGCTCTACTGACACCGCCCACTGCTCTACTGACACCTCCCACTGCTCTACTGACACCTCCCACTGCTCTACTGACACCTCCCACTGCTCTACTGACACCTTCTGCACTAGGGATGGGTGGACAGTTCAGGCCGAGCATACGTTTTAGCCAAACATCGCCCCCAAGCGCACAGTCAATTGGTTGTTAAGGAGTGGGGCCAGAAAGTCCATATGAAAAGTCCATGAATAGAAGAAAATCCAATGGTAAAAAAACTTTTGTGCTGTATAGAAGAACCACAAGTCCCAGCATGCAGGTGGAGATGGCGCTCATCTCACGGCAGAGAAAACAAATAGAAGCCCCCAGTGAAGCAAAGACACAAATGACTTCTTACCAGATGATGTTGGCTTCCAAACCAATGGAAAAGCCAAATGCGCATAAAGGGGTTAAACCCATCAGGTGCAGATCATCAGAGAAGGCCTTCAAATTGTACTCTCAGGAAGACACCTGGGAACCACTTAGATATAAAAAGGGAACACAGGGCAAATAGCTTGATACCGTTTAGCACAAAGCTCATTTATTAAAAGTTATTACACTCACATGTTCATAGAAACAAGCAGGCATATCTTAAATACTCGGTGGAGAAAAACACAGGCTGCAGCATTCAATCGTATGAAAGCTGGCTTGGGGGCTTGGTCACTACATGGCGTTTCGTCATAGGATTGACGTTGTCAGGCAATAGAATTGTTTTTTCCAAAACAGTGCCTGCAGTCTGGCACGCCAGGAAAGGGGGGGGGGTGAGTGAGCGTCCCCCTCTCCTGAACCATAACAGGCCACATGCCTTCAACATGTGGGCCTGCCCCAAAGCACCTTGTCCCCATGTTGATGTTGAATTTTGTCTGCCTAGACCATATTGGGAATCTGTTGTTTTTTTATTTTATGTGTTTAATTTGAATATTATTGCAGTGTATTTGAAAATAAATTTTAATGGGATCTTTGGTACGCTGCAATATGTATGTATACTGTGTATTGCTGGGTTTAGATACACTTTAATTTAAAACATGAAAACTGACTCAGCAAAGGAAATTTCCGTAAGAAAACAGATAGGAAGGTCAAGAACAAAGCATGATATAACTTTACAGCTTGCATTGTAATTCTATTGTAAACTTGATATAGGTAGAGTCATTGTGACACTGCAAAATACTCTGTCCCCTCTGGATGTCACAGGTATCATTGCTACATTGTTTGTGATTGGCTGCTGCCTGGATCTATCAATCTGCACTATAATGACTGGACCACAAAGAAAATGTGAATGTTTAACCCTGTGCTGGCCGTCATCTTACCTTCAACTAGCTGAAACTGGTGTGCTGCAAATGAAGTGGTTGCCAACAAGTGGTTAAACTCTCTGTAGCGTGAGCAGATTACAGGCCGACCAGGAGGAGGGGTTAGAGATGGAATAAAGTCACATACAATACACAAGCAGCAAAGACATTAGTGTGCAAGATAGGGAGTAGACACAGACAATGGCCTTAAAACCAGACTCTTATGTGGTCCTGAATGATGGCCACAAGATGCCGGTGATCGGGTTCGGTACCTATGCCCCCGAACAGGTAGGATGTAGACTTAAATTTCATTTTATTTTAATCAAACCTAATTTATTAAAAATAAGGCATAACAGAAAGGCTAACTTTACACAGTGGCCAGGAGGGTTGTAAAAACAGGCAGTTGAGCTGTTGAGTTTTAAGTGGTGAAAATGATACCTAGTGTTGCACCAAACACAGCCTATTCAAGAGAATAGAGGCAGCCCTGTAACTGCATGTTATTCCCATTCAAAATCTAAATTCAGTAAAAAAAAAAAAAATAAGAATTCCAACGGGTGGCAGTATCATTTTCTGAATGTCTGACAGCTGAAACTGTCAGAAAAGTGATTGTTTTTCAGAGACCCAAGACCTTTGACAGAATTCAAATACATAATTGCACAGTGGTGTCGTTTCAAATGTTGTGTACAGTATTAGTTATAGCACATCTGTACAGCAGCTATTACAGGATATATGAAATATTACATGATTTTCAGGCTTCATTCACACTTGTGTAATGGCAATGGGTACAAAATCGCACACTTTCTCGCAGTGCACAAAAAGCTGACAGTCATCGCTCAGAGTGGACCAGAGAACTAAACGATAACTGGTCCTTGATCGTTCAGTTCTTGGATAGAGGGGGTGGGGGACAGCTGCAGTATCGAATGGATTCTGCAGCCAGCTAGGTGAGTACATGTGTTTGTCATTTGTATTTCCCACACTTTTCTTGGCTAATGCACAGGCGTATGCACATAGTGGAGTACCATGCTTTTTGATGCAGGCATCTTTTTGCACGTTTTTTTGTACATAGGCAGCCCATTTAAATCATTTGACTGCATAAATGCGATGCATAGAAACACGAGGAATTGTGCAAATGTGCATCTTATTCATGGTGCAAATGGTGCCCCAAGGAGTACAGCTTGTCCTTGGCACATGGTTCACTTGCAGCACGCTGAAATCATTGGGATGCCAGTTCCATTTCTCAGCGGCAAGGAGAATTAATTGCCAGTGTAGCCCGACTATAGCCTGATTCTCCAAATTTCTATAACAATCTTATACTCTTATTCTACTATGATTACCAGAATTGAATCCATGGGCCAATATGTAGAAACTGAAATCTTACCATGAGAGGTCGCTCACATTCAACCTGCACATACTCATAACACATACCTCCTTATAGGCGTGCGCACAGGGTGTGTCGGGTGTGCCTGGTCACACCCTAATCACCTAGTGCACATTAGCATTATCGCTCTGTGTGCGGGCGGGGATATGAAAAAGATCTCACTCTTACCAGCTCAGCCATAAGAGAAGTGCTAAAGCACTTCTCTTTCATTGTGCCAGCAGGGAGATGAATGCATCTGGGCCATATACATGTAGACACACACATGGGAACGAGGGACACCTTTTAGCAAAAGTATGTAGGCTTCGGACACACCCTCTGCCACGCCCCTTGGAGGAGAATGGTACATAAAAAAGATTAGTTAACCCCCCAAGTGCTTTTTTTTTTTTTTTACCAATACTATTTCTTTATATTGGCTTTTGGAATTTACAAATGCAGCAGTTTAGAAATTGAAGGAAAGGTTTAGCACTGGGAAACACTTATTGAAAGATAAAATGTGCATTTTATGCATGATCTGCCTACATCCTGACTTTATATACAGTATAACTATATAGATCAGACCAAAATGAGGAACAAAGGAGGAGGAAAGAGGGACAGAGGGACACTGTTCCAAATCAGGGACAGTTGGGAGCTATGCATAACATTCCCATTTGTGCATCACAGCGCACTGCTGTATATGAGCAATTGAGTTGCAATTTGAAATGTATTGCAATGCACCCCTTTCAGTGAGATACAGGTTGTCAGTTGTTAGATACACCATAAAAAAAAAAAACATTTAAAGAAGGGTATCTTAATTTCATGACTGAATGACAAAATTGGCCATATTTTGCATTGTGAAGATTATAATTTTGCAACCACTTTGTTGTTCACACTTTTGCGCTGCGGTAACAGGCGTGATGCAGTGCGCATTACTGCTGTAACAATGTTTCCAGGCCTGTGACCTGATGTGGGTCTGCCATTGTTACTGGTTACCTCTCCAGCCCATGTGAGCTTGGGAGAAGGGAATGAGTGGCATACTTTTTGGGACTTTATCCAGAAAATGTCTATCAACGCTGCCTAGATGCCAGCCGACGCTAACCAACGCTCACTGACACTTAGAACACACTGTAACTTGCAAGAAGTGCTAAATCCTTGACTCTAGGTCCAGAAAACTCAGGACTATGGAGCATAGAATTGCTGACACTGGTGCACTGCAAAGTCACTGACTACCCACTTCAGCCTGGCACCAGCTAGAGGTAGCTTGTGGTGAATTCCCATATGGCTGCAACTCTCAACTGATACTCTGTACAATTCAGGGCCCAGACTGCAGGCGCCCCTTTTGCACTTTTAGCTCCTCAGGGTCCACTGACTATGTACCCCCTTTGCTACTTCAGGGTCCTCAACCTAGGTACCCCCTTTACAGCTAGCTGACACTGGATCCCAGAACCTCCTCCCGAGTGGTCTCCTCTAGCACTTCAGGCAGACCCCCAGGGGCAATCCTCAGTACTCATGACCTGTGTAGGCTTTCCTGGGACTGGACCCCTCTCACTCTCCGCTGGTTTTCGGCACACCGGATCCCCTCAGCTCAACTCAGCACTCTCTCTGGATCCTCAGGCGACACCCCGAGACAGGAGGAGAGACATCCATTCTATACCTCCTGGGACTCTGCTCCCACCAAAGACCCCGAGCCATGCGCCCCCTTCAGACTTATATCCTCCCCCAGAATCCTCTGTGGCAGAATCTGCCTCTTTGGGTAGATACAAGCCTGAATGTATCTCTGATTGGGTTTCCTTCACTGCCCTATCAGAAGCCTCCTTTAGAGCCAGTGGGGACACTCCCCTTCTCAGAGGACACACTGTGAGGCTCTAGGGAGCGAGCACGTGCCGCCGGAGGCGCGCTCCCGCGCGGTCACGGACCCCCCCCCCCCCCCCCCGCGCGTGTGCCCGGCGGACCCTATGTCCACCGGGCACTCGCGATCGTCCGTTACACCGGAAGAAAGGCAGGCGGCTAATGTAAACAAAGCCGCCTGTCATTCTTCCCTGTGTAAGAATGGAGATCAGACCGTTGATCTCTGTTCTTACACTAGTAGCCACAGCCAATCACAGTTAGAAACACGCCCCTAGGACACACCTAACCCCTCCCTCTCTAATACAGTTAACTCCTTCACTGCCAGTGTCATTTTTACAGTAACAGTGCATATGTATAGCACTGATTACTGCAGTAATGTCACTGGTAACCCTCAAAAGTGTCAAAAATGTCAGTCAAGGGTCCGATCTGTCCGCCGCAATGTCGCAGTCCCGCAAAAAAAAAAATCGCAGATCGCCACCATTACTCGTTAAAAAAAAAAACAACAAAAATGACAAAAATCTTTCCCTTTGTTAGTAAACGCGATAACTTTTGCGCAAACCAATCAAAATACGCTTTTTGCGATTTTTTTTTTTTACCAAACATATGTAGCATAAAACAAATTGGCCGAAAATGTTAAAAATTTTTTGACTTTTTTACATTTTTTTGGGGGAATTTCATATAAAACAATTTGAAAAATATTGTTATTTTGGCAAAATTGACGCTCTTTTTTTGTTTATAGCGCATGATCAAAAAATTGCACAGGTGATCAAATACCACCAAAAGAAAGCTCTGTTTGTGGGAAAAAAAGGACGTCAAATTCGTTTAGGTACAGTGTCGCACGACCGCGCAATTGTCCGTTAAAGTCACGCAGTGCCGAATCGCAAAATAGGCCCTGGTCAGGAAGGGGGTAAAATCTTCCGGGGCTTAAGTGGTTAAAGCCCAACAGAACTTTTGGTTTCAATCAGCTTAATACATTTCGGTTTAAAAAGCAGTAACATCCCAAGTACAAAAGGTGATGCTCTGCCAGCATGCTGCAGAAATATCTCTTGCTTGCGTAGTAGTCTCTCTGAAGATGACTGATATCCTTCTGAGTCAGATATAGAGCTCTCCAATCAGAAAAGCTCCCATTCCCTGCTCAATGCAAAGCTATAGCTCAGACTCAGTGGAGTAAGAAGAAAAAAAAAAAAAAAAAAACGACTGAAAGACTTTGAAGATTTTTTGTTTTAGTACTCCAAGAATGTATTTAGTTGACTTAAACGAAATGCTCAGCGGTGTTAATTTTGTCAACGAAAATATTTTCGTCAAGTTTTTCGTCAGCAGCCTTTTTACGGTGACCATAGTGTGCTTTGCTTAGCAGCAATTAGCAGGCTGTGCAGCCAGCATTACATGCCTCCGAGTTCTCAGACGACTGTCCAGAGCAGCCCAGTGCATTATAGGTCTCCAGACGAGAGTCCCACTCCTGACGACGACCGTCCAGAACAGAGACCACTGTGAGTGTGTACATTACAATTACAGGCCTCCCCTCAGACCACCCTCTGTCCAGAGCACTCTGGGCATTACAGGTCACCCCTGACCACCAGAAACCAGAGCACTGTACAATACAGGCCATCCCTCAGACCTGAGACCACCATCTAGCACTCTGCAGCTTTACAGGCCTCTCAGAGTCAGACCACCATCCCAGAGCACTGTGCTTTACAGTCCCCCCCCCCCCTCAAACCATTATCCAGTGCACTGTGCAGCATTACAGGCCTCTCTCATACCACCATCCAGAGCACTGTGCAGCATTACAGGCCTCTCATACCACCATCCAGAGCACTGTGCAGCATTATGGGCCTCCTCAGATCATCGTTCAGAGCATTGTGTAGCATTATAGGCTTCTCAGACTACCATCCAGAGCCCTGTGCAGCACTACAGGCCTCCTGATACCACCCTCTGGAGTACTGTGTAGCATTACAGCCACCGACCAGAGCTTTGTGCAGCATTACAGGCCTCCTCAGACCACCGTCCAGAGCACTGTGTGCAATGCATTACAGGCCTCCTCTTCAGACTGTCTATGTCCAGAGCACTGTGTGCATTACAGGCCTCAGCAGACCACTGTCCAGAGCACAGTATACTTTACAGGCCTCCTCAGACCACCATCCAGAGCACTGTGCAGCATTACAGACCTCCTCAGACCACCGTCCAGAGCACTGTGCAGCATTACAGTGCTCCTCAGACTGTCAACTGTGGCAAAATCTGTATCTGTGAGCTTGTTCAAACCTTAATGCCATATGTAGCGCCCTCCTAGGTAGGTGCTAAAGTGAGTGTTTGGTTTCTCTGCCTAACAGAGAGACAGTAGGTAAATGTATGTGCTGTCTGCTTAACAATGGCTGTGGTTGTTTATCTGAGTCTGCTCAGTGTGCTCGGGTGCTGCTCATGCTGCTTTGAGAAGTTTCACATTGGTCTAGTGTAGCTATTGAATGTACTGGACAGTGGGTGGAAACCATGCAGATGAGAGCATGCATGTCCATACAGCCCTGGCCAATTAGAAGGGGATGTGCCCCAATGCTGGGTGACTGTATTTATATTTGATGAGCACATGGGCTCTGAGTCTTCCTCTAGAGAGATGTCCAGGTGGGAAGGGGGCCTGCTGCCCCTCCTCAGGCACAGGTTGCCATGCGGCTTCAGGTGGGTGACCTGAGGGCCTGAAACATTAAAGCTGAAACCCATGGTTCTCTCGCAAGCTGACTGAGGGAGAATGTCCATGGATCCTGTCTGGTATCACGGAGGAAGGTGACCTAAGGCCAGGGCCTTGTGAGTACAGACCCCTAAAGGGATCGTAGAGACTGAGGTTGCTAAACCTCCTTCTTGGTACAAGAAGTCAGCGTACTGGGTGTAAGCTAAAGGACATTGGCTAGTGTCTTGAAGAGGCAAAGTCCACTACATTCTTTCTGCTACAAAGGGACTTGTTTATTCTGTACAGCCTGATAATGTGCTACACAGTTCTATTGAGAAAGCTGTCCTTACTTGAAAAGTGAATAGGTAATTCTGAGTATCCTACTGAATCCCTTCTCCTATCCAACTTCTCCAGATAAAACATCAAAAACAAATCCCCTAGACTGGTCATTGGGGATAATGAGCATAAGAGTGTGTGCATCTGGTTGTGTGAAAATACTCAGTGTCTGGCTGTGGATTAATTAGTGGGAGACCCGGTCAAACAAGAATTCCAGCGGCTCCTGCGGGCGTAGCGCTACACATAAATAATAACATATTAAATTTTTTCACCCCAGGAGTATATAATGAGTATAGAAATAGAAATGCTTAAAAAAGTAATTACAATTAAACTAAACACATTAGATTTTAGTTGACTAAAATAATTTTATTAGACTAAAATGTACTGGAGATTTTAGTAGACTAAAATATGACTAAAACTAGAACAATTGCAGATGGGACAAAAACTAAAATGGCATTTTAGTCAAAATACTATAACTAAAACGAAATTGAAAATAAATGTCAAAATTAACACTGATTCTCAATTGTGCTACAAGGTGGCCCATTCATTTAAAAAGTGGTGCCAATGCCCCTCAATGATTAAAAACATGTATGTGACACCTTTTTTATGCAACATACCACAAAGCATGACGTGTAACAATGCACTACCTGAACTAACATGCTTTAACATTTTAGCCCAAAACTATGAAAATAGTACTGCTCAAATGTCCCCCCAAACCTGTTTCAGTCAGATCAGCATGTGAAAAGGCTGCTTGGAAGACTTGGCTCATCAGGCTCTAGTAGACTTTAACAAAATGGTGGCCGTCTCCACACAGACACCGACTCCCTGTTGCTTAAATGTGAATGAGATGGGTAAAAGATGTCTTCAGCTCCTGTTCTCCACCTGTAGAGAACTCCTTAGATGCGTTTTGCCATTTTTGGGAGCTTAATTGTAGAGGACTCTATGATTAAGCCCTAAAAGGGCTAAATACATCTGAGGCGTTCTCTGGAGGTGGAGAACAGGAGTTGAAGCCATCTTTTACCCATCTCATTCACATTTATGCAACAGGGAGTCAGTGTCTGTGTGCAGACGGCCACCATTTTGTTGATGCCTCACATTGGTTGCAATAGAGCACAGTAAAAACGGGGGGGGGGGGGGGGGGGCTAGGGGTTTATGGTATTTGTGCCTGCAAAGACTTTCGTTTTTTTGTTGTATGAGGGCTTCTAGAGGCATTATGGTATATTCTGCTTTTGAAACATAGTTTCTTCATAATGTATCATTGTTTTTTTGCCTTTTTTTTTGCAGTACACTAAAGAGCAGGCAGGGGAGGCTACAAAGGTGGCCATCGATATTGGCTATCGTCATATTGACTGTGCTTTCATCTATGGCAATGAGGTGGAAGTTGGCCGTGCTATCAACACAAAGATTGCTGATGGAATTGTGAAGAGAGAGGACATTTTCTACACAGGAAAGGTATAAAATTGTATGTTTATGCAAAAAAATTCAATTTCAGCCACCACTTTGAACAGACTGTTTTCTCCAATTAATTGTAAAGAAACAAAAAAACAACTTTAAATAAATTAAAATAATCCTGCATGTCTATCTTTGTGGCACAGAAACAAAGTCACAATGTTTTTTTTTTTTATTTATTTAATAATTAAAGTGGATGTTAAGTCATCTATGACTTAATTCTGTCATATATAAAGATATAATGTGCAGTGTGTGTTTTTTAAAAATGATTCCACAAAATACCTCACTTTACAGCACCGCTGAGCGCTCACGTGACCTACTGGCATTCTCCTTCCTCAGTCTGAGCACTACAGTGGGAGGTGCTGTGTTTCCCCGCTGACGTTAGCCGGGGGGAGAGGAGCAGGAGGTCACGTGAGCGCCAAGTAGCACTGTAAATAAGGTATTTTGCGGAATAATTTTGAAAAAACACACACACTGCACATTACATCTTAATATAAGAGAGGGAAATACAGGATTTGTCATTAGTAATTTTATCATATTAAGTGGCCAAAGGGCAGGGAGGATGACTAACACAGACTCCCGAGCTGACAGGCAGGGAGGGAGGGGGAGAGAGGAGAGCACCGGAATGATGGTGAGGGGGAGAGAGGAGAGCAGCGGGATGACAGAGGCACGCCCGTCAGTAATCAGGGATCAGCAGATATGATTACTGTGGTCAGTACAGACAGAGGGACACAGGAACAGGCAGGATCAATCAGGTTTTTAGAACATAGAAGGGGACAAATGACACAGCACAATCACAAGATCTATGCTGTGTATCCTGCTGTAAAGGATCAGGATCATTTATTTATTTTAGGGTTAGAACCACTTTAAATTAAATTTCAAATGATAAATAAAATTTCCCTACATGGGGTTTTTGTTATCTGTGGTTTATGTGACCTGCGTTGTGCATTCTTTTTTCCTTTTTTCTTTGTAATTAATATGTATACTCAATTTGCTAAACAAAAATATATTATTATATTAAGATCAATTCATCAATTAATAAATAAAATTTTCCTGAATGTAGTGCTTCTCTCCTTGTGTTCATGTGACTTCTTGTGGTAGAATGTACATTTAATCCCTAATGATTTTTTCCAGTATATTTGGCAATGTTCAATTTTAATAATTACATTTTTCTTTTATTACATTTTTTTGTTTTAGGTTTGTTTTTTGTTTTTTTTACCTGAACATCCTGCCCTTTGCACTTTTTGTTTCAGGTTGACACTGCCAAGCCACTGCTTTGCCAATAGCAGCAAAACTTTCACCCTGCCATGCTCATCTTTTTAGTTGGCTGTTGGTCCGCTTATCTAATTTACTTTATAAGTGCCCAATGGCCAACTGAATGAGCTCACATGGCAGACTGACAACAATGCTGCTAATTGCAAAGCAGTAGTTAGGCGCTCTCAGCGTGCAACAGGCAGGGCCGGTGCTTCCACTAGGCAAACTAGGCAGCCGCCTAGGGCGCATTGCCACCTAGGGGCGCAGCCACGAATCGGCACTCTCCTTTATTAATGATCCCTGTGAGCTGAGGGGAGGGGCAGCAGTGGGGGAGGAAGAAGGGACAGAGGAAGATGCTAGGTGTCTGGGGCAGTGGCGGAACTACCAAGCCTTGGCTTTCCACCAATGTTGGGGGGGGCCCCAAGAGGCAGGAAGGGAGCCCACCGGAGTGCTGCCTGCATGATGACCCTCTTCGGCTGGAGCTGTGATGAGCACTGTGGTCCAGGAGAGGAGTGTCCTAGGAAAAGGAATCCCAGTGAAGGAGGACAGAACGTGGGCCACTCTCTTCATACCGCTCAGTGAGCGTCCCCAGAATAGGGGATCGGGGTCCCTGGGTGTGACATGGAGGATCCCTGGTGTGAAAGGGAATCGGGGTCACCAGGTGTGTCATGGGGAATCTGAGTCACCAGGTGTGACATGGGGGATAGGGGTCACCGGGTGTAACAGGGATTCGGGGTCACCAGGTGTGCCATGAGGAATTGGGGTTCCTGGGTGTGCCATGGGGGATTGAGGTCCCCAGGTGTGACATGGAGGAACATCAGGGTCCCCAGGTGTGACATGGAAAAACATCAGGGTCTCTCCGGGTATGACATGGAGGAACATCAGGGACCCCTGGTGTGACATATAGGAATTGGGGTCACTGGGTATGACAGCATGACATGGAGGAACACGGGGTTCCCTGGGTGTGACATGGAGGAACATCGGGGTCCCTGGGTGTGACATAGAATGACATCAGGGTCCCCAGGAGTGACATGGAGAAATATGGGGGTCACTAGGTACGACAGCATAACATGGAGGAACCATCAGATCAGGGTCACTGGGTATGACATAGAAGTTTTTAACCCCTACCCTTTTTTATTCTTTTTGGGGGGGGGGGCGCAAGTAGCTGGTCTTGCCTAGGGCGTAAAATAGTCTAGCACCGGCCCTGGCAACAGGAAGGGCTTTTACAAAAGATCTCCAGGTAAGAAAACTTTTAATAGATTAAAAAAAAATGATTTAAGTAAATTGTATTCAGTAAGGCATGATGCCAAACATACTGAAAAAAAAATTAAACTTTTTCATACACTTTTAATCACTTAGTAATCTTAGGGTGATTCTAGACGCTGTTTTTTTTGTTAGGGATTCCAATGCTGGACAAGGACAAGCCGCATTATTTGGAAAACTATGTGGGACCAAAAAACATGGCAAAATTAGGAATTGTAAAATTGTGAGTGTGGGGAAAAAAATAAAAAAAAAACGAGAATTTGAAGAATCAAATGTAACAGTAGGATTATAAGTAGGAAGTATAAAAGGTGAACTCAAGCTTTGAGCATTTGAAGTCAGTGAACTACATAAAATATTTTAACTTTGGGATGCCTTATTAATCAGACTCAGTTATAAAATACGGGTATTGTACGCACCTGATTATTGATGATGCTGATTAAATCCTGTGTAGCTGGGTCTGTGTGCTTTATTTTAAATTTTGTAGTTAATTCCAGGGAATGCATCATTGGCTAGCAGCTTTATCGAGATCTAAGCCCTAGCTGGATTACATTTGTCAAAATTTGCTAAAGTACCATGTATCATTTAGGCCCCTTTCACTCATACGGTCCGTTCAGTTCATCAGTTCAGTCACGTCAAAATGTATCAGTTTTCCATCCGTTTTTCATCCTCTTTTCATCAGTTATTATCCGTTTTTCATCCATTTTTCATCAGTTGTTATCTGTTTTTCATCCCCTTTCACAGGCCCCTTTCACACATGCTGTCTGTTTGTCCGTTTTTCATCCATCCGTTGAAGGATGAAAAACGGACATCAGTGTATCTCTATGTAAAAATGGATGACAACGGATGATCATCAGTTAACATCCATTTTCATCAGCTTCCTTCAATGTCCGTTTTTCTGAAAGGACGAATGCCCTATTTTTCATCCGTCAAAAAAACGGATCGGACGAAAAACGGATGACAACGGATGAAAAAAGGATGACAACGGATGAAAAACGATGACAACGGATGAAAAACAGATGACAACTGATGACCAACGGATGAAAAATGGATGAAAAAAAATGGATAAAAAACGGATGGAAAACTGATACATTTTGACGTGACTGAACTGATGAACTGAACGGACCATATGTGTGAAAGGGGCCTAAAACTCAATGTCTTCATGAAACAATGTTTTCACCCTTTTTTCATGTTAGTTCTGCTGTTCACCTTCAGATTCCTACAGCTATTTCCTGGTCATGTGCACTCGCTCCAATGTTGACTACATATCATTGCTGTCGACTGGCCCCCCAGTTATCTTTTCCCCCCATAGGGAATTGAGAACAGTGTATATTAGCATCTCATGTTACTCATACCCATTAAAAAAAGTATATAAAGACAGGCATATCTTAGAAAGGTCTTTTAAATAATTAAAAAATGCTGTTCCCTGACAAAAAATCCAACGTCAATCATATCATTAAGCAATGTAGATCTTCGTCAATCAGAATGACCTGTCACCCAATTATGTTACATCACAAATGCCACTCCCATCACATATAACAAATTGCTGCCCATGCCATACTTGGTCAATGCTGTCACCCAGGATCCCTGGCCAGGGATCTATTATTTAGCAGCAGTAGTGCGAGAGTGAGACAGTGGGCTATGTTCTGAAAAATATCTTATATTTCCCAGCTATGAGACTATAACCTTACAGGAGACATGTGTCATGCTCCCCAGCTGTGAGACTTTACCTGTTCTGAAGTTATCGCATGGTTCCCAACCATGAGACAGTGGACTGTTTTGCAAACTACCTCATGGTCCCCAACTGTGAGGGCTAAACTGTTCTACCTTCACATCAGACAGGTCAAATCGGATGTCAAATCTCAGCCTATTGCCGGCAATGGCATCGCTCCAATCGGTGCGACGCCGACTTTGTGGTGCCGCACCAATTTCCAAAATGAGTTCCTGCACTACTTTTGCAAACTTTGAGGGTGACTTAATAGACATCTGTGCATGAACTCCACAGATGTCTTTCAAGTCACCCCTGAAGTCGGACTGAAATGCGGCTTTGAAATGGCGTGAGTTCAGATGAAGCTTTACAATTTCAAAGCCGATGTTCAATGTGAACAAGTGATTACTGGGAGAAAACTGTCCTCTGCCAATTGTTAAGCATTTTGGAGTATCCCATGACCCTTACCCCTCACCTGCTAAAGTTCTGTAAGAAATTAATCGTAAAAAGATATCCCCTAGACTGTTTAATGGAGCCAGTAATGGTGGGGGGGGGGGGGGGGGGGGGGAGTACCACGCTTCAAGGGTAATAGTTGTATCTTAGAGTAAGCTCTTATATATTCAGTAAACACATGCTAATATAAAATCTTAAATTATTCTATAAATATATGCTGAAAAACAGTGTGCTGATATACAATATAACACTCAATTAATAGAATATAAACTATAAAATAATAACTATCAATAAAAAAATGTTCAAATACATATGAAAATGTGTGCCGTGATATATGTGTGACAAATCATATATCAATAATAAATATAAAGTGCAATAGTATTCCTTTTAATTAAATAATAAAGTGCTTATAATTCAAAATTACGTGGGATTGTGCAATAATGCAAATAATTATCAGCTTTGGTGACAATAATAGTAATACTTCAAAGTGCAAAGTGCCAAAGACTTAAAGTGTCATCATTCCACTTTCAGACTTTCCAGACTGAATGGACAGGCCTGTGTGATTGTTAGTGTCAGGGATCCACTGCTATACACAGGCGCACTGGTGCCGCAAACCGGCAAACGCCTATACGCATGCGTGTACGAAGAGGCGCCTTGAATAGCTAGAGGCTACCTTAGTATAGCTAGAGGCTACCTCAGTGTGGTTCGAGGCTACCTCCGTATAGCTCGAGGCTACCAAATTGGCCTATTTAAACACAGCTGTCACTACAGGAAGTTGCTGTGTTATCTTCAGCTCTGCCTTGTGATCCTGTGTTCCTGTGTACCTGTTGTTCCTGATTATTTGACCCGGCTTCCTCTTGTCTTTGCTACTTGCTGCCCGCCCTGACCTTTGGCTCGTCTGACTACTCTCTTGGTTAACCCTTGTCTGCTTCTCTGCTTCTGGACCAGAACCTGCGCTCTGCCTGGCTGGGTGATCCTGGGGACCGCGACCTGGTGCTAGCTTGCAGCGTAGTCCAACCCCACCATTAGGGGCCCTGGTGAAAACCAGCTAACACTTAGACTCCGCACCTCAGGTGAACCTGTGTCCTTATCAGAGTACTTACCTTGGTGTCCATACGGCATCCAGCTCTGCTACCACGGCCTTCTCATCAGGTGAGAGTTCTCTCTATTAGTCAGGCTCCATCTGCCATCCTGACAGTATAACACAGCCACTGACCGAGCCTGCACAAGGGATCTCTCCGATGGATGAGATATGTCAGCATCTGGCGGCTCTTACTCAGGCCGTGAAATCCCTTCAAGAGGTGTATACCCAGTTGGAAGGACGTGTGCTGTTCCTGGTCTCTTCTGCTGACCCTACCGCAGATCCAGCTTCCTCATCCGCCACACCTCCCACGGGGACCACGCCAGGACCCACGGTGGTCATGTTGCCCCCGGAACCGAGAGTCCCTACACCAGAAAGATTCAGTGGAGACCGCAGCAAGTTCCGTGCATTCCGCAATGCATGCAAATTATATTTTTCCTTACAACCCCGGACCTTCTCGCTGGAAGCCACAAAAGTGGGTTTCAACATCTCCCTCCTTCAGGGAGAACCCCAGGCTTGGGCCCATCGTCTGTTAGAAGAACGCAGCATGCAGCTTGACTCCCTTTCGTCCTTTCTTAATGCGATGGCCCAGCTCTACGATGACCCACAGCGGACCTCCACCGCGGAAACCGCACTCATGCTCCAACAAGGCCGAAGAGCTGTGGAGGACTACGTTACCGACTTCAGGCGGTGGAGCGCAGATACCTACTGGAACGATGCGGCCTTACGTCACCAGTTACGTCTTGGTCTTTCAGAGGGGCTGAAAGATGAGCTGGCCCGTGTGGGTGTACCAGAGACTTTGGAGGAATTGATCGCACTGGCGATCCAGATTGATCGTCTGCTCCGCGAACGCAGAGCGGAGCGATATACCCAGCAGTCTCGCCCAGTCTGGATGTTGCCCCGAGTACCCAATCCCGGACGTCCTTTTCCCACCAGTCTCGTCCCTACAGATCCGGCTCCTGCTACACCGGTACCGGACACCTCGTAACCCATGGAGCTTGGACTCATGCGACCTTCCCTGACAGCAGAAAAACGTTTTCGCCGGAGACAGAACAATCTGTGTCTGTACTGTGGGGAGGCCGGTCACTATGTACACTCCTGTCCTGCAAAGCTGCATAAGTGCTTCTCCATCTCGCCCTCAAGCTATCCGGCACCCTCTTCCAGCACTACTCACCTGGCTCTGTCTGTTCTTTTTCAGCTTCCGGAAGGTATGGTTCCAGTCACCGCAATAATTGACTCTGGAGCATGCAGCTGCTTTATTGACTTGTCATTTGCAGCACAACAGCACATTTCCCTTCGACCCAAGTCACAAGGACTCTCCGTATTTTTGGCAGATGGTTCATGCATCAAGTCTGGATTGGTGACCCAAGAAACCCCTCCTTTACCCGTAACTCCTGTTGGAAATCACAAGGAGCTCCTGAGCTTGGACGCCATTGCTTCCCCCCTATTTCCAGTCATTTTGGGGCTGCCTTGGCTTCAGGCACATAACCCATCGATCAACTGGGCCTCCGGAGACATCCAATTTCAGTCTTCCTACTGCCAGAACCACTGCTTGCCGATGCCCCTCAGTTCCCCCAGTATCTTGCTATGCACAGACTCTGATAAAGAGACACGGTCTCTCGTACCTGAACCCTACCACGAGTACCTGGATGTTTTTAGCAAACAAGGGGCTGAAACTCTCCCCCCCCCCCACCGTCCCTATGATTGCCCGATTGAGTTACTCCCAGGAGCTGAGATTCCCTTCGGTCGGATCTTCCCTCTATCAGAACGTGAGTTGGGAAACCTTAAAGAGTACGTGGAAGAAAACCTGAAGAGAGGGTTCATCCGCCCATCCACCTCCCCGGCAGGAGCAGGAATCTTCTTTGTAGAGAAGAAGGACCATTCTCTTCGGCCCTGTGTTGACTACCGGGAACTGAACAAGATAACAGTTAAAAATCGTTACCCCCTTCCACTGATCCCCGAACTTTTTCAAAGACTGAGGTCCGCTTCTCTGTTTACTAAGCTGGACCTGAGGGGAGCCTACAATTTGGTCCGCATTCGTGAAGGGGACGAGTGGAAAACGGCCTTCCGTACCAGGTTTGGCCATTACAAATATCTGGTGATGCCTTTCGGCCTTTGTAAAGCCCCGGCGACTTTTCAACATTTTGTCAACGACATTTTCAGAGATTATCTAGATGTCTTTGTAATTGTTTACCTGGACGACATCCTAGTCTTTTCTGCTTCCCTGAACCAACACCGGGAACACGTCAAGAAGGTCCTCCACCGTCTTCGGCAACATAGGCTATACGCCAAACCAATAAAATGTGAGTTCGAACAACGGAGTATTCAGTTTTTGGGACTCATAATTTCTTCCACAGGCATCAAGATGGACCCACAAAAGGTCTCTGCCATCCTGGACTGGCCAGCACCCTCAGACAAAAAGGGGGTACAACGTTTTATTGGTTTTGCCAATTTCTATAGTTTATTAAAGGATTCTCCGCCATCATTGCTCCTATTACGCAGCTAACCAAGCAGAACAATCGTTTCTGTTGGACCTCTGAGGCACAGGCCGCCTTCAGTACTTTGAAGGGACTATTCACCACCGCACCAATCCTGAGCCACCCTGATCCCACTTTGCCCTATCTACTTGAAGTGGATGCCTCAGAAACGGCTGTAGGTGCTGTCATTTCCCAACATCAGGGTCTTAAAGATTTAGTCCACCCTGTGGCTTTTTTCTCCCGCAAGCTTTCACCAGCAGAGAAAAATTATGATGTGGGTGATCGGGAGTTGTTGGCCATCAAGGCCGCCCTGGAGGAATGGAGGTATCTATTAGAAGGAGCAGCACACCCTATCCTGATCTATACAGATCATAAAAGCCTTGAATATTTAAGGACAGCCAAGCGCCTGAAGCCACGCCAAGCTCGTTGGGCATTATTTTTCTCCCGATTTTCTTTCCACATTACGTATCGGCCTGGATCAAAGAACGTTAAGCCTGATGCGCTCTCCCGGATGTTTGACGACCCTAAGGAGACTTCAGCGCCAGACACCATCCTATCCCCAAACCACTTTCTGCTGCTTCAACCTGACCTGCTGTCCCTTATGCAACAAGCCTCGAGGGATGTCCCCTGCCTCCCTGGAATTACATCATCTTCCCGAGATGGACTATTATGGCGGGGTAACAAGATTTTTGTCCCTGAAAGCACTCGAGTGATGATCCTTGGCCTGTGCCATGACCACCCTTTGGCGGGTCACTTTGGGGTTCACAAGACTCTGGACCTGATACAACGCACGTTCTGGTGGCCTGATTTAGAAAGGGACTGTAAACAGTATGTAGGAGCATGCCCCATCTGTAACCGGAGCAAGACGGTTAGAAGCAAGGCCTGGGGGTTACTCAGACCACTGCCAGTCCCAGATAGGCCATGGAAAATGATTTCCATGGATTTCATTGTTGAACTCCCTCCGTCTGAAGGTTGCTCTGTCATTTATGTAGTGGTTGACCGTCTATCAAAGATGGCTCACTTTCTGCCACTAAAGAACACCCCCTCCGCCTCAGAGACTGCTCAAATATTTATCAAGGAGATAATCAGGCTTCACGGGATCCCAGCGGACATCGTTTCCGAGAGAGGGGTCCAATTCACCTCCCAGTTCTGGAGATCCCTGTGTGAAACCCTACAGATCAAGCTATCCATGTCATCAGCATACCACCCCAAATGAACAAACAGAGGACAAATCAAACTCTCGAACAGTATATTCGGTGCTTTACCACGTTTGTCCAGGATAACTGGGTGTCATTATTACCTTTAGCGGAATTTGCCTATAACAACGCCAAACACTCAGCCACAGGCCAGTCACCATTCTTTGCCAACTACGGCTTCCATCCATCATTTTTCCCTTGTGTTGTCTCTGAGTCCACAGTCCCTGCAGCTCGGAGTGTCGCTGAATTCCTCAATCTCAACAGCAAACTGCTACAGGAAGCTATGGTCAAGGCGCAGGCAGCTAACAAGGTGATCTTCGACAAGAAGAGGAAAGGTGAACTGATCCTCCAACCAGGGGACAAGGTTTGGCTATCAACAAATAACCTCCGCTTGGCCTGCCCCTCGAAAAAATTGGCACCCAAATTTATTGGGCCATTTCCAGTAAAAAGGAAACTTAACGAGGTATCCTACGAACTGATCTTGCCAGAGTCACTTAAAATCCACCCTGTATTTCACGCTTCGCTGTTGAAGCCTGCCTTACCTGACCCCTTTCCGGGTAGGGATTCTAGGCCTCCTGACCCTTGGTGATTGACGGTGATGAGGAATTCGAGGTGGAAGCTATCTTGGACTGCAGAAGGAGGAGGAACCAAATACAATTCCTGGTTAAATGGAAGGGCTATGGCCCAGAGGAGAATTCCTGGGAGCCCGAACAGGATGTCCATGCCCAGGAATTAATTCGGGCTTTTTTCCGCAGCCATCCTCAGAAAAGGAATCTTTTGGGCACCCGGAGGTTGCCCAGAAGGAGGGGGCAATGTCAGGGATCCACTGCTATACACAGGCGCACTGGTGCCGCAAACCGGCAAATGCCTATATGCATGCGTGTACGAAGAGGCGCCTTGAATAGCTAGAGGCTACCTTAGTATAGCTAGAGGCTACCTTAGTATAGCTAGAGGCTACCTCAGTGTGGTTCGAGGCTACCTCAGTATAGCTTGAGGCTACCAAATTGGCCTATTTAAACACAGCTGTCACTACAGGAAGTTGCTGTGTTATTTTCAGCTCTGCCTTGTGATCCTGTGTTCCTGTGTACCTGTTGTTCCTGATTATTTGACCCGGCTTCCTCTTGTCTTTGCTACTTGCTGCCCGCCCTGACCTTTGGCTCGTCTGACTACTCTCTTGGTTAACCCTTGTCTGCTTCTCTGCTTCTGGACCAGAACCTGCGCTCTGCCTGGCTGGGTGATCCTGGGGACCGCGACATGGTGCTAGCTTGTAGCGTAGTCCAACCCCACCATTAGGGGCCCTGGTGAAAACCAGCTAACACTTAGACTCCGCATCTCAGGTGAACCTGTGTCCTTATCAGAGTACTTACCTTGGTGTCCATACGGCATCCAGCTCTGCTACCACGGCCTTCTCATCAGGTGAGAGTTCTCTCTATTAGTCAGGCTCCACCTGCCATCCTGACAGTTAGGCTCTGCACTGTTTGGGGAAAAAACAGTTAAATAAACAGCTGCTCCTTCAGGGGTAGCGCTACATTAGCCCCGTAAAATGCCAAAAAAACAACAGGGTTCAGCTCATATAGACTTCCCATATCAGGTTAGGCACTATGTTTGGGGTTCAAAAACTTTCTGCCTGGTTCTTCGAACCAACCAGCAAACCAAACCGGTTCGCTCATCTCTATTTATCATTACTAGGATGGGAACAATCTAGGAAACCTTTTGAAAACAGCTGCAGGTCCTCCATTTTCAAGGTAAAATTTGGAAAATCGTGTTAGGAGCTCATGTAAAAGCATCAAAGACCTACAACTAAGTAGACACAACCAGTGGATGCAGACTGGATAGAGAATTCATAATAAAGGAAACAGGGACTGCAGAGCCCTAACTGACCTTAGCTGTATATGATAGGTGTATCAAAATAAAAGATGTGCAAATTCTTACTGTTGGTTCCTTTAGAAAGACATCCTGAGTAGAGATGAAGAGGACTACTCTTGCTCTCTTTGTGAAAGCAGTATTTTCTTTGCAGAAGTTAAAAAAAAATTCTGCTCAGTCTTATCTATACTGTCACTCTGCAATTACCAAAGCTCATGCTCATTCTGATTGGAGAGCTCTACTTGTGACTTAGCAGGGGTCACCTCTGCAGAGAGACCACTGCTTCTACACAGAAATTCTGGCAGGGGACAATATTTGTTACAGGTCTTTTATAATACCTCATATCACTTTTGTTGACCAAATTATTTTTGTTCACTTTTTATTTCAAGCTGTGGAGTAATAATCAGGCCCCAGAAAGGGTCCGTCCGGCTCTGGAGAACTCTCTAAAGGATCTCGGACTAGATTACATGGATCTTTTTCTAATCCATACCCCTGTGGAGTTTAAGGTATGTTCACACATCATCCCTATACAGGCTTGTATGACAGTGATTTCATTTAAAACACAGTAACCAATTAGAAATTAATTTTCTTTTTTCTGGGGGTTTTTTTTCCTGTAAAATTCAACATATATTTCTTAATATTCTTTAAAATTCCATATGTTCAAGACTAAAGAATAATAAAAAGAATAAAAAATGAAAACTAATTATTCTTCATTCTGAAATTTTAAATGTGATTATTTCATATTTACAAACAGTTGATGGGGCTTTTGCCTTATTTTCCATACTGTATGTTCGCTAGGCTAATCAAATTGACTATTGTTAACACAGCTGAATAGCTCAAGCTTTAATTACACACACACACAGCTTAATGATTCAAAGTACTTTGTCACTCATCTAGAGTCATATTTTAAACGATTGAAACAGGTTTTTTTCAGTAATGCAAAGAACAATTTGCATTGCATAGGATCCATAAAACTCACTCAATGCTAAACTTTTAGTCTTCTAAAGTCACTAAAGTTGAACTTTGGTTAGTAATTTTATTTTTGTATTTCTTGTCGCAAAAAGACAGATTTTTCTCATAATCATATGGTTTGGTCATACCACTGCTTTTTTAAATGCCCCGCTTAGTACTGTTGGTCTGTCTCTTGATGTCTGAAACTCCAATATAAACCAGAATGTGAACATTGTCACTTCTTCTCCCTCCTTCTTCCCAGCCTGGAGACGATCCATTTCCCAAAGACGAAAATGAAAAAGTAATTTTTCACAACACTGATATCCGAGATACCTGGAAGGTAAGCTGGGAAAATTTAGTCATTGATTCTGGGCTCAGTAAAATCTCATATAAACTTTACTGTCAACTCAAAAGTCATTTTAAATTCTTCAGCTTTTAATAAAATAATACCTGGAGATTAGGTTTTTTAATTAGGCACCACTTTTGTGGGGTGAAACTGCTCTGCCCTTGTTTCCAAATTGTAATCTATGTTGTCTTCCTGTCACATAATGGATACATTTGGCTGGGTTAGGCTTTAAGTTAAAGTATAACTAAAGGCAAAACTTTTTGATTAGTTTTGGATAGAGTGGAGAGAGATCAGAACATCTATCAGTTTTTACTGCTGTCTGTACCTAAAGGATAAATCCAGTCAAAACCTAACTAACGCTAAACCTTCTATTTGTCATATTCTAAGACTATGCTATCTATCCCTGTAAAGCAAATATCATTGTACTTACCTTTTCTACACCCGATCTGGTCCGCTCCTCAGCAACGGAAGCTTTGTGCAGGAGAGGACCGACAACGGCTGTGAAATGAATGGGAAGTGACATCACCCAAAGACTTTCTATGGGACTTCCGATGTCGAGTCTTCCGATGTCGAGTGCCTCTCCTGCATTAGCCTCCCCACTGAAGCCGCCCCTGACAGCTCAGCGTGGGACCAGACCAGATCGGATAAGTACAGTGTTTTTTGCTTTACAGGGTTAGATAGAATAATCTTTGAATGTGGCACATAGCAGGTTTAGCCTTAGTTAGGTTTTGACTGGACTTATCCTTTAGGGAGATTCCCCCTCTCTATTTGTCCTGTTTACCATTATCTTTGAAAGTGAAAGTAAAAGAAAATCCCAAATTTTGGGTTGTCCCGAGAAAAGTAATAGAGAGGAAATCTTCCGATGGTGACACTATTTCCGGTGACCTAAGGGTCCCCAAGGAATTCCCTTAATTTGTAGGGATTTCCTCTCACTTCCTGTTGGCTATGGGACAGGAAGTGAAGGGAAATCTCTACACACAAATGAAATGATTTCTAATATTTATAAGCAACAATTTTGTATTATGTTGATAATGCGAGTATTTGATTGCTTTTAGGCACAAGGAAGGATTTTTTCTCATTCAAAAAATTGGTTCACACTTCATGTATATCTGAATATGTTTTGTTTTTTTTTTTAACTATGTAACTGGTGATTTTCAGGCTTTGGAGGCTTGTAAAGATGCTGGACTAGTTAGATCAATCGGAGTGTCTAACTTTAACCGCAAACAAATGGAGCTGATCCTAAATGCACCGGGACTAAAGTACAAACCTGTGTGTAATCAGGTAACTACAATGACTAAATGGAGAAAGACTATGGGAAACAAAGCTATTGTATAGAAAAATAAGGGAAATGTGCACTAGGTGTTTTTATATCAGCATTAGAAGTACTTCTTAGCAATGTCACTTAAAGTGTTACTAAACCCACAACCCACAGCAGTAAAGCATGCTTGTTATACTCACTGTGGACCCTAAGGGGATAATCCTTCGCATTGTATAAAAGCTATTTGATCCTGTCTTCTCTGATCCTCTTCATTCACTGTATCCAAAAAACAACCTGATATTTACAGGGCCAGGAGATGGACTGTACATGTTCAGTTTGGTGTGTATTACTAGAGTTTTTTTTTCTTGGGAGAGTGCATGTGATCAGCACAGGGCCAATCAGCACTACCCAAACATGTCCAGACAGGGGATCAGGGGAGAATGAAAACTCCTACAAGCTTTACTAGGAACTGATACAAATCACAAGGCTGATATATACTGCTGATGAGCAAAGGTATTCATCCATTTACATTTACTAAAATAATTGCTTTTCCATGTTCTGTGTACTGTGGGAGACCAGGTATATTGAATGCAGGTTCTGGGTTTAGTAACACTTTAAGGTTCTCATTTATCTAGGTCAGGGTACAGTGAGTAGTAGTTGATTCCATTTAACTGAACCTGTTCTGTAATGTTGAAAATGTTTTGGGGGCCTTCCTCATTTCCAAAGCTGACCTTTCATGAAAATAGCAGGCTCATTTTACTGCTAGTCCCCTATCCCCCACACAGATTAGCTTAAAAAAACTCTCAAAATAAAAGCTTTGACAAAAAAAGTTACCTTGGCCACAGATTCTGATGCTTCCAGGAGGCACAAAAGATGCCATAAAGCCTCACTACTGTCTCCTAGCAAACCCATGAGAAGATCCCATCCCATTGAAGTGAAGTGAATTGGAGTTCTAGCTATGCATCAATGTGTTTACAATTTTTTTTCTTTTTTTTTACTAAAATATGATTTGAATGTGGTGTTCTCCCTAACCTGTACAATGTTTCTCTCTCAGGTGGAGTGCCACATATTTCTAAATCAGAGCAAGCTGCTGGAATTCTGCAAATCCAAAGACATTGTACTGGTCGGGTACAGCGTCCTAGGCTCCAGCAGAGCTGAGGGCTGGTAAGTACAAATGTAACTAGGTAGAGACCTATGGTGTATATCATACACCCCAAAGTCCTTTCACCCTCCTTCCATGTCCACGTATGCAGATACTGATACTTGCTGTTTGACAGCAAAGGTTCTGTTCTGTGAGTCATAGCTGCTCTAAGCAACTAATTCAGCTATAATCGGCTAAAACAGCTTTTTCCCAAAAGTGTTCGCTAAAATGTGAACAAACATGGATGTTTCACTTTCACGTAAAAACGAAATGCTAAAAAAAGAAAAAAAAATTAGTTTTGTTTTTAAATAAAAGTGTTTCTTTATTAACCCTTTTACATAATTATCCCTAAATTACCCCTTCTTTCACTAATTTTACTTTAACTGTTGGAGGTATGGGAATGTTTCTGTCACATTTGTCATTTTCCTGAATTTACATGTTGGTTTATTTTTTTGTGGCTAGCTGAAATGGAAAAACTGCTCTATGGGTCTCTTCTTTAACTTTTTTTTTTACATACATTTTAAAGTAGGTGTAAACCCTTAGGGTCCTTTCACACGGCCGCTCCGTGTGTCCGCAAATCATCCCATCCGTTTGCGGATGATTTGCGGAAATAATGTAAGTGAATGGCACTGCGGGTGTCAGCGGAATACCATCCGCTGACATCCGATTTTCCTCCTTTCAGTTCTGTTCCGTTTTTACGAATGGAACAGAACCCCATTTTTTCTTCCGTGTAAAAAACGGAAAGGAAGGAAAATCGGATGTCAGCGGTGTCATCCGCTGACATTCGCAGTGCCATATACTTACATTATGTCCGCATATCATCCGCAAATGGATGGGATGATATGCGGGCACACGGAGCGGATGACAGAAATGTCATCCGCTCCGTGGAAAAAAAAAAAAAAAAGTCCCGCAGCGGACCTTTCACACGGAGCGGCCGTGTGAAAGTACCCTAACTGAATGTTAACTTGCTAAAGCACCCTGTATCCTAAACCATTGCTATGGTTTTTTTTTTTAAACACTGCCAATTGTTTATGTGATGCAGTTCTTTACTAAAGGAAATGTCATCCAATTAGGCTGACCATACACTGATCAAAAATTAGTTGGTTCAGTAGAGCAATTGTGGGGCCTCGCTCAAGAGAAGTTGATTGTTCAGGGTTGGAAAACTTTCCATCAATTCAATCATAGTTTGCTGCTGTCAGACTACAGGGTCCCAGGGGAGAATTTCCAATCCTTCACCTTGTATGGATAAGTGAAAAATAACTACCTGTGTATGGCCAGCTTTAGGATTTGCAATTTACTATAACAATAGAAAAAATCAGCTTCCTATCTTTTCTCTAAAAGGATAGACCAAAACTTACCCCAAGTGCTGGAAGATCCTGTGCTCAATGAAGTGGCGAAAAAGGTTGGACGGTCTGCAGCGCAGGTGGCGCAGCGTTATCTACTGCAGAGAGGGATTGTTGTCCTCGCAAAGAGCTTCACTGCAGAGAGAATCAAACAAAACTTCCAGGTGATTCAAGTAAAGATGTTTACTATCCAGAAATGTGTTGACAGTCTATAAGGCCTCTTGCACACGATACTCCTGTTTGAGCATCACCTTTTGGCCTCTTGCACACAATACTTCTGTTTGAGCATCTACTTTTTCCAGACCTTTTTTTTGTATGTATTTGCGAGTATTCGTGCGTATTTGCATGCATTAAGGCTTAAATTACTGACCAAAAGTGCAGATTTTTCTATTTTGTTCTTACTGAAGAATGCACAGCGCTTGTTTACGCACCTGTGTGCACAGGCACATTACAATTAATGGGCTGTATTTTAGCTCAGAAAAAAAAGCTGTACTGAGCTTTTTCAAGCTGTGAGATGCTCAAACAGGAGTATCGTGTGCAAGAGGCCTAAGAAATCCTGGTTAAAGCTCAGCTCTGGCAAAAAGGTTTTATTTTGTTTCAGATAATGCATGGAAGGGTTGGAAGCTCTCTCATCTCATGTTTGTAGTACTCTATGGGGAGATCTAATGCAGCTGTGCATAGTCCTTCTAGGTGTTAGCCCAGGTTCACACTGAAGCCATTTTGAAATTGTGCGAGTTCATCTGAATTCGCACGATTTCAAGCTGGCATTTAAGTCCGACTTTGGGAGTGATTTCACAGACATCTATGTGGATTCCTGCACAAATGTCTATGGAAATCACCCCCGAAGTCGCCAAAAGTAGTACAAAAACTACTTTTGGGAATCGGCGCGGCGCCGCAAAGTCAGCTTCGCATCAATTTGGACGGTGCATTTACCGGCAATTGACTCCGATTTGAATTGCGATTTGACATGTCAAATTGCATGTCAAATCGGATCAATATGAAGGTCGGCTTTTTGTCAAAGCTTAATTGAATAAGCTGAAGCTAGATTGGTTACTCATTCTGTAAGCACCAGTTTTACTAAATCTTCCCTTCTGTGTGTCTTTTGGTAATTTTCCCCCAACAGACACACCGTTGGGTATTCTCTGCAACAGGGAAGCAGAGAACAACAAAATCACATGAGTGAGGAAGTGTTAGAATTTCTGATACTGATGTTGTTACTACTGCTCGCAGCTTGTGCCTCCTGACCCCAATGGCTACACCCTCATTAACCACTTGAGGATTTTAAATGTAAGAGATACATCTTAAAAAACTTCAACATAGATTATAGGATGCGTCTTGATGCGCCCTGATGCAGCTCCCCTGACAAAAGTACTGGCAATTACTGGCTGTCAAAGTGACAGCTGGTAATAGCTTTGTATAGCACAGCAGGAGTGGCCATTAAAATACAGCTTCCCTTGTGTAACATAGTTTGCAAAAAACTAACAGTGGTGAAACAGAAAAAAAATGTTTTTTTTTTTGTTTTTTAAAAAACCTCTTTTTACCTATAGATTTCATAGAAAATAAAAAATGTGTGCAAACCATATTATCAAAAAAGCCTAGTCCTGTCCTTGACCCAGACCAGAATATACACTCACCGACCACTTTATTAGGTACACCTTTTCAATTGCTTGACACAAATTGCTAATTGGCTGATAACATGGCAGCAACTTAATGCATCTAGACGTGGTGAAGACGACTTGCTAAAGTTCAAACTGAGCATCAGAATTGGGAAGAAAGAGGATTTAAGTGATTTTGAACGTGGCATGGTTGTTGGTGCCAGACGGGATGGTCTGAGTATTTCAAAAACTGCTGATCTACTGGGATTTTCATGCACAACCATCTCTAGGGTTTACAGAGAATGGTCAGGAAAAGAGAAAATATCCAGTGAGTGGCAGTTGTGTGGAGGAAAATGCCTTGTTGATGACAGAGGCCAGAGGAGAATGGGCAGACTGGTTTGAGATGATAGAAAGGCAGCAATAACACAAATAACCACACGTTACAACCAAGGTATGCAGAATACCATCTGAATGCACAACACATTGAACCCTGAAACAGATGGGCTACAGCAGCAGAAGAACCACCACCGGGTGCCACTACTGTCAGCTAAAAACAGAAAACTAAGGCTACAATTCGCAAAGGCTCACCATAATTGGACAATAGAAGATTGGAAAAACATTGCCTGGTCTGATGAGCCTAGATTTCAGCTGTGACATTCAGATGGTGGGGTCAGAATTTGGCGTAAACAACATGAAAGCATGGATCCATTGAGCATCGTTTAAACGCCTCGGCCACAGAGTATTGTAACTAACCATGTCCATTCCTTTATAACTACAGTGACTTCTGATGGCTACTTCCAGCAGGATAATACACCATGTGACAAAGCTCAAATCATCTAAAACTGTTTTTTTGAACATGACAATGAGTTTACAGTAGTGAAGACATTATTTGTGCCAAACTCCAAATGTCAATAAGCCAAGAGAGCTCACGCCACATCCCTAATCATATATAGAAACAAGGACAGAAGTTGGTGTTCCAATACGTCAGACCCTGAAATAGCCCCACAGGGACCTGTGTATATGAACAGGATACACCCAACATGGGACTTTAAAGGCGGAGTTCATATGGCATTGATAGATAAATAATAAAGAACAATTGGATAAAATATAATAATTTTATTAATGCATATACACACATAAAAAGTAATAAACTGCAAAGATGCATAAGCATCAATATAGACATAAGAATACATGCAATATAAAAGATTGAGAACCGTATCCTAAAGAAGTGGGGTCACACAGGTCCAACATGTTTCGCCACCTTTTTGGGCTTCTTCAGGGACCATAAGGGCAGGTGACCTCCGAATAGGTTCTAGGTACAAATAACTTATTGCAAATATCATCTTCTTAAACATCACATAAAAAAAAAGACATATCAAAGTTGGACATAAATAGTACATGTTTCATTATTTTAATAGAGGTATCGTGTCAAGCACTCACCACTATCATAAAATCTGGGGCACAATTAGTAAGTCAACGACCAATAGCATGGTCTGCAAGTCCCTCCGGGGAGCGCTCACACTCCTGGACCAGGGTCCAGATAGATGCGTCCTCTCGTTGCGGTGAAAACTGGACCGAACAATACCAGACAACAGTGATTTGTGCAGCGGTCAGCAATAAAGGAGGTAAAATCACTGCCACCTTTAACCGGTTGCCGACCGCCGCACGACTATATACTGCGGCGGTCAGCCCCGGCCAGGCAGAGTGACGTATCGGTACGTCACTCGCCTGTCACTGACTTGCGAGCCTATCGCGGGCGGGCGCACGCCCGCCGAGGCGCGCGCCCGCCGCGGCTCGTTCACAGGCAAGTCAGTGCGTGTGACCGGCGGACTCGATGTCCGCCAGTCACACTGCGATCGCTCCTGTGAAGGGAGAAAGACAGAGCAGCTTGTGTAAACAAGCTGCCTGTCAGTTCTCCCTGTGTAAAAGTGAAGATCTGTCCGTTCTACTATGTAGAACGGTGGATCTTTGCTTTTACACCAATAGGAATGTCCCTACACAGTTAGAAGCACGCCCCTAGGACACACTTAACCCCTCCCTGTCCAATAAAGTTAACCCCTTCCCTGCCAGTGTCATTTTTGCAGTAACAGTGCATATGTATAGCACTGATTACTGCAGTAATGTCACTGGTAACCCCAAAAGTGTCAAAAATGTCAGTCAAGGGTCCGATCTGTCCGCCGCAATGTCGCAGTACCGAAAAAAAAATCGCAGATCGCCGCCATTACGCGTTAAAAAAAAAAACACCAAAAATGACAAAAATCTTTCCCTTTGTTAGTAAACGCGATAACTTTTGCGCAAACCAATCAAAATACGCTTTTTGCGATTTTTTTTACCAAACATAGGTAGCATAAAACAAATTGGCCGAAAAATGTTAAAAAATTTTGATTTTTACTTTTTTTTTTGGGGAATTTCATATAAAAAAATGTGAAAAATATTGTTATTTTTGCAAAATTTACGCTCTTTTTTTGTTTATAGCGCGTGATCAAAAAATCGCACAGGTGATCAAATACCACCAAAAGAAAGCTCTGTTTGTGGGAAAAAAAGGACGTCAAATTTGTTTAGGTACAGCGTCGCACGACCGCGCAATTGTCCGTTAAAGTCACGCAGTAAAAAATCGCAAAAAAACCCCTGGTCCTTTAGCAGCCAAATCCTCCGGGGCTTAAGTGGTTAAATGAAAAAGAAGAGGAAAATAAATTGCCACAAAAAACTATATATGTGTGGTCTGCGGTGGCGTATATAATAAGCCACCACTTGCCAAGCAGATATCATCATCAAGGTTTCAGACCGGTGAGGCGGACATCAATGGGACAGAGTAAAAGCAGGGGAAAGAGAGACCTGGTTAGATATTAAATCATACCTTGTGCCTAATAGGTGCAAATAGAGAAATAAAAAAGTATGTTCACAAGGTTGTTCTATGCAGATAGGATACTGCATTCCCAGCAGGGGATGCCAGGATCAAGTAAGTTGCATGAGCGATTGAATAGAAACATCCATAATAAGACCCACATAACCACATAATGATCCCAAGAGAAAAGAGAACAAGTGTGTAAACCGATAGATGGATATACCAAAGAAGAATGGTGCCCCAAGGTTGAGCAAGCCAAAAACCCAAAAGAGAGTGTGAATGTCCATAATGTCCGCCAGATCGGCAAGATTTTCAATGGCAAAGCTTACCAGAAGTGTTAACACGTCCAGACACGTGTGTTCGCAGTCCAGCAGGTAATACCGCTAGTAGTCGTGACCTGCTTTGACTGCGCCATAGCTGGCTATAAGTATCCGGTCCCACCGGAAGTGATGCGGTCGTAACTGACCTCTAAAGATCACTTCCGGTGCGGGCGCCATTTTGCGATCTCATCCCGCGCAATCCGCCATAAGGGAAGAGGCGGGGTCGATGAGACAGGATCGCCATTAATCCGCCAACAAGGGGCGGACTCGGGGAAGAACATGGGAGGAGTCAATAAGGATGAAAAAACAGCCTCAAACTCACCAACCCCGGCTTGGCGCCCGAGTGTCCACCGCTAAAAATAGAGGATCACAAGCATGCCCAGTAGATCTTATGCAGACAATCATACCATTGTATAAGAAAATGAAAAATAACACATTGTATCAGATTTATGTTGACATAATCAGTACATTGTATGTAATTATCCAAAAATCAACAATATATATTTTTATAAACTAGATACAAAATTCTAGTTATTTTTAATTGGCATACAAACATGCCATGAATTCCAAAAGACATGTAAGGAGGCAAATATATCGTATACAGAAGAACTAAATAAAAATAAGATTAATAAGGAAAAAAAAGAAGAAAAAGGAAAAAAGGAACACATAAAAATTCGGGAATAAAGACAATAAAGAAAAAGTTTACAGTACTCAAATAGCCTCCACAATCACCAGATTACAATCCTATAGAGCATCTTTGGGATGTGGTGGAATGGGAGATTTGCATTATGGATGTGCAGCCGACAAATCTGCAGCAACTGCGTGATGCTATCATGTCAATATGGACCAAAATCTCTGAGGAATGTTTCCAACACCTTTTTGAACCTATGCCACAAAGAATTAATGCAGTTCTGAAGGCAAAAGGGGGCCAACCTGGTACTAGCAAGCTGTACCTAATAAAGTGGCCGGTGAGTGTATGTTGTATTAAGATCATATTAAGTTATTAAGATCTGAGAGAACAAAGTCTATTTTCTCTTCATAAACCCTAGAGCCCCTCACCATGTGTAGGTAAGAAACCTAGGTGACATATACATTTTCTACAATTCTTCCAGCCAGTGTCTCACTTTTTGAAGCTCCACAAATAGCCAATCAGTTGTGCTGCAGTGCTCCTGTGCTAACAAGGAACATGCTGATAAGGAGAGAAAGTGGAGCAATAGAAAGATGAGCTCATCAGTCTTCTCCTTTCACTGTCCAGTCATAGGCCTGGCTGGATAAATCTCTGAACTGGCTACAACCCTAGGTCCACTCTTTCATCTTAACATATCTTCTTTGTAATTATACTTCTTTTGTTTCCCTGCAGCTCTTTGACTTTCAGCTGAGTGCCGAAGACATGCAAAGGTTGGATGGCGTTAACAAAAACATGCGATACTTGATCATTGATAGGTATGTAAGAGCCTTGTCTGAGTTTTGTGGAATTCGTAGAATTCTTGAATAGGATTTACTTTTCTTCTATTTAACTTGAAATGATCTCTAATTTTAAAACACAAATTATGTAAAAGAGTTGTTCTTCACATTCATAAGCATATATGTAAAAGCTAAAGTATTAATCTTGTATGTAACTTTTTCTGTGCCTGCTATTGTTTTCATGATGAAACTTGGGAGCCGTACACCAGATTACAATGCTGAATAACATTTTATTGACTGAAAGTCAACGCACAATCCTCTTGGGTTCTTCTCTTTGTCATCTTTTATTTGAATAAATTATATTGCAGAGTGAAATGCAAAAAAGAGAGGAGCTTGAGCCACTTGTGCACTGAATCTTCGTCAATAAAGCTTTATGCAGGATTGTAATCTGGCGTCTCACAAATGTCTTTATGTAAGGTTTGAAAGTGGGGATGGAATGAGTGGGGTGCTGGCCCCCAGGATCAGGCTACTCTGAATCTTGAATACCCCAAGCACAGTCTTTTAATGGGCGGGAGGTTGGCGCTGTATCAGAAGCTGCACCCTTCATGATTCCCATCTCTTGCCTGGTGTCTTCATGCCGACACCCATGCCATGTTTGATTTCAGTGTCACTGTGCTGGCCAAAGTGGGAGAGGCAGAGCCGCAAATTAATGTACATTGGGTGAGAAAAAAAAGACACAGCTGAGATACTAGAGCTGGGCCAGCTGCTGAGAGGTGATTGTGCACAGATGGTGGAAGTGAAGGTAGGGTGTGTGCAGTGGTAAAGGCTTGGGGAGCTGCAAGTCAAGAACCAAAGGTGCAGAAGTGAGATGTGGATGAGTGATTCAGAGGTAAAGAAGTTGAAAAAGGCCGCAGAGCTTAGCTGTTGACAAGGTGGGCGTTTCAGAGATAATCTGTGGAAGAGGGGTGCAAAGGTAAGTTGTGATCCACTGTTAGCTGTTTCCCAGGGGTGCAAATGTCATCTGTGAATAGGGGTTAGCTATGGCCAGGGATGTACATTATACACTCCTAACCCCTACACTCTGTGAGCTATATTGTAATTGCATACTTATAACCTAAATGTTAACAGTTACTGGTTGCCGTGTAGTCCCAAACAATTTTATTGAAGTACTTCTTTCATTTAGGCTCAGAAGAATGTTTAGGAAGGTTCTATTTAGTTATGCCCCTTTAAGTCTAATTATGACGCCACACAGTGTGGACCTATGCACGCTGCAATATTGTTCCCTTTGGAGTGCCCAGGGGTGCAAAGTCTTTCACAATCCCAGCAATCCCCCTTTCCCACAACATTACTGTAAAGTTCTGGTTCCACATGAAAACCAGTAGGCAGATCCGAGGGTGCAGAAGTGAGATGTGGATGAGAGATACAGAGGTAAAGAACTGTGGAAAAAGGCTGCAGAGCTTAGCTGTTGACAAGGTGGGTGTTTCAGAGCTAATCCGTGGAAGAAGGGAACAGAGGTAAGTTGTGATCCACGGTTAGCTGTTGCCCAGGGGTGCAAATGTCATCTGTGAATAGGGGTTAGCTATGGCCAGGGATGCAGAGATGAGCTGTGTTGCAGAGGTGAGCTGCAGACAGGGTGAAGAGGTGAGTTGTGGATGGGGGTGCACTGGTGAGTTATAGACAAGAGGTGTAGAGATGAGTTGTGGATGGGGATGCAGAGGTGAACTGTGGACAGTGGTGTGCAGAGTTGAGCTTTGGACAGTGGTGTGCAGAGTTGAGCTTTGGACAGTGGTGTGCAGAGTTGAGCTTTGGACAGTGGTGTGCAGAGTTGAGCTTTGGACAGTGGTGTGCAGAGTTGAGCTTTGGACAGGGGTGCAGAGGTGAGCTTGGAAGGTTATGCAGAGGTGAGTTGTGGGAGGTGGGGTGCAGAGGTAAGCTTTGGAATGGTGGGATGCAGAGGTAAGCTTTGGAATGGTGGGATGCAGAGGTGAGCTTTGGACAGGGGTACAGTGGTGAGCTGTGGACAGAAGGTGCCCAGGTGAGCTTTGCATGGTGGGGTGCACAGATAAGCTTTTGGGACAGGGTTTCAGATTTGAGTTTTAGATAGGGGTGCAGAGGTGAGGTTTAGATGGGGGTGCAGAGGTTAGTTATGGATAGTGGGATGCAGAGGTGATCTGTGGAGGGAAGGTGCAGAGGTGAGCTGATGATGGGAGGTGCAAAGGTGGGCTGCAGATGGAAGGTTCAGACGTGAGCTGTGGATGAGGGTTGAAGAGGTAAGCTATAGACAGGGGGTGCAGAGGTGAATGATGGGTGTTGCTTTTTTAAGCGGAAGATTGGGGAAGATTTATAGTTGGTGGGGAGGGATAGCTCAGCATACATTGATCAGTGGTCAAGAGTATTTAACCCAGCAGTTAGGATTTTGTAGCGAACTGTACGCATTACATACTCCTGATTGCCATGCTCTGTATGTTATGGTATAGGTCACATGCCCTTTACTGCTCTATGTTAAATAGTAATGGCTGCTCTGAGCGCTGTATGATGTAGTGTACATTACATATTCCTGAGCCCTGCACTCTGTACACTGAGCTGCACATTTCATATGCCTGATCATTGCACTCTGTACATTATACACTCCTGACCCCTACACTCTGTGAGCTATATTGTAATTGCATACTTATAACCTAAATGTTAACAGTTACTGGTTGCCATGTAGTCCCAAACAATTTTATTGAAGTACTTCTTTCATTTAGGCTCAGAAGAATGTTTAGGAAGGTTCTATTTAACTATGCCCCTTTAAGTCTAACTATGACGCCACACAGTGTGATCCTATGCACGCTGCACTATTGTTCCCTTTGGAGTGCCCAGGGGTGCAAAGTCTTTCACAATCCCAGCAATCCCCCTTTCCCACAACATCACTGTATGGTTCTGGTTCCACATGAAAACCAATAGGTAGATCCAGAATCGAGACCTGTGCAATGAGGCTTAGGGATGTGTGGTGGCAGCTAGGAGTGGGATCCTAGCTGCTAAAGACATCTAGGCATGCACTGACATTGATTAATGCTTAATAAACTGGGTGAAGAGTGGGAATGGCACAAATTTGGCAATTTTGCCCTGGGCACTGAGTGACCTTGTTCTGGTATTGATTAGACAAACTGCCCCCTTGTAAGTTTAAAAATTAGATCATTCCTCAAGTTTATTTTAAATTCTTAGAGTTTATAAGAAGTCGATGGGCGATTTCTTTCCACCAAAATAAAATATCATGTTTAGGTGGTGCTACTGTGCTGTATACCCAAACATTAATGCAAAGCAGTTCATCCTTCTTTTATTTATTTTTTTGTAAATTTGATAATAATTTGCAGATGAGGACATCATTGACTAATGTATCTCTTCCTCTTTTCATTTAGCTGGAAGGAATCTCCTAAATACCCCTATGATGATGAGTATTAAAGCATTGGACTTTCCAGCCTGACACCACAATGCCCAGAGCCCCCATCTGACATTGGTTGGATGCGTCTGTCTTTCCAGTGGGAGACAATGATGAAAGTGCTGTGATGTCACACTGTGCAGACTGATGGCTATAGTGAGATGATTCACGAGAGAGTTTAATTGATTGTGTCATCCATTCAGGCTTTTCAAATGGTGGAGTTTTAGCATTGAAATAAAGCTTTTGCATGCCGGAGATTATTAGGTCTGAGTCCCTATGTTCTGTTTTATCACTGAAGTGTCTTATGATATTCTCTTTATGTGATCCTTTGTATCACAAAGCTACCAACCTATGTAGATGAACAAAGGTTACAATGCATTGTATGGGCACTGCTGTCAACATCAGGCAAAGAATGTGGGCGATCCTACTGGAGTAAGAGAATATGATGTACTGAAACATTTTTTTAAACATTTAAATAGTGTGGATAGAATCCCTGTCACATTTTTATTGCTGTCTGCAATATAGACAGAGATTCACCCTTTTTGTCCCACCGACCATTGCCATTGGGACAAAACATTATGTAACAATCCTACAGGCTTACCTGAGTCAGAGGACTGCTGGCCGGAGGTAGGAGTGGAGCCCAGTGGCAAAGACCGCAGGCAGTTAGTAGGTGCTGGATACCGGATGGACACAGCGTAGTACTCTGATGAGGGCACGGGTGCACCTGAGGTGCGGAAACTAAGTGCCAGCTGGTTTTCACTAGAGCCCCTGATGGTGGGGATAGACTGCGCTGCAAGCTAACACCAGGACGCGGTCCTCAGGATCACCCAGCCAGGCAGAGTGCAGGTTCGGTCCGAAGACGGAGGAGCAGACAAGGGTTAACCAGAGAGAAGTCAGACGAGCCAAAGGTCGGGGCGGGCAGCAGTAAGCGTAGTCAGACAATCCGGATCGGCAACAGAGGTAGCAGTTCAGTAGGTAGGGACAAAGCAGAAGAGTAGTCGGTAGTCAATTCCTGGTCAGCGTTGGATTTGTGGTAGTAGATAAGAGCAGCAGGTGAGGAGTAGCTTGATCAAGGCTCAGAAGCTCAATAATCAGCAAGCTGGAGTGCAAGGGGCTGGACTTATATAGGGAAGTACCAGGTGTGGGGAATCAAGGGTGATGAGTAAGGCTTGGCAAGACTAAGGTTGAAATAAAAGGCTTCAGGGAGGAATGTTCCGGGAAGAATGTCCAGAGAGGACGGTAGCCTAGTAAGCAGGGCTACCGCCTGGGATGTGGCTGGTCACAGGTTCCAATCCCGACACATTATAGGAGACCCAATGTTTAAAGCTATCAGTGTATCAGGAATAGAGGGGAAATCTCCGATGAGATCTGTTGGCCCCCTCACGTTTGAGGGGCTTCCTTTCATTGCCTGTTGTGTCTCTGGGACAGGAGTTGAAGGAGGACCTCCCAAACAGGACATCAACCCAAAAAAAAAATTGCCAGAGTTCTAAATATTCCTTACTTTATCCAAGACTTAAAAGAAAAAATTTGTGGCTTTGGGCACACTGAATGGACAGATATCTTTAAAACCTAGTAAACCCTCATAAAAAAAGATTGAAAAATACAGGTGGTTCTGCTAATTATAAATATGGTTGTTTCTGTCCAGGATTATTCACAATCAATGTGACTTATGTGTCAAAAAAAAAAAAAAAAAAAAAAACTCTTAGAAAAACAATCTAAACAAATGTTCAGAGAATTGTGCTTTTGATATTTTTGTCTGGAAACGGTCCTCTTACATCTGCCAAAGATATTTACAGAGAATATCTGTTGGACATATTCTGAATATATATATATAATTTATATTTGTCATTTCCCAGTTCCAGCTGATGGTAATGTTGCCTTTGTGTATTCAATCACAGATATAGCAAAAACTGGTAACTCCTCATTAACGTTGTGTCCAAAACAGCTAAATCTTTAAACGAATTACCCAACATCTATCTTTAAAGTTTTATTGCAGCACTGGGTAAGTGGGTAGCACATCTGCCTAGCAGCACCCTATTGTTGGTTCAAATGCTAACCACAGCACTACCTACCTGGAGTGTGTATCCCTGTGCCTGCATGGGTTTCCTCCCGCACTCCAAAGACATGCTGGTAGGTTATTTGGTTCCTAATATAAATATATTTGGCCCTAATATGTGTTTGTATGAATGTGAGTTAGGGACCTTAGATTGTAAGCTCCTTGACGGCAGGAACCTAAAGTTTCTCACAAAAGTGATACCACCCCTCACATTTTTGTAAATATATTTTATTATATCTTTTCATGTGACAACACTGAAGAAATTACACTTTTCTACAATGTAAAGTAGTGAGCGTAAAGCTTGTATAGCAGTGTAAATTTGCTGTCCCCTCAAAATAACTCAACACAGCCATTAATGTCTAAACCGCTAGCAACAAAAGTGAGTACACCCCTAAGTGTAAATGTCCAAATTGGGCCCAAAGTGTCAATATTTTGTGTGGCCACCATTATTTTCCAGCATGCCTTAACCCTCTTGGGCATGGAGTTCACCAGAGCTTCACAGGTTGCCACTGGAGTCCTCTTCCACTCCTCCCTCCCTCCCTCCCTGGCGACATCACAGAGCTAGTGGATGTTGGAGACCTTGCACTCCTCCACCTTCTGTTAGAGAAATTAAGAATGTCTTTATAATCATTTATGTATAAGGCTGACTGTGACTCCATTTTATTCTGCTTGAATACAATCTAACTGGTTTTAAATGCCCTATAATATATATGGTAATGGCTAGATTTCAGAGTATGTAAGATGAAACTCCTTCCCCTTTAAGGAAATGGCAATAAAAAAGACATTCCTCATTGTCCTGGGGGAAGAGTTAAGTCAGGATGTTTTAACTGTATATAAATGTGTGAGCTAGCTAGCTACTGTGTATGGAGCCCTATTCCACGGGTCACGGGCGGCTAGAACTGGTGGGTGAGTATCTGACAATCTCCTGTACTTGTCTCCTCGTATACGAGAATAAATCTTTCCTTGTATCAGCTTGTGGTCTAAGGTGAATTCCCTCACACCTTCCATTTGAGGATGCCCCACAGATGCTCAATAAGGTTCATGTCTGGAGACGTGCTTGGCCAGTCCATCACCTTAACCCTCAGCTTCTTTAGCAAGGCAGTTGTCGACTTGGAGATGTGTTTGGGGTCGTTATCATGTTGGAATATTGTCCTGTGGCCCAGTCTCCGAAGGGAGGGGATCATGCTCTGCTTCAGTATGTCACAGTACATGTTGGCATTCATGGTTCCCTCAATGAACTGTAGCTCCCCAGTGCCAGCAGCACTCATGCAGCCCCAGACCATGACGCTCCCACCACCAAGCTTGACGGTAGACAAGACACACTTGTCTTCGTACTCCTCACCTGGTTGCCACCACACACGCTTGACACCATCTGAACCAAATACATTTTTTCTGGTCTCATCAAACCACAGGACATGGTTCCAGTAATCCATGTCCTTAGTCTGCTTGTCTTCAGCAAACTGTTTGTGGGCTTTCCTGCGCATCATCTTTAGAAGAGGCTTCCTTCTGGGACGACAGCCCCGCAGACCAATATGATGCAGTGTGCGGCGTATGGTCTGAGCACTGACAGGCTGACCCTCCACCCCTTCAACCTCTGCAGCAATGCTGGCAGCTCTCATATGTCTATTTCCCAAAGACAACCTCTGGATATGACGCTGAGCATGTGCACTCAGCTTCTTTGGTCGACCATGGCGAGGCCTGTTCTGAGTGGAACCTGTCCTGGTAAACTGCTGTATGGTCTTGGCCACCGTGCTGCAGCTCAGTTTCAGGTTCTTGGCAATCTTCTTATAGCCTAGGCCATCTTTATGTAGAGCAACAATTCTTTTTTTTCAGATCCTCAGCGAGTACTTTGCCATGAGGTGCCATGTTGAACTTACAGTGACCAGTATGAGAGAGTGAGAGCGATAACACCAAATTTAACACACCTGCTCCCCATTTACACATGAGACCTTGTAACACTAACGAGTCACATGGCACCGGGGAGAGAAAATGGCTAATTGGGCCCAATTTGGACATTTTGACTGTTCCAGTAATCCATGTCCTTAGTCTGCTTGTCTTCAGCAAACTGTTTGTGGGCTTTCTTGCGCATCATCTTTAGAAGAGGCTTCCTTCTGGGACGACAGCCATGCAGACCAATATGATGCAGTGTGCGGCGTATGGTCTGAGCACTGACAGGCTGACCCTCCACCCCTTCAACCTCTGCAGCAATGCTGGCAGCACTCATATGTCTATTTCCCAAAGCCAACCTCTGGATATGAAGCTGAGCACGTGTACTCAACTTCTTTGATCGACCATTCAGAGGACTGCTCTGAGTGGAAACTGTTCTGTTAAACCAATGTATGGCCTTGGCCACTGAGCTGCAGCTCAGTTTCAGGGTCTTGGCAATCTTCTTATAGCCTAGGCCATCTTTATGTAGAGTAACAATTCTTTTTTTCAGATCCTCAGGAAGTTCTTTGCCATGAGGTGCCATGTTGAACTTCCAGTGACCAGTATGAGAGCGATAACACCAAATTTAACACACCTGCTCCCCATTCCCACCTGAGACCTTGTAACACTAACGAGTCACATGACACCGGGGAGGGGGAAATGGTTAATTGGGCCCAATTTGGACATTTTTACTTAGGGGTGTACTCACTTTGTTGCCAGTGGTTTGTGTTGGCTGTGTGTTGGGTTATTTTGAGGGGGCAGTAAATGTACATTGTTATACAAGCTGTACACTCACTACTTTACATTGTAGCAAAGTGTAATTTCTTTAGCTTTGTCACATGAAAAGATATAATAAAATATTTACAAAAATGTGGGGGGTGTACTCACTTTTGTGAGATACTGTATATTAATGTACTATTAGATGGACTATTGTCTTTATTAGATGGACTATTGTCTTTATTCAACCTCACCTACTATGTAACTATGAGATGATTACAGCCACACACACCTACACAGGTTGAACTAGATGGACTATTGTCTTTATTCAACCTCACCTACTATGTAACTATGTAACTATATATGTAAAGCGTTGCATACACTGATAGTGCTATATGAGTACCTGTAATAAATCCTGAAATCAAAAAGCCTATAGTGCTGCAGAACTCAGCCTTTACAAGGTTTGCTGTGTGTTTTTCTTGCACAGACTGAATCTGGTTTGCATTCTGTCTAATAAAAATAACTTTCCATAAGTTCCTGCTTTAGGATGGCTCCATCATCTTACAGGGTCCCATGGAGACACCTCTGGGTGCTCACTCCTACCTACATCTACACAATTGGATTTTGGCAAGCCACTTCCCTGTTCCTCCCTCCTCCATCAGCTTGATTGACAGCAGCTAGAGCCTGTGCTCTTCAAATGACTAGTACGCTGTAACATGCTCAGTGCACACACTTCCCTACCCAGAAGCTCGGGGCAGCAAAAGACAGTGTTAACCAAAATGAAACATGGAATGTTTCTCTCACTTCATTTGAGTTGATTCATAAATAAATATTGATTGATACTACTTTAGGTAAAGTTCACTAATATATTCAAAGTGCCATTTGTGACTAGTACCACAACCTCTATCAGCATCCACAGGGATCAACATTTCATGAAAATCCACACCATGAGCTGACATGTTATCATAAAATTTCATAAAGTTTCCCATGGGTGATTGATATGTTACCACCATTATTACGAACATATATTTCTTTTAAGCTTAGATCAATCTTCTTGCAACAAGTATCAATGTCAGAAAGCTGTTTAGCTGTTAGGTCCAAACACCAAAGTCCACTGTGAAAGTGTAAAGACCCTTCTGTGGTGGACAATGGACACAGACTCTATGACCAAGAGGTGATAAAATTACAGATATTGTTTTCCCCCTGTATTTGGAGATCTTATCTACCCTCAGATAATGGAATCTCAAAGATATCTCATATGCATCACCCAGATTGTGAAGGGCCACCAAATGTAGATAAAACACACCTGTCTTCACTCCTCTTAAGTTCTGAACATGATAGGCACCTCACCCCTTCTTCCCACTATGCATGTGCTAACCAGCAGGACAATGTCACTCTCATGCAAAAAATGTAGGAAGAGCAAATAAGGCACGTATCATGCTGGAACGTAACCAAGGAATTCAGGAGGAACAAACATATCAAAATAAAATATTTGAAAAACAAAATGCATCTACATATTTTAAATCATTCATCTTCAGGGGAACAGTGCAACCTTAGGGGCCGGTTTACTTCCAGTTCTTCAGAAAGAGTTTGACAGGCAAGGAGGAGGTGTTGTATCTTCTCCTCACCGGCTTCTTGAACTGTTTGATTTCTGCAGTAGTGTAGCACAACTACGCAGTTGTGGGATGCTTGCAGAGTGTTCCCATTCATTTGAATGGGTCATGTTCGATTCAGGGCGATCTGCCTACTGAAATTGACAGGGGTTAGAATTCCTGCCATGACTGCAAAGTAAAGCATCATGACCATGGCATGTGTATACCCCTGACCACTGCTTCGGCAGTTAAAGAGGATAAAGGTTGGGGGTCTGTAAAAGTTCCTCTGCAGCTAAAGGGGGTAAAGGTTGGGGGGCTGTAAAAGTATCACTTAACTGTGGGATTTGACTGCCCCCCATAGGCTAGTGTGAAAGAGCCCATGAGGTCTGGGTGAGGTGGCACGAAAGGAACAGCCCACCTCTATTTCTAAGTAATTCCACTTATATATTTCCTTTGCTATTTACATGGCTGGGGGTTTATGTAAGGTTATGGGTCCCCACGTTTGCTCCCTTTGGGGATGCGCTTGACCTGGTGACTTACCTGATGGGGTTTTGTAATATAGACACAATATGCCAATTTGTCAATGTGAAAAGTACAGGTTATTATATGGGATGATTTTGTGAGAACTATGTATCATATCAAATGCTTTAGACCTGTAAGCTCCAGTTTACATTAGTGCATATTATCTAATGTTATTGTTTTGTTACACAGAGTGATTAACTTAAGCTCCAGATGAAGCACAAATGTGAAACATGTTGAGTTGAATTGAGCTCACACTCAAAAAATCACTTGTACCTGCGATGACCGCATCTACAGATCCCCTAGAGGATAGTGGTACTTTCCTGTCCCCTATGACGGACTCTCTTGATGTGGACAACATCAGAGATAACTACTCAATTTGTACAAGCTTTTATGTGTTAGTTTAATAATTATTTGTTTCTTTTTTTTGCTTTCTGTTATCCACAGACTTGTTGGCATATCTGTGGCAAACAGGCTATGTTTCTTTTTTTAAACTTTACAACAATAAATGTATTTTTTATACATCTGTGCCGATAAAGTCCATGTTTCCGACCAATTTTCCCAGTTTAAATGTTGCACTTCTTTACAATACTGCTGCACTCAGAGGACTGCCATCCTTTCCCAATAAAACTAGCCCACCTCTATAGTACTGTGAGATACAGCATTGCCTTCTTACAACAGAAGGTATAAAAACCTGTATGAAAAAGGCAATTCTGTATCCAGTACTTCCAGTATTCAGTACTTCAGGGGGTGGCTTTTCAGTTCTTTGTGTATCCCTCTCATGGGGAAGGTTAAGAGAAATGATCTGTCCCAAACAGGATAGTGCGCCAAACCTTTAGGTAAATAAGAGAACCAGAACGTTTGCTTAGTGAAAGAGTGGGTTTTAATGAAAATTGGCAATGCCTCCACCCAGGACCGTACCTTTGTGAACAAAGGGGGTTCCCTTCCTGAGAAATGAATCAGTAATCTAAACTAAATAATTGAGAGCACAGGAACTACTACAAACTACTGCAAACAGCAAATAAATTAACCATATGTATATAGATGCACAACAGTATGGAAATAATACAAGCTTTATATAAGAAAATAAATAATAATTGTACATACATCCAATGTACAAACAGATATTATCAGCAAAGGGCACAATAGGACTCCTGGTGGAATTGGGCACATACTATATATCCATTGTATAGTTATTAATAAGAAAATCCAGCTGCAGGGGGCCCTATGGATGATGAGACGTCTGTCATTGTGTCAAAAACAAGCTCAGAGGTGATGGGGAGATCCTCCAACTATTGTTCAACCAGCCTTGAATGCAGCTTCTCACACGCCAAAACTGTGGTTTGGCACTGGAACTCAGAGTCAGCCTACCTACTCTGCACTTTAGTCCCTTCCTAAAAGTTTCTAATCTGACATAAAACCAAACCTCTAACTACAAGAAGTGGCCATCGGAGATCTAACCTGACTTTATCCTATTTATTAAAGGTACCTTTTATATACACATACTAGGGCCAATTTAGACAGGTTTCAATTAACATATCAACATGTCTTTGAAGTGTGGGAAAAAAACCCCACACAGGCATAGGGAGAACATGGAAACTCTAGGCACGTTGTGCCTTAGTTGAGATTTGAAGTGCTAACCACTTAGCCAATGTTGGGTATTAGGCCCCAAGCTAAAGCTAGCTATAGAGACAAGAACTCTATTGTGATAAACAGGTTCACAATAGCGACCGAGAGTGTGTGTACTTTAGTAAAGACGACTGTCGGCTTTCATGTGGAAGTGATACAAATGGCTGGCCTATCACTTCCACTACTGCCACAATGTGCCGCCTTACCCCCCCCCCCCGCTATGTTCACCGGGCTCCGTTGTCCTACCTGCGGGCCTGGTGCTGTCATGATTGTCTCTTGGAAGAGCAGCAGGAATTCAGTGGATGTCAGCGGAGACATGTCCGCTGACACCCGCTGCCATCCGCATCCGATCCTGTCTGTGAAATCCGGATGGATGGAAACCCTATTTTCCATCTGTCCAGGGGATCAGATCGGATGGGATTGGATGAGAGCAGACAGGTGGTCCGATCTCATCCGATTCCCCCATAGAGATGCATGGGGCTCTGACACCTCCCTCTCTGCACACAGAGCAGAGAGGGAGCTGTCACCTGCCTGCTTAGCGGGGATCTGTGTATCGATCCCCTGCTGAGCAGCACGGACCGTGTGAAAGAAGCCTTAAGATGGCAAGAGAATTACCAATCTGTGAAAAGCTGCATCTAAAAATTGTTGAACAATTTCAGAATAATGTTCTTCAACGTAAAATTGAATAGAAAGGACATGTGGCTGAGACTTTTTCCTCTCTCTCTCCACTTCCTCCTTCTGGGATTTCAAACCAGCTTCTCAGAGACAGGAAGCGCTAACACATAATTATACATAACACTGTGATATTAGCAGTTAACAGTAGAGGGCAGCAGATCCGTACATTTGTGTACAGCTGCACTCTGGTTCACCAAATTGCACATGTTCCAGCAGCGCTTACACAATGCGCATCTCTTTTGTGGGTGTGAGGCAGTGCCATTATTGTTATTGCTACCCAACACACCTTGCTGAAGTAAGAGATATTATAAGGCTAAATGCACAATAACAAAGTACCATGCATTTTGGTGCAGCACGATTTAAAAAAAAAGGCCATGCACTTCTTGGGTGCGATTAAGATGTGGTAGGCAGCCCAGTGAAATGCAACAAATGTCAACGCACATAAAAAAGTGCATAAACAATGCCTGTGTTCTGCTGCATGGCAGAAATGAGAACCCAGCCCACACAATAGGGTCTGATCAGCTTGTCTCTGTATACCAGCAATCACAAGCCCAGCCCCCTGCCAGACCTTAACCAATCGGATCCTGTATGGGGTGGCTCCTCTCTTGCTGGTGTGTGCGGACTGCTGTGGGAACTTCAGATCTGTGGAGATACTTCCAGGAGTCGGGACCATGGGGCGGATTTTCCTGCTGGAGGGGGGAGTACAGATTACTGGAGCCAGACCCCTGAGTGCAGGTGATACAGACCGGAGATGAGCTAAGCTGGGAATCGTAGTATCACTCTGCTAGGGAAGGCAGTGGGCAGCGGTGGCCGGGACTAATTGAGTAGCTGGGCTACATGTGGGGTGGAATGATGTACATGCTCCCCGAAAAAGATGATAAAGTTCCTCCACTATGCTCACCACCTGGTCCCCCCTGTTGACCTGAAGGGGCCCAGGAAAATGAAATTACACCCCCCCATAAGCAAGTAGGAGCATTATGCAGTAATGGACTGTAATCATGCTTGCCCCCCCTCCCCCCTGTGGAGCTGATGGGGTCGGGCCTTATCAGCGGCCCTGTTCCCACAGCTCAGCTGTCTGGGCATTTGTTAGCAAATGTGCAGCTGATCGCACTGTTGCAATTTGCAAACTTTGTCTCAAGCACATCAAGCGTGGCAAAAACACCAGCCATTTGGGTACCACATGCTTAATAAGGTATTTAACCTCCCACCTCTCAGCCCATTGTCAAGAGCACCTGAAAGCCACTCAAAAGGGACGCAATTCTGTTCCTCCTCCTTACTCACTTTAGTCTACCCCTATACCTCATGAACTCTGAGCAGCTTCCACTGACAGGGATGATGGTATACCGCAGGGTGTCCCAGCTCCTTGCAACACATCTGCAAGTAGCACACTACCAGCTGTGGACTAAAGGGGGCAAATTTCTCTGCCCCATCTGCTGCAGCTAAAAATCCCACATGCCCAATGTCTAAATACAAGCTTGTCAAAGCTGCTGGCTTTACAACTTCTGCCTTTCCATCTGGTGGATTCTGCCCCCTTCCGTGAATTTGCAGAACGTGCTGTACCACAATGACAGGTTCCTAGTCGGCACTTCTTTTCATGTAAGGCTATTCCAGCTCTGTACTATCACATGGAAGGCAATGTTGTGGCATTGTTGGGCAAGGCAGTCAGCCGCAAAGTCCACATTACTGTAATCCTCAGTGACCCAGAGGAGTCTGCTTCTCATGCCTTTGCAAACTTGCGGTGCTTGGGCTCCCTCATGCTTCAAAGCTTGTGAAAAGACCCAAGAATACCTGGCATCAAGTAGAAGGATCACTATTGGTTGGCAACCCTCCTTGACCACCGTTACAAGGGGAAAGTCTTAGAACTCATCCCGTTCCCACAGAGTGTGCAGAAGATGAAATCTCTTGAGGGCACTTTAAAGAGGAGTTTATCTAATGCTTTTCCTGACTCTGGTAGGTTACAGTGTCATGGAAAATGTAGTTTTGACTCTTCTGTTGGTCAAGAAAGGGGCGGTGGATAAGGGGGCCGCCTAAGTAATGCATTTCACAATTTTGTTAATCCTCGCCTCCCAGGGTTCTTAGCTTCCACATCCCATCGGCAGTGTCTGCATCATATGGTGGATGATTATCTAGGGGCGAAAACAAAGATGGAGAGCTTTCCGGGTTGACGATCCACTGGGTTACTGGGTCATGAGAATAGACCACTGGCCAGAACTTGCCCAGTATGCAATTGAGCTGCTGGATTGCCCTGCATCTAGTGTGCTTTCCGAACGTGCATTCAGTTCTGTTGGAGATTTTGTTACTGATAATAGAACGCGTCTGTCCGCGCAATGGAAGATATATTAAATGTATATAGGGAGTTGCTGCCTGCCCTGAATGCTTCTCACTATTGTGGAAAGTCAAGTATATGGAATAAGTGTATGTGGGCTATGGCGCTACTCTGGATGTAGATAATTAGAAATTAAGTTCTTGTCTAGGTATAGTGTGTATCTCCCCCTAATAACACATGATATCTATATCTCAATTAAATAGTTTAAAATTCAGAAATACAATAAATTATTCAAAAATGCAATAAAAGAAATCAGTGCTGTGTGTCAAACCAGTGGGTGGGTGAATCAATATACATAATATATAGATGCAGTAACTGAATAATTGAGTAGTAATAAATGAATGGGTGAGTGGACCAAAACCTTGGTTCACTAAAAAGTGTCTCAGTGCTTATGGTGAATTAATATCCCATCAATAAAAAAGCCAATATAAAGTGCTGTAGATCTCAGTATTGTGAACCAAAGTGCAATGTGCAAGGGAAAAGGTTCCTCATATATATAAATGAATAAATATCAAATCCAAACAAATTATATAATATTCTAACAGTCCCAGTGTCTTCACTATGATAAGGTGCTACGTGCAAGGGAAAATTTCCCTTAAATAAAAGTCCAATAAATTATATATGGAAGAAATTGTGCTTTATGCTTGTGCCAAAGAAGAAGATATAATAGGTGCTGGTGTTGATCTGACTCCTTGCTATGCTCGGTGCAATGCTCCATTCCCCTATTGTAGTTGCACTCACCGCAATTATTTACCCATAAAGGGATAACGAGCCTTGCACAGCTAGTGGGTATCTGGACGGTCCTACGTATCCCTCTGGGCGTTAATGGATGAACTACCTCTCTTGGTCTCTTGTGGGTGTGTGTATCCACCAGCACCTATTATATCTTCTTCTTTGGCACTGATTTCTTTTATTGCATTTTTTGAATAATTTATTGTATTTCTGAATTTTAAGGTATTTAATTGAGATATAGATATCATGTGTTATTAAGAGGAAATACACACTATAATACCTAGACAAGAACTTCATTTCTAATTATCTACATCCAGAGTAGCGCCATAGCCCACATACACTTATCCCATTTATCAAAATGAATCAGTCCTGGATTACCAGCAGCTATGAAGCCCCTGATGCCGACGTCACATATTAATGGTTTTTGGGATGTGGAATCTCTGCAGGACTTCTTGGCTGCCTAGTGTGGTGGGTGTTGATTTCATCTGAAATAATTTTTTTTGATGTAGGTTTCATGGGCACAATTAACACCCAAAGACCAATTTTTTCGCACCTGTTTGACAGGTGCATATCATTTACATTTTTGACACCAAGGCTAATTCTTGCTTTCATCAAGAGTACCTCTATAGGGTTACGGTGTGAAGGTGCCACAGACACAGAAAAAGACCACATTTTCTGCACCTGTTTGACAGGTGCATATCATTTAAATTTTTGAAAGCAAGGCAATTCTTGCTTTCACCAAGAGTGCCTCTATAGTTACGGTGTGAAGGCACCTTCAACACCAAAAAAACAATTTTTCTACACCTGTTACTTCTATCCAAAGTACATGAAGAGACACCAGAATTTATCCAAAAAATCTCTAATCTTGTTCCCAGTGCACTACATTGTGGCCTCATCATACAGACTGGCTCCCCAAACTGTTGTTTACAAAATAAAGAAAACTTGCAGGGAAAATGTCCTGTTTTTGGCTTTATGAATGCAATTATTTCTGCAGCAGCTTCTATTCACAGTACAGATGTGCCACTTTACAGGTAGACTAAGGGGATGCCCCAGGCCCTATATTGAAAGGAATTGTTCATTGAGTGTTCTTGAATGGAAAGACCACATACTGTTATCTCACATATATATTCTTATTATAGCCAAATTTACCACCCTAACTCCTCCCACAGTTTTTACACTACATAGACAAGTAATATACCAAAACAAGCGTACTGTTCCCAATTGGTGTGCTATTACTTTGTGGAACATTTCGCTAAATGGTTCACAAAATATCGGAATTTTTTTGTGGGGATATTGATCCCATAGGAATGAATGGTGGAATGTTCAAAACTAGAGTGGTAGCTGACAAAAGCTAGAGTGGGAGCTGAAAAATCAGGACATGATTTCTAAACTGCCACCACTCCCTCATTGACAAGCCCACCTACACAAATCTTATATCAAAACGTTCAGCTATCCCTGCTGCCACTAAAAATGTCAACAGCTGATAGTTTTCACAATATGACCATTTGTTTGCAACTCATGCCACCCATTGACATTCATTGAAACTCCACTGTAGCCACATCAAATTTGAAGGGCAATTTCTAAACTGCGACTGTGCCTTCATTTTTAATATTTCAGAGACATACTATGCATCAAAATGTAGGTCTGGGATATTGTGATTCTCACAATATAAAGCTCTTCCCTGTAGGATTTATAATTTTTGAACTACAACCATTTGAAGATGGCAACCGCCAGTGAAGTGAGCAAGTTGGAGCAGTTTGTTTTTAGCCGCTCTTCTCTGCCCTTGCTGTGGAGTGAGTTGCCATAGGAACCCAGGTGTGTGAGCAGCCAGCAGAGTGACAAAAGCTAGAGTGGGAGCTGAAAAATCAGGACATGATTTCTAAACTGACAACACTTCCTCATTTTCACCTACACAAATCTTATATCAAAGCATTCAGATATCCCTGCTGCCACTAAAAATGTCCACGGCTAAGCCATAGTCCTGATAGTTTTCACAATTTCTTAACTGCTGCCACTCCCACACCCACACACCACACCCACACACCAGACCACACACACACACACGGCAAGAACACTTCACACAATTTCCCCGGAAATTGTACGTTTTCTAGTATCTCATTTTGATGCTTTCCCTTTAAGCATCAGTAAATCACTGCTCATTTAAAAATGACGTTTTTTACAAACTTTTTTTTTCATTGATACATGTCCCCCAGGGCAGTACAATGAACAGAGATAACACCACTCAGGCAAGTCAAAGTCCACGATTCAAGGTGGGTGCTAAACCTTGGCTCACAACGAGGAGAAGCATAAAAGAAGAAAATGGTCGCATACCACCACGGAATCCAATGAAGAAAAGTTCCTTTATTCACATAAGTGGTACAGAGTACAGCAGGGTAGGACAGTAGACACGTTTCACACGACTGCTATGTGCTTGTTCAGTGTGTAATGGGAGACCAGCATTTAAATACTCACCCAAGGTGAAACACCCCTGTTCAATTAGCCACCTAATTACTCCAAACCTGACACAAATCTACTTGCATACAATTAGAAATAGACTTGACAGAAATTAAAAACATTTATAATTGTGAATTAAAATAAAATTGAAAAAAGGAGAAAAAGACAAAAAACTAAAAAAGAGCATATATGTGTATAAAAAAAAAAACATACATCAAAAATATGTGCATCTAAACACACACATGCATACAAAATAATTAAAAAAAAATATATATTAAACAAAAAATGTATGTGTATATGTGTAAATGTGCACATATCCCTCCACATAGATGAAAAATCACCTCATTGGGTTATAGAAAAAGTTGTAGGAAGAAGCAATGCACAAGAATGTCCATCCAGTTCTGACATTACACTGCTCTGTCACCTGTCCATCCAATCCTGACATTACACTGCTCCATCATCTGTCCACCCAATCCTGGCATTACTCTGCTCTGTGATTTGTCCATCCAGTCCTGTCATTCATACTGCTCCGTCATCTGGCCATCCAGTCCTGACATTACACTGCGCCGTCATCTATCCATCCAGTCCTGACATTCATACTGCTCCGTCATCTGTCCATCCAATCCTGACATTCATACTGCTCCGTCATCTGTCCATCCAATCCTGACATTTATACTGCTCCGTCATCTGTCCATCCAGTCCTGACATTGCACTGCTCTGTCCATCCAGTCCTGACATTACACTGCTCTGTCACCTGTCCATCCAGTTCTGACACTCATACTGCTCTGTCACCTGTCTATCCCATCCTGACATTACACTGCTCCGTCATCTGTCCATCCAGTCCTGAACAAGCATGTAGCAGTCGTGTGAAACACGCCTACTGTTCTACCCTGCTGTACCTTGTACCACTTATGTGAATAAAGGAACTTTTCTTCATTGGATTCCATGGTGGTGTGCGACCATTTTCTTCTTTTATATCCCAGGGCAGTACCCCGACCCCCATAACAATTGTATGTCCAATTACTTGCATATAAACCTTCAAAATAGGCACTTTTGATTTTTCCAGTTCTTAATGGGGTTCGTTATTCGTTTGCGAACTTTCGCGATGTTCGAAAGTTCTGGTGCAAATGGAACAGGGACTCCCCAAAAAAGTGTCAAAAGTGTCAGTTAGGTATCCAATTTGTCCGCTGCAATGTCGCAGTCCTGCTAAAAATCGCTGATCGCTGCCATCACTTAAAAAAAAAAAAAAAAAAAATTTGATAAAAATATCCTATGGTTTGTAGATGCTATAACTTTTGTGCAAACCAATCAATATACACTTATGGAGATTTTTTTTAACCAAAAATATATAGCAGAATATATATTGGCCTAAATTGATGATTTCTTACACATTCAATGTGTGCGCTCAATCATCATACCAATTTACAGAGTGCAGGGGTCAGGAGTGGGTAACCTACAGAGTGTAGGGGTCAGGAGTGGGTAACCTACAGAGTGCAGGGGTCAGTGATAGGTAACCTACAGAGTGTAGGGGTCAGGAGTGGGTAACCTACAGAGTGCAGGGGTGGGTAACCTACAGAGTGCATGGGTCATGGAAGGGTAACCTTCAGAGTGCAGGGGTCAGGAGTGGGTAACCTACAGAGTGCAGGGGTCAGGAGTGGGTAACCTACAGAGTGCAGAAGTCAGGGGTGGGTAACCTACAGAGTGCAGGGTTCAGGGATAGGTAACATACAGAGTGCAGGGGTCAGGAGTGGGTAACCTACAGAGTGCGGGGGTTATGGGTGGGTAACCTACAGAGTTCAGGGGCCAGGGGTGGATAATCTACAGAGTGCAGGGGTCAGGAGTGGGTAACCTACAAAGTGCAGGGGTCAGGAGTGGGTAACCTACAAAGTGCAGGGGTCAGGGATGGGTAAAATACAGAGTGCAGGGGTCAGGGATGGGTAACCTACAGAGTGCAGGGGTTAGGAGTGGGTAACCTACAGAGTGCAGAAGTTAGGAATGGGTAACCTACAGAGTGCATGGGTCAGGGATAGGTAACTTACAGAGTGCAGGGGTCAGGAGTGTGTAACCTACAGAGTGCAGGGGCCAGGGGTGTGTAATCTACAGAGTGTTGGGGTCAGGAGTGGGTAACCTACAGAGTGCAGGGGTCATGGGTGGGTAACCTTCAAAGTGCAGGGGTCAGGAGGAAAGGGCACACACACACCCACCCACCCACATACATACACTCGCACGCTATGAGCAGAGTTGGCCTCCAGGGTGTACATACATACACATACATGCATACACGCGCACACAACAAGCAGAGTTGGCCTCCAGCGTGTACATTCACACACATAGATACACACACATACATACACGCACACAACAGGCAGAGTATGTACATAAACACACTGGCTGTCAGCTCACTCTGTGTTTCTCAGCTTGCATAGATAACAGGCTGTGGTTTACTGAAGAGGCTTGGCTGCAGCAATGGGCATGAAGCCCAGTAACGCTGACCTGAGACTTTACCAGGCTCAGCATTACAGAGCTGTATGGAGGAAGGAATGTCTGGTATGGACACACTCCGGCCTCCCATGCCTCTATGAGTGCTGCCTGAGGCATCCACCTCAGGTGACCTGATGGGCAGTGCAGCCCTGGTTCTTACAAAGTGCAGGCCTGTTCATGTACAGCAGCCATTTTTTAGAGTGTAAAACATGTGTTGCTCAGTTTGGCTTCATTACAAAGTTTACTCACATGCACTGACAGGACTAAACCAAATTCAGAGCACAAAGGGGCCTGATAGTAAATTACATTATAGCATTCTGTTAAAACACTCCTGGGTTTTGTTATAAACTATTAACAAAATTATGCATTTAGTGTATGTATAATCATTTATTAACTGTCTTGAAGATATTCATGAAAGCATTAGAAAGTGAGTTGGTACGGCCCCAAATTACAGGCACGCCCGTAGGACTTGTTCCAAACAGAGTAAAAGTCAGTAACATAACTAGTAAAGAAGTCATTGTTCGATCAAGACAGGGACAGGGATCAAGACAGCAAGCAATGGCCCTGAAATCAGGCTCCTGTGTGGCCCTGAACGATGGGCACAAGATACCGGTGATTGGGTTTGGTACCTATGCCCCAGAGCAGGTGAGGTGCTGTGATTCTAGAGCTCGGGTTACATGGATCGCTAAAAAGCTCTTGCTACTGACAGATATTTTTTTATCAGAGCAAATTAATTAATTAGTAAGAGATTTTTAACAAAATCCAGATACATCATTTCACATTTTGAGCAGGGCCAGGACCAGGGGGGGGTGGGGTGGGGAATGTTTATCATGTGGTGGGGAGCTCGATGTGTACAGTATATATGTAGTCACACGCTGCAAAACTTTCGTAAAGTGGCAGTGGGGTGCTGGGTGCGGAAAGCTCTCTGCGCTCCTGTCATGGACTGGAGTCCCTGTTCACTGGAAGTGGAATCTCTAGGGTCTTATGAACAACAGAATGTAGCTCAGCATTTTTCAACCAGGGTGCCTTCTGGGCACATCAAGGGTGCCGAGCTGCCTTCCAAATTTTTGCACAGCAGCATGCGTTTTCCATGGTGAAGATGGGCTGACCAAGGGCTCTGATATGAAAGTGGGAAGCTGGGGTGTCCTGAGATGCAAAGCCTAAGGCCCCTTTCAGAGGGACCATATTCGGTTTTGCCCAGCAAGGGATCTGCGGACACAGCTCACTCTGCTCTATGGGCAGCCGGATGTAAACGGACTGTCTGCTCATTTACACCCGACTACCCTCCGATCCAATCCAGCCAGAAGGTGAGGAGTGGATACACTTCCGTTTGTTTTTGCCAAATTGGATCGGAGGTAGCGGAGTGTAAATAGACACACGTATGTTTACAACCGACTGCCCATAGGGAAGGTAGAATGGAGGGTTAAATTGGGTCCACCTAAAAAACAACCAGGTGTACCCGGTCAAACGGCTCGTGTAAAAGGGGCCGCAGGGCCCTTTCACACGGGCTTTCCGATCAGGTCCGCCTGTCAGTTTTTCAGGCGGACCTGATCTGATGCTCCATGCACCTCTATGGAACAGCGGATGTCAGCAGTGACATGTCCGTTTACACCCGCTGCTATCCGATCCTGTCCGTTAAATCCAGACCGATGGAAACCCTATTTTCCATCCGTCTGGAGGATCAGATCGGATAGGATCGGATGAAAACGGACAGGCAGTCTGTTTTCATCCGATCTCCCATAGAGGAGAGTGGGGATCTTACAGGTCTGTCTCTGCAAAGTAAGCGGACCTGTCATCAGCCTGCTCAGCGGAGATCAGCGGATCGATCCCCGCTGAGCAAAACTGAGTCTGCCGGGCAGAAAGCCCGTGTGAAAGGACCCTAAGGGCTCTTTCACACGGGCTTTCCGTGTGAGAGCTCCGCTGCGGTCCTTTTTTTTTTTTTTTCACGGAGCGGATGACATTTCTGTCATTCGCTCCGTAGGTCCGCATATCATCCCATCCGTTTGCGGATGATATGCGGACCTAATGTAAGTCTATGGGGATTGCGGATGTCAGCGGATGACACCGCTGACATCCGATTTTCCTTCCTTTCCGTTTTTTGAACGGAACAAAAATAGGGTTCTGTTCCGTTCGAAAAAACGGAACAGAACTGAAAGGAAGGAAATCGGATGTCAGCGGATGGTATTCCGCTGACATCCGCAATGCCAAAAACTTACATTATGTCCGCAAATCATCCGCAAAAAAATAGGATGATTTGCGGACATACGGAAAGCCCGTGTGAAAGAGCCCTAAGGCTTAATTCACACAGCCATAAGAAAATGCATATATAGGTGTGTTTTATTTATAGATCTGAATGCAACTGCATTGTTTTCAAAGGAGCCATTCACATTCAGATCTGTAACACAGAATCCATAAATTAGCATAAAAGAACATGCGCTTACGCATATGTACACATGTATATGCTTTTGTAGGTGCAGAAATTTTACTCTAAACAAAATGGTAAAAAAATGATCATAAAAACAAGTTATGTACACCATACACATCTTTATCCATTTAAACGCATCTATACACAAGTATTTTACTGATTACTACTCAGGAACTTTTCTCCTAGAAAACACACGTGTACTAACATAAGTAAAATTTTTATGGCCGTGTGAATGAGGCTTAAGGAGTGCCTACGTTTTGCTGCAGGACCATTGCCAGGTTGCGGCCCTCGGGCACACCCATGCAGGCTACAGATGATTAGAGAACAGGAATAACTAACACACAAGAGCAGTGTGAGTCTCTTGTAGCACTAGGATGCTGGGATCACAGGTGCAGTAAGGAAGCCCTGAGAAAACAGAAGCAGCACGGAAAGTCTCTTGCAGCACTGGGAACACAGGAGAGATCTGCTACGGTATTGCTGTCATTCTCATGGAGTATACAATGCAGCCAGGTGTAGGAACGCTGGTGCACACTTGGAGGGTCACACCCATTTACACTATAAGTCATCTTTATTTGCAATATGAACACATATGTACACCAATATATTATTTTCTACTCCAATCTATTCTATTCAAATTAGAATTGATTATTTTTGAATTCTGGGACATGGTTATACAGTATCTCACAAAGTGAGTACACCCCTCACATTTTTGTGAATATTTTATTATATCTTTTCATGTGACATCACTGAAGAAATTACACTTTGCTACAATGTAAAAAAGTGAGTGTACAGCTTGTATAAAAGTGTAAATTTGCTGTCCCCTCAAAATAACTCAACACACAGCCATTAATGTCTAAACCGCTGGCAACAAAGTGAGTACACCCCTAAGTAAAAATGTCCAAATTGGGCCCAATTAGCCATTTCCCCCTCCCCGGTGTCATGTGACTCGTTAGTGTTACAAGGTCTCAGGTGGGAATGGGGAGCAGGTGTGTTAAATTTGGTGTTATCGCTCTCATACTGGTCACTGGAAGTTCAACATGGCACCTCATGGCAAAGAACTTCCTGAGGATCTGAAAAAAAGAATTGTTACTCTACATAAAGATGGCCTAGGCTATAAGAAGATTGCCAAGACCCTGAAACTGAGCTGCAGCTCAGTGGCCAAGGCCATACATTGGTTTAACAGAACAGTTTCCACTCAGAGCAGTCCTCTGAATGGTCGATCAAAGAAGTTGAGTACACGTGTTTAGCTTCATATCCAGAGGTTGGCTTTGGGAAATAGACATATGAGTGCTGCCAGCATTGCTGCAGAGGTTGAAGGGGTGGGGGGTCAGCCTGTCAGTGCTCAGACCATACGCCGCACACTGCATCAAATTGGTCTGCATGGCTGTCGTCCCAGAAGGAAGCCTCTTCTAAAGATGATGCACAAGAAAGCCTTCAAACAGTTTGCTGAAGGCAAGCAGACTAAGGACATGGATTACTGGAACCATGTCCTGTGATCTGATGAGACCAAGATTAACTTATTTGGTTCAGATGGTGTCAAGCGTGTGTGGTGGCAACCAGGGGAGGAGTACAAAGACAAGTGTGTCTTGCCTACATTCAAGCATGGTTGTGGGAGTGTCATAGTCTAGGGCTGCATGAGCACTGGGGAGCTACAGTTCATTGAGGGAACCATGAATGGCAACATGTACTGTGACATACTGAAGCAGAGCATGATCCCCTCCCTTCGGAGACTGGGCCGCAGGGCAGTATTCTAACATGATAACGACCCCAAACACACCTCCAAGACGACCACTGCCTTGCTAAAGAAGCTGAGGGTAAAGGTGATTGACTGGCCAAGCCTGTCTACAGACCTAAACCCTATTGAGCATCTGAGGGGCATCCTCAAACAGAAGGTGGAGGAGTGCAGAGTCTCTAACATCCACCAGCTTCGTGATGATGTCATGGAGGAGTGGAAGAGGAATCCAGTGGAAACCTGTGAAGCTCTGGTGAACTCCATGCCCAAGAGGGTTAAGGCAGTACTAAAAAAATAATGGTGGCCACGCAAAATATTGACAATTTGGGCCCAATTTGGACATTTTAACTTAAGGGTGTACTCACTTTTGTTGGCAGCAGTTTAAACAATAATGGCTGTGTGTTGAGTTATTTTGAGGGGACAGCACATTTACACTGTTAGGGCTCTTTCACACGGGCGCTCCGTATGTCTGTATTTCATCCCATTTTTTTGCGGATGAAATACGGACATAATGCATGTCAATGGGATTTCGTCCTTTCAGTTCTGTTCGGTTTTTTGGAACGGAACAGAACCCTATTTTTCTTCTGTTTAAAAAAACGTAACGGATGCAAAATCGGATGTCAGCGGTGTCATCCACTGACATCCGCAATCCCTATAGACATGCATTATGTCCGTATATCATCTGCAAACAGATGGGATGATATGCGGACATACGGAGTGGATGACACAAGTGTCATCTGTGTCCGCGAAAAAAAAAAAAAGCGCCACAGCGGAATAAAAAATCGGAGCGGCCGTGTGAAAGAGCCCTTATACAAGCTGTACAATTACTACTTTACAATGTAGCAAAGTGTCATTTCTTCAGTGTTGTCACATGAAAAGATATAATAAAATATTTACAAAAATGTGAGGGGTGTACTCACTTTTGTGAGATACTGTATGTATTCGATTTATTCTGGGACATGGTTATATTTATTCTATTCTATTGTTTTTTTCAGTTCTATTATTTTCTATTCTATTATATTCTATTGAATCTTTTTTTTTTTTCTATTCTATTCTTTTCTTATGTATTCAAATTCAGATTTATTCTATTTAAAAATTCGAATTTGAGAAGATGGTTATATTCTTTATATTTTGTGCAATTCTTTTTTTTATACTATTCTTTTCTATTTTTCCCTTTTCTATTCCTTTACTTTCTATTCTATTTTATTCTCTTTGTAAACTGCAAAACCGAAAACTATTCAAATTCGAAATTGATTGGAAAACGATTCAAATCGATTTGAATTCAAATTTCGTCTCAATTTTTTTCCATTATTTTTTGGATTCATTAGGATTCGAAAATTCACATACATCCAAATTTCCGAAAACGAAAAATTAGTCCGAATTTGATTTGGAATGAAATTAACTACACATGTCTAACTGCAGGGTCAGCTACTTCCCCCTGTATTCTAGTAGGTTTCAGCATATACTGTAGTGGCCTGGAAAAGGCTGACCCTGGGCTTAAATGTTTTGGGCTTGAATGGGTCTCAGCCAAACCCTGGGGGAAGGGGGTTGTGTGCAGTAGGTAGCTGAGAGGAGAAAAATAGTCAGAGGCAAAGAGAGGTGTAAGGATTCTTGTCCTAGAGGGGAAGATCCCAGACTGGAAGGGCTAATGCCCTTCTGGGCAAGTCAGCTGAAGCCTGCAGATAAATCACTGAGGTCCCAGTTATGCTAGAGCTGGGGGGCCTATTACAGAAAGTTCATTGAGGTCACAGCTTTGAAGGAGCTGGGGGGCCTAGTCTCTTGGAAGCGGTTCAGAGACAAGTAAAGTTGGTGCACTAAGAATCCGGCCTTGAGATTCACAGTACAGTGTCTATTCAATATTGGACAGGGAGGTATCCAAGTATCTGGAGTGAGTAGGGGCTTGGAAGAGGGATCCTAATGACTGTCCGGTGTTTAATCCGTTGTATTACTTTGTTAGTGCTGCTTAAGTGGGAGTCCCAGAGGTGCTTGTGTCGCTAGTCTCTGCGAAGAGGGGAGCTGCCTCCCTTAAGAGAATAGAATAGAGAGAGTCCTCTAAATGTCTATGCACTAGAGATGGGCTGAACACCCCCCAGTTCAGTTCACACTAGAACACCCGAACTAGCAAATGTTCAAGCCCAAACTCCAAACCCCACTAAGTCCCCATTTTGAAGGCCTTTATGCAAGTGATTGGCCATAAAAAGGGTATGGGGGCCCGGCTACTGCCCTGGGGGACATGTACCAATGCAAAAAAAAACTTTTAAATTAGATAATTTTTAAAGGAGCAGTGTTTTTATTGATGCTTAAAGTGAAACAATAAAAATGAAAAATTAATTTAAAGCGTAACTCCACTTTTGAGGGTGATTTATGTACATCAGGATTTAACAAATTTTGTTGCAGATTCTTACCTTTTCTTATTCTGCAGAAATCATTGTTTGTTCCTCTGTGCCTCTGTGCTGAGTGGGTCAAATGGGAGTGGGATCATAATTATCTATCAGCTGTGGCAGCTACAGGGCACTAATGAGGAAAACTGCTGGGCCTGCATCCCTTTAGACGTGTTCCTATTGGGAGTATTGGTGTATTTTTGTTTAAAATATTATTTTTAATCACCCTTTGCACAACTATCATGGGAATTACAAAATCAGTAGCCCCCCCCCCCTTTTTTTTTTTTAATCCTACTGGGCTTTTTATTCAGCAAATGTATGGTTTGGGAAAGGGGGGGGGGGGGGTCTTTAACTAGTTCTGAAATCTGTAAGGAAAATTGAAATGCCATCTAAATACCAGCTGGTTTTGTCATTTGCAAAAATTGTGGCAAAATATAATATCTTAAAGTGCCCACCGTCTACAAAAAGGGCCATTTTGTGGGTGTTCGTACTGTCCTTGAATATTTATGTCAAATGTTTTATAAGTCCCCATTCACACTAGCGCGACTTGTCAGGCGACTTTGCCATTGATTAGCACAGGACCCGTTCTAATAGGAGCGACACAAGTTGCTCTGACTTAGAAAAAGGGTCCTGTACTACTTTGGGGCGACCTGGAGGCAACCTGCATTGACTTCAAAGATATGAAGTCCGTGCATGTCGCGCCGAGGTCGCCCCAGCAAGTAGCGCCGCCCCTATGTGAACGGGTTCTTAGAGTAAAGAGAAACAGATTTTTGCTTAAAAATTTCTGTTGTTTGTTTCTTTATAAAGTAAAAAAAAAAAAAAAAGTGGTTAATAAAAACCACCAAGAGAAAAAAATTATCAAATTTAATCAAATTTATTTAGGTACTGTGTTGCATGACGGAGTAATTGACAGTCAAAGTATCACCACACTGAAATTGACAAATGGCTGGACAGAAAAGGGGTGTACCATGCCAGTACTTAAGTGGTCAAAATCTTCTGCTTTTGAAACACGATTTCTAAACAATTCTTCATTGTTTTTTTTTTTTTTTGTTTGTTTGTTTTTCAGTACACTAAAGAGCAGGCTGAAGAGGCTACAAAGGTGGCCATCAATGTTGGCTATCGTCATATTGATGGTGCTTTTATATACGGCAATGAGGTACAAGTTGGCCGGGCTATCAACGCAAAGATTGCTGATGGAACCGTGAAGAGAGAGGACATTTTCTATACTGGAAAGGTAACAAGACCTTTTCTATAAAACTGTATTAGATGGAGTCACTGTTCGCAAATGCAATTGTTTTCAGGCAGCTGCAGGTGTCATGGCTGCCTGAATACGATGCTGACAGTGGGGATTTCTCAATTCAGTTAGTGTAGATGGAGGTATCAATTGATTTTCTCTTATTCTGCCTGCAGGCTGAACAAGAGAATAGAGCAATTTATGGAAGCCCTAAAGTATAACTAAAGGCAAAATGTTTGTTTTAGTTTTGGACAGAGTGGAAATGGATAAGAACCCCTTATCTGGCCTTTATTGCTGTCTGTGACCCTGTTAGGGAGATTCGCCCTCTCTAGTTGTCCTTGTGACCATTATTAGAGAAAAGAAAAGAGAAAATCCCAAATTGTGGGTTGTCCCCAGAAACATAATAGAGGGGACACTAACTCTGGTGACCTGGGGGGCCCCAATGGATTCCTTTTTCTTTTGCAAGGATTTCCTCTTACTTCCTGTTTGGCTAAGGGACAGGAAGTGAAGGTAAATCTCCATAAAGGGACACATATAACGAAAAAAAAATCTGTCAGAGTTTTAATCCTCCCTTATTCTAGCCAAAATGGAAAATAAAGTTTTGCCTATAGTTCTACTTTAACTGTAAAGAAAGGAGGAAAAAACTTTTGAGCCCCAAAGATAAAATAACGGGTGGGCTAAATTAAAAAAGATATATAAACAAAACCTCCCATGTAGTTCTTCTATTCTGGGATTTTTGATCTTCTTATATGCATTTACTCTCTGTATTCTCGAATTGCAAAATAAAAATATATTGTATACATAAATACATTTAATTAACAATGTCCCAGCTTGCAATGCTTCTGTCCTGGTGTTCATGTGACGTGCTTTGTTAGGCCCCTTTTTACTGACGGACCTATCAGGTCTGCCTGTCTGTGTTCAGGTGGACCCGATTGGACCATCCATTGCTCTCTATAGAGCGGCGAATGTCAACAGACATGTGTTCGTTGACACCCGCGACATCTGATCCTATCTGCTAAAAACAGATGGATGGGCATCCATTCAATTTTGGCGTGGCGTTCCCCTTAAAATCTGTACCAGACCCAAAGGGCCTGGTATGGATTTTGGGGGGGAACCCCATGCCGTTTTTTTTTTCTATCCTGTCATAGGGTTCCCCTTAACCACTTGAATACAGGGCACTTTCACCACCTTCCTGCCTAGACCAATTTTCAGCATTTCAGCTTTCAGTGCTAATTGGCATGTATGGGAAATCTCGGTCAGCTTGACATGGCACTGCTCACGAACTATAAGTGACAGGGAAACAAAACTTGCAGAGCACTGAGAGGGGACCCAGGACTACAACATATCTATACATTATAAAAGTGGGGTATGCCTGTTCACTACACTGACTGCACTAATCTCACTCAACACACTATCCACTAACTACCTGCCTAACCTCTATTATCATACACGTGTAAGCAGCAGCCTTATATAGTGTGGGGCGTGGACTTAGCCACTGAGCCATGATTGGCTAAAGGCAGCCTGCCTTTGGTTAATTATGGCTCTGACAGGACCCTGTGTGCTGTGATTGGCCAAAGAATACAGGTCTTGTGCATGCTTTGGCCAATCATCATTATTTATTCACTGCACCAGCGCAGTGCATTATGGGGCGCTCATCGGGGGCGAACTTCCGGCTGAGCACCAAATTTGTTTGTGTGCTCAGCAAACATCTCGAACATCAAGCCCATCCCTATTGATTAGGATGACCTGCTGCCTACAATGATCCCCCACCCAACGATGTTGCCCTGAATGATGTTGCCCTGCTACATGATGAGGTTACCCAAGTCTTTGTCTATGACAGATCCTTTTCTCTACCCATATTACCTTTTTGACCAAGTTATTTTTTTTCTTTTTATTTCAAGCTTTGGTTAAATAATCATGCCCCGGAAAGGGTCCGTCCAGCTCTTGAGAGATCTCTAAAGGATCTTGGACTAGATTACATGGATCTGTTCCTAATCCACACCCCTGTGGAGCTTAAGGTATGTTGACACATCATCCCTATACAGACCTGTAAAAAAAATGATAACCTGATCAAGTAAATCAATCTAGTCCTTAGTTTTCTTTGTGCTGACTGCTATTAAGTTACAGGAACATAATGAATAGTTGTGTGTAGAAGATTCAGCGCTGAATAAATTAACTTGCAATGAGACCAGCAGCTAACACTCAAGGGCAATCCAACTCCTTCAATGAAATAAATAATAAATAGTGTAGCGCAGTCTATGATAGATTTTTGGGATTCAATCATTGGATAAAACACTTTAAACCAATAATAAATATATTAAATATATTAAAACATGTCTAAAAAGGAGATAGTCCATATAAGAGGCGATAACAGTCGGTAGAGGTAAAAAGTCCACTTGTGATATGGTGAAATAATAACAGGTGTGACTCTGGTGCTCAAATCCCTCCACCAAGCAATATCTGCCTCTCACCTCCAAAACATGACCCTGCAGGGCCAGAAAGCATAAACAATCTCCACAGGTAACCAACTCGTGTTGCTCCGATACAGGCAAGACCAAGACTCCAGCACTTGTCAGCACAAATAAGGATATCGCTGCAGCAGGTACAACTCACACTCGATTCCAAGTTTCCCAAGATATATAAATAAAAGAGGGGGAGATCTAGTGCTCTCTGTTGTAATACTGAAAGCTTTAATTCACTCAAAACATATTGCACTTACATTGTATCCGACCATAATAGGCATAGTAGTTGCAGAGTGTGCAGCGTGCTGGATGGTGCCTGGTTACTTCCTGGTTAACAGCCGTAGGACCGATTGACCAATCCCCCGTACGCGTTACGTCAGGTGGGCGTAGACTTCTTCAGCGGGGATGGTGATAGGTCGAAGGCCTGGCTTTTTATATTATCCCTAAGCTCCGCCCACTATGTCACTTCCGGCGTTTCACCATCGCCATGGAGACAGAGTGTCTCCTGAGACAGAGAGATAGAGGGGCGGGCTAAAAGTAATGATATTCATTCGGCCGTGTTTACAATTACATTTGTCACTAAGGAGACATACATATATCTCGGAGATCGGCCGAAGGATCACTTATAACAGCAGACTAATATTGTATGTCTTTCTTTACAGGAAGAACCATTTAGAAACTGCTCAAAGTTTTTTAATATTATTAAAAAACGAACTTATACTCAATCATTGATTTGTACTGTGTTGATCTTATAGGTCGTACGGCTATATTAGCAACCAGACACCAGATGGCAGCACTTTTGCTCACTTACATAGGGAACAGTGTTAAATACAATAATATACATAAAACACATTATAACCACATAAAAACATATAAAATCGTACATAAACCCCAATAAAATAGTATAAAATTTACTAAATAAGTATTTAAAATTTAAATATCATAAAAAGAAAAAACAATGACCATAAAAAATTATCTGTCTGAAATAAAACAATTCAGATCAAAGTCGACATTCAATCCTAGGGGCGTTAAGACTTTAGCCTCATAAATCCAAAAGGATTCGCGACGACTTAATTGTCTGATGAAATTACCACCCCTCCAATGGTAGCTTACTTTTTCAATCCCCCAGAATTTTAAGGTGCTTGGATTTTTATGATGATAATTTTTAAAGTGCCTAGATACACTGTGGGTAATAAGCCCCTTCCGTATGTTGTTGACATGTTCCCCAACATGTACGTGTAGAGCCCGCGAGGTGCGTCCAATGTATTGTAACCCACAGTCACACTCTAACATGTAAACCACACCTTGTGTGGCACATGTTATTAAATTTTTTATCAAATAGCTTTTTTGTGTGACCGTGGATACAAATTCCTTGCGTTTTTTGATATTTTTCCTGCAACTTTTACAAGTAGCACACTTCCCGCACGCATAAAAACCTGCCAGGAAAGGGAATATACCATTGCTCTTCACCTGGGGTGGATCAACTACTCCCGGGGCAACTTTGTCTCTGAGGGATGGAGCTTTCCTGTAAACAAATTTGGGCTGCTCTGATAAGACAGGGCCCAATACCCTATCCTCTCTCAGAATGGCCCAATGCTTACGGATGATTTTTTCAACTTTTTTATGTTGGATATTATAATCTAAGACCATTCGGAATTGCGTATCCACTTCTCTAGATCTGGAATTATCCAAAAGGCGATCCCGACTTGTGTTTTTAACCCATTCAAGCTCATTTTTCACATTTGTTTTATCGTATCCCTTTTCTAAAAACCTTCCTGTTAAAACCTCTGACTGTGTAATAAAATCCTCCTCAGTGGTACAGTTACGCCTTAAGCGTGTAAACTGTCCACGAGGGATATTACACAGCCACTGTCTGTGATGGCAACTGTCAAGGGGGATAAAAGAATTTCTGTCTGTGGGTTTAAAATAATTACGGGTTTTAAAAACACCATCTGCTTTGTACACTTCCAAGTCTAAAAAAATTATACTCTCATATTGCAAATTCCATGTAAGAACAATATTCTTTTCATTGTTGTTTAATTTGTTCATAAACGCTTCCAAACTCACCATGTCCCCCCGCCATACCATGAATAAATCATCGATATAGCGACGGTAACATATGAGCTGTGGGGGCAAATCTTCAAACACAGTTTCTTCCTCCCAGTGGGCCATAAATAAGTTGGCCACACTGGGAGCAAACTTAGCCCCCATCGCAACTCCTTTGACTTGCAAATAAAAACTATGGTTGTACCAAAAATAGTTCTTCTCAAGACAAAACTTTAAGCTCCTCTGAAGAAACCTAATTTGCTTTCTAGGTAACTGTGAATGAGATAGACCCCATTTAACCGCACTCAGTGCATCCGAGTGGTCAATAATGGTGTACAATGATCCAACATCCGCTGTAATCATTATACATTCAGTGGAGCTTGGTATTGTATTAAGTATTTGTATAATATGTTTAGTGTCTTTAAGGAACGATTTGGTTTTTTGTACAACCGGCTGGAGGAAAAAATCTATGTATTGACCCAACCTGGCCGTGATGGAATCAATCCCATTAACTATGGGGCGGCCAGGTGGGTTTTCCAGCTGTTTGTGTATTTTTGGCAGAAAGTATATTATAGGCCTCCTACAAAATAAGGGGTCTAGATACTGGGCCTCTTTATGAGTGAGGACTCCACTCCGTTCGCCTTTAGTAGTTAGACCATGTAGTTCTTCTTTGAACTCTAACATGGGGTCTTTAGACAAGATCTGATATGTGGAGTGGTCACTCAGGAGTCTCAACATCTCATTTTTGTAATAACTCCCACTGAGTACCACCAGACCCCCCCCTTTATCTGCCGGACGTATAACGATATCACTCCTTTTTTCCAGAGATGCAATACCTCTTTTGATACACAATGGGTCATACGCTTTTTTATACTTCAATTTATCAAGGTCACTACACACCATGTGTTTAAACACATCTAGGTGCTTAGTGTCCTGTCCAGGCGGATTGAAGGTTGATTTATTTTTTAGGGAGGAATGGTGGTATGTAGAGGAGGCGGAGTTGCGGGTAACAGGATTAGACAAGAAATATTTTTTAATGCTTAATTGTCTAGTAAATTTCTGTATATTAACATAAGTTTGAAATTTGTTCAAATTCCTGATAGGAGCAAATTTTAGCCCCTTATCCAAGACTTTGAGTTCGTCCTCCGTGAGGGGAACTCCACTCAAGTTATATATTCCTGTACCTATCGTGGCCTCTGCCTTTTTGGTTCGTCGTCCTCCTCGACATCCTCTCTGTTTTTTCTTTTTCCTACACTCTGATTGGCGTTTTCTAGTTGGTATTGGTTCCCCCTCCAATTGTAATTCTGGATTGGGGTTCTTGGGGCTGGGGACTGGAATTGGGTCCGTGGTCCCCTCCATGGGGACCTCCCTTCCTCTAAAAAATATTGTTGGTCAGCATCCTCAATATCACGGAGGGGGGTAAACCTATTCTGTGAAGGTATTTCTGAATAAGGTCTATACTGGGCATAATTTCCCTGTTGGGGTCTGCCTTTTCCTCTCCCTCTTCCTCTCCCTCTGCTTTTTCCTCTCCCTCTCCCTTTTACCACCTGCCAACCCTCACCTCCATTGTTGACAAATCTCTGAGGATAGTTATTATTGGAAGGGGGAGGGTTAAAGGAACTCTTTCTCCCTCTTCCACCTCCTTTCTTATTGTAATTATTCCAATTGTTTCTGGGGGTGTGCTGGTCATGGGGAGCTGGTATAGGGACATAATAAGTTTTCTTATTAGGAACTGTCTCTAATACCCCACTATTACTAGTGCCTTGGGAAGGTTCACTTATTTCCACTTGTGGAGACTCTTGGCTTATATGGAACGATAGTTGCCATTTATATATATCCTTTCCATTAAAATCTGCCAAATCTCGCTGAAATTTATTTTTCTTTTTTTCCTGTACTTCTCTATCCCATTTTTCCATTTTTAGTTTCAAGTCATTTGTTAATTGAGTTAAGTCTGGGTGGTCTTTAACCAACTCCACTTTATCTTTAATATCTTTTATTTGGGTTTCTAATGTGGTCATTTTTTTCTTTTTCCGATTTAATAAAAATACTAAGAGCTCTAAACCCTTATTGGTAAAGAAATCCTCCCAATCTTTTAGGGACTCGTTATCCAATAGACCATCGTTAGGAGGGACATCCCACCTTAAACGACGTGGAATTAGCTTAGCGGCGATGTAGTGTTCAAAGGACACTATGTCCCACCATACTTTAATTTTCTTTTCAAACTGAAGAAGTCTACGCCCACCTGACGTAACGCGTACGGGGGATTGGTCAATCGGTCCTACGGCTGTTAACCAGGAAGTAACCAGGCACCATCCAGCACGCTGCACACTCTGCAACTACTATGCCTATTATGGTCGGATACAATGTAAGTGCAATATGTTTTGAGTGAATTAAAGCTTTCAGTATTACAACAGAGAGCACTAGATCTCCCCCTCTTTTATTTATATATCTTGGGAAACTTGGAATCGAGTGTGAGTTGTACCTGCTGCAGCGATATCCTTATTTGTGCTGACAAGTGCTGGAGTCTTGGTCTTGCCTGTATCGGAGCAACACGAGTTGGTTACCTGTGGAGATTGTTTATGCTTTCTGGCCCTGCAGGGTCATGTTTTGGAGGTGAGAGGCAGATATTGCTTGGTGGAGGGATTTGAGCACCAGAGTCACACCTGTTATTATTTCACCATATCACAAGTGGACTTTTTACCTCTACCGACTGTTATCGCCTCTTATATGGACTATCTCCTTTTTAGACATGTTTTAATATATTTAATATATTTATTATTGGTTTAAAGTGTTTTATCCAATGATTGAATCCCAAAAATCTATCATAGACTGCGCTACACTATTTATTATTTATTTCATTGAAGGAGTTGGATTGCCCTTGAGTGTTAGCTGCTGGTCTCATTGCAAGTTAATTTATTCAGCGCTGAATCTTCTACACACATATTATACTAGTTTTCAATCTATGTGATTCAGCAGCAGAATTATGGAGATTTTCCAATATTTAGAAAAACGGGAAATTAAAATTAACGAGATCTTTTCAAACAAACCAACCATATCTAAAGATCCGGGGGATCTTTCATATTTATTTAGAAAGCTGGGCTTTTTGTTTGAAAAGAAAATTAAAGTATGGTGGGACATAGTGTCCTTTGAACACTACATCGCCGCTAAGCTAATTCCACGTCGTTTAAGGTGGGATGTCCCTCCTAACGATGGTCTATTGGATAACGAGTCCCTAAAAGATTGGGAGGATTTCTTTACCAATAAGGGTTTAGAGCTCTTAGTATTTTTATTAAATCGGAAAAAGAAAAAAATGACCACATTAGAAACCCAAATAAAAGATATTAAAGATAAAGTGGAGTTGGTTAAAGACCACCCAGACTTAACTCAATTAACAAATGACTTGAAACTAAAAATGGAAAAATGGGATAGAGAAGTACAGGAAAAAAAGAAAAATAAATTTCAGCGAGATTTGGCAGATTTTAATGGAAAGGATATATATAAATGGCAACTATCGTTCCATATAAGCCAAGAGTCTCCACAAGTGGAAATAAGTGAACCTTCCCAAGGCACTAGTAATAGTGGGGTATTAGAGACAGTTCCTAATAAGAAAACTTATTATGTCCCTATACCAGCTCCCCATGACCAGCACACCCCCAGAAACAATTGGAATAATTACAATAAGAAAGGAGGTGGAAGAGGGAGAAAGAGTTCCTTTAACCCTCCCCCTTCCAATAATAACTATCCTCAGAGATTTGTCAACAATGGAGGTGAGGGTTGGCAGGTGGTAAAAGGGAGAGGGAGAGGAAAAAGCAGAGGGAGAGGAAGAGGGAGAGGAAAAGGCAGACCCCAACAGGGAAATTATGCCCAGTATAGACCTTATTCAGAAATACCTTCACAGAATAGGTTTACCCCCCTCCGTGATATTGAGGATGCTGACCAACAATATTTTTTAGAGGAAGGGAGGTCCCCATGGAGGGGACCACGGACCCAATTCCAGTCCCCAGCCCCAAGAACCCCAATCCAGAATTACAATTGGAGGGGGAACCAATACCAACTAGAAAACGCCAATCAGAGTGTAGGAAAAAGAAAAAACAGAGAGGATGTCGAGGAGGACGACGAACCAAAAAGGCAGAGGCCACGATAGGTACAGGAATATATAACTTGAGTGGAGTTCCCCTCACGGAGGACGAACTCAAAGTCTTGGATAAGGGGCTAAAATTTGCTCCTATCAGGAATTTGAACAAATTTCAAACTTATGTTAATATACAGAAATTTACTAGACAATTAAGCATTAAAAAATATTTCTTGTCTAATCCTGTTACCCGCAACTCCGCCTCCTCTACATACCACCATTCCTCCCTAAAAAATAAATCAACCTTCAATCCGCCTGGACAGGACACTAAGCACCTAGATGTGTTTAAACACATGGTGTGTAGTGACCTTGATAAATTGAAGTATAAAAAAGCGTATGACCCATTGTGTATCAAAAGAGGTATTGCATCTCTGGAAAAAAGGAGTGATATCGTTATACGTCCGGCAGATAAAGGGGGGGGTCTGGTGGTACTCAGTGGGAGTTATTACAAAAATGAGATGTTGAGACTCCTGAGTGACCACTCCACATATCAGATCTTGTCTAAAGACCCCATGTTAGAGTTCAAAGAAGAACTACATGGTCTAACTACTAAAGGCGAACGGAGTGGAGTCCTCACTCATAAAGAGGCCCAGTATCTAGACCCCTTATTTTGTAGGAGGCCTATAATATACTTTCTGCCAAAAATACACAAACAGCTGGAAAACCCACCTGGCCGCCCCATAGTTAATGGGATTGATTCCATCACGGCCAGGTTGGGTCAATACATAGATTTTTTCCTCCAGCCGGTTGTACAAAAAACCAAATCGTTCCTTAAAGACACTAAACATATTATACAAATACTTAATACAATACCAAGCTCCACTGAATGTATAATGATTACAGCGGATGTTGGATCATTGTACACCATTATTGACCACTCGGATGCACTGAGTGCGGTTAAATGGGGTCTATCTCATTCACAGTTACCTAGAAAGCAAATTAGGTTTCTTCAGAGGAGCTTAAAGTTTTGTCTTGAGAAGAACTATTTTTGGTACAACCATAGTTTTTATTTGCAAGTCAAAGGAGTTGCGATGGGGGCTAAGTTTGCTCCCAGTGTGGCCAACTTATTTATGGCCCACTGGGAGGAAGAAACTGTGTTTGAAGATTTGCCCCCACAGCTCATATGTTACCGTCGCTATATCGATGATTTATTCATGGTATGGCGGGGGGACATGGTGAGTTTGGAAGCGTTTATGAACAAATTAAACAACAATGAAAAGAATATTGTTCTTACATGGAATTTGCAATATGAGAGTATAATTTTTTTAGACTTGGAAGTGTACAAAGCAGATGGTGTTTTTAAAACCCGTAATTATTTTAAACCCACAGACAGAAATTCTTTTATCCCCCTTGACAGTTGCCATCACAGACAGTGGCTGTGTAATATCCCTCGTGGACAGTTTACACGCTTAAGGCGTAACTGTACCACTGAGGAGGATTTTATTACACAGTCAGAGGTTTTAACAGGAAGGTTTTTAGAAAAGGGATACGATAAAACAAATGTGAAAAATGAGCTTGAATGGGTTAAAAACACAAGTCGGGATCGCCTTTTGGATAATTCCAGATCTAGAGAAGTGGATACGCAATTCCGAATGGTCTTAGATTATAATATCCAACATAAAAAAGTTGAAAAAATCATCCGTAAGCATTGGGCCATTCTGAGAGAGGATAGGGTATTGGGCCCTGTCTTATCAGAGCAGCCCAAATTTGTTTACAGGAAAGCTCCATCCCTCAGAGACAAAGTTGCCCCGGGAGTAGTTGATCCACCCCAGGTGAAGAGCAATGGTATATTCCCTTTCCTGGCAGGTTTTTATGCGTGCGGGAAGTGTGCTACTTGTAAAAGTTGCAGGAAAAATATCAAAAAACGCAAGGAATTTGTATCCACGGTCACACAAAAAAGCTATTTGATAAAAAATTTAATAACATGTGCCACACAAGGTGTGGTTTACATGTTAGAGTGTGACTGTGGGTTACAATACATTGGACGCACCTCGCGGGCTCTACACGTACGTGTTGGGGAACATGTCAACAACATACGGAAGGGGCTTATTACCCACAGTGTATCTAGGCACTTTAAAAATTATCATCATAAAAATCCAAGCACCTTAAAATTCTGGGGGATTGAAAAAGTAAGCTACCATTGGAGGGGTGGTAATTTCATCAGACAATTAAGTCGTCGCGAATCCTTTTGGATTTATGAGGCTAAAGTCTTAACGCCCCTAGGATTGAATGTCGACTTTGATCTGAATTGTTTTATTTCAGACAGATAATTTTTTATGGTCATTGTTTTTTCTTTTTATGATATTTAAATTTTAAATACTTATTTAGTAAATTTTATACTATTTTATTGGGGTTTATGTACGATTTTATATGTTTTTATGTGGTTATAATGTGTTTTATGTATATTATTGTATTTAACACTGTTCCCTATGTAAGTGAGCAAAAGTGCTGCCATCTGGTGTCTGGTTGCTAATATAGCCGTACGACCTATAAGATCAACACAGTACAAATCAATGATTGAGTATAAGTTCGTTTTTTAATAATATTAAAAAACTTTGAGCAGTTTCTAAATGGTTCTTCCTGTAAAGAAAGACATACAATATTAGTCTGCTGTTATAAGTGATCCTTCGGCCGATCTCCGAGATATATGTATGTCTCCTTAGTGACAAATGTAATTGTAAACACGGCCGAATGAATATCATTACTTTTAGCCCGCCCCTCTATCTCTCTGTCTCAGGAGACACTCTGTCTCCATGGCGATGGTGAAACGCCGGAAGTGACATAGTGGGCGGAGCTTAGGGATAATATAAAAAGCCAGGCCTTCGACCTATCACCATCCCCGCTGAAGAAGTCTACGCCCACCTGACGTAACGCGTACGGGGGATTGGTCAATCGGTCCTACGGCTGTTAACCAGGAAGTAACCAGGCACCATCCAGCACGCTGCACACTCTGCAACTACTATGCCTATTATGGTCGGATACAATGTAAGTGCAATATGTTTTGAGTGAATTAAAGCTTTCAGTATTACAACAGAGAGCACTAGATCTCCCCCTCTTTTATTTATATATCTTGGGAAACTTGGAATCGAGTGTGAGTTGTACCTGCTGCAGCGATATCCTTATTTGTGCTGACAAGTGCTGGAGTCTTGGTCTTGCCTGTATCGGAGCAACACGAGTTGGTTACCTGTGGAGATTGTTTATGCTTTCTGGCCCTGCAGGGTCATGTTTTGGAGGTGAGAGGCAGATATTGCTTGGTGGAGGGATTTGAGCACCAGAGTCACACCTGTTATTATTTCACCATATCACAAGTGGACTTTTTACCTCTACCGACTGTTATCGCCTCTTATATGGACTATCTCCTTTTTAGACATGTTTTAATATATTTAATATATTTATTATTGGTTTAAAGTGTTTTATCCAATGATTGAATCCCAAAAATCTATCATAGACTGCGCTACACTATTTATTATTTATAATGAATAGTTGCACTAAATTATGGCGCATCTTCTTTTCTGACTTTTATTTCCTAATTTAGGCCTTATTAAACAGACCGTGTAGTGCTTTTAGCATATATATTCTGTAGAATTCAGCTTATAGTTCTTAATCTTTTTTATTTAGTTTTATGCAAGACTAAAGAATTAAACTATGTTTATTATTTAGTTAGTAAAGTGTAAATATGAAATAATAATATTCAATGTATTTTAATCAACAGTCAGCTGCTGAAGCTCTAGGCTATTTTTTATGTTCATAGCCTAATTCTTACTGATCTCTTGGGAAAAAAAAGACTTGTTTACAGAGCTTGATAGTTCAAGGTCTAAACACACACACACACACACACACACACACACACAGACACACACACACTTACACACACTCACACACGTGCATGCGCACACACTTGCATAGAGGGCTTATAGAAAGGCTTTCCATAAGATGTTGGAGTGTGTATTTGGAAATGTGTGCCCATTGGACCATAAGAGTATTAATCAGGTCTGTTACTGATATTGGAAAGAGACTTACAGTCAGTGTTCCAGTTCATTCTAATGGTGTTCAGTAGGGTTGAGGTCAAGGCTCAGTGCAGGCTATTCAGTTCCTTCATGTCAAGCTCAACCAATTATATACAGTGGGTACGGAAAGTATTCAGACCCCCTTACATTTTTCACTCTTTGTTATATTGCAGCCATTTGCTAAAATCATTTAAGTTCATTCTTCTTCCTCATGAATGTACACATAGCACCCCATACTGACAGAAAAACACAGAATTGTTGACATTGTTGCAGATTTATTAAAAAAGAAAAACTGAAATATCACATGGTCCTAAGTATTCAGACCCTTTGCTGTGACACTCATATATTTAACTCAGGTGCTTTCCATTTCTTCTGATCATCCTTGAGATGGTTCTACACCTTCATTTGAGTCCAGCTGTGTTTGATTATACTGATTGGACTTGATTAGGAAAGCCACACACCTGTCTATATAAGACCTTCCAGATCACAATGCATGTCAGAGCAAATGAGAATCATGAGGTCAAAGGAACTGCCTGAAGAGCTCAGAGACAGAATTGCGGCAAGGCACAGATCTGGCCAAGGTTACAAAAAGATTTCTGCTGCACTTAAGGTTCCTAAGAGCACAGTGGCCTCCATAATCCTCAAATGGAAGACGTTTGGGACGACCAGAACCCTTCCTAGAGCTGGCCGTCCGGCCAAACTGAGCTATCGGGGGAGAAGAGCCTCGGTGAGAGAGGTAAAGAAGAACCCAAAGATCACTGTGGCTGAGCTCCAGAGATGCAGTCAGGAGATGGGAGAAAGTTGTAGAAAGTCAACCATCACTGCAGCCCTCCACCAGTCGGGGCTTTATGGCAGAGTGGCCCGACGGAAGCCTCTCCTCAGTGTAAGACACATGAAAGCCCGCATGGAGTTTGCTAAAAAACACCTGAAGGACTCCAAGATGGTGAGAAATAAGATTCTCTGGTCTGATGAGACCAAAATAGAACTTTTTGGCCTTAATTCTAAGCGGTATGTGTGGAGAAAACCAGGCACTGCTCATCACCTGTCCAATACAGTCCCAACAGTGAAGCATGGTGGTGGCAGCATCATGCTGTGGGGGTGTTTTTCAGCTGCAGGGACAGGACGACTGGTTGCAATCGAGTGAAAGATGAATGCGGCCAAGTACAGGGATATCCTGGACAAAAACCTTCTCCAGAGTGCTCTGGGCCTCAGACTGGGCCAAAGGTTTACCTTCCAACAAGACAATGACCCTAAGCACACAGCTAAAATAACGAAGGAGTGGCTTCACAACAACTCCGTGACTGTTCTTGAATGGCCCAGCCAGAGCCCTGACTTAAACCCAATTGAGCATCTCTGGAGAGACCTAAAAATGGCTGTCCACCAACGTTTACCATCCAACCTGACAGAACTGGAGAGGATCTGCAAGGAGGAATGGCAGAGGATCCCCAAATCCAGGTGTGAAAGACTTGTTGCATCTTTCCCAAAAAGACTCCTGGCTGTATTAGATCAAAAGGGGGCTTCTACTAAATACTGAGCAAAGGGTCTGAATACTTAGGACCATGTGATATTTCAGTTTTTCTTTTTTAATAAATCTGCAACAATGTCAACAATTCTGTGTTTTTCTGTCAGTATGGGGTGCTATGTGTACATTCATGAGGAAGAAGAATGAACCTAAATGATTTTAGCAAATGGCTGCAATATAACAAAGAGTGAAAAATTTAAGGGGGTCTGAATACTTTCCGTACCCACTGTATTTATAGAGCTGGCTTTGCTTGCAGGGGCATTTTCATTATGGAACATAAATAGGCCTTCCCCCAAAGTGTTACCACAATATTGGAAGTCCACAATTGTCTAACATGTCTTTGTATGTTGTAGCATTGACAACCTTCACTGGAAGTGTAAACACCAATAAAAATTAGCCCAGTAATTTGGAAGGGTGTCCACAAGTAGGTGTGATGAACTGATATCCATAATCTTTTAGCCATATGGTGTATATCTGGGAGGACTCAATTGATGATGATCTCTACTGAGTATCTGGGTCTGCACTTCTGCTCTGCTCCGACCATCCCTACTAGGTTTTAATTCAATATGTATTATTTATATAGGGACAATCTCTAAGCAAGTGCCCCTACACAAAATTGCTGTGCTGCAGTCAGCCTGAAAATGGATTGTTCTAGTTTTGCTTTTGTTAAGGTTTCCATAAGTTCAGTGTAGCACTACCCCCTTGAGGGCTGCTGGATTTCTCACCTTTCAGGTTCCTCTGGGTTACCGATAGCATCTGCATGCAGAAACACTTTACTTTCTGGCTCAGTCAATGAACAGTCTAGGGGTTGTTGTTTTTGTTGTTTTATTTTATATGGAGATGGGAGAAGGGATGAGTGGGATACTCCAAAACTTGAACTATTCACAATGCTGAGGACTCCTGAGAATACGGCTAGGCCGCAGCTTCATCCTGCCACTAGATGGATCTGAGGTAATGTTCTTGAGTGCTTATCTTCAGGATACTTGCCTAGCACCCCTTTTATATCCACCAGCTGACACCCGTCCTCTGACTACTCTACTCCGGAGTGGCCCCCTTCCTGGTCAGGCCCTTAGACACGATCCCCTGTACTCTTTTCAGGTTCTCCAGTGTTTCAACTCCTCCTAGTCAGCTCTTCTGGTCCTGGGTTCAGCTCCTCACTTCTGGCTCACCAGACCGACCGCCTGTGACCATACACCAACCACTGCAAAAGAGGAGGCAGCCGCCGCCCTCCTTCCGGGACTCTGCTCGCCAGCCAAAGACCCCGCGCACATGTGCTCCTGGCTATTATACCACACCTCACAATGCACCAAGACAACCAGTCTGTGCCAATTACTGGGGCTCTATCAAAGCCTGTGTATCCATTGGCCAGGTTTCCTCCACTGTCCAATGTGCCTCCCCATTGGACCAGTGGGGACACTCCCCCAGACCACATGAACCACACACTGAGCAAATTGAGCAGACCTAACTCAAAGATCCTGCTCCATATTAAGCATAGAGAAATATAGAATTTACCTGCTGCTCCACTGATAGGCAGACAGAGCCAAATACTATATTTACTCTCTAGCACCTACCTAGGAGGGTGCTACATTAATTTTATTGATTACTTCTGACTGTTGTTGGGAGTGTCCCTAGCAATAGTCTAAATTCATTTTGAGCTCTGAATATTTGTCTCCCATACCAACCCTTAGGAGATTTATTGCTAATGGTGCAGGTAAGAGGAGAATGTTAAAATTTGGGTTGGTCTACTGGAAGCTTTCTGGCTGCTGCCAGGTAAAAAGGGTGGGCTGCTGCCTAGGGAGGGCTTTTAGAGGAGAGGCCTGAGCCACAAGCCTTGAAAATTTGGCCTATCTGGATTGGAGCACTGAGGGCGAAGACTTTAATGCTGAAAAGTGTCTTAGTGAGTTGGGTTGAAGATATTGTCAGTGGACACTGCAGAAGAGTTTGGTGGCTCAACCAAGGGATGTAATGCCTTTTGAAATTGTAAAACATATCCCTTGCAGTGTTTACTCATTTAGTCTAGAGAAGATTTTTTGCACTATAACTTGCCTGATCCTCCACTCCCATGGCAGATGGCACTCCCCCACTCTCAGCAGTAGACTGTCCCTCTGGTCATCACATCCAATGCAGGACTCTGGACCCTGCATTGGTCTTGATAACATCAGGATCGTAGACCACTGGGGCATGGGGGAGAAGATGCTGTAAGGACTGTTCTAGCAGCGCAGAGGACCAGATAAGTAGGTCATCTTTTTTATGTCCCCTGGACCTAAATAAGCAATTAACCCTTGCATTGTGGGCACAGCCCCACCACAAGGGATAATTGTTAGGTTTCCAAGAGTTAGGCTTTAAAGCTGTATTAGGAGTATGAAGTGCCAGTTCCAGCTTAAATGCCCTTCCTTCTGTATTGACTGTAAGTAAAATCAGGGATCTGCATTTTGGCTATTTTTGTGTATCTTGTTGCCCTACCCCACTCTTTCCAAATTTATTGGCTTTAATAAATTCTGTTAAATTCCCTAAAGTGACTAGCGTCCAATTACTTCCACCCCACTAAGAGTCAAGGGTTGCATCATGAGGTGAAATGGTAGCCCACTGAGCCACCTGGGTGTCCTCCACCATCACCTAGGGATAAAGGGGTGCTACATTTAGAATGTAAGCTCTATGAGCAGGGCCCTCCTATTCCTTCTGCATTGAACTGTATTGTAATTGTACTGTCTCCCTTTTTATTGTAAAGTGCTGTGTAAACTGCTGGTGTTATATAAATCCTGTATAATAATAATCCTGTATAATAATGTAACAGGAGGAGCTGGAACACACAAGTTGATGGGAACAACCAAAACTCCCAGTTGGGACAAGAGCAGAGCTGTTGGAGAGATAACTTTTTGCCATACTTCCTGCCTCGAGTATACTGGTGGTGCATTTACTTTTAGAATACAGAGCTTTTTTATTGGTTGATATAGACAGGTTAATTCAGCAATGCAACGACTATAGTGCATCTCACAGAGGTCCCATAAAAGTCCATCCTAACTAAATTTTCAGTGTTTTAAGTTCACTAAAGATTAACTTTAGCAAAAATTAAAGTTTTGTATTTGATTTCTGAAAAAGCTAGAATTTGTCATAATTGTAATTTAAATTCAGTATTGTGATGGAGCAAAGACAAGATGGTCCAGATTGGCTTATGGTATAGTTGCATTACTGCTTTAAGTCGCCCCACCCCCCCCCCCCCCACCTTAGTACTGATGGTATACAGTATATCTGAAGGTTGGTGCCTCACTACAAACCAGAATGTGACCATTATTTCTTACTCCCCAGCCTGGAGATGATCCAATGCCCAAAGATGAAAATGGAAAACTGATTTTTCACAACACTGATATCCGGGATACCTGGAAGGTAAGACAGGAGATTTGGTCATTGATTCTGGGCTCAGCCATGTTTGTTGGGGAGGGCTTAAACAATATGTGAAATTGCTATAATCCAATATAAGCTTTACTAAATAAGTTGTAATAACACAGTAGATTTTTTCAAAAATAGTCAGGTTTTCTTTCTAATTGCACAAAAATAAATAGCTCGATGTTAGGAATAATGTCATTATGTTGCTTTAGGGAGTATTTGACTGCCTTTAGGGTTCAGGAAAAATTCCTTTCCTTATATTAGAAAGCATAAAGCTTTTTGACTTCTCTGCATCAAAAAGTTTAGAGTTCTAAAGATGTAACATGTTTTTATTTTGCTTTGTTTAATCAAATGAACGTGTGTTTTTAAGCTGACTATGTAAACTGGTGATTTCCAGGCTTTGGAGGCTTGTAAAGATGCTGGGTTGGTCAAATCAATTGGCGTGTCCAACTTTAACCGCAAACAATTGGAGCTGATCCTAAATGCACCTGGACTGAAGTATAAACCTGTCTGCAATCAGGTAACTACAGTGAATAAAATGAGAAGATACTTTAGAAAATCTAGCAATTGTACAGAAAAAAAAGGTAAATGGATTTACCTTATCTGAACGGTTTGCCTCCGCTCCTCCACAGCTGCATGCTAGACAATGCAGCCACACCTTGGGCTCTTTCTTCTTTTCTCTTATTGGCTGGGGTGTCCTGAAGCCTGGCAATGCCCGCAGACATCTTGCCTTACATTGATCTTGCATCTGTTTGCACCTGATTTAAAAATCAGATGCCATGTGCATGGACTTGTGATGGGTTTCTCCAAGTGCCTCACTATTTTGTCTTTTGTCCATATTTGTGTCTTGATCTGCCTGTTGCTTGAACTGACCCTTGCCTGTATTGACCACATCTTCTCCCTGCTGCCTTAGCTGACCTTTCTGCATGTCTCCCTGACTACGCACTTGCTGGGACCATTAGTGTAGCAAATAAGTATCCCTTACCTGTTCAGCAGCTGCCAGGTACCAGTTCCAGAGCACAACAACAAACTTAGGCTCAGTCTGTGGGTGTCTTTGGAAGATTTATTTGAACACTGGCAGATAGAGGGATCAGGGTGCAGGATATTCCAAACCACAAGCAGGTACAAGAGGACAGATTCTCAAGAAAAGTCCTTTATTAGCAGGTTAAAGTATTGCTGAAGGTAAAAGGATAGCCAGCTAGTCTGAGACTCTGTATGAGCAGTCACAGTCCTTGTAGCAACCTCTGGCACCTCAAAGGACAAGCACACCTGGAGATCTATGCAAGGTCCTACTCCTAATGTCAAGAGGCAGCTTCAATCAGCTTCCCTACATTACACTTCAGCAAATGTCTTTAAGTGCAGGGTCCCCCAGGCCCTCAGCCAAGCACATGCTGAGGCCTGACGACAAAACCTCCTTCAACAACACAGGCTGCCTCCTTGGGGGAGAGGTCCCAGGAGAGAGCTCTGAACAGACCCTCCCAAACATCAATCTTCTCCACAGTCTCACCTTCTGTGCCTGCCTCCCATGGATTGGCTAAAGTCAGATACATATTTCTAACCCTCCTACTTTTTTTCTGAAAGCTTCTTCCAGAGACAGGCAAGAGCAATTCACCCCCAGGCTTAGGGAGACCAGATCAGACCTAAAAAATAAATTACTGCTAAGCTGGGTACAGCAGAGCTAAAACTAAATTTAGCCAGCCTAGGGCAGGAGCGCTACATTCATTTTCTCCATCCTCTGCAGATACATGAAAGTAACACAATGCACCCTTTTTTTTTCGCCTTTGCTCAGCCACTTATGCTGCTTGGCCTGAGAACATGGTATTGTGCATGGAGTGCAGAGCCAACCAAATACCCCTAGGCCTGCTTGCCTTAACCACTTGCTGACCACCGCACGCAGATTTACTGCGGCAGGGCAGCTCGGCTGCGCATAATCACGTAGATCTACGTGATTATGTGCACGCAGATCTACGTGATTATGTGCACGAGGTTTCGATTAGACACAGATTAGTCAAGATTAGACTAATCAAGATTAGTCTTGATTAGACACAGCGGGAGCCAGACTGCGGGAGGAGCGGACTCGATCGCCGCCGGGAAACTGACAGAAGAACCGCCTGCCTATGTAAACAAAGCAGACGGCTCTCCTGGCAGACGGCTCTCCTGGCAGACAGGCACACTGAGGTTGCTGAAATACCAATCTCTGTGTGCCTTTCACAGAGCCCCCTTCACAGTTAGCGAGCACAATAAGGCTTAAATTTGACCCCTTGATCACCCCCAGTTATTAACCCCTTCCTTGCCAGCGTCATTTATACAGTAACGGTGCATATTATTTAGCACTGATTACTGTATTAATGTCACTGGTTGCCAAAAAGTGTCAAAAATGTCAGTTAGGGGTCAGCTCTGTACGCCACAATGTCACAATCCCACTAAAAATCTAAAAACGGCGGCTCCGTGTGTGAATGGACACAAGCATGCCTGCTTAGGTGCCCCCACAGCAAGCTGCTTGCTATAGGGGCACCCGGCAGGAGGGAGGAGCCAGAAGCACTGCTGTGGGACCCAAGAAGAGCAGGATCGGGGCTGCTCTGTGCAAAACCACTGCACAGAGCAGGTAAGTATAACGTCTGTTTTTTTAAAGAAGAAATCCGGAACACAGCCCTGCTCGGTCCTTCTCCTGCATTCCTGGTCTTTCCATTCCTTCAGCCCCTGCCGCCCCTTCCCCCCCCCCCCCTCCACCCCACCCCCCCCCCCCCCCCCTCCACCACCCTGCAGAGCAGAGAGCGGGACATATCACAGTACGAGAGCTGCTGGAGTTAACTGTTCAAATTAACCAGCAGGTGATTGGTTGATAGGAAGCTGGGCGGTCCTAGCAACCAATGAACAACTTGTTCATGTGGAAAGTTAACTTTGGCAGCTCCTGCTTCCAACCATCCATCCAGTACTGTAAAACCTCTCACTCTCCTTTCTGCTGCACTGTGTTACCAGTGTAAGGTAAGAGACTGCTACCTACAGTGTGTGTGTGTGGGGGGGGGGGGGGGCAGCGTTGCAGAGGAATCTACAGTAGGGGTATGAAAGGGGGTTTGGGGGGAGGGCACAGGGCTGCTATGGGGGGGGCTCAGGACACTACAGTTGGGGGAAATGTGATGTGAAGGGGAGGAGGACACAATACTTGGGGCTGTGATGGTGTCGCTGCCTAATAGGAGGCACAGGACACTGCAATGGGCGGGGGGGGGGGGGGGTTTAGGGCACTGTGCTGTGTTTTTATATGGGGCTTGATCATTTTTTATTTATTTTTTTAAAGGGTGCTAAATTTCATTTTCTCCATGTTTCCATGTTGTCCAGTTTGAGCTCAACCTCTGTTAAAGGTTGCCTACCCCTGCTATAGGTGAAGTTACACTAGCCAGCCATATTCTGTGACATTATGAATAGGAGAGACCATTATAGCCAGGTGATTTTATATTGGCTGTTGAGGTACTTCTTACAAATGCCACTGAAGTTTCTCATTTATCCAGATCAAGGTATAGCAAGTAGTAATGGGTTCCATTCAACTGGACCTGTTGAAGATGTTTCACCATTCATCCTCATTGTTCCCCCCCCCCCTTCCCACACCTGAAAAAAAGATGATTGCCTTGGTACTGTTGTCCAATGCTTCCAGGTGGCACTAAAGAAGTCATTGCACCTCACCAATGACTTTTGGCAAAGCTGGGTGCTTGAAATACTGCAAGAATGCTCTCCTGCTAATTGCAGAGGACTTTGTGGGGGGCTCAAGCTGAGTCTACAGGTATATAGATGTTTTTTTCCTGCATACTGAAATATGTTTTTAGCATGGAGTACTCCTTAACCAGTACAATGTTTCTCTCTGCAGGTGGAGTGTCATCTATACCTCAGTCAGGATAAAATGTTGAAATTCTGCAAATCCAAAGACATTGTACTGGTCGGGTATAGTGTCCTGGGATCTAGTAGAGCTGAGGGTTGGTAAGTGCAGATGTAACTGATTAAGAACCTAGGTCATACCTCTTACTTTCCAGATGCAGACCCATGTAGCTGCCAATATCTGCTGTTTGATATTTAAGGTCCTGTTCTGTGAGTTCTAGCAACTAATTCAGCTATAATCAGCCAAAAAACAAGATTTGTGTAAGATCTTACCGTAAAATCTTTTTCTGTGATGTCCATCGACAGACGCAGCCTCATCTCCATGAGCCCCATGTTGCCCGGTTGGCTACGTTTTAGCCTTTTAGGCATGAGGGGTGGGAAAATGCAACCAGACAGTAACGTCAACTCCAAAAGGCTAAACGTAGCCAACCGGGCAACATGGAGCTCATGGAGATGAGGTTGCGTCGGTCGATGGACGATAGAGGAAAGCTGTTCCTCAACAGTGTGTTAAACAATGTGAACAAACACTTTTACTTTTACTGCATCTGTCAGAGAAACTAATCTTTTACCCAGGAACACTGAAAAAATGACATTTGTTGCCGATACCGATATTTTGGCCATTGAATACTGGTATCAGCCAATATTGGCCGATATTTTTGTACATTTAAATGTATTATTTTTTTTTTTATCACTTGACAGGTACACTTGTGGAGGGATCTGGGGGTCTAAAAGACCCCAAACCCCTCCTCTGCACTTAAAACTATTCAAAACGCCAAGTTTGACTGTTTTGAATGCTGTCATTTTTTGGAGTCTGGCGCCGAGTACCCGGAAGTGATCACTTCCGGGTTTTTACATGGAGACCCGATCAGAGCAGAATGCGGCTTTGATCGGGTCTTCAGCGGCCGTGCAGGCTGGTTACCTGGGTCTCCTGGTGGGACAGAAGACCCGGGCGAGCCGCGGGGGGGGGGGGGGGGGGACATCCCCTCCCGCTCCTTGTAATGACAGTTGAGCCGCATTGGTTGTCATTACAAGACAGCTGACCGTCGGCTATGGACGCCGGTACCAGGATGATGCCTCTAGCTGCAGGCATCACTCCGGTACAAGCATTTTCCTGAAATATCGGCAATATCGGTCACCTTGGTGGCCGATTCGAATATATCGGGGAAAGTGCATATCGGCCCCCGATAATCGGTTGATCTCTAATAAATATATATATATATATATATATATATATATATATATATATATATATATATATATATATATATATATATATATATATATATAATTTTTCTATGTTTAACCCTTTATTCCTTTCACTTTTTTTTTCTATGCACTATCTACTTTTTTGGAGAATAGTCCCCTACTATCAATATATTTTTAATTCTTCCACACACATATAGTATACAGTAAATTGTGAAGGTATTCTGTTATAGGTTTTGAAATCCTATAAACAGGCAGCAAATTTTCTTTTTTCACAGAAACAAAAATATTTTTTTCTGAAGTTAAATTTAGGTTACCTTTATGTGGTCACCTAAGCTGAGTTTTTTTAGCAATGTCATCCAGTTTGACTTTACAAGTGGATCCACCTGCTCAGTGGGGGATATTTCCACTGATCTCTACTAAGCAGGGGGATGACAGGTCCGTGTCTACTCCGCTTATGCAGAGCGAACATGGACACAGCCTGATTTCCTCTATGAACGGTGAGAGGTCTGTTTACCAACTGTCATCCAATGCGCCAGACTGATGGGGAAGGGATCCCCATTTATCTGTTTTTAGCGGATCGGATAGAATGTTGCCAGGTGTAAATGGACACAAGTCCGTTTACATCCGCTGCACCATAAAGGGCAATGGATGGTCCGATCGGGTCCACCTAAAAAACTGACAAGCGGACCCGATTGGTCCACCTGTGTGAAAGGGGCCTTAGGGTTTGGATTTACTTTTATACTGATAATAAAAAGATTGGGAAGAAAATAAGCTTCTTGTCTTTTCTCTAAAAGGGTAAACCAAAATTCTCCCCAAATGCTGGAAGATCCTATTCTCAAAGAAGTTGCAAAGCAGGTTGGACGATCAGTGGCACAAGTGGCAATGCGTTATCTGTTGCAGAGAGGGATTGTCATCATCGCAAAGAGCTTCACCCCAGAGAGAATCAAACAGAACTTCCAGGTGATTCACAGAGTTAACCATCCAGAAAAGTTAGACACTAAACACACAATAGTAGGGTACTCCTTAAACACATTTTCATACAACAAAAATCTAATAAAATAGACATATTTTTTCTTATGAATACAACAGCTATACAAGTACAAAAAAATCCCACAAATAGAACCTACAGCATAAAATCATGAAAAGAAAAATAAAATAAAGATAGCTATTGGTCACTTTTTATAAATAGTTAAACATTGCATGCTGCTCACATTGAGTCCTGAGGCAAACAGACATGAGTCAGTAGACAATTTGAATAATATACCTCATGTATAAAACAAAATATTAAGGAAAATATGATAAATGAGATGGAAAAGTAGGTACAAAAAGGTAAACATGCTAAATCCCACAAATGTAACTGAATCAAAATAAACTAATATAAAAAAGCTAAAGCTGTTGGTACAGGTAACCCTGTGTTTTTCAGATTATTCCATAATAACAAGAGATCAAATAGGGACTGGTGCCTAAACGTTCTACACATATCGGGGCTTAAGCATAGTAAAGGGTTTTTTGTTTTTTGGTGTTTTACGCTGTTGTGGGATATGTGGGATACTTTGTTCTTGTGCAGTGTTTGCTATTATAAAAAAGAATTGTTCTGTTTTATTCATTTTTGTTCTGATATATTCATTTTTGTGGTGTGGGTATTTTTTTAGGGGGTATCCTATTTTAGTGTGTCTAGTGTCTTATTGGTATCCCCCTGTCTGCACGCTTGATTATGCTGATTTGCACTTTAAGCATTCAGAAATATATTGATATTCTATAAAAAAAATAATTGTTAAAGCCCAGTTCCAGCTAAATGATTGTTTTGTTTTGGACAGAGCATGAGAGGATTAGCATCTCTGTCAGTTTTCTAGTATTCTGTGGGGTTGATTTACTAAAGGCAAATAGACTGTGCACTTTGCAAAGTGCAGTTGAACTCTGCAAGTGCAGTTGCTCCAGAGCTTAGCAAATGAGCAGAAGCTCTGCTGACTTTAATCATCCAATCATGTGCAAGCAAAAATTATGTTTTTATTTTCCTTGCATGTGATTGGGTATACTTTGAAAGGTGAAGTTTTACCTGAAAACAACTGCACTGAAAACAACAAAGACCTGATACAACTGCACTTTGCAAAGTGCATACTCTGCCTTTAGTAAATCAACCCCTGTGTGTCTATTGGTGAGATTTGCCTGACGGACACACTGATGAGTAATCTCTGCAAAAGGGACATGGACAACAAAAGCATGTTTACTGGAATGAGACAGGATTAGAATTTTAGGTAATGTTTTTTTATTGTTGCCTGTGCCTCCCTGCCTCGTAACAGCCCTCCTAATTAATTGCATGGGTTTAACAGAAACAGGAAGTACAGGAATATTTTACCAATGGGTCAGACATAAAGAAAAACCTGACAGAAATGTTAACTTGTCCTATCCAAAATTACATAAATACATTGTGCTTAAAAGTTTGCAGCAATTGGCCCTATCACTAGGCATTGAAATTAGGAGGAAGTTGGAGCAGTTGTTGCAAATCCTCACAGCCATGGGGAGAGCAAACTCCATGTAGACAGTGTTATTGATGGGAACCCAGATGGGTAACACCGTATTAAAATATAAAGTACAGCGCTATTTAAAACATATATATCACATGTCAGTAAAAGCTAGGTGCTTGGAAAATATGAAAAAGTGACTCAGTGTACAAAGTGCAAAGACTAGTGCAATTTGACAACAAAAAGTGCTTGAGACAAATGTAAAAGTGATGATGCGCCAATATAAATCACATGAAGATTAAAGGATGCAAAACAATATAAAAACTTTCAAAGTCCATAAAACTTATTATGCCCTTGTGCAAAAACAAGTATGAAGGTGCTTGACCGGTGCTTTAAAAAGTGTCAGTGCTTCCACCACCACCACCAAACGGATGGCCTCTCACCTGAAACTATGACCTGTGTATTACCACTAGGTCAAACGAGCAGTTCCTCTTAGGGGTTAAAAGATCTTTCCTGGTGCCTCCATGGCAGCATACCAATGATAGAGCTCCGCCTCGACTCCTCCCTCAGGACTAGTGCATAGCATAAAAGACAAGAAGGTCCCTTCCCCCAGCATTCTCCTTTTTTCCCTCATACCTCCGGAACTGGTGAAGAGTTAGCAGTATGTCCCTACCTCTGCCTTACTTAGTTCGGCAGCTTCCGCTGGGTTCAGCCTCTCCCAGACGCAGTCCCTGCTCTTGGGTCGCTCATAGCACTAATAAGGCAGGGAACCCCTTCTGTGGATCTTTTGGGGTCAAAGCAGAGTTTCCTCATAGGAACGCAGTCTGCAATATCTGGAAAATTATGGATGAGTCTTATCTGCAAAACAGCCGGGTCAGGTGTTTCCCTTTATTCTATCATTTTATTATAAATGTCATTGTTTTCCTGAGGATGGTTTATGTATTAACTGTGTCTTGTTTTGTTCCTTTCCCTTTTTTACACTAATATGAGTTAGGCAGGAGTTTTTTGTTATCTCATTGCCAGGGATGTATTTTATTCTTATCATGCTTTTCTCCAAAGGTTACCTGTTTTTTGTACACAGGACGCTCGGTCCTCCTTCATCGGCAGCAGAGTTTTTCTCCGGCGGGTGGGGACGAATGCGCACTCCACGGCGTCCTCGTGGAGCGGCGTCGGGTGCGCGGGCGCATGCGCAGTGGAACGGGAAACGTCACCGAGTGTGGGCGGATCCAGGCGTCCACTGCGTGATGCCGCGGGAGGCACGGCGCATGCGCGGGCGCATGCGCAGTGCCATAATCCTGCATCAGGGGGCCATATTGGTTAGAAAAAAGGAGGCGGCCATATTGGTTAGAAAAAAGGAGGGGCACTGGAGAAAACTGCTGCTTTGAATTAACTTTAATTGTAAGGGAAAGCGAGTATCGCTTTCCCTTACAATTAAAGTTAATTCAAAGCAGCAGTTTTCTCCAGTGCCCCTCCTTTTTTCTAAAATAAAGGCACATATAAGGGGGCAGTTTAACTAATTGTGTGGAGCTGCCTCTATCAAGAAGCCCTGCAAATTGCTCCTTTCCCGGCCCTTAGGTACAGCAATTTTCCTCTTTTTATATGCGTGTCCTTCTGGGATTAAGTAATGTGTGTGTATGTATCTGTATACATGTGCACACTAAGGGGAGGGTTTGTGTATATGTGTATGTATGTGTGTGTATATGTGTATGTATATATATGTATATATATATGTGTGTATGTATGTATGTATGTATGTATGTATGTATGTATGTATCTGTCTCGTCTAGATCTAAGAGTATTTTCTCTCTCTCTCTTTCTGTTTCTATCTCTCTGTTATCTTTAAAAAAAAAAAAAAAATGGGGATTTTCCTCTCTCTCTTTCCCCTTTAGCTGACCCTGCTGCTTGTAAGCCATCATGAGTCGCTCATCCCAGGCAAAAGATCCTCACACTTCCGATAGGTATGGGACCAACTTTACGTGAGTATTAAAAAAAAAAGAGAGCATGTGTCTTTGAGTGATGGGAATTTCCCTCTCACCAGCCCTGCCCAATCCAAGAGATCGGAGAAATCTTCAAGATATCGAGATGACGAAAGTCCATATAGATCCCGATCCTCACAACAGAGATCTGGAAGATCAAGATCAAGGAGGCGGGACTATTCCATATCTCTGCCTCCTCATACTTCCAGGAAGAAGTGTTGGGCTTGTGGCGCAAATCCCCTCCCGGATAAATTAGTCTGCAAGGACTGCTTGAGAGATTATGCGGCCAATCGGGAGCAAGAAAGCAAACAAGTAGTAGACTTGATCAAAAAGACAGTTAAGGGTTCAATTTCAGAACTAGCATTGGTTCCGGCCCAATCTGTTTCCGAATCCTCTGCTCATGTTCCAGATACCGAAAGGCCTGGTCCCTCCGCAAATATTACTACTGTACATCCGGCAGAACATCCAGCCAAGGAGTCAGACTCAGACGGATCTTCAGATAAAGGGGATCCATCTGGGTTCCAGTATACCTTGGTTCAGCCCTTCATTCAGGCGGTCAAAGAAGCTATTGCCTGGGAGGAGGTAGAAAATCCCACTCCTCAAGAATCAAAATCCTATTTTCCATTCCTTAAAAGGAAACAGATCAATTTCCCTTTAATGGGAGAAATTAAGGAGGTCATTGATAATGAATGGCAGAAAACAGATGAGAAGTTTTCGGTGGGACGGATGAACAAGCTATACCCTTTGGCTGAACAGGATATGCATTCCTTAGCCTCTATGCCAGTTGTAGATGCAGCAGTAGTCCGCCTGGCAAAGAACGTTACATTACCTATGGAGGACTCTACTTCCTTCAAGGATCCTTTAGACAGAAGAAATGACTCAGACCTACGAAAATCTTATCGGGCAGCAGGTGCAGCTTGCAGACCAGCAATTGCCCTCACCTCGGTTTCCACCGCTATTAGGTCTTGGACAGTAAACGTCGAGACTGCCTTACGTCAGGACGTCCCAAGGAAGGACATAATCAAAGCCCTGGAAGAGCTCAAGATTTCGGCAGATTTTGTGGGAGAAGCGGCAATTGATACCATCCGCTGCTCAGCCAGAGCTATGCTCCATTCTGTGATGGCAAAAAGAGCTTTATGGCTTAAACCATGGATAGCCGATCCTGCATCCAAACAAAACTGGTGCAAGATTCCATTTGATGGGAAAAATTTGTTTGGGGAACAACTAAATACAGCCATCTCGAGAGTGTCGGGCGGAAAATCGGGCATGCTTCCACAAGACAGAAGGGCTCGCAAGTCAAGGCCATTTACAGCAAGATTCCGTCCATCTAATGTGCGGGATTACAGACAGCCAAAACAGGCCAGAGAGGGCAAGAGACCCTGGAGAGGCACTCAAGCTTCCTTCCTAAATTCCAGAAAGAACAAATCCCTTACCGCTCCCCAAGAGGTGCCAAAACCTTTTTGACGCCAACTTAGCCTTGTCCCTCCCAGTGGGGGCCAGGCTAAAACAATTTTTTCCAATCTGGGCAAGCCGCTGCCAGGATCCTTGGGTTCTATCGACTATTCGTTGGGGCCATTTTTGGAGTTTTTTGGGTCATCCTCCTCAAGATTCGTTCCAACAGACAACGTGGCCGACCTCCCATCAAAAGGCACAAGCACTGTCTCACTTCCTGTCATCTCTCCAGCTTCAGAAAGCGGCAGTTCCTGTTCCCTCGGAAGAGCGCTTCAAGGGATTCTATTCTACCCTTTTTCTGGTCCCAAAGAAAACAGGAGGTTGGAGACCTGTTATAGACCTAAAGAAGCTGAATCGACACATTCTTCTCGAAAAGTTCAAAATGGAGTCCCTGCAAACGATTATCCATGCCATCCAGCCAGGGGACTGGATGATCTCTATAGATCTGCAGGATGCGTATTTGCATGTCCCAATTCTCCCCTCTCTTCAAAAATACCTGAGAGTCGCAGTGGGACAATTGCACCTCCAATTCCAAGCCCTTCCCTTCGGCTTGTCCACCTCTCCACGAGTTTTCACAAAGATACTGATCTCATCCCTGGCTCCACTTCGAGAAAGAGGTCTAAGAGTCTACCACTATTTAGACGATATCTTGCTTCTGGCCTCCAACCCAAACCAGCTCATGGTCCACAAGGAAATGTTAATGCAGGAATTAACGGAAATGGGATGGTTGATAAACCTACAGAAGAGCCAGTTAATACCTACTCAAGAGATGATTTATCTGGGCGCCTTATTCAACACGAAACAAAGTTCAGTTTCATTGCCTCCTCAGAAGAGGGAAGCCATTATTCAGAAAATGATCCGAGTTCGACGGTGTTCTTTCCTGACAGCATCTCAATGCATGAGTCTAATAGGCATTATGTCAGCCTGCATCCCGTTAGTCCCCTGGTCTCATTGGCATCTGAGACATTTCCAAGTAGCCTTTCTGGCACAGTGGAAGAGACTACATCTTTCCCAAAAGATCAGTCTGTCAGCATCAACAATCAGAAGCCTACACTGGTGGACAGACGCAACGAATCTTTCCAAATCGCATCACCTCGGCTCTCCCTCATGGATCACAATTACGTCCGATGCCAGCGGACAGGCCTGGGGAGCCCATTGCGGGGAGACAAGGGTACAGGGAAGGTGGCCTTTCCCTACCAACGGGATTGTGTCGAATATCCTAGAAGTCAGAGCGGCTTTTCAAGAACTGTTAGCCTTGACATCCATCATCAAAGGTCAGAGAGTGTTACTGCGTCTGGACAACAGAGCAGCAGTGTCTTATCTTCAGAGACAAGGGGGCACACACAGCAGATCCCTTCTCAGGGAAGTGGAGCCAATACTCTTATGGGCAGAGAGGAATCTCCTCGGCCTGAAAGTTGTGTATCTTCCAGGCACTTTGAATATGGAAGCAGATATGCTGTCCAGGAACTTCACGGACAGCAACGAGTGGTCTCTACACCCCCACATCATCCAGCAGATAGTCAATCTCTGGGACTATCCTCAGGTAGATTTGTTTGCCTCTCCGAGCAACAACAAGTTGACCCGTTTCTTCTCCCGCTTTCCTCACCCATCGGCCGAAGCAGTGGACGCTCTGGTATGCCCATGGGTCTTCAAGATGGCTTATGCCTTTCCACCTCGCCCACTAATTGCGAGCTTTCTCTCAAGACTTCTGAAGGAAGAAGTCCAAGTCTTGGCAATATTGCCCTATTGGCCGAAGAGACCATGGTTCCCTCTAGCCATGTATCTCAGCCTGGAACCGCCTCCTTTCCTCACCTGTTATCCCAAGGCAGGATGTTTCACCCGAATCCCCACAAGCTGGACCTTCAGGTTTGGAAGCTGAAAGGCAGAGGTTTGAAACCTTAGGCTGCTCCGCAGAGGTCATCTCTACCCTTCTAAGAGCAAGAAAACCTTCCACAAACGCAGTTTACAATAAAATCTGGAACAAGTTTCAAACCTTTGCTTCTGGAAAAGGATTCAACCCGATCTCTCCTTCTACGATTGACGTCCTCAGTTTTTTACAGACGGGTCTAGATTTGGGTCTTGGTCTGAGCTCCCTAAAGGTTCAGGTAGCGGCAATATCGGCCGCATCCAATAGAAGATGGGCAGAAGACCCCTTAGTAGTGACCTTTCTGAGAGGAGTATTAAAGATCCGCCCTCCGGACAGGTGCTTCCTTTCCAAAATGGGATCTTTCATTCGTTTTGGAAGTTCTCTCAAATCAGCCGTTTGCCCCAGTAGAGCAAACTTCACTTTGGAATCTTACCTTAAAAACGGTCTTCCTCTTAGCCATAACATCTGGAAAGAGAATTTCGGAACTCCACTAGGAATTGGTGAGGAACACTTTTCCTTTTTCCCGGATAGGGTGGAACTCCGTCCGATTCATGGCTTTGTCCCCAAAGTGGCGTCATCAGCTTTCCTAAGAGAACCCTGGGCATTGCCAGTCTTTACTGACATGGATTCCAATACTTGCCATGAATTAGACATCGCCAGAGTGCTGAAAGCCTACTTGGCTGCCACCGAATCTTTTAGGATATCGGAAAGACTATTCATCATCCCTCACGGGAAAAATAGAGGAAAAGATGCCACTAGCAGAACTCTAGCCTCCTGGGTAGTGAAGCTAATCAAAAAAACGTACATATCCAAAAAGTTGGTGCCTCCAACACAGGTGAAAGCTCATTCCACGAGGGCTGTAGCAGCATCCTGGGCAGCTAGGGCCAACGTCTCCTTGGAGACGGTATGCAGGGCAGCATCCTGGTCTTCTCGCCATACTTTCATCAGGCATTACAGAATTGATCCAGGATCCCTTACAACTGTAAACTTTGGAAGACGGGCACTAAACTCGGCCATGTCCTCTGTCTGAATAAAATTTATTTTTTGTGTGCATTATCCCACCCGTGTCAGCTATTTATTTATCATTGGTATGCTGCCATGGAGGCACCAGGAAAACGGAAAATTGTATCATACTTATCGTAATTTTCCTTTCCTGGTGCCAATCTATGGCAGCATACGCTCCCACCCTCGGTATTCTAAATTACAGGAGAATGCTGGGGGAAGGGACCTTCTTGTCTTTTATGCTATGCACTAGTCCTGAGGGAGGAGTCGAGGCGGAGCTCTATCATTGGTATGCTGCCATGGATTGGCACCAGGAAAGGAAAATTACGGTAAGTATGATACAATTTTCCGTTTTCCTCCTCTTGCCCGTTTCAATAAGGGTTGCTCAATAGCTTGGATGTTACACAATTGCTTAAGTGGCTCACAGCATTACTCGCAGTGTATATCCCGTTTTGCATAAAAAGAAGAAAGAGGCAAAGGGATCTAATGCTCTCAGTTTTAAAAATATTTATTGGGAATTAGCATAATAAAAACTTACATGGTTCAGCACTGATAACAGTGCAAATTAAGGCGCTTGTCCCCGCTCGCACGGAGCTGGCTGCCGGCTTCCTGGTTGCTCTGGAAGTCTCCGCCCCTATACGCGTTGTGTCATCGGTCATAGGGCGCTCGATTTCTTCAGTAGGGGTGGAGCTATGCTAGCATCTGTTACGTGAAAAAAACCTACCTGTGAAAATTCCCTACCCTCGTCATTTCCTGTGCACATACGTCATGAAACAGCTGAGCCGCTTCCCACTGCGCATGCTCACAGCTGCGGAGGGTAGGGAATTTTCACGGGGTAGTGTTTTTTAACGCTACACCGCATCAGCTGTTGCCGCGCATATATTAAATCCTCTTCGCTCCAACATTAAATCATCAATGCTCCAACATTAAATCATCTCCACTCCAACCCATCACACTTCCCTGATCTCGGCTCCAAAATGTAAAAGCGGCGGCGGGTCTATGAAAATATAAATACCGGAGCCGAGATCAGGGAAGTGTGATGGGTTGGAGCGGAGATGATTTAATGTATGCGTGGCAACAGCTGATGCGGTATAACATTAAAAAACACTATCTCGTGAAAATTCCCTACCCTCCGCAGCTGTGAGCATGCGCAGTGGGAAGCGGCTCAGCTGTTTAATGATGTAGGTGCACAGGAAGTGACGAGGGTAGGGAATTTTCACAGGGTAGGGTTTTTTAACGTTACACCAGCCGCTTTAAGTAGTGATCTTCCGCACTGAGGCGGGATCACTGCGTGTCCCCTGACACAGAAAATACAACATCCGCTAAGGTTTATTGCACAATACAGATATAATTAAAAATACTCCGGAGCTCCTGCACAACCGAAAACTCTGCAGCCAGTCCATACAGGTGACAATGGCATTATAAAAACCAAACCATAAATACAAACTAGATCCAAAAAAAAAATTATATATATATATATATATATATATATATATATATATATATATATATATATATATATATATATATATATATATACAAAAAGAGAATAAATGTAATGCAAATGACTTAGAATGAATGAAATAAAAAAAAAAAATATGAAAAAATATATAAGGATGAATAAAAATAAAAATGATAATGTAAAAAATATAAAATATTGAATAAAAATATTTAATAAATATTAACCACTTTACCACCGGAGGATTTTGCTGTCTTATGTCAGGGCCACTTTTTGCGATTCGGCACTGTGCGATTTTAACTGACAATTGCGAGGTCATGCAACACCGTACCCAAACGAAATTTACGTCCTTTTTTTCCCACAAACAGAGCTTTCTTTTGGTGGTATTTGATCACCTCTGCGATTTTTATTTTTTGCGATATTAATAAAAAAATGCAACAATTTTGAAAATAACTTTGACAGTTAAAAAATATCCAATATATTCAATTTTTGTCATATTTAGGCCAAAATATATTTAGCTACATGTTTTTGACAAAAAAATTCTCAATGAGCGTATTTTTAACCGCTTTAAGACCGGAAGATTTTACCCCATTCCTGACCAGGCCATATTTTGCAAATCGGCACTGCGTTACTTTAACGGACAATTGTGTGGTCGTGCGACGCTGTACCCAAATTAAATTGACGTCCTTTTTTCCACAAAAAAAGAGCTTTCTTTTGGTGGTATTTATCACCTGTGCGATTTTTACTTTTTGCGCTATAAACAAAAAAAGAGCGACAATTTTGAAAAAATAAAAATATTTTTCATATTTTTTTTATATGAAATTCCCCCCCAAAAAAATTTAAAAATCCAAATTTTTTAACATTTTAGGCTAATTTGTTTTCTGCTACATGTTTGGTAAAAAAAATCGCAATAAGCGTATTTTGATTGGTTTGCGCAAAAGTTATCGCAGCTACTAACTACGGGGAAATTTATGTAATTTTTATTGTTTTTTTTTTTTAACTAGTAATGGCGGCGATCTGCGATTTTTATTTTTGCAGGACAGCTACATTGCGGACCCTTGACTGACATTTTTGACACATTTGGGGGTACCAGTGACATTACTACAGTAATCAGTGCTATAAATATGCACTGTTAGTGTAAAAATGACACTGGCAGGGAAGGGGTTAACTTTTATTGGTGATCAAGGGGTTAATGTATGCCTGGTGCTTACTAACGTGTGTGGGGGGAGGGAACTATGTGACACAGGCACAGATCGCAGGTTCAGCTATGCTGAATCCTGCAATCTGACCCTGCCTGTCACTTAGGAGATCCGCCCACTTTGTTTACACAAGCAGACGGATCTCCACACTCGATCTCCGACGATCGGGGAAGAGCAGCGGTGATCACCGCCTCTCTTCCCCTGGCCCGACTCCCGCTGTGACTGAAAACAGCGGGAGTGAGCCTCCGGCAGCGCGCGCGCCGCCGAGGGAGTGGAATGTCTGGCGTAGGTCTACGTCACCAGACGATAACGAGCCACTGTGCCGCAGTAGCAGCACAGTAAGCAGTGTTAAAGTGGTAAAAGTAACACCATACCTCCCAACTTTTGAAAATGGGAACAAGGGACACTATTAGTAAAAGTATGTAGGCATAGGCCCCTGTCATGCTGCCTTAAAGGAGAATTATACAAAAAAAAAAAGATTAGTTGAACCCACCCAAAAAGTGATTTTTTTTTTTTTTTACCATTTCTAGTCCTTTGTATTGGCTTTTTAAATTTACAAATGCAGCAATTTAGAAATTGGATGAAAGGTTTAGCACTGGGAAACACTTTTTGAAAGACAAATAGTGCATTTTATATACATCTATATAGATCAGACCATATTACGGGACAAATGAGAAGGAAAGAGGGACAGGGGGTAATTCCAAATAGATAAATAATGCTGCGCCAAAGGTTCAATAAATAGTTAATAAATCAATCACGTACAATTAATACAAAACAATACTACACCGGCCAGGGTCGATGGATCAGCGCTCACTGCAATCACATAATGAAGGACTGTACATAATGTTATATATGGCACATAGTCATAAATCCAAAAAACCTGTCCGCAGGTGTGCTTCAGTGTGGTGTCCTGGGTTGAAAGATGAGATGGTCTCTGTAGTATATGTGGGGGAGGGAGTCCAATTATGCTGAGGTGCAAGACCGGCTGCTCCTAGAAGAGGTGAGAGCCAGATGCAGCGTCACAAGACACTGCCGGTTCCTCCACGGGAGCCGGCAGGAGACAGCTGAGACTGTGGAGAGGGCGGGCCATGGAGGAACCGGCAGTGTCTTGTGACGCTGCTTGCGGCTGTGTGCCGCGGATGTCCCCAGGAGGAGGAGGCACAGCGAGATCCCCTTCCCTCAGGATCTCCGGATCATCCACTCCCCATCCTCCATCCCTGGATCTGTGAATACACCTGTGGCTGGGTGCTTGCGTCCCAACCACCCCTCGGCACCTATCATTAGGGATCCATGCTTTTCACCTGAATGCTGATGTTGATTCTCTTAAATGTAAGTGCATTGCAATAAATTTGTTTTTAATTTAAACACTACTCTAACCTGGGGCCCTTGTTTCGTTTATACGTACAATTAATAAGTGAATGGAAAACAGTAACAATCACGTAGCGAACCCAAAAAGTGAATGGGTTAATTGCAAACTTGAAAGTGTAATAATAATATTGGATCCTAAATAATACAATACTGGTACACATTAATCTCATAAATAGCCATTAAAAATATATTCATATCTTGTGGAAATTAATTATTAAAAAAAAAAAAAGTCCATAGTGAAAACAATAAAAATATATATAAATATAAATAACAAAAAAAAATAATCCTTCCGTGCCGTGCAATATAACGTAAAAAGTGCTGGTGCATCAATCCACACACAAGTGCTCCATGTGTTTCAAATCTGTGCTCTTTAGCAGCTCACCTTACTCTCTGACTCTTTCAATGAGTCAGATATGCTGTTACACCCAATGGTGTCAAAGGTTTGTTAGGATGACATTCTCCCCCTTCTTTCTTAAGGACTCAGGATAATACAGGCCAGGATAACGTTTGTATGTAAAACAGAAAAAACTCCTCTAGTGCTCTCTGAATCAGTTTATTAAATGACGATCAAACAAATTTTACACTCCCAGTTCCATGCACTTCAGTAGTGCGGGCTTACACAGGCACCGTCTATCTATGTGTATGGACGATCAACCTGGATACGGCATCCAAACTTTTTACTTTATATTGCACGGCACGGAAGGATTATTTATTATTTTTATTTATATGTTTGGCATCGCACCAGTGTGAGCCAGCCCTAAAGTGGAATTGACGGTTCTGTGCCTTTTTATTGTGACACTCACCGTGCAAATGAGTGATGTAATCGCAACTTGGTAACTGAAGTAGCTTAAAGTCGGAGCCTGGAAGGAGGGCAGGACAAAGATGTATGCGCTCAGAACAAGTTGCAACAGGGTTTGGCAGGTAACTCTGCCATAATATGCTAGTACGTGGTGAGGGAAAAAAAATCTCAGACTTTAACCACTTTACGTCTGCTCGCGGTAATACTACTGCGGCAGAGTGGTTCGTTATCATCTGACGACGTAGTATTAACGTCGTCAGACACTCCCCCTTCTGGGCGGCGCTTGCACGCCGCCGGAGGCTCACTCCCGCTGTTTTCATTCACAGCGGGAGTCGGGCCAGGGGAGGAGCAGCGGCGATCGCCGCTGCTCTGCCCCGATCACCGGGGATCTAGTGTGGAGATCCGCCCGCCTGTGTAAACACAAGCGGACGGATCTCCATAGTGACAGGGAGTGACAGATCGGACTGTTCAGCATAGCTGGACATCTGATCTGTCCATGACTCACTCAGTCACCTCCCCCCCTACACGTCAGTAAGCACCAGGCATACATTAACCCCTCCCTCTCCAATAAAATTAACCCCTTCCCTGCCAGTGTAATTTTTACAGTAACAGTGCATATATATAGTACTGATTACTGCAGTAATGTCACTGGTACCCCCAAAAGTGTCAAAAATGTCAGTCAAGGGTCCGATCTGTCCACCGCAATGTCGCAGTCCCACAAAAAAAATCGCAGATCGCCGCCATTACGCGTTAAAAAAAAAAACACCAAAAATGACAGAAATCTTTCCCTTTGTTAGTAAACGCAATAACTTTTGCGCAAACCAATCAAAATACGCTTATAGCGATTTTTTTTTACCAAACATAGGTAGCAGAAAACAAATTGGCCAAAAACTTTTTAAAAAATTGGTTTTTACATCTTTTTTGGGGGGAATTTCATATAAAAAAATGTTAAAAATATTGTTATTTTTTCAAAATAAACGCTCTTTTTTTGTTTATAGCGCAAAAAGTAAAAATCGCACAGGTGATCAAATACCACCAAAAGAAAGCTCTGTTTGTGGGAAAAAAAGGACGTAAATTTCGTTTGGGTACGGCGTCGCACGACCGCGCAATTGTCAGTTGAAGTCACACAGCGCCGAATCGCAAAAAGTGGCCTGGACGGAAGACAGCAAAATCCTCCGGTGGTAAAGTGGTTAATAGCACTTTATGTCACAGTGATTTTATTGGTTTCAGAAAAAGGGTATGCAGAGGTTCAAACAATCCATGACTGTTAAAAAAAGTTAAAATCCTTTAAAACAAGTATCATGGTGCATACATTTATAAAACTTCAACTATATCAACTGTAAATGGCAGGGCTCCTCAGTTCTGATCATTGCTGTGCAGGCCAGTCTGAGTCACGTCACCTCTCCCCCTGATGCCCCAATGGGAACAAACTGTGTCACGAGGAAAAGAACAGCCTGTCCGACCCCCCCAGTCTTTATTTCCATATCAATTTGTGGAGGCGCCCACCCTCTCCATTCTAAGCAGGTAAACTGCAAAGTTGTGAACTATAAACAATATAAAAAATGTAGCAACCGAGGACATGTTTTGGTCCATTATCACTGAATTTTGTGGTAAAAAGGTACGAGATAAAAAAGGAAAGAATAGGAAAGAAGTGTAGAAAAATTGAAAGGTAAGAAAGAATAGGAAGGTGTTGGTGTCTAGATCGTTGTGACCAAGGTTCCAATATAGAAGACAAATTAATTGACCTCAAGGGTCAGAAGGTCTCCACCCGATCATGAAGGTCCGGACAGATACCTCATCCAGGGGTCCCACACTTTCTCAAAAAGAGTCATCTTATCTTGAAGTATGGCCGACCATCCCCTCATGCAGGGGAGGACTGGGCCATGGGGCAGGGGGGCAATTGCCCCCTGGGCTGCTCTGATGCCCCGTAAAAAGGCTGCACTGCTTCTGCCACAGACTTGCTAAAGTATTCCTGGAGAAGATAAGTAAAACGTCCCTGCCGCTGACCTACTGAGTGCAGTTTGAAGACAAGGACAAAGAGCCGACCTCGCCCCCCCCCCCCCCCCCCCGGCATGGATGGTGTAAACTATTTCTGAGCAGAAGCCAATTCCATGACCCACTGGAGACTCTTCTGCCCTTGCCCCAACTGAGCGGTCCCAGCTCCCCCCAACCGCCCCCTGCTGGCCAGGTCGGGAACCCAGATTCAGCCGGTAAGTAGAGAGTCTCTGGTGCAGGGCTTCAGCTTGGAATGGGGGTCAGGAGGAGGATTGGGAGAGTGGGTGAGGGAAATTGGGAGGGGGGTCGAGTCGCTGCACCATGGGCCTCTGGCTTGTACTTGCCCCCTGGGCCGAAAGCTGCCAGTCTGCCCCTGCCCTCATGATCATGATCCAGGTCAGCTTACCCTTCAACAACCCAATCTAGCGGCACCAAACTCTTTCTCAATCAATGTTAATCAGTAGTGAATAGATAGGAAGGTATACTATATTTACTTGTGTTTAAACTTTTTTTTCACATTTCTTCAGCTGCTTCCTGGCTACTGGCCTAAGAGTCCTGATTTTTTTATCCCTTTGACCTGGAGGAGGGGCTTTCCCAAGTAAGCACACCCTCCTGTCTGTATGCTTGAGCTAAGGGCAGATGGATTCCACGAATTAAATACTACATAATGAATCTGCCCATTCTGCAAAAGAAAGACATAATGAGCTAGTATGCATCGCATATTAGCTCATTATGCAATACTTACCTCAGAACGAGCCCCCGCCGTGCCGCTCACTCACCTCTATGACGGGCGACATGTCTAGTCGCCCGTCTTCCGGGATCGCGGCATCCGGCCATCTGATTGGCCGGAGCCGCGGTGACGTCACTCCCGCGCACGCGCGCGGGAGCCGACAGTCACGGCACGGGGCTCTGAAGGAACGGCACGATCGGCCGTTCCTTCAGAGCGCATGCGCCAGTGACGTCACTGGTGACATGTAAGGTAAATATCTCCTAAACGGTACATGTTTAGGAGATATTTACAGTACCTATAGGTAAGCCTTATCATAGGCTTGCCTATAGGTACAAGTTGTAGAGGAGGGTTTACTTCCTCTTTAAGATGGCTACAGCTAGAAATACTAGGGGGCATTTTTCAAAGTGTTTTTTTATCAAAATAAAGCATGGAGACATGGATGGATGGGGGAGTTTACTTTAAATATTTAAAATTATTAAATGGTGTTTTCAGTTTGTGGTGCTCAGTAAAGTTCCTCTTTAAGCTAAACTCCAGGCAGATATAAAATACAGAAATGAATGCAGCTCTTCATTCATCAATCCATTCTTAAATTTATTTTTATTGTAAGCAGTTTAAGTATCTGCTTCTTGCGGTCTCTGTAGAACTCAGGTTGGAAAAGGAGTCATTAAACTGTGATGCAGTGCTCATGTTCGAACAGGGAAAATGCTGATAGAGCCAGGGAGCAGAGTGATGGAGATGAGCCACAGCCACAGGTTGGGGTAGGGGAGGGACCTGTAAGTATTACTGAACTGCAACAGAGAAAAATTAGGTTAAGCTTTGTGGCAGAGCCATGTAAATCTCAGAACCAGCTCCATTTTTTTTTTCACGGTTTCCTCTCAAAATGTTCTTAGTAGTTATAATTGTTTTGTTGCTTTCTTGCAGCTCTTTGACTTTGTGCTGAGTTGTGAAGACATGAAAAAACTGGATGGCATTAACAAAAACTTGAGATACTTAAGCCTTGATAGGTATGTAAGAATCTTGTCTGTCTGTAGTTTGTGGAATTTTATAGAATTCTTGGTTAGAATTTATTTGTCTCTTAATCAGTTTAAAAATATTAATAAACCTAAAACACAAATTACAAAGAGTTATACATATCATTTATAGCTATACATATATATATATATATATATATATATATGTGTAAAAGTCAATTTATTTGGATGTAAAAACATGTGATATTTCAGTGCTGTCCATTGTTTAATGACCCGAACGTGTGAGCTGCTTGCTAGATTGCAATTCTGTGTAAAACTGTGTTTACAGTCGATGAGCAACCCATAGGATCCTCCCATTCACTCATTTTTACTTAACTAAGCTCTGTTAAGTTGTTAAACTAGAAAGAGAAGCCCAAAACTGGTTGCGCATTGACTCTCAATCAATACAGTTTTATGCAGCATTTTAAAATGGTGTGCAGCTAAGTTTCTTCATGTGAGGTTTGGAAGTGGGAAATAGCTGAGTGGGTATACATACATACATACATACATACATTGGGAGGATTTACTAAAACTGGTGTACTCAGAATCTGTTGCAGTTGTGCATGGTAGCCAATTAGCGTCTAACTTCAGCTTGTTCAGTTAAGCTTTGGCAATAAAACCTGGAAGCTGATTGGTTTCTATGACTGCACTAGATTTTGCACTCTCCAGTTTCAGTAAATAACTCTCATTGTTTTGATGAATGAATGCATTGTTTAATGTTCAATGGTAAGATGAGAGGTTCCTGCCATAAATCCCTGTTCCGTTACAGCTGGGTGTTTTGGGTGTCCCCATCCATCATTTTGCGTTTTAGCTCCACCTGTGGCACTATAATGGGCACAGCAGCTGTACAGACCTAGGAACTCAGTGCAGGCATGGTGGGAACTCCTCATTGTGGGCATAGCAGGTGTGCAGAACTGTGCAACTCCAATAGAATCCCTGAAAGATATGAAAATGCCAGAGGGCCAACTCTCCAGCACCTATCAAACACAGAATATTCATTCTAGGTGGCTTGTCCCTTAAATGCTAAGAGGTAAAAGAAGTTGATGAGTAACCAGAATACATTCAAAATTAACAGTTTAAGGTGGGGCTGCCATATGCCCAAACATTAAATGCAAAGCCATTCATCCTATCATTTTTTTTCCTTTTGAAATGTGATAATGTTTTTCAGATATAAACATCACTGATTAATGTATATCTTCCTCTCTTTTCATTTAGTTGGAAGGAATCTCCTAAATACCCTTATCATGATGAGTATTAAAGCACTGGGTTTCCCAGAGCCCTCATGAAGTTGATCAGGTGCGTCTGTCTTTCTAGTGCAAGAAGATGACACAAAGTGCTGTGATGTCACACTGCTCATGATGGTTAAATGGGAATGTTTAATGCCTAATCCCTGGTTAATTTTACTCTACTTTAAATGTGTTAGTTTGTACCAAGCTCAGTCTGGCTTGGTTTTGTTCTAGGAATGAGATGGAAAGTCCCCATACTGCTGCAGAATTGCAGCATTGTATACTGTATATAGCTGATGTCACATACAGTTTATACAGCACTGACAGCAGCCACATATATAGTAATGAAAATAGTTTGTTTGGGTCAGGTTGGCCCAAAAAAACTATTTAAAGTGAAATGAAACCTGGAGTTAGTCTTTAAAGAAGTCTGGACTCCTAGTTTAATAAAAACGCTTAATTGACTGTTTCATAAATCTGAACTATTTAAGTGAATGGTGTTGGTGTTTCAGCACTGAAATAAAGCTTTTGCATTCCTTAGTCCTGCCTATCTGTGTTTATTACTAAAGCGGCATAATATTCTCATTCTGTGGCTCTTTGTATCACAAAACTAGAAGAAAAAGACTTACAATGTATCGTCTGTGCACTACTGTCAACAACAGGCAAAGAATGTGGGTGATCCAGCCACTGGAATTAGAGAATATGTAGTAGCAAAACATCTTTTTAATTTTTGGTAAACAGTGTGATTAGAATCCCTATCAGGTTTTTATTGCTGTCCACTGGGGAGATTCACACTGTTTGTTTGTCTTGGTGTTCCTCTATTTGTCCTGACCACCATAATCTTTAGAGCCCTGATCACCATGGTCAGCCTGCGTGCCTCCGTCATCAGCAGCTTTCCTCTGTCCCCCTCAACCCCTCCCTCCCTGCTTGTCAGCTCCATGTCTGTGTTTCTGTCTCTGCCCCCCCTTTCCTGCCACTATTAGTAGAAAATAAATTATTACAAATTGTCACTGCCAGCCCCTCTAATATATCAAGGCATACCACACTGTATAAGTGTTTTATTTAAAAAAAAAAAAAAAGCTTGTAAATACCTTTAACAGCTGTCTTCAGGCTGGTCACGTGACTCCCAGTCGGTCTACTACTCCGATCCAGAGCTACAGAGAGAGGGGCTGAGCGGCCATGTGACCTTTTTCCGGCTGATGTCAGAGGGAGATCTCGGCCCCTCACGCTGTAGCCTGGGGATCAGAGTAGTACACCTGCCTGAAGATAGCTGTAAAAAGGTATTTACAAGCTTTGTTTTAATAAAACACTTACACAGTGTGGTATGTGATGGTACTCACCGTCACTGGGAGTGAAAGACACATACTTAATGGTTTGGATTGCTTCAAATGGTTCTGTGTTTACTTATGATAATGTGTATTGAACTTCAATGTCAGAGACAGGATCTCCCTGTTTGTGTATTGAGGTGAGACGTGTATTCTGTTAAGCCTGTCTGTTCCATTGTTAAATGTAAATAAACTCACATAATGTTCTGTCCAGATGGCTAGATAATTAGTTCAGGTTAATTCTATTTCTGTATACAATTTCGTCTGCATATGATAATGTAATCAGGAAACCCCTGACCTGTGTGTGGTAATCTGATCAGGAGGGGGATGTGCTCATGTGTGTATAAGTGTGAAACTGTTCAATAAAGGAGAAGATTCCAGTACAAGCTAAGTTGTCGGCTAGCTTTGTATGGGGGGTGGCTGGAAAATCTGATATCTATGTTCACGACAGGGAGGAAGCCATATACTGATGGAAGTTCACAAGTACAGTGTGGGTTGTCCCAGAAGATTGCAGGGAGGGAGGGGGAGAAGAGAACTTCTGCTCAGGCCGCCGCGGCGCTCCAAGCGGAAGTGGGAGCGGGTACCTGTCAAAACTAGGTAATCACCCCCCCACCCCCCCCACCCCCCCAAAAAAATGACATGCCAAACGTGGCATGTCAGGGGGTTAGGACTATTTAAAGCGGAAGTTCCACTTTTGGGTGGAACTCCACTTTAATTCTAAACAAAGTAATGTTCATTCACATGCTGAGTATGTATGTAAACTGTAGTTTATTGATTTTTATCATCCATAATTACAGCTATGATTTCCTTTTCAAGATAGGGTTGGTGAGGCCAACCTATCAGCATCCAGTCCTGATAAAGCCTCTTCTGTTGCAGTGATGGCTGCTGACACAATTTTTCAATATTCATCGTGGAATGGGTACTTCGGATGGTCCTGCCACCTGAGTAAAAAACACCATTTAATTATAGCAATGCGCATTGTAATAATTGTTTATAAATCCAAACCATTTTGGGGGAATTCATAAAGGATGTTGAAGTGTCAGCGCTTACGCTAAGTTCATGTAACTTTCAGGGACAAGTAGATAAATTTGTCCCTGTCTGCACTGGACACACCTCCCTCAGTGCACTCACTCTTGCCCTGCATTCAGCATTGAAGCTCTGGAAGTTATCTTGTTGGAGCACAAAAAAACTCTCAGATGTAAATAATAGAGAGAAATCCACCAGGTAGCAGGCACCTTGTTGAGACTTAACTCATTGTATTGTTCTGTTCAATAAAGCAAAAAAAAAAAAAAAAAACGTCCCAAATCAGGCCCCCCTTAAACACTTACCTGGCTTCCCTTTCGATACAGTGTGTGCTTGTCTGCATCAGTGTTGCTTTTTCTCCCTCTTCTCACAGGACACAAAGGCAGCCCATGACTCCTGCCGCTGTCACTCAAATCCTGTACAGGCACGAGGCTAAGCCGTGCCGTGTGTGTCCATGTACACACACAGCTTGTCTCGGGAGCACACCCGCATGCAGCCAGCCTAAGCGTGCTATAGAGCACTAACAAAAAAGGAGGAGAAGACAGCACTGGTGGAGGACCCCAGAAGAGGAGGATCAGGGCCAATAACATTGCACAGAGCAGGCAAGTATAATATGTTTATTATTTTAGAAAAAAAAATATGCCTTTACAGCTACTTTAAGTTTGGAATCTTCCCCTCCCTATCTATCCCAATGACAGGGTGTCCGATAGACAGGAAATGATGAGGAATCCCTTTATTGCATGGCATTTCTTCACACAGACAGAAACAATCCCTTTACCCTTTACTTCTGGGCAAGTGTGGAACCTCTGATAGATATTTATGGCTGTCTGTGTCTTTCTGTCTTAGCGACCTCCATTAATCTAAATGTCTTTAAAGGTGTCACAAGCAGCTAACAATACCTGATAGAGGTTCTAACCCCCTCCCTCAGAAAAGAAAAAAGTTTTTACACAAGGTGCGTGTTGCATTTAACATTTTCACTTAAGTATTTTCGGTTTTGGTGTCTGAAGAAAGATCACTTTGGCACAGTTGGCCAGCTTGAACATAATTGTCAAGTGTATTAAAAATGGCAAGTGTGTTACAGGTTTTAGCAGTCTGCAAGGTACTAGTGGAAAATGTTAAAAGGCAAAAGCTAATTTTGCATGTAATAAACTGTTCAGGATTGTTGTAACATATATTCAGTTTTGAATGGAACAAGGGAAATCGTTTTTTTGTACTAAAGCCAGGGTATGCTCTCACCTTTCTTTGAACAATCCTATAGAGCTATTTCAACAGGCTTTTTGCAATGTCATTGTCTCATGGTTTAGTATTGTGTTTCCTGTATTGATGTACCCTCTATTGGGCACCTTATCTTTCCCCAAACGTATGAATATAGGGTAAGGAGACTGGCAATCCATATGGCAACTAATTGAACATGGTTAATGCTTTTATAAAACCACTGATAAATCAGGTTGAATGCTTTGAGCCAGTTCAATTGCTAAACTGTACTACGATCCAAACTGAGTGACACTGCTCCAAAGACCAAGTCTCTCCTCCACTACAGATGCTTCGGGTGATGGCCATTCACGCTCCTAATCAAGAGAATGTAACACGAGTGTAGGCTGTACATCGATGACACCACTCCTTTAAGAAAACCTTATTGAGCCGCAAACAGCACATGGCATGTCCCCAATTGGGAACTGCTTCCATTTCACCCCAATGGACCTAATTGTAGAGATGCTAAACTAATATTTAGACCAAAGCATCCCTTTAGGATCAACAAGGAGACAGCACAAAGGGGATTTAAAGCTGCAATAGCATGGTAGGGTTAAAAAAAAAAAAAAAGCAGCACTGCTCCAAGCCCTGTGTGTAGTTGTCAGATTTGTCCCAGGTGCCAGCTTCTAAAGAGCTTGTTGAACTCAGTATTGTCTTGGTCTGCTCATGACTTTGGACCCAACAAAATAAAAATTATTCAAAGGTAAGCATATAAGAATACATTTAATGTCTAGTTTAAGTATGACACTTACTGTGGAGTTTGTATATAACGCATGTTTTTGTTTAGACCATCCAGGGTCTTCATGTCTTCTTCACTCAGTTGGAAGTCAAATATCTAAAAGAACAAGCGACATGCACATTTACTGTAACAGGCATCTGGGTCTATTGGCCAGAGAAAGAATGTTTGGATATTGCTAGGGGCTTAGGAACTATCAAAGAATTGTACAGATCCTCTGTATAACCAGTGGGTTTAGTGAAGTGCCCATTATTTGCCATGGACCCCTGGAGGACGTTTGGGAGTCATATGATACTACAAGAACCTTGAATTTGCTCCATTGTCAGCGGTTGGTGTAACACCAGGCAACCAAATGCAATACCAAATCATAGGACAGGAGTGTAAAAGGTAAATGGGTGAATGTCAGGATAGACCGCATTTACAGTAGGTAAGGGCATAAAAGAAGGCAGAAAGCCAGACAGCAGAAGCATAAAAAAGAAAGATTTGCAAAGATCGGGTCAGAAGGGAAGATATATAAGAGGAGAGCTAGGTGAGCAAACGGGGCCAGAAGTTACATTCCAGGAATAGAAACTGTATGGCATGGAGCATTGGCAGCAGTTAGAGAGGCCCTGCTGCCTGATTATTTATTTCAACATAAATCTTCCCATAAGATTATGTGTACATTTTACATATTTTAGACATGCTCTTGTCCTATAAAAGCTTGTCTTGTGTAGACATGCAAAAGCCCTGACTGCTACTGCTACTAGAGACTGCTACTGGGCACCACCATCTTGGATGTGACATCAGCAGCCTAGCAGACTCGGTATTATTAGCAAAGTAGCTGGGTCAGCTCAGATAATAATTAGACACACCCAGAGGAGAAGATGTCTATGACATGCAAGAAAGGATGGGCTGTGCTAGAAAATTGACTCTCATGGTATAGTCGAATTTTTAGCAAGTTCAGAGGCACATGGCATTTCTATAATGATGTATGAAAATAAAAAAAAATGCTGCAAGTTAGCATTAAAAGTAGTTGTAAACCTCAGGCATTTAATATGAACAAAGCATATCCCTCTATAGTGTTTGTTTGTCCCAAATAAGAACACTAAGTGTCATTTCTCTCTGCTGCTTTCTTCCTCTGCTATCAGCATGAATCACTTCAGACAGTTTTCCTGACACCAAGAGAACAATGGTGACAGGGGAGGGATCTCCAGCTGATTGACAAACTAAGATCTGTTCCTGTGTGCTTTGTAAACGAGGGTGTGTCCCTTCCCTCCAATCAGCTCACTGAGTTCTGCAGAATGTAATTTCAGCTCTCTGCTCCCTTTTTTCTGACAGCTTAGACAAGCTTTATAAGTTCTGCACTCTGAATGGATGTAGAGAATAGAAGACTGCAGATAAACAGGTACAACATATGTAGGAGGATTTGTTTTATCTCTAAGTATCACCCGAGGCCAGTCACCTCACTGGGTATATGTAAGGGAGTACAACTGTTTTTAACTGTAAAGTTGGTGATAGGGTAAATAATTTGAGGGCTGGTTAGAGACACAGACTAAAGTTGGCCATAGATGGATTGAAATTTGCCCGGTTTAGCAGGTATTGTGATCCATGTGTGGCCATGTCTGTATTAACTGACTAAGTTAATTGTTAGATCAACTTCTGTTGAATCTGGTCAAATTTTTCTCCATAGTCCTGCTACCAGAATACAATGTCCTAGAGCAGTGATGGTGAACCTTGGCACCCCACATGTTTTGGAACTTAATTTCCCATGATGCTCAACTACACTGCAGAGTACAAGAGCATAATGGGAAATGTAGGCCCAAAACATGTGGGGTGCCAAGGTTCGCCATCACTGTCCTAGAGGGTAGTATTCCTCTATTCACCTTGCTGGTATAGGTGGAGGAATATGTGTGTTTGTTTTTTTCGTTCAGCCTGCTGGTTGATCTGAGTCATCTGTGCCCAGATTTAGACAGGTAGTGGGTAAAATCAATAGAAGGTACACTATATTACCAAAAGTATTGGGATGCCTGCCTTTGTATGCAAATGAACTTTAATGTCATCCCAGTCTTAGTCCATAGGGCTCAATATTGAGTTGGCCCGCCCTTTGCAGCTATAAAAGCTTCATCTCTTCTGGAAAGGCTGCCCACAAGGTTTAGGAGTGTGTCTATGGGAACGTTTGACTATTTTTCCTTAAGCGCATTTGTCATCTATAGCCCCGTACACACGTAGCGATTGTTGGCCGTAAATATTCGGCCGCCGAACGATCGGCCGATTGTCGGCTTGTTAGTATAATGCTTCCGACAACCGACAGCGAATTTTCGGCCGAACAGAATCTGGCGTGCAGACTTTAAAATTTTTGTTGGCCGTCACCAGAACGGCCGATTGTTCGCCAGTCAGTACAGAATTCGGCCGACAAACAGCAGATTAGCAAGACTGGGCATGCTCAGAAAAGAAAAAACACACGGAAAGTTAACCATCACATGACATCACTTCTGCAGTCGGCTGTTGTTGGCCGACAAAATTCGTGTGCAGTCTTTAGCACTTTTCAGCCGACAGGACAGCACCGGACAAAAGACGGCCGATCGTTCGGCCGACATTCGGTACGTGTGTACGGGGCTTATATCTTTATGGATCTTGCTTTGTGCATTGGTGCGCAGTCATGTTGGATCAGGAAGGGGCCATCCCCAAACTGTTCACACAAAGTTGGGAGCATGAAGTTGTCCAAAATGTCTTTGTATGCTGATGCCTTAAGAGTTCCCCTCCACTGGAACTAAGGGGCCAAGCCCAACCCCTGAAAAACAACCCCACACCATAATCCCCCCCCCCCCCCCCAGCAAATAATCTGGACTAGTACACAAAGCAAGGTCCATAAAAACATGGATGAGCGAGTTTCCGGTGGAACTTGACTGGCCTGCACAGAGTCCTGACCCCAACCCGATAGAACACCTATGGGATAAATTAGAGCGGAGACTGCAAGCCAGGCCTTCTCATCCAGCATCAGTGCCTTACCTCACAAATGCGCTTCTGGAAGAATGGTCAAAAATGACCATAGACACACTTGCAAAGGGTGGGCCAACTCAATATTGAACCCTATGGACTAAGACTGGGATGTCATTAAAATTCATGTGTGTCTGTAAAGGCAGGTATCCCAATACTTTTGGTAATATAGTGTACATTGCCAAGGATCATGGTACAATGGTAAGAGATTGTGCCTGAAAGGACACAAGACCTAGAACTGAATTAATTCTTAAAATGTATCTGACATCCAGCATCATCTAGTTTTTCCTCCTTTTGTCTTCCTGTCTCTTGCCTTCATTCATTTTCAGGTGCTACTTGAAAGACATCTGTGCGGCTTCATGCACAGATGTCTAGTGAAATTGCACCTGAAATCTGCAAAAACAGTGCAGAAACTACTTTTGCAAAATCAGTGGGGTGTCGCAATGATTAGAACGGTGCCATTGCCGGCAACAGGCTGCGACTTGCCATGCGATTTGACCTGTCAAATCTTATGACAAATCGCTCCAATGTGAACAAGGGCTGAATGTGGATGCCCCTTTGGTCTTCAGCAGTGCCCACCCTTCCCTCACCTGCAGATTCTGTTTAATTCTGGCTGGCGTGTAGCTCTTTGCCAGGACCACATTCCCTCTCTGTAGCAGGTACCGCATGGCCACCTGGGCAGTTGTCCTTCCCAACTTTTCTGCTATTTCTTTTAGCACTGGATCCTCCAGCAGAACAGGAGTATTAGGGTCTATACTGGAAAATAGAACGTTTACAATTACCTACAATTCTGCTTTGGTGAGAAGGTAAATGACATCAAGTGATATGACAATCTTACAATTTCTCATCTCGACTGGAACCCAGCACGCTGTATCCCACCAGTACGATGTCCTGTGACTTGAGGAATTCCAGCAACTTTCCCTGATTCAGGTAGATGTGACACTCCACCTGAGCAGCAAATAAGAAGGGAACAAAAACCCGTAGCAGTCATTGCATGTATTGCTCCGCCTGTCCGTATTTCTCACTTTACCCACTTCAGCTCTCATATCTTTATATTCACAATAAACAAGAATGCTTTTTACATTCCAATGTAATAAGCCTGTTTATTCGAAGATAAAAAAGAATGACAAAGTAATGCCTTTTTTTTTTTTTGTGAAATAAACTATGCTTTCTTTAGGCATTATTGTCTTGCAAGAAGTGTTTTTTTTTTTTCCTATTTTGATCAGTGTTAGTTTTACTGTAAAAAATAAAATATAAATAAAAAGAATATATATACTGTATATCCACAGTATCTCACGAAAGTGAGTACACCCCTCACAGTTTTGTAAATATTTTATTATATCTTTTCATGTGCCAACACTGAAGAAATTACACTTTGCTACAATGTATTAATGTCTAAACCGCTGGCAACATAAGTGAGTACACCTCTAAGTCAAAATGTCCAAATTGGGCCTAAATTGTCAATATTTTGTGTTGTCACCATTTTTTTTCCAGCACTGCCTTAACCCTCTTGGGCATGGAGTTCACCAGAGCTTCACAGGTTGCCACTGGAGTCCTCTTCACGGAACTGGTAGATGTTACCTTCCGTTTGAGCAGTGAAGGTTGGTGCTCCATGGGCCGGGGGCGGCAGACGGACCACACCATACCCCCCTCCCCCAGACTACACCAGCCCGCACACCATACCCCCCTCCATCTTACTCACCCTGGACATGTGGAGGGCAGGCAGGCAGGAGCGGCGGCGGCGGCTTCCCCCTCAATCTCCTGCTTCTCCTGTCTCTTCCCTCCTCCTCCTTCGCCAATGGCATGGCTTCTCCTTTCGGCCAATCGGGAAACGGGTCTCAGGACCAGCTTCCTGATTGGCCAGAAGGAAGATCCATGTGACAATAGGGAACATTCATTCGCTATTGTCACACAACTGCGTGGGCTCAGGACGCCTTGCTCTCCGCCCCGAGCCCACCCTTTTTTGAAGCCTATTAGAGCCTCTGGCTCTAATCACGTGCTTCAAAAAAAAAAAAAACCCATTGGAATCCATGCGTCCGGCACTCTGCATGTAGATTAGGGGGCCGGACGCATGGATAGGGGGGCGGTGCCCCTGCACTGCCAATGGACGGGCCACCACTGCGTTTGAGGATGCCCCACACATGCTCAATAGGGTTTAGGTCTGGAGACATGCTTGGTCAGTCCATCACCTTTACCCTCAGCTTTTTTAGCAAGGCAGTGGTCGTCTTGGAGGTGTGTTTGGGGTCTTTATCATGTTTGAATACTGCCCTGCGGCCCAGTCTCCGAAGGGAGGGGATCATGCTCTGCTTCAGTATGTCACAGTACATGTTGGCATTTATGGTTCCCTCAATGAACTGTAGCTTCCCAGTGCCAGCAGCACTCATGCAGCCCCAGACCATGACACTCCCACCACCATGCCTGACTGTAGGCAAGACACACTTGTCTTTGTACTTCTCACCTGGTTGCCACCACACACACTTGACACCATCTGAACCAAATAAGTTAATATTGGTCTCATCAGATCACAGGACATGGTTCCAGTAATCCATGTCCTTAGTCTGATTGTCTAAAGCAAACTGTTTTCTGGCTTTCTTGTTCATCATCTTTAGAAGAGGCTTCCTTCTGGGACAACAGCCATGCAGATTAATTTGATGCAGTGTGCGGCGTATGGTCTGAGCACTGACAGGTTAACCCCCTCCCCTTCAACCTCTGCAGCAATGCTGGCAACACTCATACATCTATTTCCCAAAGACAACCTCTGGATATGACGCTGAGTTTGTGCACTCAATTGCTTTGGTCGACCATGGCGAGGCTTGTTCCTAAATGGAACCTGTCCTGGTAAACCGCTGTATGGTCTTGGCCACTGTGCTGCAGCTCAGTTTCAGGGTCTTGGCTTTTTTCTTATAGTCTAGGCCATCTTTATGTAGAGCAACAATTCTTTTTTTCAGATCCTCAGAGAGTTCTTTGCCATGAGGTGCAATGTTGAACTTCCAGTCACCAGTATGAGCGAGTGAGAGCGATAACACCAAATTTAACACACCTCCTCCCCATTCACACCTGAGACCTTGTAACACTAACAACTCCGGGGAGGGAAAATGGCTGATTGAGCCGAATTTGGACATTGTCACTTACTTTTGTTGCCAGCGGTTTAGACATTTATGGCTGTGTGTTGAGTTATTTTGAGGGGACAGCAAATTTACACTGTTATACAAGCTGTACACTCACTACTTTACATTGTAGCAAAGTGTCATTTCTTCAGTGTTGTCACATGAAAAGATATAATAAATTATTTACAAAAATCTGAGGGGTGTACTCACTTTTGTGAGATACTGTATGTATATGTATATATATATATTTTTTTTTTGATACATATATATATATATATATATATATATATATACACTCACACACAAACATACACATTTTATTGTATAAATTGATCCATTTAAAACAAATTAAAATGATGTTTCTGGTAAAAAGCATGGTCCAAAACTATTTGCAAATAAAATAAGCTTAAAGTGTTACTAAACCCACAACTGTATAATCAGTCTGTATTTGCAGTAACGCATGCTTGTTATACCCACAGTGGATCCAAAGGGGTTAATCCTCTGCACTGTATAAACATATTGTTTTATCCTGTCTTCTCTGATCCTCCCCTACTTTTACTGTCCCCAATCCATCTGCTAATAGTACAGAGCCTTGGGGGCACTATGCTCATGCTCAGTTTGATGTTTATTGCTAGAGAGGTTTTTTTTTTGGATGGTGCATGTAATCAGCCCTGTCCAGATAGAATCAGGTCATGCATCCTCATAGAACAGTCAGAGCACAACAAGCTTTAACAAGTGCTCAGCCGGACACTGATAGAAGTCACATGACTGCTATATACTGCTGATGAGAAAAGGTATTTAGCAGTTTGTATTTACTAAAATAATTGCATTTCCATGCACTATGGCAGACCAGATATAGTAAATGCAAGGTCCAGGGTTTAGTAACACTTTAATTTTTTCATTTTTTTTTTTCTTCAATTCTTTTTTTTTGCATTACTGAAAAAATAAACAAAATGATTTAAAAACAAAAAGAAAATTAAATATTAATGGTAAAAAAATAGTAGAAAATAAATAATAGGTAAGTGGAGGAATTGGTAATTGGGACTGATTATGGTTAACCAATGATTAATAATAAAATACAGTATAATTTATTTATTTATTTTTACATGTAAGGTTTCTACACAGTAGTACTAAAGGCATTTTAAATGGCTTATCCCTTATTTATTAGATAATGATATCTTTGGGACATGTGGGTTCCTTACAGAGTTGTATAAAGTACTGGAAACCCATACTTGAGTAAAAGTACAAGTGCTCGATCAAAAAGTGACTTGAGTAGAAGTGGAAGTGCTCGATCAAAAAGTGACTTGAGTAGAAGTACTAAAGTATTCTACATTTTTTGTACTTAAGTATTGCAAGTAGTTTTTGTAAAAATTTTGCTACTCAAGTACTGAAAGTAAAAGTACCAGTAGTTTTGAAAATAAAATTGCTACTCAAGTACTGAAAGTAAAAGTACAAGTACTGTGTTATGTAGTTATTAAAGAAAGAAGTCAAAAGTTTGAACATCATATTGTCTTTTATTATTTCAAATGCAGCTTTTATTTATGCATACAGTAGCCTTTATTTTCGTATGCGCTGATAATACACATGTTTTAAGTTTCATGAAACCTTCCATCTACTGTTCTGGCAGTGGTCATTTATATAATAGTAACGAGTAACTATGCAGCACAAAAAAAAAAAAATATCGGAGTAGAAGTATTGAAATCATCGAAAAAATGTAGTGAAGTAAAAGTGGAAGTAGGAGAAAAAAATTCTACTCTAGGAAAGTACAGATACCGCCTTTCGATACTTAAGTACAGTAGTGAAGTAGTTCTACTTAGTTACTATACATCTCTGCAAATGAATAGCAAAAAATGTAAACAGTTTGACGTGACTTAGGGACCTGCAGAATGCCGAGGCTCCGGTTATCTATAAAACATTAAACACTTGGCCCATCCCCCCTTTCCAAAATCCAAAATGACCAGATGACATGTTTTATTTGGAGTCGAATGGCCATAGCAGCCTTTTTTTTTTTTCTTTTACAAACCGTTAAAAACAACATTCACAAGAAAACACGTTTAATGCATATAATACAGTCAATGCATACCAAATAAACCAATCTCAGCTTATGCCGGGTCTAAGGTTTTTGAAGGGCAATTTACTTAAGATTAACTGGTTGTATCTTCCACCCAATCAAACGCCCCAAGCTGCAACTACACCGGCTCAGGGACAATTAACTACTTACATACTACCAGATACAACCCAATTAATACCCCTATGTTACCACCATATTGTTAGTAAGGGACACCCATATCTCAGATGGGCCCAAACCACAATTTTTCCACTATGATTTAACCAGCACCGCTTTCAAAGACCCAATAGACCACCTGCCTGCTGCTATGACAAGCAAATAAAAGGACCTAGACATTGCATGGTAAGCTAACAACATAAGAAACGAAAAGGGAGGGTGGAGAAAAACTGTCTGATGCTGTGATGAGCTCCGACTGAGCTCTGACACGATCCCCCTCCTCTCTACCCACTACAGGGCACACCTTCTGCCTTGAACTCTTCAATATGGTAAGCAGAATGCATCATTCTAAATCACCCCACTAACAGGGGCAGTCTGGCAACTTTCGGCCCAGGGGGCAAGTACAAACCAGAGGCCCCTGGTGCACCGACTTGGCCCCCCTCCCACTCTCCCTCTTCCTGTCCTCCTCCTGACCCCCATTCCAGGCTGAAGCTCTGCTCCAGGTACTCTCTACTCATCGGCTTAATCTGGGTTCCCAATCTGGCCAGTAGGGGGCGGTTGGGAGAGCTGGGACAGCTCGGTTGAGGCTGGCCAGGGGAGGAGAGTTTTCAGTGGGGCATGAAACCGGCCTCTCCTCATCCTTGTTGTCCTTGTCTTCAACCCGCACTCAGTAGGTCAGCAGTGGGGACTTTTTACTTCTCTTCACCAGGAATCCTTTAGGCATGTCTGTGGCAGAAGCGGTGCAGCCTTTTTACAGGACAACAGAGTGGCCCAGGGGGCAATTGCCCCCCTGCCCCCTGGCCCTGTCCTCCCCTGCCCACTAATACTCCGTCTCTTTTGCAGGCCCCAATCATGCTGGCCCTCCTCCTGGTATCACTCAGCTCTAGGCCAAATACTGGACAACTTTAATACTATTTTACACAGTATAACATTTATTTCACTAATGAATGACAGACAAACAGAGAATGGTTCTTATTAACAAGTATGGATGAGTTCATGTTTGTTTGAATCCAAGCCTGAACCCACCTGAGTGATCCCTCCAGGAAGCTGCCATTTTACTGAGGCCAATCATAAGTGGCTGAGGCATTCTCCGCCCCACAGCCATATGTATACATACCCCTTTTATACCGTATGTGTGGAAGCAGTTATTACCTGATTGCAGACAGGTTTGTATTTGAGTCCCGGCATGTTGAGGATCAATTCTATCTGCCGCTTGTTGAAATTGGAAACTCCGATGGATCTAACAAGTCCGGCATCTTTGCATGCCTCCATAGCCTAAAAAAATCAAAAGGATTATAATTAAGTTAAACACAGAAAACAATCAGTTAGCGAAGTGCTATTGCCATTCTGAAAATATTGCATTATCAGTCCACTTTAATGGCTTAGTTTTCCTAAAAGTTAAATGTCAGTTTAATGTGGAGTCTAGTGGGCCAGGATAATCACTGCCCTGCTTCATAGCTTAGGGACTATATGGTGAGAACATACGCCTAGTTCCTGGGTCTGTTTCTTTTTACCAATGTGTCATAAGCCCCGTACACACGCACAGATTGTTGGCCAACTGATCGGCCAACTTTTACCCAGTGTTGTTTGTTGGTTGAAATGTGCTCTAGACTTGCACTGGACTTTTGTTGGCCAACGAAAACCAACTTCAGAAGTGATGTTATGTGATGGTTGACTTTCCCTGTGTTTTTTCTTCTCTGAGCATGCCCAGTCTTGCTCATCTGATTTTTGTCTGCCGAAATCTGTACTGACTGAGGAACAATCGGCCGTTCTTTGTTGGCCAACAAAAATTTTATAGCATGCACACCAGATTTTTTTCGGCCGAAAATTCGCAGTTGGTTGTCGGAAGCATCATACTAACAAGCCTACAATCGGCAGATCGGACGTTGGCCGACAATTTACGGCCAACAATCTGTGCGTGTGTACGGGGCTTTACTCGTTTTGTTTTAACAAGGGTGTTAACAAGCCTGCAGTTGCTGACTCCATAATACAAAATAAATCAAATGTCCAATCAGATACCCTTGTAATACCTAAAACAGGTGCATAGGCCAGGATAACTAGATGTAGAAAGGTGACTTCTGGGAGACATCAAAAACCATTAGGTGATTTAAAGTGCACTTGTCTGTACCATAAAGATACCAAGCCAGCTTCAAAATTGCTGTGCAGTTAACAAGCCTTTAGCTGTGACTTGGCTCAGGTGCCTCCACAGCAAGCTGCTTGCTGTGGGGGCACTCAACAGTAGGGAGGGGCCCTGGAGCTCAGAAGAGGGACTCGAGAAGGGAAGGACCTGGGCTGCCCTGTGCAAAACTAACTGCACAGAGCAGGTAAGTATAACATGTTTGTTATTTTTAAAAAAACAAGACTACTATAAACGAGACGATTACTTTAAGACCGGTTTACACCCAACTACCCTTCAGCCCGATTTGGCCAGATGGAGAGGGAGGGTTTCCCCTTCTGAATTTTTTTTTTTTGCCGAACCATATTGGAGGTAGTTGGGTGTAAACGGACACAGGTTTGTTTAAATCCAACTACCCATGGAGGAGAATAAAGGGTCCAATCGTGTCTGTCTTCCCGTTTTTTTTTTTTTTAGACAAATTGAAAAGCCAGTGTGAAGGGGGCCTATTCATTTTTTTTTTTCAATGAGTCACAGCCTGAGTAGAAAAGCTTTTCCCCTGCCAGCATGGAAAGAACCCTTGTGAGTGGGCCAGGCACACCGCCCATGGGGGAAGAGAACACAGAGAGTGGTTGAAGCAGCAACATATTTTAACACGATAGTATTGGACAATACAGCACCTCAATAGCAGGGACATGCAGTCAGGGGAGGCAGGTGAGGCAGAGCCTTCGATGGTCATAGCTGGGCTATCTGGGGGTCACAGATACTTTGTGTGGGTAGGTAGCCAAAGCCCTACCCCACCACTGGTCAAAATTTGGGGCTCCTAGCACCCATGGTTCTGGAGATACGGGGGTCCTTGACCAGGCTGTCAGAAGCTACAGTACATACAGTGTGGCCAGTTTAAAAACAAGCTGGCACACACTGCAGCAGACTGAGAAGATGAGCTCACAGTGCCTGTTACTTCTTGTCAGAGGCACTGAGCTCAATGGACAGCTTGGAGCCTTGGACCAATGGTAAAGCACCATTGGTCCAAGCTGTCCAATAAAAATGCTGCAGTGAAGGCTCTCTTCTCACTGCAGTGTCATAGAAGGGGGCATGTGTCTAAAAGAAAAAACATGGGTTTATGGGTATAAGGTTTAGCCATAATCGCATGTTTTTCTCACACAGTTAGCAGGGAGAATCTGCTGCTGCTGAAAAGGTACTTTTTTAATCACGCAAAATAATATATTATTATGCTATATGTTGTAACATAATAATTTGTTATTTATCTATTTACTGTGAAACTACTGGTTTGAAGTATGAAATTCATACTTCAGTAATCTGTCCATTAAGTCACCTGCTTGAGTACAGTTTTTGAAAATATATTAAATGACCTTAAAAACAATATATAATGGGGGGACGGAGCTGGATGGTGGTGTGATCCGGAGCACCGGCGATTCAGAAGGCAAAGCGGCAATTAGCTACCCACCAGCGGCATCACAAATAGCCATCCTGACCACATTACCTCACTGGCACCTGTGGGACCCAAAACGGCCATGTCCAGAAAGAGGAAGGAGGCAGGGAAGCCTCAAAAACTCTGCAAAAAAAAATGCCTTTTTTCAACAGCAACTGAATGGGGAAAGCCAAGATGCATCCAGAATGGACTCAGCAGCTCCAGGACACAAACAGCAGGGCCTGCAGAGCACAGTGAGTAACTCACCTTACAGCTACTCCTACAGCTACTCCTACAGTTAAGTCCAGATTTAAATCGGACAAACAGCACAACTCCAATAATAATAACCTCAGTGCAGACTAAGTGGAAGATACTAGAGACCTGCCGGACTCCATTGAGGAGTTTCCTACAAATAATCAACCGGTACTGGATACTGTGATGAAGGACATGTTAATGACACTGCAAAGCTCCCTACAAGCTGATCTGCATCTGTCATGCATGCAAAGATTTGTTAAGGATTTGAAAAGTGTGGAGAGCAGGATAGATCACATCGAACATAAAATGGGAGAATTTGCTACTATCATAAATAATTTAATGAATGAATCAGAAGGAAAGGAGGAGGAGATGGACCGGGTCAAAGCCAAAATTGCAGATATTGAAGATAGGTCTAGAAGGAATAACATGAAGATCAGGGGGATCCCTGGATCTATATCCCAAGCTGTCCTATACAAATACATTACCTCCATGTTTAAAGACATACTCCCGGAGGCAACCGACCTGGATATTATTGTGGATTGGGTGCACCGTCTCCCAAAGCCATCTCACCTCTCAGACCAGGTTCCAGGGATGTAATTCCTCCACATGCATTTTTTTCACATCAAAGAGAAACTAATGTATGCAATACGCAAAAAGGAATGCATACCTCCCCAATACATGGGGATGAAATTCTACGCAGATCTGACCCAATACACTTTGATGAAGAGGAGGAATCTCAACACCATCACTACAGTGTTGAAAAACCATAATATAACCTACAAATGAGGTTACCCTACAAAAACCATAATTACAAAAGAAGGACGTAACCAAACTATAGACTCCCTTGACAAAGGTATCTCCTTGCTGAAAACTTGGCAGATACTTCCAGAAGAAGGGTCACCCTCCTCGTAGTCAGGAAAGGCCAGCATGTCGAGCAAGAGTGGAAAACGGTGACATGGAAAAATCTCACAGAAGCTCTCTTGACACTGGAGAGGGTCACATACCTACCTAGACCTACCTAGATCCCCTGGATGAAGTGGCTTTGGCTATTAGCTCCACATACTCCCATTAAAGCTTGAGCAGCGGATGCGGATGTTCTATGCCCACCTGTTCAAAATCTATTCATTCTGGTTCTACAGGTTGTATAACTGGAAAGCTTTGTTATGTGTGTCTCATTCGCTCTTGTTCTTTCTCAGTTTTTCTGAGTACTGTTGAACCAACCTCCTATCACGTTTTTTACCATTTAATGAAGAAAAACCGAAAGATGGACACTTCCTGTTCTGACCACTAGAGGGCACCTGAAGGTCACAGTGAATAAATGCATGACACTTACACCTGCACAAACTCCTACCAACTAATATGGGGCTGACTTTTCTATCCATAAACTCTAATGGACTCCATCACCCAATGAATAGGAAATCTTTATGGCAAGAGGCACTGAAGTTCCGATGTGATGTGTTATGTGTGCAGGAGACGCATTTATGTAGCACGGCTCCACCAGAAATGCACACATAAGAAGCTCCCGCATTTTTTTTCCGGCTAATGTTGACTCAAAAACAAAGGGAGTGCTAATAGCTATAAAGGACATGGTTAATTTTACCCTATGCAAATAAATTGCTGATCCTCAGGGTAGATTTTTGATACTCATTTGCGATATCAACTCCAGGACGTTTACACTAGCAAATGTTTACGCGCCAAACAATCGCTAGATACGTTTCTTCAACCAAACTTTGAAGATTATCCGAAAACATCAGCAGGGAAGCTTAATAGTGAGTGGGGACTTTAACATTACCCCTGATCTGTCTATAGACTCCACTTCGGTGCGTACACATAGGACTCCAGCACTTCAACGACACATCCACCTTCATGATTTCCATGATGTGTGGCACTGTTTCCATGCAGGGGAAAGAGGCTTTACTTTTTTTTTTCAATCACCACAGATCTTACACAAGAATTGACCTTTTCTTACTTGATAGATGGCTATTAGACAAAACTATGGCCACCTCTATTAACTCCATTACGTGGTCTGATCATGCATCAGTTCTATTGTCCATCCGAAACTCTCTTTCCACTCATACTACGCCTATATGGAGAGTCAATCCTCTCCTATTACAGCAACCGGAAACGAAAACCGAACTGGAAAAACATTTGGTTGAATTCTTTGACTTAAACAAATGCTCTGTGGAGGATCCCTTTACGTTATGGTGTGCCCACAAGGCATTTATGAGGGGATTATTCATTAAATTAGGAGCTAGGGCTAAGAGGCAGCGGCAAAAACATATTGACACACTACTCACAGAAATTGATTTTACTGATAATCTAAATAAAGGCAATCCGTCCCCTGATCTATTCCAAAAACGTTTCCCTTAGCGTAACGAACTACGCTCCCTTCTGTTGGCTGAAAAGACAAATAGGAGGTTGAAAATGTCCTATGGCAATAGAGCTGGGAAATAATTGGCGTACAAACTTAAGGGCCACAGGCAAAAACTAAAATCCAATTTCTCCACCACCCTACCACAAATGTTGAAATATCCCACCCCCGAGACATCACTGACGCCTTCAGCGAATATTATGGCTCCCTATACAATTTAGAAGGAGACCCTAACACTGACCAACCCAACTTAACTAAAATCATGGGATTCTTACAGGAATGAAACTTCCTCAGTTGTCCCAGGAACAATTAAGTGCACTCAATTCTCCATTCACATCCTTAGAAACAAGCTCCTTACCAAACAATAAACCTCCCGGACCCGACGGCTATACGGGAGAATATTACAAAACCTTTAAAACTACACTAACACAGCTTATGGATAGAATGTATGGTGCAGCTGCTGCCTCTTCACCTTTCCCGCAGAAAATGCTTAAAGCTTTATTAATTACTCTACCCAAGCCGGGGAGGGATCCTGTTTTACCTCAGAACTTTAGGCCCATTTCGCTATTGAACAATGACCTAAAAATTTTTGCCAAACGTATAGCCCATCATCTAGTAGATATACTTCCCCATCTTATCCACCCTGACCAAGCCGGATTCATTAAGGGCGGCCAAACAACAGACACCACCCACAGATTAGTTAACATAACACACCTTGCTAAAACAAGCCGGACCCTTTCACTGCTCCTTGCACTGGATTTACATAGAGTATTAGAAGCTTTTGGTTTTAGTGGGCCCATATTAACAGCTATATTAGCTTTATATAAAAATCCTTCTGCCCAAGTTTACACAGATGTGCAGTACAGTACAGCACCACCCTTGCTCCAAACTACGCCTGCCTACACCTTGTGAAAGCTAGGGTTGAGCGGACACCTAGATGTCCGTGTTCGACGGGTTCGGCCGAACTTTAAAAAAAAGTCCGGGTCCGTGTCCCGGACTTTTACCGAACTTTTCCCGGACACCGAACCCCATTGAAGTCAATGGGGACCCGAACTTTAAGGCACTAAAATGGCTCTAAAACACCAAAGGAAAGGGCTAGAGTGCTGCAAATGGCAGCAAAACGTAATTAAGAGCATGGCAAGTGCTCTGCAAACAAATGTGGATAGGGAAATAACTTAAAACAACAAAAAAAAACAGAAAAATAAAACAATGTTCTTCTTCATCTCTGAAGGACGAGGCCCATATGGAGTAGGAGGGAGGTTGAGGTGGTGGTGGATGTGGCGGTGACATAGGCGTGCGCACAGGGTGTGCTGGGTGTGCCTGGGCACACCCTAATCACCTAGGGCACATAGCATTGCCAGTGAGGAGATGGGAAAGATCTCCCTGGGACCTGCTCTGCTCTATTTCTCCTTGCCTACAGGTACATGGCCCCGATACATTACTCTCCCTGCTGGCAAACACATGCATGTGTATTTCAACTTTGGGGTGCACACCTTAATGCAATAGGCTGCGCACACCTATGGGCGGTGTAGGTGGAAGCGGCGGTGGAGGAGGACCAGGGCCGGATTAACAGCATCATGGGCTTGGTGCTGAGGATTTTGAAGGGCCTTAAGGGCCGTGCCTTGCCATGCACCCAGAGGAGGAAGGGTGCAGCCATGCATGCCTAATTCAACATGGGATGCTGTCTCTGAAGCCCATAAACACATCCATGCATCGCCAACTGTCCCTCCTTGTCCGGCCTTCACGCTGTGTGGGGAGGTTCTGAGGGTGCTGCCTGGGGAAGCGAGCATAGAAGCCAGACTTCTGTGTTTACAAGTGACAGAAGAGCGGTAACAGTGAATATGGCCAACCCGGGGCCTATATAAAAGGTAGGGGCCTGGAGCTGCAGCTCCAATAGCCCCTACATTAATCTGGCCCTGAGGAGGAGGACGAGGTAGCCAACACTGCTTCTTTTCAAAAATTTTAAATGAGGGTACACCCCAAAAGAGTGAGAAAGAGCAAAAATGGAACAATGGGTGGGTAAGGTCGGTATCCATTGCTATTCTGCATAAGGTACGGAAAAGTCCCGTGGGATCCATGCCTGGTTCATTTTAATGAACGTGAGCTTGTCCACATTGTCTCTGGACAGGCGGCTGCGCTTGTCTGTTATAACGCCCCCAGCCGTGCTAAATACCCGTTCAGATAATACACTGGCTGCAGGGCACGCCAGCACCTCCAAGGCGTAAAGGGCAAGCTCAGGCCATGTGCCCAATTTGGAGACCCAGAAGTTGAAGGGGGCAGACCCGTCATTCACTACATGTAGGCGTGTGCACACATACTGCTCCACCATGTTGGTAAAATGCTGCCTCCTGCTAAGACGTTCCATCTGAGCTGCTGGTGCTGCTGTTTGTTGTGGCGTGCTGACAAAGCTTTTCCACATTTCGGCCATGCTAACCCTGCCTTCTGAGGTGCTGGCGGTGCCCTGGTTGCGTTGGCGACCTCCTCCTCCTCCTCCTCTGCCTTGTGCTTCCACTGTGGCCCCGCTGTCAGATGGGAATGCCAGCAGCATGGCGTCTACCAGCGTGCGCTTGTACTCGCGCATCTTGCGATCGCGCTCCAGTGAGTGAATTAAGGACGGTACGTTGTCCTTGTAACGGGGATCCAGCAGCGTGGCCACCCAGTAATCAGCACAAGTTAGAATGTGGGCAACTCGGCGGTCGTTGTGGAGACACTGCAGCATGTAATCGCTCATGTGTGCCAGGCTGCCCAGAGGCAACGAAAGGCTGTCCTCTGTGGGAGGTGTATCGTCCGTGTCCTCTGTATCCCCCCAGCCACGCACCAGTGATGGCCATGAGCTGGCCTGGGTGCCACCCTGCTGTGAACATGGTTCCATCTCCTCCTCCAGCTCCTCCTCCTCCTCATCCTCCTCATCCTCCAGAACTGTGCCCCTGCTGGACAATTGCGTCCCTGGCGTTTGCGTGTGCAGGAACCCACCCTCGGAGCCCCTTGCGAATGACTGCCCTGAAAGCCTTGGAAATGTTACCTCTTCATCCTCCTCCTCCTCCTCATCCTGTGCCACATCCTCTTCCATCATCGCCCGAATTGTTTTTTCAAGGAGGCATAGAAGTGGGATAGTTAAGCTGAGAACGGCGTCATTGCCACTGGCCATGTTGGTGGAGTACTCAAAACAGCGCAACAAGGCACACAGGTCTCGCATGGAGGCCCAGTTATTGGTGGTGAAGTGGTGCTGTTCCGCAGAGCGACTCACGCGTGCGTGCTGCAGCTGAAACTCCACTATGGCCTGCTGCTGCTCGCACAGTCTTTCCAGCATGTGCAAGGTGGAGTTCCACCTTGTGGGCACGTCACATATGAGGCGGTGAGCGGGAAGGCCGAAGTTACGCTGCAGCGCTGCCAGGCGAGCAGCAGCAGGGTGAGAACGCCGAAAGTGCGCACAAACGGCCCGCACTTTCTGCAGCAGCTCTGACATATCGGGGTAGTTTTTAAGGAACCTCTGCACCACCAAATTCAGCACATGCGCCAGGCAAGGGATGTGCGTCAAACCGGCTAGGCCCAGAGCTGCTATGAGATTTCGCCCGTTATCGCACACCACCAGGCCGGGCTTGAGGCTCGCTGGCAGCAACCACTCATTTGTCTGCTGTTCCATGCTCCTCCACAACTCCTGCGCGGTGTGTGGTTTGTCCCCCAAACAGGCAAGTTGTAAAACTGCCTGCTGTCGTTTACCCCTGGCCGTGCTGAAGTTGGTGGTGAAGGTGTTACGCTGTCCGGATGAGGAGGCGGTAGAGGATGAGGAAGCGGAGTAGGAGGAGTTAGGAACAGGAGGCAAACTGAAGCGCCCTGCAATCCTCGGTGGTGGAAGGACATGCGCCAAATTGCTATCCGCCTCAGGCCCATCCGCCACTGCATTTACCCAGTGTGCCGTTAGGGAGATATAACGCCCCTGACCGTGCTTACTGGTCCACGTATCCGTAGTTAGGTGGACCTTGGCACAGATGGCGTTGCGCAGTGCACACCTGATATTTTCCCCCACTTGGTTGTGCAGGGAAGGGATGGCTTGCCTGGAAAAGTAGTGGCGGCTGGGCACGACGTACTGTGGGACAGCCACCGACATAAGGTTTTTAAAACTGTGCGTCTCCACCAGACGGAATGACAGCATTTCAAAGGCCAATAATTTTGAAATGCTGGCATTCAGGGCCAGGGATCGCGGGTGGGTAGGGGGGTACTTCCTCTTCCTCTCAAGTGTTTGGGAGATGGAAAGCTGAACGCTTCCACGGGACATTGTGGAGATGGTTGTTGGTGACCCAGGTGGTGGTGTTGCTGACAGATCGTCTGTTTGCGGGGTGGCAGGTGCCGGTATCACTACAGATGTGGCTGGAGCGGCCGAGACTGCAGCAGAAGAGGAAGCAGGATGAGCCAGAGACGTTTCTTGGTTTTGAAGGTGTGTACTCCACTGCAGCTCGTGCTTTGCACTTAGATGCCTGATCATGCAGGTTGTGCTCAGGTTGAGAAGGTTTATGCCTCGCTTCAAGCTCTGATTGCACAGGGTGCAAACCACTCGTGTCCTGTCATCAGCACATTTTCTAAAGAACTTCCACGCTAGAGAACTCCTTTGAGCTGACTTTGGTGCGCTCGTTCCCTTGCTGCGTTGGGCAGTAGCGGGCGTAGTGTCTAGGGCACGGCCGCTCCGCTTCTGCACCCTGCTCCCTCTTCTGCTGTGCTGGTGGCTCTGTGCGACCACCGCCTCTTCCTCCAAACTACTCAGGTCACCTGCATGACGTTCATTCCATGTGGGGTCGAGGACCTCATCGTCCTCCACATCATCTTCCACCCAGTCTTCACCCCTGCCCTCCTTGTCGGTCTCCACAATGCTGAACGCCGCAGCAGTTGGCACCTGCGTTTCGTCATCATCGGAGACGTGCTGCGATGATCCTTGCATGTACTCATCTTGAGAAATAAGTGGTTGGGCATCGCTGCACTCAATCTCTTCCACTTCTGGGGCAGGGCTAGGTGGATGGCCCTGGGAAACCCTGCTGACAGAGTCCTCAAAAAGAATAAGAGACTGCTGTATGGCTTGGGGCTCAGACTGCTGGCCTGATTTGCAAGGGGGTGAGGTGAAAGACGGTTGGACATTGGCTGCAGGTGCCAACTCTGACCTTTCTGCAGTAGACTGGGTGGGAGACAATGTGAAGGAACTGGAGGCACTGTCAGCAGCAAACCAATCTACTATCGCCTCAACTTGTTCTGGCCTCATCACTTCTAGGGGCGTTTGATGCCCTACCAAATACTGATGCAGGTTCTGTCGCCTACTCACACTTGAGGAAGGTGTTTCACTTGTGCGTGTAGCTGGCACAGATCGACCACGTCCTCTCCTTGCAACAGGAGCTCTACCAGCAGCACCACGACCCAGGCCACGGCCCTTATTTGACGGTCTCCTCATATTTCTGTAATTTAAGATCTTGCCCTAGAAAGGTTTTTATTGAATAGCGGAATAGGAAATATGATCCAAAAAAGTGTATGTATCTCGCACGTACAAAACCACACTAGGCCCCAATTACTATTGTTTCTACCCCTAAAAGGATGGATGAGGAGTAGGAGGAGTATGGAACAGACAGCACCCTCAAATCTTCAGAAGTATGAGATGAACCCCAAAAACTTGGAAAGGTGGATCTCACACGTACCGACACAGACTATCCCGCAATTCAATTGATCCTCAAAGGTTTTTATTGAATAGCGGAATAGGAAATATGATCAAAAAAAGTGTATGTATCTCGCACGTACACAACCACACTAGGCCCCAATTACTATTGTTTGTACCCCTAAAAGGATGGATGAGGAGTAGGAGGAGGAGTATGGAACAGGCAGCACCCTCAAATCTTCAGAAGTATGAGATGAACCCCAAAAACTTGGAAAGGTGGATCTCACACGTACCGACACAGACTATCCCGCAATTCAATTGATCCTCAAAGGTTTTTATTGAATAGCGGAATAGGAAATATGATCAAGAAAAGTGTATGTATCTCGCACGTACACAACCACACTAGGCCCCAATTACTATTGTTTGTACCCCTAAAAGGATGGTTGAGCAGTAGGAGCAGGAGTATGGAACAGGCAGCACCCTCAAATCTTCAGAAGTATGAGATGAACCCCAACAACTTGGAAAGGTGGATCTCACACGTACCGACACAGACTATCTCGCAATTGAATTGATCCCCAAAGGTTTTAATTGAATAGCGGAATAGAAAATATGATCAAAAAGAAAGTGTATGTATCTCGCACGTACACCACCACACTAGGCCCCAACTACTATTGTTTGTACCCCTAAAAGGATGGTTGAGCAGTAGGAGGAGGAGTATGGAACAGGCAGCACCCTCAAATCTTCAGAAGTATGAGATGAACCCCAAAAACTTGGAAAGGTGGATCTCTCTCACACGTACCAACACAGACTATCCCCCAATTTAACTGATCCCCAAAGGTTTTTGATTAAATAGCGGAATAGAAAATATGATCCAAAAAAAGTGTATGTATATCACACGTACACAACCACACTAGGCCCCAATTACTATTGTTTGTACCCCTAAAAGGCTAGATGAGGAGTAGGGGGGGTATGGAACAGGCAGCACCCTCAAACCTTCAGAAGTATGAGATGAACCCCAACAACTTGGAAAGGTGGATCTCTCTCACACGTACCAACACAGACTATCCCCCAATTTAACTGATCCCCAAAGGTTTTTGATTAAATAGCGGAATAGAAAATATGATCCAAAAAAAGTGTATGTATATCACACGTACACAACCACACTGGGCCCCAATTACTATTGTTTGTACCCCTAAAAGGCTAGATGAGGAGTAGGGGGAGTATGGAACAGGCAGCACCCTCAAACCTTCAGAAGTATGAGATGAACCCCAACAACTTGGAAAGGTGGATCTCTCTCACACGTACCAACACAGACTATCCCCCAATTTAACTGATCCCCAAAGGTTTTTGATTAAATAGCGGAATAGAAAATATGATCCAAAAAAAGTGTATGTATATCACACGTACACAACCACACTAGGCCCCAATTACTATTGTTTGTACCCCTAAAAGGCTAGATGAGGAGTAGGGGGGGTATGGAACAGGCAGCACCCTCAAATCTTCAGAAGTATGAGATGAACCCCAAAAACTTGGAAAGGTGGATCTCTCTCACACGTACCAACACAGACTATCCCCCAATTTAACTGATCCCCAAAGGTTTTTGATTAAATAGCGGAATAGAAAATATGATCCAAAAAAAGTGTTGGTATATCACACGTACACAACCACACTAGGCCCCAATTACTATTGTTTGTACCCCTAAAAGGCTAGATGAGGAGTAGGGGGAGTATGGAACAGGCAGCACCCTCAAACCTTCAGAAGTATGAGATGAACCCCAACAACTTGGAAAGGTGGATCTCTCTCACACGTACCAACACAGACTATCCCCCAATTTAACTGATCCCCAAAGGTTTTTGATTAAATAGCGGAATAGAAAATATGATCCAAAAAAAGTGTATGTATATCACACGTACACAACCACACTGGGCCCCAATTACTATTGTTTGTACCCCTAAAAGGCTAGATGAGGAGTAGGGGGAGTATGGAACAGGCAGCACCCTCAAACCTTCAGAAGTATGAGATGAACCCCAACAACTTGGAAAGGTGGATCTCTCTCACACGTACCAACACAGACTATCCCCCAATTTAACTGATCCCCAAAGGTTTTTGATTAAATAGCGGAATAGAAAATATGATCCAAAAAAAGTGTATGTATATCACACGTACACAACCACACTAGGCCCCAATTACTATTGTTTGTACCCCTAAAAGGCTAGATGAGGAGTAGGGGGGGGTATGGAACAGGCAGCACCCTCAAACCTTCAGAAGTATGAGATGAACCCCAACAACTTGGAAAGGTGGATCTCTCTCACACGTACCAACACAGACTATCCCCCAATTTAACTGATCCCCAAAGGTTTTTGATTAAATAGCGGAATAGAAAATATGATCCAAAAAAAGTGTATGTATATCACACGTACACAACCACACTAGGCCCCAATTACTATTGTTTGTACCCCTAAAAGGCTAGATGAGGAGTAGGGGGGGTATGGAACAGGCAGCACCCTCAAATCTTCAGAAGTATGAGATGAACCCCAAAAACTTGGAAAGGTGGATCTCTCTCACACGTACCAACACAGACTATCCCCCAATTTAACTGATCCCCAAAGGTTTTTGATTAAATAGCGGAATAGAAAATATGATCCAAAAAAAGTGTTGGTATATCACACGTACACAACCACACTAGGCCCCAATTACTATTGTTTGTACCCCTAAAAGGCTAGATGAGGAGTAGGGGGAGTATGGAACAGGCAGCACCCTCAAACCTTCAGAAGTATGAGATGAACCCCAACAACTTGGAAAGGTGGATCTCTCTCACACGTACCAACACAGACTATCCCCCAATTTAACTGATCCCCAAAGGTTTTTGATTAAATAGCGGAATAGAAAATATGATCCAAAAAAAGTGTATGTATATCACACGTACACAACCACACTGGGCCCCAATTACTATTGTTTGTACCCCTAAAAGGCTAGATGAGGAGTAGGGGGAGTATGGAACAGGCAGCACCCTCAAACCTTCAGAAGTATGAGATGAACCCCAACAACTTGGAAAGGTGGATCTCTCTCACACGTACCAACACAGACTATCCCCCAATTTAACTGATCCCCAAAGGTTTTTGATTAAATAGCGGAATAGAAAATATGATCCAAAAAAAGTGTATGTATATCACACGTACACAACCACACTAGGCCCCAATTACTATTGTTTGTACCCCTAAAAGGCTAGATGAGGAGTAGGGGGGGGTATGGAACAGGCAGCACCCTCAAACCTTCAGAAGTATGAGATGAACCCCAACAACTTGGAAAGGTGGATCTCTCTCACACGTACCAACACAGACTATCCCCCAATTTAACTGATCCCCAAAGGTTTTTGATTAAATAGCGGAATAGAAAATATGATCCAAAAAAAGTGTATGTATATCACACGTACACAACCACACTAGGCCCCAATTACTATTGTTTGTACCCCTAAAAGGCTAGGAGTAGGGGGAGTATGGAACAGGCAGCACCCTCAAACCTTCAGAAGTATGAGATGAACCCCAACAACTTGGAAAGGTGGATCTCTCTCACACGTACCAACACAGACTATCCCCCAATTTAACTGATCCCCAAAGGTTTTTGATTAAATAGCGGAATAGAAAATATGATCCAAAAAAAGTGTATGTATATCACACGTACACAACCACACTAGGCCCCAATTACTATTGTTTGTACCCCTAAAAGGCTAGATGAGGAGTAGGGGGAGTATGGAACAGGCAGCACCCTCAAATCTTCAGAAGTATGAGATTGTGTTCACTGTACCCCACAAAGATTGAGTTCACTGCACCCCACAATGATTGTGTTCACTGCACCCCACAAAGATTGTGTTCACTGCACCTCACAAAGATTGTGTTCACTGTACCCCCCAAAGATTGTGTTCACTGCACCCCACAAAGATTCTGTTCACTGTACCCCACAAAGATTGTGTTCACTGCACCCTAAAAGGATGTTGTTCACTGCACCCCACAAAGATTGTGTTCACTGTACCCCCCCAAAGATTGTGTTCACTGCACCCCACAAAGATTCTGTTCACTGCACCCCACAAAGGATTTTGTTCACTGCACCCCAAAAAGATTGTGTTCACTGCACCCCAAAAAGGATTTTGATCACTGCACCCCAAAAAGGATGTTGTTCACTGCACCCCAAAAATGATTTTGTTCACTCCACCCCAAAAAGATTGTGTTCACTGCACCCCACAAAGATTGTGTTCACTGCACCCCAAAAAGATTGTGTTCACTGTACCCCCCAAAGATTGTGTTCACTGCACCCCACAAAGATTCTGTTCACTGTACCCCACAAAGATTGTGTTCACTGCACCCCAAAAAGATTGTGTTCACTGCACCCCAAAAAGGATGTTGTTCACTGCACCCCAAAAAGGATGTTGTTCACTGCACCCCAAAAAGGATGTTGTTCACTCCACCCCAAAAAGATTGTGTTCACTGCACCCCACAAAGATTGTGTTCACTGCACCCCAAAAAGATTGTGTTCACTGCACCCCAAAAATGATTTTGTTCACTGCACCCCAAAAAGGATTTTGTTCACTGCACCCCAAAAAGGATGTTGTTCACTCCACCCCAAAAAGATTGTGTTCACTGCACCCCAAAAAGATTGTGTTCACTGCACCCCACAAAGGATTTTGTTCACTGCACCCCAAAAAGATTGTGTTCACTGCACCCCAAAAAGGATGTTGTTCACTGCACCCCAAAAAGGATTTTGTTCACTGCACCCCAAAAAGATTGTGTTCACTGCACCCCACAAAGGATTTTGTTCACTGCACCCCACAAAGATTGTGTTCACTGCACACCAAAAAGGATTGTGTTCACTGCACCCCAAAAAGATTTTGTTCACTGCACCCCAAAAAGATTGTGTTCACTGCAGCCCAAAAAGATTGTGTTCACTGCAGCCCAAAAAGATTGTGTTCACTGCAGCCCAAAAAGATTGTGTTCACTGCAGCCCAAAAAGATTGTGTTCACTGCAGCTCACACACAGAAAAATGGATGTGGATCACTGACACCTGCCTATCTCCAATCCCACACCACACAGCAATATCGATTGTAGTTTGTAGAACACAGTTTCCCTAAAATTCAGCAGACTCTGTCCCTAACAGGATTGAGAAGAGATCGTAGATCAGGATTGAGTGCAGATTCACCCCACCCCCCACACAGCAATATCGATTGTAGTTTGTAGAAGACACTGACCCTATAATTCAGCAGACTCTATCCCTAAAATGCCTACAACTCGCCCTGCCTAAACACTCCGACCTGTCCCTCAATTCTATCCGGACACAAATGGTTTTTTCCTGCCTATCTTTCCCTAATCAGCAGCCAGCACATTGATGTGTGCTCTGTCCCTTAGCTAAGCAGCAGAATGACGCTGCTGCGGCGGCTGCCTCGAACTTATAAAGACTTGGTCACATGCTTCAGACGGCCAATCACAGCTACTAAGACATTTGCAGGCATGGCTGGGATGGCTTAAGGCACACCAGTTAAACGATTGTTGATTGGCTGTTGAAAGCCCGCCATGAAAAGAGCGCCAAAGCATGCAAAACCCGGAAATAAAACGACCGAACACGGATTTTTACCCGAACATACAGTAAAGTGTCCGTGTCCGTGTTCGGGTAAAAAAAATCCAATTATTCGGTACGAACACGAATAATACAGTCCGTGTTCGCTCAACACTAGTGAAAGCAAAAGTCTTCCTGTCTCGGTCTAGCACACCCCTGAGTCAGAGCCAGAGCTCTCCACTTAGCAGATAGCATTTGATTTTTTTTTTTTTTTTTTTTTGGAGGCTATAGGTCTGACTTAGTAGTGGGCACACTGGACTTCTGAAATAAAACCACTGGTTCCATACAGGGGGTAAAGGTTTCTCTCTGCAGCATGCTGGCATGGGAAAGGCTGTTCTACTCAAGATGCGGCTGTTTTAGAAAGAAAACAAACCGTAAGACATTAAACACATTTTGTTTTAATGAACCTAGAATGTATTTAGCATACTTAAATTGGTTCAAATTGGCTTTAATCTCAACTCAATATGATCCAAAGACCACCTCACAGGGACCCTCAGTGTGTATTTCCTGAAGTCTGATCCATGTAACTCCCTCCTCTCTCTCTGTTTTATGTATCACCTATCAGATTCAAACTGAATTGGCAAAAGCACCGCTGAATTTGATTTGTGGCTTTCAGAAACAACTTCCTACTGACATTTTACATAGCTCTGCATGTCCCAGCATGTCTTCCCAGCGCCCTCTGCATTATGGTTGTATGGTGGGAGGAGGGGCATTGTAAAGTACTGAAGCCAATTCCAGGAAAATTGGTTTTCAGATGCTTTTTTTTGCTTTTATTTGAATACTTTAGGGACCTTTATAAACATCTACCTTTATATTAATAACTGTTTCAGCCTTAGTTAATTTGTAATTGAAAGTGCACCTTTTTCAAGTGTGGCCAGCTCAGGCAGCATACAGTACCTTCCATGTGTCCCGAATGTCTGTGTTATGGTAAATTAGTTTTCCATTTTCATCCGCTGGGAACAGATCATTTCCAGGCTAAAATATAAGGAAAAAAATATAAAGCTATATTAGATTTATTAGACTTTGTTTTTAAACATGCAAAGGTCAGCTCCACTCTAAGACTAATATGTCAATTCTGCATAGCTGTCGTTCAATCATGAGCTTGAGTTCTGCTGCTGCCCAACTGCTTTAGCCATTGTCTTTTGGACAATCTCCCATGATGCAGAACAAACATGTAGGACCCTACATGTCTACACTTATTGGGCTGAGTGGTCGTCCTTAGTTTGGGCACTAGAAGTCTCCCAAGGCTGGATGAAGGAGTAGATAAACAGGTAAATTGTAAGGATTTGTTGGTGTGAAGTATTAGAGAGCAGGTAGAAAGAACAAGTGTTCATGATTTAGGCCCTTGTGAGAATCCAAGAGCCTCACCTTTAGAGACAGATAGGCCCGGAGCAAAAAAAAAAAAAAAATAGGCGCAGGGCCTCATGATAGGGTTGATAGGGGACACAGGAAAAGGAGGTAGGATAGGGTTAAATGGTGGGCTGTGGCTGGTGGTGCAGGAAGAGGATTGGATTAGGCCAGGTAGGGGTGGGGGCTCAGTGTGGCTGCATGGGGTGGGGCTCTTTCCGGTCAAGCAGAATCGTGAGGATCAGCAGAGGAAGAAGGAGGAATCCCCGCCCTCCCGCCCTTTGAGTTTGGGATTTCGGAATGTGTACGTGGTGGATGTCGATTCGGATTTGGAGTTGGGGTTATTGGGGTACTGTTGTTGTCTGTGGCGGTTGGGGGTCTTTGGAGGCGGTAACAGGTTTTTTGGTCAGTGCATAGGGTGACCCATCTACGGTATGGAGCCCTATAGTGTATCCCGGTTAAGAGGGGTTTAACCGGGATGTGTTAACAAAGGGTATCAGTGGAAAATGTGTTTGTTCCTGAGCTGGTGTCTCGCGGCTGGGGACCGTTGGGTTTTTGGATACTGATACCATTTTTTGAATTGGATTTTGGTGCCTCCCAAGACCAACAACCCCTGATTCTCTTATGTGTACTGGAGTATTTATGGTTTACTGTTTACAATGTTTTAAATTGGTTGTTAATAAAATGGCCTAACAGGCCACAATTTTATCCAAAGTCGTTGTCAGTATCATTTGTTTAGAAGGATTAGAAAGGGGTGGTTTATGCTAAGATCAGGAGTGGGCATCGGTCATACCCTAATCATGTGTAGTACACCCTATAATGGCTTTTTCCCTTTGGGGAATGCCGGAACTCTCTCTGCCTTTCTCTGTGTGCAAGACCAGGGTAGATGAAGAGCTAATTGCCAAAGAGAATGGGCAGAGGATAGAACTTTGTGCAACTCATCTGAAAGTTCTACTAAGGGATGCTGTGCCCTTCAAAAACCAATTAAGAGTTTCCTGCAAGACAAATTATGCTGTATTATTTAAACTCATGTTTAGTAAAGAAGCAAAAACAGAACCTGAGTGAGTCTCTTCCTTGGCAACTAAGGTCAGTAGCCTATACCTGGAAAACCTTGTGAGGAACATGGCTAAGTGAGAAAGAAACCCTAGTGATTGTAATAAGGCAGTGTGTTGGTGAAATGGGTCCTCTGTCTACATTGTGTACGGTAGCTGACCCGACCCAATAGAGACCAGGTTGGAGACAATGTCAGTTGAGACCTCGTGGATCCAGTCACCCTTTGTTCACACATATGCATTTTTTAATGTGTTTTGTAGTTTATAAAAACGCACTACAGTCCATTTAACATGGTTTCCTATGATACACATTGACATCAATGGGATTGGCAGCCGGTGCATTTTTGTAAAGGGTCGGGGACTTTTTTCCCGCGTTTTGCATGTAAATAGACTTCAATGGGGTCACAACAGAAACGCAAATGTTGCATTTGTGATGTGATTTTTTATGTTACTTTTTTTTTCCTCCTTTAAAAACTCTGTATATAGCTACTTGCTAAGAAGCAGGCCTGGGAAGCTGGCCACCACATCCTTAACATCCAATGAGTCATCAGCTGTCAGCGGGATGTAAAAAAACAAATTGTGAAAAAAAATGGCATGGGGCTTCCCCACGGATCCATACCAGGCCCTTCGGGTCTGGTATGGATTTAGAGGGGACCCCCCCAGGCCATAATGAAAAAAAAACAGTGTGGGCCCCCCCTCCAAAATCCATACCAGACCCTTATCCGAGCATGCAGCCCACCAGGTCAGGAAAGGGAGGGGACAAGCGAGCGCCCCCCCTCTCCTGAACCATACCAGGCCAAATGCCCTCAACATAGAGGGGGTGCTTTTGGGCAGTGGGGTTTTCCCCCTCTCCCCAGAAGCACCTTGTCCCTATGTTGATGGGAACAATGGGCCTTTTTCCGACAACCCTGGGCAGTGGTTGTGGGGGTCTGCGGGCAGGTGGCTTATCGGAATCTGCAAGCCCCCTTTAAGAAAGGGGGTCCTCGAATCCCTGCCCTTCCCTATGTGAATGAATATGGGGTACATTGTACCCCTACCCATTCACCAAATAAAAAAGCAGTGTAGTGTTGCAAAAACCTAAGCCTGTTTTTGACAAGTCCTTTATTAAAAATGAAGAATGCCCCCCATCACAGCTCCAATGTGTCTTCTTCCTCCAGTTTTCTCCCTCCAGTGGTTTCTTCTCCCTCCGCTGTCCTCTCCCTCTGCTGTCTTCTCCCTCTTCTCCTTCTGCTGATGTTCTCTTCCTCCGGTGCCGCTGACCCGCTAACAATAAAAAAAGATGCTTCCTCTGACACTGTCTGCCTCTATTGTGTCGGCTCCGCTGTCTGCCATTGCTAATATAGCCATGGGGTGTGGCCATCTGGTGACATCACCCAGAGAACCTGCCCCTTGGGACGTCACATGCCATCAAAGCACCCCTATGTTGAGGGCATGCGGCCTGGTCCCTTTCCTGACCCGCTGGACAGCATGCTCAAAAAAGGGTCTGGTATAGATCTATACCAGTCCCTTTTTTGAGCATGCAGCCCAAATCCATACCAGACCTGACCTATGCGTTTTTTTTTCACAATTGTTTTTTTGCCGGAAATTCTTTTGATGACTGATCGGTTGTTAAGGATGCTCCTTAGCAACTGGCTATTTACAGCATGTTTACAGAGGAAAAAAATGCAAAATGCATGAAAAATGCATGCAAAAACGCATTAAAAACAAGGTTTTAAAAATACAAAATGCCCCGCAAAATGTGCCTGAAAAACACATCAAACGCAGCCCACATGGATGTGAACCTAAGATTCAAAGGGATTCCTAAAGGCCTATGGGCTACAAATAGTAAACCAATGCATGGGATGGAAGTCTCCAATGTCCCTAGTAATGTTGTTCCTGAACTTAGACTCCCGAGCGTGTACTTGGCTTTGATGCCCCCACTAAGCTGCTCTAGATTTACACCTTTATTATGGCCTTGTGGAAGTGGGTGGAGATAGATTATTGTGAGGAAATCATAAATTAAATTGTAAAGTCTCCTACGGCTAAGGTTTGAATTTTGGCTGATTCAGAGGAAATTACTGAAATTGTAGCAGAGTATGACCAGCTTTATCTGCAGTAGTGAACCTATGCACTTCCCTCTCTCAGTAAGCTGCTACCTTAAGTAGAAGTATAGGCAAAGCTTTTAATTTCCATTTTGACTAAAGTAAGGGAGGGTTATAACCCCTGTAAGGTTTATTTTTGCCATCTTTGCCCCATTGGGGAGATTTACTTTCACTTCCTGTCCTATAGCATTAACAGGAAGTGAGAAGAAATCCCTTCAAAGGGAATATCTTGGGGACCCCCAGGTCACCGGAACTAGTGTCCCCATTGGAAGATTTCCCCTCTATAACTTTTCTTAGGACAACCCAAAACAAAACAGGACAAATACAGAGGGACACATCCAGCAATAAAAACTGACAGGTGTTCTAATCCTCCTCCACTCCACCCAATACTAAAAAAACAAGTTTTGCCTTTAGTTATTCTTTAAAGCTGAAGTTTAATCTGCTTATATTTTGCCTTTCCTGGTGCCTCTCTCCTCTCTCCATCAACATGCTATAAACATTTTTAAATAAAACCTGTTTTCCTTATATACTTTCATTTTGACCTAGTGATATCATCGCTGGGTCTCCGTGCTTTTCTATGAAATGAAGGCAGATAAAGGTTGGTGGAAGGGACTGGCAGGGTGCTGTACATAGTTTTCTGAACACATTATAGCACCCTGCCTCAGCAATCCTTTTAAGAGCCCTCAGCCCTGATGCAAGCAATGGATTGACTCTTGGGAGGAGTTATGCAAAAACCAAATACCGTAATTGGTGAGTGTTAGTCTATAGCAGTTATGGCAAACCTTAAAAACTACACTGCAGAGTGCATGAGCATCATGGGAAATGTAGTTCAAAAACATCTGGGGTGCCAAGCAGAGGCGTACCTATGGTCTCCAGCGCCCTTGGCGAGGAACTGTATCGACGCCCCCCCCCCCAGGGAGAGAGAGTTTGACAGAGAGAGATGGGGGGGGGTTACAGAGAGAGGGGGTGACAGAGAGAAGGGATGACAGAGAGAGAGAGGGGGATGAGAGAGAGGGCGGGTGACAGAGAGAGAGAGAGAGGGCGGGTGACAGAGAGAGAGAGAGAGGGCGGGTGACAGAGAGAGAGGGCAGGTGACAGAGAGAGAGAGGGCAGGTGACAGAGAGACAGAGAAAGAGAGGGCAGGTGACAGGGAGAGAGAGAGAGAGGGCAGGTGACAGAGAGAGAGGGCAGGTGACAGAGAGAGAGGGGGGGTGACAGGTAGAGAGAGAGGGGGTGACAGGGAGTTAGGGACCTTAAATGGTAAGCTCCTAGAGCCGTCAGGAACTGATGCGAATGTACAATATATATGTAAAACGCTGTGCAATTTGATGGTGCTATATAAGCATAGCTCCCGACTGTCCCTGATTTGCAACAATGTCCCTCTTTCCTCCTAATTTTGGTCTGATCTACATAGTTGTATATAAAATGCACTTTTTATCTTTCAAAAAGTGTTTCCCAGTGCTAAACCTTTCATCCAATTTATAAATTACTGCATTTCTAAATTTCAGAAGCCAGTATAAAGTAATAGTAGTGGTAAAAAATATCACTTGTGGGTTTAACTAATCATTTTTTTTTGTATCATTCTCCTTTAAGGTGGCATGGCAGGGAATGTGTCCTATGCCTATATCTTTTTGCTAATAGGTGTCCCTCGTTCCCATCTTAAAAAGTTGGGATGTATGCAAAAGTATAGTAAATTAATCGAACAAAGAATCAACAAAATTACACTATCAATTCCAATGGAGAAGGTCTAAATTCATCAGATGGAGGGTGCTTGCTTTGTGATTTTTATTCAATTCAATCAGTTGAGGTGCATTAAATGATCATATTGTTATGGGTGTAAACACCATAAGAGAAACCACTTCAGCATGTATTTCTGATGGGTTTTATGTCTGTTGTATGCTCTTTCCAGAAAGAGAGGCAACTTCCTGTAATAAAATTATTGTAAATTACAAGTGTCATGAAAAATGCAGCAACATTGTAACTTTCTGGACCTATATAAAAACTGTTCTGTATTCCCCCAGATCTAGCTGGAATGTATGTGACGTAATCCTTGCCTAGGCCACACAAGTGGAAGATGGGGCTGCATCATCCAATCACAGATCTAATTACTTGAATCTGTGAATGGAAAGACTACAAGTCCCATCTTCTACCGCAACAAATGACATCACCACAGTCATAGTTTATTGATTACTTTCCTACAGCCCCGTAACTGAAGATCTGTGTCTCCAGTCCATATGAGCCTGGAGCTGGAGGAATAGTCTGCAGGAGCCTGTGGATTGCAACCACAAACCACCGATCACGTTTGCAATGCTTTGCAGGCTCCAGCAAAAAAAAGAAAAGAAAAAAAAAAAAAAGAAATACCCTTTTTTCTTTGACAGAGGGGTGCACTTATTAATTTATTACCAGTGCTATATTCATTTAAGCTGTTTGCATGACCTTACCTTGAGCTCTATAGGGCTATGAATAATGTATAGATCAATGTAATCCAGTTGGAGATCCTTCAGGGATTTCTCTAAAGCTGGACGGACCTGATCTGGTGTTTGGAAGGTGGACCAAAGCTGCAATTTAAAGATTGATAGATAACATGTACACATAACATAATCAAATATTAAACAGCATTCCCCAGGCAACAAGTAACTTCAATGTACTGCTTTAAAAATATTTTTAATGAGACACTGTCAGTCTCTCAGAAATGTACCCAATGTTCCCTGCAAGAAAAGAGCCATTATACACACCTCTCCAGCAACCTGGCTTTCTTATTTTCTCTCCATTTCAAGGATGCAGCCCCCTGTAAGATTCTTGACAATGCCACACACTGTGGGTCCTTCCTCACTACAGGGCACGGCAATGACTTTGGGGTCAGAGAAAGGAGTCAGAGCAAGCAGAAGTGGACACAGACATCCAACGTGAACAAATTGTCAAATGCCCAAGAAAGTGGAGCAGGCGGCAGAGCTTGAATGGAGGGGAAGTAACGGTAGGGGACATGGGCTGCCACATAGATGAGTATAATACCTCTTCTCTAGCAGGAGATTACTGGTACGATTTTTTGGAAAGACTGCAAGGTCACATAGTTTTCAATTACATGTTACTATCCGCTGTTGGAGAATATAAGCTGAATGGGTTCACGTGCATAAAGAAATTAAAGAGAGACTTCCTTAGGCCCAGCATGTTATATTTTTAACATCTACCCTTTACTTGTTATAATAGTCTTGTCTCAATTCATATAATCCCCTGCTCAGTGGATCCAGGGTTGTCCTGCTGTAATATGCTGATCTGCTGTTAAGGCATCACAGCCATGTCCATTTTTGACCATCCCAGCAGGCAGGGAAAGAGTTAATCTAGTTCCTGGGTCTTGAGTTTGAAAGGCTGCTGATGGGTTCCGCCCCCTCTCCTGTGCAAGTAAAAGCAGGAGGGAGCTTTTCCTAGACAAGTCGAGCCACATGGGGGAAGACAGGCTGTCTGCTGCAATGGAATCCTATCCTCCAGCATCCACTCTCCCGAAGGAGGCCCTGCTTGGCTCTTCTTCAAGCTATCTTCGTGTCCAGTTCTCATTACTGGGAATTGTATGCAGAGAAGAGTCTGACAACACACCTGGGGCTGCTGAGCCCTATAGCCCCACAACACACAATCTGCTGCAGGAGAAAGGAAAGGCATAGCAAGATGTGGGAGAGTGCTTCTGCTCCTGAGTCCAGCAAATCTGCTACAAACCTGTGTCCGGGAGCCTTCCACATGTAGGGGAATTGCTTGGACGTGCAGTCCTCCTGAAGACACCAGCATGGACTCTACATTTGCAGGTATGCCAGGCAGCCCTCAAGCCTGAGTTAGAGATTAGGGATGTAGGGAAAGGAACTGTTGCTTGTGCAATTGGACTGTCATGTTTGCACCTGTTCTAAGTAAAGCTTTCAACATTGCCTTCTGCTTGGTCTGAAGTTATTAAAGGAGTGTAATGCAAGCAACTGGAACACATAGTCTCAGTTGGTGGATCACTAGGCACATTGGGGTATGAAGACAGCACTTAAAAAGACATCCTATTGCAGTACTACATGTCAAGAGTTGAGTAAGTGTGCACACTCACTGGGCCCCGTTCTGCTACCAGGGAAAGGTAGTGGCAAACACTGAACAGGTGGATGTGGACATAAGCTCATGGTCTCCCTCCTAAATGGAAGTTAGGGCTCATGCACTCTGTAGCTCAAAAAAAATCAGATCTTGCAGGAATTTGAGCTTTTATTTCAGCTTGAAGAAGCTTATGCTTTTTTGTGCTCTTTTGCACGTTTTTATTGAGCTTTTTTGAGTATGTGGTTTTTTTTTCACAAACCCTCCCCTCTGCACATTTTTCCTATTTTTTTTTGTATGTTTTAGAGCTGTGAAATGTGAGTTTGGTGGGGTTTTTCTTCTGCATGTAAGAGCATATGCCTGTAAACTCTGGAAAAAGCCATAGTGTGCATGGACACATTGACTAACATAGAGGGGATTTTCCAGGCAGAAAAATTTAGAGCTCAGAAAAGTTTAAAAGCCTGTAGGAGCAGCTTCTTTGAGATACAGTGTGCATGAGCCCTTACAGTGAGGGGTGTATGTTGACACCCGAACCTGAGAGTTAACTGGAGGACAATTCTACAAGTGTACACTTTGTATGTCCATCTCAGAGTGGAGACCCGCCTTAAGGTTGACTATTTCCCCACGGCAGCCACAGCCTTGTCCCAGGGCATGAATGAAAACAGCACAGAGTAAAGGTACAAGTGATTTTGGGGATATTTAATACCTGAGGGGAGATTACTGGAGTTCGTTCATGTTTGTCATCTACCGGCTCAATTAAAGGTGTGTGAAGAGAGTGACCCTGTTACAGGTTCCTACTTCCTAGTGTAGCCCAGAAGAACCCACCCAGGAGGTAGTCCTCTTACTGTATATGACCCAGACGTTGCTCCCAATGAGTTAATGGGGAATATGGAGGTAGGTCCATCATTTACTAAGTACACCTTACCCAATTAGCATAATAACAAGGTAAGTAGCATTTTTAGAAGAAGAAATCAGCATAGTGAGCTTCCGTACTTCCTCAGCACATGTTTGAGCTCTTTCACAAGTAGCTGCAAAAACCTTTAGGTAGAGTTCCTCTGGAAGCAATTTTGTAAGTTGGATATACCTTTGAGGTGTAGAAGACATCCTCCCTCTTCACCGTTCCATCTGCAATCTTCTCTCTGATGGCTCGTCCCACCTCCACCTCATTGCCATATATCAAAGCGCAGTCTATGTGCCGATAGCCGACTTCCAGGGCCACTTTCACTCCTTCTTCAGCCAGACTCTTGGATACCTAACAACAACAGAATGACAGTGATACTTTACAGGGAAAGTATGGTTCTGATCCACTTTACTTTGTATTATTTGTAAAGTTGACAATCTTTTTGTTACATTATTAAAATATACATTTTACAAATATTCTTTTACTGTAGAGTGCATCTGTAACACTCAGTTTACAAAACATGCTGGTCCTTCTAATCATCCATCCCAGCACAGTAAGCTGCTTTCCAGTTTGTGTAAACCCACTTATTATCGTCATGTCTTTGCAAGACCTGATGGGGTTTTTTTAAACAAATGTAGCACTGCCCCCTTTAACTATGCACAAGACGTTGGAGGACATCTATCTCTTGATACAGCCAGGCTGTTGAGCCACCTTGCCACTTAGGTGGATTTAGGGATAAGTCTCTTTACAGATGACTTGATGAACTAAAGTTATCTTCAGGACACTCTCCTAGTATCCTCTTTCTTGATCACTGACACCCGTCCACTGACTATCCTACTTCGGGGTGGCCCCCTTCAGGACAGGCCCTTGACACGATCCCCTGTACTCATGATACTGTTTTTCTAGTGTCTCCCCCTCAGTCAGCTTTCCTGGACCTCTGGGTTAAGCTCCATTCCTCTGACCCTCAGGACGACCTCCTGATGCCACATGCCACTGCTACAGAGGAGGAGACAGCCTATACTTTCCCTCAAGGACTCTGCTCACCAGCCAAAGACACCAGCACATGCGCTCCTGGCTTTTATACAGTATCCCAGAATGCACCGAGACAGCCTGTCTCTGCCAATCACCAGGACTGTTTTAAAGCCTATGTATCCAATGGTCAGGTTTCCTCCCACTGTCCAACATGCCTCCCTATTGGACCAGTGTGAAACACTCTCTATACTTAATGAATCACATACTGAGCACACTGAGCAGACCTCACTAACAGATCCTGCTCTTTGGTAGGCAGAAAGCAATATAGATTTCCCTGCTGCTCCTCTTATAGGCAGACAAAGCCAAAAACTATACTCTCTCACTAGCACCTATCTAGGAGGGTGCTACACAAACATATACAGCTTTATTTTTATTGTCATTCATCCTCATTTCCGGGGGACAGTCCTTTTAGTGAGTGGTCTATTCCCAGGAAATGGGCGTCACCAGACTTGGCCCTGAGAACCACCGCATAGTGTAAAGCTTGTAGTGTGCAAGCTCCAAAAGCCACACTGCTAAAGCAGGCTCCCAGGGATAATGCTCCAAACTGTGAGTAACTGTCGACCTCTGAACAACTGTGTACTTGATCCTGAGTGACCCCTGAATTCTGTGCATTACTTGATCCTGGCCCCTGAACTCTGTGCATCACTTAATCCTGACCCCTGAACTCTGTGTATCACTTAATCCTGACCCCTGAACTCTGTGTCTTACTTGATCCAGATCCCTGAACTGTGTGTGTTACTTAAAGTGGAACTTTAGGCTAGGAATAAAAATGTGCAGACAGGCAGGATTTTTAGTTAGTAGTCAGAGTTAGAGGTCAGTGGCCCCACCCTCCCGACGGGGTCAGTGTGTGAAGGGAGCAGTAGGAGGTGCACACCCGCACCATACTGTCTAGGTCAGGACAGACAAAGGCTCGAGCCTTTAAGGATGTAGCAGCTGGGAGCTTCAGGACAAGAAGGCAAGCTGACAAAGGTACAGCGTTTTGTGCATGAGCACTGGGACTGTGTGTTAGATGGTCTGGAGCACCTAGGCGTGAGGCCTGAGCGGTGGAGCAGCAAAGAGAGCCACAAGGCTGAATATTGCTTGTTTGTCATATTGATGGTGAGAGCCCCCTGCATGGGAAGTCATTCATTTCTGAACTTTTCTTTTATTTAAATAAAAGCCCTGAAAGAAACGCCTGGCGTGGAGTAAATTCACTGTTTGGCACTACCAATGAGTACCATATTTCCCAACTTGTCACACGATTCGTGATTCTTTTTCATGCTGCTCTGGCTGGTGGGAAGAGTCAGCACATAACCACAGTCAAAATGATTGACATTTAGCAGACATTACTACTTTCTTAGGTAATACACACAATTATATCTAAATGTGCACAGTAGAAGAAAGTAAACTATGCTGTGAGTTACATGTGTCTGCAGTCGTGATTCCACTGCATGGCATAAGACACTAATCCGGGCTCTCCTTCCATTCTCCTTATTATATAATGGGATAATAATGTACATATTTTTACCTAATAAAACAAGGCCTCTTTCATGTGGGCGGCTAGGGGGCAGTTAAAGACAGGTGGTTGAGCCTCTGACTGCCGAGGCTAATTCTGCAGTTCAAGATTTGTAGTCCCAGCTAATTTTTGTGAAGATTTGCTCAGGGCTATTTTTTTTACATCATAATGCACTTTGAACTATGAACTATGGCTAGCAGGCTTAGAGAGGCAAAAATAAAACTTTTGAATGAGCTAGCCCCCTCATTATAAAAGGGGGGGCATACACATACTAGGGCCAATTTATACAGGAGCCAATCAAACTTCCAGCATGTGTTTGGAGTGTGGGAGAAAACCAGAGTACCCGGAAAAACTCACCCAGGTACAGGGACAACATGCAAATTTCAGGATAGTAGTGCCATGGTTGGGATTCAAAGTGACAATGCTAGTGTTGCTAGGCGGGAGTGCTAACCACTTAGCCACTGTGTGTTATGGTGGATTGGAAGCCATCAGTCATTTTTAGTTACTGTCCCATGTAGATGGGAAGGCCTGGAAAAAAAAAAAAGTTGGGGGAAGAAAAACTTTTTTTTAATATTTTTTTTCAAAGCTGTATTTTGGTGTTTTTTTTCCCGGAGAATTTAAAAAAAAGAGACTTGTGAAATATGTTCTTTTACAATGCTATATATTATCTATGACATGTTATTCAAACTATATAACATGAAGACCTCAATAAAAGATTTCTGAGGTTTTATGTAAAGTCTTAAATTATTGAAAGCTCTCTTAGCTGAAGACAAGCAAATCCTGGAATACAATTCAAGTAACACTGTACTTCTCTATGCAGTTCACAGCATACTGTTTACCTATACTCTGGTCAGTAAATAGTTTTTCTCTTGTCCTCCTCTCAGTAAAATAGTGAGACCAACATCTAGAGTTTGGAAACATTTCCACAGTACAATTTCTGCTAAGAGCAAGGCTGCCAATTGCAAATATTGTGAGAAGAAATATTATTTTCCAAATGCTACAAGGTTGACAAAACACATGCCAGAGGTGCCCTAAAGACATTAACCACTTAACAATTGCTTCATAGCAGATATACTGCTACAGGGTGGCATTTTTTGCAGATTCACGTATTAATGTGTGATTCTACACTTCCTGGTAGGGGGCATGCCACTTATGCTGTGATTTGTCATAGCAGAAGCCGATCAGCAGGTGCCGACCAATGGATGCCTGCTGGCACCTGCCTATCGTTGGGAACAGAGGCTGGATGGAGCTCTGCCTATGTAAACAAGGCAGAGCTCCACCCTGACGGAGGGAAATTATGGATTTTTTCCCCTGCAAAGCACAACATACAGTACACAAAAACACTGGTTACTCACACATTTAACCCTTTGATCGCTCTAGATGTTTAAACCCTTCACAGGCAGTGTCATTAGTACAGTGATAGTACATATTTTTAGCACTGATCACTATGTTAATGCCATTGGTTCCCACAAAGTGTTAAAAGTGTCAGTTAGTATTCAATTGCTGCAATATCGCAGTCCCGCTATAAGTCACCAATCGCTGCCATTACTAGTATATAAAAAGAAAAATATACCAGTATGTATCTCATTGTTCTTAGATGCTATACCTTTTGCGCAAACCAATCAAGATATGCCTAATGGGATTTTTTTTTTTAACAAAAATATGTAGCAGAATACATATTGGCCTACATTTATGAAGAAATTTGATTTTTTAAATAATTTTTATTGGATATGTAAAGTAAAAAATATATATATTTTTTTTCAAATTTGTCAGTAATTGTTGTGTGTATAGCACAAAAGAAAAAGCACAGTGGTGCTCCAAATACCACCAAAAGAAAGCTCTATTTGTGGGGAAAAAATGCCATGAACTTTATTTGGGTACAAAGTTGCATGGCTGGGCAATTGTCAGTTAAAGTAACGCAGTGCAAAAAATGGGCTGGGTATGAACGGGGGTAAATCTTACGGAGGTCAAGTGGTTAAAAACATTTTATGGAGGGAAATGATGAGGACCAGAATAAAAGTGCAAGGAGAATCCCCCCTATAGAGTTCTCATTCCAGAAGCAGCTTCTTCTGGCTGCTTCTGGATCATCACAGGAAGTGTTTCTTCTACAGCAGCATCTTCAAGGAAGGAAGCATTACAAACCACGGCCTCCCCCAAAAAAAAACACAAAATCCTTAATTTAGCCCTTGTTCACACTGAGGGAGGGTTTGAAATCATGCAAATTCAGCTGAACTCTCACAACTATTCCTTTTTTTTTTTTAAGAGGATGTGCGGGAGTGACGTCAGCACCGCTCCGGCCAATCACAGTGCCGGAGCCTGCGAACTCAGGGGAAGATGTCGGCCATGTCAGCGGTGTGCGGGTGCCACTGCGAGGGCTTCGTTTTAAAATAAGTATTTCATAATGAGCTAGCATGCGATGCATACTAGCTCATTATGCCTTTGTCTTACAGGGTTTGTTTTTTTGTTTTTTGTTTTTAAATAGGTTTACAACCTCTAACAGCCGGTTCACACTATAGCGATCCGACTTAGGGGGCGACCTGTGAAGTCGCGTGCAGCGCGACTTCGGTGCGACTTGCACGGACTTCATAAAATGAATGTCTATGCAAGTCGCTCCAGGTCGCCCCGAAGTAGTACAGGAACCTTTTTCTTAGTCGGAGCGACTTGTGTCGCTCCTATTAGAACCATTCCTGTATTACACAATGGACCGCGATGGCTGACAAGTCGCCTGACAAGTCGTATTGGTGTGAACGGGCTCTTAAAGGCCTCTTTCACACGGAGCGGCCCGTATTTCAATCCGCTCCGGCACTTTTTTTTTTTTTTTTTTACGGACACAAAAGTGTCATCCGGTCCGTATGTCCGCATATCATCCCATCCGTTTGCGGATGATATACAGACATAATGTATGTCGATGACACCGCTGACATCCGATTTTGGACGCAAATCGGATATCAGGGGATGGTCATCCGCTGACATCTGCAATCCCATTGACATGCATTATGTCCGTATATCACCCGCAAACAGATGGGGTGATATACGGACATACGGAACGCCCATGTGAAAGAGGCCTAAAGGATTTATATTCAAGCGGGGGAATTTTGTGATTTTTCATTTATTTGAGAAGAATATTTTTTATTTTATATTGATAAGGCTTTCATTTTTTTTCACTGCAAGTGTTTCCTCTTTAAAAATTGGCTTTTGATTCAGGAGTGGTATTTTGTGTTTTCAATTTTTTTTTTTTTTAATGTAGGGCTTCAAAGCAGTATTAAACCCAAAGCAAACATTTATTACATTGCAGCTTACCAATTTTGATGTTATTGCTGCATTAGTTTCCTTTATTTTAGGCTTTCTTTCTTCTATTGACATCTGGTGATCCAGCCAACAAGTCTGTTTTTTAAAAGCACAAGCTCTCCAGCTCTCCAGCTACAGCAGAATGTATCAGTTTACATGGATGAGAAAAAACACTTAAGGGAAAAAAACTTTTCTGTAACTGCTTATAACGTGTGTGCAGGAGTTTGGCTTAAATTCTAATTCTAAATCTGCTAATATGTTTAACACTAGCCCCCCTCCCCGACTGACAATGCTGCTGTCTGCTGTGCCTCCTGTGCTCCTTCCAACAGAATTGTGTTAAAGTAATCCAGGGGGTATGTTATTGGCCAGATCACCAGGTAAAAACAGAGAGAAGAAAATGCAGCCACCACATATAATGATTGGTAAGCTACAATATAATGCATTTTTGGTTTAATACCGCTTTTAAGGACATCCACCAAGCATGGTACTTAACCCTTTTACTGCCACCAACATGTAGCACCCTCCTAGGTAGGTGCTAGGAAAAGTATATTGTGGCCCTGTCTGCTTATCAGGGGGTCCTGATCATTCAGCTAGGCTGTCATGTGTTTCCAGGTGTGTCTGTTGAGTCTGAGGAGTCTCCCCACTGTGTCCAATGAAGGCTCTTATTGGACAGTGGAGGAAACCTAGCCAATAGCACACCAGGGCTGGTATCTACCCTAGAGGGCGGAGTCTGCTGCAATGCACCCTGTAATGGGGTATAAGTCTGAGGGGAGCACATGACAGAGCATCTTTGGCGGGAAGCAGAGTCCCGGGAGCAGGCTGACGGCTGTCACTCCTCTTGTCAGAAGAAGCAAGTGCATCCTGGGCGGTCGGCCTAGAGGGCCAGAGGTTGAGCTGGGCTGCAGGAAGGGATCCAGAGTGCTGTGGACAGAGTGGAGCTGCTGGGCAGAGGTTTCCAGGAAAAACAGTGTTGTGAGTACTTGAAACTGCCCAGGGGTCTGCCTAGGATAGGGGACCACTCCAGAAGATTAAAGGGATCTGGGAGCCAGCTAACCAGTAGAGAGGTTTAGAGAAAGGGGGTGTCTGTGTCTAAACCCTGAAGAGAAGTGAGAGAAAAGGGGGTGCTGGTGTGGGCCCTGAAGTTTTCAGCAGTGCAGCAGTGTATACAAATAGCTACCTCAGCAAGGAGTGCTTAGGGGAGCTTAAAGAGAACTTCTTTATTCAAAAAAGCAGTCACAAGTCAGTTCAGCGTTAACAGGCATCAGGCCAGTGTGCCTGCTGCAGTGCCCTACAATATAAATTTAGAGGCACACAGTGGGAAGGGAGAGAAAAGGAAAGAGCAGAACAGTTTTCCACCAATCAACAGAAGCAGATGTTCCGTTCTGAGTTTCGTTTCAAAGAAATCCTTGGAAACAACCTCTACAATTTATATTCCAGCAGTGATGGTTGAAAAGAAGAGGGGGGGCGTGGTCGGAAGAGGACCGGAACGGACGTGTTGTGGAGAGGCTCCTTTTTGGCAGATTTAATCCGGCCTAATCCTCCTCTCTGATCACCCCGGGAACGACATTAATAGCACAATCCTCCACACCGGAGCACAAGGAGCCCACCAGTAGGTCTATTTTGGCTCCGGGAGGGTCTTTTGAGGTTGCGGCCTAGTCGGGCCCTAAAGCCGCGGACTCGCCTAAAAGCGGCGCCCGCGGCCGCGATACGGACTCCGAGTAAGGCCGCATCTGAGGAGGGCTGCAAACGCCTCGGGGGGGCCCATCAGTGCTCCAGGTACTGCCACTGGACTTTTTTGAGGGGTGATACGCCGGATTGAAGGCCCGGTTTTTCGGCGGCCTAGTTGGGCTCCTGAGCCGCGGCCTTTCTTGGAGTAGGCCGCGACTTCCGGGTTTTGGTGGGGCTGCATTGTACAGAGGCCATCCTTCCTCCTAGGGGTGCCCCACTTGCCTACCCATCCCCACCAGCTTCTCACAGTAAGGCCCCAACAAAATTGCAACCCCCACAACATAGCAGTCCGCCATCTTGGCTGCAGAAGGGGACAGAGACACTGGATCACCCACCCACCTGACACAGTAGCACTTAAAATAACTTTAAGAAAAAAAAAAAAAAAAGGTCTGTGCGCAGCGGAGATGGCGTACTAAAAAGAGAGTGCCGGTCACAGGACAACTCCCCATCCTCCATGCAGCCACATTTCTAATGTAAGACAGCATACAATGGGCAGGATACTTAAGGCAGGATCCCAGGGGAAAATACAACGCTCTGGAAAAGTTGTTAGCAGCAAGGGAATCGCCGATATTTTCAAAACCCAGGCTCCTGTGAGGAGGAACAAAGCAGGTTCCAACATGGCGAGACGAACAACACAGGAGGAAGAAGAAGAATATGATGCAGATTCAATCACCGCATCGGAGGATACGGTAGGTGATTCTCCACATTATGACAGACAACTCACATTTAAAGACATGACTGTGTTTGCCGCAGACATAACTGCAGACATAAAAAATTCATTTGCCGCAGCTATAACTGACCTGAAGGCAGACATACTGAGGATCACTGAACAAATTGCGGTGGGGGAGAGAGCAGGAAAAGGCAGAGATAAGGCTATTAAACGACTGGAGACTGTAGCCACCTCACACTCTGAACATCTTATTGCCATGAATCGTCAACTAGAGGATTTGGACAATCGGGGACGACGTAATAACATCAGGATTAGGGGGATACCTGAAACGGTCAGCGGTGAGAATATCAGACCAGTGTTGACCTCCATTTTTAATAATCTTCTGGAGAGACCCCCAGAGTCCCCGATTGAGTTCGACAGAGCCCACCGTGCGCTCAGACCCAAAGCTCCAGATCCCAACCCTCCGAGAGACATTATATGCTGCCTCTCAAACCACCCAGTTAAAGTGGAGTTCCACCCTATTTTTATACTTACCTCCATCTTCTCGCTCCGGGTCACCTGAAAAAGAAATGGATAATCGCATATTTTTTTTTTTTTTACTTACCTCGTAGCGAAGAAAATATACTTACCATACTTCCTTCTTCCTCCTTCCTCGGCCGCGGCCCGTCGTCACTTCCTGGCTCTGCAATGATTCCTGGGAGCTGGACGTCATAGCTCCCAGGAATCATTGCGCCTGCACCGGCCCCGACGTCAGTTCCGGGTCGCGCGCGTCATCCCCTTCTAAACAGCTTCTGGGCATGCCCAGAAGCTGTGGAGGGATGACGCGCGCGACCCGGAACTGACGTCGGGGCCGGCGCAGAGCATCGTGGGACCACAGAAGGCGGAAGAAGACGCCGAAGAGGACGCGCTGGCTTCAAGCTGCCCACATCTGAGATGGCAGCGCTGGACAAGACGTTTGCAAGGTAAGTATTTCGTCTTGCAGGTAAGTGCAACCCGGGACAGATCAGAGGCTAGCCATTGTGGAATGCACTAGCCCTGACTGTCCCGGGGGTATTAAAAAAAAAAAAAACAAATCCAGGGTGGAACTCCGCTTTAAAGAAGAAATCCTCTATAAGGCAAGGCAAAATGAACAGATCTTGTTCAATGAAACACCTATTCAATTGTACCAAGACCTCTCCCCCATCACACTGAAAAATAGAAGGGCTGTAAGACCTGTGTTGGAAGCATTAAAGGAGAGAAATATCACCTACAGGTGGAAATTCCCCTTTGCGGTCCAGGCATCATATCAAGGGAAACAATTTTTTCTTCGCACACCAGACGATCTCCCCACATTCTGCGCTAACCTAAATTTGGAGCCAATCTCATTGCCAGAATGGTATGCAGAATTTATGTTGCCTACATCCATGAGTGACACCCACGAAGCCTCATGTTCAACATCAATGAGGTCACCTGCAACTAAAAATGGAGGAAAGAAATTTAAAGGTAGAGATCCTCACAACGTCTTCTCCTCACCTCCTAAAACCCCCAGATCCAAAGATCACACTTGATCCCGCTCACTCAAGTTGAAAAGGACTGCAAGTCTCTTCCCTTTTTCTTTTTATTTGGTTTTTTGGTTCTGCTCAATTGCTTTCAAGTTTCTTTAATAGGTTGATGTTTGAACATTTGTCCAGTGGATGGTGCTAGACTCACAGAGATAACGGGTAGATGTACTGTTCTCCTATGTCCACAGGAAGTTGTCAACATACAGGTTACCACTTCTTGAAGGTGGAAATAAACACAGAATCAAGAGTCTCACCAGTTCAATAATGCCTAGTTTCCACCTTACCTATGAATAATGGGAATACTCACATGCAAGCCCTGATTGACTGACTATTGTGGATGGTTCCTACGCACAGGGATTTGCCTTTATGAGGAATTTACTATAATGTCTTACAAGATATTACCACTTCTCATTAATGGAATTCTCTTCATCTTACGGCCTGCAATACTCTAGTTCGCCACAAGATGCCGACACTATGTAGTTGATATCAATCTCAGGAGTCTCAGTTATACTGAGTCTTTAGAATGACATGCCTACCCATGTTCTTTCGCAATGACAGATCTCATGTTGTCGATACTTGACTTAATTAACCTCGCCCCATAACGGGTTTGTTTTCCCTTTCTTTTTTGTTTTTTTATCTCCCTACCTCCGAGATAGTTTGGGTTGCAGCAAAAGGAGACAACCACAATGGGACTTCCACAGAGGACCGTTATTGAAATACCTACCGAGTTATATCCCTGGGTCTACTCCAAGGTACTGTAACTAACTTCTTATAGCATCCACGTGGAACAATGGAGATCAAAAATTCTATCCGTCCTTTCTCCCTCTTTCTCAATGTTGGAAAGGTTTGATTCATCCAATGTATGTGACTAAGTAGTTAATATTATCCTGCTCTTGGGGATGTGGAGGCGGGGGTCCCCTAATTCTCTGGGTGACGTTTCCCTCCATTTTCCCCAAAAATGTTGAAAAGTTCTTAGACCCATATCACAGCAATTGTTACGTGATAAACATGCTTACCGTTCAAGGAGTTATAATCTACTTGACGGTACCTTTTTAATTTTCTTCAACCTTTGAGGGAAAAATGTTTTTTTTTTTTTTTTTTTTTTTTTGTGTGTCCCTGGGCGCTACTGACGAACCCAGGGATACATTGGTTATTCACCAAATATATCATATCTTGCAGTCCTTTTATTCATTGCCTATTGTTATATATTGAATCTAGGCTTACGTTAAGTCTTTTTTTTTTTTTTTTTTTTTGTTGTTTGTTTAATAATGGATGGGGAGTTGTCCGGCTTCAGACTGGCGTGTTGTCCGTAATTTGTTCAAATTTTTGCGGCTTCTCACCGGACAGACCGGACTGTACTCCTTCCACTCACCCCCCCAGTAGGGAATATTATTCATAATCCATTCAAAGTTAAATAATTCTTTGATTTGTACCTAATCCTGATTCTCACCTTCACGGTCTGTTGATCATTGTGTCGGTGATACCACTTACTTGTCTATTCTTCCTTCCTCCTTCTCTTCTTTCTTTTCTCTGCCTTTTCTCTACTACCCTTTTCCCCCTTCCCTCATTGTCCGTGTCCAATACCCCTTTGTCCCCTGACTAACCATGGCTTATTCACAGCTGGGAAAGAACCCCCTGATAATTTCCCATAATGTGAACGGCCTTAATATCCCAGAAAAGCGGAGGAAATTGCTACATGAACTACGAAAATCAAAAGCTCAAATTGTGTTCTTACAAGAGACACATTTCAAGGGACCCAAGATCCCTAACCTGACTGACAAAAACTATACTAAAATATATGAGGCATCTAGTACCATCACTAAGACTAAAGGAGTCGCTATTTTATTACACAAATCTGCACCCTTTGTAGTTGAAAATCAACACTCAGACCCAGAAGGCAGGTTTTTGTTCCTCTCTGGTACATTATTCGGACGTCCAACCACGCTAGCAAATGTATATTTCCCAAATAAGGCACATGTGTCCTTTTGCTCAAGAATTATTGATGAATTAAAAAGCTTTGCCAGAGGATGTATTATTTTAGGGGGAGACTTCAATGTCCCCCTAAATCCCCTCCAGGACACATCTTCAGGTCATTCGTGTATTAAATACCAATCACTGAAAAAAATCAAACAAGCACTAAGATCACTGAACTTGGTGGATACCTGGAGATCGTTACACCCGGTCGACAGGGATTTCACTTTCTACTCGGCACCGCACAATAGATACACAAGAATAGACCATCTGTTCATTACTCAGAGGGACCTTCCCAACCTTACGGACGCTAACATCGGGATCATCTCTTCATCTGACCACGCTCCGATATCACTCTCTCTCTCCTCAACCACGCATTGCAAACCAGTATTTAATTGGAGGCTAAACCCCTCTCTCTTAATAGACGCTAAAATACAAAGTGAAATTCAAACTACAATCACAAATTATTTCAATGAAAACAAATCCTCTGATATCTCCCCCATGACCCTGTGGGAGGCCCACAAATGTGTGGTGAGAGGTGAATTCATTAAATACGGGGCCAGGAGAAAGAGAGAGAAGGAGCAACAGGTCCAAGATTTGATCACAAAAATTTCGACTCTTGAGGCTCAACATAAAATGTCATTAACCAAAGAACACCACCAAGAACTATTATCTCTTAGGAAATCCTTGTCCGAAATCCTAAACAACAAAATAAAAAGATCACTTTTTTTTAAAAAGGCAATATACTACGAATTTGGGGATAAGGGAAGCAAGTACCTAGCAAGGGCATTAAAGGACGCGCAAGCCTCTACACACATTATGTCACTAAAAGAAAAATCCAATAAACTAACACATGACCCGGGAAAGATAGCAGAATCCTTTCGATCTTTCTATGAGAAGCTTTACAACTTGCCCCCTCAGAATAGACCCAGCGACCTCATAGGTTCCAGACATTCAATTATGAAACAATACATCATTGACAGTGGCCTTCCTCAGATTTCAGATGGAGATGTGGAGGCATTAGAAAAGGAAATTTCCCCAGAAGAAACCAAATTGGCAATTCTAGATCTTAAAAATGGGAAGAGTCCTGGTCCAGATGGACTAACGTCCCAATATTACAAGATGTTTGAAACCTCTTTAACAGACCCCCTAACAAACGCACTAAACATACTAACCAAACAGCATAAACCATCCCAAGATTTTCTTACTGCTCACATCACGGTGATTCCGAAAGCAGATAAAGACCCGACTACATGCGCCAGCTATAGACCGATTTCCCTACTAAATCTAGATGTGAAGCTGTTAGCAAAAATCTTAGCAAATAGGTTGAGACCGCTATTGCAACAAGTTATAGGCCCTGAACAAGTAGGCTTCATGCCAGGCCGTGAGGCTAGGGATAATACTATCAGATCCCTGAACTTAATACACGGAGCCCACAAATTAGGAATTGAAGGTTTGTTAATCTCAACCGACGCCGAAAAGGCTTTCGATAGAGTGGCCTGGGACTACATGCTGATGATTTGTGAACATATAGGATTGAAAAGTAGTATGATATCTTGGATAAGATCCCTCTACACTAATCCCACAGCAAAAGTTAAGGTGAACAACATCCTTTCTGCCCCTATCCATCTTAAGAATGGAACTAGACAAGGCTGTCCTTTGTCACCCATCCTCTTTATATTGGCGTTAGAACCATTAATTAGACATATTAACGGGGACACAGATGTGCATGGCTTCGGCATTAAAGAAAGAGAATTCAAAGTTTCTGCTTATGCGGACGATCTCCTCTTCTATATATCACAACCACATATCTCCATTCCAAAACTGAACTTACATTTCCGCACCTTCAGATACATATCAAACTTTAAAATCAACCATTCCAAATCGGAGGCCATGGACATCTCACTCCCCGATAAAGTAAAACAATTAACTAAATCTAATTGCCCCTACAAATGGGATTCGACCTCACTTAAATACTTAGGAATCAAACTTACCCCAACTCTAGATGCCCTCTATGAGGCCAATTTTATCCCAATCCTGAAAAACATCACTAATGACCTGAGTAAATGGGATGTTAATCATTTCTCGTGGTTCGGCAGAGCAGCCATCTTAAAGATGGTCATCTTGCCTAGACTACTTTATTTATTTCACGCTTTACCCATCACAATACCTCCCTCCTTTTTCAGGAAACTAAGGACTATTCAAAGGAAATTCATATGGGCCAACAAAAGACCTAGGATACAGCTAAAATATATGCAATTACCCAAGATCAATGGAGGCATAGGGGTCCCGGATTATTATAAATATTACCAAGCCACTCACCTCACCAGAGCGATCAACTGGCACTGCCATTCAACTCAAAAGGACTGGGTGGCTATGGAGAGGCACTGCTCCCGGTATCTGACCCAGTTCCTGCTTTGGACAGACCCTCACAACTTCCCTTCTGAAGTTAAACACCACCCCTTAATCAACACCACCCTTACCATCTATCACAAGCTAGCGAAATCATATAACTTATCCACCAATCCGAGCCCTCTGACTCCGGTTTCCCACAACCCAGACTTTGTTCCGGGTCTTAATATAAAGTGCTCTGCTGACAATCCTTTGCTCATTAAACATTGCATTCGTGATCAAAAAATTCTATCTCTTCACGAACTAAACAACCTAAAACCCCAAAACATCTCATTGAACCAGTGGAATTATATCCAGCTGCACAGCTTTGTTCAAAATAACAAAAAGAAAACTTTGTGGGCTAGACAACTAACTGCTTTTGAGAGGATATGTGAGAGACAGTCCCCAATATCGAAAACGACATCGATGACCTATCAGTGGCTTATAGCCCCGTTGCCGAATTTTGACGACAAATATAAGAAATTATGGGAACTCGAGTTATCACGCAAAATTTCTGATAGGGAATGGGAGAAGGCCTGTGTATTTACTCACAAATGCTCCCTGAGCACAAAAACTCAAGAAACGTCATTTAAAATCCGCACGCAATGGTACATAACACCAGCGAAAATGAAGATGTGGTCCCCACAGTACTCCGGAGGGTGTTGGAGATGTCTAGTTCACACAGGCACATTTCTACATATTTGGTGGAATTGTGACATAATCAAAACCTTCTGGAACAAAGTTGTGCTCCTGATCAAACATATCACTGGTTCTACCTTAGAATTTAATGCGGCAAGCTGTTTATTACACATCAATAAACTCTCATATAGGTCATATAAAAAGTCTCTAACGAGACATCTACTCAACGCGGCCAAATCTCTTATACCTTTATACTGGAATTCCAAATCCGTCCCCTCGACTAAGAATTGGGTAGACAAGGTGACTTCCACATTTGAAATGGAGGAAACTCTAGCCATCAAAAAAGAAATTAGCGGACCGTTCCATGACATGTGGAGACCATGGTTGATATTTACTCTTTCTTCGGATTTTAAAAAAATGACTGAAGACTAGCAATCTCACAATTAACCCTCACATTCCACCTGGACCTTTAGTATACGCTTCTACAATGAGCTACTTGATCAAGCACCACTTATCAATAGTACTCCATTACCTCCCCCTCCCTTCCCTTTACTTTTCCTTCTCCTTCTCTTTCCTTTTTACTCATCTTCTTTAATTCCTATCTTCGCTTCCTTCCCCGCCCTCTAGTGGCCTTCTTTGAGACAGGCATATGTCTTTGGTCCTGTCTCATCTGAGAGAGGGTATCCAGTTAGATACCCCCATTATACCTCAGGAGCTGACTTACATGTTTTATGTTGTTGCACTAACTTTTGATCCAACATTACATGATGTTGTAATTTATGTACATGTTGTACAGTTATACCAATATGTCATACTGCCATTGTTAATACTGTACATGTTTATTATTGCGATTCAATAAAGCTTTTATTGAAAAAAAAAAAAAAAAGAAAAGAAGAATGAGCAATTGGCAGATAGAATCCCAATTTCCAAATTCTAGGAAATGATGACTCATGACCTGTATGAGTCTTAACAAATTGGACACATTCTCCTGACTATATTACAAATAATGAAATTGAAATTCTAGGATACAACTAACTCCCCTTCTAACACCTATATTAACTACCCTGTGGAAGAAAGATGTGTTCAATTACCTATTTTCATGCCGCTCTGGTTCCGGTTAAGTTGTTGGCTTCCCTGTGTCCGCTAGAGGCGGCATCATGGGAGAGTAGGGGGAACACTGACAATGGATGGCTTATAGTAAGCCTATGGGTGACTTCACCATTCAGGCATCACAGCTATTGTCAAGCGCCCTCTCCTCTTCCCTGTAGCTGGTGCTGGCTGACAAAGGGAGATTGTGAAACTGGACTGGAGCAGCCTGAAATTAGGTAAGTACACAGATCTTTCCAAGGGGGCACTTGTGTGTGTGCTCATCCCCAAGCCGCCCTGTCTGACTCTGTGTCCATGACACAGACAGGGCCGTCTTTAAGGTGGGGCAAAAGGGGCACCTGTGGGCCCTGTCATTGTTGAGGGGCCCAACATCCTAACAATCTCTCCCTGTCACATAGTGCAGGTGCAGCGAAAGGGAATCAGTAAGAGGCGGTGTCCATGGCTGACAGCAGAGCTGGCCGAGTGGAGAGACACACTGACGAGAAGTGGCAGAGGAGTGAGGGATGATCACATTGAGAGTTTCAATCTGAATGAGAACATGGGCTTGGCTGTTTCAGATGCTAATCTGTTATCGCCCTTCTTTATCTCTCTGCTTTTTAACAACATTACCAGCATTGCCTGTATATAACACTGGTCGGCATGGATCAGTGGACAGCTAGTATGTTGTGTGATTAACTTCTTCCGGCCCACGCTATAGCCTAAAGACGGCAACAGCGCGGGCTCTAATTTCCGGGAGGCCGCTCTCCGTGCGCTCCCGCGAGCGCGCATCAGGGGAAATCTGTGTCGGCCGTGTCCCTTGGACACAGCCAATCACAGATCGTGGTGAATGGCCAATAACAGCGGCCATTCACCACGTGATCGGACCGTGCAATGAGAGATGATCTCATATGTAAACATATGAGATCATCTCTCATTGCCAGCTCTCCTTCCTCACACAGAGACTGCAGTGTGAGGAAGAGGAGAGCCGATCAGCGGTAAGCTGACACAGAGGTATGTTATCAGGGCACTGATCACTAGTGCCCTGATTACACAAGAGGGGAAAAAAATGCCATAAGTGCCCACAGTGCCCGCCATCAGTGCCCCCCATCAGTGCCTACAATCAGTGCCCATAGTGCTGCCAGTCAGTGCCCATCAGTGCCTGCTCATCTAGGCACTGATGGGCACTGACTAGCAGCACTATGGGCACTGATGGTGCTGCCCATCAGTGCTCATCAGTGCCGCCCATCAGTGCCACCCCTCAGTGTCCATCAGTGCCACCCATCAGTGTCCATCAGTGCCGCCTCTCAGTGCCCATCAGTGCCGCCTCTCAGTGCCGCCCGTCAGTGACACCTCTCAGTGCCCAGCAGTGCCACCTCTCAGTGCCCAGCAGTGCCACCTATGAGTGCCCATCAGTGCCACCTATGAGTGCCCATCAGTTCCACCTCTCAGTGCCCAGCAGTGCCACCTCTAAGTGCCCAGCAGTGTCACCTATCAGTGCTCATCAGTGCTGCCTATCAGTGCCCAGCAGTGCCACCTATCAGTGCTCATCAGTGCCGCCTATCAGTGCTCATCAGTGCCGCCTATCAGTGCCACCTATCAGTGCCCATCAGTGCCGCCTCATCAGCGCACATCAGTGAAGGAGAAAAATTTATTTATTTTCAAAATTTACTCACAGAAAATAAGAAAAACTTTTTTTTTTTTTTTCAAAATTTTCTGTCTTTTTTCTTTTTTTTTATAAGAAATAAAAAACCCAGAGGTGATTAAATATCACCAAAAGAAAGCTCTATTTGTGTGAAAAAAATTATAAAAATTTCATATGGGTACAGTGTAGCATGACCGCGCAATTGTTATTCAAAGCATGAGAGCACTGAAAGCTGAAAATTGGCCTGGGCAGGAAGGGGGTAAAAGTGCCCAGTAGGCAAGTGGTTAACAATCGGAATGAGCTAATTTGCCTTGCTGAGTTGAACTTTCACTGCTTTAGCTGCTAAACTATCTCTGATCTTTGCTTACTTTGATTATTGACTGTACTATTTTTGATAATCCTGGTTAACCCTGTCTTTTCCTGCCACATGTTAAATTCTGCTTCAATGCAAGACAAGACTTCTACTCTGGCAAGGGGACTGATGTGTGTTTGTAACATAGTCTATCTAGCAACCAATCAGTGAGCAGTAATTATGTGCAGTAACCTTTAGCAGCCAGTGTGTGGAAAGGATGTGCATTAACCTCTAGAAACCAATCAGTGAGCAGTAATAATGTGCTGTAACCTCTAGCAACCAATGGGTTAGCGGTGATGATGTGCAGTAATCTCTAGTAACCAATCAATGAGTGGTAATAATGTGCAGTAAACTCTAGCAACCAATCAGTGAGCAGTAAGGATGTGCAATAACCTCTAGAAATTAGTGAGTTGTAAGGATGTACAGTAACCTCTAGCAACCAATGGGTGAGTGATTATGATGTGCAGTAACCTCTAGAAACTAATCAGTGAGCTGTAATGTGTGCTATACCCTCTAGCAACCAGTCAGTGAGCAGTAAGGATCTGTAATACCCTCTAGCAACCAATGGGTGAGCTGTGATGATATGCAGTAACCTCTAGAAATCAGTGAGCTGTAAGGATGTGCAGTAACCTCTAGCAACTAATCAGTGAGCTTTAATGTGTTGTCAGATCACTTCTTGGTAGAGGTCGAAATGCTGAGAGGGCTTCCCTTGCAGCTCGGTGTGAATCACCCCTGGAAGTGGGACAGGAGGTGACGCGTCCCAAGGAGCACTGGATGCTTGTGGAGTGCAGGTAAAGGTTCACAAGGATATCCTGGAACAACTTGCAGGGCCTCCAGGGAATCAAGCAATGTGCAGGTAAAAGCCAGGCCGAGGGTCATACACAGGTATCAGTCCAAACAGGTCGCCAAGACAAGGGGATTGAGCAGAAGCAAGTCCGTTGAGCAAGCCGGGATCGGTACACTGGAAGTCAGGCAGAGGACAAGAGAGCAAGGATGGTCACACAAGCCGAGGGTCAAACACTGGAGCAGGATCGAAGGGTCAGACGAAGCCGTGGGTCAAAGCCAGGAGAGAGAGCAGACAGGTCAGAAACAAGCCGGGTCAAACTGGAATCCAGGAAGTAGCAATGCACAGGAAACAGGAAGAGCTGAAGACAATCCAGCAATCAGATGGGCTGAGCAGAGTCCTTTTATAGGCCAGTGAATTAGTCTATGGCCTGAGTCCATTGCAGCCATGGGAAGTACTGGCAAATTTGCCAGTTGCAGCGCAGCCATTTCACTGACAATGAGTCTATGGCCTGAGTCCATTGCGGCCATTGGAAGTACTGGCGGAGTTGCCAGTTGCAGCATGGCCGTTTCTCTGACATGTGTGCTATACCCTGTAGCAATTAGTCAGTGAGTGGTAATTATATGCTGTAACTTCTGGCAACCAATCATAATTGTTGCTTGATCTGCTGCAGTAAACTGATTTAGAGTCTAGCTGCTATTTATTGTATGTCTCAAAGCAGGTAGATAAAGGAATTGCATAGTGGAAAGCGGGGAAATAGGGGTGGTGTTGGGCTGGGGGGGGGCAAGAAAATGTTTGCCCAAGGTCCAATCAATATTAAAGACGGCCCTGGACACAGATGGGGTTGCTCGCCCCCCCGCTTCCTTGTCACTGCCAATGAGGAGGGAGACAGCAGTGAGAGACACTGCTCTCGTGCACATGGCTGGATCGGTATCAGGCCCAGGTAAGTATAAAGGTGGGGGGATCCTGCAGTACAAAAGGTTTTTCACCTTAGAGTGCATTGAAGTGGTTGCAAAGGCTCAATGTTTTTTACCTTCATGCATTCAATGCATGAAGGTAAAACACCTTTGTGTAGCAGCCCCTCCTAATACTTACATCCAGCAATGTGCACGGGAGCCTCGGCTCTCTGTGAACTCTCCCTCTTTTCTGTCTGACACAGCAATGGGAGCCATTGGCACCCACTACTGTCTATCACAGCCAGTAAGCCAATGATGAGAGGGGGGAGTCACGGCTCTTTGTGTGAATGGACACACAGAGCCACAGCTGGGGAACAAGCCTGCTTGGGTGCTCCCTTTGCAAGCTTCTTGCTTTGGGGGACTCGGCAGAAGGGAGTGCTGAAAAGAGGAGGATTGGGGCTGCTCTGTGCAAAACTACTGCACAGGTGAGTATGACATGTTTGTTACTGAAGAAAAAAAAAATAAAAGAGAGCCTTTAATATCACTTTAAGGTAAAAAAAAACATGGCTTTAGAACAACTTTAAAGCGGAGTTCCGGGGCACAGAAATTATTTTTCAACAAACATACCCCTGGGACAGTCAGGGCTAGTACATTCCACAATGGCTAGCCTCTGATCTGTCCCGGTTCGCACTTACCTTTTAGAAGAAATACTTACTTATAAAATTTCTTCCACAGAGTTTCCATCTCTCTTGTGGGCAGCTGAAGCCGGCGCGGTCCTCTTCGGCATCTTCTTCCGCGTCTTCTTCTCCCAGAATACGCCTGCACCAGCCCCTCTCGTCACTTCCGGTGCGGCGCCACATTTCTCCACAGCTTCTGGGCATGCCCAGAAGCTGTTTAGCAGGGGAATGTGGCGTCGCCCGGAAGTGACGAGCGGGGCCGGTGCCGTCGCATTGATTCCTGGGAGCGATGACGTTCAGCTCCCAGGAATCATCGCGAGACAGGAAGTGACGGCGGAGCCGCGGCGCTGAGGGAGGAAGTACACTGAGGTGAGTGTTTACGATCTTCAATTACAAGGTGAGTAAACAAAAAAAAAAACTAACTATCCAATTCCTTTTCAGGTGATGTCGAACTAGCGGACGGGCACAAAAAAAAATATCGATTTTGTGCCCGGAACTCCGCTTTAAGTCTAGTTAGTTGTATCCCTGAATTCCACTTTAAATCTTTTGCAGTCTGAAGGCTTACTTGAGTTTTAAATCAATTCCTTCTTTATCTGTGTGCTCTTTTTACTCGTTAAAACCAATAAAGACATTATTTTGAGATACAAGTGGTTTTAGGTTGCTTATGTAAATGTCCGTGGAAGAGGTCCAACATAATAACCACAATCACACACATGAGACCTGACTGCAATCCGTATATAGTAAAGAAGGGAAATAAAACATTCCTGAAGTCTGCCGCAGGTCTCTGGAGGATCCAATCAGGCATTTGCATTATGACTTTGTATTAATCCTCCGTATACAAAATATCACTGTAAGCTACAACGTTGAATAAAAAACAAAAACATTTTAAAGCTCATCGCGTTCAATACATTATATTCTATTTAATAAATAGTTTACTAAATCTATTGAACCAGAAAAGAAAAAAAAACAGAAAGCCAAAAGATGTGCAATAAGGGCTCATTTAATTATGCTTTCAAATTTTAGATACCATGGATGCCCATTAAAACGCCTATAAGTTGCTTTATTGATGCATTCTGTATGTGTTTTTGCTTCATGTTAAATAACACTTTCCAGGTGCCTCTTCTTTGCTGGTTTTGTATTGTATGAATTATTTTATTATCATTTTTTTTTGCTGGTAACGCTTTCTAAACATCTTGAAATTGCACTATAAACACCTTAGGGTCATTTGCAGTGCGTTTGCAGCACGTTTACATTGACATGAATTTGACCTTTGGGGAGCGGAAGGGCCAGCTGAATGCTACATATCAGATAAGTTTTGATGCAATGCAACATGAATTCGTGCATGCAAAAGATACTTGGGGTTATTTACTAAAACTGCACGGTGTAAAATCTGGTGCAATTCTGCAGAGAAAACAATCAGCTTCCAGGTTTTATTGCCAAAGCTTAGGAAAACAAGCTTAAATTAGAAGCTGATTAGCTACCATGCACAGCTGCACTAGATTCTGAGAGCACCAATTTTTAGTAAATCTCCCCCTACTGTCTGTTGCAATGCATATAAATGACAAACTGGGGTTGATTTACTAAGGCAAATAGACTGTGCACTTTGCAAAGTGCAGTTGCACTCTACAAGAGCAGTTGCCCCAGTTGCTCCAGAGCTTAGTAAATGAGCAGAAGCTCTGCTGACTTCCATCATCCAATCATGTGCAAGCAAAAATGCTGTTTATTTTTATTTTCCTTGCATGGTTTTGGGTATTCTTTGCAAGGTGAACCTTCATCTCATTTACTAAGCTCTGGAGCAACTGCACTTTACAAAGTGCACAGTCTATTTGCCTTTAGTAAATCAACCCCACAGTGTTGACCGGCGTTCATGAGGATTCAAAAATGCAAGGTACGCCTGCTTTTGACACTAGTGTAAGCTTAGCCTAAGGCCCTTTCAGACAGAGAGAAATCCATCCAAGCAGATCCACCTGCTCAGCGGGGAATCTCTCCGCAGATCCACCTGCTCAGCGGGGAATCTCTCTGCAGATCCACCTGCTCAGCGGGAAATCTCTCCGCAGATCCCTGCTGAGCAGACAGATGACAGATCTGTGTCTGCTTTGCTATGTAGAGCGGACATGGACACAGCCCGCTGTTCTCTATGGGGCAGTCAGTTGAAAACGGACCACCTGTCTGTTTCCATCAGACCCGCCAGACGGATAGAGAATGGATTCCCATCTATCTGTTTTTAGCGGACCGGAACGGATGCCAATGGGTGACAGTGGACACATGTCCTTAGATTTTACGCTCCTTGAGGGCAGGGACTGATGTGAATGTGTAATGTATATGTAAAGCGCTGCGTAAATTGACAGCGCTATATAAGTACCTGAAATAAATAAATAAAAAATGTCCGCTGACATCTGCCGTCCTATAGAGAACAATAGATGGCCCTATCGTGTCCCCCTTGAAAATGGACAGGCGGACTTCATCGGTCCGCCGGTGTAAAAGGGGCCTAAGACAGGAAGAAAAACATATAATATAGTTTGCCACTGGCATTAGCACAGCAGTCTTTGTTTTTGCTGAGTCCTCAATGTAACATAGTTTATTATCCTCTTAATCTGAGCAATCTTAAAGTTTGTAAACCTACTTTGTAAAGATCCCCACACATTTACTCCCTTGAACTCTGTGACACATATGTACTATGCTCTGTTAGTCGGCACCACTATGCCACACATTTCAGAGCCTTCATTCAATTACAGAGGACAGAGATGGAGAGCTGCAGGAAGCGGAGTCAGTACAGTGTAGCCAGGTGCTTGGCTAGACAGAGAGTGAGTTAGAACACTGTACTACAGCTGCTCTCTATGCCCTCACTGAGCTGGCATGCTGGGTCTAGTAACCAGTGGTGGCTGGTGTTAAACTTTTTTTTTGGGGGGGGCGACAAACAAACCTCCCCCCCCCCCGTTCCACACTCATCCCTCCAGGGTCACAGTGCTGAGGCTTCTCCTCACGGCCAACCCGGTCTTCTTTAGATGAACTTCCTGTCCTCCTGATTAGCTGAGAGGAGAAGCCACAAACCAATAGGGAATATTGATTCACTACAGTCACAAGTGGGTGGGTTTGGGGCGCAATGCTCTGCACCCCAAGCCCAACCTTTTTAAAGCCAATTAGAACCTCAGGTTCTTATCATGTGCTTTAAAAAAAAACTCAGAAACCTATGAGTCCAGCACCCCACATGCAGCCTGCATGCTAACTAGGGGGGTGGAGCCCCTGCTAGTAACACTGCCTGCCTCCCTCCCACCAGCAGGGGGAGCAGACAAGCCAAAGGAGCTCCATCAACTTGTATGCTGCCACATTGGACTGTGGAAGTTGAAGTTCTGAATGGGAGCCATGTTATGGAATCTTATGGAAGACTGAACTACAGTACCCACAAGGAGACAGTGTGAGGGAGAAGGAAAGGCTGTATTTCCCAGGCTGCAGACCAAGGAGCTTCCTTTATTTTCCTGCAGAGACCAGATTGAGCACACCTGCCTTTCTGAGAGTGTATCCACCTGACACAAGCCAGAGATCAGGGTCCTGTGTGCTGGGGACCAGAAAGATAGCCGATTGAAGTGTGCAGAAGATGAGGACTAAGCTATTGGTGGTGCATAGATCTTTGCTGCAGAGAGACCAGAGCACTGTATACCTGTACACTGAGGACCGTAGCCATTACAGGCAGATCCACAGAACATCTGAACTGTGGGACTGTTTCTGAGAGTTGTGGAAGGCCACTGATGCTATAGACCTTGTTGCTGCTAGTAGGAACTGAGCACATAGAGAGTGGACATTTGACTAGCAGCCTTTACCCATGCATGCAGACTTTACTAGGACTGTATTTATTTGCACCACGACCATAAAGACTGGGCCCCAATGTTAGCCAGCTAAAGAGCTAGGGTAAGGGACTGTCTTGTTAGATAGCTGCTGTATTGGGACTTTATTTGCTTCAACAAGTAAGGAGAGACTTCTACAGTAAGACCTGGGTCTCAGCATAGTCATCCCTAGAGTGCACTCTACTAGCATAGTATACTGGCTGCAGGAAAGTTAGAACAGCATTGTTCACCATTGTAGCTATTGTCATTCATGTTATTGCTGTGTGCGGATTTGGAGGTTACTAGGTATAGATTACTCTTGCTACTTCACATCAACCTGCTACAAGTTAGTGATCCTATTGTCTAGCGATTAACTGCATTCTCCATTTACTCATTTATGACACTACTGCCATTTACCTCAATCTGTAACAACATACGTAAGTAGAACATAAGTTCTGTTTTCACTAATCCCTTTGGTGTCTACTTCTTGATATTGAGTTTTAAATTGTGTTCAGTGTATCTAACGTTGTGCTCTCAACAGCATTGCAGGTTCTTTCTGCCTAAAGTGTTACTAAACCCAGGACCCTGCATTTACTATATCTCGTCTCCCACAGTACACAGAACATGGAAATGCAATAGTTTTAGTAAATGTAAACTTCTAAATACCTTTTTCGCATCAGCAGTATATAGCAGTCTTATGACTTGTATCAGTGTCTGGTTAAAGCTTGTAGAAGGAGTTTTCATTCTCCTTTGACTGTCTTATGAGGCTGCAGGACTCCTGGCCTTCTATCTGGACAGTGCTGGTTGGCCCTGTGCTAATCATATGCACTCTTCCAAGAAAAAAAATACTCTCTAGCATTCCACACCAAACTGAGCATGTGCAGAGTGTCCCCAAGGCTCTGTTGTATCAGGAGATGGTTTGGGGACTGTGGAAGAAGGGGAGGTTTAGAGAAGACAGGATCAAACAGCCTTTTTACACAATGCAGAGAATTAACCCCTTAGGTTCCACAGTGAGTATAACAAGCATACTTTACTGCATATACAAACTGATTTTACTGTTATGGGTATAGTAACACTTTAACTTGGTGTGTCAGAGGGGATAAGGTTGTCTACAGAGTCGAGGTAAAGAACAGAGAACCCAAACTATAAAGTGACTCTTTTGGGGGTAGCGCTGCAACAGGAATCATTGCTTGTAGGCAGCAAGGCATCATGGGATATGTAGTCCTTGGAAATAAAAAAGTAAACAGCTAAGTAGAAGCATGGCATGCAGGGAATAGAGGAAGTTGATGAAAGAGATGACCAGCAGACAGGCAGCGCTCACAACATGAAAAAAGATTTTTCAAGTACAGATATATTGTCAAAATAACTATTGTTTGTATTGGTATTAAAATGCTGATGTTATAAAATAAATTGTATGCTATAATAACCATAGATTTCCTTTAAAAATGAACCCCAGCCTTCCCTTCAGCCTTACACAGTTGTACAGGTTCCTCTACTATACTGAAATAGCTTACACTGATTTCACTGCACACTCTGAGCTTCTCACAAGGTGCATAAGAAGCTGGAGCAAATTAGATAGAGCCCTCCTTTTTTCCTAGCCGAAGTACACCCAGTATCATATAGCTCTTTCCTCTGCGTCCCTACTGTCTTGTCCTACTTCTTTTATTAATTGGATTTCAGTTTTTTCAATCATAGAGGTTCAGCATTACATATGGGTGTTACCCTGGGCAGGCTCCTGTTTTCTGGAAGTATTATACAGCCCCTCCTACCAGCCATGGTCTGCCTGCATTGCATAGAGAAGCACAGACATCAGCGATGACATCCTTGGGTAGTAAATAAAGTATGTAATGGAAGTGGGAATGTTTTGTTTGAAATTGTCATTAGCATGTGGATGAAGGGGAGAGGGAAGGCAAAATTTAAGTGCAGCGCCCTCCTAGTTAGGTACTAGAGTGCAGAGCTGGTGCAAGGATTTTCGACACCCTAGGCGAAACCTAATTTTGCCGTCCCACTGGCTCCGCCTCTGACTCCACCCCCTTTACCCTGCCAATGTATACGGCAAAAAACGTAGACATAAGGCCCCACTCGCGCTCATCAGCTTAAGGTGACTACATTTCTAAACTGCCATTCAGGGACCCCCCCAACTTCCCAAAAAAAGAGGATTTCAAAACTCTCACCGACAATGGAATCTGTCACTCTTTTCTCTGCTGTGTGGCTATCTATATCATAGAGTGCTAGGAGGAAGTGATGTCACTTTAGAGCAGCGGCCCTCAACCTTTTTGGCATGGGGGACCCACTTCGTAGAAGAAAATTTTGCCAAGAACTTGAGGAAGGGGGAGGGGGGAATGTAGTGTTGGGGGTTGACAGGGAATTCGGCGGCGGGTGATTTGTCAGAGAATGGCTGGTGTTAGCACTTAAATCATTCTGACACCATGCCTAATATGGTGTCAAGATGATTGAATTACATTATTTATATTATTACATTGTAATATATAATAAAATATTTAAACTCACCATAATGCAGAATCAGTGGGAGCCCTGAGCTTGTCACTTGCCACCAGATGCAGCGTGTCACTTGCCACCGTTACCTGCCACCAGATGCAGCTTGTCACTTGCCACTGTCGCCTGCCAATAGATGCAGCTTGTCACTTGCCACCAGATGCGGATTGTCACTTGCCACCATCACTTGCCACGAGATGCAGCGTGTTACTTGCCACCATCGCCTGCCACCAGATGCAGCTTGTCACTTGCCACCAGATGCAGCGTGTTACTTGCCACCGTCACTTGCCACCAGATGCAGCTTGTCACTTGCCACCAGATGCAGCGTGTCACTTGCCACCAGATGCAGCATGTCACTTGCCACCGTCGCCTGCCAACAGATGCAGCTTGTCACCGTCGCCTGCCACCAGATGCATCTTGTCACTTGCCACCGTCGCCTGCCACCAGATGCAGTGTGCAGTGTGTCACCATTGCCTGCCACCCGATGCAGCGTGTCACCATTGCCTGCCACCCGAGGCAGCGTGTCAGCATTGCCTGTCACCCGATGCAGCATGTCACATTTGCCTGCCACCAGATGCAGTTTGTCACCATTGCCTGCCACCAGATGCAGCGTGCCACCATTGCCTGCCACCAGATGCAGCGTGTCACCATTGCCTGCCACCAGATGCAGTTTATCGCCATTGCCTGCCACCAGATGCACCGTGTCACCATTGCCTGCCACCAGATGCAGCTTGTCACCATTGCCTGCCACCTGATGCAGTTTGTCACCATTGCCTGCCACCAGATGCAGCGTGTCACCATTGCCTGCCACCAGATGCAGTGTGTCACCATTGCCTGCCAGCAGATGCAGTTTGTCACCATTGCCTGTCACCAGATGCAGTTTGTCACCATTGCCTGCCACCAGATGCAGCGTGTCACCATTGCCTGCCAGCAGATGCAGTTTGTCACCATTGCCTGCCACCAGATGCAGTTTGTCACCATTGCCTGCCACCAGCTGCAGTGTGCAGCGTGTCACCATTGCCTGCCACCTGATGCAGTGTGTCACTGTCACCATTGCCTGCCACCAGATGCAGTTTGTCACAATTGCCTGCCACCAGATGCAGCGTGTCGCCATTGCCTGCCACCAGATGCAGATTGTCACCATTGCCTCCCACAAAGTGTTCCACTTGCCACCTATAGCCTGGTTCTCTTTTCCTTCCTTTCAGCTGGGCATGCTGGGGGCTGATGTTTCCCCCAGTCTTCTTGACTACATGTCCCATTATCCTCTGCTCCTTTTTGATTGTATTTTTTTCCCTAACCAATAGGAAGGAGAGGGGAAAAAGAACTGACAAGCGCTGCTCCCGAGTGTACACAGCAGCATGGGGAGGAGGAGGAGAAGGAGGGGGAAAGAAGAGCCCACAGCTGCTCCCTCTTCACACAGACACATCCACTCTGATCTCCTGCTGTTCTACTCTCTGCTGCTGACAGAAGGAAGGAGAGGGAACAGGCAGGAGACAGACAGCAGTGGCTCGAGTGGGGGGGAGGAAGATGGGCAGCACAGTTTCTCTCCTCCTCGGACTATCATTTGCCAGTGGGGAGAGCGATCCACCTCTGCCCATAGCGACACCACTGAGTGCCACCCCCGGCTGATGTGCGCTCTAGGCCGGCACCTACCTTGCCTATAGGTAGAGCTGGCTCTGCTAGAGTGAGTGTATATAGTTTTTGGTTTCTCTGCCTAACAGGGAGACAGCCCGGTAAATTCATGTGCTGTCTTCCTAACAGAGAGCTGTGATTGTTTAGCAGAGGCTGCTCAGTGTGCTCTGATGCTGCTCATGCTGTCTGGATGTTTTAAACTGATCCAATAGCTATGGAGTATATTGGACAGTGGGTTGAAACCTGGCAGATGAGAGCATGGGATGGCTATACAGCCCTGGTCAATTAGAAGAGGATGAGCTCTAAGGCCTACTGGGTGATAGTATTTATATCTGAGGAGCACATGGGCTCGTGGATCCAGTCCAGCCCATCTTTACAGGGAGAGGTCCAGGTGGGGAGAGGCCTGCTGCCTCTCCTCAGCACAGGCTGCCATGCGGCCTCAGGTGGGAGACCTAAAGAGCCTAAAACACTAAAGCTACAACCCATGGTTGTAGGGATCCTGCCTGGTATCATGGAGGAAGGTGACCTGTGGCCAGGGCCTTGTGAGTACAGACCCCCTAAAGGGATCCTAGAGACTGTTGTTGCTAAAATCCCCCTCTTGGTACTAGAATTCAGTGTACTGGGTGTAAGCTAAAGGGAACACTGGCTGGTGTCTTAAAGAAGCAAAGTCCACTAGATTCCTTCTGCTACAAAGGGGCTTGCTTTTGTTCTGTACAGCCTGCTGCGTAGTGCTACTGAAAGTCTACTACACAGTTCTATTGAAGAAGTTGTCAACGAGCGGAAGACTGTGTGAAAATACCCTGTTACTGGCTGTGGAATAATTAGTGAGAGACTCGAGCACAATTACTCAAGCAGCTCCTGAGGGGGTAACTTCATTACAGGCAAGTAATGTAACTAAAGCTGTAGAGATTTTTGTAAAGCCAAACTTCAGCTTTAACCCTTTAACTGCCACCACCGTACGTAATGCGGCTGGGGGATTTACACATACTCCAGGGGTTTTTGTTCTCTATGTGATGAAAAAAAAGGTTTACTGAAAAAATGTGAAAAATTTAAGTTAAAATGAAGCATTTAAACCCCCCCCCCCCCCAATTTTTTTTGAGCCTCCTTAGCCCCACATACATAGACTTATGAGCATAAAAGAACGCATTGGGGGCACTTAGGCATGAAAGTGTTGACTGTGCTACACATGTTACATAGAACAGTGAGCGCTGAGTGAGAGTGTTAATCCTAGGCCCATTAACCACATTTAACTCTAAACTCATGATCTGTAGGGGCTTTTAAAGTGTTGCCTATTAAAAATATAGGGTATTAAAGTTTGCTGCCATTTCACAGGCATACACAATTTTAAGGCTTGACATGTCAGGTATCTATTTACTCGGTGCAAGTTTGTCTTTTATATTTTCCCAAAAAATTGGGTAATACATATTGTTTGTGTACCCCAAAATAAATGTAATGTATTTTTTACTGACATTTTGAATTTCATAAACCTTTGTGCTTATATTGTGTGACAAAAATGTTTTAATCATCACTATTTTATTCTCTAGGGCAGGGATCTCCAAACTTTCTAAACAAGGGGCCAGTTTACTGTTCTTTGGACTTTAGAGGGCCGGACTGTGGCCATTGGGAGTAAAAAAGGTCCTGACGCCAGTGGGAAAAAACAATGCCCCATCTTTGGTGTCAATGGGAGCAATTGTGCCCTATCGTTGGTGATGTTGGAAGGAATTGTGCCCCATCATTGGTGTCATTGGGCCCAATTGTTGGTGTCAATGGGAGGAAGTGTGTCCTATCGCTGGTGTAATTGGGCCCAATTGTTGGCGTCAATGGGAGGAAGTGTGTCCTATTGCTGGTGTAATTGGGCCCAATTGTTGGCGTCAATGGGAGGAAGTGTGTCCTATCGCTGGTGTCATTGGGCCCAATTGTTGGTGTCAATGGGAGGAAGTGTGTCCTATCGCTGGTGTAATTGGGCCCAATTGTTGGTGTCAATGGGAGGAAGTGTGTCCTATCGCTGGTGTCATTGGGCCCAATTGTTGGTGTCAATGGGAGGAAGTGTGTCCTATCGCTGGTGTAATTGGGCCCAATTGTTGGTGTCAATGGGAGGAAGTGGTCCTATCGCTGGTGTAATTGGGCCCAATGGTTGGTATCAGTGAAAGGAATGGTGCCCGATCGTTGGTGTCAATGGGCAGAATTGTTGGTGTCATTGAAGAATTGTGCCCCATTGTTGGTGTGTGTGAAGAATTGTGCCCCTTCATTTGGGTCAGTGGATGAAATAAGGGTCCAAGGACCAGATAAAGGCAAGTGAAGGGCTGCATCTGGCCCCTGAGCTACAGTTTGGAGACCACTGCTCTTGGGTGTCTGCTTTAAAAAAAAAAAAGTAAAGTTTGTGGAGTTTTGGGTGATCTTCAAGCCTAAATTTTTTTTTGAACATGAATGCAAAAAGCTTCAAAACAGTGCTGGCAGTGAAAGGAATAAAGTGTATGCCTAGCCAAAACTTTTTTTTTTATTGGATTGAGGGTAAAAGGGTTTTAATCAGTTTTTTTTTTTTTTTTTACTGCTATCTAGGTAGTTTCCCTCACCTTCTGCCCTGCTGACAACCAGACTGGAAGTGAAAGAAAATCTGATGCTGGGATACTAATGTCAATAGCAATCTAACAGGGGTATTAACTTTTCCTTACTAAAAAAAAATAACTTCATTTGTCTCTGTGTATCTTTAGAAAATTCACCTTAACTTCCTGGGTGTCACCAGGACAGAATGTGAAGGGAAATCCCTCCATGGAGTCCCAAATAGCGATTAAAACCTCGGAGGGGTTCAGACCCTTCCGTATTCTTCACAAAACTAAGGATAAAACATTAGCCCTGGTTCACACTGATGAGACATGCGCTCCGACTTTGTCCCATGAGAAGTCACGCCCCATTTAGTGCAATGGAATAATTTTAATAGGAGCAACTTGAGTCGCTACGACTTCGAAAAAGGTTCCTGCGCTACTTTTGGCCTAACGTTGACACAAATTGCATTGACTTCTGTTAAAGAAGTCGTATGCAAGTTGTGCCGAAGTTGTGCTGGGATGTCGGCGCGAAAGTCTCTCTTGAATTTGAAGTTGGCTTAGGGCTGAACATACACTTTAAAAAAAAGAGAAACATTTCAGGGAAAAATTATAGACAATAGCCAGCTTTTTTTTCATAGTTACATTGTTAGTAAAGTAAAAAAGACACGTTCAGTTGTTTGCAGTCACTCACCTCCTGTGGAGCATACGTGCCAAAGCCAGCCAATGGCATCTTGTTGCCATCGTTCAACAAGACATAGGAATCTTTGTTAAGTGCCATCTCCCACCCACGATGTGTCAGCAGCCAACTGTTCTCCGCAATGGAGCCTTCGCTGTTTACTCATTTTAAAGCTGCCTCTCAGTCCCTCCTTCTTCAGTATGATTGCAGCCTGATTAGGCGAGCATACCTTTTAGCCAACCATAACAAATATGAGGTGGGGGACGGATCTTTTCCAGCTGTAATCTCAGTTTTTCACAATACCACACCCAGGCCAGAAGCAGAAAACTCCAGCTTTTGTGCTAAATCATTGTAGGCTTGTGAAAGTAAATAATAGTAATGCATTACAACATTTATCCTCATGATTCCTGGTTGGCTTCTCTTTTAGGAGTAACTCCAGCCAACTAATAAAGACAATTTACAAAACTCACACATAGACACGGCAATCCCCACACATAGACAAGACAATTTGTCTAAAGTCTTTTTGCATCACTTCACACTGACATGCTGCATTAAGGTGTGCTGATGCTGAAAATAAAAGGATATGCTGCATTTGTGTGCATCGCATTCCACTACACAGCACACACAAGGGCAAGTTACTGCTCGGCCGTTTGTGTGAATGAGTTGGGTTTCTTTAGAACTTCTCAGTAGAAAAGCCTGTCCCCTACCAGCATGCTACAAAGAGGGCTTTTGCTCTACATGTGGAAGCAGTGATCTCTCTGTAGAGGTCTGACACAACCCCTGCGGAATCAGTCTTACACCCAGGGCTGCTGTTAGAAATCACGGGGCCCCTACCTGGCAGGGCCCCCTCAAGAAAATATTTAAGATATATTTAGCTAAAATTACAACAAAATCACTATTATCCGACACAAATATAACATAACTCGCATAATTCCTGCTAAATCTAAAAAAAAAACTATGTTAAATAAAAAAGAAGATAAGATGAGAAAAATATACAGGCTGGGCAGTTGGAGCTCAGTGATCAGAGAGACAGAGAGAGAGAAACAAAGTTACAATTTACAAATAAACTCCTGAGCAGAGATAAGTGCTGGGAGGGGGGCCCACACAAGGGAGGGGGATTAGTGAGGGGACAACTGTCTCTTTCTCAGCAGATAAAAGCTGATAGCAGGGAGAGGGCCAGATCAGATTCAGGTGCTGGAGGAAAATTTCTGTATTTGTTGTCCATCACTAATCCCACTCTCTGTGTGGGCCCCCCTGTGTGCTCGGGCCCCCTACAAGAGGGCTGGTGGTTCCCCCCTATCAGCGGCCCTGCCTACACCCTTCCAATCAGCAGGGAGAATGAGATTTACCCAATGAAGAGCTCTAGCTCTGACTCAGTATGGGAAGTGTTGTGACTGCAGACAGACTACTGCTTCCAAACAAAGAGCAATATTCCTTCTCTACAGAATGCTGGCAGACAAGGTATCGGTCTGCTATAATGCAGTGTTCATGTGCTAACCAGAAGCATGCTGAAAGAAGGAGAGAGCAGAGAGTTATGAACTAATCAGTCTGTTGCTTTTTATTCTGTCCAGTTATAGGCTGCTAGAGGGACAGGATCTGTTTGTGGTATTAAAGGGGGGATCCGCTTGGCGGACTCCACTAGCTCAGCGGGGATCGCTCCATTAATCCCCGATGAGCAGGTGGAAGACAGGTCCGTCTCTGATCACTATGCAGAGACTGATCTCGTCCCGCTCTCCTCTATGGGGAGATTGGATGAAATCGGACAGCATGTCTGTTTTCATCCAATCCAATCAGACCCGCTGGATGGATGGCGAACATATCGCCATCCGTCTGTTTTCAGCGGAATTTGTCGGATCGGATGCCAGGCGGGTGTCAGCAGACATATGTCCGCTTCCCCATAGAGGAGAATGGGTGGCTCAATCAGGTCTGCCTGAAAAACGGACAGGTGGACCTGATCAGTCCGATCATGTGAAAGGGGCCCAAGGCAGCCCATACTTCAATCCATTTTTTTTTCTGTTCTACCAGCAGGTTGAACAAAAAAACGGACTCAATTCCCCCATCCACACACTCAGCGTGGGTTCACACATATGCAATGCAGGAACCAGAGCACTCCAGTACAGGGTTCCCGCATCGCATCTCCCCCACAGACAGTTCACATTGCCCTCTGCACACTGCTGCAGGTGTCAATACAAAGTAATGACACCCCCAGATCGGTTCGCAGATCGTAGTGCAAACTGTGAATTTGGATATGAATCGGATCGCATGGGTGTTTACACGCACGTGTTTAGATTCCATTGCGGGGAAAAAAAAAAAAAGGTTCCTGCACCTTTTTCGTGCGAATTCAATGCGAGTTCAGCCATACAACTGTATGAATTTGCATTTGCACAGACATCGTATGTGATCTGCACAGCAATGCGGTGCGAATCACATGCGATATCTGACATTGCATATGTGTGAACCCAGGCTTAGTGTGGATGGGAGCTATTGGATTCTGACAGTGGGGAGCTTTCCCTGCCGTCAGAATACACTGATCCGTGCTTGCCAGCTATTGCAGAAAAAATCCAACAGGGTAGCTTTATGGAAGTCGATCAGTAGATCCACTTCTGTAAAATCACCTTATCCATACATGGCTCGAAATTCGGCTAGTCCCTGCTGAACCCTCTGAATCCTCGTGATTACATTGCTAGAAATACAAATTCTTTGTCAGGTAAAACAAATCCTTTATATTTATTTCACCTGTTTGCCTAATGTTCAGTTTTAAAGTGTTTCTAAAGAAAGGATTAAAAAAAAAAAAAAAAGTTATACTTACCTATACAGAGCAGCAGCTCGAATCCTCTTCTTTTTGAGTCCCCCGCCAGAAGTCCTGGCTTTTCTTCCTGTTGAGTGCTCCCAATAGCAAGCCTTTTGCTGTAGGGGCACTCCAGCAGGCTCACTCCTGAGCCACGCTCTGTGTGTCCATTCACAGAGCGTACCTCGCCCCCTGCCCCTACTCTCTCACTTGACTCACTGGCTGTGATTGATAGCAGCATGGCCAATGGCTCCCACTGCTGTGTGAATCAGTGAGAAGAGAGAGACCCAGGAGAGGCACTGCTCTCTTGCACATCGCTGGATCAAGATGGGGCTCAGGTAAGTATAAGCTGGGGGGAACTGCATCCAGAAGGTTTTTTTTTTTTTTTACCTTAATGCATTAAGGTATAAAATCTTGGGCCTTTGGAACCACTCTCAGTTAATTTATTGGATAGCATGATTTTATAAGCAAAAAACGTATAGTATCTATAATTAAATGTAGCACTGCCCCCTAGGAAGCTGCTGAGATGGGATTCCCCTGGGTTACCCATAGCAACAGTCTGTAGAAACATAACTTTAATGCTTGGCTCAGACAATGAACAGTCCAGGGGATTTGTTTTTTTTTTGTGTTTTATTTTGAACTGGGAAGGGAGAAGGCATGAGTGGGATACTCCAACTATGACCTATGCACAATCTTTAGGACAACTAACTGTAGTGTATGCAGCAAGGCCGCTGCTTCACCTTGCCACAGAAGTGAATATAGATGAATATGCTCCTGTTAAAGTTACTCTTCAGGGTCTCAACTTGGCACCCCCTTTCTCACTTGCTGTGTGTGCTAGCCCCTGTCCACTGACTCTCCTCTGGAGCGGTCCCCTTCCTGGGCAGACCCCTGGCAAGCTTCCCGGTACTCACGGACACTGTTTTTTCCTGGGTTGCTCTGCCTTCAGCTCCACTGGTCAGCATCCACCGGACCTCTTGGCTCAGCACCACACTTCTGGTCCACTAGGCCAACCGCCTGTGACCACCTTCCTTGCAGACAGGAGGAGAGACAGCCGTCACCCTCCTCCTGGGACCTGGCTTCCCGCCCAAAGACACCCTGTCACATGTGCCCTTGGCACATATGCCCTTCACATATCCCAGGATGCACCACTGCTTGTGCCAACCCACTGGGATAGTTACAAAAGCCTGTGTGTCACTGGCCAGGTTTCCTCCACTGTCCAACAGGCTCCCCTATTGGACACAGTGGGGACACTTCCCTTAGAGTAAGTGCAACAGGCCTAACTGCTGATCAGGCTCCCCTGATAAGCAGATGGAGCAAACTATAGTTTACCTGCTAGCACTTACCTAGGAGGGTGCTACATAAATATACCTAGAAAATAACTATAATACAACGTAAAAAATACTGCTTGTAAGCAGGTTTTTTATTAAAGAAGTGGCAAGTTTGCCAATAGGCAAGAGCAATCAATCATATTTCAGGTTAATGCAAGCAGATTAGCTCATACACTTTATGCTAATTCTTTGCCCCCCAAGACAACACAAGCTTAGATACACTGGATCAGCACTTAGGCCTCTTTTACACTTGTGCGACTTGTCCTGCGACTTAGGACTGCAAAGTCACATGACAAATTGTACCCCATGATTTCCAATGAGTACCATTCATATATGTGCGACTTCAAGTCTCAGCTTCTTCAAAGTAGTCCCTGCACTACCTTGGTCCTACTTTAATGCAACTTGAGGTCCATAGCAGTCGTATCAAAGTTGCGTCAAACTCGCTGAGCATTGCCAGTTTTGGTTGTTGGCTGTTTGCACTGAAAAGGACTCAGATATCACAAATCCTTCTTTTCTTGACATGAAGACATTAAATCAGGTTGGTTAGTGTTAGTAAGATTGAGGGCATTTAGAAGAGCTGGCACCAACTAATGGCTGGGCAGGCAGATTGGGCAACTGTCATCTCACATCTTTGAGTACCTGTACTAAGTGTTGCACACGACCATTGCTCTTTGAACTTCCTTATGTAATAATCTCTTGGGAGTGGTACTTGTTCAGATTCTTAGAGAGCATAAGCAAATATTTGTTGAACAATTGGTTTACTATAATTTTTCTTATCTGCCTTCTGCTCTGCTAGGTCTGAAATACCATGCTGGGGTAGCACTTGCTGCCTAATATATCCCACACACTTTCATGTGCCATTGGAATTAGATAATCAATGTTATTCACTTTACCTGTCAGTGTTATGTCTGATTGGTATATATAATACCACACCATAATCCTCTCTCTACCAAATGATTTGGAGCAGTGCAAAAACAAGGTCCATAAAGACAGGGATGAGCGAGTTTGGGGTGGAGGAACTTGACTGGCCTGAACAGAGTTCTGACCTCAACCCAACAGAACATATTTGGGATAAATTAGTGCAGAGACTGTCAGCCAGGCCTTCTCATCCAAATCAGTGCCTGGCCTCACAAATGCGCTTCTGGAAGAATGGTCAAACATTCCCACTCCTAAACCTTGTGGACAGCCTTCCCAGAAGAGTTGAAGCTGTTAAAACTGCAAAGGGTGGGCCAACTTAACCACTTCTGGACCAGAAGGATTTGCCCCCTTAATGACCAGGCCATTTTTTGCGATTCGGCATTGTGTTAATGGAAAATGCGACACTGTACCGAAATAAAATTGATGTCCTTTTGTCCCACAAATAGAGCTTTCTTTTGGTGGTATTTGATCACCTGTGCAGTTTTTATTTTTTGTGCTATAAACAAAAAAAAGAGCAACAATTCTGAAAAAAAATAAATACATTTTTCACATTCTGCTATATATCACCCCCCCCCCCCCCCCCCACAAAATGTAAAAATCAAAATGTTTCATCCTTTTAGGGCAATTTGTATTCTGCTACATATTTTTGGTAAAAAAAAATCACAATAAGTGTACTTTGATTGGTTTGCATAAAGGTTATCGCGTCTACAAACTAGGGGAAAGATTTATGTAATTTTTATTTATTTATTTATTTTTTTACTAGTAATGATCTGCGATTTTTAGTGGGACTGCGGACAGATCAGACCCGTAACTGACATTTTTGACACTTTTAGGGGGACCAGTGACATTACTACAGTAATCGTTGCTAAAAATATGCACTGTTACTGTAATAATGACACTGGCAGGGAAGGGGTTAACCTAGTGGGTGATCAAACGGGTTAAATGTGAGCCTAGGGGAGTGTTTACTAACTGTGGGGGGGGGGGCTGTGAAATGACCATAGAGACCTGTGATCTTATATAGAAGGATCACAGGCGCTCTGTGATCATTTCAGAGAGAAGAACGGTCGGCTGTTTTTACAATAGCTGACCATCCTTTTCTCTCATTGGGGAGCGATTGCGGGTGCCCGGTGGCAATCGAGGCCACCGGCCCCATGCATCGTTATCCCTGCTGCCTGCCGGCGGTGCGTGCTCGCCCCCCAGCACCAAGTGCGCGACTGACTTAGGGCTACGCCGGTTCGCAGAGGAGGGCCAGCCTGCCACAGTAAATGTGTGGCGGGCAGTCCGGAAGCAGTTAACATTGACCCCTACAGACTGGGATGCCATTAAAGCTCAGTTGCGTTTAAAGGCAGGTGTCCCAATATTTTTGGTAATATAGTGAAAATATCCCCAAATTCTGGCCCTCCATCACCTACAGTTGTGCTCATAAGTTTTTGTGTTATCATTCATATTCTCTGAAAAATGGCCAAGAAATCATAAATTCTGCCAGGGTATGTAAACTTATGAGCACAACTGTACCTTTGACCAACACACCTGCCACTCTCCATCCTCTGGCATCAGCCATAATCCACACAATCTGGCTTCTATTACTCTTCTTCCAAGAGCCAGCCCCCCTTCATGTGTACCCTTTGGAATGCTTGCTCTGTCTGTAACAGACTTACCTCTGTCCATGACCTTTTTAATCACTAAATACTTTAACCTAATGTACTTGCTGTTACTGAATCCTGGCCTCAAGTATTTGACTCTGCCTCTCCTGCTGCCCTCTCTCATGGTGGCTTTCTCTGGACCCACTCTTTCAGACCCAGTGTACTGAAGGAAGGTGGAGTTGGAATCCTATTGCCACATAGCACATTAAGGTTCTTCACTCACGTTCCTCTCGGTCTCTCCTTTCATTAGAAAATCTCTGAATTAGGCTATTTTTTTCCAGTTTATTTGAGAATTGCTGTGATCTGTCGGCTTCCTGGACAGGTATCACCCTACCTTGATGACTTTTCTGCCTGGCTTCCCTGCTTTATGTCCTCTGAAATTCCCACAATAGTTCTTAATGACTTCAACATCCTTGTTAATATTAACACTCCTGCTACATCTAAACTTCCCAGCCTAACCTCCTCTTTTGATCTAAAACAATGGACACATGCTTCTACTCACTCTGATGTCAACTCCCTTGAGCTTGTACTCTCCTATCTATTCACTTGAAACCTGTCAAACAGCCCTTTTCATTTCTCTTATCACCACCTTTTTAACCCACTCTCTACCTCTCTTCCACCTTCTTTCCTTCCAAATGCTTAAGAATTACCCATAGAAACCTTAGCCATATTAACCCTTCTCTTCTTTTTTCTGTAACAGAATACCTCTATGACAAAATCTCACCCTTGTCCTGCCCCAACCCTGCCACTTCTGTCTACAACAGAGTACTGTCATCTTCTCAGAATCACTCACCCCCCTCACTACACACAGAATTAGGCAGCGACCGCTACCAACTTGGCAAACAGGCAACACCAGAAGAAGCCACACTTTTGATCATCTGTGGCTTAGGATGAAGTCCAATCAAGTCTTCACCAAAAATAAAATTACTGCCTCTGCATAGTCAAACCGACCTATTTTATCTATGACCTATCTCTCCTAAACACCCTCTCACGAAGTCCTCATCAACTCGACCTTCAACTCTTGACTTCGTCCTTCACTGTTTCCACCCACTACCTCACTGCCCAGGAGATTGCAAATCACTTCAAACATAAGATTGACGCAATTTGTGATGTGATATCCACAGTTTAACCCTGCTACTATAGAAAAAAGTCACTAATTTATTTTACTTTTTCTAATGCCCACCTGCTCCCTGGACTCCATTCCCTTTCACATACTATGCCCCCCTTACTCTATCCTGCACTCTCTCACACCTTCAGTCTCTCCCTTTCTTAAAATGTATTTAAGCCCTGCCTTTGCTTTTCCTCTTTGCTTTGGTCCTTTGTTCCATGTGCCCCTGACTTGCATCCCTGCGGCCTGATCCTTAACCCTGACCCTGCAGCCTGATCCCTTACCTGCCTGCTTGTTCCTTCTCCTGTTTACCCTCTGGCCTGCTTCCAGCTCCCTCTGCCTGATCTCCCATGTATGATCCTATGCTTCACATATTCTACTATCTGTATAAACTTGGTTTGGGCAATTGTTCATTGTGTGTTCACTACTTTTTAGGTTCTCTGGTTTGATTTATACAGTTCTGGTATGTTGGATGTGCGTTTATGTTTATGTTATCCACCTATTTTTAATAAATTACATTAGTTTATATTTTACATGTGCCTGGTATTCTCTGTGGAAGTCCACATATTTCTGGTCACACCTCTTATTCTTGATCTACACCTCCTCCCTGGGTCAGCTGATAGCCTTCCAATACCAATTCTATGTTGACAACACCCAAATCTATCTTTCTACCCCTTCAGTCTCCTTATGTATCACTCATTTACTAGCAAACATAACTTTATAGATCGCAAATAAAAAGTTGATGCGCTTTCCATAAATCATATAGTTAATGTTAAATCAACTAATCATTATAAACCATATCATCAAAGTGTAATAAAGTGCGAGCATAATCAATAACAAATTTCTCATAACGTATAAATATATGCAGTGGCGGCCGGTGTGTTGGGGGCGCAGGGGCGCCACCCCCCCTATCCATGCGTTTGGCCCCCTAATCTACATGCGGGGCGCCGGACGCATGGAGTTCAATGGACTTTTTTTTTTTGCATCACCTGATTAGAGCCAGAGTCTCAAATAGGCTTCAGCAAAGGGTGGACCCGGGGCGCAGAGCAGTGCGCCACAAGCCCACCCATTGTGTGACAATAGCGAATGAAAATTTGCTATTGTCACTTGGATCCTCCTCCTGGCCAATCAGGAAAGTGGTCTGATACGCCCTTCCTGATTGGCCGGAAGGAAACCCCATGCCATTGGCTGGGGAGGAGGCGGGAGGACTGAAGACTGAGGAGACCCACCGAAGAGAAGCCACAAGCCACCGCTGAAATCTCCATAGAGGTTTGTGTCCCCCTTCCCCAGGTACATCATCACCCCCCCAGTTACATGTCATGGATGTCAGTCCTAGACACACACCGATCCAGGCATTGTGTCCACTCTGATCCCTTTCACCTCCTGCCCCTGTGACAGCTGTACCTGGCTGCCCCCCGTGAGACAGCTGTACCTGCTCCCCCGTGCACGCTCCGCTCTGAGCTCCTCAGATACTCGTCCACAGTCTGCTCCGGTTCCTGGCATCTTCCCGGCCACAGCCCCGGCCACCCCGCTCCTTCTATGAGAGTCCATAGTGTGCAGGGGGCTGGAGAGCCAACACCGCCGCCTTACTCCATCCTTGTCCGCCCTCATTCCCGGAGACTCGGCTCCTACTCCGACCTGACATCTCCACACTCCTTCATTGCAATACCGGCTAATTCTGGTTCAAGAGAGGAACGACGTGTGCAAACATCTCACAAGCACACTCTATACAGCGCATAGGTAGGGGTACACTTAGGTAAGTGCACTGGTCTCGAGCGGGGGGGGGGGGGGGAGACACGCTTACGCTGGTCATTCAGCATTGAAAGGGGGGATGCTGGCATCTCTGCATTGAAAGGGGGCACGCTGATCTCTGCATTGAAAGGGGGCACGCTGATCTCTGTGCATTGAAAGGGGGCATGCTGGTCTCTGTGCGATGAAAGGGGGCACGCTGGTCTCTGTGCGTTGAAAGGGGACACGCTGGTCTCTGTGCATTGAAAGGGGGCACGCTGGTCTCTGTGCATTGAAAGGGGGCACGCTGACATCTCTGCATTGAAAGGGGGCACGCTGGCATCTCTGCATTGAAGGGGGGCACAATCATGGGCGTAGGAACCGGGGGGGATGGGGGGGACACATCCCCCCCAGGAAAAAATGCGGGGGGGGACAGGTATGGAGAAATCCCCCCCAGTTTGGTACTTGGAGCAGGGGCCCCCTGTATGTATATAGAGAGGAGAGCGGCAAGCGCAGCTGAGCTGAGACCGGAGCTCCCCCGATCCAGCGAGTTACACAAACACACAGGCAGCTGATCTCTCTCTCCAGCTTCCTGTGTGTGAGAGCAGAGACGAGCACTGAACCCGCCCCCAGTGGCGTAGCGTGGGTTGTCAGCACCCGGGGCAAGGCAAGTAATTTGCGCCCCCTAACCCACGGGAATTTAGCACTTGAGCTAGAGCAGGGTCCCTATAGATCCCCCTTTAGAGCAGGGTCCTTATAGATCCCCCTTTAGAGCAGGGTCCCCAAAGATCCCCCTATAGAGCAGGCCAGGGTCCTCATAGATCCCCCTTTAGAGCAGGGTCCCCCATAGAACCTCCTTTAGAGAAGGGTCTCCATAGATAACCTTTTAGAGCAGGGTCCCCATAGATCCCCCTTTAGAGAATGGTCCCCATATAATCTATGGGGACATTTCTCTAAAGTGGAGAATCTATGGGGACCCTGCTCTAAAGGGGGATCTATGGGGACCCTGGCCTGCTCTAAAGGGGATCTATGGGGACCCTGGCCTGCTCTAAAGGGGATCTATGGGGACCCTGGCCTGCTCTAAAGGGGATCTATGGGGATCCTGCTCTAAAGGGGGAATCTATGGCATAGATCCCCTTTAGAGCAAGGTCCCCATAGATCCCCTTTAGAGCAAGCCAGGGCATGTCCCCCATAGATCCTCCTTTACAGCAGGCCAGGGTGAGGTGAGATCCCCCCTTACAGCAGGCCAGGGTGAGGTGAGGTCCCCCATATAGATCCCCCCTTACAGCAGGCCAGGGTGAGGTGAGGTCCCCCATATAGATCCCCCCTTACAGCAGGCCAGGGTGAGGTGAGGTCCCCCCATATAGATCACCCCCCCTTACAGTAGGCCAGGGTGAGGGGGATCTATATGGGGGACCCTGTACCTCACCTCACCCTGGCCTGTTGTAAGGGGGAGATCTATATGGAGGACCTCACCTCACACTGGCCTGTTGTAAGGGGGATCTATATGGGGGACCTCACCTCACCCTGGCCTGCTGTAAGGGGGATCTATATGGGGGACCTCGGACCTCACCTCACCCTGGCCTGCTGTAAGGGGGAGATCTATATGGGGGACCTCACCTCACCCTGGCCTGCTGTAAGGGGGGATCTATATGGGGGACCTAGTCCCCCATATAGATCCCTCTTACAGCAGGCCAGGGTGAGGTCCCCCATATAGATCCCAGGTCCCCCATATTGACCCCCCCCCTTACAGCAGGCCAGGGTGAGGTCCCCCATAAAGATCCCCCTTACAGCAGGCCAGGGTGAGGTGAGGTCCCATCCCCCATATAGATCCCCCCTTACAGCAGGCCAGGGTGAGGTGAGGTCCGGACCCTGGCCTGCTGTAAAGGGGGATCTATATGGGGGACCCCAGACCTAACCTCACCCTGGCCTGTTGTAAGGGGGGATCTATATGGGGGACCTCACCTCACCCTAGCCTGCTGTAAGGGGGGGATCTATATGGGGGACGGGACCTCACCTCCCCCTGGCCTGCTGTAAGGGGGGATCTATATGGGGGACCTCACCCTGGCCTGCTGTAAGGGGGGATCTATATGGGGGACCTCACATCACCCTTGCCTACTGTAAGGGGGATCTATATGGGGGATCAGGTCCCCCATATAGATCCCTCCTTACAGCAGGCCAGGGTGAGGTCCCCCATATAGATCCCCCTTACAGCAGGCCAGGGTGAGGTCCCCCATATAGATCCCCCCTTACAGCAGGCCAGGGTGAGGTGAGGTGAGGTCCCGTTCTCCATTTAGATCTCCCCCCTTACAGCAGGCCAGGTTCCCCTTAAAATAGATCCCCTTTACATAGTCTTCTCACAGTCACTCAGTCAGACAGTGACTAGTACAGCCAGAGTCAGTACACTACTCCTACCTTTTTTTCACCTGTCCCGACCTACCCCAGGCTAGGTTTTCCTCCTGGCTGCTGCAGCACCACTGTCACCAGGCTCTCTGGCCTCGTCTCACCTGCCTTCTTTGCTGAAATTGCTGACTGTCCTGTTGTGACTCCTGTCCTGTCATCCTCCTCCTCCTCGCCACGCCGGCTTCTTCTGCTGCTCTGCTGGCCTGGTGTGGTTCTTCTCTCCCCGTCTCCCGCGCTGCGCTGGGCGGCCGCAGCACTTGTTAGTCCCTCCCCCAGACAGTCCATCTCCACACCGCACGGCGCACGCCTGGCCTGTCTCCCCCCACCACCACTCCACAGTGGGCGACGCCGGCTGGATCGGATTGGGGAGCCGAGCTGCCAAGCCGAAGCAGTGACAGTGAGTGAGCCAGGGGCAGAGTCGAGAGTAGACTCAGCGGGCGGCGGCCAGCCTATGACAGAGTGAGTGACATCTGACATGACATTGCGGAGCGGATGCGCCCCCCCCAGATGTTGCGCCCGGTGCGGCCGGCCCCCCCTGCACCCCCCACGCTACGCCACTGCCCGCCCCTCCCCCTTCCTGTGTGTTTCCTGTACAGTACACGGAGGAGAGGAGGCGGGAACAGCTCTCTCCAGTCTCCACTCTGCAACATCTGAATCTGAAGGTCTGTGATGATGATTATAACTAATATAATACTGTACTAACTTGCAAGGGGCGGTGTATGGTGCTATGGGGGTGGAGATGGAGGGGTGTGTAAAGCTAGGGGGGGGGGGCAGGGCCGCCATCAGGGGGGGACAGCCAATACACATGTAGGGGGCCCGAGTGCCTGTAGGGGCCCCGGATCCAGCATCCATGAAGTGTGCAGGAGACAGTAGCCAGGTGACACATAAGGCAGGAGAAGCGCCGAAGGATAAATGCATAGTAAGCACAGTAAACTAGCTGGCAGGGCTGGGACTCAGGAGATGTTATGAGGGAGGGACTTAAGAGCCTTTCAGCTACTCATTGGCTGAGGAGGTAACAGGAGGCAGGCTGAGCTGCCTCCTTAGCCAATGGGTACACAGGGTGCACTGTCCATCACTGCACAGGCTGGTGCTTCCTCTGCTGATGGGATAGAATTCCTCTGCAAAAAAAACCTGCTGCAGAGATGGAGGTAAGAGAGATTAACCACTTTAATACAGGGCACTTCCCTCCCTTCCCGCCCAGGCCAATTTTCCCCTTTTAGCGCTGTTGCATTTTGAATGACAATTGCGCGGTCATGCAACACTGTACTTACACCAAATTTATATCATTTTCCCCCCACAAATAGAGCTTTCTTTTGGTGGTATTTGATCACCTGTGCGATTTTTACTTTTTGCTAAACAAATAAAAAAAGACAGAAAAGTTTGAAAGAAAAAAAAAGTTTTTTTGTTTATGTTATACAATTTTGTAAATAAATAAGTTTTTTCCTGCACTGATGAGCACTGATGAGACTGCACTGACAGGCACTGATGAGGAGGCAATGATGGGGTGGCACTGATGGGGTGGCACTGATGGGGTGGCACTGATAGGCGGCACTGATAGGCGGCACTGATAGGCACTGATATGTGGCACTGATAGGTAGCACTGATATGCAGCATTGGTGGGCACTGATAGGCGGCACTGCTGGGCACTGATAGGCGGCATTGATGGGCACTGATAGGCGGCACTGACGGGCACTGATAGGTGGCACTGACGGGCACTAATGGGCACTGATAGGCAGCACTGGTGGGCACTGATGGGTGGCACTGATCGCCACTGACGGGCGGCACTGATGGGCACTAATGGGCACTGATAGGCGGCACTGGTGGGCAATAATGGGCACTGGTGGGCGACACTAAAGGATGGCAATGATGGGCACTTGTGGGCAGAACTGATAGGGAGGACACTGGTGGGCATCACTGATGGGGAGGGCAATGGGGGGCTCCCTGAGCCCTGATTGCCATCCCTGGTGGCCATAGTGGGCATCCCTGGGGTCATAGTGGGCATCCCTGGGGTCATAGTGGGCATCCCTGGGGTCATAGTGGGCATCCCTGGTGGTTCTAGTGGCATCCCCCCCCGAGGGTCTGCACTGGTAATCAATGATCTGATTACCAGTGCCGACCCCCCCCCCTGTCAGGGGAGCCGCCGATCGGCGCTCCTTTACTCGTGTCTGTCAGGCACGAACTAAGGAAAGCCGATCAACGGCTGTTCCTGTTTTACTATGTGACCAGCCGTGATTGGACACGGCTGATCACATGGTAAAGAGCCTCCGTCAGAGGCTCTTTACCGAGATCGGAGGTGCAGGGTGTCAGACTGACACCTCGCATCACCGATCGTCGCTCTGCGCGCCTCCGGGGGGCGCCCAGAGCGGTGTTATCCTGCCGCCATCATATGACGTCCGGTCAGGATAACTCAACCACATTCCCGCCGTCATTTTGTAATAGGGCGGGCGGGAAGTGGTTAAAAAGAAATGTTTCCTACTGAAGCTGCTAGATTTAGCTAGAATACATGTAGAGTTCATAGCTCTTGCCATGATAATTACAGTCACTGTATTTACAACCTTATTGCTGTCCATTTAGCAGGGTGAAAGTAACTTTACACACGTGTAGCATAGGTATCTGCCTTTGTCACCATGTTAAAAGGACAGCAGTATGGGTAGCATTACAGTGACTGTTATTAGTCCAGGCTCACTAAACTAGCCAATGCTCGGAAAAGCAAGCCATGCAGATTGCTTTTCAGGTCCCTTTTAACATGAGCCGTCTGATTGGGTCTGGCTGTTCATTTTTCACGCAGACCTGATCAGCCCCTCCATTCTCCTTTATGGAGTGTTATATGTAAATGGGATTGATTCATTTGAGATGCAGATTTAAACTATGTATGGGCAGGCTGAAAGTACCCAAGTTGATTGATCGATCAACTTGAGGACAACGTACACAACCAGTCTGTCAGATTTTACACACACTTATCGCTAGCAGCTCTTGTAGCCACTAGCAATAATCACTGTGTTTTCCTGGCAGGGGCAGCACCGGGAGAACACAATGGCTCCGCAGGAGGGTTTGCCCTGTCTGTGTTGATGGGGGAATCAAGGCAAAATGTTTTTCCTGCAAGCCACGGGACAAAAAACTAATGTTTCTTTAATTAATCCATAATTTCGCCAAAATGGGAAAAAAAAGATGTTTGCTTGGTATATTCTTAAGTTTGCTACATAACTAGAACATGTAACAGGGTTATATCATGGCAGGAGATTTCCCCTTACTTCCTGTATTGGTGTCACCGGGACAGGAAGTGAGGGAATCTCCCGGTGGGGATATAGCCAGCAATTGTTTCCTTTTATATATACTATGGACATTATAAGGCAACAATTGCAAGCTAGTTCCCCACAGTGATATTCCCCCACTTCCTGTTCTGATGACACTAAGACAGGAAGTGAGGGAAAATCTCATGCAATGATATAACCCTATTAGAAATTCTACTTCCGTCTAAAAAGTATACATAAAGTAAGCACTTTGTTTCCTAAGTGGCTAAATTATGGAGGAGTTAAAACCCCATAGTGTGATCCTGGGATATGACGCTGTGCTCATGCACTGCTCAATGTGTCTGTTCATTGTGTCTGTGCTGAATTATCCTGGATTCAGAATTCCTGCAAGAGGAGGACATGGGATGGGGGATGGGCTTGGAGGAGGAGGAGAAGGACATGGGATCGGGGAGATGAGACTGGAGGAGGAGGACATGGAATTGGACTCAGTGGGACTGCCAGTGGCCGGGCCCAGGGGAATGTAGATGGTCAGGTCTAGGGATGGGGGAGATGGGGGGACCAGGGGGCCCAGGCTTAAAACTGTTTAAGGGGCCCCAAAATGTCTGATGGCGGCCCTGGGGGGGGGGGTGGAGATGATCATGGAGGGGTGTGTGAAGCAGGGGGGGGGGTGTATGGAGATGGAGGGGTGTGTAAAGCTGGGGAGGGGGTGTATGTAAAATTCCTACCATCCCCCACCCACTGTCATCTTCATCCCCACTGTCATCTTCATCCCCACTGTCATCTTCCTACTATCCCACCCACTGTCATCTTCCTACTATCCCACCCACTGTCATCTTCATCCCCACTGTCATCTTCCTACTATCCCACCCACTGTCATCTTCCTACTATCCCACCCACAGTCATCTTCATCCCCACTGTCATCTTCCTACTATCCCACCCACTGTCATCTTCATCCCCACTGTCATCCTCCTACTATCCCACCCACTGTCATCTTCATCCCCACTGTCATCTTCCTACTATCCCACCCACTGTCATCTTCATCCCCACTGTCATCTTCCTACTATCCCACCCACTGTCATCTTCATCCCCACTGTCATCTTCCTACCATCCATATTGTAAAAAAAAAAATGAATAAGGGCTCTTTCACACGGGCGATCCGGTCAGATCCGCCTGTCAGTTTTATAGGCGGATCTGATCGGATCCTCCATGCAGCTCTATGGGGCAGCGGAGGTCAGCGGAGACACCTCCGCTGACACCCGCTGCCATCCGTATCCGATCCTGTCCGTGAAATCTGGACGGATGGAAACCCTATTTTTCCATCCGTTCAGGGATCGGATCGGATGAGAGCGGACAGGCGGTCCGCTCTCATCCGATCCCCCATAGAGAGCAGTGGGAGCTGTGACACCTCCCTCTCCGCTCTGCAAGCGGAGACGGAGCTGTCATCCGCCGGCTCAGCGGGGATCGGCGGATCGATCTCCGCTGAGCAGCACGGATCCGCCTACGGAGGTGGACCGTGTGAAAGAGCCCTTAAGCAAATTCTAGAAAAATGTAATTAAAATAAAAAACTACTGACACCAATGGCAGAACTACCACACAAACATTGCACTTGCGACCGGCCCTGGTGTTCCGCCACCAGGCTGGAAGGGAAGGGCCCCATCCGGGGGGCCCTTTATGGTTTCTTGCATCGGGGCCCTGAAGGTTCTAGTTACGCCACTGACTTGGAGAGTGCTGATTACGCTGTAAAAATGTCCAGTGCATTCGGCTTCCGAACAACTACTGTTAGGGTGGGGTTTACGACCCAGAAAGGCGCTGATTGGCTGCCTTCTGGGGGCGTAACCTGGGCGCAGGAAAGAGCGCTTGGCCACCCCCACCTTCGTGATGTCCTGGCTGTGATTGGTCCAGTCTCCAGCCTGGACCAATCATCATCCAGGACATCCGATCGCTGACGTCGCAATGGGGGCGGTGCCGGTGCGTGCGTCAGTCACTCACCGTCACCGCCGCTCACCTTCCCGCCGGTTCTGGCTGAAGAGGAGAGGCCGCCCACCGGTTCCCGCCGCAGAAGAGGACGAGGGAGAAGCCGCTCACCTTCCTGCCGCCGCTGATGGCCGAGCCGCCGCCACCAGGTAAGTGCATTGGGTTGAAGGGAGCATGCACGCTGGTCTCTGCATTGATTGGGGGACAATGCTGTGGCACTCTGCAATCATTGGGGTGCAATCATCTCTCTCTCTCTCTCTCTCTCTCTCTCTCTCTCTCTCTCTCTCTCTCTTTCTCTTTCTCTTTCTCTCTCTCTCTCTCTCTCTCTCTCTCTCTTCTCTCTCTCTCTCTCTCTCTCTCTCTCCTGAAAAAGCATATACCTGGCGAGTAAAAATGCTGTCCCCCCCAGATTTGTGTGGGTTCCTACACCCTTGGGCACAATGTTCTCTGCATTGAAAGGGGGCACGCTGGTCTCTCTGCATTGAAAGGGGGCACGCTGTACCTTAATTACTGAAGGCCCCTCCTTTCACACTTTTGTGACCTCAAAGTCACGCAATTTTTACAGCGTTTATTGCCACAAAGCAATGCCTATTACATTTTTCTGTTTGCGCCCCCCAAAAATTTCGAGCACCAGCCGCCACTTAATATATGTGAATCTGTGTAACTGTACCCACCAGCCAAACGGTTTATAAGGTGTAATTAATTTCGAATAGGTTTATGATATTGGCAGTCACCACAACGTGCTCAACTGCAAACATAGAGGATTCGCCCCTGTCAGAGAGTCTGACCCCTATGGGTCAGAAAAAGCCTTTTGACTAGTGTTGAGCGAACACGGACTGTATTATTCGTGTTCGTACCGAATAATTGGATTTTTTGTACCCGAACACGGACACGGACACTTTACTGTATGTTCGGGTAAAAATCCGTGTTCGGTCGTTTTATTTCCGGGTTTTGCATGCTTTGGCGCTCTTTTCATGGCGGGCTTTCAACAGCCAATCAACAATCGTTTAACTGGTGTGCCTTAAGCCATCCCAGCCATGCCTGCAAATGTCTCAGTAGCTGTGATTGGCCGTCTGAAGCATGTGACCAAGTCTTTATAAGTTCGAGGCAGCCGCAGCGGCGTCATTATGCTGCTTAGATTCAGGGACAGAGCACACATCAACGTGCTGGCTGCTGATTAGGGAAAGATAGGCAGGAAAAAACCATTTGTGTCCGGATAGAATTGAGGGACAGGTCGGAGTGTTTAGGCAGGGCGAGTTGTAGGCATTTTAGGGATAGAGTCTGCTGAATTATATAGGGTCAGTGTCTTCTACAAACTACAATCGATATTGCTGTGTGGGGGGTGGGGTCTGCACTCAATCCTGATCTACGATCTCTTCTCAATCCTGTTAGGGACAGAGTCTGCTGAATTTTAGGGAAACTGTGTTCTACAAACTACAATCGATATTGCTGTGTGGTGTGGGATTGGAGATAGGCAGGTGTCAGTGATCCACATCCATTTTTCTGTGTGTGAGCTGCAGTGAACACAATCTTTTTGGGCTGCAGTGAACACAATCTTTTTGGGCTGCAGTGAACACAATCTTTTTGGGCTGCAGTGAACACAATCTTTTTGGGCTGCAGTGAACACAATCTTTTTGGGGTGCAGTGAACAAAATCTTTTTGGGGTGCAGTGAACACAATCCTTTTTGGTGTGCAGTGAACACAATCTTTGTGGGGTGCAGTGAACAAAATCCTTTGTGGGGTGCAGTGAACACAATCTTTTTGGGGTGCAGTGAACAAAATCCTTTTTGGGGTGCAGTGAACAACATCCTTTTTGGGGTGCAGTGAACACAATCTTTTTGGGGTGCAGTGAACAAAATCCTTTGTGGGGTGCAGTGAACACAATCTTTTTGGGGTGCAGTGAACACAATCTTTTTGGGGTGGAGTGAACAACATCCTTTTTGGGGTGCAGTGAACAAAATCCTTTTTGGGGTGCAGTGAACAAAATCATTTTTGGGGTGCAGTGAACACAATCTTTTTGGGGTGCAGTGAACACAATCTTTGTGGGGTGCAGTGAACACAATCTTTTTGGGGTGGAGTGAACAACATCCTTTTTGGGGTGCAGTGAACAACATCCTTTTTGGGGTGCAGTGAACACAATCTTTTTGGGGTGCAGTGAACACAATCTTTGTGGGGTACAGTGAACAGAATCTTTGTGGGGTGCAGTGAACACAATCTTTGGGGGGTACAGTGAACACAATCTTTGTGAGGTGCAGTGAACACAATCTTTGTGGGGTGCAGTGAACACAATCATTGTGGGGTGCAGTGAACTCAATCTTTGTGGGGTACAGTGAACACAATCTCATACTGAAGGTTTGAGGGTGCTGCCTGTTCCATACTCCCCCTACTCCTCATCTAGCCTTTTAGGGGTACAAACAATAGTAATTGGGGCCTAGTGTGGTTGTGTACGTGTGATATACATACACTTTTTTGGGATCATATTTTCTATTCCGCTATTTAATCAAAAACCTTTGGGGATCAGTTAAATTGGGGGATAGTCTGTGTTGGTACGTGTGAGAGAGATCCACCTTTCCAAGTTGTTGGGGTTCATCTCATACTTCTGAAGGTTTGAGGGTGCTGCCTGTTCCATACTCCCCCTACTCCTAGCCTTTTAGGGGTACAAACAATAGTAATTGGGGCCTAGTGTGGTTGTGTACGTGTGATATACATACACTTTTTTGGGATCATATTTTCTATTCCGCTATTTAATCAAAAACCTTTGGGGATCAGTTAAATTGGGGGATAGTCTGTGTTGGTACGTGTGAGAGAGATCCACCTTTCCAAGTTGTTGGGGTTCATCTCATACTTCTGAAGGTTTGAGGGTGCTGCCTGTTCCATACTCCCCCTACTCCTAGCCTTTTAGGGGTACAAACAATAGTAATTGGGGCCTAGTGTGGTTGTGTACGTGTGATATACATACACTTTTTTGGGATCATATTTTCTATTCCGCTATTTAATCAAAAACCTTTGGGGATCAGTTAAATTGGGGGATAGTCTGTGTTGGTACGTGTGAGAGAGATCCACCTTTCCAAGTTGTTGGGGTTCATCTCATACTTCTGAAGGTTTGAGGGTGCTGCCTGTTCCATACTCCCCCTACTCCTAGCCTTTTAGGGGTACAAACAATAGTAATTGGGGCCTAGTGTGGTTGTGTACGTGTGATATACATACACTTTTTTGGGATCATATTTTCTATTCCGCTATTTAATCAAAAACCTTTGGGGATCAGTTAAATTGGGGGATAGTCTGTGTTGGTACGTGTGAGAGAGATCCACCTTTCCAAGTTGTTGGGGTTCATCTCATACTTCTGAAGGTTTGAGGGTGCTGCCTGTTCCATACCCCCCCTACTCCTAGCCTTTTAGGGGTACAAACAATAGTAATTGGGGCCTAGTGTGGTTGTGTACGTGTGATATACATACACTTTTTTGGGATCATATTTTCTATTCCGCTATTTAATCAAAAACCTTTGGGGATCAGTTAAATTGGGGGATAGTCTGTGTTGGTACGTGTGAGAGAGATCCACCTTTCCAAGTTGTTGAGGTTCATCTCATACTTCTGAAGGTTTGAGGGTGCTGCCTGTTCCATACTCCCCCTACTCCTAGCCTTTTAGGGGTACAAACAATAGTAATTGGGGCCTAGTGTGGTTGTGTACGTGTGATATACATACACTTTTTTGGGATCATATTTTCTATTCCGCTATTTAATCAAAAACCTTTGGGGATCAGTTAAATTGGGGGATAGTCTGTGTTGGTACGTGTGAGAGAGATCCACCTTTCCAAGTTGTTGGGGTTCATCTCATACTTCTGAAGGTTTGAGGGTGCTGCCTGTTCCATACTCCCCCTACTCCTAGCCTTTTAGGGGTACAAACAATAGTAATTGGGGCCTAGTGTGGTTGTGTACGTGTGATATACATACACTTTTTTGGGATCATATTTTCTATTCCGCTATTTAATCAAAAACCTTTGGGGATCAGTTAAATTGGGGGATAGTCTGTGTTGGTACGTGTGAGAGAGATCCACCTTTCCAAGTTGTTGGGGTTCATCTCATACTTCTGAAGGTTTGAGGGTGCTGCCTGTTCCATACTCCCCCTACTCCTAGCCTTTTAGGGGTACAAACAATAGTAATTGGGGCCTAGTGTGGTTGTGTACGTGTGATATACATACACTTTTTTGGGATCATATTTTCTATTCCGCTATTTAATCAAAAACCTTTGGGGATCAGTTAAATTGGGGGATAGTCTGTGTTGGTACGTGTGAGAGAGATCCACCTTTCCAAGTTGTTGGGGTTCATCTCATACTTCTGAAGGTTTGAGGGTGCTGCCTGTTCCATACCCCCCCTACTCCTAGCCTTTTAGGGGTACAAACAATAGTAATTGGGGCCTAGTGTGGTTGTGTACGTGTGATATACATACACTTTTTTGGGATCATATTTTCTATTCCGCTATTTAATCAAAAACCTTTGGGGATCAGTTAAATTGGGGGATAGTCTGTGTTGGTACGTGTGAGAGAGATCCACCTTTCCAAGTTGTTGAGGTTCATCTCATACTTCTGAAGGTTTGAGGGTGCTGCCTGTTCCATACTCCCCCTACTCCTAGCCTTTTAGGGGTACAAACAATAGTAATTGGGGCCTAGTGTGGTTGTGTACGTGTGATATACATACACTTTTTTGGGATCATATTTTCTATTCCGCTATTTAATCAAAAACCTTTGGGGATCAGTTAAATTGGGGGATAGTCTGTGTTGGTACGTGTGAGAGAGATCCACCTTTCCAAGTTGTTGGGGTTCATCTCATACTTCTGAAGGTTTGAGGGTGCTGCCTGTTCCATACTCCCCCTACTCCTAGCCTTTTAGGGGTACAAACAATAGTAATTGGGGCCTAGTGTGGTTGTGTACGTGTGATATACATACACTTTTTTGGGATCATATTTTCTATTCCGCTATTTAATCAAAAACCTTTGGGGATCAGTTAAATTGGGGGATAGTCTGTGTTGGTACGTGTGAGAGAGATCCACCTTTCCAAGTTGTTGGGGTTCATCTCATACTTCTGAAGGTTTGAGGGTGCTGCCTGTTCCATACCCCCCCTACTCCTAGCCTTTTAGGGGTACAAACAATAGTAATTGGGGCCTAGTGTGGTTGTGTACGTGTGATATACATACACTTTTTTGGGATCATATTTTCTATTCCGCTATTTAATCAAAAACCTTTGGGGATCAGTTAAATTGGGGGATAGTCTGTGTTGGTACGTGTGAGAGAGATCCACCTTTCCAAGTTGTTGGGGTTCATCTCATACTTCTGAAGGTTTGAGGGTGCTGCCTGTTCCATACTCCCCCTACTCCTAGCCTTTTAGGGGTACAAACAATAGTAATTGGGGCCTAGTGTGGTTGTGTACGTGTGATATACATACACTTTTTTGGGATCATATTTTCTATTCCGCTATTTAATCAAAAACCTTTGGGGATCAGTTAAATTGGGGGATAGTCTGTGTTGGTACGTGTGAGAGAGATCCACCTTTCCAAGTTGTTGGGGTTCATCTCATACTTCTGAAGGTTTGAGGGTGCTGCCTGTTCCATACTCCCCCTACTCCTAGCCTTTTAGGGGTACAAACAATAGTAATTGGGGCCTAGTGTGGTTGTGTACGTGTGATATACATACACTTTTTTGGGATCATATTTTCTATTCCGCTATTTAATCAAAAACCTTTGGGGATCAGTTAAATTGGGGGATAGTCTGTGTTGGTACGTGTGAGAGAGATCCACCTTTCCAAGTTGTTGGGGTTCATCTCATACTTCTGAAGGTTTGAGGGTGCTGCCTGTTCCATACCCCCCCTACTCCTAGCCTTTTAGGGGTACAAACAATAGTAATTGGGGCCTAGTGTGGTTGTGTACGTGTGATATACATACACTTTTTTGGGATCATATTTTCTATTCCGCTATTTAATCAAAAACCTTTGGGGATCAGTTAAATTGGGGGATAGTCTGTGTTGGTACGTGTGAGAGAGATCCACCTTTCCAAGTTGTTGAGGTTCATCTCATACTTCTGAAGGTTTGAGGGTGCTGCCTGTTCCATACTCCCCCTACTCCTAGCCTTTTAGGGGTACAAACAATAGTAATTGGGGCCTAGTGTGGTTGTGTACGTGTGATATACATACACTTTTTTGGGATCATATTTTCTATTCCGCTATTTAATCAAAAACCTTTGGGGATCAGTTAAATTGGGGGATAGTCTGTGTTGGTACGTGTGAGAGAGATCCACCTTTCCAAGTTGTTGGGGTTCATCTCATACTTCTGAAGGTTTGAGGGTGCTGCCTGTTCCATACTCCCCCTACTCCTAGCCTTTTAGGGGTACAAACAATAGTAATTGGGGCCTAGTGTGGTTGTGTACGTGTGATATACATACACTTTTTTGGGATCATATTTTCTATTCCGCTATTTAATCAAAAACCTTTGGGGATCAGTTAAATTGGGGGATAGTCTGTGTTGGTACGTGTGAGAGAGATCCACCTTTCCAAGTTGTTGGGGTTCATCTCATACTTCTGAAGGTTTGAGGGTGCTGCCTGTTCCATACCCCCCCTACTCCTAGCCTTTTAGGGGTACAAACAATAGTAATTGGGGCCTAGTGTGGTTGTGTACGTGTGATATACATACACTTTTTTGGGATCATATTTTCTATTCCGCTATTTAATCAAAAACCTTTGGGGATCAGTTAAATTGGGGGATAGTCTGTGTTGGTACGTGTGAGAGAGATCCACCTTTCCAAGTTGTTGAGGTTCATCTCATACTTCTGAAGGTTTGAGGGTGCTGCCTGTTCCATACTCCCCCTACTCCTAGCCTTTTAGGGGTACAAACAATAGTAATTGGGGCCTAGTGTGGTTGTGTACGTGTGATATACATACACTTTTTTGGGATCATATTTTCTATTCCGCTATTTAATCAAAAACCTTTGGGGATCAGTTAAATTGGGGGATAGTCTGTGTTGGTACGTGTGAGAGAGATCCACCTTTCCAAGTTGTTGGGGTTCATCTCATACTTCTGAAGGTTTGAGGGTGCTGCCTGTTCCATACTCCCCCTACTCCTAGCCTTTTAGGGGTACAAACAATAGTAATTGGGGCCTAGTGTGGTTGTGTACGTGTGATATACATACACTTTTTTGGGATCATATTTTCTATTCCGCTATTTAATCAAAAACCTTTGGGGATCAGTTAAATTGGGGGATAGTCTGTGTTGGTACGTGTGAGAGAGATCCACCTTTCCAAGTTGTTGGGGTTCATCTCATACTTCTGAAGGTTTGAGGGTGCTGCCTGTTCCATACTCCCCCTACTCCTAGCCTTTTAGGGGTACAAACAATAGTAATTGGGGCCTAGTGTGGTTGTGTACGTGTGATATACATACACTTTTTTGGGATCATATTTTCTATTCCGCTATTTAATCAAAAACCTTTGGGGATCAGTTAAATTGGGGGATAGTCTGTGTTGGTACGTGTGAGAGAGATCCACCTTTCCAAGTTGTTGGGGTTCATCTCATACTTCTGAAGGTTTGAGGGTGCTGCCTGTTCCATACCCCCCCTACTCCTAGCCTTTTAGGGGTACAAACAATAGTAATTGGGGCCTAGTGTGGTTGTGTACGTGTGATATACATACACTTTTTTGGGATCATATTTTCTATTCCGCTATTTAATCAAAAACCTTTGGGGATCAGTTAAATTGGGGGATAGTCTGTGTTGGTACGTGTGAGAGAGATCCACCTTTCCAAGTTGTTGAGGTTCATCTCATACTTCTGAAGGTTTGAGGGTGCTGCCTGTTCCATACTCCCCCTACTCCTAGCCTTTTAGGGGTACAAACAATAGTAATTGGGGCCTAGTGTGGTTGTGTACGTGTGATATACATACACTTTTTTGGGATCATATTTTCTATTCCGCTATTTAATCAAAAACCTTTGGGGATCAGTTAAATTGGGGGATAGTCTGTGTTGGTACGTGTGAGAGAGATCCACCTTTCCAAGTTGTTGGGGTTCATCTCATACTTCTGAAGGTTTGAGGGTGCTGCCTGTTCCATACTCCCCCTACTCCTAGCCTTTTAGGGGTACAAACAATAGTAATTGGGGCCTAGTGTGGTTGTGTACGTGTGATATACATACACTTTTTTGGGATCATATTTTCTATTCCGCTATTTAATCAAAAACCTTTGGGGATCAGTTAAATTGGGGGATAGTCTGTGTTGGTACGTGTGAGAGAGATCCACCTTTCCAAGTTGTTGGGGTTCATCTCATACTTCTGAAGGTTTGAGGGTGCTGCCTGTTCCATACTCCCCCTACTCCTAGCCTTTTAGGGGTACAAACAATAGTAATTGGGGCCTAGTGTGGTTGTGTACGTGTGATATACATACACTTTTTTTGGATCATATTTTCTATTCCGCTATTTAATCAAAAACCTTTGGGGATCAGTTAAATTGGGGGATAGTCTGTGTTGGTACGTGTGAGAGAGATCCACCTTTCCAAGTTGTTGGGGTTCATCTCATACTTCTGAAGGTTTGAGGGTGCTGTCTGTTCCATACTCCCCCTACTCCTAGCCTTTTAGGGGTACAAACAATAGTAATTGGGGCCTAGTGTGGTTGTGTACGTGCGAGATACATACACTTTTTTTGATCATATTTCCTATTCCGCTATTCAATAAAAACCTTTGAGGATCAATTGAATTGCGGGATAGTCTGTGTCGGTACGTGTGAGAGAGATCCACCTTTCCAAGTTGTTGGGGTTCATCTCATACTTCTGAAGGTTTGAGGGTGCTGCCTGTTCCATACCCCCCCTACTCCTCATCTAGCCTTTTAGGGGTACAAACAATAGTAATTGGGGCCTAGTGTGGTTGTGTACGTGCGAGATACATACACTTTTTTTGATCATATTTCCTATTCCGCTATTCAATAAAAACCTTTGAGGATCAATTGAATTGCGGGATAGTCTGTGTCGGTACGTGTGAGAGAGATCCACCTTTCCAAGTTGTTGGGGTTCATCTCATACTTCTGAAGGTTTGAGGGTGCTGCCTGTTCCATACTCCCCCTACTCCTAGCCTTTTAGGGGTACAAACAATAGTAATTGGGGCCTAGTGTGGTTGTGTACGTGTGATATACATACACTTTTTTTGGATCATATTTTCTATTCCGCTATTCAATAAAAACCTTTCTAGGGCAAGATCTTAAATTACAGAAATATGAGGAGACCGTCAAATAAGGGCCGTGGCCTGGGTCGTGGTGCTGCTGGTAGAGCTCCTGTTGCAAGGAGAGGACATGGTCGATCTGTGCCAGCTACACGCACAAGTGAAACACCTTCCTCAAGTGTGAGTAGGCGACAGAACCTGCATCAGTATTTGGTAGGGCATCAAACGCCCCTAGAAGTGATGAGGCCAGAACAAGTTGAGGCGATAGTAGATTGGTTTGCTGCTGACAGTGCCTCCAGTTCCTTCACATTGTCTCCCACCCAGTCTACTGCAGAAAGGTCAGAGTTGGCACCTGCAGCCAATGTCCAACCGTCTTTCACCTCACCCCCTTGCAAATCAGGCCAGCAGTCTGAGCCCCAAGCCATACAGCAGTCTCTTATTCTTTTTGAGGACTCTGTCAGCAGGGTTTCCCAGGGCCATCCACCTAGCCCTGCCCCAGAAGTGGAAGAGATTGAGTGCAGCGATGCCCAACCACTTATTTCTCAAGATGAGTACATGCAAGGATCATCGCAGCACGTCTCCGATGATGACGAAACGCAGGTGCCAACTGCTGCGGCGTTCAGCATTGTGGAGACCGACAAGGAGGGCAGGGGTGAAGACTGGGTGGAAGATGATGTGGAGGACGATGAGGTCCTCGACCCCACATGGAATGAACGTCATGCAGGTGAACTGAGTAGTTTGGAGGAAGAGGCGGTGGTCGCACAGAGCCACCAGCACAGCAGAAGAGGGAGCAGGGTGCAGAAGCGGAGCGGCCGTGCCCTAGACACTACGCCCGCTACTGCCCAACGCAGCAAGGGAACGAGCGCACCAAAGTCAGCTCAAAGGAGTTCTCTAGCGTGGAAGTTCTTTAGAAAATGTGCTGATGACAGGACACGAGTGGTTTGCACCCTGTGCAATCAGAGCTTGAAGCGAGGCATGAACCTTCTCAACCTGAGCACAACCTGCATGATCAGGCATCTAAGTGCAAAGCACGAGCTGCAGTGGAGTACACACCTTCAAAACCAAGAAACGTCTCTGGCTCATCCTGCTTCCTCTTCTGCTGCAGTCTCGGCCGCTCCAGCCACATCTGTAGTGATACCGGCACCTGCCACCCCGCAAACAGACGATCTGTCAGCAACACCACCACCTGGGTCACCAACAACCATCTCCACAATGTCCCGTGGAAGCGTTCAGCTTTCCATCTCCCAAACACTTGAGAGGAAGAGGAAGTACCCCCCTACCCACCCGCGATCCCTGGCCCTGAATGCCAGCATTTCAAAATTATTGGCCTTTGAAATGCTGTCATTCCGTCTGGTGGAGACGCACAGTTTTAAAAACCTTATGTCGGTGGCTGTCCCACAGTACGTCGTGCCCAGCCGCCACTACTTTTCCAGGCAAGCCATCCCTTCCCTGCACAACCAAGTGGGGGAAAAAATCAGGTGTGCACTGCGCAACGCCATCTGTGCCAAGGTCCACCTAACTACGGATACGTGGACCAGTAAGCACGGTCAGGGGCGTTATATCTCCCTAACGGCACACTGGGTAAATGCAGTGGCGGATGGGCCTGAGGCGGATAGCAATTTGGCGCATGTCCTTCCACCACCGAGGATTGCAGGGCGCTTCAGTTTGCCTCCTGTTCCTAACTCCTCCTACTCCGCTTCCTCATCCTCTACCGCCTCCTCATCCGGACAGCGTAACACCTTCACCACCAACTTCAGCACGGCCAGGGGTAAACGACAGCAGGCAGTTTTACAACTTGCCTGTTTGGGGGACAAACCACACACCGCGCAGGAGTTGTGGAGGAGCATGGAACAGCAGACAAATGAGTGGTTGCTGCCAGCGAGCCTCAAGCCCGGCCTGGTGGTGTGCGATAACGGGCGAAATCTCATAGCAGCTCTGGGCCTAGCCGGTTTGACGCACATCCCTTGCCTGGCGCATGTGCTGAATTTGGTGGTGCAGAGGTTCCTTAAAAACTACCCCGATATGTCAGAGCTGCTGCAGAAAGTGCGGGCCGTTTGTGCGCACTTTCGGCGTTCTCACCCTGCTGCTGCTCGCCTGGCAGCGCTGCAGCGTAACTTCGGCCTTCCCGCTCACCGCCTCATATGTGACGTGCCCACAAGGTGGAACTCCACCTTGCACATGCTGGAAAGACTGTGCGAGCAGCAGCAGGCCATAGTGGAGTTTCAGCTGCAGCACGCACGCGTGAGTCGCTCTGCGGAACAGCACCACTTCACCACCAATAACTGGGCCTCCATGCGAGACCTGTGTGCCTTGTTGCGCTGTTTTGAGTACTCCACCAACATGGCCAGTGGCAATGACGCCGTTCTCAGCTTAACTATCCCACTTCTATGCCTCCTTGAAAAAACAATTCGGGCGATGATGGAAGAGGATGTGGCACAGGATGAGGAGGAGGAGGAGGATGAAGAGGTAACATTTCCAAGGCTTTCAGGGCAGTCATTCGCAAGGGGCTCCGAGGGTGGGTTCCTGCACACGCAAACGCCAGGGACGCAATTGTCCAGCAGGGGCACAGTTCTGGAGGATGAGGAGGATGAGGAGGAGGAGGAGCTGGAGGAGGAGATGGAACCATGTTCACAGCAGGGTGGCACCCAGGCCAGCTCATGGCCATCACTGGTGCGTGGCTGGGGGGATACAGAGGACACGGACCATACACCTCCCACAGAGGACAGCCTTTCGTTGCCTCTGGGCAGCCTGGCACACATGAGCGATTACATGCTGCAGTGTCTCCACAACGACCGCCGAGTTGCCCACATTCTAACTTGTGCTGATTACTGGGTGGCCACGCTGCTGGATCCCCGTTACAAGGACAACGTACCGTCCTTAATTCACTCACTGGAGCGCGATCGCAAGATGCGCGAGTACAAGCGCACGCTGGTAGACGCCATGCTGCTGGCATTCCCATCTGACAGCGGGGCCACAGTGGAAGCACAAGGCAGAGGAGGAGGAGGAGGAGGTCGCCAACGCAACCAGGGCACCGCCAGCACCTCAGAAGGCAGGGTTAGCATGGCCGAAATGTGGAAAAGCTTTGTCAGCACGCCACAACAAACAGCAGCACCAGCAGCTCAGATGGAACGTCTTAGCAGGAGGCAGCATTTTACCAACATGGTGGAGCAGTATGTGTGCACACGCCTACATGTAGTGAATGACGGGTCTGCCCCCTTCAACTTCTGGGTCTCCAAATTGGGCACATGGCCTGAGCTTGCCCTTTACGCCTTGGAGGTGCTGGCGTGCCCTGCAGCCAGTGTATTATCTGAACGGGTATTTAGCACGGCTGGGGGCGTTATAACAGACAAGCGCAGCCGCCTGTCCAGAGACAATGTGGACAAGCTCACGTTCATTAAAATGAACCAGGCATGGATCCCACGGGACTTTTCCGTACCTTGTGCAGAATAGCAATGGATACCGACCTTACCCACCCATTGTTCCATTTTTGCTCTTTCTCACTCTTTTGGGGTGTACCCTCATTTAAAATTTGTGAAAAGAAGCAGTGTTGGCTACCTCGTCCTCCTCCTCAGGGCCAGATTAATGTAGGGGCTATTGGAGCTGCAGCTCCAGGCCCCTACCTTTTATATAGGCCCCCGGGTTGGCCATATTCACTGTTACCGCTCTTCTGTCACTTGTAAACACAGAAGTCTAGCTTCTATGCTCACTTCCCCAGGCAGCACCCTCAGAACCTCCCCACACAGCGCGAAGGCCGGACAAGGAGGGACAGTTGGCGATGCATGGATGTGTTTATGGGCTTCAGAGACAGCATCCCATGTTGAATTAGGCATGCATGGCTGCACCCTTCCTCCTCTGGGTGCATGGCAAGGCACGGCCCTAAGGCCCTTCAAAATCCTCAGCACCAAGCCCATGATGCTGTTAATCCGGCCCTGGTCCTCCTCCACCGCCGCTTCCACCTACACCGCCCATAGGTGTGCGCAGCCTATTGCATTAAGGTGTGCACCCCAAAGTTGAAATACACATGCATGTGTTTGCCAGCAGGGAGAGTAATGTATCGGGGCCATGTACCTGTAGGCAAGGAGAAATAGAGCAGAGCAGGTCCCAGGGAGATCTTTCCCATCTCCTCACTGGCAATGCTATGTGCCCTAGGTGATTAGGGTGTGCCCAGGCACACCCAGCACACCCTGTGCGCACGCCTATGTCACCGCCACATCCACCACCACCTCAACCTCCCTCCTACTCCATATGGGCCTCGTCCTTCAGAGATGAAGAAGAACATTGTTTTATTTTTCTGTTTTTTTTTGTTGTTTTAAGTTATTTCCCTATCCACATTTGTTTGCAGAGCACTTGCCATGCTCTTAATTACGTTTTGCTGCCATTTGCAGCACTCTAGCCCTTTCCTTTGGTGTTTTAGAGCCATTTTAGTGCCTTAAAGTTCGGGTCCCCATTGACTTCAATGGGGTTCGGTGTCCGGGAAAAGTTCGGTAAAAGTCCGGGACACGGACCCGGACTTTTTTTTAAAGTTCGGCCGAACCCGTCGAACACGGACATCTAGGTGTCCGCTCAACCCTACTTTTGACAAGAAAGCCCCCTCAGGCAAAAAATGACACTTTATGTATCCCGGCACTAGCATGGATGATCTCTCTACTTCTCCTCAAGCCACCATATATTCCCTGCCTCAGTAAATGAGGCAAATGAACATAAGGAAAGGTAGGGACATCTCATTGGGCAACATCCATTGAAAACATTTTTTATTAAAGATATATACTGACAAGAAAGCAGATAACAGAGGCATATGGATCTTAACAGTATCCGTCGTCTCGGATGTGTTGACATCACCACTACTCCTACCTCCTGATGTACGTTTCTTCCTAATGAACATTGTAATTGGGGCGGCTATCCGTATACCTCAAACTCAGTCTATCCAAAACAAATATTTCTACCCCTACATGCCCCTTCTCCTGACTTCTGTTTTCAGATTGATGGCACAACTATCAGTCTATCCAGAGTACAATGTGTAATCTTGGACTCTGAACCCTCCTTTTAGCCCCACTTCCAATAACTGTCCAGATCCTTCAGCCTCAACCTCTGTACCATCTCCAAAATATGCCCCTTCTATGCCAAGGTACTTTGACCAGCAACTTATGACCTGCTTGCAAGGTCAAGAGCCTGAACTTCCCTACCTGGCCTGCTTCCTGTGCCATCCTTTTGCTCAGTAAGGCCACCCATAGCAGCAATGGGCCAATATGGAGAAATAGAAGGATGGATGGGATCCAAATATTCGACTATCAGAACACAAAGGGGCTCCAAATTCACTCAAAAGGAAAATCAAGTTGACATGCTGGTGATTTTTTACCTTCAAGAACACTTTATCACTGGAGAAATCAGTGCACACATACATATTTCACATTTTTCTGAGGTGCCACAAGCAAAAATATTTAATATAATGCATGAATATAATGGACAAACACATTTGAGTGTAACTGAGCAAAAAATGTAATTCAAGAAATATTAAATCTTTTTTATGAAAGTCCTCTCTTCAGAGTATAAGATAATCAATAACCCCAGCATCAATTAAATCAGTTTATATCAATGAATCCATGACTGAGAATAATCTTGCCAATGCAAGAGTGAAGGACAATCCTGCCAGCTCAGTTCAAGCCATTAATAAAAATGTACAGACTAACAATACTAGATCAATATGGGGCATTGGCCCTGATAAGCCTACATTTGCCTGGGTAGTAGGCTCTGCCCCAGGTAACGCCACCAAGCCAGGGCAGCAGTTTGCGAGGGACTTGGCTTCCATATGGACTCTTCCTCCATAAGCTAGTACTTTGAGCACCCCAGGATCAGGTCTTGCATCTCTGGCATTTGCCCAGGGTTTGAGACGCAATGTGGTCATGCTTAGATGAGAAGGTGGAGTTATCTCCCCAGAAACATGTATGGTAGTTGACCTGATTATGGGGATGGTTGTTAGAGCAAATGACCTATATTCATGTAGCTGGAAGCCGGGAGTACACTATCAGCTTCACCGAACCAGAAAGTCTTCATCTGTTTTTTGAATGATACGAGGCTCAGTGTAAGACAAGACCCAAATGGGAAGGTCTGGCACTGGTCGGTGTCTCACAGAGAACAATAGAAAAGATGAACATCCTCCTCAGTGTTGATAGTATGATAGTGTTATGGCTTAAGACCTAGATGTCTAGGTGAGGCATTATGGGGAATTGTTGACAAAACCTGTTAAAATCCTTTATGATCATAACATCTTGACCTGGTGGTTGGTCTGGAACATGTCAGGTTGGCCAGGGACGGGAATGTCATCTGTAGGGTTGAGCGAACACGGACTGTATTATTCGTGTTCGTACCGAATAGTTGGATTTTTGTTACCCGAACACGGACCCGAAAACTTTACTGTATGTTTGGGTAAAAATCCGTGTTCGGTCATTTTATTTCCGGGTTTTGCATGCATTGGCGCGCTTTTCATGGCGGGCTTTCAACAGCCAATCAACAAGCGTTTAACTGGTGTGCCTAAGCCATCCCAGCCATGCCTACAAATGTATTAGTAGCTGTGATTGGCCGTCTGAAGCATGTGACCAAGTCTTTATAAGTTCGAGGCAGCGCCGCTGCGGCGTCATTCTGCTGTGTACTAGTTCAGGGACAGAGCACACATACGTGCTGGCTGCTGATTAGGGACAGACAGGCAGGCAAAACTCATTTGTGTCCGCATAGAATTGAGGGACAGGTCGGAGTGTGTTAGGCAGGGCGAGTTGTAGGCATTTTAGGGAGAGAGTCTGCTGATTTTTAGGGTCAGTTTTCTACGATCAATTTTGCTGTGAGGGAGGGGTTTGCAGTGACCGATCTACGATCTTATCAATCCTTTTAGGGAGAGAGTCTGCTGATTTTTAGGGTCAGTGTGTTCTACAAACTACAATCGATATTGCTGTGTGGGGTGGGGTTTGCAGTGACCGATCTACGATCTTATCAATCCTTTTAGGGAGAGAGTCTGCTGATTTTTAGGGTCAGTGTGTTCTACAAACTACAATCGATATTGCTGTGTGGGGTGGGGTTTGCAGTGACCGATCTACGATCTTATCAATCCTTTTAGGGAGAGAGTCTGCTGATTTTTAGGGTCAGTGTGTTCTACAAACTACAATCGATATTGCTGTGTGGGGTGGGGTTTGCAGTGACCGATCTACGATCTTATCAATTATTCATAAATGATCTGGAGGAGGGGATATCGAGTACAATCTCAGTATTTGCAGATGATACTAAATTAGGCATGCCAATATCTTCTATGCAGGATGTGGAAACCTTGCAAGCGGACCTGAACAAAATAACGGAGTGGGCAACTACATGGCAGATGAGATTTAATGTTGAAAAATGTAAAGTAATGCACTTGGGGGCCAGAAACCAGAAAGCAAGCTACTCGCTAGGGGGGGAACCTCTGGGTGAGTCTAGGATGGAAAAGGACTTAGGAGTACTGGTAGACAACAGGCTTGGCAGTGGCATGCAATGCCAGGCCGCCGCAAGCAAAGCCAACAGAATACTGGGATGTATAAAAAAGGGGATTCACTCCAGAAATAAAGAGATTATTCTCCCGCTCTACAAGACTCTGGTCCGGCCACATCTGGAGTATGCTGTCCAGTTCTGGGCACCGGTCCTCAGAAAGGATGTGCTGGAACTGGAGAAAGTCCAGAGAAGGGCAACAAAAATAATTAGGGGGATGGAGGACATCAGCTATGAAGAAAGACTACAAGCCCTGAACTTATTCTCTCTGGAGAAGAGACGATTGAGGGGGGATATGATATCAATGTACAAATACTGTACTGGCGACCCGAGCATAAGGAACAAACTATTCAGAGAAAGGAGATACAATAAGACACGTGGCCACTCACTAAAACTAGAGGAAAGGCGGTTTAACCTTAAAGTGCGTAAGGGGTTCTTCACTGTAAGAGCGGTAAGGATGTGGAATTCTCTTCCACAAGCAGTCGTATCAGCAGGGAGCATTGATAGTTTCAAAAAACTGTTAGATGGACACCTTAAAGACCACAACATACAGGGGTATACAATGTACGGCTAAAAGCAAACACACACACACATCATAGGTTGAACTGGATGGACTGATGTCTTTTTCAACCTCACTAACTATGTAACTATGTAACTATGTAGGGAGAGAGTCTGCTGATTTTTAGGGTCAGTGTGTTCTACAAACTACAATCGATATTGCTGTGTGGGGTGGGGTTTGCAGTGACCGATCTACGATCTTATCAATCCTTTTAGGGAGAGAGTCTGCTGATTTTTAGGGTCAGTGTGTTCTACAAACTACAATCGATATTGCTGTGTGGGGTGGGATAGGAGATAGGCAGGTGTCAGTGGTCCACATCCATTTTGCTGTGTGTGGGGTGCAGTGAACACAATCTTTTTGGGGTGCAGTGAACACAATCTTTTTGGGGTGCAGTAAACACAATCTTTTTTGCCCACTGAGGAGGAGGGAGAAAAGTATTTTTCTATCAGGCACTGTGTGCAGCGTTTTTCCTTCAGCTGTGCTGTGCTGACTGATCATACACTGCTGTGTTCAGTTCACATGTGCTATTATTGAGTGGTTTCAAAAATCTGACACTTTTTTTCTATTCCACTATTCAACATACAGCCTTGGGTTAAAAAAAATTAAATTGTGGCCTGCAGCAGAGCTGAATGATATTTGGGGTTTTTGGGGTTCATCTCATACTTCTGAAGATTCGAGGGTGCTGTCTGTTCCAAACTCCTCCTACTCCTCATCCAGCCTTTTAGGGGTACAAACTATAGTAATTGGGGCCTAGTGTGCTTCTGTACGTATGAGATACATACACTTTTTTTGATCATATTTTCTATTCCGCTATTCAATAAAAACCTTTGGGGATCAGTTAAATTGCGGTATAGTCTGTGTTGGTACGTGTGAGATCCACCTTTCCAAGTTTTTGGGGATTACCTAATACTTCTGAAGATTTGAGGGTGCTGCCTGTTCCATACTCCTCCTACTCCTCATCCAGCCTTTTAGGGGTACAAACAATAGTAATTGGGGCCTAGTGTGCTTCTGTACGTGTGAGATACATACACTTTTTTTGATCATATTTCCTATTCCGCTATTCAATAAAAACCTTTGGGGATCAATTAAATTGCGGGATAGTCTGTGTTGGTACGTGTGAGATCCACCTTTCCAAGTTTTTGGGGTTCATCTCATACTTCTGAAGATTTGAGGGTGCTGCCTGTTCCATACTCCTCCTACTCCTCATCCAGCCTTTTAGGGGTACAAACAATAGTAATTGGGGCCTAGTGTGCTTCTGTACGTGTGAGATACATACACTTTTTTTGATCATATTTTCTATTCCGCTATTCAATAAAAACCTTTGGGGATCAGTTAAATTGCGGGATAATCTGTGTTGGTACGTGTGAGATCCACCTTTCCAAGTTTTTGGGGTTCATCTCATACTTCTGAAGATTTGAGGGTGCTGCCTGTTCCATACTCCTCCTACTCCTCATCCAGCCTTTTAGGGGTACAAACAATAGTAATTGGGGCCTAGTGTGCTTCTGTACGTGTGAGATACATACACTTTTTTGGATCATATTTCCTATTCCGCTATTCAATAAAAACCTTTGGGGATCAGTTAAATTGCGGGATAATCTGTGTTGGTACGTGTGAGATCCACCTTTCCAAGTTTTTGGGGTTCATCTCATACTTCTGAAGATTTGAGGGTGCCTGTTCCATACTCCTCCTACTCCTCATCCAGCCTTTTAGGGGTACAAACAATAGTAATTGAGGCCTAGTGTGCTTCTGTACGTGTGAGATACATACACTTTTTTTGATCATATTTCCTATTCCGCTATTCAATAAAAACCTTTGGGGATCAGTTAAATTGCGGGATAGTCTGTGTTGGTACGTGTGAGATCCACCTTTCCAAGTTTTTGGGGTTCATCTCATACTTCTGAAGATTTGAGGGTGCTGCCTGTTCCATACTCCTCCTACTCCTCATCCAGCCTTTTAGGGGTACAAACAATAGTAATTGGGGCCTAGTGTGCTTCTGTACGTGTGAGATACATACACTTTTTTTGATCATATTTCCTATTCCGCTATTCAATAAAAACCTTTGGGGATCAATTAAATTGTGGGATAGTCTGTGTTGGTACGTGTGAGATCCACCTTTCCAAGTTTTTGTGGTTCATCTCATACTTCTGAAGATTTGAGGGTGCTGCCTGTTCCATACTCCTCCTACTCCTCATCCAGCCTTTTAGGGGTACAAACAATAGTAATTGGGGCCTAATGTGCTTCTGTACGTGTGAGATACATACACTTTTTTGATCATATTTCCTATTCCGCTATTCAATAAAAACCTTTGGGGATCAATTAAATTGCGGGATAGTCTGTGTTGGTACGTGTGAGATCCACCTTTCCAAGTTTTTGGGGTTCATCTCATACTTCTGAAGATTTGAGGGTGCTGCCTGTTCCATACTCCTCCTACTCCTCATCCAGCCTTTTAGGGGTACAAACAATAGTAATTGGGGCCTAGTGTGCTTCTGTACGTGTGAGATACATACACTTTTTTTGATCATATTTTCTATTCCGCTATTCAATAAAAACCTTTGGGGATCAGTTAAATTGCGGGATAGTCTGCGTTGGTACGTGTGAGATCCACCTTTCCAAGTTTTTGGGGTTCATCTCATACTTCTGAAGATTTGAGGGTGCTGCCTGTTCCAAACTCCTCCTACTCCTCATCCTGCCTTTAGGGGTACAAACAATAGTAATTGGGGCCTAGTGTGCTTCTGTACGTGTGAGATACATAGCCTTTTTTTGATCATATCTCCTATTCCGCTATTCAATAAAAACCTTTGGGGATCAATTAAATTGCAGGATAGTCTGTGTTGGTACGTGTGAGATCCACCTTTCCAAGTTTTTTGGGGTTCATCTCATACTTCTGAAGATTTGAGGGTGCTGCCTGTTCCATACTCCTCCTACTCCTCATCCAGCCTTTTAGGGGTACAAACAATAGTAATTGGGGCCTAGTGTGCTTCTGTACGTGTGAGATACATACACTTTTTTGGATCATATTTCCTATTCCGCTATTCAATAAAAACCTTTGGGGATCAATTAAATTGCGGGATAGTCTGTGTTGGTACGTGTGAGATCCACCTTTCAAAGTTTTTGGGGTTCATCTCACACTTCTGAAGATTTGAGGGTGCTGCCTGTTCCATACTCCTCCTACTCCTCATCCAGCCTTTTAGAGGTACAAACAATAGTAATTGGGGCCTAGTGTGCTTCTGTACGTGTGAGATACATACACTTTTTTGGATCATATTTCCTATTCCGCTATTCAATAAAAAACCTTTGGGAATCAATTAAATTGCGGGATAGTCTGTGTTGGTACGTGTGAGATCCACCTTTCCAAGTTTTTGGGGTTCATCCCATACTTCTGAAGATTTGAGGGTGCTGCCTGTTCCATACTCCTCCTACTCCTCATCCATCCTTTTAGGGGTACAAACAATAGTAATTGGGGCCTAGTGTGCTTCTGTACGTGTGAGATACATACACTTTTTTTGATCATATTTTCTATTCCGCTATTCAATAAAAACCTTTGGGGATCAGTTAAATTGCGGGATAGTCTGCGTTGGTACGTGTGAGATCCACCTTTCCAAGTTTTTGGGGTTCATCTCATACTTCTGAAGATTTGAGGGTGCTGCCTGTTCCAAACTCCTCCTACTCCTCATCCTGCCTTTAGGGGTACAAACAATAGTAATTGGGGCCTAGTGTGCTTCTGTACGTGTGAGATACATACCCTTTTTTTGATCATATCTCCTATTCCGCTATTCAATAAAAACCTTTGGGGATCAATTAAATTGCGGGATAGTCTGTGTTGGTACGTGTGAGATCCACCTTTCCAAGTTTTTTGGGGTTCATCTCATACTTCTGAAGATTTGAGGGTGCTGCCTGTTCCATACTCCTCCTACTCCTCATCCAGCCTTTTAGGGGTACAAACAATAGTAATTGGGGCCTAGTGTGCTTCTGTACGTGTGAGATACATACACTTTTTTGGATCATATTTCCTATTCCGCTATTCAATAAAAACCTTTGGGGATCAATTAAATTGCGGGATAGTCTGTGTTGGTACGTGTGAGATCCACCTTTCAAAGTTTTTGGGGTTCATCTCACACTTCTGAAGATTTGAGGGTGCTGCCTGTTCCATACTCCTCCTACTCCTCATCCAGCCTTTTAGAGGTACAAACAATAGTAATTGGGGCCTAGTGTGCTTCTGTACGTGTGAGATACATACACTTTTTTGGATCATATTTCCTATTCCGCTATTCAATAAAAAACCTTTGGGAATCAATTAAATTGCGGGATAGTCTGTGTTGGTACGTGTGAGATCCACCTTTCCAAGTTTTTGGGGTTCATCTCATACTTCTGAAGATTCGAGGGTGCTGCCTGTTCCAAACTCCTCCTACTCCTCATCCAGCCTTTTAGGGGTACAAACTATAGTAATTGGGGCCTAGTGTGCTTCTGTACGTATGAGATACATACACTTTTTTTGATCATATTTTCTATTCCGCTATTCAATAAAAACCTTTGGGGATCAGTTAAATTGCGGTATAGTCTGTGTTGGTACGTGTGAGATCCACCTTTCCAAGTTTTTGGGGATTACCTAATACTTCTGAAGATTTGAGGGTGCTGCCTGTTCCATACTCCTCCTACTCCTCATCCAGCCTTTTAGGGGTACAAACAATAGTAATTGGGGCCTAGTGTGCTTCTGTACGTGTGAGATACATACACTTTTTTTGATCATATTTCCTATTCCGCTATTCAATAAAAACCTTTGGGGATCAATTAAATTGCGGGATAGTCTGTGTTGGTACGTGTGAGATCCACCTTTCCAAGTTTTTGGGGTTCATCTCATACTTCTGAAGATTTGAGGGTGCTGCCTGTTCCATACTCCTCCTACTCCTCATCCAGCCTTTTAGGGGTACAAACAATAGTAATTGGGGCCTAGTGTGCTTCTGTACGTGTGAGATACATACCCTTTTTTTGATCATATCTCCTATTCCGCTATTCAATAAAAACCTTTGGGGATCAATTAAATTGCGGGATAGTCTGTGTTGGTACGTGTGAGATCCACCTTTCCAAGTTTTTTGGGGTTCATCTCATACTTCTGAAGATTTGAGGGTGCTGCCTGTTTCATACTCCTCCTACTCCTCATCCAGCCTTTTAGGGGTACAAACAATAGTAATTGGGGCCTAGTGTGCTTCTGTACGTGTGAGATACATACACTTTTTTGGATCATATTTCCTATTCCGCTATTCAATAAAAACCTTTGGGGATCAATTAAATTGCGGGATAGTCTGTGTTGGTACGTGTGAGATCCACCTTTCAAAGTTTTTGGGGTTCATCTCACACTTCTGAAGATTTGAGGGTGCTGCCTGTTCCATACTCCTCCTACTCCTCATCCAGCCTTTTAGAGGTACAAACAATAGTAATTGGGGCCTAGTGTGCTTCTGTACGTGTGAGATACATACACTTTTTTGGATCATATTTCCTATTCCGCTATTCAATAAAAAACCTTTGGGAATCAATTAAATTGCGGGATAGTCTGTGTTGGTACGTGTGAGATCCACCTTTCCAAGTTTTTGGGGTTCATCTCATACTTCTGAAGATTCGAGGGTGCTGCCTGTTCCAAACTCCTCCTACTCCTCATCCAGCCTTTTAGGGGTACAAACTATAGTAATTGGGGCCTAGTGTGCTTCTGTACGTATGAGATACATACACTTTTTTTGATCATATTTTCTATTCCGCTATTCAATAAAAACCTTTGGGGATCAGTTAAATTGCGGTATAGTCTGTGTTGGTACGTGTGAGATCCACCTTTCCAAGTTTTTGGGGATTACCTAATACTTCTGAAGATTTGAGGGTGCTGCCTGTTCCATACTCCTCCTACTCCTCATCCAGCCTTTTAGGGGTACAAACAATAGTAATTGGGGCCTAGTGTGCTTCTGTACGTGTGAGATACATACACTTTTTTTGATCATATTTCCTATTCCGCTATTCAATAAAAACCTTTGGGGATCAATTAAATTGCGGGATAGTCTGTGTTGGTACGTGTGAGATCCACCTTTCCAAGTTTTTGGGGTTCATCTCATACTTCTGAAGATTTGAGGGTGCTGCCTGTTCCATACTCCTCCTACTCCTCATCCAGCCTTTTAGGGGTACAAACAATAGTAATTGGGGCCTAGTGTGCTTCTGTACGTGTGAGATACATACACTTTTTTTGATCATATTTTCTATTCCGCTATTCAATAAAAACCTTTGGGGATCAGTTAAATTGCGGGATAATCTGTGTTGGTACGTGTGAGATCCACCTTTCCAAGTTTTTGGGGTTCATCTCATACTTCTGAAGATTTGAGGGTGCTGCCTGTTCCATACTCCTCCTACTCCTCATCCAGCCTTTTAGGGGTACAAACAATAGTAATTGGGGCCTAGTGTGCTTCTGTACGTGTGAGATACATACACTTTTTTTGATCATATTTCCTATTCCGCTATTCAATAAAAACCTTTGGGGATCAATTAAATTGTGGGATAGTCTGTGTTGGTACGTGTGAGATCCACCTTTCCAAGTTTTTGTGGTTCATCTCATACTTCTGAAGATTTGAGGGTGCTGCCTGTTCCATACTCCTCCTACTCCTCATCCAGCCTTTTAGGGGTACAAACAATAGTAATTGGGGCCTAGTGTGCTTCTGTACGTGTGAGATACATACACTTTTTTGATCATATTTCCTATTCCGCTATTCAATAAAAACCTTTGGGGATCAATTAAATTGCGGGATAGTCTGTGTTGGTACATGTGAGATCCACCTTTCCAAGTTTTTGGGGTTCATCTCATACTTCTGAAGATTTGAGGGTGCTGCCTGTTCCATACTCCTCCTACTCCTCATCCAGCCTTTTAGGGGTACAAACAATAGTAATTGGGGCCTAGTGTGCTTCTGTACGTGTGAGATACATACACTTTTTTTGATCATATTTTCTATTCCGCTATTCAATAAAAACCTTTGGGGATCAATTAAATTGCGGGATAGTCTGTGTTGGTACGTGTGAGATCCACCTTTCCAAGTTTTTGGGGTTCATCTCATACTTCTGAAGATTTGAGGGTGCTGCCTGTTCCATACTCCTCCTACTCCTCATCCAGCCTTTTAGGGGTACAAACAATAGTAATTGGGGCCTAGTGTGCTTCTGTACGTGTGAGATACATACACTTTTTTTGATCATATTTTCTATTCCGCTATTCAATAAAAACCTTTGGGGATCAGTTAAATTGCGGGATAGTCTGCGTTGGTACGTGTGAGATCCACCTTTCCAAGTTTTTGGGGTTCATCTCATACTTCTGAAGATTTGAGGGTGCTGCCTGTTCCAAACTCCTCCTACTCCTCATCCTGCCTTTAGGGGTACAAACAATAGTAATTGGGGCCTAGTGTGCTTCTGTACGTGTGAGATACATACCCTTTTTTTGATCATATCTCCTATTCCGCTATTCAATAAAAACCTTTGGGAAACAATTAAATTGCGGGATAGTCTGTGTTGGTACGTGTGAGATCCACCTTTTCAAGTTTTTTGGGGTTCATCTCATACTTCTGAAGATTTGAGGGTGCTGCCTGTTCCATACTCCTCCTACTCCTCATCCAGCCTTTTAGGGGTACAAACAATAGTAATTGGGGCCTAGTGTGCTTCTGTACGTGTGAGATACATACACTTTTTTGGATCATATTTCCTATTCCGCTATTCAATAAAAACCTTTGGGGATCAATTAAATTGTGGGATAGTCTGTGTTGGTACGTGTGAGATCCACCTTTCAAAGTTTTTGGGGTTCATCTCACACTTCTGAAGATTTGAGGGTGCTGCCTGTTCCATACTCCTCCTACTCCTCATCCAGCCTTTTAGAGGTACAAACAATAGTAATTGGGGCCTAGTGTGCTTCTGTACGTGTGAGATACATACACTTTTTTGGATCATATTTCCTATTCCGCTATTCAATAAAAAACCTTTGGGAATCAATTAAATTGCGGGATAGTCTGTGTTGGTACGTGTGAGATCCACCTTTCCAAGTTTTTGGGGTTCATCCCATACTTCTGAAGATTTGAGGGTGCTGCCTGTTCCATACTCCTCCTACTCCTCATCCAGCCTTTTAGGGGTACAAACAATAGTAATTGGGGCCTAGTGTGCTTCTGTACGTGTGAGATACATACACTTTTTTTGATCATATTTTCTATTCCGCTATTCAATAAAAACCTTTGGGGATCAGTTAAATTGCGGGATAGTCTGCGTTGGTACGTGTGAGATCCACCTTTCCAAGTTTTTGGGGTTCATCTCATACTTCTGAAGATTTGAGGGTGCTGCCTGTTCCAAACTCCTCCTACTCCTCATCCTGCCTTTAGGGGTACAAACAATAGTAATTGGGGCCTAGTGTGCTTCTGTACGTGTGAGATACATACCCTTTTTTTGATCATATCTCCTATTCCGCTATTCAATAAAAACCTTTGGGGATCAATTAAATTGCGGGATAGTCTGTGTTGGTACGTGTGAGATCCACCTTTCCAAGTTTTTTGGGGTTCATCTCATACTTCTGAAGATTTGAGGGTGCTGCCTGTTCCATACTCCTCCTACTCCTCATCCAGCCTTTTAGGGGTACAAACAATAGTAATTGGGGCCTAGTGTGCTTCTGTACGTGTGAGATACATACACTTTTTTGGATCATATTTCCTATTCCGCTATTCAATAAAAACCTTTGGGGATCAATTAAATTGCGGGATAGTCTGTGTTGGTACGTGTGAGATCCACCTTTCAAAGTTTTTGGGGTTCATCTCACACTTCTGAAGATTTGAGGGTGCTGCCTGTTCCATACTCCTCCTACTCCTCATCCAGCCTTTTAGAGGTACAAACAATAGTAATTGGGGCCTAGTGTGCTTCTGTACGTGTGAGATACATACACTTTTTTGGATCATATTTCCTATTCCGCTATTCAATAAAAAACCTTTGGGAATCAATTAAATTGCGGGATAGTCTGTGTTGGTACGTGTGAGATCCACCTTTCCAAGTTTTTGGGGTTCATCTCATACTTCTGAAGATTCGAGGGTGCTGCCTGTTCCAAACTCCTCCTATTCCTCATCCAGCCTTTTAGGGGTACAAACTATAGTAATTGGGGCCTAGTGTGCTTCTGTACGTATGAGATACATACACTTTTTTTGATCATATTTTCTATTCCGCTATTCAATAAAAACCTTTGGGGATCAGTTAAATTGCGGTATAGTCTGTGTTGGTACGTGTGAGATCCACCTTTCCAAGTTTTTGGGGATTACCTAATACTTCTGAAGATTTGAGGGTGCTGCCTGTTCCATACTCCTCCTACTCCTCATCCAGCCTTTTAGGGGTACAAACAATAGTAATTGGGGCCTAGTGTGCTTCTGTACGTGTGAGATACATACACTTTTTTTGATCATATTTCCTATTCCGCTATTCAATAAAAACCTTTGGGGATCAATTAAATTGCGGGATAGTCTGTGTTGGTACGTGTGAGATCCACCTTTCCAAGTTTTTGGGGTTCATCTCATACTTCTGAAGATTTGAGGGTGCTGCCTGTTCCATACTCCTCCTACTCCTCATCCAGCCTTTTAGGGGTACAAACAATAGTAATTGGGGCCTAGTGTGCTTCTGTACGTGTGAGATACATACACTTTTTTTGATCATATTTTCTATTCCGCTATTCAATAAAAACCTTTGGGGATCAGTTAAATTGCGGGATAATCTGTGTTGGTACGTGTGAGATCCACCTTTCCAAGTTTTTGGGGTTCATCTCATACTTCTGAAGATTTGAGGGTGCTGCCTGTTCCATACTCCTCCTACTCCTCATCCAGCCTTTTAGGGGTACAAACAATAGTAATTGGGGCCTAGTGTGCTTCTGTACGTGTGAGATACATACACTTTTTTGGATCATATTTCCTATTCCGCTATTCAATAAAAACCTTTGGGGATCAGTTAAATTGCGGGATAATCTGTGTTGGTACGTGTGAGATCCACCTTTCCAAGTTTTTGGGGTTCATCTCATACTTCTGAAGATTTGAGGGTGCCTGTTCCATACTCCTCCTACTCCTCATCCAGCCTTTTAGGGGTACAAACAATAGTAATTGAGGCCTAGTGTGCTTCTGTACGTGTGAGATACATACACTTTTTTTGATCATATTTCCTATTCCGCTATTCAATAAAAACCTTTGGGGATCAGTTAAATTGCGGGATAGTCTGTGTTGGTACGTGTGAGATCCACCTTTCCAAGATTTTGGGGTTCATCTCATACTTCTGAAGATTTGAGGGTGCTGCCTGTTCCATACTCCTCCTACTCCTCATCCAGCCTTTTAGGGGTACAAACAATAGTAATTGGGGCCTAGTGTGCTTCTGTACGTGTGAGATACATACACTTTTTTTGATCATATTTCCTATTCCGCTATTCAATAAAAACCTTTGGGGATCAATTAAATTGTGGGATAGTCTGTGTTGGTACGTGTGAGATCCACCTTTCCAAGTTTTTGTGGTTCATCTCATACTTCTGAAGATTTGAGGGTGCTGCCTGTTCCATACTCCTCCTACTCCTCATCCAGCCTTTTAGGGGTACAAACAATAGTAATTGGGGCCTAGTGTGCTTCTGTACGTGTGAGATACATACACTTTTTTGATCATATTTCCTATTCCGCTATTCAATAAAAACCTTTGGGGATCAATTAAATTGCGGGATAGTCTGTGTTGGTACGTGTGAGATCCACCTTTCCAAGTTTTTGGGGTTCATCTCATACTTCTGAAGATTTGAGGGTGCTGCCTGTTCCATACTCCTCCTACTCCTCATCCAGCCTTTTAGGGGTACAAACAATAGTAATTGGGGCCTAGTGTGCTTCTGTACGTGTGAGATACATACACTTTTTTTGATCATATTTTCTATTCCGCTATTCAATAAAAACCTTTGGGGATCAGTTAAATTGCGGGATAGTCTGCGTTGGTACGTGTGAGATCCACCTTTCCAAGTTTTTGGGGTTCATCTCATACTTCTGAAGATTTGAGGGTGCTGCCTGTTCCAAACTCCTCCTACTCCTCATCCTGCCTTTAGGGGTACAAACAATAGTAATTGGGGCCTAGTGTGCTTCTGTACGTGTGAGATACATACCCTTTTTTTGATCATATCTCCTATTCCGCTATTCAATAAAAACCTTTGGGGATCAATTAAATTGCGGGATAGTCTGTGTTGGTACGTGTGAGATCCACCTTTCCAAGTTTTTTGGGGTTCATCTCATACTTCTGAAGATTTGAGGGTGCTGCCTGTTCCATACTCCTCCTACTCCTCATCCAGCCTTTTAGGGGTACAAACAATAGTAATTGGGGCCTAGTGTGCTTCTGTACGTGTGAGATACATACACTTTTTTGGATCATATTTCCTATTCCGCTATTCAATAAAAACCTTTGGGGATCAATTAAATTGCGGGATAGTCTGTGTTGGTACGTGTGAGATCCACCTTTCAAAGTTTTTGGGGTTCATCTCACACTTCTGAAGATTTGAGGGTGCTGCCTGTTCCATACTCCTCCTACTCCTCATCCAGCCTTTTAGAGGTACAAACAATAGTAATTGGGGCCTAGTGTGCTTCTGTACGTGTGAGATACATACACTTTTTTGGATCATATTTCCTATTCCGCTATTCAATAAAAAACCTTTGGGAATCAATTAAATTGCGGGATAGTCTGTGTTGGTACGTGTGAGATCCACCTTTCCAAGTTTTTGGGGTTCATCCCATACTTCTGAAGATTTGAGGGTGCTGCCTGTTCCATACTCCTCCTACTCCTCATCCAGCCTTTTAGGGGTACAAACAATAGTAATTGGGGCCTAGTGTGCTTCTGTACGTGTGAGATACATACACTTTTTTTGATCATATTTTCTATTCCGCTATTCAATAAAAACCTTTGGGGATCAGTTAAATTGCGGGATAGTCTGCGTTGGTACGTGTGAGATCCACCTTTCCAAGTTTTTGGGGTTCATCTCATACTTCTGAAGATTTGAGGGTGCTGCCTGTTCCAAACTCCTCCTACTCCTCATCCTGCCTTTAGGGGTACAAACAATAGTAATTGGGGCCTAGTGTGCTTCTGTACGTGTGAGATACATACCCTTTTTTTGATCATATCTCCTATTCCGCTATTCAATAAAAACCTTTGGGGATCAATTAAATTGCGGGATAGTCTGTGTTGGTACGTGTGAGATCCACCTTTCCAAGTTTTTTGGGGTTCATCTCATACTTCTGAAGATTTGAGGGTGCTGCCTGTTCCATACTCCTCCTACTCCTCATCCAGCCTTTTAGGGGTACAAACAATAGTAATTGGGGCCTAGTGTGCTTCTGTACGTGTGAGATACATACACTTTTTTGGATCATATTTCCTATTCCGCTATTCAATAAAAACCTTTGGGGATCAATTAAATTGCGGGATAGTCTGTGTTGGTACGTGTGAGATCCACCTTTCAAAGTTTTTGGGGTTCATCTCACACTTCTGAAGATTTGAGGGTGCTGCCTGTTCCATACTCCTCCTACTCCTCATCCAGCCTTTTAGAGGTACAAACAATAGTAATTGGGGCCTAGTGTGCTTCTGTACGTGTGAGATACATACACTTTTTTGGATCATATTTCCTATTCCGCTATTCAATAAAAAACCTTTGGGAATCAATTAAATTGCGGGATAGTCTGTGTTGGTACGTGTGAGATCCACCTTTCCAAGTTTTTGGGGTTCATTTCATACTTCTGAAGATTTGAGGGTGCTGCCTGTTCCATACTCCTCCTACTCCTCATCCAGCCTTTTAGGGGTACAAACAATAGTAATTGGGGCCTAGTGTGCTTCTGTACGTGTGAGATACATACACTTTTTTGGATCACATTTCCTATTCCGCTATTCAATAAAAACCTTTGGGGATCAATTAAATTGCGGGATAGTCTGTGTTGGTACATGTGAGATACACCTTTCCAATTTTTGGGGCGCATCTCATACTGCCGAGGATTTGAGGGTGCTTCAGTCTGCCTCCTGCCTGTTCCGAACTCCTCCTACTCCTCATCCTGCCTTTAGGGTACAAAAAATTGTAATCGGGGCCTAGATTGTGTTTGTACGTGTGTACATCGTTTTGTAAAATTTCTCCTATTCCGCTATTCAATATACACCCTGTTTGAGTGTAAAAAATTAAATTGCGGGATAGTCTGTACCGGTACATGTGAGATACACCCTTTTAAATTTGTTTGGCGCATCTCCTTCTACCGCCGAGGATTGCAGGGCGCTTCAGTTTTTGCTCCTGTTCCCAACTCCTCCTACTCCTCTTCCTCATCCTGCCTTTAGGGTACAAAAAATTGTAATCGGGGCCTAGATTGTGTTTGTACGTGTGAGATACACCGTTTTGTAAAATTTCTCCTATTCCGCTATTCAATATACACCCTGTTTGAGTGTAAAAAATTAAATTGCGGGATAGTCTTTACCGGTACATGTGAGATACACCTTTTTAAATTTGTTTGGCGCATCTCCTTCTACCGCCGAGGATTGCAGGGCGCTTCAGTTTTTGCTTCTGTTCCCAACTCCTCCTACTCCACTTCCTCATCCTGCCTTTAGGGTACAAAAAATTGAAATCGGGGCCTAGTCTGTGTTTGTACGTGTGAGATACACCATATTATAACATTTTTCCTATTCCGCTATTCAATATACACCCTTTTGGAGTGTAAGAAAATTAAATTACGGCATAGTCTGTATCGGTACGTGTGAGATACACCTTTTAAATTTGTTTGGCGCATCTCCTTCCACCGCCAAGGATTGCAGGGCGCTTCAGTTTGCCTCCTGTTCCCAATTCCTCCTACTCCTCTTCCTCATCCTCCCTTTAGGGTACAAAAAATTTTAGTCTGGGCCTAGTCTGTTTTTGTATGTGTGAGATACACTGTTTTTTTATCCTTTTTCCTATTCCGCTATTCAATATACACCCTTTTGGGGTAAAAAACATTAAATTGCGGCATAGTTTGCATATTTGACTGTCAGATACACCCGTGCGATACTGTTGTTGTTTTGTTCCGCTATTCAATAAACACCTTTCTAGGGCAAGATCATAAATTACAGAAATATGAGGAGACCGCCAAATAGGGGCCGTGGCCTGGGTCGTGGTGCTGCTGGTAGAGCTCCTGTTGCAAGGAGAGGACGTGGTCGATCTGTGCCAGCTACACGCACAAGTGAAACACCTTCCACAAGTGTGAGTAGGCGACAGAACCTGCAGCAGTATTTGGTAGGGCATAATGCGCCTCTAGACGTGATGAGGCCTGAAGAAGTACAGGCGATAGTAGATTGGGTTGCTGACAGTGCCTCCAGTTCCTTCACATTGTCTCCCACCAAGTCTACTGCAGAAAGGTCAGAGTTGGCACCTACAGCCAATGTCCAACCGTCTTTCACCTCACCCCCTTGGAAATCAGGCAAGCAGTCTGAGCCCCAATCCATACAGCAGTCTCTTGTTCTTTTTGAGGACTCTGTCAGCAGGGTTTCCCAGGGCCATCCACCTAGCCCTGCCCCAGAAGTGGAAGAGATTGAGTGCAGCGATGCCCAACCACTTATTTCTCAAGATGAGTACATGCAAGGTCCATCGCAGCACGTCTCCGATGATGACGAAATGCAGGTGCCAACTGCTGCGGCGTTCAGAATTGTGGAGACCGACAAGGAGGGCAGGGGTGAAGACTGGGTGGAAGATGATGTGGAGGACGATGAGGTCCTCGACCCCACATGGAATGAACGTCATGCAGGTGACCTGAGTAGTTTGGAGGAAGAGGCGGTGGTCGCACAGAGCCACCAGCACAGCAGAAGAGGGAGCAGGGTGCAGAAGCGGAGCGGACGTGCCCTAGACACTACGCCCGCTACTGCCCAACGCAGCAAGGGAACGAGCGCACCAAAGTCAGCTCAAAGGAGTTCTCTAGCGTGGAAGTTCTTTAGAAAATGTGCTGATGACAGGACACGAGTGGTTTGCACCCTGTGCAATCAGAGCCTGAAGCGAGGTATAAACCTTCTCAACCTGAGCACAACCTGCATGATCAGGCATCTAAGTGCAAAGCACGAGCTGCAGTGGAGTAGACACCTTCAAAACCAAGAAACGTCTCTGGCTCATCCTGCTTCCTCTTCTGCTGCAGTCTCGGCCGCTCCAGCCACATCTGTAGTGATACCGGCACCTGCCACCCCGCAAACAGAGGATCTGTCAGCAACACCACCACCTGGGTCACCAACCGTCTCCACAATGTCCCGTGGAAGCGTTCAGCTTTCCATCTCCCAAACACTTGAGAGGAAGAGGAAGTACCCCCCTACCCACCCGCGATCCCTGGCCCTGAATGCCAGCATTTCAAAATTCTTGGCCTTTGAAATGCTGTCATTCCGTCTGGTGGAGACGCACAGTTTTAAAAACCTTATGTCGGTGGCTGTCCCACAGTACGTCGTGCCCAGCCGCCACTACTTTTCCAGGCAAGCCATCCCTTCCCTGCACAACCAAGTGGGGGAAAAAATCAGGTGTGCACTGCGCAACGCCATCTGTGGCAAGGTCCACCTAACTACCGATACGTGGACCAGTAAGCACGATCAATGGCGTTATATCTCCCTAACGGCACACTGGGTAAATGCAGTGGTGGATGGGCCTGAGGCAGATAGCAATTTGGCGCATGTCCTTCCACCACCGAGGATTGCAGGGCACTTCAGTTTGCCTCCTGTTCCTAACTCCTCCTACTCCGCTTCCTCATCCTCTACCGCCTCCTCATCCGGACGGCGTAACACCTTCACCACCAACTTCAGCACGGCCAGGGGTAAACGACAGCAGGCAGTTTTAAAACTTGCCTCTTTGGGGGACAAACCACACACTGCGCAGGAGTTGTGGAGGAGCATGGAACAGCAGACAAATGAGTGGTTGCTGCCAGCGAGCCTCAAGCCCGGCCTGGTGGTGTGCGATAACGGGCGAAATCTCATAGCAGCTCTGGGCCTAGCCGGTTTGACGCACATCCCTTGCCTGGCGCATGTGCTGAATTTGGTGGTGCAGAGGTTCCTTAAAAACTACCCCGATATGTCAGAGCTGCTGCAGAAAGTGCGGGCCGTCTGTGCGCACTTTCGGCGTTCTCACCCTGCTGCTGTTCGCCTGTCAGCGCTGCAGCGTAACTTCGGCCTTCCCGCTCACTGCCTCATATGTGACGTGCCCACAAGGTGGAACTCCACCTTGCACATGCTGCAAAGATTGTGCGAGCAGCAGCAGGCCATAGTGGAGTTTCAGCTGCAGCACGCACGCGTGAGTTGCTCTGCGGAACAGCACCACTTCACCACCAATAACTGGGCCTCCATGCGAGACCTGTGTGCCTTGTTGCGCTGTTTTGAGTACTCCACCAACATGGCCAGTGCCGATGACGCCGTTCTCAGCTTAACTATCCCACTTCTATGCCTCCTTGAAAAAACAATTCGGGCGATGATGGAAGAGGATGTGGCACAGGATGAATAGGAGGAGGAGGAGGATGAAGAGGTAACATTTCCAAGGCTTTCAGGGCAGTCATTCGCAAGGGGCTCCGAGGGTGGGTTCCTGCACACACAAACGCCAGGGACACAATTGTCCAGTTCTGGAGGATGAGGAGGAGGAGCTGGAGGAGGAGATGGAACCATGTTCACAGCAGGGTGGCACCCAGGCCAGCTCATGGCCATCACTGGTGCGTGGCTGGGGGGATACAGAGGACACGGACGATACACCTCCCACAGAGAACAGCCTTTCGTTGCCTCTGGGAAGCCTGGCACACATGAGCGATTACATGCTGCAGTGTCTCCACAACGACCGCCGAGTTGCCCACATTCTAACTTGTGCTGATTACTTGGTGGCCACGCTTCTGGATCCCCGTTACAAGGACAACGTATCGTCCTTAATTCACTCACTGGAGCGCGATCGCAAGATGCGCGAGTACAAGCGCACGCTGGTAGACGCGATGCTGCTGGCATTCCCACCTGACAGCGGGGCCACAGTGGAAGCACAAGGCAGAGGAGGAGGAGGAGGAGGAAGAGGTCGCCAATGCAACCAGGGCACCGCCAGCACCTCAGAAGGCAGGGTTAGCATGGCCGAAATGTGGAAAAGCTTTGTCAGCACGCCACAACAAACAGCAGCACCAGCAGCTCATATGGAACGTCTTAGCAGGAGGCAGCATTTCACCAACATGGTGGAGCAGTATGTGTGCACACGCCTAGACGTACTGAATGAGGGGTCTGCCCCCTTCAACTTCTGGGTCTCCAAGTTGGGCACATGGCCTGAGCTTGCCCTTTACGCCTTGGAGGTGCTGGCGTGCCCTGCAGCCAGTGTATTATCTGAACGGGTATTTAGCACGGCTGGGGGCGTTATCACAGACAAGCGCAGCCGCCTGTCCAGAGACAATGTGGACAAGCTCACGTTCATTAAAATGAACCAGGCATGGATCCCACGGGACTTTTCCGTACCTTGTGCATAATAGCGATGGATAATAGTGATAGACCTTACCCAGCCATTGTTCCATTTTTGCTCTTTCTCACTCTTTTGGGGGTGTACCCTCATTTAAAATTTGTGAAAAGAAGCAGTGTTGGCTACCTCGTCCTCCTCCTCCACCGCCGCTTCCACCTACACCGCCCATAGGTGTGCGCAGCCTATTGCATTATATTATATTAAATACACATGCATGTGTTTGCCTACATGTACATGGCCCCGATACATTACTCTCCCTGCTGGCAAAGAGAAATAGAGCAGAGCAGGTCCGCGGGAGATCTTTCCCATCTCCTCACTGGCAAACAGAGCGATAATGCTATGTGCCCTAGGTGATTAGGGTGTGCCCAGGTACACCCGGCACACCCTGTGCACACGTCTATGACACCGCCACATCCACCACCACCTCAACCTCCCTCCTACTCCATATGGGCCTCGTCCTTCAGAGATGAAGAACATTGTTTTATTTTTCTGTTTTTTTTTTTGTTGTTTTAAGTTATTTCCCTATCCACATTTGTTTGCAGAGCACTTGCCATGCTCTTAACTACGTTTTGCTGCCATTTGCAGCAGTCTAGCCCTTTCCATTGGTGTTTTAGAGCCGTTTTAGTGCCTGAAAGTTCGGGTCCCCATTGACTTCAATGGGGTTCGGTGTCCGGGAAAAGTTCGGCAAAAGTCCGGGACACGGACCCGGACTTTTTTTTAAAGTTCGGCCGAACCCGCCGAACACGGACATCCAGGTGTCCGCTCAACTCTAGTCATCTGTTAACTTCCTTTGTTAGATTTTTTAGGGAGAAATAAGATGATTATTTTCTCCCATGGTGAGCCAAGCCTTAATATGCTCAATGTGCCTTGCATATACGTGATCCTGCACAGAGTGGCTACCCTGTAGCAGTAAAACTGTAACTGTAACTTTTGTTGAGAAAAAAAAAACAATCCCCTCTGAGTGATCTCTGTACATTGCAGGGATTTCAACAAACTTTGTTGCAGATTAATACCTTTTGTTATTCTGAAGAAATCCCTGTCTGTTTTTCTGTGTCCATGTGGAAAGTTGAATCTAATAGAAGCGGTTTCATAATTATCAATCTGCTGCACCAGCTGCAGGGCACCAATGAGGAAGGCTGCTGGGTCTGCATCCCTTTCGACATGATTTCCTATTGGGAGTATCTCACCAAAAATGAAATTTTTGTTGCAGGGGATGCCAGAAATCTGACTTGTATCTTAGGCAGACGTCTGGGAAAATCCGTAAGCCAATCACACAAGCAGGAAATGATGTTTCTGGGGTGTGGTCAGTACACATTCTGTGTACAGAACACCTCCAGGTGGCCATATTGCATTGTATTTTCAGAAAATAACAGCGGCTGCAGATTAAAAAGGAAAGGTCGTTTTTAATAACATTCAATTCGAATGACTTGTGTCGCAATTGTATACGCTATATTATTTTTTCTTTATTTACCATTTTTTCCCCCCAAAAGTGGAGTTACCCTTTATTTCACAAATATGCGATGCGGGAACCCTGCAAATCCACTGTGGGTTCCCGCATCGCATTCAACTCGCAGACAGTTTACACTGCCATATGTGAATCGCTGGGCGTGTCAAAACAAAGTTACTGACAGATCAGTTCGCATATCGCATATGCGAACTGTCAGTTTGGACATGAATTGGATCGCATAGGTGTGAACACACATGCGATCTGAATCTGTATGGCTGAATTCGTAACGCACAGACATCGTAACGCACAATGCGCTGCAAATCACATGCAATGTCTGTCATCGCATATATCATTATATGTGAACCGGCACTTAAGAAAAAAAATAAGGTTTACAATCAATTTAAATGGAGGAAGGAGCAGAGTCATCCAGCAGCAAAGTTTAGCTTTACATTATTGATTGATTTAAAGATAAACTTTGAGCTGGAGAGATAGTTACCCTTGCAGTGGGTCTCCTTCTGCACTAAAAGGATTTACTGCTTGTTTTGCTTCGCCCAGTCTTCTGTCACTCTGACTCAGGGTGTTAATACATTGTATTGATTATTTTCTGCTGTATTATGACAGCAGATATGAAAACTGGAAATTCTAGTATGCGGCGGTATTGCAGTGCTTTTCATCATGTATTTGCAGCTTAGTAGGATGACTTGTGTCGTATTTCACTCTTGTTTCATCTTAAAACAAACACAGTTTCTGCCTTGAGTGTAACAATATCCAGATACAGGGGTGACTCAGCTGAATTTATGAATGTTATCATTTTCAGGAATTAAAGAATCACTCCAGGAATTAATAAACTTCCGCTGGTATTGCTGTTCAGTAAATATTGTCAGTGTGCTCATAGCACAAGTTCAATCAACCTTGAGGCATCATGCACATGGGCAGAAAAAAAATGCCGCTTTTAGAAGCAATTTTCTTTTTTTTGTCTCTTAAAACACATGTATATTAGCCAATGTATTTGATGCACATTGTGGAGTTTATATTCATATTTTAGAGCAGTGCTTAGGGACATAAAAAAATGCCCCAAACCTGTGTTCAGTTTAACCACTTGCCGACCAGCCGCCGCAGTTGTACAGCGGCAGGTTCCTGCGAATCGCCGCACCTGTACGGCGGTTCGCGGGAGCAATCCTGGGGGGCGCGCCTCCCCCCATTCTCCACAGGGGAAACTGATGCATGGAGCCGGTGGCTGCGATTGCCGCCGGGCACCCGCGATTGCTCCCTGTGGAGAGAGAACGGCGGTCTGCTGATGTAAACACAGCAAACCATTGTTCTCTCAGTAATCAATACAGGGATCCTGTGTTTGTCCTATTTAGGAACACAGGTCCCTGTGTTCATTCCACAAGCCCCCCCCCCCACCAGTTAGAAAGCATCCCCTAGGCTTACATTTAACCCTTTGATCTCCCTGGTGTTAACCCCATTCCCTGCCAGTGTCATTAGTACAGTAACAGTGCATATTTCTAGTTTGTAGTAATGTCACTGGTCCCCACAAAAGTGTCAAAAATGTCAGTTAGGGGTCTGATCTGTCCGCCACAATGTCGCAGTCCCGCCAAAAATTGCAGATTCATTACTGGTAAAAAAAAAATTAAATAAATAAAAATGCCATCAATTTTGTAGATGTGATAACTTTTGCGCAAACTATTGTTTTTTTTTTTTTTTTTACCAAAAATATGTGGCAGAGTACAAATTGGCCCAAAATGATGAAAAAATTTGATTTTTATTTTTTTTTTATTTGGAATGTTATATAACAAAAAGTAAAAAATATTGTTTTTTTTTTGTTTTTTTTTCAAAATTGTCGTTCTCTTTTTCTTTGTAGTATAAAAAAAATAAATAAAAAATCACACAGATGATCAAATACCACCAAAAGAAAGCTCTATTTGTGGGGGAAAAAAGGACATACATTTTATTTGGGTACAGCATCGGACGACTGCGCAATTGTCAGTTAAAGTAACACAGTACCGAATCGCAAAAAATGGCCTTGTCATTAAGGGGGCAAATTCTTCCAGTCCAGAAGTGGTTAACGTGTTTGTTAATCCAGTATCTCATATTTCTGATATGAGCCAGCTGTACCGTGTACTTGTATGAAAAAGTATCTTGTTCTCTTTGTATTGCTTCCTTTGTGTGAAATCCCAGGTGTTCCTGCCAGTCCCTCTGCTCTCTCATTAAAAACTGACCACACTAAGCAAGAGAGCACATCGTGGTCAGTTCTCTAGCTATGCTGGGAACTCAGCCTGCCCTCCTCCAATGATAAGACTTGTAATGACATGCCTCCCCTGCACAGCCTTACATTTGGAAGCTCAGTGGGCTGACGTGTCTCCTCCCCCCAGCTCTTATGCAGCTGAGAATAGAGGGAATGTGATCACTTATAAAAAAAAGGGGAAAAAAAGGTGTTTATAATGTTTTTTTCTTAATCTATACACAAATATTTTGCCTTTAATTTCTAATTTATACTGAAAGGGTTGTTTTACTTGTTTTGCAAGGTGATTGTTTACAATCACTTTAATTTACTTATATGTATGCATAAACATGCATATATGTGCACATATGCAGATAAATTTAGCCTAGTGGCTTGATAAAATTAATATTCTAGCCATTGCAACTAAATTACGCACATAAACAAAGCATGTTTAATGCTGCATTTTCCTGCCAGCTTCTGGCAAAAAGATCCAGTGTTAATGGGGATAGCCTTAAAGTGTTACCAAACCCACAACAGTATAATCAGTCTGTATATGCAGTAAAGCATGCTTGTTATACTCACTGTGGAACCTAGGAAGGTATTTCTGCGCATTGTGTAAAACGTCTGTTTGATCCTGTCTTCTCTGATTTCCCGCTTCTTCCACAGTCCCCAATCCATCTCCTGATAGTACAGAGCCTTGGTGGCACTCTGCACATGCTCAGTTTGGTGTGTATTGCCAGAAAGTTTTTTTTTTGGGGGGGGGGGGGGTGCTTGTGATCAGCACAGGGCCATCCAGCGGAAGGAGGGTCGGGGGTCATGCAGCTTCATAGGACGCTCAGAGAAGAATGAAAATCCCCCTACAAGTATTCAGTTAGGCACTGATAGAAATCACAGGACTGCGATACAGACATCCCAACCTGCAAAAACAATTTTCAGGGAGGTGGCCCCCCGTGCGCACGCCGCCGCTCCTGCCCTCCCCCCCCCCCCTCCCAATTTACCACAACCAGAGGATAATGAAATGAAATGTAATCAGTATACAGAGGTTTACTTCTTCTATGAGATATTAAAGGAACACTCTAACCACCATGACCACTTCAATGATTTGAAGTGGTCATGGTGGTAGGAGTCAGAAACACTACACATGCTGGGATACTTAACAGTTATGTGCTGGGGGCTAGTTGCATCCCTAGCACATATGACTTAGGGCTCTTTCACACGGTCCGCCTCCGTAGGCGGATCCGTGCTGCTCGGCGGGGATCGATCCGCGATCCCCGCTGAGCCGGCGGATGACAGCTCCGTCTCCGCTTGCAGTGCGGAGAGGGAGGTGTCACAGCCCCCGCTGCTCTCTATGGGGAATCGGATGAGAGCAGACCACCTGTCCGCTCTCATCCGATCCGATCCCCAGGACGGATGGAAAATAGGGTTTCCATCCGTCCGGATTTCACGGACCGGATCGGATGCGGATGGCAGCGGGTGTCAGCGGACATGTCACTGCTGACATCCGTTGCTCCATAGGGCTGAATGGGCATCCGATCAGATCCGCCTAAAAAACTGACAGGCGGATCTGATCGGACCGCCCGTGTGAAAGAGCCCTTAGGCAGACAGAAAATGTCATGTCCTTCTTCATACATGTATGTACAAGGACATGAAATATTATTATGACAGAACACAGCTAGCTATTAAAAAACACATTGCAACAATTTACACACACTAATGCACATGCATTTTCTACTTATTTTGCAGACTATGCTGGTCTCTGTGCTATGCTGGGCTCTGTGGTATCTGTGGTGCGGTCTCTGTGGTGCGATCTCTGTGGTGCTGGGCTCTGTGGTATGCTGGGCTCTGTGATGCAGGGCTCTGTGGTATGCTGGTCTCTGTGGTGCCAGTCTCTGTGGTATGCCGAGCTCTGTGGAGGGCTGAGGGCGGCAGTGTCAAAGCTCAGCTGTCAAGACTGTGAGAATGGAGCCGCTATTTCCTCCGTAGTACCGGCTCACAGGCGGAGTGATATCAAGTGCACTTTGCCTGTTAGAGGAGGAGTCATACAGAGGAAGCACACGGCTGCAGTAGAGAGCAGAGCCGCGTGCTTCCTCTGTATGCCTCCTCCTCCCACAGGCAGAGTGCACTTGATATCACTCCGCCTGTGAGCCGGTCCTAAATAGCGGCTCCATTCTCAGTCATGACAGCTGAGCTCGCCTCTGACACTGCAATCCTCAGCCCTGCCGGGATATCGCCCTGCTCTTGTGGGTGTCCTTGAGTGCAGGGCGAAATGCCGGAGACTCCCGCAACTTGCGGGAGACTTGAAATGTCTAGCGATATATTCTGCTGATTTCTGATGAGAAAAGGAATTTAGCAGTTTATATTTACTAAAATAACTGCATTTCCATGTTCTGTGTACTGTGGGAAACCAGATATAGTGAATAGTGATGTACGAAAAATTTTTTTTTTCCTAAATCAGCCAGAACTGACAGCAGCTGGTAAATACATGTCAAATATATATAGGGTCCATTCACATGTCTGTAAAATGGGTCCGCATCCGTTCCACAATTTAGCGGAACGTTTACAGACCCATTGATTTTCAATCTCAGTCTGAAAAATTAGGCATTCACAGGATAAAGAAGTAAGTGTCGGCCAGTACAGGCCCCAAAAATTAGCCAACAGGCATTCACCTTACAGCAAACAACTTTGTATTCTGTGGCTGGAGGTACATTAGGCATTCACAGGATAAGGGATGTAAGTGTCGGCCAGCACAGGCCCCAAAAATTAGCCAACAGGCGTTCACCTGACAGCAAAGAACTTTGTATTCTGTGGCTGAAGGTTGCTGTATGGAGCAGGGACAGACTGTATAGTGAAACAAGTCGCTAGCTAATAGGTCCACAAAAGTCCTTTGTCAGTGTAGGGAGAGGTTGCTGTGTGGAGCTGGTATAGACTGTAGCAATTAGGCATTCAATGGACATAAAAGGCCTTTTATGCCGCTGGATTTACCTAAGACAGGGACCATGAATTGTTATGGGTGGTGGTGGATATTTGTGGGCTGTCATGAGGAATTTGAATCAAACATGGTCTACTGGTCACATGTGTTGAATTCCTCCGAGATCCATGCCTCATTAATTTTTAGAAATGTGAGGTAGTCAACACAGTCGTGAGCTAGGCGAGTGAGCTTATCGGTCATGATCCCCCCTGCTGCGCTGAACGTCCTTTCGGACAGGACACTGGACGAGGGGCAAGCCAACAGTTCCATTGCAAATTCTGCAAGCTCTGGCCAGAGGTCAAGCCTGCCCACCCAGTAGTCCAGGGGTTCATCACTTCTCAGAGCATCCACATCGGCTGTTAACCCAATGTAGTCAGACACCTGTCGGTCTATGCATCCCTGATGCTGGAGCCTTTGCAGTCAACGCCTAATTCTCGGTAAGCCCAACACTCACCTAGGGACGATCCACTCGACGGATGGAAAATAGGGTTTCCATCCGTCCAGATTTGACGGATCATGTCTCCACAGACATCCGATGACCCATAGACATGCATGGGGGGACCGTTCAGATCCGCCAAAAAAACGGACAGGCGGATCTGAACGGTACACCTGTGTGAAAGGGGCCTGAGAAGGCACCTGGACTTCCATCACCGAGCCCAGTGGGAGCAATGCCGTCCGAACCCACAAAGCCACACTCCAGGCTCTCACCGTCCAGCCTCTTCTCCTCTCTCCTCACAATTGTCCTCCACTCCACCTTCCATCATGCCGTCCTCACGTTTTTCTAGAAAAAGGCAGGCTTCTGTGGCCCAAATGTTCGAGAGTAAAAAAATGATGACGCTGAATAACCCTCTTGCCCAACGGTTGACCACTGGCTTGTCGGAACTGATAGCCCGACAACTACTGCCATATAAACTGGTGGACTCAGAGGCCTTTCGGAAATTTGTGGCCATTGAAACACCACTATGGAAAGTCCCAGGAAGTCTCGCAGAAGAGCATCCCAGAGCTATATGGCCATGTTCAGCGGCAAGTGAATGTATCTCTGGCACACAGTGTCAGTGCCAAGATACATCTGACCACAGATACGTGGTCTAGCAAACACGGGCAGGCAAGGTATATAACTTTTACTGCCTACTGGGTGAACCTTCTGACGGCCGTCAAGCATGTAACCCGTGACACCCGTGTAGATTTGGTTTTACCGCCATGGATTGCATGCAGGCCTGCCTCTTCTTCTCCTCCTGCTACTCTATCCTCCCTCTCCTCCTCAGCTGACTCCTCCTTTTCCGCTGCTACCATCTCTTCCGCTGCGCTGCCCAAGATTCCCAGAACCTATTCAACATGCCAGGTGAGATGTTGCCATGCTGTGCTGCGTCAGTTGTGCCTGGAAGCCAAGATCCACACTGGTCCTGCCCTCCTTTCAGCTTTGCGTTCACAGGCAGATCAGTGGCTAACACCGCTCAATTTGTCAGTTGGTAAAGTGGTGTGCGACAACGGTGCCAATCTGCTGAGCGTGCTGAAACAGGGCAAAATTACACACGTGCCTGAACTTGGTCGTGCATCGATTCGTTGTCAAATACCCTGAGGTCCAGGACATCTTGCAGCAGGCCAGGAAAATCTTGGGCCATTTCTGAAGATCTTACACAGCCATGGCTCGCCTTGCTGACATTCAGCGGCGACACAACCTGCCCGTCAGACGTCTTATTTATGACTGCTCGACGCAATGGAACTCAACCTTGTATATGCTTGATAGGCTGCTCCAGCAGAAACGTGCAGTTAACGACTACCTGTACGAACTCTGCGGCAGGACAGGTTCTGGGGAGCTTGGGTTTTTTTCAATGCGCCAGTGGCTGCTCATGTGCTACGCATGCATACTTCTGTGGCCGTTTGATGAGATCACCAAACTGATCAGTCGCATCCAGGGGGCCATCAGTGACATCGTACCTTACACCTTCTTTCTGGAGCATGCATTGCGTCGTGTCATTGATCAAGCCATCGAGGAGCAGGAGCAGGAAGATGAGGAAGTCGCAATGCTGGATGAATATAGAAAGCATATTATAGTCGATTTGTATTGTGCAGCATTGTGACTGGTGAGCGGTTCTGCAGCGATACTACAACTACAAAGAGTGACAAACGCAATTAGAAAAAAGTATTATAACTGGTGTGATAGACCAGTGGCCCCCCAAAACAACAGATTGAAGCGGGGGTGTTATATAACAATATACTTTCATAATAGTGTATTTGGTTACTGCAGAAATTTTGCCTCTGTATCATCGACGTCACCTTCCCCACCACTAACATTAGAGATCTGGGAGTAGGCAGCAACAGCGGGGACCAACCTCCTTGGGCTGAACTGGGTACTGTCGTCAGACTGCTGAGTGGCGGCTGTTGCTACCTCCTCTTCCTGATCTGATGCCAAGAATGGCTGCGCATCGTAAATGTCTTGTGATGGATCGGAAAATAATTCCTGTGACTCAGGCGGAGGGTATATGGTGTTGGTGTTGGTGGTGGTGTCTTTGGGGGTGCACACAGCAGAGAGTGAAGAGGGTGCAGATAGAGAGGAGGAGGAGGGTGCAGAAGAGGAAGGCTGACCAAGTCTGGTGCGTCCTTTGACGTAATCGAGCGCACCTTCTGCAACTTCCCACTTTGGCTCCGGCCTGGTGCTCCTGCCCTACCCCTACCACCCCTGCGGAAGGACCTGCCTCTTCCTCTGCCTGTCATTTTTTAAATGGTCCTGTGACAAAAGTCTCTAGAAAAGCGCAGTATATGTGGAAGAAGGTATATAACACCCCGCTTCAATCTGTCGTTTTGGGGGGCCACTGGTCTATCACACCAGTTATAAAAAAAACTTCTAGTAACTTTTGTCACTGTGTGTAGCAGAGTTAACGCAGAGAAAGAGGCAACATTTCTGCAGTACCCAAATACGCTATTATGAAAGTATAACACCCCACTTCAATCTGTCGTTTTGGGGGGCCACTGGTTTATCACACCAGTTATGAAAAATATTTTCTAGTAACTTTTGTCACTGTGTGTAGCAGAGTTAACGCAGCGAAAGAGGCAACATTTCTGCAGTACCCAAAGACACTTAGACAGTACACCTAATACCAGTCCTTAAAAGGACTTTTGTGGACCTATTACTGAGCGACTTGTGTCACTGACAGTCTGTCCCTGCTTCACAAGGCCAACCTCTCCCTACACTAACAAAAAGCAGAATGTAAAATGGCAGCCAGGTCAGGTCTATTTATAAGGTAGGGGGTATGTCCATGTGGTGAAATGTCTCAATTGGCTGTCCTGTACCACCCGATGGATGTGTCATGGGTCAAAGTTCTTCACAATGTAAAAGAATATGGCGGCTGCGAACATCGCCATATGTTCGCATGATCGGCGGTCAGCGAACGAGCAAAGTTCGCAGGGAACCGACCGCCGGACGAACTGCAAGGCCATCTCTAATAGTGAATGCAGGGTCCGGGGTTGAGTAACACTTTAAGCAGGCCATAGATTATCTAATCTTCTTTCCTTCTACCACTGGTGTACAGAAAGAAAAGTGCTTGATTCCTCCATCAACACAGTCAGTGATGATGGAGGATAGGTTGATGGTGGAATCCCTTCTGCAGCATTATTGTGTTCTGCTGGAGGTAAGCCTTTCCTGCCAGCAAAACACAATGATTAGTGTTCCTGCTATAGCAGGCGGCACTAATCGTTCGGATACAGTGGCGGCCTGTCGATAGGGGGCGCAGGGGCGCCGCCCCCCACTCTGTGGCCAGTAAAAAAAAAGATTTAAAAAAAAATAAAATTGTCCATTTTCAGCCCACTAGGGGCGCCGGACCTAGTGGTGGTTATGGGGGGCCGGGGTTTTTGACCCCACCTGCGTCGGGCAGAGGCGCCGATTGGCGTCCTTCTGGGGGTCATCGGGGCACAGAGCAATGCACCCCGACACTCCCCACTTTGTTGATGTCCGGGCTGTGATTGGTCCAGACTCCAGCCTGGACCAATCACAGGAGGACATCCCGGGACCTGGTGACGTGACGCGTGGGGGCGGTGCACCGCCCCGGCATCACGTGATCACCTTCCCTTCCCGCCTGCCGGCGCAGAGAGAGAGAGGAGAGCGAGAGCCGTGTGAGGACTTCCGACGCCGGAGTCGGAAGTTCATTCGCAGAAGAAGTGACCTACCTCTACCTGACAGACTCGGAACGGTATCGTTCGTCAGTGAGTCCCAGACACTTCAGACTGAGTCCGCACTGCAGGCAGGCCGCAGGCGGAGAGCCAGAGAGTACTCCTCAGGCCGCAGACAGACCCGCACTCAGCAACAGCGAGCCGGTAACGGTAAGTGATGCCTCAGGGCCAGGGGGGGCCTGGCCCGCACACTGTCCTGTCAGTTCTGGTGCTATGAAGGGGGCATGCACGCACGTTGGTCTCTCTCTGCATTGATTGGGGGGGGGGCCTGCCAGGCAGACAAGCCAGTGGTCAGTCTGCATTGATGATCATGGGAGCACGGCAAGCTGGTGGTCAGTTGTAGACACTGTGCATTAATGGGGGACATGCTGGTCACTGTGCATTGAATGGGGACATGCTGGACACTGTGCATTGAATGGGGACATGCTGGACACTGTGCATTGAATGGGGGCACACTGGTCACTGTGCATTGATGGGGGACATGCTGGACACTGTGCATTGATGGGGGACATGCTGATCACTGTGTATTGAATGGGGACATGCTGGACACTGTGCATTGATGGGGGACATGCTGGTCACTGTGCATTGAATGGGGACATGCTGGTCACTGTGCATTGAATGGGGACACGCTGGACACTGTGCATTGATGGGGGACATGCTGGTCACTGTGCATTGATGGGGGACATGCTGGACACTGTGCATTGATGGGGGACATGCTGGTCACTGTGCATTGATGGGGGACATGCTGGTCACTGTGCATTGAATGGGGACATGCTGGACACTGTGCATTGATGGGGGACATGCTGGTCACTGTGCATTGATGGGGGACTGCTGGACACTGTGCATTGATGGGGGACATGCTGGTCACTGTGCATTGATGGGGGACATGCTGGTCACTGTGCATTGATGGGGGACATGCTGGACACTGTGCATTGATGGGGGACATGCTGGTCACTGTTCATTGATGGGGGGACATGCTAATCACTGTGCATTGATGGGGGGACATGCTGGTCACTGTGCATTGATGGGGGACATGCTGGACACTGTGCATTGATGGGGGACATGCTGGTCACTGTTCATTGATGGGGGGGACATGCTAATCACTGTGCATTGATGGGGGGACACGATGGTCACTGTGCATTGAATGGGGGCATGCTGGTCACTGTGCATTGAATGGGGGCACGCTGGTCTCTCTGCATTGATGGGGGGGCACGCTGGTGATTGTGCATTGATGGGGGACATGCTGGACACTGTGCATTGATGGGGGACATGCTGCTCACCGTGCATTGATGGGGGACATGCTGCTCACTGTGCATTGAATGGGGACACGCTGGTCAATCTTGAACCAACCTAATGATTGTTTGTTAAGTCACAAAATTTTTTACAGCGTTTTTTGCCGCAGAGCAATGCCTATTACATTTTTCTGTTTGCGCCCCCCCCCATGGTAAATACAAATGTTCATAAAACTTGCCTATTTAAATCTATTCACAACATAACAGTAAATTTGATGAAAAATAAACTGTGGTTGGACTTGAGACTGCCACCTGCTGGCTACAAGCAATACAAAGAAAACAATATAATAAATATATTTGAGCCCTAAACATTTTAAATAAAGAAAATATATACACAAATATTAAGCATTCATTTTTTAAAAAGGTTGATCCCATTTTATCTCTCGAGATCCTCTTGGGGAAATTTCTATGCTGGGTTCCCAGGTCTGCATACCAGCTGTGCCAATTATAAGGGATTTCCAACATCCTTGCACTGAATTCCTCGATCTGGACACATCCTCTGCCCATTATGAAGGATTCCCATCATCCCTGAACAGAGTTCCCAGGTCTGCAAACCTGTGTGCATATTATGAGGGGTTTCCAACATCTCTGCTCTGAGTTACTGGGTCTGTACACCTACTGTGCCCTTTATGAGAGTTTCCAACCATCCCTGCTCTGAGTTTCTGGGTCTGCACACCTTCGGTACCTTTTGAGGGTCTCCCACCAGTACCGGCACAATTTCATCCAGCGCACAGGGCAAAGATGCTAAACTGTGCCCCCCCCTTCCCTTAGGATTAGGATCAGGGCACCCCCATTCGTGCAATAAATAATTGCGCCCAGTGCAGCTACCCCTCCTGCCCACCCCTTATCCTGGCCCTGTCTCCCACTATCCCTGTGAGGAGTTTCAAGGTCTACACACCTAGTGTGCCTATTATGAGGGGCTCCCACCATCCCTGCACAAAGCTCCCGGGTCTTTATAAGCTAGTGTGGGAAGAGTCCTAAACAAATATTCTAAGTACATGGAAGGTGAATCATTTGGATTCAGTACACAGTCAAAGAATTGAAAAACAAAAACAATGGATTCTCAAAAAGACGGAGAAGAATTTTTTTTTTTTTTTATCCAAAAAGAAAAATGTAATTGGTTAAGTGGCTGTTAAGCCACTTGAAATAAAATCATCCCACCCCCTCCATAATATAACACTAAGTGTCACTGTGCCTGTTTTATAGAAAGAATATGATCTGTACCCAAATCAGAGCAACTCTCGTCACTCAGCTGAATCCTCGGCTCTCTCCTCTGCCTGATTGACATCAGCAGCGGGCAAAGCCGAATCACGTGATCGCCGGGAGCCACTCTGATATATGTAGAGATCTGCGTATTTTTTCTATAACACAGACACAGGGGCGCTTATTGTTATATTATAGAGGGGATGGGATGATTTTATATTAAATATAGGAGCAGCAGGAGGGGAGGGGGTGGGCATTGACACAAGCAGACAGGCAGGGAGGGGAGTGGGGAGAGAGGACAGAGAAGGGCTGTGGATGACGGAGGCACGTAAACTGACCACAGTGTCAGGGCTCAGCAGCCATCATATACTGTGGTCAGTTTACAGAGGGGAGGGTGGAAACTGGCAAGATCAGCCAGGTTTTTATAGGTGATACAGGGGGCCAAATTACACAGCACAAGCACTGTGCTGTATACATGCTTTAAGGGAACAGGGTCTGTTTTTTTTTTTTTTTAAGGTAACAAACGCTTTAAATGAAATGCTTCTGTGCATTATAATTATATTGATTATGAGTAAAAAAAAAATCCACCAATGCATAATAATAGTTGACAACGCTGTCAGCCCACCCACAGCCATGTAGACACCTTATCTAACAAATTTCAGGACAACACAGACAAGAGGTGCGTCCTCTGGTGTCATAAATAAATGTCATTAATCTAACAGATATCCAGCTAAGTGAAGATCATTTATGGTTGCTAATTAGGGATTGTCTTTCCCCAATATGTAATGGAAATTAATTTATTGGTTACATGGATTTATTTTTTTTTTTGGTTTCTACATAACATTATATTATGTTTAATGCAATCCCATAAGGAAGTAAACCAAGAGGTGGAGACTACACAGGAGAGAAATGACAATCCCGATATGATGATTTGCCTGAGAATGAAGAAAAAGCACTTGAAGAATTAGTGGAACTTTTGAAGGAAGGGAGTGAGGTAAGTAGAAGGGAAGATGAAGTAAAAACAGCCGCCTTAAAAAGTCCTAAATATAAAAATCCCCCCTAAGCTACCACATGTATGTTTACCTATTTATGTAAAAGGTGGCAAGCGAGATCAAATTAATTCGCTGGTCTGAGAAAAAAGTAATAATCTTACAGTTGATGAAAGAAGAGCTGAACCAAAAGCAATACAAGAAATAGTTAATAAAGTAAATGGGAAGGAAAGGGAGGAATGACAACAGAATATTATGAGGTGGAAGCCTCACGTCAACTTAGAGGTAGAAGGTATTATTACTCCATTTCCTGGAATCCCTTTCCCTCCCTTATCACTAAGGTGAATGGATTGTTAACACAAAGTTGGCAAGGAGAAGTAATTAAATAAACAATAGAATAAATGGATCAATGAATTCAATGAAGCAGTCTTTCAAAGTCCACAAGAATTCAGTACCACCTGGCAGACTAGTTGTCCCGGCGACTGGCAGTCCTACAGAATGATTTTGAAAATTTACTGATGACACTGAAGCCTCTCAAACAATGGCCTTTCCTTCATACTGGATACCGGAGTATGTATTGAGGAAGTTGGATGTATTTCTGTTTAGAAAAGGGTGGCTCTTGGTGGGGATCAATTTGGAATTGCTCTACACATCGATACACTGCCAAGTTGGCCTAGAAACAAAGCCAATTAAGCTCAGACAATACAATCAGCAAGTGATAAATTTGATCAAGTCATCTTCAATATGTTGGAATTGATTCTTAGTCACAATTTCCTTGTTTTTGCAGGGGTATACTGTATTTCAATCAGATTTGGGACATCCATGGGAGTAGCATACATTATTGCCTGCACCTCAGCTGGCGCAAGCAGCAGAAGGTGTATGGGGACTATGTCAAGCTATGGGTGCAGTATATTAATGATGGGCTGGCAGTGTGGAATGGGTCTCACAATCAAGTGGATTAACTTATGTCTATATTAGGTATAAATCACAGAAATATCCATCTTACATAAGTGCAGATTTTTGAGAAATTAAGCTAAAAATTACTAAAAATCTGTATCCCTGAAGAAAGACTAATACTTTTTAATAAACCCATGGCAGGTAATACACTCCTCCATGCTGCCAGCCTCAACCTACAGCAACCATTAAGGGGATTCTTTAAAGTCAGTTCCTCAGAAGTTGGAGGAACTGCTCCAATGATAGAGCATTTCATGAGGAAGTCACATGATCAACTGGAAGTTAAGAAAGAGTATGTTCAAAGCACAAAGTGAGTATCTATTAGTGCTGTTAAAGAAAATGCTGCTTTTGTCTACCTTGTCACACCCTATGATCCCCACTGGAATTATCTGTACAGAATACTTCATAAACCTTTACAAACAAGAATGATCAACCCACAGGTTGAAAGTCCATTTGCCTGTATCAGAATGTATCTCCCAGAAAGATGTAAGGCTTACGGAGAGTAATCTATGTAGTATGTACAAGTGTAGAAATTGTGTCATCTGCGCATATATGTACAGTGGATATAAAAAGTCTACACACCCTGTTAAAATGTCAGGTTTCTGTGATGTAAAAAAATGAGACAAAGATAAATCATTTCAGAAAGTTTTCCACCTAATGTGACCTATAAATTGGTACATGTATAAAAAAAATTCAGCGCAACCACTATATAAACAATATAAAAAAATATTCTTTTAAACAGTATTATGTGCTTAAAACAAACAAAAAGAACAAAAATGTGCCTGTTCTTAAAACTTTTAGAATGTGTGCTGTCACCTTATAAACCAATACTATATTGCAACATATAAGTACAGCGCTGTCAATTATTGGCAAGACATATCAATAACACAATCTGACTAGAGTTAAATCATACAGTATCTCACAAAAGTGAGTATACCGCTCACATTTTTGTAAATATTTTATTATATCTTTTCATGTGACAACACTGAAGAAATGACACTTTGCTACAATGTAAAGTAGTGAGTTTACAGCTTGTATTACAGTGTAAATTTGCTGTCCCCTCAATAACTCAACACTCAGCCAATAATTTCTAAACCGCTGGCAACAAAAGGGAGTATACCCCTAAGTGAAAATGTTCAAATCGGGCACAATTAGTCATTTTCCCTCCCCGCTGTCATGTGACTCGTTAGTGTTACAAGGTCTCAGGTGTGAATGGGGAGCAGGTGTGTTCAATTTGGTGTTATCGCTCTCACTCTCTCATACTGGTCATTGGAAGTTCAACATGACACCTCATGGCAAAGAACTCTCTGAGGATCTGAAAAAAAGAATTGTTGCTCTACATAAAGATGGTCTAGGCTATAAAAAGATTGCCAATACCCTGAAACTCAGCTGTGGCACGGTGGCCAAGACCATACAGCGGTTTAACAGGACAGGTTCCACTCAGAACAAGCCTCGCCATGGTCAACCAAAGAAGTTGAGTGCACGTGCTCAGCGTCATAGCCAGAGGTTGTCTTTGGGAAATAGACATATAAGTGCTGCCAGCATTGCTGCAGAAGTTGAAGGGGTGTGTGTGTGTGGGGGGGGGGGGAGGGTCAGCCTGTCAGTGCTCAGACCATACACCGCACACTGCATCAAATTGGTCTTCATGGCTGCCGTCTCAGAAGGAAGCCTCTTCTAAAGATGATGCACAAGAAAGTCCACAAACAGTTTGCGGAAGACAAGCAGACTAAGGACATGGATTACTGAAAACAACAAACAAACACAAGGGCGCACAGGCCTAGTGCATTATCCTTTAGAAGGTTTATTAAAAAGAAAAGTTAAAATACTCACAAACGAGTTCTTGATAAAAGCATATCACACAAGGAACGCAGTCATCAGCATTGAGATTCAAGGGTGAGCCATTCCTTGAAGTCGAAACGCGTAAGTCTTCAGGACTACTCAGAGCGCAGGGAACTGGTGCTTCGCACCAAACTATTATGTGCTGCTAATGGATTACTGAAACCATGTCCTGTGGTCTGATGAGACCAAGATAAACTTATTTGGTTCAGATGGTGTCAAGCGTGTGGAGCGGCAACCAGGTGAGGAGTAGAAAGACACGTGTGTCTTGCTCACAGTCAAGCATTGTGGTGGGAGCGTCATGGTCTGGGGCTGCATGAGTGCTGCCGGCACTGGGGAGCTTCAGTTCATTCCCAACCATGAATGGCAACATGCACTGCGACATACTGAAGCAGAGTAAGATCCTCTCTCTTTGGAGACTGGGCCGCAGGGCAATATTCCAACCGCAAACACACCTCCAAGACGACCACTGCCTTGCTAAAGAAGCTGAGGGTAAAGGTGATGGATTGGCCAAGCATGTCTCCAGACCTAAACCCTATTGAGCATCTGTGGGGCATCTTCAAACAGAAGGTGGAGGAACGCAAGGTCTCTAACATCCACTAGCAACATGATGTTGTCATGGAGGAGTGGAAGAGGACTCCAGTGGCAACCTGTGAAGCTCTGGTGAACTCCATGCCCAAGAGGGTTAAGGCAGTGCTGGAAAATAATGGTGGCCAAACAAAACATTGACACTTTGGCCCCATTTGGACATTTTAACTTAGGGGTGTACTCACTTTTGTTGTCAGCGGTTTAGACATTAATGGCTGTGTGTTGAGTTATTTTGAGGGAACAGCAAATTTACACTATTATGCAAGCTGTACACAAATAAATAACACAATCCGACTAGTGTCAAATCATATATGTGATAAAACTATATTCGTGTCAAAGTCCCATTCATGGAATTCCATCGTAGTGCAAATATAGTGACATGAATTGCTTATATCTGACGTGTTTGGTGCCCACCACCTTCTAGCAAAATTCCTGCTCACCTCCAATATATGACCCCACTACAGAGTCAAATCAGCCTTATGCCTAGTACACACGCATCGATTATTGGCCGGGAATATTGGGCCAGCGTCCGATCGGCCGATTTTCGGCTTGTTAGTATGATGCTTTTGACAACCGACTCCGACTTTTCGGCCGATTAAAATACGGTGTGCAGGCTATAAAATTTTTGTTGGCCGTCAACACAACGGCCGATTTTCCGTCAGTCAGTACAGATTTCGGCAGACAAAAATCTGATGAGCAAGACTGGGCATGCTCAGAGAAGAAAAAACACACGGAAAGTAAACCAGCACATGACATCACTTCTGAAGTAGATTTTTGTTGGCCGTGTGTGCAGTCTAGGCACATTCCAACCAACAAAACACAACTTGGACAAAAGACGGCCGATCGTTCGGCCGATAATCGTTGCGTGTGTACGAGGCATTAGTGTCCTCCACTTAAGGTGATACTGGATGATGCTGGAACATTCCCTCTGGTGGCACCCCTGAATTATAAATCCTCCACCTCTTAATCACGATATTCATTGGATATACCATAAAAACAAAAATGGAGAAACCATAGTGCTCTCTGCTCCAAATGTATTTTCTAATAAGAACTAGGGATAAAAACACTCACAAAGGTACAAGTAAAATGCGCAGATTATCAGCTCACCACACTGATACAAATTCAATGAAATGGCATCAAAAGCAACGACTCCTTCCACCTGTACGTGTTACGCTCGCTTCATGAGCTTCTTCAGAAGGTCTTTTTTTTTTTTTCTAAATAGGAAATTCAGTAATTCAACATTTTTGGAGTTAAAAAAACTCAAACCACTTACTCTTCATCCATTAATCCATCATTTGGTGGTTTGTCCCACCTGAGCCTATGGGAGGCCACCTTGGAAACTATATATCTCTCAAATGTAGCTATATCCCACCATGTTTTAACCTTCTTTTCAAACAGATAATTAAGTCTCTTTTTTTTTTTACAGTTAAATTTTTATTTTATTGTTACACATATAAACATCACAAACATTCCAATACAATACATTACTCTGCACAAGGAATAGTTTTATCCGTACCTACTAACACACACAAAAAAAAAAAAAAAAAAGGAAAAAAAAAAAAAAAAAAAAAAAAAAAAAAATTCTTAGGGAGAGGGAGGGAAGGGGAATGTCAATAAACCAGTTTAGAAACAAGGAGAGAAGAAAAAAAAAAAAAAAAAAAAAAAATTCTTAATTATAATAATAAGAGCCTACTTATATCATTATGGAACCGGTGACTTTAGCTCACCTACAGCGTCGATCCAGGCTGACCAGACTTTATCGAATTTTTTTGGACAGTTCCTACTACCGTATGTAAAACGGTAGAATGGGAGTGTCTTAGTAATGGCAACTATCCAGGATAATCTCTTAAAGGAGTGGGTGAGGTCACCAGGTGAATTATCATTTCTATCACCTGAGAAAACTTCTTCTAAATTAACATTCCTGTAATCAAATCCATGGTGCTGCTAGATTATAAGTGAACAGATCACACTAATATGTGTATAAAAATAATCAGCGCAACCACTATATAAACAATATAAAATAAAATAGAATAACATATTCTTCTAAACAGTATTATAAACTTAAAACAAAAAGAATAAAAATGTGACTGGTGATAACACTTTTAGAGTGTGTCCACCCACCTCATAAACCAATACTGTAATGCAACATATAAGTGCAACGCTGTTAATTATTGGCAAGACATATAAATAACATAATCTGACTAGTGTTAAAACATACACGTGATAACAAAACAATATATGTGTCAAAGTCCCATTCATGGAATTCCATCGTAGTGCAAATATAGTGACAAAAATTGCTTATATCCAATGTGTTCGGTGCCCACCACCTTCTAGCAAAATTCCTGCTCACCTCCAATATATGACCCCACTACAGAGTCAAATCCGCCCTCTGGTTGCACCCCTGAATCATTAATCCTCCACCTCTTATTCACGATATTCATTGGATTTACCATAAAAATAAAATTGAGAAACCATAGTGCTCTCTGCTCCAAGTGTATTTATTAATAAGAACTAGGAATAAAAAAAAAAAAAAGGGACAAGTAAAATGCGCAGACCACAGTACCCACAGTGAAGCTTGGTGGTGGCAGCATGATGCTTTGGGGCTGATTTCTTCAGCTGGAACAGGAGCCTTAGTCAAGGTAGGGGGAATTATGAACAGTTCCAAATACCAGTCAATATTGGCCCAAAACCTTCAGGCTTCTGCTAGAAAGCTAAACATGAAGAGGAACTTCATCTTTCAGAATGACAACGACCCAATGCATACATCCAAATCAACAAAGGAATGGCTTTACGAGAAGAAGATTCAAGTTTTGGAATGGCTCAGCCAGAGCCCAGACCTGAATCCGATTAAAAATCTGTGGGGTGATCTGAAGGGGGCTGTGCACAGGAGATGCCCTTGCAATCTGAAAGATTTGGAGTGTTTTCGCAAAAAGAGTGGGCAAAGATGCCAATTGCAGATGTGTCATGCTGATAGACCCATACCCAAAAAGACTAAGTGCTGTAAATTAAATCAAAAGGTGCTTCAACAAAGTATTAGTTTAAGGGTGTGCACACTTATGCAATCATGTTCATTTTTTTTTTACTTCCCTCCACCTAAAAGGTTTCAGTTTGTTCTTAAACTGAGTTGTACAGTATATAGGTGGAAAAAGTTCTGAAATGATTTGATCTTTGTCTCATTTATTTACATCACATAAACCTGACATTTTAACAGGGGTAGACTTTTCATATCCACTTATGTCCACTTTTTTTTGCCGATTGGGAAGGATCTCACGGTTTCCAGGTAAAAACCTTAAAAACATGTAACAAGGGTGGTTTTCTTGATCACATACCCCTGCTATAAATGACTGTATATGCAAAAAATACAATGTGAAAGTTGTTATTTCAAACTGGAGAGAATATGTATGCTAAAAAGCTGTCAAGCCAATAGGCACAGCACTTTGAGATGTATCACTGCTCAAATCCCCATGGGATAAAGGTCAAGGGTATTTACCACTGCAATTGGTGCACATGATGAGAGATTTTTGATTATAAACTCTTAGACTGGGTTCACACTGATGTGAATTGGATGCAGGTTTCCCCGAATCTAATTTGCATGACAGGAGACTGTGACTGCCTCTCAGTGGAGCCGGTTCACACATCTCCGGGACCGCCGCGGAGTGCATTGCACAAGCGTCCTGTGCATTCTTTGGCTCCGTTTTGGGTCAGATGCAGGCAAAAATTCAGGCCTGATTCGTCCCTGAAATGGAGAACAGGGACGCACCGGACTCCTGCTGTGAGCTGTGCCTGCACTGTGTGAACCCAGCCTTAAGGAAAGAAACAATGTGAATTTTTATGCTGGTTACGCTGGCTTCAGGAGGACTGAATGTGATGATGATGGACTTTTCTGTATATCTATGAGATGGGCTCTTTCTGCATTTTACATAAGTATGATTAGTTGTCAGTCTCAGCAAGTTTTAATTGGTTCCATTATCTTTAAATCTCAAAGCTCTAACCTGCAGCAAAGGGGTTGTGTCAATCCAACAGTTTAAATTGAAGTTCATTATAGCACTGTGGTTAAATTAGGACATGAATTAATTAAGATTATCCTAAGTAGTAAGTGTCATAAAATGGTAACTGGCCTGGGATAACATAGGTTAAAAAAACTGTGTGTGCTTGTAACAATGAGCTCTATGGACAACAAGCAGACAGATTTGTCTTTAAACCTTTCCATATAAGAGTGAGTGGGTACTAAAGTACTTTATGGGTTTAACCACTTTACCACCGGAGGATTTTGCTGTCTTATTGCGCAGACGTTTTTCTCACAAACAGAGCTTTCTTTTGGTGGTATATGATCACCTGTGCGATTTTTACTTTTTGCGCCATAAACAAAAAAAGAGCGTACATTTTGAAAAAATAACAATATTTTTCACATTTTTTTATATGAAATTCCCCCCCAAAAAAATGTAAAAATCAAAATTTTTTTCAATTTTTGGCCAATTTGTTTTCTGCTACCTATGTTTGGTAAAAAAAATCGCAATAAGCGTATTTTGATTAGTTTTCACAAAAGTTATTGCGTTTACTATCTAAGGGAAAGATTTATGTCATTTTTGGTGTTTTTTTTTTTTTTTATATTTCTTTATTAAATTTTTCACATATTACAAATAAAGGGCAAAGCAAAGCATTTCAACCCTCCAATCGCTGGAGGAATGACTATACAATTTAACATTGGTACATTTTACCCTTAAACCCTTTACCCATTCTCCCCCTCTTTTCCCCCTACAGCCCCTTGATCTTCTATCGATCCTTCTCCTAATATTTCTTTATATTCTTCTGTCTCTTTGAAACTCTGCCACTCACCCCAGATTTCTATTTCAATCCCTTGATCCTCCTCACCCCAATTCCTTAGAGACTCTAGTTTTCTTGTTTTTTCAACTCTGATCACCCACTCTTTACTTGATGGGGGCTCTATTTTTTGCCATTTTAAGGGAATTAGGCTTTTAGCTGCATTTAGTAGGTGGGGCACTAGAGTTTTCCTATAGTGTTTCACTGACATATGAGTTCCATGAAACAAGCATTTCCAAGGATCTTCCGGAATATGTTTTTTTGTGATTTTTTTTATCAGGGATAAGACTTCTTTCCAGAATATTTTAATTTTTGGGCAGTCCCACCAAATATGTGATATTGTCCCAATCATCTGGCATCCTCTCCAACAATCATTAGAGCTCTCCCTCTGGAATCTACCCAATTTGTCGGGAGTGATATACCACCTAGTGAGCAACTTATAATTCATTTCTTCGGTGTTAGAATCGATCGCAGATCTATGTACGAGCTGTAGACTTCTTTCCCAAAGGATGTCCTCACTACAGGGGCCAAGATCTCTTTCCCATTTCTCTTTTAATGAGGGGCCTACCTCCTTTGTTATTCTTAACAAGATTTTATAAACACTTGAGACATTATTTACCACTCTGTCTGAGAGACAAAGCTGTTCGAAGGGTCTCAAATCTTCCAAATCTCTTAGTGGTTGAGGTAGCGTGGCAACGAAATGTCTCAACTGTATATATCTCTATTCATTTATTTTCCACTCCCCTTTTTTTGTTTCAATTCTTCAAAGGTTATAAGTCTCCCTTGGTCTATTACATCCCCTAATCGGGCTCCACTGTCTTCTATCCAATTGCCCAATTCTTTTCCTTCTCCCGGTGCAAAAAATGTTGTGTTTACAAGGGGTATTAACGGGGAATTGTGATTCCAATTTTCTTTTGTATGTATCGTGTCCCAAATTTTTAAGGCGTGTCGTGTGATTGTGTCCGTATTACTGTTTAGTTCTCTGAACTTCGGGGGTATCCTGATAATTTTTGCTAAGTGTGCTTTACTAAGCGTGTTTTCTATTATTACCCAGTCTTTTTCACTATTTTGTTTACTCCAGTCTATCACCGGTGTAAGTATTGATGCTAAATAATAATTTTTAAAGTCTGGTAGTGCCAATCCTCCGCGACCCTTTTCTTTCCTTAATATTGTGTAACTAATCCTTGTTTTTTTGTGTTTCCATATGAACTGAGTTATCAAAGTTTTAAGTGTTCTAAAAAATACTTGTGGGATTGGGATGGGGATCATTTGGAATATGTATAGTATTTTTGGTAGGATTATCATCTTTATTGTATTTATTCTCCCTATCAGCGAGGAGATCCTAGGGGATAATCTATTTAAATCTGCTCTCGTATCATTTAATATTTGAAGGAAGTTTACTTTATATAATTTCTCTGGGGCTGTTGTTAATTTGATCCCTAGGTATTTTATTTCATCTTTTCTCCATTTAAAGTGGAATTCATTTTTTAACCTCTCTTCTTCTTTCCTGTTGACATTTATACTCAGTATCTCTGACTTTTTTTGATTGATTTTTAGGTTTGAGAGTTCACCATAATATTTCATAGTTTTTATTATATTTGGTAGGGTAATCATAGGGTTAGTTATATACAGAAGAATGTCATCCGCGAAAGCGGAGATCTTGTACTCCTCTTCTCCTATCCTTATACCCCTAATGTCAGAACTTCTCCTTATCGTAGCTAGTAATGGTTCCAGAGATAGAACAAATAACATTGGGGATAATGGGCACCCTTGTCTGGTTCCATTAAACATCTCAAAGGGTTCTGACATTCCCCCATTGATCTTTACTCTTGCGGATGGATGATTATAGAGTGATTTGATCCTAGACATCATTGTAGGGCCTATCCCTAGCTCCTCTTGGGTTTTAAACATAAACTCCCAGTCAACTCTGTCAAATGCTTTTTCAGCATCTAATGACATTATTATACTTGATGGTCTGTTTTTTAGCATTTGAATAATTAGGAGTATAGTTTTAATTCCGTTGTCTCGGCCCTGCCGGCCCGGGATAAACCCTACTTGGTCTCTATGTATCCAATCCCTCATCAAACTCTTAAACCTAGTGGCTAATATTTTTGTGAATAGCTTGGTGTCTGCGTTGAGGAGTGAAATGGGTCTATAACTAGAGCATAATAACCGGTCTTTCTTCTCTTTGTGGATAACAGTTATCGAGGCGGATAGGGCTTCTCTGCTCATCTTATATTGAGTGCCAATTCCGTTCATATAATCTTTTAATTTTGGTATTAATATTTCCTTGTATCTTTTGTAGTAGTTAATTGTAAACCCGTCAGGTCCCGGGCTTTTACCTGGGCTAGTTTCTTTTATCGCTTTCTCTATTTCTTGTTCTGAAATTGGCCTCTCTAGAGCTGATAATTTATCTTCCTCTACCCTTGTCAATTTAGCGTTCCTAAGATATTCTTTAATTTTCTCGCTCCTGTCCGGCTCTATGCCCTGTGACCCCCCTTTTTTTACTGAGTAGAGGTTTTCATAGTACTTTTGAAATTCTTTAGCAATTCCTGTTGTTGTTTGGATTATGTCCCCATTTTTATTTTTATTTTATCTATAAAGTTCCTCGCTTTCCTCTTTTTTAGAATTCTTGCAAGATTTTTTCCGACTTTATTACTTTCCGTATATTTTTCTTTTGTACATCTTTTCATTTCTTGTCTAATTTCCTGATCTAGTAGGTCTCTCAGTTCTTCTCTTTTTCTTTCTAATAGATTGTATGTAGATGTGTCTTGTGTTTTTTTATGCTTGTGCTCTAGTTGGTGTACTTCTGTCAAGAGACTATCCTTGTTTATTGTGTTTTCTTTTTTCCTTTGTGCCCCTTTTGAAATCAAAATACCCCTTATATAAGCTTTATGAGCCTCCCACACCATATTTTTTGGTGTGTCATTTTGATCATTTACTTGAAAGTAGAGTTCCAATTCTTTTTCTATTTCTTTTCCCCATTTTTTATCTCTAAGGATCTCTTCATTAATTTTCCACGCATCCATCCTAGGCCTTTCCCTAGACATTTTTAATTTTACAGTGATGGGGGTGTGGTCGGACCAGGTCCTAGTCCCGATCTCTGCCTCTACTATTTTTTCAAGCCATCTATGTTCTATTAATATATAATCTAATCTCGAATAAGTTCCATGGACATTTGAAAAGCAGGTATAATCTCTGCCTTTCGGATGGAGAGTTCTCCAGGGATCTACCAATTGATTTATTAAAAGTTTTTCTTTAATTCTTCTTTTTTGATTTTTATTGGCACTTACAGATTTTGAGGTGGAATCTATTTCGGGATCGAGGCAGAGATTTAGGTCTCCCGCTACAACCACTCCCCCTTTTTTAAACGTCAATAATTTATTCATTACTTTCCCCAAGAACTCTATTTGTCTTACATTGGGGCTGTATATATTTGCTAGGGTGATTTCCTCCTCTCCTATTTTCCCTCTTAAAAAGAGGTATCTTCCCTCTGGATCCACCAGTCTCTCCTCGAGAGCAAATCCAAGGCCCCTGGCAATGCCAATGGCCACTCCCCTGGACTTGCTTCCCGAGGAGTCCGCGTAGTACCAGGTAGGATGGCTTTGTGAATATAGCCTAATGTTGGATGCGTGGGAAATGTGAGTCTCTTGTAGAAATGTCTGCCTTCAAGTAATTGATTTCTTTTAGAATTTTTTTCCTTTTATCTAATGAGTTTAGACCTCGTACGTTGTAGGATAGTATATTAATTATCACCATTTCTGATTTATATGGCTTTTCTTCTCATTTTCCTGGGTTTTAATATAATCTCTAGGATTTGAGGGTTCGAGATCCTTTGGGTTGAGCCGTGGCTTATAGGGGTTAGTTACTTTTTTGGGGGTTTTTTTTCATCTCTTAAAGGGGTTGGATAGTTTTTTTGGGGGGTTTTTTCCCATCTATCCCTCCCCCTCTTTTTCCCCTCCCCCCCTTCCTCCCACCCTCCACCCCTCCCCCCCTCCCCTCCCACCTCCCCTCCCTGCCCTTGTGGGGGCCTGGCATCTCTCCTTCCCTTAGCCAGGATAGTCGATGTCTCCTTCTCCCTTATCCATCGACTTTTAATAATAAAAAAATAATAATAATAATAATAATCATAATCTATCTATCTATCTATCTATCTATCTATCTATCTATCTATCTATCTATCTATCTATCTATCTATCTATCTATCTATCTATCTAGATATATCTATCTGTATATATATAGATATATATCTATATATACAGTACATATAATTCACAAGACAATTTGGTTTAAACATTTTAATTCTCCTTCTCTATCTTTTTATGTATCCAGTATTTTGATGTGCTGCATCCAAATTATTCATGTATTGTAGAGGAATATTTGTTAAATAACTAAAAAAAAAAAAAAAAAAAATAACTAGTCACGAGAATTACCTGTGGTCTCTATGACGCTCATATTTCCCCAGTACTGAATTACCATGTCTTGTTCTGCATGGAGGCAGTCATCTGACTGGTGGAGGCAGAACTTTGTTTCCTCATGTCAGAGCCTCAAGCAAGGAGAACAGTGAATAGCACAGCAGTGACATCACCAAATCTCACACCAAATCTCCTTAAACTAGCAGTGAGAGGCAGCAGTGCTTTAGATCTCACACTGCAGACTTACAGCTATGAGGCTGTAGATACAGGGGTGAATAGGCACACTAATTTTCCATAGGCACAAATAACATTTATAGATGTTCCCTATAGCAGAGTTTTTCAACCGGGGTTCCACGGCACCTTGGGATGCCGCAGCAAAATGACGCAAAGCCCTTGACAATCTGACCATGAAAGGGTTACTGTGTTAAGTTCTGTGTACAGAGAGGAGGGAGAGCACATTCCCTTTGCTCCTTTGGGCTCTCTCCCCCTCTATGCTGTGTAAGCCGCCCACCCACATCCTACCAACCAATGACAGTTGCTAAGGGAATGTTGGAAAATACAGATAACCACATAGGGGGGAGAGAGCCTGGAGGAGCAAGGTGATGTGCTCTCCATTCTCCCTGTACACAGAACTTAACACAGAAACCCTTTCATGGTCGGACCGTACACAGGACTTTGTTTATTTTTGCTGTAGCAAGAGCAAAGAGGGGGTATTGGAGGGGGGGAGGGGTTGTGCTAGGAGGTGGGACTTAGGAAGGGGGGCTTGTGAGTAGCAGGGAGGGTTTGTGTCAGGAGGGAGGATTTGGGGGGGGGGGATATATGTCAGACAGGGGATTTTTTTTTTGGGGGGGGGGGGGTTGTGCTAGCAGGGTGTTTTGGGTATATACAAGCTACTGACCTCCTAACTCCGCCTTATAAACAACATTTTAGGTCTTTTTCACACCAGGTGCAGTGCTGTGAAATTGTGTATTTTCCCACACCACACATGCATGTGTTGCTTTTTTCAGTTGCTCATGGGTTTCATTAATTATTGGCATCCCCCATGCATCCACCAATTGCATGTTTGCTTGTGCCCACTTGAACGCCTGGTACTGCAGTACCATGTATTTTAGTAGGGCTCAATTTAAAAATAATGCAAGCAATTTTTTGCGTGTTTTACAAGCGTAGACACAAATCAAAGCCGACATGTCATGGCACGGAATCATATGACGTTTGTCACGTGAGGCTGTGGAAGGACTTGCATTCCTGTATTGTCCATTCCCTTATGGTGACCAGGGATGGTGGGGTAATTTCTGCCCCGTCCACCCCCTGGGCACCCAACCGGCGTTGGAAGGGATCCTGTGTTGGGCCTGCAGGGCTATATATAGGAGGGCTCAGACACCAGTCTATGCAATACCTCCGAGGTGGATGGACACACTTTATTTTTGGTCAGCTTTATTTTGATACTGGTAGGTACAAAATCTCTCCCTCTATTTGTCACACACAGGGCTGCTGTTAGAAATCGCGGGGCCCCGTACAGACTACCTGGCAGGGCCCCCCCAATAAAATATTAAAGATATATTTAGCTAAAATTACAACAAAATCACTATTATCAGACACACATATAACATAACTCGCATAATTCCTGCTAAATCTAAAAAAAAAACTATGTTAAATAAAAAAGATGAGATGAGAAAAATATACAGGCTGGGCAGTTGGAGCTCAGTGATCAGAGATACAGAGAGAGAAACAAAGTTACAATTTACAAATAAACTCCTGAGCAGAGATAAGTGCTGGGAGGAGGGGGGCCCACACAAGGGAGGGGGATTAGTGAGGGACGACTGTCTCTTTTTCAAAAGATATAAGCTGATAGCAGGGAGAGGGACAGATCAGATTCAGGTGCTGGAGGAAGATTTTTGTATTTGTTGTCCATCACTAATCCCCCTCTCTGTGTGGGCCCCCCTGTGTGCTCGGGCCCCCTACAAGAGGGCTGGTGGTCCCCCCCTATCAGCGGCCCTGGTCACACATACTTACTTTTTTGACCTGATTTGACCTTGCACTATTGGGGTAATCCCATGCACTGGTGTCACTGCCTCTCCAAGTTGCATTTATACTTTAACCAATACACTTAGTTTCACATGTGGATTCTTTTATTTCAGTTGTGCAGGTCACTTTCACCACTCCTAATTATACCATGCGGTTGCTTTTGCAACTCAACCATTATTTTAAACTTTTTTTTCTTTTTTTTTACAGATTTTTTACCTTTCCATCATTTTTCATTTTATTTATTTATAATTGTGCACATTACCACCCATTATGTTGGACGGTTCTGTTTGCCCGTTTTTCTATCTGTCCTGTTCTGGGCTGTGGGCCCATTTTGGAAACTTTACCCACAGCTCCCGGGTCAGATGTCTCCGCTGGCTGCCGGTGTGATTTTGGCATGCAGCACCCTGCATTTTTGTAAGTATGGATCCCTTAAGCCTCGTACACACGCAACGAATTTCCACCGACCGGTCGTCCATCTTTTGTCCAGAGTGGTGTTTTGTTGGTTGGAATGTGCTCTAGACTGCACACGAATTTTCCCGCACGACTGAATTCTACTTCAGAAGTGATGTCATGTGTTGGTTTGCTTTCTTTGTGTTCCTTCTTCTCTGAGCATGCCCAGTCTTGCTCATAAGATTTTTCCCTGTCGAAATCTGTACTGACTGCACGAAAATTGGACGTGTTTTGACGGAGGACAAAAATTTTATAGCATGCACGCCAGAATTTTTTCGGCCGAAAAGTCGGAGTCGGTTGTCGGAAGCATCATACTAACAAGCCGAATATCGGCAGATCGGTCGTCGGATGAAAATTCCCGGCCGAATTTCGACTCGTGTGTACGGGGCTTTAGTCCGATTCCGGAACGACAAGGGAAGAAGCCGCTCGTGTGTGGTTATGATTAAGCGATCTACATCGTGAAACGCGTCAACCCGACATGTCTGTTCGTGTATTGCACTGTCTGTCTGCTGTATTTATGGAGAATAAAGGAGTTCGATTGATTTTCATTTTATACCTTTGAGTGCGGTCTCTCTCTTTTGGATGTCTACATGCTTTAGTCCGATTCCCACATTCCAATCTACCTGATACATTTCAATGTGATCACTATGTTATATATTTTTTAATCATTTTACTTTATAGATTATGTCTATGCGTCAACCCCTGAAAAGTAAGATTGAACTCACAAAATGCTTCGGGTCACCACAGATGCCATGACACATTTACTATGTACTATTTGATTATTGTATGTACCAATGTAATAGATTTTATACTTCGGCCAACTGTTTGGCATTGTGACACCTTTTCCCAGTTTTATTGCTGGCATATACTCAATAAACTTGTACTATGTTTTTTTTTTTTTTTTACTGGTTGTGTGGCGCTTCATCTAAAGTCCCAATGGGCAAAACTCTGCAATTGTTTTATGAACATAGAGCAGCCTAATAAAAAATAGAACACGCAAAACAGCGCTCGGGCTAGGATGCACCTCCTTGTGTGAACAAACCCTCAGACTGGTGTGCCCTGGGGGTTGTACACAATTCTAAATGGTGTATAAATAGAAGAAAAATTTCCGCGCTAGATGTGACAGAAAACCAAATGATTAAGAACAATAGTGAGCAGCTGGCACAAAATCAACTAACAGTGATTCAAAAAATACAATAAAAACCAAAAAGTGCAGCGCTGTTTTTTAATAAATGGAATGTGTATCACACATAGCCTCACAATTTAGAACCAGCCTGTATAAATCAAGATATACATCAACTTATGAGAAAGATTAAAAGGATTAAAAAGGTTGAAATCAGCTATTATTAATAAAACAATTTACATCCCATTCCACATTTAACCCATAGGGAATATAGGATTTTAGGCAATAGATCCAGCGAGTTTCCATCCTGGAAATTTCTCGCCTTACGTTGGATCCTCGCCAGTGAGCTTTAAACCTATCTATCCCTATAAAGAGTGTGTTTTTTGGGTTCTTGTGGTGGCATTGGTCATAGTGTTTGGAGACACTATGACCAGGGAAGCCTTTCCTAATGTTGCCCACATGCTCTCCTAGCCTGATCTGTAATTTCCTCGTTGTGCGTCCAATGTATTGTTGACCACATTTACATTGCAACATATAAACGACGTTGGTGGACGAGCAAGTGATGAAAGAATCTATCTTGTATTCTCGTCCAGTCGTGGAGGATACAAATTTTTCGATTTTTCTCCCTTTGAATGAATTGAGGGAGCAGATCTGGCATCTGTGACAGGGGTAGAAACCTCTAAAATCTCCAAAGAAAGTGGGCTGAATAGGCCTTTCAACAACGTTTTGAGCTATTTTATGTCTCAAAGATGGGACTCCCCTGAAAATAACTTTGGGATGTTCAGATAAAACAGGGCCCAGAACCCGGTCATTTTTAAGGACCGGCCAGTGTTTTTTAATAATATTTTTAATTAAAAAATGCTGGGTAGAATATGAAGTAATAAAAGAATTTTTAAAACTTTGGTTGTTATTACCCTTTAGACTTGGACGTAGCAACGAGGATCTGTCGACAGCCGCTACGTCTCTAATGGTAGTGTCTAATTGGGAAACGTTGTACCCTTTCTCTATAAATTTCATTTTATGGGGGTTAGCCTGTTGAAAAAAGTCATTTAATTGGGTGCAGTTTCTGCGTAATCGCAGGAACTGTCCCTTTGGGACAGCATTGAGCCATGATTGGTGATGACAACTATCATGTGGAATGAAGCTGTTCCGGTCCGTTTTCTTAAAATGAGTGGTGGTAATGATTTTATCCTCCTGTACCACCAGATTCAGATCAAGAAACGTGATTTGTGTAGAGCTACTAGTGTGATCTAGTTTAATACCTCTATTGTTGATGTTTAAGTTCGAGATAAAGGAGTCAAGTGAGGGGGCATTGCCATCCCATAGGAGGAGGATGTCGTCAATGTAACGCCGCCACAGGATCAACTGCGGCGGTCGATTCGCAAAGACGACATCCTCCTCCCACTTGGCCATAAATAAGTTGGCCAAGCTGGGTGCAAATTTTGCCCCCATCGCGACCCCCCTGTTCTGCAGGTAATGAGTGTTGTTAAACCAGAAGAGGTTATGAGACATCTCAAATTTGATAATGTCTACTATAAACCTCTTCTGTTCGCTGGATAAAGAGCTCCACAGATCTAGATAATACTGTACAGCCTCTAATCCCTGCTCATGGTCAATTATGGTGTACAGGGACGCTACGTCCGCTGTAGCCATAATATACCCTTCTTTCCAGGAAATATCTTGGAGGATATTTAGGACATGGGTCGTATCTTTGAGGTACGACGGAATTTGTTTAACAAGGGGTTGTAAAAATTCATCAGCATATTTGCCTATCCGGGAGCAAAGGGAATCTATCCCACTGATTATGGGGCGTCCCGGAGGTTTAACGGGATTCTTGTGGACTTTAGGTAAAAAATAAATAATAGGCAAACGAGGTGCGGAAGGTATTAAAAATAATTTTTCTTTTTTGCTTAAAATCCCCTCTTCATGTGCCTTATCAACTAAGGATTGTAGCTCCTTTTTATACTTAGGAGTAGGATTGGAGGCTAAAACTTTATATGTCTCTCTATCGTTTAACCACTTAAGCCCCAGCCCTATTTCGGACACTTTTTGTTTACAAGTTTAAATCAGTATTTTTTCCTAGAAAACTACTTAGAACCCCCAAACATTATATATATTTTTTTAGCAAAGACTCTGGAGAATAAAATGTCGGTCATTGTAATATTTTTTATCACGCGGTATTTGCGCAGCGGTCTTTAAAGCGCCATTTTTTTGGAAAATTTTTGAAAAATCACATTTCACTAATTTTAAAAAATACTAAACAGTAAAGTTAGCCCATTTTTTTTGTATATTGTGAAAGAACATGTCACGCCGAGTAAATAGATACCCAACATGTTACGGTTTAAAATTGCGCCCCCCCGTGGGATCGCGACAAACTACGGTCAAAAGAGATCTCAATCTGCGACGCTTTAAATTTATGTAACGGTTACCAGTTTAGAGTTAGAGTGTAGCTCTTTTTTTTAAATTATTGCTCACGCTCTGGCGATCGCGGCGATACCTCACATGTGTGGTTTGAACAGCGATTTCATTTGCGGCTCGACTTCCGTATACGTTTTTTTTTGTGCGCGAGCTAACGGTGACGGGGGCGGCTAAATTTTTTTTTTTTTTTATTTTCCCATTTATTTTATTTATTTTTTTAACTTTATTAAAGTTTTAAAAAAAAAAAAAAAATCTGATCACTTTTATTGCTGTCACAAGCAATGTAAACATCCCTTGTGACACCAATATGTAGTGACAGGTACACTTTATGGAGGGATCGAGGGTCTAAAAGACCCTAGACCCCTCCACTACACTTCCCTGTATGCAAAACGCCGAAAACGGCATTTTTGCATACAGCCGTTTTTCAAATTTGCCGCCTTTTGCAGCACAGTAACCCGGAAGTGACGTCATGGACGCCGCCTCCGGGTTACGTCATCGGAGACCCGATCGATGCCGTTTCCGGCATTCATCGGGACTCCATCCAGCCGGCGGACGTGCCGGCTGGGTGCTCGGGGCTCCCGGTGGAACGGGAGCCCCGGGCAAAGCCACGGAAGGCGGCGGGAGGGGGGGGGACGTCCCCTCCCGCCCCCCCGGGTACCGATCGAGCGGCTCCCGAGCCGCATCGGTCGGTACCGACGGAAAGCCAACCGTCGGCTCTAAACCACGGTACCGGGATGGTGCCTCTAGCTAGAGGCATCATCCCGGTACACTACCGCAAAGTTTACTGACGTAGACCTACGTTAGTATGCGGTAAGTGGTTAAGATACTATTCATTTCAGAAACATAGTCAGTTTTATCCAGAACTACTATGCCGCCCCCCTTGTCAGCGGGGCGGATCACTATGTCCTTATTATCGCAGAGTTTTTGAAGCCCTGTATGGAATTTATCCTTAGTAGGAGGTTTTTTGATTCTGATGTTTTCTATGTCTTTCAAGACCAGATCTTTGAAAACCTGGACTGAGGGGGCAATTTTTCCAGGGGGGTTGAACAAGGAAGCGTTAGCCAGGGATGTGTGTACATACCTATGATCGGTATTAGCCAAAGTGCGAGTGGGATTAGAGATAATATATCTCTGAACGTTCAGTTTCCTGACGTACTTTTGCACGTCTATAAAGGCGCTGAATTTATTCAGCGCCTTAGGTGGTGCAAATTTTAATCCACGATCAAGAACGGCTTTTTCATCGTCAGAAAACTGAGCCTTTGACAAATTGAAGATGCCAGGATCTTTTACACTCTTCTTCTTTTCCTTCCTTGTCCGCCTCCCCCCTCTGGTCCCTCTCTGTGTTCTATATAGCGTTTGTTTCCTCCTCCCCTGTGAAAATCCCCTTGTTGATAATTATCTTCACGTGAATACTCGTAGGAAGGATAATTTGAACGGGGGGTATTCCTGGGTGGATAGTATTCATTTTGAGGTCTCCTGGTGGCTGACCATCCATTATTAGAGATATCACCCGGATGACGGGTGATTACTCGGTCTCCAGTGTCCAGGGGGGAATCCCATCCCCCATTTTCTAGGGGGGTGAACCTATTATAAAGGGGAACCTCAGACCGTCTTGGTGTTATAAAATTAGGGTTAGACCCTTGTTGATTGCCATTATTATTTCCCCTATTGTAGGGTGGATTTCTATAAGGCAATAGGGAATTATTTGAGTTGTTATTTCTCAAGGTCTGGGGTCCCTGTTTGTTTGGGGGGGGGGGTTTCGTCCTTTTCCCCTCCTTCCCACCTGTTGTGGTCTAGGGGGAAGGGGGGGGGAGGAAGAGAATTTTGACTCGTGTGTACGGGGCTTTAGTCCGATTCCGGAACGACAAGGGAAGAAGCCGCTCGTGTGTGGTTATGATTAAGCGATCTACATCGTGAAACGCGTCAACCCGACATGTCTGTTCGTGTATTGCACTGTCTGTCTGCTGTATTTATGGAGAATAAAGGAGTTCGATTGATTTTCATTTTATACCTTTGAGTGCGGTCTCTCTCTTTTGGATGTCTACATGCTTTAGTCCGATTCCCACATTCCAATCTACCTGATACATTTCAATGTGATCACTATGTTATATATTTTTTAATCATTTTACTTTATAGATTATGTCTATGCGTCAACCCCTGAAAAGTAAGATTGAACTCACAAAATGCTTCGGGTCACCACAGATGCCATGACACATTTACTATGTACTATTTGATTATTGTATGTACCAATGTAATAGATTTTATACTTCGGCCAACTGTTTGGCATTGTGACACCTTTTCCCAGTTTTATTGCTGGCATATACTCAATAAACTTGTACTATGTTTTTTTTTTTTTTTTACTGGTTGTGTGGCGCTTCATCTAAAGTCCCAATGGGCAAAACTCTGCAATTGTTTTATGAACATAGAGCAGCCTAATAAAAAATAGAACACGCAAAACAGCGCTCGGGCTAGGATGCACCTCCTTGTGTGAACAAACCCTCAGACTGGTGTGCCCTGGGGGTTGTACACAATTCTAAATGGTGCCTTGAGTACGAAACAGTTGAAAAGCACTGCTCTTTAGCATTGCAAATCTTCTCTTTTTGAGTTCAGCCCTCAGACCCCGTTCACACTGGGGCAATCCGACTTGCCGGGGCGACCTCACAGGTTGCGGCGCGCAGCTCGCACCGCGACCTCGGAGCGGCTGGCACGGACTTCATAACATTGAAGTCATTGCAGGTTGCTCCAGGTCGCCCCAAAGAAGCTCCGGACCCATTTTCTAAGTCGGAGCGACTTGTGTCGCTCCTATTAGAACGGGTCCACAGCTTCTCTATGGCAGGCGACCTACGGGTCTAATTAAAGTGATTGTTTTTAGTTTTGTTTTTATTTAAAATAACAGACATACAAGTTGCCTACAAGATGCTGATTTTAGTTTATGGCCAGCCCAGGCTGGGAAGAAGGGGTTAATGTGTGTGCTGCTGTATCCGGGCTTTTTGGATCCAGCCTGCCCACCGGTGGTTTAAATTTGAGGGAAGGCTGGGTTCAGAGAGCAGGAAAGCCCAATGAGAAGAACACGCTGTGACTACTGTGGAGATGGACTTCTGTGCCTTGCAGTCCGTCAGAGGCACCAGGGGGATCCAGAGATCAACCAGCACATGGAGGGTGCCAATATAAACTACCAGGGCTTTTTTTCTCAGAGAATAGGTGCAGGAACTCCCCCCTTCTGAGTCACTCCTTGTCTCCGCCCCTACCCACCTCTGAGCACCGTTCCTTGGTGCCAGCCCCTACCCACCTCCCAGTACTGGCCCTTGTAGAGAGTAAAGAACCAGGTATCATTTTTTGGTGCTGAGTAATTTGTATGGGATTTGTTAATGATAACAAGAAAAGCAGTAAAAAAGATCCTCTGCAGCCAGCAATAATAGACCCCACCCCAGCAGCAAAAGAATTCCCCCTACCAACAATAGATCCCTAACCCCCAGCAACACTAGACTCCCTACACAATAATAATAATAATAATAATAGATTCCCTACACAACATTGTACCCCCCGAGCAACATTGGACCACCCGTTACAAAATACCACCCTAGCAGCAATAGATCCACTCCTGCAACAATAGACCCTCCAGCAGCCAGCAACATTAGACCCCTCCCTCAACAATTGACCCCCCCCCCCAGCAACAATAGACCCCCGCAGAAAAACAGATTTCTGCCAGCATCAATAGACCTTTCAGCATACCCCCAGTAACCCTTGCCTTTACATACATTGAGTGCTCAAGATGCTGAGACTGCATTCCCCCACGTTCCCACTGAAAAAAAGTCCTGTGAACTACTATTTTGTAGAGGTATACCTGGGCAGCCAATCAGTCATAGTTACAGTTAGGATATGGACATTGTTTATGTTGAACAGTATTGGCAGAAATTCCTCAAGTAACCTTTCATCAGCTATTCTGAGCCTGGTCTGAATTTATTAAAGGGGTGCATGTGGGTTCTGGTGTATCAATAGAACTGGGTCAGTGACGCACAATGGGGTATGAAGCAGGACTTCTATAAAAAGTTAACTCAGCAAGGACAACTGGAAGGAGGAATGGAGTTGCTATGGGTAACCAAGGTCTAGAGCAAGGTACATTGCAGCCAGTCGTAAAGCAAGGTGCCCAGAAAAGGTGACAGGTCCTCTGGTAGTGAGGGGATCGATGATCTGGCTCCCTCCCCAGCTGTCGGGTTCCAATTGCCACCGGAAACTAACCCACGTTACGGCAATCCATGGCCTAGTCACGTGGCTATGAAGGTGAAGGCAATAACAAATGCACTTATGAGGTCTGTGCTATGTGCACGGCGGGACCCCATTCTGTTAATGGGAGTAAGGGAACAGAGGTACGCTAGACTGGTGGAAAGGGCACAGGCTCTGCAGTGTCCCTCCTAATGCAATACATACATCGAGTTATGGTGTGTAGTGACACGGGACATGACTTAGAGGAACTCTGTACTTTTATTACCACGCACAGTGACACAGCTCATCTCTAAGTCAGGGAACTGCCTTAAAGGAGTTATAAAGTCAGGAAGGTTTTTTTATCTTAATGCATTCTATGCATTAAGCTAAAAAGCCTTCTGTGTGTAGCAGCCCCCCCAGCACCCCTAATACTTACCTGTGCCCCCTCTCTGTCCAGTGATGTCCATGAGTAACTCTGCAGTCCTGGGACTCTTCCTCCTGATTGGCTGAGAAACAGCTGTGGCACCATTGGCTCCTGTGGCTGTCAATCAAAGACAGTGAGCCAATCAGGTGGGTGGGGACGGGCCGAATGGCAGTTCCATATCTGAATGCACACAAGGAGCATCAGCTCGGCTTGGGTGCCCCCACAGCAAGCTGTTTGCTCTGGGGGCACTTGATATGAGGGAGGGGCCAGAAGCAGGAATGAGGGACCCAATAAGAGGAAGATTCGGGCTGCTCTGTGCAAAACCAACTGCACAGAGGAGGTAAGTATAACATGCTTGCTTTGGGGGGTGGGGGGGGGACTGGTGCATGCTTCCTCCGGAGCCAGGTCTGTGTGTCCATAAGACACACAGAGCGTGGCTTAACCTTGCCCCTCGCTCCCTCCTCAATGGCTGTGATTGACAGCAGCAGGAGCCAATGAAATGAATGCAGAAGTTTTTTTACCTAATGTAGAAAATGCATTAAGGTAAAAAAACGTCTGCCTTTATAACCACTCTAAACCTTATGGGGCTAATCTTTAACAGTCACCCAATAGCCTCCTGCAGTAGCATAAATGACTAATTACTAAGTTGGCCATTTCGCTAAACCGCAACAAATGGGGTAATACAAATCACACATCTGTGGTCTTTCAATACACCAATCTGTCTGAATAAATTTTACCTGGTGCAATATATGTTGCTATCTGTATCAAAGACAGTGGAAATAGGCCTCCCTACGGTCTTTCAGACCTGCAGCACTGTCTACCACCCTCTGAAAAGCAATCCACAGTGGATCGCTTTTTAGAGGGTAGTAAAGCAGAGGCTGACTGTTTTTAGGTTGTTTTTTTTTTTTTTTTTTCACTTTAAATTTGCTTTACATGATGCAACTGTGAGCCGAATATTTGAGACAGTACTGCCTGTCAAACTGTGCACCTTGAGTTAAAAGTGCCGCAGCTGCAAAGCAAAGCATCGCGGCCATGGTATGTGTACAGCACTGACTGTTATGTTACAGTTGGGGTGGGTGGCTGGGGGATAGTAGAACTGCAGCCCAGCTGTCCGTTTTTACGCCCCTTCCCCCAACCACTCGTTTAAAAGAGTCCAAGCAGGCAACTTCTGGGGTTAAATAAGTGTCTCTGTGTACAATGTGTGTGAGAGATTGTGTCTGTGAGAAACAAGTAGAACATGTTGGCATCTGTTATACAAATAGAAAAATAGAAAATAGAGTTCCAATTTCCAAATCTTGTGCAGTCGATGTCAACAGAGCACAGTTATCAGAAAGTTTGGCCTGACTGCAAATGTCTCAGCCAAGAGGAGGAGCCGCTCTGGATTAAAAGTGACCTGCAAACCTCAGGAAAAATACAACTTTTTACAGACAGCTGTACGATTGATTAATCATGGTCTTTACAAAAGATTCTCGGGTCCCACTGAATGATGGGCACAAGATACCAGTGGTCGGGCTGGGTACCTATGCCCCTCAGGAGGTAGGTACATTCTAATATTATGTGTATAACACAGCACAGTCATCGCCACCATTGTCTGGATAGAGCAAAACCTGGCAGGACTGTTATATTGCTTTTAGTTAAACGCGTAGTGCATAACACAAACTGATACTAGCCAGTGATATCATGCAACAGCAATATAAAGTTTGAGTAAATATGTATCAAGTATTTAAAGCCCAACTACAGTTTTGTGCAGTTGCTGGCAAGTGGAATCTATTAAAGTTGACCTAGAATCAGATATATTTTATATGTTAAAGCAGAGTTCCGGCCAAATTTATTTATTTTTTTTTAGCAAAAAATACCCCTAGAATTGTCAGGGCTAGTGCATTTAAAGAACGATATTGTGTGAACTGTCCCCTGTTTAGTGTAAATGCAACATGAATTACTTACCTTGTGAAATTCTTGTACAGCGCGGCCATCTGCGGTGTGGGCATCTGAAGCCACAGTGTCCCTCTTCCTGGACTTCGCGGTTGTAAGAGAGTCCCAGAATGCTATACCCTCATCACTTCCGGGGCAGGCACGTCATCCCACAGCTGGTTCCGCGTCATTGCGCATGCCCAGAAGCTGTTCTCCATCCATCGGCAGAGAATGACGCGCCTGCACCGGAAGTGACGAGGGACACCGGTGCAGGCGCATTGACTCGTGGGATTGATGACACTCATCTCCCCGGAGTCAATGCAAAGCAGGAAATGACGTTGGCGGCCGCATAAGGAGGATGTGCAGTTATTTATCACTAAAAATAAGGTAAACTAATCAAAAAAAAAAATATATATATATATATCCAATTCGTTTTTAGCATGTGATAAGGGTATGTATGATGGAAAGTTAAAATTAGGGTGGAACTCCGCTTTAAGTGCAGCATGCAGAGTAATATTTCAGTTTAACACTTCCAGCTATTGCCCATCACAGAGATCACAGTACTTCCCTTGACAATGCCTTCATCTGCTTATCTCTTTAGAAAGATGGAGCCATCTTTGTTAAGGCATCTTCAAGGGTCTCCATCTGATACCTGGACTGAGATGCTGGCTCAGGTGACACAGTCATGTAAATCCTAGTGCCTATGTAGTTCTTGGCTGTGCTTAGGAGACTGAGGAAATGCATCCTCCTTCCTGCATCACCTCAGGCAATCTGATGACATACCCAAACCTGCAACACTGCTCCAAACCACCTCAGCTTATAGTTCAAGATCTATTAGGGTTCCAGCAACCATAGCCTGCCCAGCTTCCATAAAAGTGTTAAAAAAAAAGGGTGAGAGTCGCACTTTACCTTACAGTGATTGTAAAGTCTCGTTTATTTATTTTTTTCAATAAAAATAACAAACACGCTATACTAAAGGCTCGTACACAAAGAAAATTGGGCGAACATTTTTGTCCAAAAAAATTTCGTACGGTTTTCGTATAGTGTGTACAGAATTTTCTTACGAAAATTCTCGAATTGACAAACTTCAAAATTTTTCGCGTATGGGAAAAATGTAATGATTTTCATTTAATATGTACCATTTTCGTATGATTTTTCTACAAGAAAAATCAGTAAAGAAAGACTGCGCATGATCAGAAATGTCGGGCCTGTTGGGGGTTATTAAAATAATAATAGGTAAAAAGAAAAATGATTTTAAAAGCCATGTATATTTCATATTATGCATAAGAGATTTTGAACAGGATGGCGTCCATCTTGTTTTTAAGGTGAAACAAAGTTCATATATACTTGTTAAACAAAATGTCTCTCACAGGCTTACAAAGGGTCTATGGTTTCAACAGAGATCTTTGTATTTCTATGTAATCGTAAATAAGATCCCTTTTGACATCTCGATCAGATAAAACTTAGTCAGTCTGACGCTATGTTAAAGGGGGTGATATCTCAGTCTGTCTATAAGTATTTAACAATAGACAATGGCTCCGTGTTTCTCATCAAACATTTAAAGATGAACTATATAAGTTTTTTTAAAGGTACATCATTATATGTGAGACGATATTAGCCATAATTATGTTATTATATTATGTAAGGCATATACATATATATTTAGGAATATTGTATCACGTTTTAGGTTTATATTCTCATAGTAGTATCTTGCTTAGACTTAAAACTAAAGTGAAATGAATTACTTCATGTTAAGGCATGTGGTAGGAGTGTTTATATAAGAATTGCTTTTGGCTAGTTTAGTGCTCAAGGTGTCGTAAATATTCCCAAACCTAGACTATGTCTGACAGCCCTATGTCACAATCCAAATAAGTAATGGCTATTCACTAGCTAGAGGTCAAGAGGTCATGAGATAAGAAGGATGGGTAATTGTTTCAAATTATGTTAAATACAAAATCTAATGAACGGTACGATACTGCCCTCTGGAGGCGAAATACCAGGTGCAGTCTTGAGATAATTTTAGATATTCCAATATAAAAATATTATATTGTGTTAAATAATATAATTATTGAAATGGCATTACTTGCCAAGATGAATGATGGAAATACAGGTGGACATTTATGTATGTACTGGTAGTCTGGATAAAGTTTTATGTTGTGTTATATGATTAATCTTACATATAGAGGAATCATCCTTAATTTTATTAGACCAAGTATGGGGTTAATTATAAAAAGGGGTGTGTCTCTGACCTCACTAGTTTAGGTATAGAATATCCCGACCAATTGGGATAATGTTTCATCCCTCTGGGTTTTACTTATGGTAATTTTTATAGCTCTTTGTTCTTACCATATAAAAGACCAACCCAGATATGAGACACATCACACTTTACACTACTGACAACACACCTCACACTTACACCACACACGCTATTACATTTTTCAATAGACTCATGCAGACATACTCCCTGATCCACATCATTCATCTGAAACTTGGAGGAAACTCCTCCCTCACTGGCATCCATCTTAGGACTCTGGTAACACCATCTTAGGTGTGGTAATTATGCCTTGCTGTATTATTTGATTTTATTCAACAATTGTTTATTCTTTCCTTATATGTTTTATATTGCATATTTAAGGGTAATGAGATTACAATCCTAGCCGTATAAGCCATAGTAGATTTTTCTCTAAAAAGCTGATTTTTGTTTTTATACATTTTTATTAATATCAGATTCAGTGCATTATTTGCAATTTTAAGTCTTCCGTTTTGCATGGCTTATTCTCATTCCTTCTGCAGTGGAATGACTTTGGGCCCTGTGATTCGCAGACCATTGTAGTCTGTTTATATAGAACATTAATTTATGGCTTATACTATACCTGGGAAGAAATGGTAATCTTGCTTTCGTTTTGGTTTCACTTTGTTTCAGTTTCCCTTTCATTATTGAGCTAAACATCACATTGCATTGATTATTTGAAGTTAGTATTTTTTTTGTAGAGTTATCTTTTTGTGTCATTTCTTGTTTGATCATATATCGTGTTTGCATGTCTTGAGAATAAATATTTTTATATATATTCCACACTGTAGACTGTACTCACTAAGATTGGTATATGCTTTTAAAAAGAAATTAATCAATTAAAAAGAATTCACGACATTGATTTATGGCAATAGGTGAAGACTCTCCTTTTTCACAGATCTTTGCTTATTAACCATAAATAGATACACTGCTATATTCAGAGCAGTATAAATATTCTGACATAAGTACGAGCGCGAGATATTTATTATTAAATATTCTTACATATAATGGAGGCCCTAGTGAGATAATTATTGATTTCTTACATATGCCAATCATAAATATTGATCAGGTGACATAATCAATAACTTTTAAAAAAAAAAAAAATTTTTTTTTTTGGAATTTTTTTTTTTAATAATTATGAATGTTGATAGTAATGCCTTAAAAATGTCTACAGCAGGTAATTTTCATGCTGCCAACTCTGGCAAGGTGTGAATCCCTAGTGGTAATGCCACAACACCAGTAGATTTGGCACAGATCATAAATGTGTGGAAACACCTCTCTGAGTCTGAAATGGTGGAATATGTAAATGCTGGTTAGAGTCATATATCAAAATCCTCAGAAGTCGGGCCAAATATGGGCATCTGACATGGGTAGAGGACAACCTGTATGTATGAACTCACCAATAGCTTATCTAACACCAAAAGACATCGGGAAGTGTGATCACATACTTTTAGAGTCATGGCCAATCTTACTGTATCTTTATGAGGAACTGCACCAGAAGGCTCAGCAAAAAGGAGTTTAGTAAAGTTTCAATCTCCACTCCAAATAAATGAGAGTATGAGATTAGGAACCTCCTTGAGCAGGTGAAAGTAACCTCTATTGGGACACATCAGTTAAGAGAATGTAGCTTGAAACTGCAGAATGAAGTAGAACTGTGGCAGAAGTCTTATCAAGTAAGCTATAATGAAAGTAACCATGTGAAAGAGAAATGTAAATGGTTAATGCAATAATTAGGAAGTTTTGAGCGAGGAAAAATGTTTTTCTAGCAAACAGTTGCCGAATAATCAGCAGTGGAAAATTTTGAAAAAAAAAAAAAAAAAATAATAAATAAAAATGTAACAGTTCATGTCATGACAGGAACTCATAAGTAAATACATAGCAGAGTTCCATAAGGTCATGGTGTCCATACAAAAGGGCAATGCTTTATTAGTCCTGCTTTAAATATGATGTAATTATTCACAGACCCAGATATGACTCGCAGTCTGTTGGTTATGACCCAGACAAGGGGGGGAGTCAGGCAAAGAGTCCACTTCCTACCCCAGCCATCTTCTAAAAATAGGAGGGCAGAAATTGGGCAGCCATGCATAAATAGGTATGAGTCATATCAGGTCATTGCAAAAAGACTAGCATCCCTAAAAAGACACCATATACCTTCAGAATTTAAAAGTTTTAAAAAGAGTACTGTCCTGATTTTTGCCATGAAAAGGTCCTTAGACATTATTGATCATCCTGAGGCCTATGAAAACAACTGTCTGTGTTGTGCCTGCAGGATGTAATTTAAAAATCAGCCCATATAAAACCTTACTGCTGCTAGAGCTGTGATCTACAATTTAAAATGTACACAGCACCAAAGCCCCATTGAATTATTTTTTTTTTTGCTGTACTCAAAAGTGCCTAACACCCTTCAATGAAGGAGCTGAGTACAACCATCCGGAATTTAAATCCCTGTGCTTTGAGGCATTGCCCATGTACGTAATAATAAGTTTGGCAAAGGAACAAGATATGCCACCTAGGCCCCAAAGGTAACACCGGATACCTTAAGGAGGACACCGGACATCCCATTAACAAGGGGGGGGGACACCCACAAATAAATAGGGATTTGCCCCATCCTAGGGTTCCCCAAAATCCTTGGGAAGATCAAGAGCCATTTAGGCCCAGACCTCACGCCAGAACCAAGTAACTGGTTCTGATGGGGATCTGTCCCATCTGTCTGAACCCGAGAGACATAGGCACCGCAGGAGGCGGAGCCAATAATTCAATTCTGTAAATGTTTTCAGCTGAGTAGATGCCAAATTGATCAGTTGATCACTTGGTTCACTCAGGGCACTACAGCCCAGAACTAAAATAAGCCATCTTTAGGAAACAAATCCTATGGCCAGCCAAGGGCCACAAAATCCTTAAATGCCCAAGTGGTAAGGAATCAGAAGGGATACACTGAATAGAGGCATAGGATACAGAGGTTCTAACACCTTTTTATCCCAGGTAACAGCATTGAGGATCCTGAATTCCCTGCCATGGGAATCTTGGTTGTTAGATAATAACTACCCTCCTATTTTTCAGTGGTCACTTCATCCCTCTGACTCAAACAGGTCGCTTAAAGCGGACACATTTTCAAAAATCGCCAATGACGGTGATACCAAGGAGGATCAAACCCTAATGATGTAATGCAGTCAAGAGGTTAAAGGTTGTATACGGTAACCAAGAAGGAATCCTCAATGCCAGGTAGTTTTATTGCCTACAATAAATTGCATTGATGCCCCAAAGGGGGAAATATATATTTTTTTTTTCTCCTAAGTAGTAGGTAAATTTTAAACAAAATATTGTATTATTGTGTCATTGTCCAATGTGTGGTATCCATGGCGATAAATACATTCCATGTTAATAAGCCCCAGAAGTCCGTCGCCCAAGGAAAGGTCGCATATATAGTCTCACCTTCCCTGGTGTCATATAAAAGGGCTGATCACACGGTGGATTCAAGGAGAACTCTGAGGAAGCTTAGGGTACCAACATCGCATTGAAATGTCAATTGATAAGAATGTATATTCATACTATATGTTTCATCCAATAGGAAGAGATTAACCTTCCATGCCAGGTCCTTGATTGGTACAGACGATGATGTTTGCCAAAGACACAGCGATCGGATGGGTCATCTCTCCCTAGAGCACAGCTCAGGACGGAACCCCTCATTGCATCAGGTCCCTCTTCAGGAATCAAGCTGCGAGACGCCCCAGATTCTTGTTGACGGAGAGGAAGATTTGTTTCAACAGATCTTTGTGCATTTGATCCGAGGAAATCCATTGAGAGAAATCGCACTACCTCCTGTTTTCAGTTGAAGGAGATGTGAGAATGGTGCATTGCACACGTGAGCAAAACCTCAGTCTTGGTGTATAACACTCTAGGCCATGCTGAAACCATTCATTATCCAACCAACATCCAAGGTTGAATGTCCAAACAGATTTCTCGGATTCCTGATTGACAACATTGTTTTACTGCACTTTGAATGGTAGTTGCTAATGCCATTGCAGCAGTTAATTTCTGTCTCCATCAAGACTTTGCAAACTGGAGATGCAGATTTCAAGGAACATTTGTGTTTCTTTACCAGGAGATCAGAATTCAAAGAGACTAATAAGGAACATTTTGTGACATAGCTAACACCAGCAAAGTCGCTACGAACTGACATTTGGAACTGATTTTTTTTTTCTCATTTTTACCGCTTTACTTAAAAGTTATGCACAATTCCCAATATGAACTATTCTCTTACAAAAAGAGAACAAGACATTTTTTTTCCTTTTACTACTCCTTAAAAAGCTTTCTTTCCAGATAGGCCTAAGTTGCTCACTTGTCTACTGGGAAGAAAGGGGGGGGATATGTCGGGCCTGTTGGGGGTTATTAAAATAATAATAGGTAAAAAGAAAAATGATTTTAAAAGCCATGTATATTTCATATTATGCATAAGAGATTTTGAACAGGATGGCGTCCATCTTGTTTTTAAGGTGAAACAAAGTTCATATATACTTGTTAAACAAAATGTCTCTCACAGGCTTACAAAGGGTCTATGGTTTCAACAGAGATCTTTGTATTTCTATGTAATCGTAAATAAGATCCCTTTTGACATCTCGATCAGATAAAACTTAGTCAGTCTGACGCTATGTTAAAGGGGGTGATATCTCAGTCTGTCTATAAGTATTTAACAATAGACAATGGCTCCGTGTTTCTCATCAAACATTTAAAGATGAACTATATAAGTTTTTTTAAAGGTACATCATTATATGTGAGACGATATTAGCCATAATTATGTTATTATATTATGTAAGGCATATACATATATATTTAGGAATATTGTATCACGTTTTAGGTTTATATTCTCATAGTAGTATCTTGCTTAGACTTAAAACTAAAGTGAAATGAATTACTTCATGTTAAGGCATGTGGTAGGAGTGTTTATATAAGAATTGCTTTTGGCTAGTTTAGTGCTCAAGGTGTCGTAAATATTCCCAAACCTAGACTATGTCTGACAGCCCTATGTCACAATCCAAATAAGTAATGGCTATTCACTAGCTAGAGGTCAAGAGGTCATGAGATAAGAAGGATGGGTAATTGTTTCAAATTATGTTAAATACAAAATCTAATGAACGGTACGATACTGCCCTCTGGAGGCGAAATACCAGGTGCAGTCTTGAGATAATTTTAGATATTCCAATATAAAAATATTATATTGTGTTAAATAATATAATTATTGAAATGGCATTACTTGCCAAGATGAATGATGGAAATACAGGTGGACATTTATGTATGTACTGGTAGTCTGGATAAAGTTTTATGTTGTGTTATATGATTAATCTTACATATAGAGGAATCATCCTTAATTTTATTAGACCAAGTATGGGGTTAATTATAAAAAGGGGTGTGTCTCTGACCTCACTAGTTTAGGTATAGAATATCCCGACCAATTGGGATAATGTTTCATCCCTCTGGGTTTTACTTATGGTAATTTTTATAGCTCTTTGTTCTTACCATATAAAAGACCAACCCAGATATGAGACACATCACACTTTACACTACTGACAACACACCTCACACTTACACCACACACGCTATTACATTTTTCAATAGACTCATGCAGACATACTCCCTGATCCACATCATTCATCTGAAACTTGGAGGAAACTCCTCCCTCACTGGCATCCATCTTAGGACTCTGGTAACACCATCTTAGGTGTGGTAATTATGCCTTGCTGTATTATTTGATTTTATTCAACAATTGTTTATTCTTTCCTTATATGTTTTATATTGCATATTTAAGGGTAATGAGATTACAATCCTAGCCGTATAAGCCATAGTAGATTTTTCTCTAAAAAGCTGATTTTTGTTTTTATACATTTTTATTAATATCAGATTCAGTGCATTATTTGCAATTTTAAGTCTTCCGTTTTGCATGGCTTATTCTCATTCCTTCTGCAGTGGAATGACTTTGGGCCCTGTGATTCGCAGACCATTGTAGTCTGTTTATATAGAACATTAATTTATGGCTTATACTATACCTGGGAAGAAATGGTAATCTTGCTTTCGTTTTGGTTTCACTTTGTTTCAGTTTCCCTTTCATTATTGAGCTAAACATCACATTGCATTGATTATTTGAAGTTAGTATTTTTTTTGTAGAGTTATCTTTTTGTGTCATTTCTTGTTTGATCATATATCGTGTTTGCATGTCTTGAGAATAAATATTTTTATATATATTCCACACTGTAGACTGTACTCACTAAGATTGGTATATGCTTTTAAAAAGAAATTAATCAATTAAAAAGAATTCACGACATTGATTTATGGCAATAGGTGAAGACTCTCCTTTTTCACAGATCTTTGCTTATTAACCATAAATAGATACACTGCTATATTCAGAGCAGTATAAATATTCTGACATAAGTACGAGCGCGAGATATTTATTATTAAATATTCTTACAGAAACATTAAACAACAAAAAAAAAGCCTTTTTATCGTACGAGAATTTTCATATGAATTTTCGTAAGAACATTCTTACATCGGTTCTGATTTGCTGTGAAACAACAAGAAAAATCGGACAATCGTTCGCCCGATTTTCTTATAGTGTGCACCCCCCTTTACCTCCTCTCTGCAGTTGGTTTTACACAGGGCAGCCCGGATCCTCCTCTTCTTGGGTTCCTCTTCGCTATACTGGCCCCTCCCTCCTTTTGAGTGCCCCCACAGCAAGCAACTTGCTATGGGGGCACACGAGCCAAATCACAGCTGAGTGTATCTATTTAGACACAGAGCTGAGGTTCGGCCACACCCCTCTCTCTCCTGATTGGCTAACTGACTTTCATTGACAGCCGCGGGAGCCAATGATGCCGCTGCTGTGTCTTAGCCAATGAGGAGGAGAGTCCCAGATAGCTGAGACAGTCGTGGACATCGCTGGATAGAGATGGGGCTCAGGTAAGCATTGGGGGGGGGGGGGGGGAGGCTGCCACACATAGAAGGCTTTTTTATCCTAATGCATAGAATGCATTAAGATAAAAAAAACCTCCTGACTTTACCACCCCTTTAAATCCTTCATATTATTTTACTCCATGAAAGTCGAAGTAAATAATGCATACATTCTATTTCCGCCCAACATATAATGAGCAGGGTGCTTGTATTGTAATTGTACTTTTTGTAAAGCACTGCACAAACTGTTGGCGCTATATAAATCCTGCATAATATTAACATACCACACTTTAACTACTTAAAGACCAGGCCTATTTCTGAAACATGTTGTTTACAAGTTAAAATCAGTATTTTTTGCTAGAAAATTACTTAGAACCCTCAAACATTATATATTTTTTTTAGCAAAGACTTTGGGGAATAAAATGGAAGTCGTTGCAATATTTTCTGTCACGCGGTATTTGCGCAGCGGTCTTTCAAACGCAATTTAAAAAAATATATATATATATTTCACTGCATTTAAAAAAAACAGTAAAGTTAGCCCAATTTTTGTATATTGTGAAAGATGATGTCACACCAAGTAAATAGATACCTAACATGTTACAGCTTAAATTTGCACACACTAGTGGAATGGCGACAAACTACGGTTCCTTTCAAATCTCCATAGGCAACGTTTTAAAATTTTTTAAAGGTTACCAGTTAACTGTTACAGAGGAGATCCTTTTCTAGAATTATTGCTCTCGCACTGGAGATCAGAAGTTCAGGGAAGCAGCTCTGAGAAAGCAGAAACCAGCAGCGCCGAGAAAGCAGAAACCAGCAGCATTGGAAGTTGTAAACTGCAAGTGCTGGAGTTGGAATTTTAACAAATATTTTAAGGAAGAATATTTATATTATTGTGCTCAATGTGTCAAACTAAAACAATGCTAAGTGTTTAATACTGCTTTAAAGCTTTTGTTCCCCCCCCCCCACTTCATATTCCTCATATGTGCCTGCTGTACCATATGCTTGTATGAGAAAGTACCCTGTTCTCTTTGTATTGCTTCCTTTGCTTGAAATCCCTAGTGTTTCTGCCAGTCCCCTTGCTTTCCTATTAAAAACTGACCACAATAAGCAGGAGAACACAGCTTGGTCAGTTCTCTAGCTCCAATGATTAGACATATCCAGACACACAGCCATTCACTGGGAAGCTCAGTGTACTGCTGTTTCTCCTCCCCCCAGCTCTTATGCAGCCGAGAACAGAGGGAATAGAATTATTTATAAAAAAAAAAGGTATTTATAATGTATATTTATACCTATACAAAAGTGTTTTGCCTTCTATTTCTATTTTTAAACTGAATGGGTTGTTTTGCAAGATGATCGTTTACAATCACTTTGAGGTGTCTATTTATTTATAATCACTAATATTTAAAACGCATGAACCTGGAAGATTCACCTGCAGTGAATGTTTGCCGAATGTCAGATTCACTAATTAATAAAAATGCCCTTATATTTCTCTATCTGTGTTTGCACAAAATATGGAGCTTGAATATTGTGCCACATGCAAAGTCCAAAGGTATATGTATCCAAAAATGTGAACCGGGTACAACGCACTTGATTTCAGCATGTTGTGATGTAATCCTGCTGATGACAGAAAACTACCTGGAATATTTGTGTAAATGAGTAACAATTCAAGCACAGAAGTGGCGTATTATAAAGCAGTATAATGTAGATTTTCTAAAACCAAAGCAATTCAACATTCCATGCAGTCAACTGAAAGTAATAGGCCAGGAGCTAAGGCGCAGCCTAGGCAGAGGGCCTGCACTGACTGGGGTTTGGACATACAGGCCACAGAGCGAAGGGTTAAGTAGGTTAAGGTTTAAGTAAATAGAGGACTTACCTTATTGGTGGAGGTCAGGGTGGGGCAGGGTGTGGTCTCAGGGGGTCTTCTGGGAGAGTTATTGCTTGTAGCTTCATTCCAGCAAGGGACAGCGCAGGGTTAGAATCTCTCCTGTGAAGTAGAAGCAGTGTTAGTAATGGAGGACTTAGAGAGCATGTTGGCCAGTGTGAGGGCGGCTGCTCTGGCTAATGGGCCTCAGTGGTTGCGTTCCCAGATGCCTGAAGTGCTCCAGGTGCATGAAGTGCTACCGCTGTGCCTGCGCCCAGTAGAGTGCGCGCTAGGAGGTCAAGGCCCCCTGAGCGCCTGAGCCCTGAGGTAACCCCTAGGGGTGGCCGCCGCATTGGGTGCCCCATTCGGGACCCTTCAGCCCTTTCGGCTAAGAGGATGCCCCCCTCTTCTCCCGGGGGGGGGGGCGGGAGTAATCCCCCTGGAGGGAGAGCGAGGTTGGGGTCTCGCTCCCCTCCCCCTTCATCTCGTGGAAGAGTGACTGCGGCCTGCTGGGAGCAGGGCTCGGCGAGGGAGGAGGCCGGATTCGGGCCGCGGCCTTGCTGACCGGGCGGCCGGGACTTCCAGAGGGAGAAGCGGAGGTACCGGTGTGGACGTGGGCGGCGTGTCTTCTGCTGGTCCGGAGCGGTGCGCGGCGTCCGCCTTCCCTGAGCAGAGTGCTCAGCGGGGGAAGCGGAGTCGGAGAGCGGCGGGAGATCGGAGCGGAGCTGCGGATGACGTCATCGGTGAGCGCCGAGAGCTCCCTCTGCTGGACGGCGACGGTGGTGCATCGGACGAACGATCGGAGGGCGAGCTGACCGGGTTGGAGGAGGGAGAAGTCGCTTCGGGGCAAGATCTCCAGCCTACTGAGGGGGACCTGCTGCAGGGATCAGGAAAAACGGCTGTGCGGCCGATGGCCTCGGGACAGCCTGGTAAGTCTGCTGCTTGCAGCTCTCTCCCTGTCTCTTCTGGTCTGCTGTCTGGGGTGCCTGCGGATGGGTCTGTCGTGGTGGGGCCGGGTGCCTTGGGGGGTGTTTCCGGGGTGGTTGGCGAGGGGGGTGTCTCTGTTGGTGGGGGGCCCCCAGTTGTTAGCGGGGACGCCTGCTGTGGGGGGGGATGGGCTCATGGCTAACGTCCTGCAGGCCTTTGTCTCTGGCTTCAGTGCGGTGCTGTCGCGCTGTGGGACTGGGGGGCCCCAGTTTTCGGGGTTTCGGGTTCAGTCCCCCCCTCTGTGCAGGTGATGGCGGAACCCAAGAAGGCGGCGGGGGACGGCGACGGGGTGCGCTTGGCAGATGCGGCGCGCTGTGAGGTCTACGTGTGCTTCGAGGGCCCCTTGGGTGCGCATCTGAAGCCGGAGGTGAGAGAACGCATTTGGAAGGGTGAGTATGTGGAGATATTCTCCTTGCTCCCCCTGGAGAAATTTAACCTTGATAAGGTTAAGCCGGATGAGAGCAAGAAGGAGGGAAAACAGCGTATGGGGGCGTGACCTGGCTGCGGTACGATGAGCAGTTCCGGCAACGGAAGGCGGTTCGCCCGGAGCTGTGTTGGGACCACAAGGATATTAGCCTGTGAATGAAGCTCATGACGCAGGCGCGGGGCTCCAGCACCCCCTTTTCCGGGGGGCCGGGGGTGGCGTTTCAACCTCTTCACCGTTGGCCTAAAAGCGCAAGGGGTTCTGCTGACAGTTCAAGGAGGGGACCTGCAAGTTCGGTGGCTCCTACCGTTTTCGGCATGAGTGCTCCAGTTGCGGAGGTTCACACCCAGGGTCTAAGTGCTTCCGGCAGGGAAAAGGGAAGCCCTTTGATGCTGAAAAGGGGGAGGACCCCAGTGCGGGTGTAAAAAATGGCGCCGTTCCTAAGTAGGTATCCGGATCATGAAGCGGCACCCTTGTTGTTTCAAGGGTTTTCGGATGGGTTTTTGATTCCAAGTGCGCTGGAGAGCATCCCTTCGGTGCCGGATAACTTGCGATCTGCCAAACTGCATGCGGCAGTGGTCTCCGAGAAATTGGCTAAGGAGGTTTCCCTTGGTAGGATGGCGGGTCCTTTTTCCTCAGCGCCGATGGGGGACCTGGTGGTGTCCCCGTTGGGGGTGGTTCCCGAAGAAGGAGCCCGCAAAATTTCGGATGATTCACCATCTTTCGTTCCCCAAGGGCGTTTCGGTGAATGATACGATTGACCGTGAGCTGTGTACGGTGTCCTATGCCTTCTTCGATAGGGCAGTTGCGTGGGTTCGCAGGCTGGGGGCAGGGAGCCCTTTTGGCTAAAACAGACATTGAGTCCGCATTTCGGTTGTTGCCTGTGCATCCTCGCAGTATTCACCTCTTGGGGTGCGTATGAGAGGGTACGTTTTTTGTAGACCTCTGTTTGCCCATGGGTTGCGCGATTTCAGTTCCTTGTTTGAGGCCTTTAGCTCCTTCTTGGAATGGGTGGTGAAGGACGTATCCGGGTTGTCTTCCATCATCCATTACTTGGATGACTTTTTGGTGATGGGCCCGGCTGATTCCCAGGTGTGTCAGATATTGTTGTCCACGATTTAACATGTCTTTGGGGTTTTTGGGGTGCCACTGGCGTCGGAAAAAATGGAGGGGCCTACTACCGAATTGCAGTTTTTGGGTATTGTCATGGACACGGTGGCGATGGAGTGTTGCTTGCCGCTGGATAAGCTGCGTGACCTGCGAGTGTCGGTGACCGCCGCGCTCGGCAGTCGTAAGATTCAGTTGCGGGCACTTCAGTCGCTTTTGGGGAAGCTGAATTTTGCTTGCCGTATCATGCCAATGGGGCGCATTTTCTGCCGCTGACTGGCGGCTGCCACGGCGGGAGTGAGGGCTCCCCAACATTTTATACGGTTATCACCAGCCCATAGGGCTGATCTTTTGGTGTGGCATTCGTTCCTGGATTCGTACAATGGTCGGTCGCTGTGGATGGACAGCATGGTGTCCCAATGTGATCTAGACCTGTTCGGCTGGGTCGGTGGGCTACGGTGAGTTTTTTCAGGGTCAGTGGAGTGCGGGGGTTTGGCCGGCCTCATGGAGGGAGGCCGCGTTGCTGGGCAATTTAGTGCTTCTTGAGTTGTTCCCGATCATGTTGGCGGTGGAACTATGGGGGGAGGCTTTCCAGAACCGGCGGGTCCGCTTTCATTGCGACAATATGGGGGTGGTCCAGGCCATCAATAGTACGTCGGCATCCTCCCCCCCGGTGGTGCGTTTTCTCCGGCATTTGGTCCTGCGGTGTCTGTGTTTAAACTATTATGTCTGTGCGGTGCATGTGCCGGGTGTGGAGAACAATGTGGCTGACGCCCTGTCTCGTTTTCAGTGGGAGAGGTTTCGTGTCTTGGCACAGGAAGCGGAGCAGCGCGGAATACCCTGTCCGGGACACTTGTGGGACGTCGCCTTCCCTTGATCCCTGGGTTGGTCAGGAATTCGGTGTGTCCGTCCACGTGGTCGGCGTATGAGAAGGTTTGGGGTGAGTGGCATGGGCTGGTGAGTGACTTTGGGGGCTGTTTCACCGAGGAGGATCGCTTGGCGCGGTGCTGTGTTTTATCGAATTGAATGTGGTGGGGGGCACGTCCGTTTCTAGTTTGAACAGAAAGATGGCGGGTTTGGCATTTTTATTTCAGTTGTCGGGGGTTCGGGATGTCACCAAGGATTTTCTGGTGCTACGGGCATTACGGGGCTTCAGGCAGGGTAAAGCTGCCCCTGGTGCTCGCCACCCGGTCTCCTTTGGGATGTTGGGGGCCATCGTGGGGTGTTTGGGTGGGGTCTGTTCCTCGCCGTTTGAGGCGGCGCTGTTTAGGACGGCGTTCACATTGACCTTTTTCGGTGCGTTCAGGGTGGGTGAGTTGGTATGTCAGTCCCGCAAGGGGGGTGGTGGTCTGACTGTCGCGGATGTTTCCTTCAGGGGGGCCGGGGTGTCCTTGCTTGTCCGCAAGTCCAAAATGGATCAGCAAGGGGTTGGGCAGTGGATTGACTTGGGCGAGGTGCTCTCGGTGTGCCCGGTACGGGCTGTTCGGGAGTGGTTGCTCATCCGGCCCTCGGGTCCGGGGCCCTTGCTTAGGCATGTGGATGGTTCGGCTTTGTCCCGCTTCCAATTTGTGTCGGTTTTCCGGAAGTCCCTGGTGGCTGCCGGTTTGCCGTCGCACAACTACTCCTCGCATTCCTTCCGCATTGGGGCGGCTGCGGAGGCCGCCCGCTGGGGACTGGATGACCGAGTGGTCAGGCGGATTGGCAGATGGAAGTCGTGCGTTTCCGTCTGTATGTTCGCCCGCACTTGTTGTAAGCGCGGGTGGTACCGGGTGGTTGCTGGGTGTCCTGTCAGGGGTGGACTGGGGGGTCTTGTCGCCTTTGTATTGTGTTCTTTTCTGTTTCTCTTTTCTGTGGGGGCCCTAGGGCTCCTTGTGGTTTTTCTTACTGTCCTGTCTGTGTTCTGTCTGTGGGAGTGGTTCCCTTGGTGGCTATGTCTCCTCTCTTGTTTTTCAGGTTCTGAGTGTTTGGTGTGGATCCTGGGGCACTCTTACGTGTTCTGGGGGGCAAAACGGGCGGACTTTCGTCCGGAAGGCCACCAGTTGGGTTTTTCCCGGAGGGTGGCCAGGGTAAAATGGATCGGGATTCCGGGCATGTTGTGGTCCCGGGTGTTGCCTGAGGTGCACCACTACTCCAGGCTGGACCGACCTCCTGACGTGCTCCTTCTTCATGTAGGGGGGAATGACCTTGGGCTCCGCTCCATGAGGGAGTTGATCAGGGACATTAAATTTGATTTTCTGCATTTACGCACCCTCTTTCCCAACACGGTAGTGGTGTGGTCGGACATAGTGGCCTGCAACTCCTGACGCTTGGCCAGGTCGGTGCACAAACTCAACAAGGCCAGAATAAAAGTCAACAAGGAGGTGGCCAGATTTGTAGTCAGGAATGGGGGCTTGGTGGTTCGGCGCATGGAGCTGGAGAAGGACGTGGGCTTGTTTTTGAGGGGGGATGGTGTCCACCTTAACGCGGTGGGCATCGATCTCTGGTGCTTAAGTTTACAGGAGGGCCTACACAGAGCGGTGCGGGTGTGGGGGGACGCCCAGGCGTAAGGTTTCACGCTGGGCGTCTGTGGCAGAGGTCACTGGGTTTTTGAAGGCAGGGGATGGGTACGCTCTTTGGAGAGCGAGGGGCTGGGCCCATCTTTGGTATGGGTGTACCTGCCCTAATAAGTGGTGGTTTTAATACTCAAGGTTGGAAGCTGGCTGTATCGGTTGGAGGAGTTATAAATGTTTGTCCCCGAGTCGGTGTAATTGCGTCTGGGGGCCTATGGTGACACTAAGGTGGTGACAGATACAGCCGGTTGGTCATTTAAGGGTGCCTTCAAAAATCTGTAGACCTATTGGAAGAGCAGGTAGTTTTGGCAGGCTGGTTTTTGTATGTTATATATTTAAAAATGGTGTAATAAAAATGTGGTTATTTATGTTTTGTTAATAAAGAGGCTGCTTTGGCCATTTTAAACCACACTAAAGTGGTGGTAGTCATTTATTGGGATACAGGGAAGGTATGTGGGTTGGTTGGTTTAGGCTCGGGCAGCCTATACATTGGGCAATACCCCCAGTCAAGTAATAGGCCAGGAGCTGAGGCACAGCCTAGGCAGAGGGCCTGCATGACTGGGGTTTGGACATACAGGCCACAGAGCGAAGGGTTAAGTAGGTTAAGGTTTAAGTAAATAGAGGACTTACCTTATTGGTGGAGGTCAGGGTGGGGCAGAGTGTGGTCTCAGGGGGTCTTCTGGGGGAGTTATTGCTTGTAGCTTCATTCCAGCAAGGGACAGCGCAGGGTTAGAATCCCCCTCCCTCCCGCCCTATTGGGTTGTTTTTTGGGTTGGCATGTGTTCGTCAGTGCTACTTTCTGGGGTACGGGTATTGTCAGGGCAGCAGGCAGAGGTCACTGGGTTTTTGAAGGCAGGGGATGGGTACGCTCTTTGGAGAGCGAGGGGCTGGGCCCATCTTTGGTATGGGTGTACCTGTCCTAATAAGTGGTGGTTTTAATACTCAAGGTTGGAAGCTGGCTGTATCGGTTGGAGGAGTTATAAATGTTTGTGATCGAGTCGGTGTAATTGCGTCTGGGGGCCTATGGTGACACTAAGGTGGTGACAGATACAGCCGGTTGGTCATTTAAGGGTGCCTTCAAAAATCTGTAGACCTATTGGAAGAGCAGGTAGTTTTGGCAGGCTGGTTTTTGTATGTTATATATTTGAAAATGGTGTAATAAAAATGTGGTTTATTTATGTTTTGTTAATAAAGCATTGGGCAATACCCCCAGTCATGAAAAAGAAAGCCATACTGTATGTTTGTAATCCCTCTAATGGTATGAATGATTGATTGTACTGCTGGTCAAATCAAATGTAGCCCGGCTCTCAGCCAACCAACCAAATCAGTGGGTAGTACAGTAAAGCCTTTATAAAAGTGGAAGTAATCATATGTCTCATTCCATCACAAATCTCCCCCCAAAAGGACGGTTTCTGTTTATTCTAGGACAGTGGGTGGACAATTCCTTTATTTTTTTTGTTTAATATGTGTTTATTGAGACAAATAAGCATAATTGTCAGGACATCAACAGCAATAGAAGAGCTCACCGACCTGGCAGCTCTGCCAGTACTTCAAATGGTTGCAGGAATTCTCAATGGCGCATAACCAATATGCACCAGCGCACACGCATGCGAACTGGCGAACAGGTGTGCGCACATAAGCAGGTGTGTGCCGGACCACGCAGGCACACTGGCGCTCAGACATGCAGGCCCCCAGCCTAGTTGTGGTGCCAATGGGCCTTTATAAGAAAGCCTGTCCGTGATTACAGTTACTGGTTGATCTTCGGCTCCTCCAATGTATTATCTCCATGATATTCCTGTCTCCTGTTACTGACCCAGCTTGTACTTGACCTGTCTCCTGCCTGCTTCTTGTGTTTGACCTCGGCTATCAACCTGACCATGTCTGCTCTGATACCCACCTGGCTCCCAACCTTGGCTATCCTCCTGACCATGTCTGCTCCGATAGCCACCTCGCTCCTTACCTCGGCTTCCTCTAACCACGCTCCAATCTTGGCACTATAATAGACCTGCAACATCTCACGAGCGCCTGTCTGCTGACTCCACTCCAGTACACTGGCAGTACTCTGAAACTTCCTGCACACAGTCCAGCAAGCAACCCATGCTACTTTGGGCCTGACCCCTCCTGTTTCACCCTCAGGGGGTCTGGAACTTAGCTGCAAGGAAAGCCCTCTCTCCATTCGCCTCCAGCACTCGGTACAAAATTCCACAAAGAGTAATACAACTGTTCTTAAAACATGCAAGTAGCCTGCATTTAGGTACAAGTTTAACATAACATCTAAGGTATTTTTTACTCTAAAATAGAGCAGAGGGGAGAAAAGTCGAAGAGAGGGGTAGAGAGAGGTAAGGAAAGGTGGAGACGAAACAAAAAAGCAAGGAGAAGAGACAGGTGTAGCGTCGTACCATAGGAAGAGATCCCTAGTCAGGATACAACAAAGTACCAACCATGGGGCAAAAATGATAAAGTGCTAATTGAAGAGAACAAACTCATTTGTGTGTAGTAAAAAAGAAAACATTACGGCACAAAGTTAAAAAGTCCTAAGCAGTGGTCATTATTGTAGCATAGCGAGGGGTGGACTTGAAATCTAGCCAACATGCCTAAATCTTAGTGAAAGTTGATTGTGTATTGCAGACTTCACAGATAAGGTCCTCCATTGCGCAGATATGATCTACAATCTGGTACTACTGTTTCATTGGAGGGGTATCCTGTTTCTTCCAACAGAGGGGAAACAGGGATTTAGCTGTGTTGAGGAGGTGGGGAATAATGGAACATTTATAGATCCTAATAGAGTCCTGGAAGCCATGAAAAAGTACTACCCGGGGGTTGTCAGGTAATGAAATGTCAGTAATGATTAAAATGGGAGATTTCATTTCCTGCCAGTATGGGCATATGAGGGGACAGGACCACCCGATTTGGACACGAGAGATGAATAAGCATAATTGTCAGGGCATCAACAGCAATAGAAGTGCTCAATGACCTGGCAGCTCTGGTGGTACTTCAAATGGTCGCAGGAATTCTCAATGGTGCATAATCAATACGCACGCCAGACCACGCAGGTGCACTGGCACTCAGATATGCATGCCCCCAGCCTAGTTTTGGTGCCAGTGGGCCTTAATAAGGAAGCCTGTCAGTGATTACAGTTGCTGGTTGATCTTCGGCACCTCCAGTATATTATTTTCGTGATATTCCTGTCTCCTGTTACTGGCCCAGCTTGTACTTGACCTGTCTCCTGCCTGTTTCTTGTGTTTGACCTCGGCTATCAACCTGACCATGTCTGCTCTGATACCCTCCTGGCTCCCGACCACGGCTATCCTCCTAACCATGTCTGCTCCGATAGCCACCTGACTCCTGACCTCGGCTTCCTCCAACCACACTCCAGTCTTGGCACTATTGTAGACCTGCAACATCTCACGAGCGCCACCTGTCTGCTGACTCCACTCCAGTAAACCGGCAGTACTCTGAAACTTCCTGTTTCTTCCAACAGAGGGGAACCAGGGATTTAGCTGCTTTGAGTAAGTGGGGAATAATGGAACGTTTATAGATCTTAATAGAGTCCTAGAAGCCATGAAAAAGTATGACCTGGGGGTTGTCAGGTAATGAAATGTCAGTAATGATTAAAATGAGAGATTTCATTTCCTGCCAGTATGGGCGTATGAGGGGACAGGACTACCAGATTTGAGCACGACAGGCTGTTATTCCACATCTCTGCCAGCAGGAGGGTTGATTCAGTCATGTAACAGACGGTGCAAACGAGTAGGGGAGTAGTGCCAACGTGACAGAAGTTTGAAGTTCATCTCTGTGATTCTAGAGGAAAGGGATGACACATGAGTTAGGTAGAGTATTTTATCTTTTTGAACATCGGAAAGTGTGTGTTACAAATACAGGTCCCAAGCACGTAGATACGTGGGAAAGCCATCATCATCCATCTCTTGTAGGGCTGTACAAATAAATAATTCCTTTATGTCCTTTTGGCAAGATGCACATCCAGTAGCACTGATGTATTGTGCGCATAAAACCTAATGTAGCACCCTACAGGTAGGTGCTAGGTAAAGGTATAGTGGGCCTTGTCTGCCTAACAGCAGGGCTGTGATTTATAAATCAGGGTGTCCTGGTTTCCAGGTATGCCTGCTGAAGGGGGAGTTTCCCCACTGGCTCCTGTGAGAGGCTTCTCATAGGGAGGTGGAGGAAACCCAATCAGGGGAAACATCCAGGCTTATAACTATCCCAGAAGGCAGATTGTGCTGCAAAGGATTCTGGGAGTGGGTATAAGTTTGGGGGTGGCACATGACACAATGTCTTTGGCGGGAGCAGAGTCCCAGGATGGAGAGTGCGGCTGTCTCTCCTCCTGTCTGAGGGAAGAGGATGTCTCGGAGTGTTGCCTGAGAATTCAGAGAGGTTCTGGGATCCAGTGCCAGCTAGCTGAAAGGGGGTACCTAGGTTGAGGACCCTGAAGTTACAGAGGGGGGTGCCTAGATAGTGAACCCCAAAGAATTCAAGACTAAAGGGGGCACCTACTATTGGGCCCTAAATTGTACAGTGTGTGGCAATTGGAATGTACAGTTTGACAGGATTCAACAACATACTTCCTCAAGCCAAAGCAAGGCAGGAGGGAAGTATTCAGTGACTTGTTGCAGTATAACAGTGTCGTTGGTTCTACAATTCCACAGTCCTGGATTTTCTGGACTACAAGTCGAGGATTCAGCACTTCTCTTAAGTTACAGAGTGTTCTCAGAGATAGTGGGCGTTGGCTGGCGCCGGCTGGCGTTAAGGGAGCGCCAACAGGCATTTTTCAGGAACTAAGTCCCAAGTGTATATAGTTGAAGCCTAAAGGAGTATCCCACTCATTCCCTTCTCCCACCCCCTTTTATCTACAATAAAATAACAACACAAAGATACCGGAGTGGTTCATGTCTCAGTCTTCACACCCAGGGCCACAGCTCACATGGGCTGGAAAGGTAACCGGCAACAATGGCAGACCCACATCCGGCCACAGGCCTGAAAAAAGCGCTACACTAATATTATGAAGCTGCTGTATTTATTCCAAACTGCATACAGTTGTTTCAGGCTATTTGGGCATCATCAGTGCAATGCATGGGAACCATAATTAGCACTTATAACTAGAAATGTGCATGAGAGAAAAATATGTTTAGTTTTGTTAAGTTAATAATTTTGTTTAGTAATTTTCAATATGTTAGAATGATTTGTTTTCGGTATTTGTTTTGTATATTCTGATTCATTTCGTATATTTGTTTTTCCGAATTGATTTGTATTTTGGAAGCTATTTTTAGAAGATTTTAAGTAAATACAGTGTAGCGCAACACAAATCCACACATAAACTATATAAATGCCAAAAATTGTTGAAAATATTCCAACAATGTGTCCACTTTTCAAAGATAAAAAAGTTCAGTGAAAATGATGACGTGATGAATAAACATGAGTCTGTCATGTCACGCCGGGATCGCGCCGCACTTGGTGGTGAGACGGTTGGGGCAATTGTTTCTAAGCGCTACTGTTTTTATGATCTTGTAAGTGGATTTTAGAGCAGGGTATTTTAATAAAGTTGTTATACAAAGTACGCTATGTCTATGCTCGATTTTGCCCTATATATAAACTGAAAACGTTATGTTCATGTGGAGTGATCCCTTGAGTGCCACATCCCAAACTAGAACTACAAATATAATGAGGTTCCCCTTGGGGCGGGACTTTTTAGGCACTGTTTGATCAGAAATTCAATTCTTAATTTTTTTGAAACTTTATTGAAAAAATATGATACAAATGAATAAAAACAAATAGGCAAGTTGATTAATACATTACATGTACAGAGAATCTAAACCACATGACCCCCGGGTAATCACCCGACGCGTTTCGGAGTAGAAACACCATACTCCTTCTTCAGGGGTGCCCGCAGAGGGTGGTCTAAATGTAATTAGTATATAGATAAATGTGTTATACACAGAAATATCGAATACATTAATGTTATAAAAACATTATCAAAACGAGGTTCAAAACACTTACATAGTTCACTGTAATGAATGGAAGAACTTGCCTGCCTTTGAAGGCTAAAAACAAGAAATCAGTGTGCCCACAATCGCCTGCTGGGGTGCCGTGTGTGGATTCTAGATGTTGAATCCAGAAAACCAAGGAAGGTCTTTAGGTATCACAGTGTTCGAGATTGCTTGCAAACCAGACTCCTGTTAGGAGGCTGGGTGGGAGTAGCTGAAACCCAAAATTGGGCAATCCTGCTGAGCAAGAGTTCAATAATTAGAGATGTAAATTGTGTCCGGAAATCAGAAAACAGAATGGAAAAGAAAGGGGGGGGGGAGGAAAAAGGGGGGAAGAAAAGAAGACCAAGGAAGGAAGGGGTGAAAAATTGATTAATGTGGTAGCTTCAAAAAAGACCCCAACAAATGGTGTTTGTGGGTTTTCTATAGCCTTACAAGAAATCCGATCATTAGCATGAACGGTGAATACACAGTTCATTTCAAAGAATAGGGGTATAATATGGGGTTAAAGAAATCCCAAGCATACAATCTAAGGATTCAAAATACAGGTATAACTCCTCAATACCAAGGCTAAGGTTTCCAAGGAAAAAGGGGAAAGGGGACTTGTTGCTAAGATCAGATCGCCAGGCTAATACTGAGTTCTCAATATGAAGATTGTATGTCAAAGTTACCTTAGAGTTCAGTTTTCCGGGCAAAGAAATCCACAGTGGCAGAGTAGATGTTGTATCATGTTCGGCAGAGGAGCAAATGAGTCCTGTGCCGAGCATGTGAGGTATATAAAGGAGTTGCCGATCAGCTGAGAACAAACCCAGCTGATCGGCAATTCGCAGCAGCTGGTTGCCGGTAGGGTTTCCCGGGTCACGTAGGCCGGGTCCGCCCCCAACCGGAAGTGATCCGGCGGAAGTGGGACCGGCCTCTGCGTCCCACCGACACGGTGATGGACTTCCGCCTGCGTGGAACGCATGGCGGGGTCCATTGGGCATGCGCCATACGCTCACGAAGTGAGCTTGATAGTATTAGGCTGCTGCCGAGACTGCGAGCGCCACTAAGCATAGATGGAGATATAGCCTTCTCCATCAAGCAAACTCGGTGTCCCACATTGTGTGGGTGGATTGTGTCCTATAATGAAAAAAGATGTACAAAAGAAAAAAGATTTTCTGAGTGTATATGTGTATATATACTTAAATGACATTGCCATAGTATCTTGGATGTATAGAACATATATATAAAAAGCAAACGGTCTTGTCTCCAGCTTAGCTATGTGGGCAGGCTGACATACCTGTGTACAGAGAATTGGCACAAATATGTAATCACACATGAATGTACATAAATAATTGTAGAACAAGTTAATGAGCCACTGAGGATGTATGAAAATAAAAAGGGGGAGGGAAGGGGAGGGGGAAGGAAAAGGGGAGGGGGGATAATGGAAAAAGTATAGCATCTTAATGGGGCCCTGTAAAATATGAAAGAATCAAAAAAACTAGGAAAGGGAGTGGAGGGGGAGGAGAAAAGGGGAAAAGGAGAGGAGAAAGAAGCCACACCATGGTACTAGGCTATCTTTCCATGCCCCCAGATGTAAAACCTTCTAGAAATGGTTTGAACGAGATCATCTCGTTGAGTCCTGGTGGTTCCATTGCCTTTAAACGGTAGATCCACCGCAGCTCGAGTTGGAGGAGGGTCTTGTTCCAATCCCCTCCTCGCGAGCTGGGGTGGACTCTATCCAAAATCAAAAATTAGATTTTCTGGGAACCTGCCTGCGTGAACCAAGCTGGTATGACGACCGAGAGGAAGATCTGGATCGCAGGTTCTCATACTTTTAATGTGCCTACATGCACGTTTTGTAAAATCTAATTTCGTTTTACCAACATAAAAACAGCCGCACTCACAGAGGAGTAAATATACCACCCCGTGAGTGCGGCAGTTGGCAAAGTGCGTGGGCTTAAAGATTTCTCCATTCGGAAGAATGGGATTGCCGATCAGCTGGGTTTGTTCTCAGCTGATCGGCAACTCCTTTATATACCTCACATGCTCGGCACAGGAATCATATGCTCCTCTGCCGAACATGATACAACATCTACTCTGCCACTGTGGATTTCTTTGCCCGGAAAACTGAACTCTAAGGTAACTTTGACATACAATCTTCATATTGAGAACTCAGTATTAGCCTGGCGATCTGATCTTAGCAACAAGTCCCCTTTCCCCTTTTTCCTTGGAAACCTTAGCCTTGGTATTGGGGAGTTATACCTGTATTTTGAATCCTTAGATTGTATGCTTGGGATTTCTTTAACCCCATATTATACCCTTATTCTTTGAAATGAACTGTGTATTCACCGTTCATGCTAATGATCGGATTTCTTGTAAGGCTATAGAAAACCCACAAACACCATTTGTTGGGGTCTTTTTTGAAGCTACCACAATAATCAATTTTTCACCCCTTCCTTCCTTGGTCTTCTTTTCTTCCCCCCTTTTTCCCCCCCCCCCCTTTCTTTTCCATTCTGTTTTCTGATTTCCGGACACAATTTACATCTCTAATTATTGAACTCTTGCTCAGCAGGATTGCCCAATTTTGGGTTTCAGCTACTCCCACCCAGCCTCCTAACAGGAGTCTGGTTTGCAAGCAATCTCGAACACTGTGATACCTAAAGACCTTCCTTGGTTTTCCGGATTCAACATCTAGAATCCACACACGGCACCCCAGCAGGCGATTGTGGGCACACTGATTTCTTGTTTTTAGCCTTCAAAGGCAGGCAAGTTCTTTCATTCATTACAGTGAACTATGTAAGTGTTTTGAACCTCGTTTTGATATTGTTTTTATAACATTAATGTATTCGATATTTCTGTGTATAACACATTTATCTATATACTAATTACATTTAGACCACCCTCTGCGGGCACCCCTGAAGAAGGAGTCTGGTGTTTCTACTCCGAAACGCGTCGGGTGATTACCCGGGGGTCATGTGGTTTAGATTCTCTGTACATGTAATGTATTAATCAACTTGCCTATTTGTTTTTATTCATTTGTATCATATTTTTTCAATAAAGTTTCAAAAAAATTAAGAATTGTATTTCTGATCAAACAGTGCCTAAAAAGTCCCGCCCAAAGGGGAACCTCAATATATTTGTATATATAAACTGAACGGGAAAAGTCGCTTGGGCAAAGGACAGGGTTATTGAGAAGCAAGGAGGAGACAAGATTTATCTGGTTGGCAGTTCAGTGAGTTGTTTAATGCACTGGGGTGAGCAGGCACTTTGTCTGGTGGAGGAGTTGCACTTATACATGAAGAGTGAAGACTGGGTGTTTTTTTATGTTTTTTCATGTTTATTCATAACGTCATCATTTTCGCTGAAATTTTTAATCTTTGAAAACAAGTGGACACATTCACATTGTTGGAATATTTTCAACAATTTTTGGGACTTATATAGTTTATGTTTGGATTTAAGTTGCGCTACACTGTATTTATGTCAGATTAACATTTTTGTGGTGAGAAAACACTAGATAGTTTGCGCTAATTGTATTGATTCTTATTTACTTATGCACTCTGTTTGGGTTAGATGGAGGTGGATCCATCAGAATCTCTGAATCATAACATAACAAATTAAATTAAATACATTTCAGATTCATTTGTTATGTTATGGTTCGGAGATTCTAATGGATCCACCTCCACCTAACCGAAACACAGTAAGAGCCGGTCCACACTAGCGCGACTTGTCAGTCGAATTGTCAGCCTGACAAGTCGCGCTCCCTCGCGGTCCATTGACCGCTACAGGACCCGTTCTAATAGGAGCGACACAAGTCGCTCAGACTTAGAAAAAGGGTCCTGTACTACTTCGGGGCGTCCTCGGAGCGACTTGCATAGACTTCCATTATGTGAAGTCCCTGCAAGTCGCTCCGAAGTCGTGGTGCATGGTAATGCACAAGTCGTCCCCGAAGTAGTAAGGAGTCGTGTCGCCTTAGTGTGAGCTGACTCTTAGGACCCCTTCACATTGATCCGTTTTTGAACAGTTTTTCAGCTAATCACTTCAGCTCTGGAAGATTTACCCTCCTTCATAACCAGGCCATTTTTTGCGATATGGCACTGCGTTATCTTAACTGACAATTGTGTGGTCATGCGATGCTGTACCCAAATAAAATTTATATCCTTTTTTCGCACAAATAGAACTTATTTTTGGTGTTATTTGATTACCTCCGCGGTTTTTATTTTGTGCGCTATAAACAAAAAAAAGAGTGACCATTTTGAAAATAAAACAATATTTTTTACTTTCTGCCATAAAACATATCCAATAAAAAAAAATTAAAAATCTAATTTCTTCATCAGTTTAGGCCAATATGTTCTTCTGCTACATATTTTTGGTAAAAAAAAAACACCCCAATAAGCGTATAATGATTGGTTTGCACAAAAGTTATAGCGTCTACAAACTATGATAGCGTCTACAAACTATGAAATATTTTTATTAATTTAATAATTTTTCTTACTAGTATTGGCAGTGATCAGTGACTTATAGCAGGACCATGATATTGCAGTGGACAAATCGGACACTAACTAACAATTTTGACACTTTTTGGGGACCAGTGACACTAATACAGTGTTTAGTACAAAAAAATTTGCACTATCAGTGTACTAATGACACCGGCAGGGAAGGGGTTAACATCAGGGGCAATCAAAGAGTTAAATGTGTGCCTAACCTGTGCTTGGTTACTGTGGTAGGTGTCCCCGCATTCCAATTCACATGACAGGGGGATGTGTTCGGCTCTCACTGGTTCCTACATCCCTGTGGCGGCTGCAGAGTGGATTGCACAGGATCCTGTGCATCTTTGGCTCTGTTTCAGGTCCGAATTCAGGCAAAAATTAGGGCTCGATTCCTCCCTGAAACGAAGAACAGAGACGCACCGGACCCCTGCTGTGAGCCGCATCCGTATTAAGTGTGAACCCAGTCTCAAGGTGTCAGCATACCAAGATATTTTTTGGCAATTTCATGCTCCCAACGTTGTGGGAAAGGTTTGGGGTTGACCCTTTCCTGTTCCACCATAACTGCACAAAGCAAGGTCCATAAAGACACGGATGACGAGTTTGGGGTGGAGGAACTTGACTGGCCTGCACAGAGTCCTGACCTCGACCCAACACCTTTGGGATAATTTAGAGCAATTGTCACCTAGTGACTTCAAGTGGTATACATGAAATATTCCCATATGCTTTATTATGATATACAGAAAGCGTAAAATATTTTATAATATTTTCCCTTTTTTTTTTAATAGTTCCCCAAGTCCATGGCAGAAGAAGCAGTTAAAGTGGCCCTTGATGTTGGATATCGTCACATCGACTCTGCATTTATGTACAGTAATGAAGTGGAGGTCGGTCGTGCAATCAATGCAAAGATTGCAGATGGGACAGTGAAGAGAGAGGATGTATTCTACACCAGCAAGGTAACTGTTAAACCTTTATATAACAAAAAAAAAAGGTATACATCACACAGTAGTATTATCATACAAACCCTAGTCAAGGAATGGTGTGGAAAGGATTGTAGTTTGCAATGACTATGACACAAATGCACCCAACAAGCTTGTTTATGCTCTTTTCAGACACTCCCAACGTAGGACTTATCTCAGAACTTATGGTGAATAAAGCAAAAAATAATTCAGGTTGACCATTTTTTGTTTTCTGCAGACTGGAGTACCCTCCACACACGATCATTCTCCATGCACATAAAGGTTTGTGGGGGTTCCCTTTAGCTATAATTGTTTTGTGGGTCCTCCATAAACATAAATATCTGGGTGAGCTTCTCTATACCTATAATTGTTTTGGGGGTCGTCCATACATATTGTTGTTTGGAGGGTCCTCCATCCCAAACGATCATGTATGTATTACCCCCATCCATATGCTCTTTTGGGGGGCCTTCACTTCATACACATGATCGTTTGGGCCCCCTTAATACACATTTTTGTTTGGGATGTTCTCTATACACATGAATGTCCTTGCTTTACATACATATTTGTGTATCATCCATAGACATATTTGTTTGTGCATCCTCCATAGACATTACTGTTTGCATCTTCTATAGACATAATTGTTTGTAGGTCCTCCATAGACATAATTGTTTGTGGGTCCTCCATAGATATGATTGTTTGTGCATCCTCCATAGACATAATTGTTTGTGCATCCTCCATAGATATAATTGTTTGTGCATCCTCCATAGACATAATTGTTTGTGCATCCTCCATAGATATAATTGTTTGTGCATCCTCCATAGACATTACTGTTTGTGCATCACCCATAGACATAATTGTTTGTGCATCCTCCATAGACATTACTGTTTGTGCATCACCCATAAACATAATTGTTTGTGCATCCTCTATAGACATAATTGTTTGTGCATCCTCTATAGACATAATTGTTTGTGCAGCCTCCATAGACATAATTGTTTGTGCATCCTCCATAGACATAATTGTTTGTGCAGCCTCCATAGACATTACTGTTTGTGTATCTTCCACAGACATAATTGTTTGTAGGCCCTCCGTATACATACTTGTTTGTAGGTCCTTCATACACATCATTGTTTGTGGGTCCTCCATGCACATAATTGTTTGTAAGCCCTCCACAGACATCATTTTTATAGGTCTTCCATAGACATAATTGCTTGTGGGTCCTCAATAGACATAATTGTTTGTGGTTCCTCCATAGACATCATTGTTTGTGGGTCTCCCATAGACATCATTGTTTGTGATTCCTCCAAAGACATAATTGTTTGTGGTTCCTCCATGGACATCATTGTTTGTGGATCTCCCATAGACATCATTGTTTGTGGTTCCTCCAAAGACATAATTGTTTGTGGGTTCTCCATAGACATAATTGTTTGTAGGTCCTCCATAGACATAATTGTTTGTAGGTCCTCCATAGACATAATTGATTGAGGTGTCCTTTATACACATAATTGTTTAGGGTATCCATTATACACACGTTCAACTTGGGACTCGTTGATACACATTATTGTTTGGAGTGTCCTCCATACACATAATCATTTGGGGAGTCCTTCATTTACATGAATATTTGAAGTGTCCTTCATACACATGATCATTTGGGGGTTTCTCCATAAATATGAATGTTTAGGGATTCTTTGATTCACATATTCGTTTTCATGGTCCTCCATACCCATTATAATTTGGGGACTCCTTGATACACAATATTGTGTTGGGTGTCCATCATTCTCATGATTGTTCCAGGTGTCCCTCACTCATGATTGTTTTGGGTGTCCCCCATACACATAATCTTTTGGGGGTCCTTCCTACGCATAAGTGTTTGTGGAGTCCTCTTTATACATAATTATCATGGAGGTCCACTATACCATAATCATTCAGGAACTCCTTACTATACATAATAGTTTGGAGGCGGGCCTCCATATATATATTTAATTTGGGGGGGTCCTCAATACGCATAATGACTTAGTTCATCTTACATATGATAATTTCTTTCAAGTGGGGGGGAAAAGGGGGGGGTATTCAGCTGGGGGAAAAAATTTAAATAAGTGGCACAGCGCAGCTCATAAGACATATGACGTGTGCACAAAGTCGTTAATCTCAGCACACTCTTTCAATAAAGCAGGAGCATGTAATTTATGATTTCAACAGGAACAAAGTCTAAGGTGGTGCCCCTAACTTTCTAACTAGGCCAAAGCCTTAGATTGTCCATTGTATACACACAGAACCATACAATCCTTATGCAAAAATGAGTAATATTTTTTTTTCCAGCTCTGGATAACTTTTCATCTCCCCAATTTGGTACGTCCGGCACTTGAGAGATCTCTGAAGGATTTGAATCTGGATTACATGGACTTGTTCATCATTCACAGCCCTCTTGAGCTCAAGGTCAGAATTCCATTAGGAAGCAATTACACTGGTGGCTTTTATTTCCCTTAACATATAAAAATATGATGGACCTAATATCAGATATAGTTTTTAATATTACACTTTTGTCAGGTTTTGCCTTTTTTGCTATCAAGCATAACATTAAAGTGGTAGTAAAGCTTCTAAAAATAAATAAATAAAAAAAAAAAAAAAATGTTTTCCCCTGCAAGGTAATATTATAATGTGCTAGTATACATTGCATAAAATGCTTACCTTAAAACGAAAGCCCTCCAGTGGCGCGCTGTCACCGCTGACAGTGGTTCTATCTTCACCCGGTCTTCCTTCTAGGTTTGCGGGCTCCAGGCCGTTTGACTGGCCAGGCCATGGTGCGGGAACACAAGGCACGGCACAGAGCTCTGAAGGAACAGCATGGGTATGCCGTTTTATTCAGAGCACATGCGCAGGTGACATGCTCGGCTGCTGCTCACTGGAATATCTTTTAAACTGTGCACGTTTAGGAGATACCGTATTCATTTAACCTACAGGTAAGCTTTATTATAAGCATACAAGTAGGTAAAAATGGCACACAAGAGTTTATTACCACTTTAAAGTGTGTGGTTAGGAATGCCTAATACAAATGTTCATCTTGTGTGAAATTCTTTTTAAAACACGTGTGATTAAGAGCATCAGCTATAGCCAATACGTTTTGGGGAAGGGACCACCCCCTCTTCTTCAAGACTGGAACAACGGTTTGTGATGATATAAGGATAAAATACAGTATAAAGACTGAATTAAATTCTGCTGGATCAGCAGGGGCCAGTCGAATTTTCAATCCATGTGTGGTCACCCCACTCAACAGAAGTCAACTGTGGGATCGACTACTGCCAAAGGAACATGCTGGAAAGCTTTTCTCAATCAGTGCTGATTCCCACTGTCAGAATACAATGTCCAGCAAGGAATGTTGGAAATTTTCTTATGGACACTTGTAAAGTTCCTTAAAGGTCCACTTTTGATTTTGGTTATAAATCTATCTGTCCCACCCCCTTTCCCCCAGCTGATCTGGACATTTTTTTGAAATCACATTAGTTTCAAACCACCATCGCAAGTGTGCTGTCTTCTGACTGGTCCACATAAGCAGCCAAACAGAACCTCACATTGATCAGTCACTCCTGCTTGCTAAATTCTGGATCATGAGACATTCATAAGATAAGAGATGCATGTCATATTACTAGGTTTTGTCAGATGAAGATTAAACGGTTCGGGTCGACCATCGGTTCGACCCGAACATTGGGTGTTCGAAATTCGGCCGAATTCCGAACTTTTTGCTGAAAAAGTTCGGAAATTCGGCAACCAGAACCGACCAAAATGCAATGGGACAGGAAATGGGCTTTAAAAGCCCGTGATTGGACCAGAACCATCAGTAAAAGCCAATTGAGGGGGCAGGAGAATGCCAGGAATGTGATTGGAGTGACTAGGGGGTCCAGAGGCCAATCAGTAGTGAATACGCCCCCCAGTATATAAGATAGCCCCGCCAAATTCCTAGCATTGTAATACAGGGCTGTGGAAGAGAGTGGAAGATGAGCTGCTTCTCTGAGAGTAGTCTGTTCAGCATCTGGAGCACACCGCATCCTTCATAATGCACTCTCTGAAGAGGTTTGCTGATTCTCAATCTCCAGAGGTCTGCTTTGGTGCCAGCTCAGTATTTGGTATGTCTGGGTTTGCTTCTGGACATTGTCAAGATGAAGATGATTCTTCATCAAGGAAGATACCTGGCTCTAAGTAATCAGGTAGCATTTTTAATTAGAACACTGAGGTATGCCTCAATTCATCTCAGTATGAGAATCTTGAGGAAGATGGTGGCCTTGTTCGAGGAGTTGTTTTTTACTCAGTTCCATTTCAGAACTTTACAACAGAATCATATGTTAGCATGGGAAAGGAGGGCCAGTTGTTGGCCTTTCCAATGTCCCTACATTTCATTACCTTTGGTCTCTAGACTGGTGGATGTGTCCCCTAAGGTTGAAGCGGGAAATCTTTTCTCCCCTTTTCTTGGAAGGTGCTGATGATGGATGCCAGCTTAACAGGCTTGGACGTTGTACTGGATGCCATGGCTGTGGCATGTATAAATCTTCTGGGGGGGGGGGCACTAGAAGCTGGGCAGCCCAAGAAGAGGGTGTCTTGAGAAGACTGCTATATTCTTACTCTGTCTGCAGTCTAGTGCCCAGGGGGTAAGGAATTGACAAGTGGATTTCCTTGGCCATCAACGATTGGCACTGAAGGAGTGGGGCAGGCCAGATGTGGATCTGTTGCCATTCAGGTCAATGCAAGACTTGACAGATTTGTTCCCAAGTCAAGGGATCCTCAGACATTGGCAAAATATGACCTGGTGATGCAGTGGGATCATTGCTCCCTGTTTTGGTCCTATCTGGTTGAAAAAAGACACAAGTCCATCCAAGTGTGCTTTTCATCAGTCAGGGGTTGATATGAGAATGGCCTAGAGTATGATCAAGGGACAGATTTCGGAATTGGTCGTTTTTTTTTTCAAAAGCTAATCACTTGTCATTCCCTGGTGTGTGCCTTTGTTCAAGATGTCACATGGATTTTTTCTCCAGTCAGGTCATCGTTTACTCCAGGGCATCTCACCTTGGTGCTAAAAGTTTGGAAAAACCGCCATTTGAGTCAATGCAAGACCTTCCTTTATATTTGTTGACACTGAAGGTGGTTTTCCTGGTTGGAATTACTTCAGGGGTAAAAACTGGTGGCTCTTTTTTGCAGTGAGCTGTTTCTGGTACTTCATGATTGGTGGTTGTTCGACCTTATCTGGCCTTTATGCTGAGGGTTTCGGCTTTCCCTGTATACTAGGCAGTCATACTCTCTATTTGTCCTTCCATTAGGACTAAAAAGTGGGGCCATGTAGTTCTAGTCCTTTATTTTCTTGCATTTCTCAGCTTATCTCTCAAGCCTATGGTTTGAAAGGGAAGTTCCACTATTTTCCAGTGATGGCTCATCCTGCCAGGGAGGTTGATGCCTCTTGGGCTATCTGCCATCAGGCTTTAGTGGCTCAGGTCTGCTAGGCTGCAACCTGGTCTTCAATGTTCAAGGTTTTACCAGGTGGATCTTGAAACAACTCAGGGTGCTGATTTGGTCAAAGACTTTTACAGGCTGCTGTGTAGATTATTTTTGGGCTGTCAGTGGTGGCTATATCTCCCTCCCCTCATATGCATTGCTCTAGGACATCCCTATGTGTAAGGAATAATATTGCGGCTGTATGTCCCCAGATGCATGATAGAAAGAAAACTGGATTCTTGCACTTATCTGTAAAATCCATTTCTTGGAGTACATCAAGGGACACTGAGATCCCTCTCTTTGTTGGGGTGTATGGCATGCTACAAGTTAAGGAATATTATGGCTCTGTTCTCTGTAATGTTCCAAGAAATAGATTTTACAAGTAGGTAAAGACTTTTTTTAGTTTTTAATTGTACAATTAGTTGAGTCATTAAAGGGGAAGTCCACCCCAAAAACTAAAATCTCTACATCTACAGACATCCATGATCTAAGACTAACCTATCTAGCCCTGTAAAGAAGAAATCGGTATACATACTGTCAGGGAATCAATACCCAGCACTAACCCGCGAATGCCTATGCGCGTACGAAGAGGCGCCTTGAATAGCTAGAGGCTACCTTAGAATAGCTCGAGGCTACCTTGCAGTAGTTCGAGGCTACCTTGCAATAGTTCGAGGCTACCTTGGAATAGTCAGAGGCTACCTTGGAATAGTCAGAGGCTACCTTGGAATAAGTTCGAGGCTACCTTAGAATAGTTTGAGGCTACTAAATTGGCGCCAAAACGGCCTATTTAAACACAGCAGTCACTCCAGGTAATTGCTGTGTTATCATCAGCTCTCCTGTATCCTGTGCCTGTTTATATTCTGCTGTTCCTGTTTACCTGACCCGGCTTGTCTTTGGATTCTGATTACCTGCTGCCCGCCCTGACCTTGGCTTGTCCTGACTATTCTCCTGCCTGATCCTGATCTGTTTATCCGGCTATTTGTCCTGGACCTGCTCCTGGCTCCACCAGGGAATCCGGGGGACCGCGACCTGGTGTTAGCAAGCAGCCAAGTCCATCCCTGAAAACCAGGCTATCACTTAGACTCCGCACCTCTGGTGAACCTGTGCCACGCCAGTTACCCGGTAAGCCACTCCTCTTACGTCAGGCTCTGCCACGTTACCCCATGACAGTATAACACAGCCCTGACTGAGCCTGCTAGAGGAGCCTCTCCTATGGACGACATCTGCCAGCATCTCGCGGCCCTTACCCAAGCCGTTAAGTCTCTGCAGGAGGGCTATACCCAGTTAGAGGGTCGTGTTCAGTCCCTAACCTTCTCCACGGATCCTACAGTTTCTGCTGCTTCCATGGCTTCCTCCAGGCATCCCTCGGGTCCAACGGTGGTGATGCTGCCTCCTGAGCCAAGGGTCCCTACGCCGGAAAGGTTTTCTGGGGATCGGAGCAAGTTCAGAGCCTTCCACAATACCTGCGAGCTATACTTCTCCCTGCAACCCCGAACCTTCTCCCTGGAAGCAACTGTAACGGATCTTTGTACCCCAGCTGGGCACATCCGCCGAAACTGTGTCTCCTGTCCTCCAAACGCACCCACAGCCTGCGGAGAAGCCATACCCAGCCCGTAACCCCTCAATCACGAGACAATCCACACAGGTGTTGAGGGTTCAACATGCAGAGCTTAAACTGTTTATTACATTCCAAGACAACAGTTTTACACACAGTTAGGGAAACTCCCTTTAGCCTTGCCACAGCGGGGGAAGGGAACAGGGAACAAGCCAATGGGAACTGAACATTTGTACATTTGAAACAGTCTCTTAATACACACCCCCTGCGGAGAGATGTCTTCAGCTCAGACCATTGTCCTCACAATTAGACACAGAAACAAGAGGGGGGGGGGGGGGTTGTAACATTACATTACATTAACTCAATGCCACGAGTTGTTCAGAGGATGAATAAAGGGAAAATAAAATGCAATGTCCCAAACTCATAAGAAAATGACACAAAGGGGTTTACAAACCAGGGACAGGGTGATCCGTCACCCATAGTGACGGTTAGTACCGTCACAGCAACCAAGGTGGGGTTCATCATATCCCTGCTTCAAGGTGAACCTCAGTCCTGGGCTCACCGCCTGCTTGAAGAGCGCAGTAACCAGCTGGACACCATGTCCGCTTTCTTTAATGCAATGGCGCAGTTGTATGAAGATCTGCAGCGTACCGCGCTCACCGCACTTCAACAAGGCCGTAGAGCCACGGAAGATTACGTCACTGACTTTAGGCGTTGGAGTACGGACACTCACTGGAACGACGCAGCCTTGCGACATCAGTTCCGCCTGGGTCTGTCAGAAAATTTGAAGGATGAGCTGGCCCGAGTGGCATACCTGAAACCCTGGAGGATTAATTGCCTTGGCCATACAGATAGACCACCGGCTCTGTGAACGCAGGGCAGAGAGGTCCACGCAGCAGACCCGCCCGGTCTGGATGATGCCACGGGTCCCTAATCCCGTCCACACCTTCTCCTCTGGTTCCCGTCCCAGCAGTGCAGCTCCGGTTACTCCTGAATCGGATACTTCAGAGCCGATGCAACTTGGGCTCATGTGTCCCTCCTTATCGGCAGAAGAACGCTTACGGCGACGTCAGAACAATCTGTGTCTGTATTGCGGAGAAGCCAGACACTTTGTACGCTCATACCCAGTGAAGATGCGTAAGTGTCTTTCCATATCTCCCTCAAGTTACCCAGTTTCTGGCAACAATACCACTCACCTGGCTCTCTCTATTTCATTCCAGCTTCCAGAAGGCCTGATCCCGGTTACCGCTATAATTGATTCCAGGGCATGCAGCTGCTTCATTGACCTCACCTTTGCTGCACAACAACGCATCCCACTTCGACCCAAGTCGCAAGGACTCTCCATCCTCCTAGCGGATGGGTCCCACATCAAGTCTGGGCCAGTAACTCAAGAAACCCCTCCATTGCCTGTGGTCACCCTCGAAGGTCACAAGGAGTTGTTGTGCCTGGATGCCATCTCTTCTCCCTTGTTCCCCGTTATTCTGGGGTTACCCTGGTTACAAGAGCACAACCCGCAAATAAATTGGACTTCTGGAGACATCAAGTTCCAGTCCCCTTACTGCCACAATCATTGCCTGCCAGTACGCTATAGTGCTCCTAGCACTCTACTTTGTATGGACACTGATAAGGAGATACGTTCCTCTGTCCCAGTACCCTATCATGAATATCTGGATGTCTTCAGTAAACAAGTGGCCGAGACTCTACCCCCCCCCCCCACCGCCCCTATGATTGTCCGATTGAGTTACTCCCGGGGGCCGAGATCCCTTTGGAACGTATCTTTCCTTTGTCGGAACGGTAATTGGGTACCCTAAAGGACTATGTAATGGAGAATCTAGAGAAGGGATTCATCCGACCCTCTACTTCGCCGGCAGGAGCTGGGATCTTTTTTGTAGAGAAAAAAGACCATTCACTTCTCCTGTCACCATCAACGGGGACAAAGAATTTGAGGTGGAGGCCATCCTAGACTGCAGAAGACGGAGGAATCGGTTACAATACTTGGTTAAAGCGGAGTTCCGGCCACAAAAAAAACATTTCAATGAACATACCCCGGGACAGTCAGGGCTAGTGCATTCCACAATGGCTAGCCTCTGATCTGTCCCGGTTCGCACTTACCTTTTAGAAGAAATACTTACTTTTAAAATTTCTTCTCCAGCGCTGCCATCTCAGGTGTGGGCAGCTTGAAGCCAGCGCGATCCTCTTCCGCGTCCTCTTCGGCCCCACGGTGCACTGCGCCGGCCCCACCCTCACTTCCGGGTCTGCAGCATCATCCCTGCACAGCTTCTGGGCATGCCCAGAAGCTGTTTAGCAAGGTATGACGCGCCTGCACCGGAACTGACGTCGGGGCCGGTGCAGGCGCATTGATTCCTGGGAGCGATGACGTTCAGCTCCCAGGAATCATTGCAAAGCGGAAGTGACGGCGCGGGCCGTGCGGCCGAGGGAGGAAGTGGAAGGAAGGTGAGTATTTTTTTCTGCAATTACAAGGTAAGTAAAAAAAATAAAAAATCCTAACTACCCATTTCTTTTTCAGGTGAGCTATAGCAAGCGGATGGCCCAAAATCGACTGTGTCGATTTTGTGGCCGGAACTCCACTTTAAATGGAGGGGCTACGGCCCCGAAGAGAACTCCTGGGAACCGGTACAGAATTTCCATGCCCAAGACTTAATCCAAAATTTTTTCCTCAACCATCCCCACAAAAGGAATTTTTTGGGCACCCGGAGGTTGCCCTTAAGGGGGGCAATGTCAGAGAATCAATACCCTGCGCAGGCGCACTGTCGCCGCTAACCGGCGAATGCCTATGCGCAAGCGCGTACGAAGAGGTGCCTTGAATAGCTAGAGGCAACCTTAGAATAGCTCGAGGCTACCTTACAATAGCTCGAGGCTACCTTGCAGTAGTTTGAGGCTACCTTGCAATAGTTCGAGGCTACCTTGGAATACTCAGAGGCTACCTTGGAATAGTCAGAGGCTACCTTGGAATAAGTTCGAGGCTACCTCAGAATAGTTTGAGGCTACTAAATTGGCGCCAAACCGGCCTATTTAAACACAGCAGTCACTCCAGGTAATTGCTGTGTTATCATCAGCTCTCCTGTATCCTGTGCCTGTTTATATTCTGCTGTTCCTGTTTACCTGACCCGGCTTGTCTTTGGATTCTGATTACCTGCTGCCCGCCCTGACCTTGGCTTGTCCTGACTATTCTCCTGCCTGATCCTGATCTGTTTATCCGGCTATTGGTCCTGGTACCGGCTATTGGTCCTGGACCTGCTCCTGGCTCCACCAGGGAATCCAGGGGACCGCGACCTGGTGTTAGCAAGCAGCCACGTCCATCCCTACCATCTGGGGCCCTGGTGAAAACCGGCTAACACTTAGACTCCGCACCTCTGGTGAACCTGTGCCACGCCAGTTACCCCGTAAGCCACTCCTCTTACGTCAGGCTCTGCCACGTTACCCCGTGACACATACCTTTTTTGAAGCCGATTCAGTCTCCAGCGGCAGAGGCTGTGCAGAGGGCACAGCTGACAACAGCTGTGAAATGAATGGGGAGTGACGTCACACATAGAGTTACTATGGGGCTTCCATTGTCGGCTCCCTCCGCTGCACCCGTCTCCACAGCAGTGGCGGAGCAAGACTTTTAAAACGGGGGTGGCAAGGTATTATTTTGGGGGGTCAATATACAAAGTGGCAGGATAAAGATAGATGGTCAGCCTGAAGGTGTGTGGGCAGTCTATATAAAGGAGATGAGAATTGTGAAGATGGATGGTCAGGTTATGTAGAGGCAGGATGGAGGTGGATAGGCACACTACAGTATATAGGGGAAGGAAGGCAAGATGAAGTCAGGAAGACAGGTTTTGTAGGGGCAGGATGGAGGTGGATGGATATTCTATAAATGGGAGGTGGGCAGAAATGGAAAGGGTATGCAGAGGCAGAATATAGTTGGGTGGGCAGGCTATATAAGGGAAGTGGGCAGGGTGAAAATGGGTGGCAATGTTGCACAGATCAGTGAACAGGGTATGTGGGTGGGAAGTCTATATAGCATTGGGTTGGCAGGCAGAATGAGGTGGAGGTGGAGGCAGGATGGACATAGGTAGGCGGTCTATATAGGGCAGGTGGTTAGGCAGGCAGTACAGGGTGGGGGCAGGATGGTTTTAGGATTCTAGTATAGAGCTGGGTGGGTAGGCAGTACAGGGTCAGGTTGGGATGGACTTGCGTAAGGAGGCCGTCATTCTTGGTGGATGAAGTATGGGGTGGGGGCAGGATAGAGTTGAGTAGGCAGGCAGTATAGAGTGGGGGCACTATGGAGATGGGTGAGAAGTCTACAGTATATAGGGCAGTTGGATAGGCAGGCAGTACAGGTTGGGTGCAGGATGGATTTAGGCTGGTAGTAAAGAGCTGGTTAGGCAGGCAGTAGGTAGGGTCAGGGTAAGATGGAGTTTGGTTGGAAACAGTATGAAGTAGGGGCAGGGTGGAGTTTAGTAAGCAGGCATTCCTAGTGAATGCAGTCGAGTAGGCAGGCAATAAGGATGGAGTTGGGTAGGCAGGAATTATGGGGTTTTGGCAGGATGGAGCTGGGTGAGCAGTATATATAGGGCAGCTGGAGTTGAGTGACAGTGACAATCAGACTTACTACTCTTCACCGCCGCCGCTCAGGTCACGTGTCAGGTCACTCCGAGTCCCGCTTCCTCTCCAGGGCACGCTGCTGGTGGGACGAGCGGCGACCCACCAGCACGGTTCCCGACAGCTACTGTTTTTGGTGTGTACGGTCCGCACAAGCCCATTGTGCTGATTCATGTGAGTGCAATTCTACTTTGAATGTGAATCAATTAAAGGATAATAGCAGTGTACACTTAGATGCCTCATTATCTTTATTCACATATCATGTCCATGGAATGGTGAGAGATCGATCCAGGAAGTGGCATTTTTTGAGGATTCAATGCTGGTTTAATGCTTCAGTGAGGTGAGAGGCCATCTGGTGGCTAAACGGTGGTGGTGTCACTTGCACTTTTATATGGAAACATCTATCAAGCACTTTATTGAATTTTAAACCACGGTTATATTTATATTTTAGTGGACTTTTATGCACTTTACTTTGAATGCACTTTATTGACATTATATATTGCACCTAAGAGGAATATATATTGCACTGTAAGTGAGTTTATTGATTTATATGATGCACATTGTCACTTTATTTGATTTTATATAGCACTGTATAAATATTTGTCTATATAGCATGCATGTGCTTAACTTGGAATAAATATCTCATGCTAGGTTACTTTTAAGCTGATTTTGCATTTCATTAGGCATCTAGTCTTGCAGTATTTTGGCATATCAAAGCTAGAATATTCCATGATGTTATCAGTGCTATTTTGCTAGAAGGGGGTAAAATGTCTGCATGCAGGAAAATTAGGTCAAGCACACCCTAAGATAGAACTAAAGCCAAAACTTTTTTTTTTTTTTGGATAACGTGGAGAGAGACTAGAACACCTATCAGTTTTTTATTGCTGACCCTGTTTGGGAGGTTCACCCCCTCTGTGTGTCCCAGAGATCATTATGACTGAAAATATTAGCAAATGAAAATCCCAAATTTTGGGTTGTCACCAAAACAGCAATCTTCCAATGGGGACAGGAAATTAAGTTTAATCTCCCCAAATAGCACACAGATGGCAAAAAAGTGACAGGGGTTATAATCCTTCTATATTATCTAAAATGACCAAAGTTTTGCCTTTAGTTGCATGTTAAGGATAATGATATTTCTTTCAGGATTGATCAAAGTGCACCTGTCCTGCTAGAAGACCCTGTACTCAATGCCATTGCTAAAAAACATGGCCGAAGTCCAGCAGAGGTGGCGATGAAGCACTTGTTGCAAAAAGACATTGTTGTCCTTGCTAAAAGCTTCAAGCCAGAGAGAATTAAGCAGAACTTGAAGGTTTGTATTGCAGTTAATTGTCAGTGACATACTTGTACCTTGCACAATATTTAGCAGTTCAGCTTTCACACCTGTACACCCTCTATGGACCAGAGTAATTTCCATATCTGCTGTTTACTTTCCTATAAGATAGCAAAGCTATACATATATTTCAGCTATATTCTTAAACTAGATTTTCAGAGGTATTTACAAGTAAAACAAAGGCTTTTTTAACCACTTGCCCGAACGCCCACAGCATTTTTACTGCAGGCAGCCAGCATGAGCAGGCTGGATCATGTACATGTAAGCAGCGGGACGCTTGTACCTTTTTTGGGCGTCATGCGTCCCGCAATTTTTTTTTGCGTGATGTTACCGCGATTTGCCAGGCACAAATCGCGGCAACATCGCACAGCGTTTGGGGTGCTATTGCAAATCACGGGCAACGCACAGGCGTCCCACGATTTGCAATGATTTCCGGATCGCGGGCAGAATCGCGGTGATTCTGCCCACGATCGATATGCTGACATGTGAACATAGCCTTAACTAACATCACATACACTAAATTGTCAAAAGTATTGGGACGCCTGCTTTTACACGCACATGAACTTTAATGGCATCCCAGTCTTAGTCCGTAGGACTCAATATTTATTTGGCCCACCCTTTGCAGCTATAAAGGCTTCAACTCTTCTGGGAAGGCTGTCCACAAGGTTTAGGAGTGTCTATGGGAATGTTTGACTATTCTTCCAGAAGCGCATTTGTAAGGTCAGGCACTGATGTGAACGAGAAGGCCTGGCTCGCAGTCTGCGCTCTAATTCATCCCAAAGGTGTTCTGTCAGGTTGAGGTCAGGGCTCTGTGCAGGCCAGTCAAACTACTCCTTCCCAAACTCGCTCTGAGGTCGGTGTATGAGGCATATCCATGCTATTAGCTTGAATACCTGTGGAGTCCATTATACCATACTGCTATTATCCCCAGGAGGGACAGTTGCAAATAGGGGTCTTATTGTGATCTGAGAGGCTTGGCATCACGGGTGAAGTAGAAGCACGGAGCACTTTAAATTTCCTTATTTACATTTGTATCACATTGTGGACGTTTTTTACATATTTATATCCTGATTTATTTGCCTTGTTTTGATGTATTTATTAGTGATTTTTTAGCAGATGCACTTAGCCACTTAGCACTTTCATTTTTCACATTCACCGAGTGGTCTACACAGTAGGATGTTTTATATTGTACTTCAGTTTATTGATTTACATCTATTATCTTGAATATTTATTTATTTATTTATTGTATCTGGCGCTACACTTTTTTGGTATACAGGATGGGAAGGTGCCTTGGTAAGCTTGGAGGAAGGAGAGGCCTAAATCTGAGCACCCATCCTAATATTCACCAGTTGCTACATACTGTACCTGATAGGAGACTGAAACGACAAGGTTGGTCTCTCTTGTAACTCTGGCCCAAGCACCACTGGTAGGGAGACAGATAGGAGGAAAACGAGTGTTGGTAGATGTTGGTGGAAGAACCTTGGGCTGGAGATGCAGACTGAGGAGGTACAGCAGAATTACTGGTCAGGAACAGCAGCACTGCAAGAAGAACCAGTGGAGGTTAAAGGGGAACTCAGATTGTACAGTAGATTCAGACTGGGTGGAGTCAATAATGCTCCCAGTGAGCTTGTGACAGGAACACACAGGAATGACTGGAGCTGGTGCTGGATGCAGCCAGTGCAGGCACTCGGAAATAGCGTGGAGCCAAATCAGAGGTCAGTAGCGAATAGGCAGTGAGATACAGAATCATAAACTGAACCAGAGTCATGGACAGAGCCAAGGTCAGAAATTTGTAGGCAACAGTACAGGCAGAATTCGGGATCAGGATAGGGGCGAGACAGGTTAGTATCAGGAACCAGTCAACACTGGCATTCTTTAAATAGGCCACCTGGCTTCAATGTCTATTTTGGGCATGCACACACATCCATGTACACACTGTGGTACACATGTACTCCAGTGCTTGCACACACTTGACTAATGTTTGTGCAGAAGCATGCACATGCACATTTCTCAAAGTTAACTAGCTAACATGAATTCCCTGATACCAGTAATCCGAAGACGCAGATGTAAAAGACCACAAATTTATTCAAAGCTGTACAGCAGAGCTCAGAGGGAGAAGCAACACAGGAAGATAATCAGTTTTGCTACAGCACAAAAAGCATGCTGATCGTAGGAGAGAGCAGACTGACATAGAGATGAGCTCATTAATCTGATGCTTTTTTCATTATCCAGTCACAGACATTTTAAAAAAGCCCAACTCTAGCTAATACTTTTTTTTGCTTTAGGCAGAGTTTGGAAGGTGTAAACCCCTGTCACTTTTTTTTACAATGTACACAGAGCTCACAGTAGAAGAGGGAGAAGCAGCACATGAAGCCAATCAGTGGTGCTGCAGTGCTTATGTGTGAAAATGCTGATAAGAGATGTGAACAGAGTGACAGAGAAATTCGCTTATCAGTTAGCTTATCTTTTACTGTTGCTGTCTAACAATGGGTGGGGAAGGGTCAAGACCTGCAAAAATGTCTTAACTGCATTAGAAAAAAAAATCACACAATCACTATATTTGCACAAAATATAGACAATGGGGTTGATTTACTAAAACTGGAGAGTGCAAAATCTGGTGCAGCTGTGCAAAGAAACCAATCAGCTTCCAGGTTTTATTGTCAAAGATTAATTGAACAAGAGGAAATTAGAAGTTGATTGGCTACCGTGCACAGCCTCACCAGATTTTGCACTCTCCAGTTTTAGTAAATCAACCCCCATGTATGAAAATGTGAAATTTCAAACCAAACAGTTTTCCCAAAAGTGCCTGACAAAGCATTAAGTAGGGATGCACCGAAATGAAAATTCTGGGCCGAAACCGAAACCGAAAATGCAGGATGCCCTTGGCCGAAAACCGAAACCGAAAATGACTTTTTCCCCCCAAAAAGTTTTAAAATAGATAGAACAGGGGCATACACCAAAAACAGGTAGCGATGTACACCTGTCGCTGCCAACCTGTCACAGTATATGTACTGTGATGGGTTGGCAAGAGGTTAATTTAATTATCAATGGTATTTGTATTATGCAGCATGAGGGGGTTAATGTATTGTCACTGCTGCATTAGTGACTGACCAGTGGCAGTTAATTAACCCCTTTGTGCTGCATTAGTGCAACCAGTATCAGTGCAACCAGTGTTAATTAACACTGATACTGGTTGCACTAATGCAGCACAAAGGGGTTAATTAACTGCCACTGGTCGGTCACTAATGTATCAGTGACCTGCAGTGACAATACATTAACCCCTCATGCTGCATAATACTAATACCATTGGTAAGCTGCCTCAGCTATCTTCCCCCTCCCCTAAAGAACTACTCCTGGGAGGGTGTTTCTGATAAAATAATTCACCAGAAGGGGTGTTTGACAGGAAATCACCTCCCACTATGGGACTTGGCACTGAAAGTGTTTAGACAGCTTTTATCCTCGTGCACAGTAGCTTCCTCATGCCATATTAATTCTGCTAAGATATGTGTACAGAGGACTTTTGTGATGTATCCCATTAGTGATAGGTGTACAGTTGAGTAGAGAGCTGGAGCCTATATGTCAGCCCTGAAAACAGAGAATCTTATATAACATTGCTTTTAAGGTTCATTGGCTGCTGTGCGTTCTCTTTGTTCTGCTCTTCTGCCAGTTTTAGTCATTGCTTCAAACCATAACCAGCGCAGAATAACAAAACCCTCTCCCTAACGAAATCCATTAATAATTCAGGTGTCCTTAGAATGAGGATCTTAATTTCCCCGAGGCAGTCACAACTGACACACCGGGCGGGAGGGTGGGGCGAGCGGCAGTCACAAGTGACACACCGGGCGGGAGGGCGGGGCGAGCGGCAGTCACAAGTGACACACCGGGCGGGAGGGCGGGGCGAGCGGCCGCTATAGATATAACTATGTGATCCATCCCTGTCAGCTCAGCGGGACTGTGTGTGAAATTCTGTGAATGAGAACTGAACTGACCGGACACCGGGCGGGGGGGGTCGGCCGCTAATGACTATAACTATATGAGCGATTGACTTCCCTGTCAGCGGAGATACATGCTTTACAGAGAAGTGAATCGCTCACATAGGTATAGCTATTAGCGGCCGCCCCCCCCCCCCCGCCTGGTGTCAGGTTAGATCAGTTCTCATTCACACAGTCACAGTCCCGCTGAGCTGACAGGGATGGATCACATTAGTTCTTTCTATAGCGGCCGCTCGCCCCGCCCTCCCGCCTGGTATGTCCATTCATAATGCACAGATCGTAGTAGGGACGTCATTGAGAGGCGGGCGGCCGGCCAGAGGCGGGACTTTTAAACCTGCCCTGCACTGCACCCTCCTCCTTCCCCACGGCGGCCATATTTATTTCGGCACTGTTAACCCATTATCGGCCGAAATTTCGGTGCATCCCTAGCATTAAGTGTTCTCCTCACTTCTTCTACCTCTGACCTAAACAGAACTTACCTCAAACTGTGCTCAATACACATATCTCTGATAATTTATTTTTTTTAATTTTTAATTTATTTTAAGGCCTCATGCACAAAGGGCGTTTTACAGCAGCTTTTAGGAGCGTCAGACGGTTCTTTTTTGCAGGTTAAAAACGCCCCTCCATGTTATCTTATGGCCTCATGTACACACAGGTTTTAAAGCTGTAAGTGGCATAAGCGTTTTTCAAGCTGCAAAAAAAAAAAAAAACAGGGTCAGTTCGTTCTGAGGACCGGCGTTACAGCTGTAGAAACGCCTGACGTTGCCTGACTGCTTAACGTTGCTTATACAGCGTTATACTTTTTTCTTTTATGTGAACATCAATGGTATCCTATGGGAACCCATTGATTTGAATGGAAGTCGCATCCAAGTCGGATCAGGATGATCCGACTTGTGGTGTGACTTGCGCTCTGAGGATCTTGAGGTGGAACTCCACGCCAAAATGGAAAAGAAATGGCGTGTAGGCCCCCCCTGGGTTCCATGCCAGGCTCTTCGGGTCTGGTATACATTTTGAGGGGAACCCCACGCAAAAAAACAGCGTGGAGTCCCCCCCAAAATCCATACCAGACCCTTATCCGAGCATGCAACCCAGCAGGTCAGGAAAGGGGAGGGGATGAGCGAGCGGCCCCACCCCCTCCTGGACCATACCAGGCCACACGCCCTCAACATGGGGGGGGTGGGTGCTTTGGAGCAGGGGGGCTCTGCACCCCCCACCCCAAAGCACCTTGTCCCCATGGCTATATAAGAAGCCGCAAAGAGCGGAGCCAGCATAATCACAGGAGACATCGTTGGAGGAGGACCGGAGGGAGAAGACCGGAGGAAGAAGACCGAAGGAAGAAGATCGGAGGGAGAAGACCGGAGGGAGAAGACTGGAGAAAGAAGAAGGAGAAGATTAGTGGAAGATTTTTAATAAAGGACTTCTCAAAACCATCTGCTGTCATTATTTACACTACACTGCCTTTTTTGGGGTGAAAGAGTAAGGGTACAATGTACCCCATACTCATTCACAGTTCCAGGATCTGGGGGGCCCCCTTGTTACAGGGGGCGTCCAGATTCCGATAAGCCCCCTGCCCACAGACCCCCACAACCACCGCCCAGGGTTGTCGGGAAGTGACCCTTGTCCTTGTCAACATGGGGACAAGGTGCTTTGGGGTGAGGGGGGATGCAGAGCCGCCCTGCTCCATGTTGAGGGCGTGTGGCCTGCTATGGTCCAGGAGGAGGTGGGGCCGCTCGCTCCTCCCCTTCCTTTTCTTGACCCGCCAGGCTGCATGCTCGGATAAGGGTCTGGTATGGATTTTGGGCGGTTTGGGGTTCCCCTCAAAATCCATACCAGACCCATAGGGCCTGGTTTGGAACCTGGGGGGGAACCCCACACCATTTTTTTTTCCATTTTGGCGTGGAGTTTCCCCTCAAGATCCTCAGAGCTCAAAGCGCACCACAAGTCGGATCATCCTGATCCGACTTGGATGTGACTTCCATTCAAATCAATGGGCTTAAAGCCCTATCAAAGACAGCTCCTAGGCAACCATTGATTTTGAATAGAGGCAGAAAAACGCTGCTAAAAGCTAACATGGCTAAACGTACATTAACGCCAATAGAAAAAGCTACTAAAAGCATGTTTTTACAGCTGCTTTTTTATGGCGTTGGTAGTGGCTCTGCAGCTTATTTTTTTCTAACGCCCTGTGTGCATGAGGCCTAAAAGTTTAAAAACATGCACATGTAGACAGTTTACCCATCGCACCAATTATCGGGCGTGTTTTGGGATTTACTATGTCACTTTGGTTATGTCACTTTCTCCACCTCCCTTTGTGTTTCTCTGTAAATACCTTCTCAGGGGAACTGATGAAGTCTTTGCTAAAAGACCATGACCAAAGGCAAATTTTGGCTGGATTTCCACTTTAAACCATCTCACATTACAACTGCTTGTCAGTTTAAGAATGTGAATGTTCTGTTCTCACTACACGTATGTGTTGCACATATGCTGAAAGTATGGTCAATAATTCCAATGTGCGAAGGGATCGGACCGGGTGAAACCAGAATTATTTTTATTGAAACCGTTTCTGGAAATACAAGGACATGAGTGAGGTATGATTCTGAGGGACACAGCACAGCTATTCTGTTCATACATACTATTACACATCTATATAATATATTAATATCAACATTCTGATATACAGGAATAACGTCCTCATAGAAAATAATACCCAATTAAACATGTGCTGATATGTTGTTACTCCTTCTGCATCACAGTGGTCTCATAATACAATCTAATTTAAGATATAAACACATAACACTATAATAATCACATTCCTGGTACACTGACTGTAGTCATGTGAGGCGACAGTGTGACCCACTAACATTTGTGCAGTGTGTTATTTAATCACACAGTAGTGTTTATAACCATAAATATACTCCTTCTTACCTGGAAATACAAGGACATGAGTGAGGTATGATTCTGAGGGACACAGCACAGCTATTCTGTTCCCCCAGAAACAAAACGTCAAACTTTTAGTTCCTCCCATGCCTTGCTGCAGTTGTGCTTTGTGCTGCCATCTACTGGTGGTTTCATAGAAATGCCATAAAACGGAAATGTGTTGTTTTTTATGGAGTACCTGACATCCCTTACACCAGTGGTTCTTAACCTGGGTTCGATCGAACCCCAGGGGTTCGGTGAGTCAGTCTCAGGGGTTCGGCGGGGGGGGGCAACAGGGCAATTGCTCCCCCCGAGAAAATATTACTGATTGTGAGGCCAACCCCCCCCCCGGGAAATCAGAGCTGCGGTCGGGACGACTCACAGCCATTGACACTTGACGCTCTGCCCCCTGTACCTCCCCCAGCAGGTTTCCAGCCTATCTCCTGCAGGCTGCTTGCTGCTTGAGTGGGCGGGATAAGGGTGTACCCGACCACGGAGATTGCGCCCGCCTGGAAGAGGGAAGTGTGAGCAGCTGAGCAGAGGGAGCCGAGTGAATGTTCCTGGAGGTAGGCTCAGCTAGCTGTACATGGTGGATTCGTTTGCAAGCACCTCTATGCTAAGTCTGCTGAGTTACTGCAGCTTAGCATAGAGGTGCTGTTAGCTGACAAATGAAAATGCATGTCCTTTTCATTTAGCTCAATAAGCATTGTGAATGCCCCCTGGTGTGTGCCCTTCTGATACCCCATGGTATGCCCTCCCAACACCTCCCCCCCAGTGTGTGTCCTCCTGACACCCAATGGTATGCCCTCCCAACCCCTCCCCCAGTGTGTGCCCCCCTGACACTCCATGGTATGCCCTCCCAACACCTCCCCCCAGTGTGTTCCCTCTTGACACCCCATGGTATGTCCTCCCAACCCCCCCAGTGTGTGCCCTCCTGATACCCCATGGTATGCCCTCCCAACACCTCCCCCCAGTGTGTGCCCTCCTGACACCCCATGGTATGCCCTCCCAACCCCTCACCCCAGTGTGTGCCCTCCTGACACCCCATGGTATGCCCTCCCAACCCCCCCAAGTGTGTGCCCCCCTGACACCCCATGGTATGCCCTCCCAACCCCACCCCAGTGTGCCCTCCTAATACCCCGTGGTATGCCCTCCCATCCCCCCCCCCAGTGTGTGCCCTCCTGATACCCCATGGTATGCCTCCCCAACCCCCCCCCCTCCAGTGTGTGCCCACCTGGCTCCCCCAGTGTGTGCCCTCCCAACCACTGATGTGTGCCCTCCTGACACCCAGTGTGTGGCCTCGTGACTCTCCACTGGTGTGTGCCCTCACTACCCTCCCCCACAGTGTGTGTCCTCCTGACCCTCCCCCCAGTGTATGCTCTTCCAACCCCCTGGTGTGTGCCCTCATAACCCCCCGGTGTGTGCCCTCCTGACCCCCCCCCAGTGTGTGCCCTCCTGACCCTCCCCTGGTGTGTGCCCTCCCAGCCCCCTGGTGTGTGGCTTTACTGATCCCTGTACACTGTCCTATCCTCTGTCCTGTCAACTCCTGTCCTCTGCCCTATTCTCTGTACACCGTCCTACAGCCTACTGACCACTCTATCCTTCCCTACAATCAACTGACCCGGATACACTGCCCTACATGCTACTGGCCTCTGTACACTGCCCTACATCCTACTGACCTTTCTACACCACCCTAAAAACTACTGACCCCTATACACTGCCCTACATGCTACTGACCTCGCTACTGCCCTACAAACTACTGAGCACTGTACACTACCCTACAAACTTCTGAGCACTGTACACTACCCTACAAACTACTGAGCACTGTACACTACCCTACAAACTACTGACCACTGCACACTGCCCTACAAACTACTCACTACTGCACACTGCCCTACAGCCTATTGACCTCTGTACGCTGCCCTACAGCCTACTGACCTCTGTACGCTGCCCTACAGCCTACTGACCTCTGTACGCTGCCCTACAGCCTACTGACCTCTGTACGCTGCCCTACAGCCTACTGACCTCTGTACGCTGCCCTACATACTACTGACCTCTGTACATTTTACTTTGTATGATACGTTTAATTCAGTTCTGTAAACAACACCTTATTTTCTGGCAGTGCCCCTCCCGAGACTAGACTCATAAAATCATGTTTTATTTTTCCAATTAAGAAGGGTTCGGTGAATGCGCATATGAAGCTGGTGGGGTTCAGTACCTCCAACAAGGTTAAGAACCACTGCCTTACACTCTCCCCCACAAAATTTTATGTCGTCCCCGACATATGCAGATTTAGTATTAGAACCATTCCATTCCCCATCTCACAATAGCCATTGGGAGCCAAGGTTAAGTAGTAATCCAATTACTGGAGGAACCGTCCTCCCTGCGACATCTACTCCCAGTTATGTCACAGTTTCCCACCAGGTCCAGAGCGCTCATGTACCTGGTGAGATATTGTTGCATATAGCCAACCAATTAGGAAACCTCTACAACACAGGTTTGTGTAGGCTATTGAGAAGATGAGGTTTGATGGAGAACTAGGGAACATCTTATTACTTCTGTCCATTGTGTTTTTAAGGTGGAATACCCATGGTAGGTTATCAATACAATACAGCATAACCACCTAATACTCTCTATCCATTTTGTTGTCGGCCGACTTTACCTTAACTACCTAGTTCCATCACGTGAAGCTATTTTTGCTTGACCTGGAAAATCTGCAGTGAGAGTGCAAGAAATTTCCTTTTGTTAACTACAGAAAATAACACCTAACATCTTCAACATAAGTAAACAACTCTAACAGTGATAAATAATAGACCGTATCATAATATTTATGACTGTTTTTACCAGTTTTTAGAGTCCTGAGCAAAACATTCTGGACTTAAATACCAGCTAGAGCAAATGGGTAGTGTATGAATACAGTCTATGGCCTGTACAGCTGCATTTCTGGCAGTACTACTGGGTTGACCCAAAGTGTCATAAGTCAGAACTTTTGGTTGTCTCCTGTTCCTGCTAGCAGTGTTAATTTCGTCGACTAAAACCGACTAAAACGTTTTCGTCGACTAACACAATTCAGATGACTAAAATACGACTAAAACTAAAATGGCATTTTAGTCTTAAGCCTAAAATACGAGTAAAACTAAAATGGCATTTTAGTCAAAAGACTATAACTAAAACTAAATCGAAATTTGCTGCCAAAAATTAACACTGGTGCATGCTCAAAGCATAAATAATAACATATTAGATTTTTCACTCCAGGACCAGCAGTAGTATATAATGAGTTTGGAAATTGTAGAGAAATGCTTAAATAATGCACAAATTACAATTGAACTACACCCATTCGATTATAGATGACTAAAATGAGTTTTAGTCGACTAAAATGTAGGACGTTTTAGTCGACTAAAATATACTGGAGTTTTAGTCGACTAAATACGACTAAAACTAAAACACTTGCAGAAGACTAAAATAGGACTAAAACTAAAATGCCATTTTAATCCTAAGACTAAGACTAAAACTAAATTGAAATTTGCTGCCAAAATTAACACTGCCTGCTAGGCTGTATCCTGTGTAGAGGAAGGGCATCCGAAGCGTCCTCATACTCGCCTTCGTCACAGTCAACTGTCTCTGTTGGCTTTTCTGGTGAAGGATTTTCTTCTTCTATATCTCCTGGTGAACATGCAGTTTGTTCAGCTTGACCCACAGGCTTGTCCTCTGTAGTTTCCACTGTAGCTTCCTCTGTAACTTCCGCTGTAGCTTCCTCTGTACTTTCTTCTTGAACTTCCGCTGTACTTTCTTCTGTAACTTCCCCACTCGTTTAAGCTGAAAAGGGTAAAACTCTGCTGCTTCTGGATTCAACTCTGTGACTTTCCTTGCGTGGTCTCTCTGAGTTACAGGAATGAAAGATCTCCATTGCTCTTGTTCATGGTCGGATTCATCTTCTGATACTTCCTCAGACATCTGTGTAGGCAGTTGAGTAGTCTTTGGAACTTTGCCTTGTTTTCTGGCACTGGTTCTGTCAGATATCTTCTGACCTCTGTCGATGGGTAGGTAATCGCATGGTAATAAATTGCTGTGTAGAATCCTTGTTCGGCCTTTTCCAATTTCTGGCTTGACCTCGTACACTGGACTATCTTCACACTTTTTTCTAAGGACAACATGTACGGCATCTTCCCAGAATGATCTCAGTTTTCCTGGTCCTCCTCTTTCAGTAAGATTTCTTACAAGAACTCTGCTGCCAGGTGCAAGTTCAACTCCATGAGTCTTCTTGTCATAGTGTTCTTTTCCTCTTTTTGCAGCTTGAGTAGCTACCTTTGAAGCAACTTGATAGGCTTCAGTCATCCTATCTGTCCATGTTTTCACATACTCAGAGTGAGTCTTGTATTTTTCTGTTACTGGAGTGTCAAACATGCTATCTATGGGTAATCTTGGAGACCTTCCGAACAGTAGAAAGAATGGAGAATACCCTGTAGCTTCACTCATAGTGCAATTGTATGCATGTACGACCTGTGCAAGTGAACTTTTCCAGTCTTTCTTGGAATCTGGTGACAGGGTCCGAAGCATAGACAACAGGGTACAATTAAATCTTTCACATTGTCCATTGCCTTCTGGATGATATGGAGTTGTGTGAGAGTTCTGAATATGGCAGTGTTTCCCTAATGCCAAGAATAATTGATTTTCAAATTCTTTACCCATGTCATGGTGAATTCTGGTAGGAAATCCAAACTTCAAGACAAAGCCACTGAATATCTTGTCGGCAACAGTCTTTGCTGACTTGTTTTTGGTTGCATAGGCTTGAGCAAACCTGGTGAAATGGTCGATTACCACTAATATGTACTCATAACCTCCTTTACAAGTCTCGAGATGGAGAAAGTCAATGGAGACCAGCTCAAAAGGATAAGTGGTGGCAATACTGTTCAATGGAGCTCTAGTAGACTTATGTGGGCGTTTGTCTTTCAGACAAGTGCATTTGTGGTTGATGTATTGCTCAACGTCTCTCTGCATATGTGGCCAAAAGAATCTTTCTCTGATCAGGTTTACAGTCCTTTCGACTCCTAGGTGTCCCATATCTTCATGCAATTCTTTCAACACCAATTGATGATACAACCTGGGCAACACTAGTTGAGAACCTGATGATGTTTTCCGTCTCAAGATTCCATCTTCATCAAGGTATAGCTTGGTCCACTGTTTCATTAGTATGAAGAGATCAAGTGGTCCACCTTGTTGTTCCTGTTTTGATGGGAACCGGTTTTGGCTCTTGTACTTCCACACTGGGCCAATCACGTAGTCTTCTTTTTGGGCTGTCCTAATGGTCTCTTTAGGTATTTGAGCTACCTTATTTTGGGTACCATCTATTGCTGATGTCATATGGGTGATGGTTACTGGACACAGCCAAGGCATTTCTTCCTTCTGACATACTTGAAGTGCTTGGGTTATGCATCCAACGATTTTGGGGTCCACTTCTTGCGAACACTGTTGCATGTATTGTTGAGGACTTAATGGCATACGGGAAAGTACATCTGCATCCACATTCCTTTTTCCTGGACGATACTTGATGGTGAAATTGAAGTCAGCTAATTCTAAAAACCCATCGATGACCTGTTGCGTTTAGTTTAGCCGTAGTGAGGACATAGGTTAGGGGGTTATTGTCAGTATATACTACAAAGGATGGACAGTAGTATAGGTAGTCTCGGAACCTATCACATATGGCCCACTTCATTGCTAGGAACTCTAGTTTTCCCGAATGCATGTGATAATTCTTCTCGGCAGGTGTGAGAGTTCTAGACCCGTAAGCAATTACCTTTAACTTTTCCACTTGCTCTTGGTACAGCACAGCTCCTAGTCCTTCTTGCGAGGCATCACAGTGTAGAACAAAGGATTTGCTGTAATCAGGGTAACCCATCACTGGAGGATGAGTTAACACCTCAATAAGGCGGTTCAGCACTACCTGGTGGTGGTCAATCCAGACTATCGACTGATGAGAGGGTAGTTGACCTCTTAGCTTTGGTGATGGCTTCTTCTTCTTCCTGGACTGGCTAGTTGGTGCTGATGATGCAGCAGGTGTTGTATCCGCTGACAGTAATTCATAGAGGGGTTTTGCAATTCTGGAAAAGTTTTGGACATAAGGGCGATAATAGGAAAGGAATCCTAGTAGTTTCCTGAGTTCTCTAACAGTCTTTGGCTGGTTGTTCTTCAATGCCAGCACAGGCGCAGTGTCTGCTGGATCCACGGAATGACCATCTTTGGACACGATCTTGCCCAAGAATCTGACTTTGTTTCGGAAGAGTTCACACTTCCTAGCTGGTAACTTGACTCCATGTTGCTGATATCGTTGCAGTACCAACCTGACATGCTCCACATGTTCTTGGAATGATCTGCTGTGAACAAGGTTGTCATCTAGGTACGGCAGACATATCTCATCCCTCAGTCCCATTAAACAGGTTTCCATGCTGCGTTGAAATTCAGCTGGTGCAGAGCTAAGGCCAAAGGGTATTCTGATCCACTCATACAGACCCCAAGGTGTGATAAATGCAGTCAGTGGTCGACTGGATTCTTCCACAAATCCTTGATGGTAGGCTTTCCCTTGGTCTAGCACCGAAAACCATGAACTTCCTCCTAAGCTGTCCAACATGTCTTGGATCCTAGGGATTGGATGGCGGTCAGGGATAGACTTCTGGTTCAATTCTCTGTAGTCACAACACAGTCTTAAACTACCTTCCTTCTTCCTTACGCACACAATGGGTGATGAGTATGGAGATTTTGACTCCGCAATCTATCCGCGGTTCAGTAGATCTTGCAGGTACTCTTTCACCTCCCGGTGCAGTGGTTTCGGTACGGACATGTAAGTTCTCCTAACTGGTGTGTTGTCTTTGAGGCGAAGTTGCAATTGTAGGGAAGGGATACATCCTACATCAGAGTCATCTTTGGCGAAAGCATTGCATTCCTCCCTTAACATCATCTTCACTACCTGTTGATCCTCCTCCGGTAGGTGATCGATAGCCACTGGTGGATCCCAGTGTTCTCGATTAGCATTGCTTACCGGTGATGGACTCGTGTTTAGGTTTTCCACTTGACCTTCTGGCCCTGGTCTGGATATCGGTGGCCGATGAGTTACTGAGTGAGTGGCCACACTCACTGATTGTTTCAGTTTCACCTGAGCTGGGTAAGTTGTCTTTATGGGTTCAAGGCACCCCATCCTAGTCTGACCTGATAAAAAAATGTCCTGCTTAGTTGTGTTCCAACCTGGGATGAATAGTTTGGAAAATTGTCCCTTTTGGAGTGATACTAATGTCTCACCTACATGCAGTCCATCAGGCCAATGATGGGCCTCATCAGGTGTAAACAAAACTGTCTGATCTTGCAGTGCTGGTTTGGCGTGAGCCCTACACCTGAGATACGTCCCAGTGTTTGCCGGAATTCTTTGGCTCTTAGTACCAGTCTTTAGTGTAGCAACATCAGTTTCCCTGTGACTGGCTTGTAGTAGACTTACAAGGATCTCTGTTTTGGTGGTCGACAGTTCCAATGCTGTCCCTAGTACATCTACAAAACCTAGAATGGCTTTCTTTCCTTTGGCAGATGTCTCCTTGAAGAGTTTTTCAATGACATTATAACCGATGATGGGCTTTTCAGCTACTTTCTCATCCTCCGATACCACAAGGGGCACTATTAACTGTTGGCAGGTGTTACTTCCCGATGTTAGCTGAAAAACGACCTCAATCCACCCGAAGAAGGGAATCTCAGTCTCATTAGCTGCTTTTCCTAGGAGGACTCCGGGCCCAAGCAATTCTTCAAAAGATCGGAGCATCGTATGTGGCAGAACCCACTGTCTCCAGCTCTCATTGATAATGCTAACCTGAGAGCCGATATCCCGTAGGGCCTGGACAGGAGTATCATCTATTTCACAGTTCACAAGGCACCTTTTTCCAATGAGACTCAGTAACTTGCTGTTTTGTCTCATGGTAACACAGTCCACATGAGTTGGCACTTCCTCAGCCACCTGGTAGAATCTTTGGTTACTGCGGGTGGGTACTCTTTGCAAGGGATCTGGGTTCACCCTTCCAGCCGTGGCACTGATGGTGGTTTGAGAACTTGTTGCTTTGCTACCGATAAGAGTTGCACTTTGGGACACAGGGTTGGTTCTCGCACAGGTTACTGTCGGTCCCTTGACAGCAACCCTCTCCCGTTTAACTGGTTGGGACTGGTCATTTTACAGTATCTCGCTATATGTCCAGATTGACCACAATGGAAGCAATGGTCACAGGCAGTTCTCCGACCAGTTCTTTTACAAGATTGACAACCTCTATTGCTCATGCCCATTGTTACCTGAGGCCCTCTAAATTCACAATCTCGCCGAGTTCTCGAACCTTAGAAAAGTGTTTTCATCTCTATCATCTCTTTTTGCATCTGGAGTATCAGCTTTTCCAGTTCAGAGTTGCTCTTTGAAAGCTGTTGGATGGTTGGGCTACTTGATCTTGTGTCGGCGGTCGTTGTCAGGACATCTGGTTCCTGAGGACACTGTAAGACATTGGACTGACGCTCTTTCCCTTTCATCGAATTGCTGGGTTGAGTTTTCTTTTGCTTCTGTTCCCTTTCAATCTCCATATTAGTGGCTTCATTTGTTTTCTCTATGAGCACCTCATCTGTAATGGACAGATCGTCTAAATACTGCTTTAATTGGAACTTGATGTGGTCACTTCTCAGTCCAGTACCCACTGACCTTAGGAATTTCTTTTGTATCAGCTCAGCGCTGAAGTGTTCATCCGAACCTTCTCCTTGTGAGACAAACAACAGGCGGTCCTTCAATTCAATAGCTCTGAACAGGAAATTCTGAGGAGTTTCCTTACTATTCTGTGAGATGTTTATCAGTTGTTGGTACAGTTCGGAAGCATTTTCCTCCTTGTAATTGCTTTTTAGGATTCTCCTAAGTTGCACTAGTGTCAGTCCATTCTTCATTTCCAGCATACCTCTGAGACTTAGGCCGGGACTTATGGCTTTTACCACAGCTTCCACAATCTCGGACTCGGGATACCCTTTTTGTAGTCCCATGTCGATCTGGTGCATAAGGTTTGTATAGGACAACTTGTCTTTCTGTTCCTTTTCACCTATCTGACCAGCAATCTTAAAGTCCTTCCTGATTGTCACCTCTGGCAAGTTACCATGGTGAAGTCTTTGAGTAACTGGAAAAGGTTCTTGTTTTGAATGACTGTCATTTGAGTCCTGGCTTTTAGTACTCAGCTCTTTTATCTGTTCCTCAATCATTCTGGATGTTTCCTGGAACTTCTCCTGCATAGTGTGGTATTGTCGTTTCAGATTGGTTAATTGCTGTTCTGGTTGGGGGTCTTTCTCACTGGTGTTTGGTGCTTCAGCATTGTCCCTCTTCTTCTCTAGCTCACTGACAAATCTCTTAGTTGCTTGGAGAAATTGTGTCACTGCTTCTTCACTTTCAGTCTCGACCAGTTCATCTATCACCTCATTGACTATCCGCATGTAGTGGCACCGGGTTTTTCCTGTTGCCATACTTGCTTCGGAGGCCTTGATAAACTGGCAAGTCTCAATGAGATCACCGACTGTCATGTGAATCAGATGCCCACTGATTTCATCTTGCAATTTTTCTACATCCATCTCTGTGCGATTCCTGTGCAGCAACGGTTAATACTTTAATCTTCTCTCAGCTTCGCCACGGACAGAGTAACCGCTCTCTTCCACTTCCGTGACCTTTGCGTTTTCCTCACCCGGTCCCTGTTCGGGCGCCAATTTTGTTGCACATATGCTGAAAGTATGGTCAATAATTCCAATGTGCGAAGGGATCGGACCGGGTGAAACCAGAATTATTTTTTTTGAAACCGTTTCTGGAAATACAAGGACATGAGTGAGGTATGATTCTGAGGGACACAGCACAGCTATTCTGTTCATACATACTATTACACATCTATATAATATATTAATATCAACATTCTGATATACAGGAATAACGTCCTCATAGAAAATAATACCCTAAATACTCTAATTTAAGATATAAACACATAACACTATAATCACATTCCTGGTACACTGACTGTAGTCATGTGAGGCGACAGTGTGACCCACTAACATTTGTGCAGTGTGTTATTTAATCACACAGTAGTGACAGGAGCCTTTGCTGATCACAGGGATGTAAATTGAATGAATTTCGCCCTGTTTATAACCATAAATATACTCCTTCTTACCTGGAAATACAAGGACATGAGTGAGGTATGATTCTGAGGGACACAGCACAGCTATTCTGTTCCCCCAGAAACAAAACGTCGAACTTTTAGTTCCTCCCATGCCTTGCTGCAGTTGTGCTTTGTGCTGCCATCTACTGGTGGTTTCATAGAAATGCCATAAAACGGAAATGGTTGTTTTTTATGGAGTACCTGACATCCCTTACATATGCCCCAGGCGTGTGCAGCTCAACATACAGCTAATCCTTTAATCCTATAATAACCAGTCCATTTGTAACTTAAGGCTTTATTCCAGTGAAAGAATGGTGGTCACATGAAACAGGTTACAAGTCAGATGGATATGCAAATAGGATTGTTATGTCAGGTGAAACTGTAAATAAACAGATAAAGGCATACAATCAGTGTACAAACATAAACAATATATGCGCTGGGTATATAACTAACAGTTCTGAGCATACCAGCAATGCTTCCAAGAGGTGTTCAGGAATCTTCCCACAGGAACCTCAGATGCTGTCTGGCTGTGTCCATGAGGTAAATCTAAAATGGAGATTTTCTCAGAGAGGGGTGGAACTAATATCCAGCAATAGAGAGCAGGAAATACCATAAAGTACTGTCCAACAACAGTCTATGTCACAGTGGCATCTTGTGGACAATATTGGTATTGCAAGTTCCACTAACATTAATTACTTCCAAGCTGAAGGCATGACAGTGAATGTTACATAAATGATGGTGTGCTTATGGACTGAAGTTTTGTTGTATTTTTTTCAGGTCTTTGAATTCGAACTAAGTAATGAAGAGATCAAAACTCTTGATGGATTGAACCAGAACAGGCGTTATGTAAATGCTGATAAGTAAGTTACAGGAAGCAGTCTGCTTTTGCTTCATAGGTTATTGGAGTAATATTTATCTAAAACATGCCTGTCCATACTAAATCGGATGTGTCTGCAACTGCCATACAGATTAGATCTCCCCCCTCCAAGTACAGCTCTCCCCCCTCAGTACAGCTACTACGCCCCCCGAAGTACAACTTTCCTGCATTGGGACAGTTTTCCCTCCCCCCAGTACAGTTTTTCCCCCAGTTCAGCTCCCCGATTCCCCTCCCTAAAACATACTTACTAGACCAGGGCATTTTAAAGTGAAGTTCTCCTGCAGCTAGGTAATGTGACTGGAGCCTGAACAGACAGGCTATAGGATTGGCTCCTGCTTCAGAATGTCCACCATAGCTGTCAGCACTTCAGATGCTCTGGGGGGGTTAGACCTCCCTAATCCTAATTATTTATGTCCCTGGTAGAGTTGTTATTGCCTAGTGTCAAGGCCAAACAAAAAGTGCAGCGTTCTCATGGTATTAACATTGTACAACTGCTTTATATCCTTTTCTATTGAAACGCGCCACAAATGCACCGTAAACACGCCTAACGCATTAACAGCATGTTTAACGTGATGCTGCAAAGTGCCCTTTTAGCACTGGAAAAAATGTAAAAAAAATTTCAAAAGGCAATTGAGGAGCAACACTTGATACAACTTGAACACCTGCATTGCCTTGATACGCTTTAAAGGCTCCTATAGAAATTCAACCTATGTAAACCTATTTAGACAGTACCTGCTCTGTAGATAAGGAGAATGATTTGTTCAAATTCATAGGAAGATCACAGATACTGCAATAACAGCTCTTTACATCAGTGCCACACAGAAGACCATCTATAAACATATACAGGGAACAAGAAAGTGCAAAAAAAATTAGGGCATCAAGGGCACTGGTTGACCCAAACTGGGCTAATGGAGATTGGAAAAACAATGTTATCAGTATAGGTTGTGTGATGCTGCAGGAAGTGTTTTTACTGCCACATACAGGTGCATCTCAAAAATTAGAATATCATCAAAAAGTTAATTTATTTCAGTAACTCAACTCAAAACTCATATATTTTGCATAGATGCGTTACACACAGAGTGATATATTTCAAGCATTTCTTTCTTTTCATTTTGATGAATATGGCTTACAGCTAGTGAAAACCCAAAATTCAATATTTTAGAAAAAATTACACAAGACCAATAAAAAAAAAAGGATTTTCAATACAGAAATGTTTGCTTACTGAAAAGTATGTCCATGTACAGTATAGTGTGCACTCAATATTTGGTCGGGGCTCCTTTTACCTGAATTACTGCATCAATATGACATGGCACAGAGGCAATCAGCCTGTGGCACTACTGAGGTGTTATGGAAGCCCAGGTTGCTTTGGGAGTGGCTTTCAGCTCCTCTGCATTGTTGGAGCTGCTGGTGTCTCTCATCTTCCTCTTGACAATGCCCCACAGATTCTCTATGGGGTTTAGGTCAGGCAAGTTTGCTGGCCAATTGAGCACAGTACCAGGATCATTAAAGCAGGTATTGGTAATTTTGGCAGTGTGGGCAAGTGCCAAGTCCTGCTGGAAATTGAAATTAGCATCTCCATTATTAATGGGCTTTGAGTTCGAGTCCAACGTACGTTGGACTCGAACATTAGGTGTTCGTGTGTTCACATGGAGTACTTCAAGGGAAATTCGCCCGCTGATGAGCGCCCCATATTGCACTGCCCAATTGCAGTGCATTAAGTGCTTGTCATTGGGCGAAGCATGCACATGACCTATATGCTTTGGCCAATCACAGCACAATGTCCTGTCATTGCCATGATTGGACAAAGACAGGGTGCCTTTAGCCAATCATGGCACAGGGGCTAAGTCCATGCCCCACACTATATAAGGCTGCTGCTGACACGGCAGCCGTGTAGAGTGTGTTAGGGCGAGATAGGAGTGAGATTAGGCAGGTAGTGGATTGTGTGAGTTAAATAGTAATTTATCAGCCAATGCAGTATAGATATATCAACCAGTGTAGTATAGATATATCAGCAGTGCAGTATATATCAGCCCATGCATTATATATCAGACAGTGTAGTATATCAGCAGTGCAGCATATATCAGACAGTGAAAAAATTGAAAAACCCCAAATAGTGGGATTAGTATAGCGCTTGCTAGTATTATTCAGGGGTGAGCAATTACTTGTTCATGTCCTGGATAATGAAAATGGCAATCAAATTGGACATTTTTGGCACCAATTTTGGCACTAAGTCTGCACTTTATGTTAACCATAGTATTTATTTAAGATTGTTGTATATTGTGATTCATTTATATTTATTGTGAATATCACTGGTTCATTACCACTTAGCTGTGTGACCTACACAACAAAACTACAGTATTTAATTTTAATAATTATTTATACAACACTTTTTTACCACTTGATTATCCAGGACATGAACAAGTAATTGCTCACCCCTGAATAATACTAGCAAGCGCTATACTAATCCCACTATTTGGGGTTTTTCAATTTTTTCACTCACTACTACTCATATAGCAGCTGCTATCATCACCCCTCACCCTCCTTTATTCATTAATTTTTTTACCCCACCCACCCTCAATTAGGACCTCCATAGGCGCGAGGGATATACACCTGTTGGAGTATATTTTTTCCACATATATCAGACAGTGCAGTGTAAATCAGCAGTGTAGTTCATATCAGCCAGTGCAGTATATATCAGCCCGTGCAGTATATATCAGACAATGCAGTATATATCACACAGTGCAGTCTATATCAGCTGTGTAGTATATATCAGCCCGTGCAATATATATTAGCAGTGCAGTATATATCAGACAGTGCAGTATATATCAGCAGTGTAGTATATATCAGCTAGTGCAGTATATATCAGCCCGTGCAGTATAGATATATCAACCAGTGCAGTATAGATATATCAGCAGTGCAGTATATATCAGCCCATGCATTATATATCAGCCAGTGCTGTATATATCAGCCCGTGCCGTATAGATATATCAACCAGTGCAGTATAGATATATCAGCAGGGCAGTATACTGTATATCAGCCTGTGCAGTATATATCAACCTGTGCAGTATATATCAGCCAGTGCAGTATATATCAGCCTGTGCATTATATATCAACCAGTGGAGTATATATCAGCCCATGCAGTATATATCAGCAGTCCAGTATATATCAGCCAATGCAGTATTTATCAGCAGTGTAGTATACATCAGCCCGTGCAGTATATATCAGCCCGAGCAGTATAGCTACGTATATCAACTAATGCAGTATAGATATATCAGCAGTGCAGTTTATATCAGCCCATGCAGTATACATATATCAACCAGTGCAGTAAAGATATATCACCAGTGCAGTATATATCAGCCCATGCATTATATATCAGCCAGTGCAGTATATATCAGCCCGTGCAGTGTAAATATATTAGCAGTGCAGTATATATCAGCCTGTGCAGTATAGCTATATCAACCCGTGCAGTATAGATATATCAGCAGTGCAGTATATATTATCCTGTGCAGTATATATCAGCCCGTGCAGGATATATCAGCCCATGCAGTATATATAAGCCCGTGCAGTATATATCAACCTGTGCAGTATATATCAGCCCGTGCAGTATATATCAGCCCGTGCATTATATATCAACCAGTGGAGTATATATCAACCAGTGGAGTATATATCAGCCCGTGCAGTATATATCAGCAGTGCAGTATATATCAGCCAATGCAGTATATATCAGCCCCAGCAGTATAGCTATATCAACCAGTGCAGTATAGATATATCAGCAGTACAGTTTATATCAGTCCATGCATTACATATCAGCCAGTGCAGTATATATCATCCCATGCAGTATAGATATATCAACCAGTGCAGTAAAGATATATCAGCAGTGCAGTATATATCAGCCCATGCATTATATATCAGCCAGTGCAGTATAGATATATCAGCAGTGCAGTATATATCAGCCCGTGCAGAATATATCAGCCCGTGCAGTATAGCTATACCAACCCGTGCAGTATAGATATATCAGCAGTGCAGTATATATCAGACCGTGCAGGATATATCAGCCCATGCAGTATATATAAGCCAGTGTAGTATATATCAGTCCATGCAGTGTAGATATATCAACCAGTGCAGTATACATAGATATATCAGCAGTGCAGTATATATCAGCCCGTGCATTATATATCAACCAGTGCAGTATATATCAGCCCATGCAGTATAGATACTGTATATCAACCAGTGCAGTATAGATATATCAGCAGTGCAGTATACTGTATATCAGCCCGTGCAGTATATATCAGCCAGTGCAGTATATATCAGCCCGTGCATTATATATCAACCAGTGGAGTATATATCAGCCCGTGCAGTATATATCAGCAGTGCAGTATATATCAGCAGTGCAGTATATATAAGCCAGTGCACTATATATCAGCCCATGCAGTATATATCAGCCAGTGCAGTATATATCAGCCCGTGCATTATATATCAACCAGTGGCGTCTATATCAGCCCGTGCAGTATATATCAGCAGTGCAGTATGTATTAGCCAGTGCAGTATGTATCAGCCAGTGCAGTATATATCAGCCCATGCAGTATATATCAGCCAGTGGAGTACATATCAGCCCATGCAGTATAAATCAGCCCGTGTAGTATATATCAGCCCGTGCAGTATATATATATATATATATATATATATATATATATATATACACACACACACACAGTGCTTTGCGAAAGTATTCGGCCCCCTTGAACTTTTCGACCTTTTGCCACATTTCAGGCTTCAAACAAAGATATAAAACTGTAATTTTTTGTGAAGAATCAACAACAAGTGGGACACCATCATGACGTGGAACGACATTTATTGGATATTTCAAACTTTTTTAACAAATAAAAAACTGAAAAATTGGGCATGCAAAATTATTCAGCCCCCTTAAGTTAATACTTTGTAGCGCCAACTTTTTCTGCGATTACAGCTGTAAGTCGCTTGGGGTATGTCTCTATCAGTTTTGCACATCGAGAGACTGAAATTTTTGCCCATTCCTTCTTGCAAAACACCTCGAGCTTAGTGAGGTTGAATGGAGAGCGTTTGTGAACAGCAGTTTTCAGTTCTTTCCACAGATTCTCGATTGGATTCAGGTCTGGACTTTGACTTGGCCATTCTAACACCTGGATATGTTTATTTGTGAACCATTCCATTGCAGATTTTGCTTTATGTTTTGGATCATTGTCTTGTTGGAAGACAAATCTCTGTCCCAGTCTCCGGTCTTTTGCAGACTCCATCAGGTTTTCTTCCAGAATGGTCCTGTATTTGGCTCCATCCATCTTCCCATCAATTTTAACCATCTTCCCTGTCCCTGCTGAAGAAAAGCTGGCCCAGACCATGATGCTGCCACCACCATGTTTGACAGTGGGGATGGTGTGTTCAGGGTGATGAGCTGTGTTGCTTTTACGTCAAACATAACGTTTTGCATTGTTGCCAAAAAGTTTGATTTTGGTTTCATCTGACCAGAGCACCTTCTTCCACATGTTTGGTGTCTCCCAGGTGGCTTGTGGCAAACTTTAAACGACACTTTTTATGGATATCTTTAAGAAATGGCTTTCTTCTTGCCACTCTTCCAAAAAGTCCAGATTTGTGCAGTATACGACTGATTGTTGTCCTATGGACAGAGTCTCCCACCTCAGCTGTAGATCTCTGCAGTTCATCCAGAATGATCATGGGCCTCTTGACTGCATCTCTGATCAGTCTTCTCCTTCTATGAGCTGAAGGTTTAGAGGGACGGCCAGGTCTTCATAGATTAGCAGGTGTCTGATACTCCTTCTATTTCAATATTATCGCTTGCACAGTGCTCCTTGGGATGTTTAAAGCTTGGGAAATCGTTTTGTATCCAAATCCGGCTTTAAACTTCTCCACAACAGTATCTCGGACCTGCTTGGTGTGTTCCTTGTTCTTCATGATGCTCTCTGCTCTTTAAATGGACCTCTGAGACTATTACAGTGCAGGTGCATTTATACAGAGACTTGATTACACACAAGTGGATTCTATTTATCATCATTAGTCATTTAGGTCAACATTGGATCATTCAGAGATCCTCACTGAACTTTTGGAGAGAGTTTGCTGCACTGAAAGTAAAGGGGCTGAATAATTTTGCACGCCCAATTTTTCAGTTTTTTATTTGTTAATAAAGTTTGAAATATCCAATTAATTTCGTTCCACTTCATGATTGTGTCCCACTTGTTGTTGATTCTTCACAAAAAATTACAGTTTTATATCTTTATGTTTGAAGCCTGAAATGTGGCAAAAGGTCGCAAAGTTCAAGGGGGCCGAATACTTTCGCAAGGCACTGTATCAGCCAAGTCCAGTGTATATATCCGCCTGTGCAGTGTATATATCAGCCAGTGCAGCCGGTTTTCCTACTGCTCCATAAGTTGGTGGTTCTTTTTGGTGGCGCACCAGCACTAATTTTATTTACGGTATAATTACCTTTCCCCTTGTGCATCTCAGGTGCTATTCCTCCTGCCTTAGCAGGAGTTTTCTTTTTTTGGTTTTATTCTTTATTAAAAAAAATATATATAATAAAACAGTTTATAGTGCACCAAGCACAAAGGTTTTGCACCCAAGCACCATATTCCTTTCCCACAATGTAAACTAAAAAGTTATAAAAATCCCCCCAAAAAATAAAACACAATAATAAAACAGTTTATAGTGCACCAAGCACAAAAAGTATTGCACCCAAGCGTCATATTTCCATCCCTCGTTCTATAACAAACAGTTATAAACCCCTCCCCCAAAATCCACATCATGTCTTAAAGGCCAACAAGGGGAGGCAGACGCTCACAGGCCACTAAAAGAGGGCAAGCAGCCTTTGTGTCCACAGTGAAAATTGGTGGTCATGGATATGGTGCATCCTCTGCAGGGGGGGAGCGCTTGTCCTTTTTTTTCCGGTGCTGGCTGTGTTATTGATCCACAACATGCAGAAGAGTTGGTGGAGTAGATAACTAAGCCGTCCTCATCCTCCTCATCCTCTGTCACCAAAGGCTCATACTAGTTTGCCTTCCACCGCAGCTGCCAAAGTGGCCCGCTCCACAGGCTCCTTGTCCACGCTACTCCTTCTGTAGCCTCACCATCATGCACGGAGGAGTCAACTGAATTATTTCATCATAGTGTCAGTTACATGATGCTGGAGGATGCGCAGCAATTTTATTGCTCGGATGTTGGTTTCCAGGTTGTGGAAGGGAATAATGTGAGCCTAGAGAGGGGGGTGACAACGACGGACAAGAAACTAGCAGTCATGTTGCCACAACTGCAGCATACTGCCGAGTTTGCTCAGTGAGGAGGAGGAAGGGGATGATGAGGTCACTGACTGTAATTGAGTGCCTGAGAGAATAGAGGAGGAAAGTGAGGAAGAGGAGGAGGTAGCACAACTCCATTGAGGCAGGATGTGCTCCAGGGGCCGCCTTAAGGGGAGCCACCCTATTGCATCACGCCACAGAGCTCCACAGGTGCAGGGCGCTGCTAACTCCCAGCTGACTTCCAAACGTTCATTGGTGTGGGCATTTTTCCACACATGTGCAGTAGAACGCAGCGTTGCTGTTTGCAATCTTTGCCTAAAGCGGATCAAGCGTGGCCAGAACACCAACCGCTTGGGCGCCACATGCTTGACAAGACATATGACGACCTGCCATGCAGTCCGTTGGCAACAGCACGTGAAAGACCAACATCATAAAAAAATACAGACTTCTCCTTACTCCTCATTTGTGATCTCTACCCCTACTATACCTCATGTCTTCTCAAAAACTTGCACTGAGAGGGATGATGGTATAGCAATGGGTGCCACAGATACTTGCACCCAATCTGCTAGCAGTACACCACCTGTTGATTTCACCGACAGGCAAATTTCGCTACCCCAGTTGCTGAACCGTAAAAAAAAATACTGTCCCAGCCATCCACATGCTCAGCATCTAAATTCTAGCCTGGCCAAATTGCTAGCACTACAACTGCTGCCTTTTTTTATCTGGTAGACTCTGCCCCCTTTCGCGAATTTGCGGAATGTGCTGTACCACAGTGGTAGGTTCCAAAAAAGACATTTCTTTTCACGTAAGTCCATTCCATCTCTCTACCATCATATGGAAGGTAGTGTTTTGGCCTCGTTGGACAGAGCAGTCAGCCGGCAGGTTCACATTACTGCTGACTCTCAGTCCAGCAGGCATGGACAGGGACGTTACATTTCCTTCACAGAGCACTGGGTAAATCTGTTGGCAGCTGGGAAGGATGCAGGACAGGGTTCAGTACTGGAGCTTGTTCTGCCTCCATGCCTCCAAAAAGCTGGTGCTGATTCTGCCACATCTGTCTACTCCACCCCCTCCTCCTATTCTTCTTCCTCTATGTCGTCTTCAGCAGAACTGTCCTCTGAACCAGCAGTGCTCCCTAAGCGTTTAAGGGGCTACGCAAGCAGTCAGGCTTAAAGATGCCATGCAGTGCTTAAGTTGGTCTGTCTAGGGGACAAGAGACACACCGGGGCAGAGATTCTGTCAGCTCTGCAGGGGCAGGCTCAGAGGTGGTTGACGCCACGGCAGCTTGAGCCAGGAATGGTTGTATGCGACAATGGCACCAACCTTCTCTCCGCCCTCTGACAGGGACACTTGACACATGTTCTATGCTTGGCACATGTCCTGAATTTGGTGGTGCAGCATTTCTTGAACAGGTACCCGGGCTTACAAGATCTTCTGAGGCAGGCCAAAAAAGTCTGTGGCCATTTCTGGCAGTCATACAATGCCAGTACTTGGCTATCTAACATTCAACGGGAATTCAACCTGCCCACCAACTGCCTCATTTGTGACATGCCCACCAGGTGGACCTCAACATTTTCAATGATGCAGCAGCTGCACACGCAGCAGAGGGCCATAAATAAATACCTGTGTGAGTATGGCACAAGGACAGGCTCAGTGGAGCTTGGCTTCTTTTTGCCATGCCAGTGGCTGCTGATAAAGAATGCATGCACTGCTCTGTCACCATTTGAGGAGGCCACAAGGATGGTGAGCTGGGACGATGCATGCATTAGTGACACTATCCCTCTAGTCTTCATGTTGGAGCACGTGGTTAGTGGAATCATGGATAGGGCACTTGAGACGAACAGCGGAAGGAAGAAGAGGACTTCCTTTCCTCACAAGGCCCCCTTTATGCAGATATCATTCCTGCGGGGCCACAAAACACACAGGAGGAAGAGGAGGAGGATTGTGGCAGCATGGATGTAGAGGATAACATACAAAAGTCTTCAAGGGATGGTTTTCATTCCCCAGAAACCCCAGGAGTTGTACGTGCCTGGGGAGAGGTTGCTCCTGACAATGTCACCCTTAGTGACCCAGAGGAATCAGAATTTCATGCCTCCTCAAACATAGGCTGCATGGGCTCCCTGATTCTGTAAAGTCTGCGAAAGAACCAGAGGATTTGTCGTATCTAGGAGAGGGATTATTACTGGTTGGCAACCCTTCTTGATCCAAGTTACAAGGGTAAAGTTGCAGAGCTCATCCTGCCTTCGCAGAGGGAGCAGAGGATGAAACATCTTGAGGACGCCTTGAAGAAAAATTTGTGTAACACCTTTCCAGACACTGGGAGGTTACCATTTTCTGGACATGTTTCTGAGGCTTTGTTCAGCCAAAGGAGGAGCAATGGAGAAGGCGGCTGGCTGACCGATGCCTTTAAACAATTATCAAAATTATATCACAATTATAAAAATCAGCGCCCAGGGCTGTTAGCTTTAAGCAACCATCGGCAGCGTCTCCTCATATGGTGCAGGATTATCTAGGGGCAAGAGCAGACTTAGAGACCTTTCCAACTGAGCATCCACTGGGTTACTGGGTCTTGAGGATGGACCACTGGCCAGAGCTTGCTCAATATGCAATGGAGCTACTGGCCTGTCCTGCTTCCAGCGTGCTTTCCAAATGGACATTTAGTGCTGCTGGAGGTTTTGTGACGGACAAAAGAGTACGTCTGTCCACAGACTTCGTTGACCAACTGACTTTTATCAAAATTAATCAGTCCTGGATCAACAGCAGCTATCAAGCCCCTGATGCTGATGTAACTGATTGGATTTGCTAGGGGTCTGCCATCCCTTGAAGACTGCATATGCTGTCTATCCTATTCCTCAATCTTAATTATGCTAGCTTCCAACAATGTTTTTGGTTTAGGGCACCACCAACACACAAGGCCCAATTTTTCCTGCACCTGTATGACAAGTACATGCAATTTCAAATCAAATTTTTAACAGCAGGGCCTGTTCCTGCGGCCAGCAAGAGTAACTGCGAGGGGTTGTGGTGTTCAGGCACCACTAACAACCGAGGCCCAATTTTTCTGCACCTGTATGACAAGTACATACAATTTGAATTTTGTATTGAATTTTTAACAGCAGGCCCTGTTTCTGCGGCCTGCAAGAGTAACCGCGAGGGATTGGGGTGTTCAGGCACCAATAACAACCGAGGCACAATTTTTCTGCACCTGTATGACAAGTACATGCAATTTTAATTTTGTATTGAATGTTTAACAGCAGGGCCCGTTCCTGTGCCCAGCAAGAGTAACTGTGAGGGGTTGTGGTGTTCAGGCACCACCAACAACCCAGGCCCAATTTTTCTGCACCTCTCTGACAAGTACATGCGATTTGAATTTTGGATCTAATTTTTAACAGCAGGGCCAATTCCTGCGCCCAGCAAGAGTAACCGCGAGGGGTTGCGTTGTTCAGGCACCACCAACAACCAAGGACAAATTTTTCTGCACCTGTATGACAAGTACATGCAATTTCAAATCTAATTTTTAACAGCAGGGCCTGTTCCTGCAGCCAGCAAGAGTAACTGCGAGGGGTTGTGGTGTTCAGGCACAACTAACAACCGAGGCCCAATTTTTCTGCACCTGTATGACAAGTACATGCAATTTGAATTTTGTATCAAATTTTTAACAGCAGGCCCCGTTCCTGAGCCCAGCAAGAGTAACTGCGAGGGGTTGCGGTGTTCAGGCACCACCAACAACCAAGGCCCAATTTTTCTGCACCTCTATGACAAGAACATGCGCCGTTTTTTTTTTTGTTTTAACTTTTATTCGAAAGAAAATGCTTTATAAGGTTACAGCAATGCACTATACAGATGCAAGAGAAGAAAAGCTACAATATGACTGGTTACATAAAAGCCTTTTCTGAACTTAGGAAAAAGGGTGTGGAGAACATGGTAAAATGAACTTTGTATTAATTGGTAATAAAGTACATATAAGTTGACTGTATGTAGTAAAGATCTACAGGTAGATATCTTGACATGTGTTGTACACAGAGCTTGTCCTCATGTTAGGGACGAGTCTCCATCCAGAAGTTGGGGGTGGTAAACAAGAGTGGCTTCCGTGGAAGCATATTTAGTGATCCAAGATTATGTTACTGGAATGTCTGATCCACGTACTCCAAAGAGTGTGAAATTTTGCCATTGTGAGGTGAGCTTTAGCGAACACGTATTCCAGCATCATATGTTCATTTAGAATACTGATCAATTGCGGAAGAGTGGGGGGAGAGTCAGATTTCCAGCTGCGAGATAATTCTAAGCGAGCTGCACATCCCACATTTTCTCCAACAGAGAGGTGAGGCTTCAGGGTAAATCCGTGCTAGCTTACCGGGTGTGTAGTACCAGTTGTGCAGAATCTTTTGTACTGTTTCCCAGTGATTGATACACTTTGAGAAAGTACGCAGTTTTGAAAGTGCTCTTTGCCACTGCGATGTTGCTGCTGACAGGTCTTGATATAGTGCAATGTTGGCGTACGGTGCTGGGAGTGTGCGCGCTTCTCTAGCTGCTTTAAGGAGCCTGTCTTTAATGTGTAAAAAGTGTACTCGGGCCAGTACATCCCGAGGCACCATGTCAGGCAGATGTTTTGGTTTCATAATCCTGTGTGCCCTATCGATCAGGATGTCCCGGAGAGAGAGATCTGGGAGCAGTTTGAGGAACAGCTGCTGAAGATATGGTTTCGGCTCTTTATTCTTTAGTATTTCAGGGATGCCCCTGAATTTGATGTTGTTGTGCCGGGAATGATCTTCCAAATCGGCGATTTTAAGCTGCAGTGTGCGGATTTCTTCTGTGTGTGTATCATGTGCATCGAGCATTTCATTATGGCCCACAGCCACTTCTCTTAATTGCTCCTCAATTTGCTCAGTGCGGTCCTACATGTGGTCCATCCTATTGATTAGTTGTGCATTGGAGGAGCCCAGCTCTCTCTGAAGACCAGACTGTAAAGAGAGCAGCATAGCTTTTAGAGTAGTTTCTGATGCTGGGGTATCTGAGGCAGGGAAGGCAGCTAGTGTCTCATAGCTGTCAGTGTCTCTGTCAGTCAGGGACTCCAAGATGGCAGCTCCATGTATTTTGTTAGCTGAGGGAGGCTTGTTTGAGGACTTTATATCGATCTGGCAGCCCTCTTACCTCTATCTGTAGACTGACCTGGCTTGGATGGCGATTTAGGGGAGGATTCCCCCATATCTGACAGCCCCTCCTGTGTCTGTGGGATGCTTTGCTCCAGCGGAGTGTGTGGGTGGGAGGCATCCCCGGCATTTCCGGCGCCATGTTGGCCTGATGTGGTTGTCGGCTGTGTGAAGAAATCCGTCAGACGCCGCGGACCCTGCGCCATCAGGTTTCTCCGAGTCATAGCCAGTCCACTCCTGAGCAGATTGCGCCCTGGTGGGGTTGGCTGTCGGCGGATGTAGTCACTCGTAGCTAAAGACACCCGTTTGAGGAGGAGAAGGACTAAGCGGTCATCTCACTCAGCGGCTAGGACACGCCCCTTTTTCTTTTTTTTTTTTTATCTGTATTTCCGGGAGCTGACAATACATCACAGCGGCAAGTTTGAATTACATTTTTCCTTTAGAAATGTCAGTATTGCTGCAGAAGGCTACATACATCGTACAAATGCGCCACTTTAGAGGCACATTAAGGGGACCCCCCCAAGCACGATATTGAAAAGGAATTTTTCATTTTTATTGTTTCACTTTAGGCATCATTAAAATCACTGCTCCTGTAAAAACGATTGTTTTAAAAAAAAAAATAAAAATATTGCCATTGGTACGTGTACCCCAGGGCAGTACCCGGACCCCCATACACTTTTTTTGGGCAAAAACTTGCATTTCAGCCATTAAAATGAGGACTTTTAATTTTTCAGGTTAGAGTCCCAGAGACTTTAATGAAGTTCGAATGTTCGAACAAACTTCCCCCGGTTCGCGGTGTTCTGGTGCGAACCGAACAGGGGGGAGTTCGGCCCATCCCTAATCTCCATAAAGCAGGTCAGCAGAGGGAAGCATGAAGTGATCTAGAATTTCCTGGTAGAGAGCTGCGCTGACTTTTGACTTGGTACACAGTGGACCAACACCAGCAGATGACATGGCTCCCCAAATAATCACTGACTGTGGAAACCTCACACTGGACCTCATGCAACTTGGATTCTGTGCCACTCAACTCTAGCTCCAGACTCTGGGACCTTGACTTCCAAATGCAATGCAAAATTTTCCACAGTCCTTGATGATTTGGTCCATGTCATCTGCTGGTGTTGGTCCACTGTGCTTTATCAAGTCCAAAGTGGAGCCCTCTACCAGGAAGTTTTAAAGCTCTTCATGCTTCCCTCTGCTGACCAGCTTTATGGAGATGCTGATTTCATTTCCCAGCAGGACTTGGCACCTGCCCACACTGCCAAAGAACCGATACCTGGTTTAATGATCATGGTACTGTGCTCAATTGGCCAGCAAACTCACCTCACCTAAACACCATAGAGAATCTGTGGGGCATTGTCAAGAAGAAGATGAGAGACACCAGACCCAACAATGCACATGACCCGAAAGCCACTATCAAAAAAAAATCTGGACCTCCAAACCACGTCAGCAGTGTCACAGGCTGCTCGCCTCCATGCCACGCAGCATTTATGCATTAATTCATGCAACAGCAGCCCTGACCAAGTATTGAGTGCATACTATACTGTACATGGACATACAGTACTTTTCAGTAAGCCAACATTTCTGTATTAACCACTTGCCGACCGCCGCACGTCAATTTATATCGGCGGTCAGTCCCTCACAGGCAGAGCGACGTAGGGCTACGTCGCTAGCCTGTGAGGGTATAGGGAGCGAGCGCGCGCCGCCGGAGGCGCGCTCCCGCGTGGTCACGGACCCCCCCGCGCGTGTGACCGGCGGACCCGAATATCCGCCGGTCATTCGCGATCGTCGGGTGGAGAGGGAGAAAGGCAGGCGGCTGATGTAAACAAGCCGCCTGTCATTCTCCCCTGTGTAGGAATGGTGATCATACGGTTCTACTATGTAGGACCGTTGATCACTGTTCCTACACCTCAAGCCACAGCCAATCACAGTTAGAATCACGCCCCTAGGGACACACATAACCCTTCCCTCTCAAAAAAGTTAACCCCTTCACTGCCAGTGTAATTTTACAGTAACAGTGCATATGTATAGCACTGATTACTGTAGAAATGTCACTGGTAACCCCAACAGTGTCAAAAATGTCAGTCAAGTGTCCGATCTGTCCGCCGCAATGTCGCAGTCCCGCAAAAAAAATCGCAGATCGCCGCCATTACGCGTTAAAAAAAAAAACAACAAAAATGACAAAAATCTTTCCCTTTGTTAGTAAACGCAATAACTTTTGCGCAAACCAATCAAAATACGTTTTTTGCGATTTTTTTTTACCAAACATATGGTAAAAAAAAAAAAATTGGCCCAAAACGTTAAAAAATTTTGATTTTTACTTTTTTTTGGGGGGGAATTTCATATAAAAAATGTGAAAAATATTGTTATTTTTGCGAAATTGACGCTGTTTTTTTGTTTATAGCGCAAAAAGTAAAAAACGCACAGGTGATCAAATACCACCCAAAGAAAGCTCTGTTTGTGGGAAAAAAAGGACGTCAAATGTGTTTAGGTACAGCGTCGCACGACCGCGCAATTGTCTGTTAAAATCACACAGTGCCGAATCGCAAAATAGGCCCTGGTCAGGAAGGGGGTAAAATCTTCCGGGGCTTAAGTGATTAAAAATCCTTTTTTTTATTGGTCTTATGTAATATTCTATTTTCTGAGAAACTGAATATTTGGTTTTCACTAGCTGTAAACCATAATTATCAAAATAAAGAAAGAAATGTGTGAAATATATCACTCTGCGTGTAACGCATCTATATAAAATTAATGCGTTTCACTTTATTAATTGAATTACTGAAATAAATGAACTTTTTGATGATATTCTGATTTCATGAGATGCACCTGTATTGGGTCCTTTTAAGCCAAAATTAACTTTGTTTTTGTTTTTAATAAAGTTCTGTATTGCAGTTACAAAAACAGAAAATAAAGTAAATGCAAAGTCAGTTACACTTACTTGTGTCGACCAAACCTCCCACTCCAAACCACTCATCACTCAGAACCCTATATAATGCATAAGGGAGTAATATACAGAAGTCAGGTGGCCAGGATTACACAAGATAAGATTGTATTTATCACAAAAGCTATACCAGACACAGATTACTTGAGTCAAGAGAGTAAATATGCATCCAGTTCAACAGCAGTGGATGTTTAATGAATGAACTCAGAATTACTCTCAGTCTTGGGAGGGTCTTTTTTTGCATTCCAAACCAAAACTGGCTAATATTATGACACAGTTGAGAGGGGAACTAGGAAGGCTCCCAATAGCGGGGATCCTAGTTCAACAAAGCAGTGTTGAACATAATATAACTGGGTACTAATATTTATAGGCAGTGGCGTAGCGTGGGGGGTGCAGGGGGGGCCGGCCGCACCGGGCGCAACATCTGGGGGGCGCATCCTGCAGTGTCACTCTGTCTGACATTATATATATTACTAACACAGTGTCATCACACACTGTTTGCGGCTGCCGCCATCTTTAGGCTGGGAGATAGCCGGCGGGCGTCCTATGGCTGGAAAGTGCGGGTCGAGGCGGGGCGGAGCTGGACTGTGCCTCCCCTGCCTATTGGCGTAGCGTTGCAAGCTCTGCACAGCTCAGTCAGCTCAGCGAATCAGCAGCCTTCTTTTCACTCAGCAGTCCGGCGCTGTCACAGGAATCATTCATCTCTATCTTTCCAGTTGTGGCACTCAGCCAGCACAGCGTGAAGAGGACTGAAGAGAGAGTTGTGAGAGGTGAGGTGAGACCATGAGAGATGTTTTTCTGGACTGACAGACACACAAGGCATCTAGGGAGGCAGGAGGAGGGGGGGGAGCAGCCTGGACTGGAGAGCACTGACTGCAGTAAAGTCAAAGTGGAACTGTAGGGGAGGTCAGTGTAGGTGTCAGTGGGGGGTGGGTCAGTAAAGGGGGGTCAGTGTAGGTGTCAGTGTAGGGGGGTCAGTGTAGGGGAGGTTAGTGTAGGGGGGGTCAGTGTAGGGGAGTCAGTAAAGGGGTCAGTGGAGGGGGTCAGTGAAGGGTCAATGTAGGGGAGTCAGTAAAGGGGTCAGTGGAGGGGGTCAGTGAAGGGGTCAATGTAGGGGGTCAGTGTAAGGGTTCAGTGAAGGGGGGTCAATGTAGGGGGGGACAGTGTAGGTGTCAGTGTAGGGGGGTCAGTTTAGGGGTCAGTGTAGGGGGGTCAGTTTAGGTGTCAGTGTAGGGGGGGGTCAGTGTAGGAGGGGGGTCAGTCTAGAGGTCAGTCTAGGGGGCAGAGAAGAAGGGTCAGGGAAGGGGGGGACAGTGTATGTGTCAGTGTAGGTGTCAGTGAAGGGGTTAGTGAAGGGGTCAGTGAAGGGGTCAGTGTGTGGTGGGGGGGAGGGTCAGTGTAGGGGTGTAAGTGTAGGGGGCAGTGAAGGTGTCAGGTAGGTCAGTATAGGAATCAGGAATGCCAGTGTATGTGTCAGTGTAGGTGTCAGTGAAGGGGTCAGTGTAGGGGGGTTCAGTCTAGGGGGGTTAGTGAAGGGGGGGGCAGGGAAGAAGGGGGGCCAGTGTAGGTGTCAGTGTAGGTGTCAGTAAAGGGGTCAGTGTGTGGTGGGGGGGGGGTCAGTGTAGGGGTGTAAGTGTAGGGGGCAGTGAAGGTGTCAGGTAGGTCAGTGTAGGAATCAGGAATGTCAGTGTAGGTGTCAGTGAAGAAGGGTCAGTGAAAGGGGGCCAGTGTATGTGTCAGTGTAGGTGTCAGTGTAGGGGGAGTTCAGTCTGGGGGGGTTAGTGAAGGAGGGGCAGGGAAGAAGGGGGCCAGTGTAGGTGTCAGTGTATATGTCAGTGAAGGGGTCAGTAAAGGGGTCAGAGTGTGGTGGGGGGTCAGTGTAGGGGGCAGTGAAGGTGTCAGGTAGGCCAGTGTAGGAATCAGGAATGTCAGTGTAGGTGTCAGTGAAGAAGGGTCAGTGAAAAGGGGCCAGTGTATGTGTCAGTGTAGGTGTCAGTGAAGGGGTCAGTGTAGGGGGGGGTTCAGTCTAGGGGGTTAGTGAAGGAGGGGCAGGGAAGAAGGGGAGCCAGTGTAGGTGTCAGTGTAGGTGTCAGCGTAGGTGTCAGTGAAGGGGTCAGTGAAGGGGTCAGTGTGTGGTGGGGGGGGTCAGTGTAGGGGTGTAAGTGTTGTGGCCAGTGAAGGTGTCAGGTAGGTCAGTGTAGGAATCAGGAATGTCAGTGTAGGGGGTCAGTCTAGTAATAAGGTAGGTCAGTGTAGTGATCAGGGTTGGTTAGTGCAGTGGTCAGGTAGGTCTGTGTAGGTGTCAGTATAGTAATCAGGTAGGTTAGTGTAGGAATCAGGTAAGTCTCTGTAGTGGTCAGATAGGTCTCTGTAGGTGTCAGTATAGTGATCAGGTAGGTTAGTGCAGGAAACAGGTAGGTCAGTGTAGGGGTCAGTGTAATTGTCAGGTAGGTTTGTGTAGTGATCAGGTTGGTTAGTGCAGGAATAAGGTAGGTCAGTGTAGGAATAAGATAGGTCAGTGTAGGTGTCTGTGTAGTGGTCAGGTCGGTCTGTGTAGGTGTCAGTATAGTAATCAGGTAGGTTAGTGTAGGAATAAGGTAGGTCTCTGTAGTGGTCAGCTAGGTCAGTTTAGTGGTCTGTGTAGATTTGTGTAGGAGGCGGAAATTACTTACCTTGACCCGGGCGCTGACAACCCACGCTACGCCACTGTTTATAGGTACAGTTGATCCAGGGAATATCCAATTGCCTCTCGGGGGATCAGGAAGGAATGTTTCCCTTGCTGTAGCAAATTGGATCATGCTTTGCTGGGATTTTTCCCCTCCTCTGGATCAACTGTGGGTATAGGACTGTGTATATGGGATTGTATGGTTGTGTTTTCTTTTTTGTTTTTTATTTGTTAAGCTAGATGGACTTGTGTCTTTTTTGAAACTGACTAACTATGCAACTACGGTATCTCAAAAAAGTGAGTACACCCCTCACATTTTTGTAAATATTTTATTATATCTTTTCATGTGACAACACTTTGCTACAATGTAAAGTAGTGAGTGTACAGCTTGTATAACAGTGTACATTTGCTGTCCCCTCAAAATAACTCAACACACAGCCATTAATGTCTAAACCACTGGCAACAAAAGTGAGTACACCTCTAAGTGCAAATGTCCAAATTGGGCCCAAAGTTTTAATATTTTGTTTGACCACCATTATTTTCCAGCACTGCCTTAATCCTTTTAGGCATGGAGTTCACCAGAGCGTCACAGGTTGCCACTGAAGTCCTCTTGCACTCCTTCATGACAACATCACGGAGTTGGTGGATGTTGGAGACCTTGAGATCCTCCACCTTCTGTTTGAGGATGCCCCACAGATGCTCGGTAGTGTTTAGGTCTGGGGACATACTTGGCCAGTCCATCACCTTTACCCTCAGCTTCTTTAGCAAGGCAGTGGTTGTCTTGGATGTGTGTTTGGGGTTGTTATGTTGAAATACTGCCCTGGGGCCCAGTCTCCAAAGGGAGAGGATCATGCTCTGCTTCAGTATGTCACAGTACGTGTTGGCATTCATGGTTCCCTCAATGAACTGTAGCTCCTCAGTGCCGGCAGCACTCATGCAGCCCCAGACCATGACATTCCCACCAACATGCTTGACTGTAGGCAAGACACATGTGTCTTTGTACTCCTCACCTGGTTGCTGCTACACACACTTGACACCATCTAAACCAAATAAGTTTACAGTGGGTACGGAAAGTATTCAGACCCCCTTAAATTTTTCACTCTTTGTTATATTGCAGCCATTTGCTAAAATCATTTAAGTTCATTCTTCTTCCTCATGAATGTACACATAGCACCCCATACTGACAGAAAAACACAGAATTGTTGACATTGTTGCAGATTTATTAAAAAAGAAAAACTGAAATATCACATGGTCCTAAGTATTCAGACCCTTTGCTGTGACACTCATATATTTAACTCAGGTGCTTTCCATTTCTTCTGATCATCCTTGAGATGGTTCTACACCTTCATTTGAGTCCAGCTGTGTTTGATTATACTGATTGGACTTGATTAGGAAAGCCACACACCTGTCTACATAAGACCTTCCAGATCACAATGCATGTCAGAGCAAATGAGAATCATGAGGTCAAAGGAACTGTCTGAAGAGCTCAGAGACAGAATTGTGGCAAGGCACAGATCTGGCCAAGGTTACAAAAAGATTTCTGCTGCACTTAAGGTTCCTAAGAGCACAGTGGCCTCCATAATCCTCAAATGGAAGACGTTTGGGATGACCAGAACCCTTCCTAGAGCTGGCCGTCTGGCCAAACTGAGCTATCGGGGGAGAAGAGCCTTGGTGGGAGAGGTAAAGAAGAACCCAAAGATCACTGTGGCTGAGCTCCAGAGATGCAGTCAGGAGATGGGAGAAAGTTGTAGAAAGTCAACCATCACTGCAGCCCTCCACCAGTCGGGGCTTTATGGCACAGTGGCCCGACGGAAGCCTCTCCTCAGTGTAAGACACATGAAAGCCCGCATGGAGTTTGCTAAAAAACACCTGAAGGACTCCAAGATGGTGAGAAATAAGATTCTCTGGTCTGATGAGACCAAAATAGAACTTTTTGGCCTTAATTCTAAGCAGTATGTGTGGAGAAAACCAGGCACTGCTCATCACCTGTCCAATACAGTCCCAACAGTGAAGCATGGTGGTGGCAGCATCATGCTGTGGGGTGTTTTTCAGCTGCAGGGACAGGACGGCTGGTTGCAATCAAGGGAAAGATGAATGCGGCCAAGTACAGGGATATCCTGGACAAAAACTTTCTCCAGAGTGCTCTGGACCTCAGACTGGTCCGAAGGTTTACCTTCCAACAAGACAATGACCCTAAGCACACAGCTAAAATAACGAAGGAGTGGCTTCACAACAACTCCGTGACTGTTCTTGAATGGCCCAGCCAGAGCCCTGACTTAAACCCAATTGAGCATCTCTGGAGAGACCTAAAAATGGCTGTCCACCAACGTTTACCATCCAACCTGACAGAACTGGAGAGGATCTGCAAGGAGGAATGGCAGAGGATCCCCAAATCCAGGTGTGAAAGACTTGTTGCATCTTTCCCAAAAAGACTCCTGGCTGTATTAGATCAAAAGGGGGCTTCTACTAAATACTGAGCAAAGGGTCTGAATACTTAGGACCATGTGATATTTCAGTTTTTCTTTTTTAATAAATCTGCAACAATGTCAACAATTCTGTGTTTTTCTGTCAGTATGGGGTGCTATGTGTACATTCATGAGGAAGAAGAATGAACTTAAATGATTTTAGCATATGGCTGCAATATAACAAAGAGTGAAAAATTTAAGGGGGTCTGAATACTTTCCGTACCCACTGTATCTTGGTCTCCTCAGACCACAGGACATGGTTCCAGTAATCCATGTCCTTAGTCTGCTTGTCTTCAGCAAACTGTTTGCTGCTTTCTTGTGCATCATCTTTAGAAGAGGCTTCCTTCTGAGACGACAGCCACGCAGACCAATTTGATGCAGTGTTCGGTGTATGGTCTGAGCACTGACAGGCTGATCCCCCATCCCTTCAACCTCTGCAGCAATGCTGGCAGCACTCATACATCTATTTCCCAAAGACAACCTCTGGATATGACACTGAGCACGTGCACTCAACTCCTTTGGTCGACCACCGCGAAGCCTGTTCTGAGTGGAACATGTGCTGTTAAACCACTGCATGGTCTTGGCCACCATGCTGCAGCTCAGGTTCAGAGTCTTGGCAATCTTCTTATAGCCTGGGCCTTCTTTATGTAGAGCAACAATTCTTTTTTTCAGATTCTCAGAGAGTTCTTTGCCATGAGGTGCCATGTTGAACTTCCAGTGACCAGTATGAGAGAGTGAGAGCGATAACCCCAAATTTAACATACCTGCTCCCCAATCCCCATTCACACCTGGGACCTTGTAACACTAATGAGTCATGTGACCCCGGAGAGGGAAAATGGCTAATTGGGACCAATTTGGACATTTTTACTTAGGGGTGTACTCACTTTTGTTGCCAGCGGTTTAGACATTAATGGCTGTGTGTTGAGTTATTTTGAGGGGACAGCAAATTTACACTGTTATACAAGCTGTACACTCACTGCTTTACATTGTAGCAAAGTGTCTTCAGTGTTGTCACATGAAAAAATATAATAACATATTTAAAAAAATGTGAGGGGTGTGCTCACTTCTGTGAGATACTGTGTGTATATATATAAATAAATTTACTGTACATACACAGACACACAAATGCTTGTTTTGAGCTTTGGGGTGCATACCCTAATGCAATAGGCTGTGCTCACCTTTGAATACATCTAATATATGCAATCATCATTAGTATATAAAGTATACACAAAATACTTTCAATATGTCAACATATCTTTTAGTTAAAATTATCAGATCTAAATGTAGATAAATACATACAATATTAGCTTGTACCCCCATTACCAGCCTAGAAAAAACTTCCCAATAGGGCTGCAGGAGAAATGAGGGCATACAAACAAATGTGGAAGATAATGGTCTCTCTATAGGTGTGGAGACAGAAGACTGTGAGTGTCTACAAACTAAGTATATATCATTTTACACGGGTCTTCATGTTATCATTTTGTTTAAAATCATGACTGAACATTACCGTGGAAGAAAAGGCTTGTATCTAAATAATCCCTCATACTCAGTTAGGTATTCCAAGTCCATTAGTGTTCGTATAATTATTAACCACTTTAAGACCGGGCCTTTTTCTGACAATTGTTGTTTACAAGTTAAAATCAGGTTTTTTTTTGCTAGAAAATTACTTCGAACCCCCAAACATTATATATTTTTTTAACAGATACCATAAAGAATAAAATGGAGATTGCTGCAATATTTTTTATTACACCGTATTTGCTCAGCGGTCTTACAAACGCAATTTTTTTTGGGAAAATACACTTTTCTGAATAAAAAAATAAGAAAACAGCAAAGTTAGCCCAATTTTTTTCTAAAATGTGAAAGATAATGTTATGCCGAGTAAATTGATATAAAATTGTGCATGCTCCTGGAATGGCAACAAACATTGGTGCTTAAAAATCTCCATAGGCGACACTTTAAAAATATCTACAGGTTACCAGTTTAAAGTTACAGAAGAGGTCTAGGACTCAAATTATTGCTCTTGCTCTAACGATCACGGCGATATCTCACATGTGCAGTTTAAACGCAGTTTTTATATGTGGGTGCGACTTATGTGGTTGTGAGTAAGCCATCATCTGTATCGTGAAACACGTCAACCGGACATGTCTGTTTTTGCACTGTCTGTATGAATTCACCTACGAGGAATAAAGGAATTTATTGATTTCAACTAATTGCTTTGTGTGCGGTCACACTTTTGGATTTCTACTATTTCGGACGACGGATCTGACCTGCATCAGGCTTAACTACTACACCTGAGTGGCTTTCCTTTCTTTCATTACATACGTGGCGTACACGTTCGCTTCTGCGCGCGAGCTAACGGGGACAGGGCACTTACATTTTTTATTTTTTTTTCTATTTATTTTATCTTTTATTTTTATTTTTACACTGTTCTTTTAAAAAAAAACATTTTTGATCACTTTTATTCCTATTACAAGGAATATAAACATCCCTTGTAATGGAAATAAGCAGGACAGGACCTCTTTAATGTGAGATATGGGGGTCAAAAAAGACCTCAGATCTCACATCTACACTAAAAAGCAAAAAAAAAAAAAATAAAGTTTTCTTTTTTTTTTCATGATGAAAAAAAAAATGGGACCTTTAAGGCCGTTGCTAGGAAGCGATGATGATGTCGCTCTGGTCCTCCAAGGCCATAGAGTCGAGTGGGGCCTATGCTGTCCTCATTCGACTTCCTGCCTAAGAGGCCAGCGGACCGGATCGTTTTCCCCACTACCAACAGCTACGGTATTTAACGTCAAAGTACCGACATAAAACTGCATTGGGCGGTCCAGAAGTGATTAAAACTTCTGTGTTTGTACCTTGTTTTTCCTGATGTTGCATATGTTGCATTGCTGTCACTTAGCAAGTGCCTCTCCAGCCATTCTGTAAGGGTACCTGGTCTGTATTTCTCTTTAGTCCTAGTGGCATGATAATGTTCCTCTGTAGCCAATGAGCGTTGGTCTGGACAGTCTAAGAGTGTGGCTGGGTGTTGGGCCAATGTAGCCGGGCAGTAGGAGGTAGGGCTGTGCTGCTCTGCTTGCACAGACCTCGACAATGGTACCAGGAACTGCCTGTGAGCAGCAAACTTTTGTCGATTGACTGTTGATTAGAAGGCAGTTTCTAAATCAGACATTTCACAATTCCAATAATGCATAATATAAAAAAAGTTTTTATTATACATAGAAATAAAGAGTAGCTTTTATTTTTATTTTTACCTGGAATTCCATTTGAGGTTTAGCCCTAAACTACGAGTATGAGCATTAATAAAATATTCATACATCAGTACCCACAGGTGTATATTCGTTGTAAAATGTAATTAACTGATGATACAATCAATCTAATTCTAGCATAGACATAATTAGTCAATATCTATATGTTCCTCCTCTAATCCTATGAATGGGTGCCATTTAATCTCCTTTAATTCTAGAGCAATTCTAAATCCAAAGGAAACATTTATTATATTGCAGTTTACTAATCCTTAGATGTGATGGCTGGATTTGTTTTCTTTTTTAGTCTTTCTTTCCTTTATTGTCCCCTGGTGATCTGCCTAGTACAGTGGGGATCGAAAGTTTGGGCACCCCAGGTAAAAATTTGTATTAATGTGCATAAAGAAGCCAAGGAAAGATGGAAAAATCTCCAAAAGGCATCAAATTACAGATTAGACATTCTTAAATGTCAACAAAAGTTAGATTTTATTTCCATCATTGACACTTTCAAAAATTACAGAAAACAAAAAAATGGCGTCTGCAAAAGTTTGGGCACCCTGCAGAATTTATAGCATGCACTGCCCCCTTTGCAAGGCTGAGACCTGCCAGTGTCATGGATTGTTCTCAATCATCGTCTGGGAAGACCAGGTGATGTCAATCTCAAAGGTTTTAAATGCCCAGACTCATCTCACCTTGCCCCAACAATCAGCAACATGGGATCTTCTAAGCAGTAGTGTTGAGCGAACACGGACTGTATTATTCGTGTTCGTACCGAATAATTGGATTTTTTGTACCCGAACACGGACACGGACACTTTACTGTATGTTCGGGTAAAAATCCGTGTTCGGTCGTTTTATTTCCGGGTTTTGCATGCTTTGGCGCTCTTTTCATGGCGGGCTTTCAACAGCCAATCAACAATCGTTTAACTGGTGTGCCTTAAGCCATCCCAGCCATGCCTGCAAATGTCTTAGTAGCTGTGATTGGCCGTCTGAAGCATGTGACCAAGTCTTTATAAGTTCGAGGCAGCCGCAGCGGCGTCATTATGCTGCTTATATCAGGGACAGAGCACACATCAACGTGCTGGCTGCTGATTAGGGAAAGATAGGCAGGAAAAAACCATTTGTGTCCGGATAGAATTGAGGGACAGGTCGGAGTGTTTAGGCAGGGCGAGTTGTAGGCATTTTAGGGATAGAGTCTGCTGAATTATAGGGTCAGTGTCTTCTACAAACTACAATCGATATTGCTGTGTGGGGGGTGGGGTGAATCTGCACTCAATCCTGATCTACGATCTCTTCTCAATCCTGTTAGGGACAGAGTCTGCTGAATTTTAGGGAAACTGTGTTCTACAAACTACAATCGATATTGCTGTGTGGTGTGGGATTGGAGATAGGCAGGTGTCAGTGATCCACATCCATTTTTCTGTGTGTGAGCTGCAGTGAACACAATCTTTTTGGGCTGCAGTGAACACAATCTTTTTGGGCTGCAGTGAACACAATCTTTTTGGGCTGCAGTGAACACAATCTTTTTGGGGTGCAGTGAACAAAATCTTTTTGGGGTGCAGTGAACACAATCCTTTTTGGTGTGCAGTGAACACAATCTTTGTGGGGTGCAGTGAACAAAATCCTTTGTGGGGTGCAGTGAACACAATCCTTTTTGGGGTGCAGTGAACAACATCCTTTTTGGGGTGCAGTGAACACAATCTTTTTGGGGTGCAGTGAACAAAATCCTTTGTGGGGTGCAGTGAACACAATCTTTTTGGGGTGCAGTGAACACAATCTTTTTGGGGTGGAGTGAACAACATCCTTTTTGGGGTGCAGTGAACAAAATCCTTTTTGGGGTGCAGTGAACAAAATCATTTTTGGGGTGCAGTGAACACAATCTTTGTGGGGTGCAGTGAACACAATCTTTTTGGGGTGGAGTGAACAACATCCTTTTTGGGGTGCAGTGAACAACATCCTTTTTGGGGTGCAGTGAACACAATCTTTTTGGGGTGCAGTGAACACAATCTTTGTGGGGTACAGTGAACAGAATCTTTGTGGGGTGCAGTGAACACAATCTTTGGGGGGTACAGTGAACACAATCTTTTTGGGGTGCAGTGAACACAATCTTTGTGGGGTGCAGTGAACACAATCTTTTTGGGGTGGAGTGAACAAAATCATTTTTGGGGTGCAGTGAACAACATCCTTTTTGGGGTGCAGTGATCAAAATCCTTTTTGGGGTGCAGTGAACACAATCTTTTTGGGGTGCAGTGAACAAAATCCTTTGTGGGGTGCAGTGAACAGAATCTTTGTGGGGTGCAGTGAACACAATCTTTGGGGGGGTACAGTGAACACAATCTTTTTGGGGTGAGGTGAACACAATCTTTGTGGGGTACAGTGAACAGAATCTTTGTGGGGTGCAGTGAACACAATCTTTGGGGGGTACAGTGAACACAATCTTTTTGGGGTGCAGTGAACACAATCTTTGGGGGGTACAGTGAACACAATCTTTTTGGGGTGCAGTGAACACAATCTTTGTGGGGTGCAGTGAACACAATCTTTGGGGGGGTACAGTGAACACAATCTTTTTGGGGTGCAGTGAACAACATCCTTTTAGGGTGCAGTGAACACAATCTTTGTGGGGTGCAGTGAACAACATCCTTTTAGGGTGCAGTGAACACAATCTTTGTGGGGTACAGTGAACAGAATCTTTGTGGGGTGCAGTGAACACAATCTTTGGGGGGTACAGTGAACACAATCTTTGTGAGGTGCAGTGAACACAATCTTTGTGGGGTGCAGTGAACACAATCATTGTGGGGTGCAGTGAACTCAATCTTTGTGGGGTACAGTGAACACAATCTCATACTTCTGAAGATTTGAGGGTGCTGCCTGTTCCATACTCCCCCTACTCCTCATCTAGCCTTTTAGGGGTACAAACAATAGTAATTGGGGCCTAGTGTGGTTGTGTACGTGTGATATACATACACTTTTTTTGGATCATATTTTCTATTCCGCTATTTAATCAAAAACCTTTGGGGATCAGTTAAATTGGGGGATAGTCTGTGTTGGTACGTGTGAGAGAGATCCACCTTTCCAAGTTGTTGGGGTTCATCTCATACTTCTGAAGGTTTGAGGGTGCTGCCTGTTCCATACTCCCCCTACTCCTAGCCTTTTAGGGGTACAAACAATAGTAATTGGGGCCTAGTGTGGTTGTGTACGTGTGATATACATACACTTTTTTTGGATCATATTTTCTATTCCGCTATTTAATCAAAAACCTTTGGGGATCAGTTAAATTGGGGGATAGTCTGTGTTGGTACGTGTGAGAGAGATCCACCTTTCCAAGTTGTTGGGGTTCATCTCATACTTCTGAAGGTTTGAGGGTGCTGCCTGTTCCATACCCCCCCTACTCCTCATCTAGCCTTTTAGGGGTACAAACAATAGTAATTGGGGCCTAGTGTGGTTGTGTACGTGTGATATACATACACTTTTTTTGGATCATATTTTCTATTCCGCTATTTAATCAAAAACCTTTGGGGATCAGTTAAATTGGGGGATAGTCTGTGTTGGTACGTGTGAGAGAGATCCACCTTTCCAAGTTGTTGGGGTTCATCTCATACTTCTGAAGGTTTGAGGGTGCTGCCTGTTCCATACCCCCCCTACTCCTCATCTAGCCTTTTAGGGGTACAAACAATAGTAATTGGGGCCTAGTGTGGTTGTGTACGTGTGATATACATACACTTTTTTTGGATCATATTTTCTATTCCGCTATTTAATCAAAAACCTTTGGGGATCAGTTAAATTGGGGGATAGTCTGTGTTGGTACGTGTGAGAGAGATCCACCTTTCCAAGTTGTTGGGGTTCATCTCATACTTCTGAAGGTTTGAGGGTGCTGCCTGTTCCATACTCCCCCTACTCCTAGCCTTTTAAGGGTACAAACAATAGTAATTGGGGCCTAGTGTGGTTGTGTACGTGTGATATACATACACTTTTTTTGGATCATATTTTCTATTCCGCTATTTAATCAAAAACCTTTGGGGATCAGTTAAATTGGGGGATAGTCTGTGTTGGTACGTGTGAGAGAGATCCACCTTTCCAAGTTGTTGGGGTTCATCTCATACTTCTGAAGGTTTGAGGGTGCTGCCTGTTCCATACCCCCCCTACTCCTCATCTAGCCTTTTAGGGGTACAAACAATAGTAATTGGGGCCTAGTGTGGTTGTGTACGTGTGATATACATACACTTTTTTTGGATCATATTTTCTATTCCGCTATTTAATCAAAAACCTTTGGGGATCAGTTAAATTGGGGGATAGTCTGTGTTGGTACGTGTGAGAGAGATCCACCTTTCCAAGTTGTTGGGGTTCATCTCATACTTCTGAAGGTTTGAGGGTGCTGCCTGTTCCATACCCCCCCTACTCCTCATCTAGCCTTTTAGGGGTACAAACAATAGTAATTGGGGCCTAGTGTGGTTGTGTACGTGTGATATACATACACTTTTTTTGGATCATATTTTCTATTCCGCTATTTAATCAAAAACCTTTGGGGATCAGTTAAATTGGGGGATAGTCTGTGTTGGTACGTGTGAGAGAGATCCACCTTTCCAAGTTGTTGGGGTTCATCTCATACTTCTGAAGGTTTGAGGGTGCTGCCTGTTCCATACTCCCCCTACTCCTAGCCTTTTAGGGGTACAAACAATAGTAATTGGGGCCTAGTGTGGTTGTGTACGTGTGATATACATACACTTTTTTTGGATCATATTTTCTATTCCGCTATTTAATCAAAAACCTTTGGGGATCAGTTAAATTGGGGGATAGTCTGTGTTGGTACGTGTGAGAGAGATCCACCTTTCCAAGTTGTTGGGGTTCATCTCATACTTCTGAAGGTTTGAGGGTGCTGCCTGTTCCATACCCCCCCTACTCCTCATCTAGCCTTTTAGGGGTACAAACAATAGTAATTGGGGCCTAGTGTGGTTGTGTACGTGTGATATACATACACTTTTTTTGGATCATATTTTCTATTCCGCTATTTAATCAAAAACCTTTGGGGATCAGTTAAATTGGGGGATAGTCTGTGTTGGTACGTGTGAGAGAGATCCACCTTTCCAAGTTTTTGGGGTTCATCTCATACTTCTGAAGATTTGAGGGTGCTGCCTGTTCCATACCCCCCCTACTCCTCATCTAGCCTTTTAGGGGTACAAACAATAGTAATTGGGGCCTAGTGTGGTTGTGTACGTGTGATATACATACACTTTTTTTGGATCATATTTTCTATTCCGCTATTTAATCAAAAACCTTTGGGGATCAGTTAAATTGGGGGATAGTCTGTGTTGGTACGTGTGAGAGAGATCCACCTTTCCAAGTTTTTGGGGTTCATCTCATACTTCTGAAGATTTGAGGGTGCTGCCTGTTCCATACCCCCCCTACTCCTCATCTAGCCTTTTAGGGGTACAAACAATAGTAATTGGGGCCTAGTGTGGTTGTGTACGTGTGATATACATACACTTTTTTTGGATCATATTTTCTATTCCGCTATTTAATCAAAAACCTTTGGGGATCAGTTAAATTGGGGGATAGTCTGTGTTGGTACGTGTGAGAGAGATCCACCTTTCCAAGTTTTTGGGGTTCATCTCATACTTCTGAAGATTTGAGGGTGCTGCCTGTTCCATACTCCTCCTCCTACTGCTCAACCATCCTTTTAGGGGTACAAACAATAGTAGTTGGGGCCTAGTGTGGTGGTGTACGTGCGAGATACATACACTTTCTTTTTGATCATATTTTCTATTCCGCTATTCAATTAAAACCTTTGGGGATCAATTCAATTGCGAGATAGTCTGTGTCGGTACGTGTGAGATCCACCTTTCCAAGTTGTTGGGGTTCATCTCATACTTCTGAAGATTTGAGGGTGCTGCCTGTTCCATACTCCTGCTCCTACTGCTCAACCATCCTTTTAGGGGTACAAACAATAGTAATTGGGGCCTAGTGTGGTTGTGTACGTGCGAGATACATACACTTTTTTTGATCATATTTCCTATTCCGCTATTCAATAAAAACCTTTGAGGATCAATTGAATTGCGGGATAGTCTGTGTCGGTACGTGTGAGATCCACCTTTCCAAGTTTTTGGGGTTCATCTCATACTTCTGAAGATTTGAGGGTGCTGCCTGTTCCATACTCCTCCTCCTACTCCTCATCCATCCTTTTAGGGGTACAAACAATAGTAATTGGGGCCTAGTGTGGTTGTGTACGTGCGAGATACATACACTTTTTTTGATCATATTTCCTATTCCGCTATTCAATAAAAACCTTTGAGGATCAATTGAATTGCGGGATAGTCTGTGTCGGTACGTGTGAGATCCACCTTTCCAAGTTTTTGGGGTTCATCTCATACTTCTGAAGATTTGAGGGTGCTGCCTGTTCCATACTCCTCCTCCTACTCCTCATCCATCCTTTTAGGGGTACAAACAATAGTAATTGGGGCCTAGTTGGGTTGTGTACGTGCGAGATACATACACTTTTTTTGATCATATTTCCTATTCCGCTATTCAATAAAAACCTTTGAGGATCAATTGAATTGCGGGATAGTCTGTGTCGGTACGTGTGAGATCCACCTTTCCAAGTTTTTGGGGTTCATCTCATACTTCTGAAGATTTGAGGGTGCTGTCTGTTCCATACTCCTCCTACTCCTCATCCATCCTTTTAGGGGTAGAAACAATAGTAATTGGGGCCTAGTGTGGTTTTGTACGTGCGAGATACATACACTTTTTTGGATCATATTTCCTATTCCGCTATTCAATAAAAACCTTTCTAGGGCAAGATCTTAAATTACAGAAATATGAGGAGACCGTCAAATAAGGGCCGTGGCCTGGGTCGTGGTGCTGCTGGTAGAGCTCCTGTTGCAAGGAGAGGACGTGGTCGATCTGTGCCAGCTACACGCACAAGTGAAACACCTTCCTCAAGTGTGAGTAGGCGACAGAACCTGCATCAGTATTTGGTAGGGCATCAAACGCCCCTAGAAGTGATGAGGCCAGAACAAGTTGAGGCGATAGTAGATTGGTTTGCTGCTGACAGTGCCTCCAGTTCCTTCACATTGTCTCCCACCCAGTCTACTGCAGAAAGGTCAGAGTTGGCACCTGCAGCCAATGTCCAACCGTCTTTCACCTCACCCCCTTGCAAATCAGGCCAGCAGTCTGAGCCCCAAGCCATACAGCAGTCTCTTATTCTTTTTGAGGACTCTGTCAGCAGGGTTTCCCAGGGCCATCCACCTAGCCCTGCCCCAGAAGTGGAAGAGATTGAGTGCAGCGATGCCCAACCACTTATTTCTCAAGATGAGTACATGCAAGGATCATCGCAGCACGTCTCCGATGATGACGAAACGCAGGTGCCAACTGCTGCGGCGTTCAGCATTGTGGAGACCGACAAGGAGGGCAGGGGTGAAGACTGGGTGGAAGATGATGTGGAGGACGATGAGGTCCTCGACCCCACATGGAATGAACGTCATGCAGGTGACCTGAGTAGTTTGGAGGAAGAGGCGGTGGTCGCACAGAGCCACCAGCACAGCAGAAGAGGGAGCAGGGTGCAGAAGCGGAGCGGCCGTGCCCTAGACACTACGCCCGCTACTGCCCAACGCAGCAAGGGAACGAGCGCACCAAAGTCAGCTCAAAGGAGTTCTCTAGCGTGGAAGTTCTTTAGAAAATGTGCTGATGACAGGACACGAGTGGTTTGCACCCTGTGCAATCAGAGCTTGAAGCGAGGCATAAACCTTCTCAACCTGAGCACAACCTGCATGATCAGGCATCTAAGTGCAAAGCACGAGCTGCAGTGGAGTACACACCTTCAAAACCAAGAAACGTCTCTGGCTCATCCTGCTTCCTCTTCTGCTGCAGTCTCGGCCGCTCCAGCCACATCTGTAGTGATACCGGCACCTGCCACCCCGCAAACAGACGATCTGTCAGCAACACCACCACCTGGGTCACCAACAACCATCTCCACAATGTCCCGTGGAAGCGTTCAGCTTTCCATCTCCCAAACACTTGAGAGGAAGAGGAAGTACCCCCCTACCCACCCGCGATCCCTGGCCCTGAATGCCAGCATTTCAAAATTATTGGCCTTTGAAATGCTGTCATTCCGTCTGGTGGAGACGCACAGTTTTAAAAACCTTATGTCGGTGGCTGTCCCACAGTACGTCGTGCCCAGCCGCCACTACTTTTCCAGGCAAGCCATCCCTTCCCTGCACAACCAAGTGGGGGAAAATATCAGGTGTGCACTGCGCAACGCCATCTGTGCCAAGGTCCACCTAACTACGGATACGTGGACCAGTAAGCACGGTCAGGGGCGTTATATCTCCCTAACGGCACACTGGGTAAATGCAGTGGCGGATGGGCCTGAGGCGGATAGCAATTTGGCGCATGTCCTTCCACCACCGAGGATTGCAGGGCGCTTCAGTTTGCCTCCTGTTCCTAACTCCTCCTACTCCGCTTCCTCATCCTCTACCGCCTCCTCATCCGGACAGCGTAACACCTTCACCACCAACTTCAGCACGGCCAGGGGTAAACGACAGCAGGCAGTTTTACAACTTGCCTGTTTGGGGGACAAACCACACACCGCGCAGGAGTTGTGGAGGAGCATGGAACAGCAGACAAATGAGTGGTTGCTGCCAGCGAGCCTCAAGCCCGGCCTGGTGGTGTGCGATAACGGGCGAAATCTCATAGCAGCTCTGGGCCTAGCCGGTTTGACGCACATCCCTTGCCTGGCGCATGTGCTGAATTTGGTGGTGCAGAGGTTCCTTAAAAACTACCCCGATATGTCAGAGCTGCTGCAGAAAGTGCGGGCCGTTTGTGCGCACTTTCGGCGTTCTCACCCTGCTGCTGCTCGCCTGGCAGCGCTGCAGCGTAACTTTGGCCTTCCCGCTCACCGCCTCATATGTGACGTGCCCACAAGGTGGAACTCCACCTTGCACATGCTGGAAAGACTGTGCGAGCAGCAGCAGGCCATAGTGGAGTTTCAGCTGCAGCACGCACGCGTGAGTCGCTCTGCGGAACAGCACCACTTCACCACCAATAACTGGGCCTCCATGCGAGACCTGTGTGCCTTGTTGCGCTGTTTTGAGTACTCCACCAACATGGCCAGTGGCAATGACGCCGTTCTCAGCTTAACTATCCCACTTCTATGCCTCCTTGAAAAAACAATTCGGGCGATGATGGAAGAGGATGTGGCACAGGATGAGGAGGAGGAGGAGGATGAAGAGGTAACATTTCCAAGGCTTTCAGGGCAGTCATTCGCAAGGGGCTCCGAGGGTGGGTTCCTGCACACGCAAACGCCAGGGACGCAATTGTCCAGCAGGGGCACAGTTCTGGAGGATGAGGAGGATGAGGAGGAGGAGGAGCTGGAGGAGGAGATGGAACCATGTTCACAGCAGGGTGGCACCCAGGCCAGCTCATGGCCATCACTGGTGCGTGGCTGGGGGGATACAGAGGACACGGACGATACACCTCCCACAGAGGACAGCCTTTCGTCGCCTCTGGGCAGCCTGGCACACATGAGCGATTACATGCTGCAGTGTCTCCACAACGACCGCCGAGTTGCCCACATTCTAACTTGTGCTGATTACTGGGTGGCCACGCTGCTGGATCCCCGTTACAAGGACAACGTACCGTCCTTAATTCACTCACTGGAGCGCGATCGCAAGATGCGCGAGTACAAGCGCACGCTGGTAGACGCCATGCTGCTGGCATTCCCATCTGACAGCGGGGCCACAGTGGAAGCACAAGGCAGAGGAGGAGGAGGAGGAGGTCGCCAACGCAACCAGGGCACCGCCAGCACCTCAGAAGGCAGGGTTAGCATGGCCGAAATGTGGAAAAGCTTTGTCAGCACGCCACAACAAACAGCAGCACCAGCAGCTCAGATGGAACGTCTTAGCAGGAGGCAGCATTTTACCAACATGGTGGAGCAGTATGTGTGCACACGCCTACATGTAGTGAATGACGGGTCTGCCCCCTTCAACTTCTGGGTCTCCAAATTGGGCACATGGCCTGAGCTTGCCCTTTACGCCTTGGAGGTGCTGGCGTGCCCTGCAGCCAGTGTATTATCTGAACGGGTATTTAGCACGGCTGGGGGCGTTATAACAGACAAGCGCAGCCGCCTGTCCAGAGACAATGTGGACAAGCTCACGTTCATTAAAATGAACCAGGCATGGATCCCACGGGACTTTTCCGTACCTTATGCAGAATAGCAATGGATACCGACCTTACCCACCCATTGTTCCATTTTTGCTCTTTCTCACTCTTTTGGGGTGTACCCTCATTTAAAATTTTTGAAAAGAAGCAGTGTTGGCTACCTCGTCCTCCTCCTCAGGGCCAGATTAATGTAGGGGCTATTGGAGCTGCAGCTCCAGGCCCCTACCTTTTATATAGGCCCCGGGTTGGCCATATTCACTGTTACCGCTCTTCTGTCACTTGTAAACACAGAAGTCTGGCTTCTATGCTCGCTTCCCCAGGCAGCACCCTCAGAACCTCCCCACACAGCGTGAAGGCCGGACAAGGAGGGACAGTTGGCGATGCATGGATGTGTTTATGGGCTTCAGAGACAGCATCCCATGTTGAATTAGGCATGCATGGCTGCACCCTTCCTCCTCTGGGTGCATGGCAAGGCACGGCCCTTAAGGCCCTTCAAAATCCTCAGCACCAAGCCCATGATGCTGTTAATCCGGCCCTGGTCCTCCTCCACCGCCGCTTCCACCTACACCGCCCATAGGTGTGCGCAGCCTATTGCATTAAGGTGTGCACCCCAAAGTTGAAATACACATGCATGTGTTTGCCAGCAGGGAGAGTAATGTATCGGGGCCATGTACCTGTAGGCAAGGAGAAATAGAGCAGAGCAGGTCCCAGGGAGATCTTTCCCATCTCCTCACTGGCAATGCTATGTGCCCTAGGTGATTAGGGTGTGCCCAGGCACACCCAGCACACCCTGTGCGCACGCCTATGTCACCGCCACATCCACCACCACCTCAACCTCCCTCCTACTCCATATGGGCCTCGTCCTTCAGAGATGAAGAAGAACATTGTTTTATTTTTCTGTTTTTTTTTGTTGTTTTAAGTTATTTCCCTATCCACATTTGTTTGCAGAGCACTTGCCATGCTCTTAATTACGTTTTGCTGCCATTTGCAGCACTCTAGCCCTTTCCTTTGGTGTTTTAGAGCCATTTTAGTGCCTTAAAGTTCGGGTCCCCATTGACTTCAATGGGGTTCGGTGTCCGGGAAAAGTTCGGTAAAAGTCCGGGACACGGACCCGGACTTTTTTTTAAAGTTCGGCCGAACCCGTCGAACACGGACATCTAGGTGTCCGCTCAACCCTACTAAGCAGATGTCTAGAAAACTGAAGCTGAAAATAGTTGACGCTCACAAAGCTGGAGAAGGCTATAAGAAGATAGCAAAGCGTTTTCAGATGTCAATATCCTCTGCTCGGAATGTAATGTAAATAATAATAATAATATAAAACAAAGCATTTTCAGATGTCAATATCCTCTGCTCGGAATGTAATGTAAATAATAATAATAATATATTACATATATTACATTTGTGGTTTTGGATTTAATACCTCTTTAAATAGTGCTATAGAAATTCTGAAAACCACCACTAGATGTCACTAAAGATATGAATTATATATCTCATCGACCAGCTTTTCTATCAAAAATATTAAACCAATAACAACAAACTTTGAATTTCCCAAAGAAATAATTAAGGAAAGCTGTACCAGATTTTTGTATGTATTAGGGGGGTCCTTAGTTCAATACAAAAAGGTTGGGTATAAAGATTACCCTATATTGTTAGAGACTGTATAAACATACAATGCCTTGAAATTTTCCACATGTTGTCATGTTAAAACCAAAAATGTAAATGTATTTTATTGGGATTAGTGACAGAACATCTCGAACAGGGTAAAAGGTCTAGCGAACTCTATTAAAGTCTATGGGACATAAACATGAAAAATCAAAAGTCCTCATTTTAAAGGCTTATATGCACGTTATTGCCATAAAAAGTGTATGGGGACAGCTCTTTTATAAGAAAGAGGCGGGGATCACCCAGTGGCACCGCCCCTTCTGACGTGACATCAGTAATTTATTCACTGCACCAGCGCAGTGCATTATCGGGCGCTCGTGACGTCAGAAGGGGGGCGGTTTCCTCGCCCCTTTCCTATAAAAGAGCTGTCACTGCTCAAACAGCTCATTACGGGAGGCGTGTGAAGAGGCAGGAGCGTCTTTTTTTTTTCCTCTTTTTTGGGTGCAGCAGCGGGCGACGTGATTGAAGATTGATTAAAATGGGGGGACACTATTTTTTTATTTTTATTTTTTAACAAAGGACTTGTCAAAAACTAGCTGTCTTTATATTTTTTTTGTACACTTTTTCGGTGAATGGATAGGGTCGATGTACCCGATACCCATTCACATAGAGGGCCGGGGTTTGGGGGCCCCCTTGTTAAAGGAGGCTTTGTGATTCCGATAAGCCCCCCACCCGTAGACCCCCACAACCACAGCCCAGGGTCGTCGGGAAGAGACCCTTGTCCCCATCAACATGGGGACAAGGTGCTTTGGGGGACACCCCAAAGCACCCTCCCCATGTTGAGGGCAAGCGGCCTGGTATGGTTCAGGAGGGGGGTGCTCGCTCGTCCCCCCCCCCCCCATTCTGGCCAGTCAGGCTGCTTGCTCGGATAAGGGTCTGGTATGGATCGTGGGAGGGGGGGGGGGGCCCACTCCATTTTTTTTTTTAATTCTGTCATAGTGTTAACTTAAATACAGGGCACTTTCACCCCCTTCCTGCCTAGACCAATCTTCAGCTTTCAGTGCTCATTGGCGTCTATGGGAAAGCTTGATCAGCTTGACATGGCACTGCTCCCTGTCTTTAACATTGGTGTCTATGGGAAATCTCGGTCAGCTTGACATGGCACTGCTCCCTGTCTTTAACATTGGTGTCTATGGGAAATCTCGGTCATTTTGACATGGCCCTGCTCCCTGTCTTTAACATTGGCGTCTATGGGAAATCTCGGTCTGCTTGACATGGCACTGCTTATGAACTATAAGTGACAGGGACACAAAACTTGGGGAGCACTGAGAGGGGACCCAAGACTACAACATATACATTATAAAAGTGGGGTATGCCTGTTCACTGTACTAAAATAACTCAACTCACTATCCACTAACTACCTGCCTAAACTCTATTATCATACACTATGCACGGCTGCCGTGTAAGCAGCAGCCTTATATAGTGTGGGGCGTGGACAATCATGCCTCTGACACTGACACTGACATGCACACTGACACTGTGCTGTGATTGGCCAAAGCATACAGGTCATGTGAATGCTTTGGCCAATCATCAGATCGTTAGTAATTTATTCACTGCACCAGCGCAGTGCATTATGGGGCGCTCATCGGCGGTGCGAACTTCCCGCCGAGCGCCCCAATTGTTCGTGTGTTCAGGGAACACGCGAACAGCTGATGTTCAAGTCGAACTTAGGTTCGACTCGAACTTGAAGCTCATCCCTAATTGGGATTTTATGTGATAGACCAACACAAAGTGGCACATAATTGTGAAGTGGAAGGAAAATGATAAATGGTTTTCAAAATGTTTTACCTATAAATATCTGAAAAGTGTGGCGTGCATTTGTATTCAGCCCCCCTGAGTAAATACTTTGTAGAACCACCTTTCACTGCAATTACAGCTGCAAGTCTTTTTGGGTATGTCTCTTCTAGCTTTGCACATCTAGAGAGTGACATTTTTGCACATTCTCCTTTGCAAAATAGCTCAAGCTCTGTCAGATTGTCTGTAAACAGCAATTTTCAAGTCTTGAGTAAGAAAACCCCCCGGCTAAAAGGGATAATATAGCGCTTGCTAAAAATTGCAAATATGTAAAATATCAATCTAAAACCATAAATAATAATATAAACGTCCCTAAAACGCACAGTAAGACATTACATGAATAAAAAATTAATAACAATAGTGCCAAGTGAAGTCCATAAAAGTGCAATAGTGACTATATAATAGTGACTATGTATTAAAAGTCCAAAGAAAGTGCCAGGAAAAAAAGTGCGAGTGCTTGAGGCTGAATCCTCCAGTGATTCAGGAAGTCCAATCACAAAGGTGACATTCAAAGGAGATATAGGATGTACACTCACCAGATGTGATGGGTCTCAAGTGACATATGACAAAGAGACCAATATTGCTTAATGACCATCCAGGTCAGGGATAGGTGACTGCTGGGCTCAAATCCTCCTAGACCTGAATTCTCCTGATGTATAGATCGGGTTCCCTAGCGTGGAGAGCGGTTTGCGTTCCAAGCTCGACTTCCGGGTTGACGGCGTGCGTTCCACCTGACGCGCGTTTCGTCAGAGCGTGTGATGTCTTCAGAGGTGGAACGCACGTCAGGTGGAACGCACTCCGTCAACCCGGAAGTCGAGCTTGGAACGCAAACCGCTCACCACGCTACAGGCAGTTACCGGAGGACAGCTAGCAGCTATTTTTAAGCTATTTCATCCATGTTTGGCTACTTTTATTCAATAAACAATACTTTTTAACGATATTGCACCATCCGGAGCCTCTTTCTTTCCTCTCCCCATTCAAATTAGAGGACCTAGGGAACCCGATCTATACATCAGGAGAATCCCGGTCTAGGAGGATTTGAGCCCAGCAGTCACCTATCCCTGACCTGGATGGTCATTAAGCAATATTGGTCTCTTTGTCATATGACACTTGAGACCCATCACATCTGGTGAGTGTACATCCTATATCTCCTTTGAATGTCACCTTTGTGATTGGAGTTCCTGGATCACTGGAGGATTCAGCCTCAAGCACTCGCACTTTTTTTCCTGGCACTTTCTTTGGACTTTTAATATATAGTCACTATTATATAGTCACTATTGCACTTTTTTTGGACTTCACTTGGCACTATTGTTATTAATTTTATATTCATGTAATGTCTTACTGTGCGTTTTAGGGACGTTTATATTATTATTTATGGTTTTAGATTGATATTTTACATATTTGCAATTTTTAGCAAGCGCTATATTATCCCTTTTAGCCGGGGGGTTTTCTTACTCAATTCATTTATCTATAGTAGCTGCTTTATTTATATATATTTATTATAGCAGCACATATTATATTAGGCACTCCTAGGCGCGAGGCATATTCTCTGAATATACACATCTACCAATTTTCAAGTCTTGCCACAAATTCTCAATTGGATTTAGGTCTGGACTTTGACTGAGCCATTCTAATACATGAATATGCTTGGATCTAAACTATTCCATTGGAGCTCTGGCTGTATGTTTTGGGTTGTTGTCCTGCTAGGAGGTGAACCTCTGCCCCAGTCTCAAGTCTTTGCAGACTCTATAAATCTTCCTATCAACTCTCACCAGCTTCCCTGTCCCTGCTGATAAAAAGCATCCCAGCAACATGATGCTGCCACCACCATGTTTCACGGTGGGAATGATGTGTTCAGGGTGATGAGCAGTGTTACTTTTCCGTCACACATAGTGTTTTGCCTTTAGGCCAAAAAGTTCAATTTTGGTCTCATCTGACCAGAGTACCTTCTTCCACATTATTGCTGTCTCTCCCACATTGCTACTCGTAAACTGCAAATGGGACTTCTTATGGCTTTCTTTCAACAATGGCTTTCTTCTTGCCACTCTTTCATTAGGTCAGATTTGTGGAGTGCACGACTAGTTGTCCTGTGGACAGATTCTCCCATCTGAGCTGTGGATCTCTGTAGCTCCTCCAGAGTTACCATGGGCCCCTTGGCTGCTTCAATGATAAACATGACAAAATGTGGAAAATTTCAAGGGGTATGAAAATTTTTTCTAGGCACTGTAAATACTGTACTGTGCAATAGAACATTCAGCAAATACACCCATTGTCTTAAAACCGCCATGTTATAAATGTACTCCATATATTTTACAATATCGTGGTGCTCAGACCCACAGAGATGGAAAGCTCCTGTTCATCTCCCAAATAAGGTAGACACCCCTTCCTTTATATCCCCCACCGTGGGTCTATCTCTGCCTAGCAATTTTAGGTTGGGATGTCACTGTGGTGTGTTTGTCACAGAACCCAGGGGGTGCTGGACCAAACCCTGCCACTTTTATACAGCTCCCTTCCAGCAGATGCATAGGTCCAAAAGAGAAGGATCACACCAACCCTAGCTGGGCAATACTCCCACATATCAAGTAGAATGCGCATGCCCTCTACAGGGCTAAGAAACCTCAGTCGCCATTTTTACTCCTCAAAGATCAAGGAGTTAATAAAGGATTTCTAACAGTCCAGAGTTGGAGGAGCTGGAGGTTTCCAGAAGAGAACAATGTCATTCCTGGTAAAATAACCTTAGGCCAAGTAATATTGTTGTTGATTTCTGCATGGCCAAGGGTTTCACCAGGCCTAATAGAAAAACCCTTTGATCCTGGGGGATAGAGACATTGGTTAAGGATGTAATATATTGCAAAACTTAGTCCCTTAGTAGTGATGTCGCGAACATAAAATTCGCTGTTCGCGAACGGCGAACATCGGCGAATGTTCGCGAACCGGCGAACATTGCGAACCGCCATAGACTTTAATAGGCAGGCGAATTTTAAAACCCACAGGGACTCTTTCTGGCCACAATAGTAATGGAAAAGTTGTTTCAAGGGGACAAACACCTGGACTGTGGCATGCCGGAGAGGGATCACACAAAAAAAAGTTCTTAAAAATTGTAATTTTTTGATAGAGAGCCAATTATTGGAAAAATTAAAAAAAAAATAAAAATAAAAAATTTGGATTTAGCATCTGGGGGGTCTAAAAAGTGTACCTGTGAAGTTTCAGCTCTGTAGCATGTCCGGAACCAGAAAAAAATACAAATTAGGGTTAGGGTTAGGGTTAGGGCTAGGGTTATTTTTATGGCTAGGCTTAGAGGGTTAGGGTTAAGGTTAGAGGGTTAGGGTTATGGTTAGAGGGTTAGGGTTAGGTTTAGTGTTAGGGGCTAGGGTTAGGGTTACGGTGAGATACTTAGGGTTAGAGTTAGTAGCCCTACCCCTACCCCTCTAACTCTAACCCTCTAACCCTAAGCACTAAAAATAACCCTAACCTTAGCCCTGACCCTAACCCTAGCCCTAACCCTAACCCTAACCCTAGCCCTAACCCTGATTCTATTTTTTTTTTTTATGGTTCTGGACATGCTACAGAGCTGAAACTTCACAGGTACACTTTTTAGACCCCCCAGACAATAAATCCAAAGAAATTTTTTTTTTCTTAAGTTTTATTTTTTTTTCCAATAATTGGCTCTCTATCAAAAATGACAATTTTTAAGAACTTTTTTGTGTGATTTAGTGTCTAGGGGGTCTAAAAAGTGTACCTGTGAAGTTTCAGCTCTGTAGCATGTCCAGAACCAGAAAAAAAGATAATTTTTCAGTAGAGCAGGGATGGTGGGAACCCCTTTTACACCTATATGATCTTTTTTTTCTGGTTCTGGACATGCTACACATATATATATATATATATATTAAAAAAATACTCAAATACCAGCCCTCAAAGGGGCTTTTGGGGACAATATATATATATATATATGTATATATATATATATATATATCACAGAACAAAAAAAATTACACAAATACCAGCCCTCAAAAGGGCTTTTGGGGACAATAGATATATATATATATATATATAAAAAAAAAACAGTCCTAGGAAGGGCTTTTTGGGGTGCTGTCCTTACAGCAGGAGTGTACCAAGAACACTGGCTAACAAGACCGGGAACTGTCCCCAGCTATAACAGCAGCAGCAGCACCAGCACTTTCCCTGCTCTCAGTAACACAGAAATGATCTAAGATGGATGCTGCCCTTGCTTATTTATAGGAGGTGGGAGGGTGTGGGAGGGAGGTATGCTGATTGGCCTGGAATGTGTCTGCTGACTGTGATGTTCAGGGTCAAAGTTTGCCTCAATGATGATGTATAGGAGGCGGACCGAACATCGCATATGTTCGCCCGCAGCGGCGAACGCGAACGTTCGAAGTTCGCCGGGAACTGTTCGCCGGCGAACCGTTCGGTACATCTCTATCCCTTAGTTGCTTATTCCACCACATGTTCTAAATATGTTAGTAAAGTCTGCTGTTGAACCAGTGCACATCCAGGAGCGGTTATTAATCCCAGACATTTTCCCAGTAATTATTTCCCAAACTCGAACATCTTCTGATCATTTCTTAAAGTGGAGTTCCACCCATTTTTAATAAATTGGATTACATAGATGTATGTAATCCCCTTTAAAACGACTTTTACAAATGGAACGTTTTTTTTTTGTTGTTGCTAGTAAATACCCTATTTTCTGCTTTATTTATCCTCTTCTCACTTCCGGGTCCGGTCGGCGATTACGTCATTCGGTGATTCGCAGTGTGTGCTGGGATGTATCTCAGGGGGGCGAGTTTATTAGGGCCAAGAGAAACTGCTATTCTCCTGAAATCTTTGAGAAGGAGTACCTATTGATATCCAACAGGTGTTGTTACAAAGACTGGCATATTAGTAGAGGTAAACACATTGCTTCTAACACAGACGAGCCACATTACATGGCAATGGTAATAAATAATGTCTAAAAAGAAAACCAAGAATTCTGTCACCTTTGTCACCGTTTTATCGAAAAAATATTAACAGGTTGTTAGCATTGTAAATAAATGTGTACCCACATTATATGCTGTCAAAGATCTTGCAAACACGGAGGAGGGTTGTACATTTTCTAATAGAGGTTCACAGATACTAGGTAATCCTGTCCAACAGCCTCTTTTTCTCTAAACATCCACAAAAATACGTCACTTTCGGATGCAGGCTCTTATTGTTGTGGCTTAAGAACCTGTCGCTACTGCGACAAACATTATAAAAGTACAACTATCACTTCTACAACTACAGGGAGGATTTATCCTATTCCTGAATACATCAATTGTGGATTGAATTTTGTAGTGTATGTAGTAGTATGTAGTAGAATGTACTGCCTGTGCACTGCAATACGTTGGTTGCATAATTACAATTACGTGCCAAGATTGCTGAGCTTTACAATGATACTGGTAATCCCAATGCTAACCACATTTTAAATGTTTCTAAACATTTTAGGGATGTGCATCTTGCAAATATGACCTCATTTAATTTCAGTGGCATAGAGAGAGTTAAAAAAAAAAAGCCTGCATATGGGGGGACATGCATTGCATCCTTTTGGATAAGAAGCCCAAAAGGATTTTTGCCATGCAGACTAGAATGCACTCAGGACTCAATTACAGGTGGGACATAGATTTTTATTTATTTTTTTTAAATGATGACATACACCATGTAGTCTCTCATTATGAGGGTGATCGGACTGCTCCTCCCAACTAGTCACTGGGTTATTTATTATATGATGCTTTCTGAACAACACTTGAGGTCTGCCTATCATTTGACATTGCTCATATATGCTACTCATATTCTTATTATTATTTCACACTTTTGTATTTTTAATAAGCGATTTACATATATGTTTTCCTCTCATGCAATTCAGGAAATCACTTCCGTCCAGATAGTCATACATTTTCAAACATCATTAATTTTTTTAGATTATGTTCCTGTACAAATCAATTTTTTTCTGCTGTACTTTTTGTTATTTTTTCTGGCCTTCATTTAATTTATTTTTAGTATTCAACTTTTTTCTTTTTCACCCTTTTGTCATTCCTCCTTCATTGCCCTCCACATGTCAGGGATACTCTCTGATCTCCACTGCTAATTGCCGAAACACGTAAGCAACTGTATTTTGTACACTCCAGTCGATGTAAACTTCCCCAACTAAAACATGCACTAGTCAGCCCCTCATTGGACCCAACCAATCTTAGCAACCTACGCCCTATTTCCTTGCTCCCTTTTTTATCCAAACTCCTTGAACGTCTGGTCTACAAGCGACTGAGCGACCACCTTGCCAAGAATAGTCTTCCTTCAGTCTGGATTTCGGCCTCAACACTCCACAGAAACTGCTCTTCTAAAACAAACGATCTACTAACAGCCAAAACCAATGGACACTATTCTGTACTCTTACTCCTGGACCTTTCTGCTGCCTTTGATACAGTTAACCACCCCCTCCTCCTCAAAAACTCCACACCTTTGGTCTCCATGGCTGTACTCTTCACTGGTTCTCTTCCTACTTATCCAACCGCACCTTTAGCGTTACTTACAATTCTACTTCCTCCTCTCCTCTTCCTTTCTCTGTTGGGGTCCCCAAAGGTTCTGTTCTTGAACCTCTCCTATTTTCAATCTACACCTCCTCTCTGGGTCAGCTGATAGCCTCCCACAGCTTCCAATACCATCTCTACGCTGACGATACACAAATCTATTTATCCACCCCTCAGCTCTCTGCCTCAGTCTCCTCACGTATCACTAATTTACTATCAGATATATCGGTCTGGATGTCACACCACTTCCCCAAACTCAATCTATCCAAAACCTAGCTTATAATTTTCCCTCCACCACGTGCCCCTTCCCCCGATCTCTCTGTCAATATCGATGAAAAATACTAACCTAATCACTCTCTTTGTTCCTCTCAAAACCTCCTGCTCTCTAGCTCCCTCGTCAACTCCTCCCATACTCGCCTCCTGGACTTTTCCAGAGCCTCTCCAATCCTATGGAACTCTCTACCCCAATCTGTCTGATTATCTCCTACTCTATTAGCTTTTAGACGATCCCTGAAAACTCTCCTCTTCAGAGAAGCCCATCTTACCCACACCTAACAACTATACTTCCATTTTCTCCATCAGCTCATCCCCCACAGTGATTGCCTTTTGTTTTACTTGACCCTCCCTTCTAGATTGTAAGCTCCAATGAGCAGGGCCCTCCAATTCCTCCTGTATTGAATTGTATTGTAACTGTATTGTCTTCCCTCATGTTGTAGAGCGATGCGCAAACTGTTGGCACTATAGAAATCCTGTATAATATTATTAATAATAATAATCATAATAATAATAATAAAGTGACTTTTTCTGAAGAAAAAGTTGCCGGCTCTCTACCTCATACCTCCTGTTTCATTAGTGTTAGGAAGACACTCTGAGCAGAAGCACCGTTAGTCCATCTCCATGAGGAATCTGGGAGTCTAGGTGTTGCACTTTTCTTCTTATAACTCCTTCAGTATGTATAGGCAGACCTCGGGGATAGGCCTGTGTAGGCAGATGCAGTCTACTAACTCCAAAGCAGGTAGCATTCAACCACAGCAGCATTGCATAAGAAGAGGAAGTCAAGAGTAACATGGTTCCTCTATGGTTTCCTGGGTCACTGGGGAAGCTATCGGTTGGATGCTGCCGCCCCATGTGACTCTGGCGTCCATCTTTGGTCAGGCAGAGTCTGGACCTTGGATCCTGGGCTTCGCACACATTTCGCTAGTGAGTAGTGTAGGGAGAGGTCAGCTGTCAGTCAGGGACATAATTAGCTGAAGAGAGATGTTCCAGATGAGTAGGGAAAGAGCAGGGACCCACTATCTTTCCTGAAAGCCTCCTCCTGACATTTGTGGTGTGAACATTGTTTACATTTGCGTGCACGACCTACGTATGCGTACGCTTTTATGAGCAAACACGGGGTAACTTTTTTTAAATTATTTATTTTATTAAATTTTTTATTATTACACTGTCTCTTTAATTTTTTTTAAAATCACTTTTATTGCTTTCATAAGGAATGTAAAAAATCCCGGAAGAGTTCTGTTCTCCTACAAGCCGACTTTGTACTTATTTCTTGTGAGCAGCTTTTTATTATGTGCAATAAACGTTTTAAACAGACTTCACTATGTTAGCTATCTACAGTATTATTTTTGAACCCCAAAGACCCTTTGCAAGTTGGTGTACAGCGGCAGTGTGGCAGCATCAAGCAGGTGTATTGGTGTCACCTCACCAGTCCTAAGCCAGAATGAAATAGCTGAGGGTTCATTATTTCTGGTGAGTGGGGGCACAGGAGGGGAGTGAAGCACCCAGCACCGTTTGATTTGTTTGAATCACTGAAGCACTTTTATATCTTCAAGCACCTTAATACACTTTGTGGACATTTTGGAGCACTTTCAGCACTTACATTTGTTGGAATAGTTTAGCACCTTTACTGATGTCATGTATATACCATATTTTTGCACATGAACCTTTCATTGATTTTGATATACAGTATATATAGTTTTACAAAGGCAAGCGCTGTTTTATTATTATTATTATCTAAACATTTCTTGTGATACCAATAAGCAGTGACAGATACTTTTTACTCAGAGATCTGGGGTCTATTAGACCCCAGATCTCTCTTCTGCCCTTAAAAGCATCTGATCACACCAAGATCAGTATGATCAGATCCTTTCCCAAGCCAAAAATGGCTTTGTTTACATCCAGTGAAACTGGAAGTGACAAAATACTTGTTCCAGTCCCGTTCAGCTCTATGATAAGCCGGCCATAGTGTTGGCTTCAGTCTGAGACTGCCAAATCTGATGGGAGAGCCCAGGAAGTCAACAGAGAGCAGCGGGGAGGGCACCCTTCCTTCCACTTGTAAAAGCAATCCAGCGGCTAGTTAGTCACTAAGATTGTTTTCACATTACAGAGCATCAGTGGTATAAAAAAAAAAGATACCAAGATGATGCCTTAATACACAGAATGTATTAAAGCGCTTGTAAACCACTGCATTTTTTTTTTTTGCCTTACCTGCAAGGCAAAGGCATAATGTGATAGTAGTCATTGTATACTAGCACAATATGTGAAACTTACCTAAAAACGAAGCCTTCCAGCGATGCAATGTCATTGTTGGAGACAGCGTTCATCTATACCTGGTCTTCCTTCCGGATTTGCGGCTCCGGCTCTGTGACTGGCCAGAGCCGCGATAATGTCAATCCTGCGCAAAAGGGTAATTACATCTTCTATGCTGTTTTTATTATTTTTTTCTCTCTTCTTGAGTATATAGGGAGAGATGATGTAAATGTATGAAGATGTAATTGTCTGAAATTAAATAAAAATTTAAATAAGAATAAATGTATCCTTTAGGTGAACTGTGGTTCAGAAATGTGGAAAATGTCAGCATTCTTCTGCCCGGCCCACAGCTCACCATCAGCTCCATTTCTGTATGCAAAGGGAAGAATTAAATGTTTCAATGTGACATGCAATCCAGTTTAAAAAATGTAAACAGTGCACTGTGCATTAAGTCCCGGTTCACACATATGTCAGACATCGCATGTGATTCGCAGCACACTGCTCTGAAAATCACATGCGATATCTGTGCGATGCAAATTCAGCCATACAGATTGTATGGCTGAATTTGCATCTCATTCAGACCAAAGTTGCACAGGACCCTTTTTTTGGTCCGCACCAGAATCGGATCGCATGGGTGTTCAATCCTATGCGATTCAATTCATGTCCGAACTGACAGTTCACACTACGATATGCGAACTGATCTGGGGGTGTCGTTAACATTATATTGACACCCCCAGTGCTACACATATGGCAGTGTGAACTGCCTGCGAGTCAAGTGCGATGCAGGAACCCGCAGTGGATTTGCAGAGTTCCCGCATCGCATATGTGTGAATCGGCACTAATTCCTTCATGGTGGAAAGTAAAACAAATCTTAATATTTGAATGCAGTTTTGGAACTTTGGAATGTGTAAAGCTGTAAATATCATTGCAGCTGCTAAATGTATCCAGGTGAGTTAAACCTTGTTTTTCAGGATAATTCGGACCTTCATTTGGTGGTACATTTTCATGGGTATCTCCTGATTTTTTCTTTTTCTTATTCTTAATATTAAGGGAAAACTGACCCAAAATAGTACAAAAATAGTACCAGAAAATGTCAAGACATTCTCCTACTCCTGACATTTGCAGCGATACCACATTTGAGTACATTATTTGTACCCAAACAGGGCCCAGTAGGAGTAGTGCCCATTTTGATTTTTTGTTCAATCCTGCTTAAAGCCGATACTAAAAATTCTAGATCAATGTCTCATCTAGCTTTTTTATTTTCTTATTTCCAAATAAAATATATTTATTTCCAATTTCCAAAATATTTTTTTTGCATTGCTTATAACATGGTACAACTTGGTAATATCCTTTTCTCAATTTATATGAGAAAGACCACAGGGACAACTTTTACAGCAAGTAATCATTATGATAGCTATTCACAAGCTATCACAGTGGTCATGTGAACAGAAGCAGGTCTCCTCATGGCTTTCAGTTGTTAGTACGAGATCAGGAGATGTCGGGAGCGTCTCCTGGTGTCGAGATGTTGGGCTATGGAGCTCGGTTCCAGCAGGAATACATGGTGCCAACGAAGAAGGCTCTCCTCTGTGACGAGGCATACATGTGTGAGGCTGGTGGCTATGGGTGAAAAGGAATTATTATTTAAATCTTTAATATTTTTAATCTTATACTATTTTTAGAAATGCATTTGAAAGATATAAACATGACGTAAATGGTGTGTTCGGATTGTAATTTTTTACATACATGGAGTGCAGCTATCTTCGCTTATTACATAGTCTGGCTCTGTGTAGTAATACTGCACAATGATTTTACCTTCTTGGTTTTCACATCTTATGTCCAGGCTATGAAGCTTGGAAGTAGCATTAAATAGGAAATGTAAAGAAAGTGTAAGAAATTGGACTTCCTAAAACTCAAATTAGTAATGCAGTTAGTTTTCCTACGTATATTTTTTGTGAATTTTTATGATGGGTCCATGGTAATATTCATTGTTCTTGTTCTTGCAGATGGAAGAATCATCCTAAATTCCCTTTTTCTGAAGACTTGTAGAAAACGGAGATTATGTGCCCTATCTCAACATCCACAGCTGCAGTGTGATTATACACCCACACATAAAATTTGAGAGAAGAATCTTTTAACAATGAGAAAAAATAGTTTTGTATAACTAGCAATAAAAGGTGTGTATTTTCTGATAAAGTACCATGTATTATAGTGTATTTCCTTTTTTTATCATTTATACAGCACTCCTGGGCTGCACTTCTTCTGAGTTTCAAGCTGACAGCTTCCATGATCATAGTAAATAAGTATTTTTTTGCGCTGATCATCAGCTCCATCTAGTGATTATAACTACTATGCTTCTTAGTAGTAGTGACTATAACTACTTGGGCTTAAAATGCTGGGAGGGCGTGAATAGACGTCCTCTCGTTCTCGTGTGCAGCGTGCTCTGTGACCGTCGAGTCCTTGGGACTCGGCTGATCACAGATTGGGTAAAGGGCCAATCACAACGGGCCCTTTACCAAGTGATCAGTTGTCAGCCAATGACAGCTCATCACGGAAGTAAAGAGAAGCCAGTTATCAGCCTTTTTTTCCCCTCATGCTATCAGCAAAAAGAAAAGAAGAAAGCTGAAAGCCGTTAACCGGCTTCTGTTATAAGATCATTGGTCTCACACAGTGTAAATCAGTGCTGTTAATCAGTGCCCTGCAGTGCTACTTATCAGTGCCTACCAGTGCCACCTATCGCTGCCTATCAGTACCTCTTAACCAGTGTCACTTATCAGTGCTGCCTAAACATTTGTCATGCCATTTATTGTGTACATTTGTGTTTCTAGCTGTGATTGCAGTAAAAATAATTGCTTATAACTAGGGATAGACCGATTATCGGCAAGGCTTATATGCACTTTCCCCGATACATCGGTATCGGCCCCGGAACTGGCTGATATTTTTTTGATGTCATTCTGCCTTCTTAGGCCGCCTCCCTCGTCTTGCACAGCCTCGTCTGGAGTCGGGACTAGTCTTGCGGGAGTGTATCACAACCACCCACCACAGGGTGCCAGCCAGCCAGCCACTCACCACAGGGTGCCAGACAGCCAGCCACCCACAGACCCTGTACCAGCCAGCCACCTGCCACAGGGTGCCAGCCAGCAATCCACCACAGGGTGCTAGCAAGCCAGCCACTCACCACAGGGTGCCAGCAAGCCAGCCACCCACAACAGGGTGCCAGCCAGCCAGCCACCACAGGGTGCCAGCAAGCCAGCCATTAAGCATTAAACAAAAATTAACATGTTCAGTACCAGATTTGTGTCAAAATTTTTCTTTATTTTTCAAAACTTTAAATGTACAAAATATTGGCCCATATCGGCAGATACCGATATGTAGTGACCAAAATATCGGTATCGGCCAAAAAAATATATCAGTCTTTCCCTACTTATAACAGTGAAATTCACTGGTATAAGCAATCATAAAGTGTAAACAAAAATACAAAATCCTGATCACTTTCCCTATGCTAACACTGGTCACTGGTCACAGTGTTAAAAAAAAAAATAAAGAAAAAAAAATGTTTTTTTCTTTATTTCTTACATACTGTCACCAGTCCGTGTCCCTGATCACCGCCACACCAGTTTTATGATGATAAAAGTGAAAATATCAGGCATAAATATTTTGCATGAGATAAAAGTACCTGCATCCCAAAATAATGTATAGAGATCCGATATAAGCTAGGGGCAAACTGAAGGGGATTTTCGTGGTACTGTTCCCAGACTGATTATCTGTTTGGGAACAGTACCACGAAAATCCCCTTCAGTTTGCCCCTAGCTTAAATTGGATCTCTATAGTTTTATGATGATGCTGTACTGTACTAGTGACACTTTGACAAAACTCCCCATATCTCTTACAAAATACATTGGACTGTCTTCTTTGCAAAAAGGGGTAATTTGGGGAATATTTGTACTGTCCTGACATTTTCAGGCCTCAAGAAATGTGATAGGTCGTCAGTACATCAGGGCTGATCAATTTTCAGATATACAGGTGCATCTAAAAAAAATTGAGTATCATCAAAAAGTTATTATTCACAAAGTGAAACTCATCTTATTATATAGATTCATTACACACAGAGTGATATATTTCAAACATTTTTCTTTTAATGTTGATGAATATGACTTACAGCTAGGGAAAGCACAAAATTCAGTATCTCTGAAAAGTAGAATATTTCACAAGACCAATGCAAAAAAAAAAAAAAAAAAAGGATTTAATACAGAAATGTTGGCCTCCTGAAAAGTATGTCCATGTACAGTATAGTATAGTATGCACTCAATACTGGCATTGAGGCGATCAGCCTGTGGCACTGCTGAGCCCAGTTTTCTTTGATAGTGACCTTCAGCTCATCTGCATTATTGGGTCTGATGTCTCTCATCATCCTCTTGACAATACCCCACAGATTCTCTATGGGGTTTAGGTCAATCAAGCACAGTGATACCATGATCATTAAACCAGGTATTGGTACTTTTGGCAGTGTGGGCAGGTGCCAAGTCCTGCTGGAAAATGAAATCAATATCTCCATGAAGCTGGTCAGCAGAGGGAAGCATGAAGTTCTCTGGAATTTCCTGGTAGAGGGCTGCGCTGACTTTGGACTTTATAAAACACAGTGGACCAACACCAGCAGATGACATGGCCCAAATCATCACGGACTGTGGAAACTTCACACTGGACCTCATGAAACAGCCACCTTCTTGTGATCTTTTCTGACTTACCCTCCTTGTGGAGGGTGTCAATTACTGTCTTCTGGACAACTGTTAAATCAGCAGTCTTCCCCATGATTGTGTAACCTACTGAACCAGAGACCATTTAAAGGCTCAGGAAATTTTTACAGGCGTTTTGATTTTTTTTTAGCTGATTAGAGTGTGACACTATGGGATTAATTTACTAAAACTGAAGAGTGCAAAATCTGGTGCAGCTGTGCATGGTAACCAATCAGCTTCTAACTTCAGCTTCTTCAACGAAAGAGTAACTCCACTTTCGTGGGGAAAAAAATTATCAAATAAAGAAAAAATAATATAGCGTATACAATGAATGTTATTAAAAATTACCTTTCATTTTCAATCTGCAGCTGTTGTAATTTTATGAAAATGCAATATGGCTACCTTGGAGGTGTTCTGTACACAGAATGTGTACTGACCACACCACAGAAACATAATTTCCTGCTTGTGTGATTGGCTCACCAATTTTCCCAGATGTCTGCCTAAGATACAAGTCAGATTTCTGGCATCCCCTGCAACAAAAATGTCATTTTTGGTGAGATACTCCCAATAGGAACATGTCTAAAGGGATGCAGGCCAGGCAGCTTTCCTCATTAGAGCCCTGCAGCTGCCACAGCTGATAGATAATTATGAAACCCCTCCCATTTGACCCACTCAGCACAGAGGCACAGAGGAACAAACAATGATTTCTTCAGAATAACAAAAGGTAGGAATCTGCAACAAAGTTTGTTAAAATCCTTGCAATGTACAGAGATCACCCAGAGGGGAATGTTTTTTTTTCAACAAAAGTGGAGTTACTCTTTAAGCTTTAACAATAAAATCTGGAAGGTGATTGGTTTCTATGCACAGCTGCCCCAGAATTTGCACTCTACAATTTTAGTAAATCAACCCCTATGAGTCTACAGTATTGGACTTTTTCCACAATATTCAAATTTCCTGAAATACTGAATTTTGTGTTTTCACTGTCTGTAAGGCATAATCATTTAAATTACAAGAAAGAAATGCCTGAAATATATCACTCTGTGTGCAATGAATCTATATACAATTTTTTGTGTTGCCCCTGTAAATACCACAGTTTGTGGGCTCTCTAACTTTCCTACAGACTAAATGATAAAACACCAATTCTGGTTATTTTTACCAAAGAAATGTAGCAAAATACATTTTGGCAAAAATTTATGAAGAAATATTGTTTTTTTGCAAAATGTTATAACAGAAACTAAGAAAACACATTTTTTAATTAAAAAATGTTGATCTTTTTTTATTTATTAAGCTAAAAATAAAAAATCCAGTAGCGATTAAATATTTTCCAAAAGAAGCTCTATTTGCGTGAAAGAAAATGACAAAAATGTCATATGGGTAGAGTGTTGCCTGACCGCGCAAGTGTCATTTAAAGTGGCTGCTCATACCGATGCCCTTGCTATTTTATCGCGAGTATTGCCATCGGATCCCCCAGTTGTGTTGGAATTTGACCGGGTCCATCGGGCCTTGGGCCCCAGATCAACAGACGCTGCAAGGCCACGAGATGTAATCTGGCGCCTACACCGCTATTCTGTGAAGGAGCAGGTGCTGCGAGCGGCGTGGTCGAAGGGCTCGGTGGACTTTGATGGGGCTCTCATCCACATCTTCCCGGATGTTTCCCGTGGTACCTTGACCCACCGGGCAATGCTGAAACCCCTTCTGGAAAGACTACGTGCCCAAGATGCCACTTACCGTTGGGGATTCCCACTTCACCTTGTCGTCCGCAGAAATGGGTCCTCTTTCACCCTTCGCAGGCAGGCTGACCTTTCGGCCCTGTTCCGGTTCATAGATATGGAGCCACTGGATATCCCGGACTGGTTGCCGAGGCTTCCGGGCAGAGATGCTCGCCCTCCCGGCAGCGGGCCCTTGCGGCCACGCTCCAATGGTCATCGTCGTCAATGTAGAGCCTCGGGAACGCGATCCGATAGCCCCACGATGGTCTCCCTTGAAGTGTAATCCCGGACTGCCTCGGAATCGTGAGTTTGCTTATGGCCCCCCTTTTGCTCCCTGCCTCCCCTGCTCTCCCTCTGGTACCCATGGATGTGCTCCCCCCCCCCTTTTTTGTTTTTTCCATATGGCTGCCATATCTTCCTCTACATGCTCGGCTCCCTTTGCTCTCCACTCAGACTTGGCACCTGTAGACTTGATCGGCTTATGGCCCTGTCCCATACCCTGCCACTGCCGGGAACCGGATGGCTTCTATACCTCGCCCTTATCCCTACCATCTCCAGGAACTCATCCTAGGTCTCGGTTCTCCGGGACCCCCGAAAAGCGCCATGTGTACTGACTCTTTCGCTTGGACCTGTGGGAGCTCTGCAGGCATAGCTGTCCGGTGCTCTACAGTATTTTTCCAGCATTTCTACTTGCAATTTTTCTTTTTCTCTTATTTATTGTTTTGAATGTTTATATTGCCTATATTGCCTGCTTATCGTGTGTACATATGTGCCTCCCGACTGTGGCCTTCTTAGCGCCTCGGCCTGGACGTGCCTGCTTGCCGTGCACGTCCAGTGGCGGGCTTTATTTTGGGATGAGGCCTCCGAGGTACTAGGCGCCGCCAGATGTGGGACTGTTAATGTCTCTATCCCACCCACTCTCTTGCCCTCCCGGTTCCTTCTCCCAGCTCCTTCATATCCCCCCCCCCTCCTCCCCCTCCTTTTCTTTTTTTTTTCTCTTTTTTTTTTTTGCCAAAAAAAAAAAAAAAGGGCCCCCAAGAAGGGGCAGAAATCCCTATAAATTGGTTAAACCTTAACCATGCACAACCAGGCGCCTACCTAATGTAGAGAAATGTGGTTGCAATAGCCCCCGGAGGATAGATAGAAAAAAACAAAAACCCCAATTATGGATATAACTACATATATATATATATATATATATATATAAAAAAGAAAAACAACAATGATTCTATCCACAAAGAGAGAAAAAAGAAAAATGAAAAAAAAAAAAAAAACTGGCAGGCATATTTGATCGCATATATACCTCTATCCCTCCTTCATCCTCCCCCGCCCTTAACCCATTCCCCCTCCATCTGTCTTCCCCATCCCCTCGTTTTAAAATATATTCCCATCTCCCTAATATCCAGAGAAATGGGATCACCTTAGGCTGGCCGTACATGTTCAACCTCTGTTGCATAATCCTCTGCTAGATCTACCACAAACCACATGACGTGAGGCCAAAGCTAAACAACACATTCACCTGCATCCAATTAGGCAGGCCCTCGCACTGCACACCTGAAGGCAAATTTCAAATAAAAAAAAAAATTGGACAGAAAATTGCATGAAAATTGTATCATGTATGGCCAGCCTTACTCAAATAGGGGAGACAACGGATTTTTAGCAGTTTGTCTCTAGGATATCTATGTGAATGTCCATCATACAAACATATATGTTTTTTTTTACGTCCTAACAGGATTAATTGGTTTCTTCTGTGACTGACTTGCTCAGTTTTCTCCGACGACGGTAGGGCCGATTTAATCTCGTATCCCATATACCTTGATCACTTAATATTTCAAGCCAATCCATTACAGGAATAGGAGAAGTCTCCAGAAAAATAAAAAGATCCGGGAGTTGATCGGGCCATTTCAACTTAAACAACCTTCCATTTCTCTGTACTACCAGATGGAATGGGTGACCCCAATGATATGTCCCCCATGGGCGTAGGAACCGGGGGGGACGGGGGGGACACATCCCCCCCAGGAAATAATGCGGAGGGGACGGGTATGGTGAAATCCCCCCCAGTTTAGCAGTGGCGCGTCCGAGCGCAGTACAATTGAATGTCCCGCGGTCGGACCGCGCAGCCGCAGACGTGGCGGCCAGGGAGCAGCAGTGCGCCCCGACCTGCCCATTCTGTGACAATAGCAAATGACAATTCGCTATTGTCACACGTATCCTCTTCCCGGCCAATCAGGGAGCGGGTCCTCCCGCTTCCTGATTGGCCGAAAGGCAAACACCGTGCCATTGGACGAGGAGGAGGCACTCTGCAATCATTGGGGGCAATGTGTGGCTGGCACTCTGCAATCATTGGGGGCAATGCTGTGTTCTGGCACTCTGCAATCATTGGGGGAAATGTGTGGCTGGCACTCTGCAATCATTGGGGGCAATGTGTGGCTGGCACTCTGCAATCATTGGGGGCAATGTGTGGCTGGCACTCTGCAATCATTGGGGGCAATGCTGTGTTCTGGCACTCTGCAATCATTAGGGGCAATGCTGTGTTCTGGCACTCTGCAGTCATTGGGGGCAATGCTGTGGCTGGCACTCTGCAATCATTGGGGGCAATGTGTGGCTGGCACTCTGCAATCATTGGGGGCAATGTGTGGCTGGCACTCTGCAATCATTGGGGGCAATGCTGTGTTCTGACACTCTGCAATCATTGGGGGCAATGCTGTGTTCTGGCACTCTGCAATCATTGGGGGCAATGCTGTGTTCTGGCACTCTGCAATCATCGGGGGCAATGCTGTGTTCTGGCACTCTGCAATCATTGGGGGCAATGTGTGGCTGGCACTCTGCAATCATTGGGGGCAATGCTGTGGCTGGCACTCTGCAATCATTGGGGGCAATGCTGTGGCTGGCATTCTGCAATCATTGGGGGCAATGCTGTGGCTGGCCCTCTGCAATCATTAGGGGCAATGCTGTGGCTGGCACTCTGCAATCATTAGGGGCAATGCTGTGGCTGGCACTCTGCAATAATTAGGGGCAATGCTGTGGCTGGCACTCTGCAATCATTGGGGGTCCTGTCCTGTCCTTGGGGGTCCTTTCCTGTTCCTTGGGGGGTCCTGTCCTGTCCTTGGGGGGGTCCTGTCCTGTCCTTGGGGGTCCTGTTCCTTTGGGGGGTCCTGTCTTATCCTGAGGGGTCCTTTCCTGTCTTTGGGGGGTCCTGTCTTGCCCTGGGGGGTCCTGTTCTGTCCTACAAACACAGGCTGGCAGGCGGGTGGAGGGGGGCGTGCACAGCGGAGTGGCATCATGCAAGACGTCTCACCAGCATAGGGAGAGTGCGCGGCGCGCACCAAGCACCCAGCCTAGGCGGCCAGGCCTAAAGCGCATGCGGGAGTGGCGTCACATGGACAGTACTGACTGACTACCTAGCAGTCTGTCCACTGTGTGTCGGGGACCAGGACCGGACAGTGAGGAGGTTCCGGCGGCAGCGCAAGGCAAGGCACTGGCAGCAAGCCTATGCCAGCCCAGCCAGCAAGCCAAGCAGCAGCACCAGCACTAATTTTTATTAATGCCATGGGATTAATTTGGGGGTTCATCTTTATTAATGCCAGGTGGGTTAATTTTTATTAATGCTATGTGGGTTAATTTTTATTAATGCTATGTGGGTTAATTTTTATTAATGCTATGTGGGTTATGTGGGATATAATAAACAAATTCGATGAATTAATTGTATTGCACGCACACACACACACTCTCTCTCTCGCAGTTTACTGAAAAAGCATATACCTGGCGAGTAAAAATGCTGTCCCCCCCAGATTTGTGTGGGTTCCTACACCCTTGATGTCCCCCCAGTATTTCGTATAACCTCCAAGAGAGGTTTCAACTTGGACCTCATCCTAAGCGTATTACGAGATAGATCTGGTAGCAGTTTTATAGGTATGCCTTCAAATTCAATCAGGCCCCTTGTCCACGCTCTTCTCATAATATCCTCTTTAAGGGAGTATAAGGGAATCTTAATCAAGACATCAGATGAAAGGTCTGAGCCCATCTTCCCTATGCCCATGGATCGAGGAAGGCCCTACCTCTTTGTTACCTAATGGTCAATTACATAAACTTAAAAGTCATGCTGACTGTTCTACACGGGGTGTAGTTTATTTGATGCAATGTCGCTGTTCTGCATTTTACGTAGGGAAAACCATTAGAGAATTAGGTCAAAGAATAGCAGATCATATTTACTATTCAGAAGGTATAAAGCATAAATATGGATAATATCCCCCAGATTGGGACTATGACGGGTAACGACACAGGTTGGTATAACCAAAGAAAAAGGTTTATTTGTTGTAAACACAATAAAAAATATATATATACATTAATTGGCAAAAGGGCCAAAAATATTACACAATTGCACAATTTAGAAAGACAACGTTAAAAATTGAGCGACTCTTTATATTGGTAGATCCAATGATTATTTAGACATGGAGGAACCTGTAATGTGGTTTTGAAGACCCTACGCGTTTCAATTATACTCTTCTTCAGGGGTATTTTTAGACCTTGGTTCCAATTGATTGTTTTATAACTATTTTACATTGTTCTACAAAGACAGAAACAAAAATGTTAATTTTATGTCATGGTACAACTTAAAGTTATGTATCATTTGTTTTTAGTTGTAGATTATTCACCATATCTCATCATATACATACCATGTCTTTTTTTTGGTCATTCGATCTGTAAAGAGTCGTATTTAAAAACTTGATCGTTTTAGCCTTCCCCAGAATCACATGCCGGGAGATGTATATGGGGGTTTGTACTGAGGATTCAAACCATTCCTACTCAATCCAAGATAGGGAAAGAGAGAGATGGGTGAGTCAGTACTGGATAGGAAGCCGAGATAGGGACAGAAACGTGGGACGGAAGCACTGAGTCACTACAAGGGGTCCATACCCAAAAGAAGAACACCAGCTTATTCAGTCCGCCATTCTAGAAAAATTAAGTTAGAAAATATAAATGTTGTATTCTTATTTATTGGTAACATACTTTCTTAGTTAGAGAATAACAGTATGAAGAGATGTATCTCTTAACTTATTTGAAGTTTAAATCAGGTTTGTAGGATTTTAAATTTACATATTCCTAGGTATTGAGTATTCATTTAAGCATTGTAATAGGAATGTGGATTAAAAAATAAAAATTAAATAAATAAAAAATAAAACCAGATATATATCATCTTGCAAGATATAAGTTGTTCCCTTTGCAAAATACATTCATGCTCTCAAAGGGATGCCTACCTTATACAGGTGTGTTGTCAAGAAAGGAGGCTTTGGAGGGTAGGACAGATCAAATAATCACACTTGCAAGATATTTTCAATGGCCATATAATTTCCAAAGAGACAGAGGAGACATCTATTTTAAATATAAAGTTATATGTCAGTAGGTAAGTATATATTTGTTCATACAACAAATTTGGTGCATGATTATAGTCTGTACTTCTAGAAAAGAAAGTCAGACCAGAGAATGCATCTATCTATAAGTATCTTCAAAAGTTTTTATATTTCAAAAATTACCTCTTGGGAAATGTCAGGCCGATTGCAGAGTGTGTGTCCCTCTCCTCCTGTGAGTGAAGAATGCCTAAATGGTTGTGGGAGGGATGGCTTTTTATATCTGAGTTTATGAGGATGGATTGACTGATCTAAAACAGGTGTATGTGGTGGGAGGGCCCCCTGAGGGGGCGGTGCGGAGGGGGGTCCCACGGGATGTCATCCAATCGGGGCCAGCCGTCATGACACGTCAGGATGAAATCCGACCGTCACCACGGCAACCCCGCCGTCAACAAACCCGGGATCGCGATCCGCATCGCTCCCCCACCGACGCACGAGAGGGGGAAACAAGGCGGTCAGTTTTGACCATCCTGACCCGCAAAGCCATCCATCTCTAAGGCATGGATTGCCAGAGATCGGATGGCTTACGTGCGCCGGGCAGTGACTATGCGGACCGCCCACTTTAGAATCGTCCCATCTCAGCTTCCTCCAAGGGCGGATGTGATGTCACAAAATGTGTGGCTTACCCGATCTTCCCGCATACAAGTCCCAGAATGCCTCTGGGGAAGCCTACGATCTGTATGACAAGTCATAGATTAAAGAAAGCAAAAGGAGAGAAAGGAAGATGTAAATAACAGCATACATTGGACATAATGTATTACATAAACCATACAATGTATCTAACTATCGTTTTAAATTTGTTGGTATTTACATTACTGTTGATCATGTATGACAAAAGGGATGTATTTCCACATCATACAGTTATATTGACAAGATTTCTTTGTTATTATTAAACATTTGCATACATTGATGGAGATAATATACATTCATAGATATTGATGGTAATAATATATCATTGAATACAAGAAATTATTCTATAATACAGTATTGCACTTCTGATTTTATTTTGCCTATCGTATCTTGGGTCATGATGTCACGAATGATATCTTTATTGTCACTTTCTTAAAACAGATATGTCTGCTAAATTTGAAAATAAAAGTATAGGATATATAGTCATATTGTTCCCCAGTCACTACATAAATTCCCAGGGAACTTTTTGAGTAGATATCGCCAGTGGCATCAAATGTTTAGAGCGTGACATCATCACCTAAATCTTTAGGCATAATATAGGCAGTGATACAAGAAAAAAAAAAAAAAAAAAAAAAAAAAAAAAAAGGGGGGGGGGGGGGGGGGGAAGGGATTTTTTATTTCTCTTTTCTTTCCCTTCTTTTTCCTTCTCCTTATCATTTTTTTTTTTTTTTGAGAGAAGGGAAGGAAAGAGAGGGATGTAGACCATGGGACCTAATATAGGATTTTATGTTTTAAGTCATTTTCCACTCAGATTTTCCCGATACGAATCCCTCCAAAAAGGGCTTGTATGAGATCATCTCATTCAAGCCTGGAGGTGTAGTAGCTTGAAGTCTGAAGATCCATTTTTGTTCTTTTTGAAGGAGAATTTTATTCCAGTCTCCACCTCGAATACCTATATGGACCCTATCTAGGATGATGAAGGAGATTTTGGGAAATCTCCCATCATGCATCTGGGTGACATGTCTGCCCAAGGGCAGATCTGGATTTTTAGTTTTCATTGAATGAATATGTTTGTATGCTCTCTGCCAAAATTCTAACTTAGTTTTTCCTATGTAGAAAGAGGGGCATTCACATTTAAGCATATACACTACCCCTTGGGTCTTACAGTTTGCAAAGTGGTGTGGACGGTACAACTCTCCATTTGGCAATTTAATGCCCTTCCTTACATTCATGAATTGACAATATTGGCAACCCCCACATTTAAAGGTACCATGATATTTACATGGATCCTTTGAGGGTCCAATTTTAAATTCGCTAGCAACAAGCTTGTCTTTTAACGATGTTGCGCGTTTAAAGGTAAAATGTGGTTTTTCAGAGCCAAATTGTTTGATGTTTGGATCCATTTTGAGGAGGTGCCAATATTTTTCTATGATACGTTGGATATCTCTTTGCTGATTAGAGAAGCGCGTAATGATGCGAGGAGTGTAATCTATCTCTTTCTTTGTCCGTGTTTTGAAAAGGAGTTCCTGCCTGTTTTTTTCGTTGGCTTTATGAAAAGCTTTTTTTAAACAGGATTTAGAATATCCTCGATCTGATAGGCTTTTTCTCAGATTATCAGCTTCTTTTTTGTAGTCCTGTTCACGTGAGCAATTTCTCCTGATTCTTAAATATTGACTAAAAGGTATGGAATTTATAATTGGTTTTGGATGGAAACTGCTGGCATGTAATATGCAGTTCCCTGCCGTTGGCTTTCTATATAGATTACTTCTTATAAAGCCTTCTGAATCCTTAATTAGTTGAATGTCTAAGAAGGTAATCATCTCCGGATCCCAATTTGCAGTAAATTTTAGATTGAATGTATTGTTGTTCAGTTTTTTTAGGAACTGATCGAGTTCAGTCAGATTGCCGTCCCAGATCATTAGGACATCATCGATATATCTTAGCCATATTATGGCATGTTCCATACCATCACTTCCAAAATCCCCCATGTGTAGGGAGCGTTCCCACTCCCCCAGGTACAGGTTTGCGTACGATGGGGCACAGCCTGTCCCCATCGCAACGCCCTGCACCTGGAGGTAGTGGGAACCATTGAAGGTGAAAAAATTATGATGTAAAATGAAGTTGAGAGAATCCAGAAGAAAATTGTTTAGAGGCCAATCATATCGACAGTTTTGTGACAATATATGTTGGATACAGGCCAAGCCTTTGTCGTGGGGGATGGAACTGTATAGGGCCTCGACATCGATAGCCACCAGGTATGTTTGTAGGGGGACTTGTATTCCCTCTACATTTTGAAGCAAATGAATGGTATCTTTTATATAACTTGGTAGACCTATAACGTATGGGCGTAAAAAATTGTCTATAAATTGGCTGAGATTTTCGGTTAGTGAGCCATTCCCTGATATTATTGGGCGTCCTGTTGGTTGCGATAGGCTTTTATGCAATTTCGGGAGAGCATAAAACGTGGGGGTGCGTGGTATTTTAGTGCGCACAAATTCCCAATCGTTTTTGTTCAGGACATTCTTGGTTCGGGCAGTATCCACTAGGTGGTAGAATTCTGTGTAGAAATTTTTAATTTTTGATGCTGTAATTGGTTTATACCATTCTGTATTATTTAGAATTCTCATGCACATACTGACATAGATCTCCTTGTCCAATACGACAATATTACCGCCTTTGTCTGATTGTTTTATGACAAGGTCGGTATTATCTGATAAGTCCCGTAGTGCTTTTTGTTCTTCTCGTGATAGATTGCCCGTAGATTTTTTTGGTTTAATCTTTTTTATTTCATTAGTGGTGAAATTGACAAAAGCTTGCACATTAGGATTGGTATTTAGTGCCGGAAAGAAATCTGATTTCTTTTTATTTTTATTTTTACCGGTGGCTATCGATGTCGAGGGATCTCTATTTTGTATGTCCTCACCCACTAGAAGGACTTCTAAATTCACTTGATCAATAAGATCAGGGGGATCGTTTTCATCGAGGAGGCTTACTAGAGTGTTTACTGCCTCTTCTTCTTTTTTATCTAGCTGGGTGTTTGGCTCTGAACTTTTTTTACTATACATTTGTTTCAAAATTAATTTTCTGGCAAAGAGTTGAAGGTCCTTAATGACCTCGAAATTATCTATATCTTCATTTGGACAGAAACTTAATCCTCGCATCAAAACGCGCCTCTCCATATCATTCAAAGGGTAACTCGACAGGTTTACAATATTTAAATTAGAGCTCATATCTTTTTTATCAACAACTTGTGTTAGCTGGGTGGCAGAGGGTCCACAAGAGAACGGGAAAAACCCGGAAAAGAAGTAGACATAGATTCGGAAGTGTTGCCTTCATGAATAGAAAGCGTGTTGGAATTGTGAGAAATAGGGGTGTCACTTCGAGAGGGAGGTGGAAGAGATAGTGAGGAGGAGGCCAAACCACCCGTAGTATTACCTGTCACCAGTGAAGTTTTTGAAGATGGAGGTGCATGTGTTACTTTTTCAGTGATTCGTTTTTTATATTGGTTTTCGTGTGAGCCCTCTTCCTGAGAGCTGCGTTTCTTTTTGCTTCCATGCTTTATACGTGTGGGAAGATCAGACCTGTTATAAAGAGAAGAAGTTGAAGATGCATCAGATAGAGAAGAGTAGTCTTCCTGTTTTTGGGGACCTCTATTTCTTTGAAATTGTTTTTTGATTGGATTTCTTATTGTGTTCCATGTATATGCTCTTTCATCATTAAAGGCCTTTATATCTCTATGTAATTTTTTGTCTTTTTTGATAATGATATCTTTATTGTACTTGTCTAGATGTTCATCAAGTTCTTTTTCAAGTCTTGAAAATGCAGGGTGGGTCTTTAGTTTTGAGAGTTGTTCATATACGGTCTCTAATTCCTTCTCAATCTCTTTCATTTTCTTTTTGTATTGGACTGTCAGAAGTGCCATCATATCCTGAGAGCATCTCAACAGGATTGTTTCCCATTCTTTTTTGAAGGAAGAGTCTGGGTTTTCCAGGGTGGGGAAAATCTGTACTCTTAGTCCAAATGGTGCTACATTATTGAGATTATATTGCTCAAATGAATGTGTATGCCAATAATATGATGACTTTCTCTCCAATAGCTTTCTAAGATTGAAAAATATTGTGTTAATTTCTGAATCTTTTTTCTCTTTGTTTGAGAAATCAAGGTAAGCCTGGGAGACAAAGGTCTCCCAGCCCTTACCTCTGTATCTCATCATTATTCCAAATATATACTATTTTATATGTTGTAAATTAATTACTTATTTATGCCAACAACCACAATGGAAAAGGAAAGGGGGGTTTGGGTGTCTTCCACCCGGTTATATAGATAAAAACCCCTATTTCTCACAATTCCAACACGCTTTCTATTCATGAAGGCAACACTTCCGAATCTATGTCTACTTCTTTTCCGGGTTTTTCCCGTTCTCTTGTGGACCCTCTGCCACCCAGCTAACACAAGTTGTTGATAAAAAAGATATGAGCTCTAATTTAAATATTGTAAACCTGTCGAGTTACCCTTTGAATGATATGGAGAGGCGCGTTTTGATGCGAGGATTAAGTTTCTGTCCAAATGAAGATATAGATAATTTCGAGGTCATTAAGGACCTTCAACTCTTTGCCAGAAAATTAATTTTGAAACAAATGTATAGAAAAAAAAGTTCAGAGCCAAACACCCAGCTAGATAAAAAAGAAGAAGAGGCAGTAAACACTCTAGTAAGCCTCCTCGATGAAAACGATCCCCCTGATCTTATTGATCAAGTGAATTTAGAAGTCCTTCTAGTGGGTGAGGACATACAAAATAGAGATCCCTCGACATCGATAGCCACCGATAAAAATAAAAATAAAAAGAAATCAGATTTCTTTCCGGCACTAAATACCAATCCTAATGTGCAAGCTTTTGTCAATTTCACCACTAATGAAATAAAAAAGATTAAACCAAAAAAATCTACGGGCAATCTATCACGAGAAGAACAAAAAGCACTACGGGACTTATCAGATAATACCGACCTTGTCATAAAACAATCAGACAAAGGCGGTAATATTGTCGTATTGGACAAGGAGATCTATGTCAGTATGTGCATGAGAATTCTAAATAATACAGAATGGTATAAACCAATTACAGCATCAAAAATTAAAAATTTCTACACAGAATTCTACCACCTAGTGGATACTGCCCGAACCAAGAATGTCCTGAACAAAAACGATTGGGAATTTGTGCGCACTAAAATACCACGCACCCCCACGTTTTATGCTCTCCCGAAATTGCATAAAAGCCTATCGCAACCAACAGGACGCCCAATAATATCAGGGAATGGCTCACTAACCGAAAATCTCAGCCAATTTATAGACAATTTTTTACGCCCATACGTTATAGGTCTACCAAGTTATATAAAAGATACCATTCATTTGCTTCAAAATGTAGAGGGAATACAAGTCCCCCTACAAACATACCTGGTGGCTATCGATGTCGAGGCCCTATACAGTTCCATCCCCCACGACAAAGGCTTGGCCTGTATCCAACATATATTGTCACAAAACTGTCGATATGATTGGCCTCTAAACAATTTTCTTCTGGATTCTCTCAACTTCATTTTACATCATAATTTTTTCACCTTCAATGGTTCCCACTACCTCCAGGTGCAGGGCGTTGCGATGGGGACAGGCTGTGCCCCATCGTACGCAAACCTGTACCTGGGGGAGTGGGAACGCTCCCTACACATGGGGGATTTTGGAAGTGATGGTATGGAACATGCCATAATATGGCTAAGATATATCGATGATGTCCTAATGATCTGGGACGGCAATCTGACTGAACTCGATCAGTTCCTAAAAAAACTGAACAACAATACATTCAATCTAAAATTTACTGCAAATTGGGATCCGGAGATGATTACCTTCTTAGACATTCAACTAATTAAGGATTCAGAAGGCTTTATAAGAAGTAATCTATATAGAAAGCCAACGGCAGGGAACTGCATATTACATGCCAGCAGTTTCCATCCAAAACCACTTATAAATTCCATACCTTTTAGTCAATATTTAAGAATCAGGAGAAATTGCTCACGTGAACAGGACTACAAAAAAGAAGCTGATAATCTGAGAAAAAGCCTATCAGATCGAGGATATTCTAAATCCTGTTTAAAAAAAGCTTTTCATAAAGCCAACGAAAAAAACAGGCAGGAACTCCTTTTCAAAACACGGACAAAGAAAGAGATAGATGACACTCCTCGCATCATTACGCGCTTCTCTAATCAGCAAAGAGATATCCAACGTATCATAGAAAAATATTGGCACCTCCTCAAAATGGATCCAAACATCAAACAATTTGTCTCTGAAAAACCACATTTTACCTTTAAACGCGCAACATCGTTAAAAGACAAGCTTGTTGCTAGCGAATTTAAAATTGGACCCTCAAAGGATCCATGTAAATATCATGGTACCTTTAAATGTGGGGGTTGCCAATATTGTCAATTCATGAATGTAAGGAAGGGCATTAAATTGCCAAATGGAGAGTTGTACCGTCCACACCACTTTGCAAACTGTAAGACCCAAGGGGTAGTGTATATGCTTAAATGTGAATGCCCCTCTTTCTACATAGGAAAAACTAAGTTAGAATTTTGGCAGAGAGCATACAAACATATTCATTCAATGAAAACTAAAAATCCAGATCTGCCCTTGGGCAGACATGTCACCCAGATGCATGATGGGAGATTTCCCAAAATCTCCTTCATCATCCTAGATAGGGTCCATATAGGTATTCGAGGTGGAGACTGGAATAAAATTCTCCTTCAAAAAGAACAAAAATGGATCTTCAGACTTCAAGCTACTACACCTCCAGGCTTGAATGAGATGATCTCATACAAGCCCTTTTTGGAGGGATTCGTATCGGGAAAATCTGAGTGGAAAATGACTTAAAACATAAAATCCTATATTAGGTCCCATGGTCTACATCCCTCTCTTTCCTTCCCTTCTCTCAAAAAATGATAAGGAGAAGGAAAAAGAAGGGAAAGAAAAGAGAAATAAAAAATCCCTTCCCCCCCCCCCCCCTTTTTTTTTTTTTTTTTTTTTTTTTTTTTTTCTTGTATCACTGCCTATATTATGCCTAAAGATTTAGGTGATGATGTCACGCTCTAAACATTTGATGCCACTGGCGATATCTACTCAAAAAGTTCCCTGGGAATTTATGTAGTGACTGGGGAACAATATGACTATATATCCTATACTTTTATTTTCAAATTTAGCAGACATATCTGTTTTAAGAAAGTGACAATAAAGATATCATTCGTGACATCATGACCCAAGATACGATAGGCAAAATAAAATCAGAAGTGCAATACTGTATTATAGAATAATTTCTTGTATTCAATGATATATTATTACCATCAATATCTATGAATGTATATTATCTCCATCAATGTATGCAAATGTTTAATAATAACAAAGAAATCTTGTCAATATAACTGTATGATGTGGAAATACATCCCTTTTGTCATACATGATCAACAGTAATGTAAATACCAACAAATTTAAAACGATAGTTAGATACATTGTATGGTTTATGTAATACATTATGTCCAATGTATGCTGTTATTTACATCTTCCTTTCTCTCCTTTTGCTTTCTTTAATCTATGACTTGTCATACAGATCGTAGGCTTCCCCAGAGGCATTCTGGGACTTGTATGCGGGAAGATCGGGTAAGCCACACATTTTGTGACATCACATCCGCCCTTGGAGGAAGCTGAGATGGGACGATTCTAAAGTGGGCGGTCCGCATAGTCACTGCCCGGCGCACGTAAGCCATCCGATCTCTGGCAATCCATGCCTTAGAGATGGATGGCTTTGCGGGTCAGGATGGTCAAAACTGACCGCCTTGTTTCCCCCTCTCGTGCGTCGGTGGGGGAGCGATGCGGATCGCGATCCCGGGTTTGTTGACGGCGGGGTTGCCGTGGTGACGGTCGGATTTCATCCTGACGTGTCATGACGGCTGGCCCCGATTGGATGACATCCCGTGGGACCCCCCTCCGCACCGCCCCCTCAGGGGGCCCTCCCACCACATACACCTGTTTTAGATCAGTCAATCCATCCTCATAAACTCAGATATAAAAAGCCATCCCTCCCACAACCATTTAGGCATTCTTCACTCACAGGAGGAGAGGGACACACACTCTGCAATCGGCCTGACATTTCCCAAGAGGTAATTTTTGAAATATAAAAACTTTTGAAGATACTTATAGATAGATGCATTCTCTGGTCTGACTTTCTTTTCTAGAAGTACAGACTATAATCATGCACCAAATTTGTTGTATGAACAAATATATACTTACCTACTGACATATAACTTTATATTTAAAATAGATGTCTCCTCTGTCTCTTTGGAAATTATATGGCCATTGAAAATATCTTGCAAGTGTGATTATTTGATCTGTCCTACCCTCCAAAGCCTCCTTTCTTGACAACACACCTGTATAAGGTAGGCATCCCTTTGAGAGCATGAATGTATTTTGCAAAGGGAACAACTTATATCTTGCAAGATGATATATATCTGGTTTTATTTTTTATTTATTTAATTTTTATTTTTTAATCCACATTCCTATTACAATGCTTAAATGAATACTCAATACCTAGGAATATGTAAATTTAAAATCCTACAAACCTGATTTAAACTTCAAATAAGTTAAGAGATACATCTCTTCATACTGTTATTCTCTAACTAAGAAAGTATGTTACCAATAAATAAGAATACAACATTTATATTTTCTAACTTAATTTTTCTAGAATGGCGGACTGAATAAGCTGGTGTTCTTCTTTTGGGTATGGACCCCTTGTAGTGACTCAGTGCTTCCGTCCCACGTTTCTGTCCCTATCTCGGCTTCCTATCCAGTACTGACTCACCCATCTCTCTCTTTCCCTATCTTGGATTGAGTAGGAATGGTTTGAATCCTCAGTACAAACCCCCATATACATCTCCCGGCATGTGATTCTGGGGAAGGCTAAAACGATCAAGTTTTTAAATACGACTCTTTACAGATCGAATGACCAAAAAAAAGACATGGTATGTATATGATGAGATATGGTGAATAATATACAACTAAAAACAAATGATACATAACTTTAAGTTGTACCATGACATAAAATTAACATTTTTGTTTCTGTCTTTGTAGAACAATGTAAAATAGTTATAAAACAATCAATTGGAACCAAGGTCTAAAAATACCCCTGAAGAAGAGTATAATTGAAACGCGTAGGGTCTTCAAAACCACATTACAGGTTCCTCCATGTCTAAATAATCATTGGATCTACCAATATAAAGAGTCGCTCAATTTTTAACGTTGTCTTTCTAAATTGTGCAATTGTGTAATATTTTTGGCCCTTTTGCCAATTAATGTATATATATATTTTTTATTGTGTTTACAACAAATAAACCTTTTTCTTTGGTTATACCAACCTGTGTCGTTACCCGTCATAGTCCCAATCTGGGGGATATTATCCATATTTATGCTTTATACTAGCTAAAGGGATGAGGGTTTAAAACGACCCAGCACTTTTTCAAACCTATCCAACTCCCACAACCCCTCTTGTTTACTATTCAGAAGGTGGAAAAATACTTACCCCTGTTACACGCCATATAGGCCTGCGACATAAGTTTGATAATACTTGCATGTCCTTTAGGGTTCTAGAAATCATTCACCCAGACCCCAGAGGGGGCGACTGGGATCACCGTATCCTCCAACGGGAAACAATCTGGATTGAGAGGCTCAACGCTCTCTCCCCTCCAGGTTTAAATGAGGCACACACATACAAATCATTTCTGTAAATGATGCTCTGTCGATTGGATTTAATCGTCTCTTAGTGTTTTTTGTTTCTTTTTTCCTCCCCCCTCCCCCTCCTCCCTACCACATTTCTCCCTGGCCCTTGTCCCCTTTGATCCATTTTAACTTAAATATGTAAGAACTAGACCCCTACCAGGGTAGTCAATTAAGTTCTTTGTTTGGGACAAATATGCCCCAAATATACATTTATATACTCATCATGACCTATTGGATGTGTCTTGCATACGTATGATTATATAATTCTCTTATTGTATATTTGCTATATTGTAACGTTTATTAAAGTTAAGTTCATGTTTTTACCTTATGTATTTTTATTTTGTGATTGTTTGTGGTCACTAGGGGGAGCTCTTTGGTCCAATTTATTCCCTGTTATGTCCTCTCCTATTCTTGTAGGCCTGGATTTTTTCAACTATCTACTTCCACCTGGAAGTGGGAGGATCGTATTGGGTGCTCCCCCATTGGCGGGCATGTGACGCCCATCTGGGACTGCCTCTCCCATCGGGTCTATGAGTTGGATGTATTTTCTCTGTCTCCCTTTGTTATGGACACGCCACGGCCGCTTCCGGCCCTCCGTCCACCCATTGGTTGACGAATATGGTCACCAACTGTGCGCCTGCGCTATTCTCCCGGCGCATATTTGTTGCGTTGGGTTCCGCGCATGCGCATTCGGTGCGTCGGCCCCGAACACAGCCATTAACGCGGCTCTCATCAGAAGCCGGCTCAGGTGTGTTTGGGGTGGAGCCACTGCTGTATTTATGCCTAGGCCGACAAGGCCTAGGCCTAGGGCGGCACTTTGTGGGGGGCGGCAAAAAAGCCGCCCCCCGCATGTAAAAATCCCCCCGATGTGCCGATAAAACCTAACAAAAAAAAAAAAAAATGGCCGCGGCCGGCCAGACATGCGCACTACGCGTGCGCCGCCGCCGTTGGGGAATACCCGTACACGCTCGGCAATTCCCGGGCAGGCGGCGCGCGCGGTGACGTAATGGCGCCGGGTGGCACCATTTTTAAATGGAAGGAGCCTCAAGGTAAGCGAAACTCCTCGGCAGCAGATGCAGGTGCTGCTGGCATAGTACAGGAGATTCTCCTGTACCATGCCCGCAGCACTGCATCTCCTGTACCATGCTGCCCACATGTACTTGTAAAGACGAAAACCAGTGTGAGATTAATTTGCCAAATGACTGGGTTCTGGCCTGCATATAAGGAATGCACTCCTGTAAAACTAGTGCAAGGTGGAAAATGTACTCCCGGTTCAAGGCACACCGTGGACTACAGCTGTACAGACCAGGCTGTTACTGACAGAGTGACACATGCTGCAGTCACTCAGACACTTGCCATTGCTACAGCTGTTATTCCCCTCTTTGCCTGTCAGTAAGGAGGGAAGGGGAGAGAGGGACAAATGACTGAACATTTCCAGGGCTATGTGCATCCACAGAGATGGCTAGAGGAAAACCCCACCCACCACCAGGGAGAGTAGAAGAAGCTGTAATGTAAAACTTTGAAGTCTGGGAAAAGAAAAAAAAAACTGCTTTGAGGAGCAAGGACTTGTGGAGGACATAGTGCCCAAAGAAACTGAGCTTCTGTTGCTCTTGATATACAGATATCAGCAGATCCAGAGCTCTGCAGAAGAGGAACTGTTCCTGGGCTTGTGGCAGGGAAGTTGTTGTAGAGTAGAGTACAGATCATGTAGCTGGCTGCGGATGAGACAATTTGCTGATATTTTCTGGTCCATAGTAAAGCCACTTTCAAATATGGTGTCACTGCCTAGCTGTGGGGAGGATGTCACTGCAGCTGGTATCGCTAAACCCCAGAGAGAGAGAGCAGAGACATGTTATCCTATGTGACCGTGAAAGGCCGCTGGCCATACCCTCTTCTCACTACTTAAAGAAATTATATTGGCTTATGACACCAATTAGTTGCCTACACCTGGATTTCTGTGACTCTAACGCCAGATTTGAGCCCCAACTCACTGACCAGTGGGATGGGGTTTTAAAGAGGCTATCAGACTACTATTTCTACATTTCCTCTTAGTCAGGACTAGGGTTGAGCGGACACCTAGATGTCCGTGTTCGACGGGTTCGGCCGAACTTTAAAAAAAAGTCCGGGTCCGTGTCCCGGACTTTTACCGAACTTTTCCCGGACACCGAACCCCATTGAAGTCAATGGGGACCCGAACTTTAAGGCACTAAAATGGCTCTAAAACACCAAAGGAAAGGGCTAGAGTGCTGCAAATGGCAGCAAAACGTAATTAAGAGCATGGCAAGTGCTCTGCAAACAAATGTGGATAGGGAAATAACTTAAAACAACAAAAAAAAACAGAAAAATAAAACAATGTTCTTCTTCATCTCTGAAGGACGAGGCCCATATGGAGTAGGAGGGAGGTTGAGGTGGTGGTGGATGTGGCGGTGACATAGGCGTGCGCACAGGGTGTGCTGGGTGTGCCTGGGCACACCCTAATCACCTAGGGCACATAGCATTGCCAGTGAGGAGATGGGAAAGATCTCCCTGGGACCTGCTCTGCTCTATTTCTCCTTGCCTACAGGTACATGGCCCCGATACATTACTCTCCCTGCTGGCAAACACATGCATGTGTATTTCAACTTTGGGGTGCACACCTTAATGCAATAGGCTGCGCACACCTATGGGCGGTGTAGGTGGAAGCGGCGGTGGAGGAGGACCAGGGCCGGATTAACAGCATCATGGGCTTGGTGCTGAGGATTTTGAAGGGCCTTAGGGCCGTGCCTTGCCATGCACCCAGAGGAGGAAGGGTGCAGCCATGCATGCCTAATTCAACATGGGATGCTGTCTCTGAAGCCCATAAACACATCCATGCATCGCCAACTGTCCCTCCTTGTCCGGCCTTCACGCTGTGTGGGGAGGTTCTGAGGGTGCTGCCTGGGGAAGCGAGCATAGAAGCCAGACTTCTGTGTTTACAAGTGACAGAAGAGCGGTAACAGTGAATATGGCCAACCCGGGGCCTATATAAAAGGTAGGGGCCTGGAGCTGCAGCTCCAATAGCCCCTACATTAATCTGGCCCTGAGGAGGAGGACGAGGTAGCCAACACTGCTTCTTTTCACAAATTTTAAATGAGGGTACACCCCAAAAGAGTGAGAAAGAGCAAAAATGGAACAATGGGTGGGTAAGGTCGGTATCCATTGCTATTCTGCACAAGGTACGGAAAAGTCCCGTGGGATCCATGCCTGGTTCATTTTAATGAACGTGAGCTTGTCCACATTGTCTCTGGACAGGCGGCTGCGCTTGTCTGTTATAACGCCCCCAGCCGTGCTAAATACCCGTTCAGATAATACACTGGCTGCAGGGCACGCCAGCACCTCCAAGGCGTAAAGGGCAAGCTCAGGCCATGTGCCCAATTTGGAGACCCAGAAGTTGAAGGGGGCAGACCCGTCATTCACTACATGTAGGCGTGTGCACACATACTGCTCCACCATGTTGGTAAAATGCTGCCTCCTGCTAAGACGTTCCATCTGAGCTGCTGGTGCTGCTGTTTGTTGTGGCGTGCTGACAAAGCTTTTCCACATTTCGGCCATGCTAACCCTGCCTTCTGAGGTGCTGGCGGTGCCCTGGTTGCGTTGGCGACCTCCTCCTCCTCCTCCTCTGCCTTGTGCTTCCACTGTGGCCCCGCTGTCAGATGGGAATGCCAGCAGCATGGCGTCTACCAGCGTGCGCTTGTACTCGCGCATCTTGCGATCGCGCTCCAGTGAGTGAATTAAGGACGGTACGTTGTCCTTGTAACGGGGATCCAGCAGCGTGGCCACCCAGTAATCAGCACAAGTTAGAATGTGGGCAACTCGGCGGTCGTTGTGGAGACACTGCAGCATGTAATCGCTCATGTGTGCCAGGCTGCCCAGAGGCAACGAAAGGCTGTCCTCTGTGGGAGGTGTATGGTCCGTGTCCTCTGTATCCCCCCAGCCACGCACCAGTGATGGCCATGAGCTGGCCTGGGTGCCACCCTGCTGTGAACATGGTTCCATCTCCTCCTCCAGCTCCTCCTCCTCCTCATCCTCCTCATCCTCCAGAACTGTGCCCCTGCTGGACAATTGCGTCCCTGGCGTTTGCGTGTGCAGGAACCCACCCTCGGAGCCCCTTGCGAATGACTGCCCTGAAAGCCTTGGAAATGTTACCTCTTCATCCTCCTCCTCCTCCTCATCCTGTGCCACATCCTCTTCCATCATCGCCCGAATTGTTTTTTCAAGGAGGCATAGAAGTGGGATAGTTAAGCTGAGAACGGCGTCATTGCCACTGGCCATGTTGGTGGAGTACTCAAAACAGCGCAACAAGGCACACAGGTCTCGCATGGAGGCCCAGTTATTGGTGGTGAAGTGGTGCTGTTCCGCAGAGCGACTCACGCGTGCGTGCTGCAGCTGAAACTCCACTATGGCCTGCTGCTGCTCGCACAGTCTTTCCAGCATGTGCAAGGTGGAGTTCCACCTTGTGGGCACGTCACATATGAGGCGGTGAGCGGGAAGGCCGAAGTTACGCTGCAGCGCTGCCAGGCGAGCAGCAGCAGGGTGAGAACGCCGAAAGTGCGCACAAACGGCCCGCACTTTCTGCAGCAGCTCTGACATATCGGGGTAGTTTTTAAGGAACCTCTGCACCACCAAATTCAGCACATGCGCCAGGCAAGGGATGTGCGTCAAACCGGCTAGGCCCAGAGCTGCTATGAGATTTCGCCCGTTATCGCACACCACCAGGCCGGGCTTGAGGCTCGCTGGCAGCAACCACTCATTTGTCTGCTGTTCCATGCTCCTCCACAACTCCTGCGCGGTGTGTGGTTTGTCCCCCAAACAGGCAAGTTGTAAAACTGCCTGCTGTCGTTTACCCCTGGCCGTGCTGAAGTTGGTGGTGAAGGTGTTACGCTGTCCGGATGAGGAGGCGGTAGAGGATGAGGAAGCGGAGTAGGAGGAGTTAGGAACAGGAGGCAAACTGAAGCGCCCTGCAATCCTCGGTGGTGGAAGGACATGCGCCAAATTGCTATCCGCCTCAGGCCCATCCGCCACTGCATTTACCCAGTGTGCCGTTAGGGAGATATAACGCCCCTGACCGTGCTTACTGGTCCACGTATCCGTAGTTAGGTGGACCTTGGCACAGATGGCGTTGCGCAGTGCACACCTGATTTTTTCCCCCACTTGGTTGTGCAGGGAAGGGATGGCTTGCCTGGAAAAGTAGTGGCGGCTGGGCACGACGTACTGTGGGACAGCCACCGACATAAGGTTTTTAAAACTGTGCGTCTCCACCAGACGGAATGACAGCATTTCAAAGGCCAATAATTTTGAAATGCTGGCATTCAGGGCCAGGGATCGCGGGTGGGTAGGGGGGTACTTCCTCTTCCTCTCAAGTGTTTGGGAGATGGAAAGCTGAACGCTTCCACGGGACATTGTGGAGATGGTTGTTGGTGACCCAGGTGGTGGTGTTGCTGACAGATCGTCTGTTTGCGGGGTGGCAGGTGCCGGTATCACTACAGATGTGGCTGGAGCGGCCGAGACTGCAGCAGAAGAGGAAGCAGGATGAGCCAGAGACGTTTCTTGGTTTTGAAGGTGTGTACTCCACTGCAGCTCGTGCTTTGCACTTAGATGCCTGATCATGCAGGTTGTGCTCAGGTTGAGAAGGTTCATGCCTCGCTTCAAGCTCTGATTGCACAGGGTGCAAACCACTCGTGTCCTGTCATCAGCACATTTTCTAAAGAACTTCCACGCTAGAGAACTCCTTTGAGCTGACTTTGGTGCGCTCGTTCCCTTGCTGCGTTGGGCAGTAGCGGGCGTAGTGTCTAGGGCACGGCCGCTCCGCTTCTGCACCCTGCTCCCTCTTCTGCTGTGCTGGTGGCTCTGTGCGACCACCGCCTCTTCCTCCAAACTACTCAGTTCACCTGCATGACGTACATTCCATGTGGGGTCGAGGACCTCATCGTCCTCCACATCATCTTCCACCCAGTCTTCACCCCTGCCCTCCTTGTCGGTCTCCACAATGCTGAACGCCGCAGCAGTTGGCACCTGCGTTTCGTCATCATCGGAGACGTGCTGCGATGATCCTTGCATGTACTCATCTTGAGAAATAAGTGGTTGGGCATCGCTGCACTCAATCTCTTCCACTTCTGGGGCAGGGCTAGGTGGATGGCCCTGGGAAACCCTGCTGACAGAGTCCTCAAAAAGAATAAGAGACTGCTGTATGGCTTGGGGCTCAGACTGCTGGCCTGATTTGCAAGGGGGTGAGGTGAAAGACGGTTGGACATTGGCTGCAGGTGCCAACTCTGACCTTTCTGCAGTAGACTGGGTGGGAGACAATGTGAAGGAACTGGAGGCACTGTCAGCAGCAAACCAATCTACTATCGCCTCAACTTGTTCTGGCCTCATCACTTCTAGGGGCGTTTGATGCCCTACCAAATACTGATGCAGGTTCTGTCGCCTACTCACACTTGAGGAAGGTGTTTCACTTGTGCGTGTAGCTGGCACAGATCGACCATGTCCTCTCCTTGCAACAGGAGCTCTACCAGCAGCACCACGACCCAGGCCACGGCCCTTATTTGACGGTCTCCTCATATTTCTGTAATTTAAGATCTTGCCCTAGAAAGGTTTTTATTGAATAGCGGAATAGAAAATATGATCCAAAAAAAGTGTATGTATATCACACGTACACAACCACACTAGGCCCCAATTACTATTGTTTGTACCCCTAAAAGGCTAGGAGTAGGGGGAGTATGGAACAGGCAGCACCCTCAAACCTTCAGAAGTATGAGATGAACCCCAACAACTTGGAAAGGTGGATCTCTCTCACACGTACCGACACAGACTATCCCGCAATTCAATTGATCCTCAAAGGTTTTTATTGAATAGCGGAATAGGAAATATGATCAAAAAAAGTGTATGTATCTCGCACGTACACAACCACACTAGGCCCCAATTACTATTGTTTGTACCCCTAAAAGGCTAGATGAGGAGTAGGGGGGGTATGGAACAGGCAGCACCCTCAAACCTTCAGAAGTATGAGATGAACCCCAACAACTTGGAAAGGTGGATCTCTCTCACACGTACCGACACAGACTATCCCGCAATTCAATTGATCCTCAAAGGTTTTTATTGAATAGCGGAATAGGAAATATGATCAAAAAAAGTGTATGTATCTCGCACGTACACAACCACACTAGGCCCCAATTACTATTGTTTGTACCCCTAAAAGGCTAGATGAGGAGTAGGGGGGGTATGGAACAGGCAGCACCCTCAAACCTTCAGAAGTATGAGATGAACCCCAACAACTTGGAAAGGTGGATCTCTCTCACACGTACCGACACAGACTATCCCGCAATTCAATTGATCCTCAAAGGTTTTTATTGAATAGCGGAATAGGAAATATGATCAAAAAAAGTGTATGTATCTCGCACGTACACAACCACACTAGGCCCCAATTACTATTGTTTGTACCCCTAAAAGGCTAGATGAGGAGTAGGGGGGGTATGGAACAGGCAGCACCCTCAAACCTTCAGAAGTATGAGATGAACCCCAACAACTTGGAAAGGTGGATCTCTCTCACACGTACCGACACAGACTATCCCGCAATTCAATTGATCCTCAAAGGTTTTTATTGAATAGCGGAATAGGAAATATGATCAAAAAAAGTGTATGTATCTCGCACGTACACAACCACACTAGGCCCCAATTACTATTGTTTGTACCCCTAAAAGGCTAGATGAGGAGTAGGGGGGGTATGGAACAGGCAGCACCCTCAAACCTTCAGAAGTATGAGATGAACCCCAACAACTTGGAAAGGTGGATCTCTCTCACACGTACCGACACAGACTATCCCGCAATTCAATTGATCCTCAAAGGTTTTTATTGAATAGCGGAATAGGAAATATGATCAAAAAAAGTGTATGTATCTCGCACGTACACAACCACACTAGGCCCCAATTACTATTGTTTGTACCCCTAAAAGGCTAGATGAGGAGTAGGGGGGGTATGGAACAGGCAGCACCCTCAAACCTTCAGAAGTATGAGATGAACCCCAACAACTTGGAAAGGTGGATCTCTCTCACACGTACCAACACAGACTATCCCCCAATTTAACTGATCCCCAAAGGTTTTTGATTAAATAGCGGAATAGAAAATATGATCCCAAAAAAGTGTATGTATATCACACGTACACAACCACACTAGGCCCCAATTACTATTGTTTGTACCCCTAAAAGGCTAGGAGTAGGGGGGGTATGGAACAGGCAGCACCCTCAAACCTTCAGAAGTATGAGATGAACCCCAACAACTTGGAAAGGTGGATCTCTCTCACACGTACCAACACAGACTATCCCCCAATTTAACTGATCCCCAAAGGTTTTTGATTAAATAGCGGAATAGAAAATATGATCCCAAAAAAGTGTATGTATATCACACGTACACAACCACACTAGGCCCCAATTACTATTGTTTGTACCCCTAAAAGGCTAGGAGTAGGGGGGGTATGGAACAGGCAGCACCCTCAAACCTTCAGAAGTATGAGATGAACCCCAACAACTTGGAAAGGTGGATCTCTCTCACACGTACCAACACAGACTATCCCCCAATTTAACTGATCCCCAAAGGTTTTTGATTAAATAGCGGAATAGAAAATATGATCCCAAAAAAGTGTATGTATATCACACGTACACAACCACACTAGGCCCCAATTACTATTGTTTGTACCCCTAAAAGGCTAGGAGTAGGGGGAGTATGGAACAGGCAGCACCCTCAAACCTTCAGAAGTATGAGATGAACCTCAACAACTTGGAAAGGTGGATCTCTCTCACACGTACCAACACAGACTATCCCCCAATTTAACTGATCCCCAAAGGTTTTTGATTAAATAGCGGAATAGAAAATATGATCCCAAAAAAGTGTATGTATATCACACGTACACAACCACACTAGGCCCCAATTACTATTGTTTGTACCCCTAAAAGGCTAGGAGTAGGGGGAGTATGGAACAGGCAGCACCCTCAAACCTTCAGAAGTATGAGATGAACCCCAACAACTTGGAAAGGTGGATCTCTCTCACACGTACCAACACAGACTATCCCCCAATTTAACTGATCCCCAAAGGTTTTTGATTAAATAGCGGAATAGAAAATATGATCCCAAAAAAGTGTATGTATATCACACGTACACAACCACACTAGGCCCCAATTACTATTGTTTGTACCCCTAAAAGGCTAGGAGTAGGGGGGGTATGGAACAGGCAGCACCCTCAAACCTTCAGAAGTATGAGATGAACCCCAACAACTTGGAAAGGTGGATCTCTCTCACACGTACCAACACAGACTATCCCCCAATTTAACTGATCCCCAAAGGTTTTTGATTAAATAGCGGAATAGAAAATATGATCCCAAAAAAGTGTATGTATATCACACGTACACAACCACACTAGGCCCCAATTACTATTGTTTGTACCCCTAAAAGGCTAGGAGTAGGGGGGGTATGGAACAGGCAGCACCCTCAAACCTTCAGAAGTATGAGATGAACCCCAACAACTTGGAAAGGTGGATCTCTCTCACACGTACCAACACAGACTATCCCCCAATTTAACTGATCCCCAAAGGTTTTTGAATAAATAGCGGAATAGAAAATATGATCCCAAAAAAGTGTATGTATATCACACGTACACAACCACACTAGGCCCCAATTACTATTGTTTGTACCCCTAAAAGGCTAGGAGTAGGGGGAGTATGGAACAGGCAGCACCCTCAAACCTTCAGAAGTATGAGATGAACCTCAACAACTTGGAAAGGTGGATCTCTCTCACACGTACCAACACAGACTATCCCCCAATTTAACTGATCCCCAAAGGTTTTTGATTAAATAGCGGAATAGAAAATATGATCCCAAAAAAGTGTATGTATATCACACGTACACAACCACACTAGGCCCCAATTACTATTGTTTGTACCCCTAAAAGGCTAGGAGTAGGGGGAGTATGGAACAGGCAGCACCCTCAAACCTTCAGAAGTATGAGATGAACCCCAACAACTTGGAAAGGTGGATCTCTCTCACACGTACCAACACAGACTATCCCCCAATTTAACTGATCCCCAAAGGTTTTTGATTAAATAGCGGAATAGAAAATATGATCCCAAAAAAGTGTATGTATATCACACGTACACAACCACACTAGGCCCCAATTACTATTGTTTGTACCCCTAAAAGGCTAGGAGTAGGGGGGGTATGGAACAGGCAGCACCCTCAAACCTTCAGAAGTATGAGATGAACCCCAACAACTTGGAAAGGTGGATCTCTCTCACACGTACCAACACAGACTATCCCCCAATTTAACTGATCCCCAAAGGTTTTTGATTAAATAGCGGAATAGAAAATATGATCCCAAAAAAGTGTATGTATATCACACGTACACAACCACACTAGGCCCCAATTACTATTGTTTGTACCCCTAAAAGGCTAGGAGTAGGGGGAGTATGGAACAGGCAGCACCCTCAAACCTTCAGAAGTATGAGATGAACCCCAACAACTTGGAAAGGTGGATCTCTCTCACACGTACCAACACAGACTATCCCCCAATTTAACTGATCCCCAAAGGTTTTTGATTAAATAGCGGAATAGAAAATATGATCCCAAAAAAGTGTATGTATATCACACGTACACAACCACACTAGGCCCCAATTACTATTGTTTGTACCCCTAAAAGGCTAGGAGTAGGGGGAGTATGGAACAGGCAGCACCCTCAAACCTTCAGAAGTATGAGATGAACCCCAACAACTTGGAAAGGTGGATCTCTCTCACACGTACCAACACAGACTATCCCCCAATTTAACTGATCCCCAAAGGTTTTTGATTAAATAGCGGAATAGAAAATATGATCCCAAAAAAGTGTATGTATATCACACGTACACAACCACACTAGGCCCCAATTACTATTGTTTGTACCCCTAAAAGGCTAGGAGTAGGGGGGGTATGGAACAGGCAGCACCCTCAAACCTTCAGAAGTATGAGATGAACCCCAACAACTTGGAAAGGTGGATCTCTCTCACACGTACCAACACAGACTATCCCCCAATTTAACTGATCCCCAAAGGTTTTTGATTAAATAGCGGAATAGAAAATATGATCCCAAAAAAGTGTATGTATATCACACGTACACAACCACACTAGGCCCCAATTACTATTGTTTGTACCCCTAAAAGGCTAGGAGTAGGGGGGGTATGGAACAGGCAGCACCCTCAAACCTTCAGAAGTATGAGATGAACCCCAACAACTTGGAAAGGTGGATCTCTCTCACACGTACCAACACAGACTATCCCCCAATTTAACTGATCCCCAAAGGTTTTTGATTAAATAGCGGAATAGAAAATATGATCCCAAAAAAGTGTATGTATATCACACGTACACAACCACACTAGGCCCCAATTACTATTGTTTGTACCCCTAAAAGGCTAGGAGTAGGGGGAGTATGGAACAGGCAGCACCCTCAAACCTTCAGAAGTATGAGATGAACCCCAACAACTTGGAAAGGTGGATCTCTCTCACACGTACCAACACAGACTATCCCCCAATTTAACTGATCCCCAAAGGTTTTTGATTAAATAGCGGAATAGAAAATATGATCCCAAAAAAGTGTATGTATATCACACGTACACAACCACACTAGGCCCCAATTACTATTGTTTGTACCCCTAAAAGGCTAGGAGTAGGGGGAGTATGGAACAGGCAGCACCCTCAAACCTTCAGAAGTATGAGATGAACCCCAACAACTTGGAAAGGTGGATCTCTCTCACACGTACCAACACAGACTATCCCCCAATTTAACTGATCCCCAAAGGTTTTTGATTAAATAGCGGAATAGAAAATATGATCCCAAAAAAGTGTATGTATATCACACGTACACAACCACACTAGGCCCCAATTACTATTGTTTGTACCCCTAAAAGGCTAGATGAGGAGTAGGGGGAGTATGGAACAGGCAGCACCCTCAAACCTTCAGTATGAGATTGTGTTCACTGTACCCCACAAAGATTGAGTTCACTGCACCCCACAATGATTGTGTTCACTGCACCCCACAAAGATTGTGTTCACTGCACCTCACAAAGATTGTGTTCACTGTACCCCCCAAAGATTGTGTTCACTGCACCCCACAAAGATTCTGTTCACTGTACCCCACAAAGATTGTGTTCACTGCACCCCAAAAAGATTGTGTTCACTGCACCCCAAAAAGGATGTTGTTCACTGCACCCCAAAAAGGATGTTGTTCACTCCACCCCAAAAAGATTGTGTTCACTGCACCCCACAAAGATTGTGTTCACTGCACCCCAAAAAGATTGTGTTCACTGCACCCCAAAAATGATTTTGTTCACTGCACCCCAAAAAGGATTTTGTTCACTGCACCCCAAAAAGGATGTTGTTCACTCCACCCCAAAAAGATTGTGTTCACTGCACCCCAAAAAGATTGTGTTCACTGCACCCCACAAAGGATTTTGTTCACTGCACCCCAAAAAGATTGTGTTCACTGCACCCCAAAAAGGATGTTGTTCACTGCACCCCAAAAAGGATTTTGTTCACTGCACCCCAAAAAGATTGTGTTCACTGCACCCCACAAAGGATTTTGTTCACTGCACCCCACAAAGATTGTGTTCACTGCACACCAAAAAGGATTGTGTTCACTGCACCCCAAAAAGATTTTGTTCACTGCACCCCAAAAAGATTGTGTTCACTGCAGCCCAAAAAGATTGTGTTCACTGCAGCCCAAAAAGATTGTGTTCACTGCAGCCCAAAAAGATTGTGTTCACTGCAGCCCAAAAAGATTGTGTTCACTGCAGCCCAAAAAGATTGTGTTCACTGCAGCTCACACACAGAAAAATGGATGTGGATCACTGACACCTGCCTATCTCCAATCCCACACCACACAGCAATATCGATTGTAGTTTGTAGAACACAGTTTCCCTAAAATTCAGCAGACTCTGTCCCTAACAGGATTGAGAAGAGATCGTAGATCAGGATTGAGTGCAGACCCCACCCCCCACACAGCAATATCGATTGTAGTTTGTAGAAGACACTGACCCTATATAATTCAGCAGACTCTATCCCTAAAATGCCTACAACTCGCCCTGCCTAAACACTCCGACCTGTCCCTCAATTCTATCCGGACACAAATGGTTTTTTCCTGCCTATCTTTCCCTAATCAGCAGCCAGCACGTTGATGTGTGCTCTGTCCCTGAATCTAAGCAGCATAATGACGCCGCTGCGGCTGCCTCGAACTTATAAAGACTTGGTCACATGCTTCAGACGGCCAATCACAGCTACTGAGACATTTGCAGGCATGGCTGGGATGGCTTAAGGCACACCAGTTAAACGATTGTTGATTGGCTGTTGAAAGCCCGCCATGAAAAGAGCGCCAAAGCATGCAAAACCCGGAAATAAAACGACCGAACACGGATTTTTACCCGAACATACAGTAAAGTGTCCGTGTCCGTGTTCGGGTACAAAAAATCCAATTATTCGGTACGAACACGAATAATACAGTCCGTGTTCGCTCAACACTAGTCAGGACCCCTTATAGGGATTAGGGGTCAGTCATTGGTCCCTTGTTAATTACTAAAGCCAGCCAGCCACCCAGTCCCACAGGCTTACCAGTCAGCCAGCCAGCCTGACTGACTGTACCTGCCAGCCACCCACTGGCCCTGGGCCTGTATCTGCCATCTACCAACCACACAGGGGGCCAGCCAGCCAGCAAAGGGGGCCAGCCAGCCAGCAAAGGGTGCTAGCCAGCCACCAAAGGGTGCCAACCAACTACCCACCACAGGGTGCCGGCCAGCCACCAAAGGGTGCCAAACCAGCCACCCACCACAGGGTGCCAGCCGTCCACCCACCACAGGGTGCCAGCCATCCACCCACCTCAGGGTGCCAGCCAGCCACCCACCTCAGGGTGCCAGCCAGCCAGTCAGCCACCACAGGTTGCCAGCCAGCCACCAAAGGGTGACAGCCAGCCAGCCAACTATCACAGGGTGCCAGCCACCCACCCACCACAGGGTGCCAGCCAGGCACCCACCAAAGGGGGCCAGCCAGCCACCCACCACAGGGTGCCAGCCAGCCACCCATTCACCACACTGTGCCAGCCAGGCACCCACCAAAGGGGGCCAGCCAGCCACCCACCACAGGGTGCCAGCCAGCCACCCATCCACCACACGGTGCCAGCCAGCCGAAGGGTGCCAGCCAGCCACCCACCACAGGGTGTCAGCCAGTCACTCATCACCACAGGGTGCCAGCCAGCCATTTTGTTTAAGCCTATATTAGTGTCTTTTCAAGTTTCAATGGAGATGGATGGAGATAGAAAAATGAAAAGTGTGGTCTGGGACTATTTCTCTTCTCCATCTCCAGGAAAATCAGCAGCACTGTGCAACACTTGCATAAACAATGTAAGCATGGGATCAATAACTGCAAAAACAAAAAATATGTCTAATCTTTGGGCCCATCTAAGAGTTCATCATGTTGAATTGTATAATGCAGCACAGAAAAAACAAAATGAATCACAAGGTGAAACATCCCTATCCCAGGCACTGGTAAGCTTTACTGATGGGGCTGCACTGATATGCTGCAATGATGGCCACTGATGAGGCTGAACTTATGGAAACTGATGAGGCTACACTGATGGGCATTGATAGACTGTGGTTGTGGTCTGTGGTTTACAGATGACAGGGCGGGTCATAAACAGTAAGGGGTGTGGCCTTTACAGGAAGGGGTGGTATATATTTAAATTAGGGGGCGCACAAGTTTAGTCAGGCCTAGGGCAGCACAAGACCTAAATACACCACTGGGTGGAGCTGTCCTCCTTATAGGCGCCATCCTCTCCATCCCAACTCACACGGCTACGGGACACTGTGCTGCTCGGATTGCCATTTATTTATTTTTATTGGCTATTACCTTTTATCCCACTTCAACTATTTAGCATTCTTTTATGTAGCTATGATCAATTATTCAAATCACCCTGGGACCTCCTCACTCCCCTTACCCATCACGTCTGACACCATTACTTTTGTTGGTGGTTTATTTGTTTGTTTTTATTTCACCTTGGTATTGCTTCACTTATGACATATCGCAGGCCATAAAATATATGGTTGTGCTGATGTCATATGCACTTCCCCCTCTATCCCTCCACAAATAGCTTTTGCTTCATCTCATACCCTTGTTGTATATTTTTGACTTTATATTTTTTCCTCACAGACACTATTCACTGTATACTAATGGTTTATATAATGGCACTCACTATTTATTTCTATTTGTCATTTCCACAATTATTATTCTTGTTTCTTTATCACACTTGGGTATCACTATCTCCTCCTCTTTCTAAATTGCCCATCCTACATGTTCATTCTTCCTTTTATATACCCAACTTAGGGGTATTGGACCTATTTTTTGAGACTTTAGACTTATTTTGGATCCACTCCTCCTACCTATCGGCATGGGCTCTCCCATCAGCCACCCGTTAGCCCTGTCATCCGGATGGACTAGGAGATACATATATATGCATACCCTTTGGTAAGCCTCTTCCAATTTGTACCCTCTTTTTTTCTACATATGTCGATGGCATTCATATATGTGGTATATGGATCTTTCCCTATATAATTTTCCAGATACTCTAAGGATTGTTATTAATACCCTTTCAACACGAAATATTTTCCTTTTTTATTTACCCTGTTGTAGAGTAAACAATTACGGGATTGCTTTGATTCGGCCCCTTCTTGGTTTGGACCGCTCCCATGTCCGCCCCAGGGGTATTTACCCTAGTTACGACCTCTGGTCCGTCCTCCTGTTTTTAGGATTAGTTTAGTTACACGTGGGTCTCTTGACCTCATTTTTTGCTCTTCCTTGTGACCCCTACATCCTAAATGATTACCTGTACGTTATAAATGTATTATGTTTTGTATGTCATTTATATGTATTTATTTCTTTCTTTATTATTTTAGTAGCATTTGCGATGTCCTTACATCTACGTAAATGCCCCTGAAGAAGCGGTGATCCGCGAAACATGTTGGGCTAGTTTACGGGCATCTACGTCCACTACACAAAGCAAACCTACCAGTTCTACCATCTCTGGTGCATTAGGTCTGTTCTGGGGGCTTTTGGAATCTACCACCCCCTTGTGTATGGCACGTTCCATTTAGCCTACTTATGCTACTTATTGGTTTTCTGTTTATGCTACTTGCAACATATTACTTGTGTTTTCCAATACAGTAATTTTTATGTGGATATGTTTTTTTCTCAATAAAAATTGTTTTTATACATATATTCGAATTATTGGTCTGATGACAGTACCCCTTTAAAAGTCCCCCTGCCCCTCCCTGTTCTCTGTTCTTTCTATGAATTTTGGGACGTGGATACCTCTACCTTAATATCCCTATAGGATATTTATATTCCCTTCTTTTGGAGCTTGTCTTTCATATATTATACTTTCCAAAAAGGGGAAATTTGGGGGGTATTTGCACTGTCCTGACATTTCAGGGCCTCAAGAAATTAAAAAGGCCATTAGTACATCAGGTGTGATCAGGTGTGATCAATTTTTATTGATTGGCACCATAGTTTGTAGACTCCATAACTTTCACACAGACTAAGGCTGGCCATACTCTATACAATTTTCTTGTTCAACTTTGCTTTAGATTTACCAAAACCATGTGATATAGGGTCAAACCTAAACACTTTCAATTTGTATGTAATCAGACAGGCCCTTGCACTACATAGTTTAAGGTAAATCTAAAGGAAATTGAATAAGAAAATTGTATAGTGTATGGCCAGCCTTAGTAATATCCTCTAATTTGGGTTATGTTTACCAAAGAAATGTAGCAGTAAGAATTTTGGCCCAAATTTATGAACAAAAAATACTTATTTGCAAAATTTTACAATAGAAGCTGCAAAAAAGTGAAAATTTTAACTTATATCGCAAAAAATAAAAAACCCAGTGGTGATAACCTTGTGCCTTTTTACCTACTTTATTGGACGCAATAATTTTGGTAGCACATTTATTAATGTGCAATGTATGATCCTTGCTAAAGAACATTTTTATCAAGTCATTTTGTGTAAAGTTCTGCTTTAACATCTAGGATCTTAAACATTGACATAGACCTGAATTGTTTCATCAGTAATAAAATGACAGAATAGTGGATAAAATTAAATAGCTTCCTTGTAATTTTATTTATTATAGTATGTATATAGTTTATAAATCATGATTTTTTTTTATTATTATTACATTTTATACATGATTCATTTGGAATTTTATGATAGCTTGCACATTATTATAATAATTTCAACAAAGAACTTTAAACTTATATTAAGTTTTACATGTTATGGTATTTTGTTATATTTATATGCAGTTAATGCTAAGCACGGCTATGATTATGGTCATTTTCATTGTAAGTTTATAATCATAGCTTTGGTAATGGCAGTTTATAATGTGGAATTGGAAGATGCAATAAAAGTAATGCAGAGGTGGTTATAATAAAATAAAACAATTTGTGCTTACATAACCCCATCCCTTGAGAAAGGTGATGAAACTTATCAGTAGGAGTGGCCTGAGAACATAGCCAAGAGAGTCACTGATGGCTGAGTGAGACGCCAGGACTGGGAGATCTTGCATCAGAGCAGGCAGGAAATGAACACCTGAAAACAGTATTGCTTCTATCAACTATTATGGGTGATAGCACCAGTGAACATGGCATGAAGTGGCTTTAACAGTGTAGAGTTCTATTGTTTGGCATTGCTTTAGGTCAGTGTGCCGTGCGCTAAGGCTCAGGCACCCTTAAAGGCTCAGGCATTTAATGGTTAACCAGGCAAGGAGGAGGTGATATATTGGGGGGTATTTACTAAAATTAGAGCACATAGAATCTGGTGCAGCTCTATATAGAAACTAGGGATAGACCAATTATCAGCAATGGCCGATATATCGGGGGGCGATATGCACTTTCCCCGATATATCGGTATCGGCCCCGGAACTGGCTGATATTGCCAATATTTTTGTTACGTCATTCTGCCTTTTTAGGCCGCCTCCCTCACCTTGGACAGCCTTGTCTGGAGTCAGGACAAGTCTCGCAGGAGTGTATCACAGCCATACACCCACCCACAGCAGCCCGGTGCCAGCCAGCCAACCATATCCATAGGCTCTGTACCAGCGAGCCAGCCAGCAAACCACAGGCCCTGTACCTGCCAGCCAGTCACCCACAGGCCCTGTACTAGCCAGCCACCCACAGCCCCTGTGCCAGCTACCCACCCACCACAGGGTGCCAGCCAACCAGCCACCCACCACAGGGTGCCAGACAGCCAGCCACCCACAGACAGGGTGCCAGACAGCCAGCCCCCCACAGGCCCTGTACCAGCCAGCCGCCCACAGGCCCTGTACCAGCCAGTCGCCCACAGGCACTGTACAAGCCAGCCGCCCACAGGCACTGTACCAGCCAGCCGCCCACAGGCCCTGTACCAGCCAGCCACCCACAGCCCCTGTGCCAGCCACCCACCTACCACAGGGTGCCAGCCAGCCACCCACCACAGGGTGCCAGACAGCTAGCTACCCACCCACAGCATTAAACAAAAATTAACATGTTCAGTACCAGATTTGTGTCAAAAATTTACTATTTTTCAAAACCTTAAATGTACAAAATATCGGCCCATATCGGCCAATACCGATATGTTGTGACCAAAATATCGGTGTCAGCCCTGAAAAAACCATATTGGTCTATCCCTAATAGAAACCAATCCACTTCTAGGTTTTATTGTCAAATCTTAATTGAACATGCTGAAGTTAGAAGCAGTTACTACTCACAGCTAGGGTTGAGCGAACACCTAGATGTCCGTGTTCGACGGGTTCGGCCGAACTTTAAAAAAAAGTCCGGGTCCGTGTCCCGGACTTTTACCGAACTTTTCCCGGACACCGAACCCCATTGAAGTCAATGGGGACCCGAACTTTAAGGCACTAAAATGGCTCTAAAACACCAAAGGAAAGGGCTAGAGTGCTGCAAATGGCAGCAAAACGTAATTAAGAGCATGGCAAGTGCTCTGCAAACAAATGTGGATAGGGAAATAACTTAAAACAACAAAAAAAAAACAGAAAAATAAAACAATGTTCTTCTTCATCTCTGAAGGACGAGGCCCATATGGAGTAGGAGGGAGGTTGAGGTGGTGGTGGATGTGGCGGTGACATAGGCGTGCGCACAGGGTGTGCTGGGTGTGCCTGGGCACACCCTAATCACCTAGGGCACATAGCATTGCCAGTGAGGAGATGGGAAAGATCTCCCTGGGACCTGCTCTGCTCTATTTCTCCTTGCCTACAGGTACATGGCCCCGATACATTACTCTCCCTGCTGGCAAACACATGCATGTGTATTTCAACTTTGGGGTGCACACCTTAATGCAATAGGCTGCGCACACCTATGGGCGGTGTAGGTGGAAGCGGCGGTGGAGGAGGACCAGGGCCGGATTAACAGCATCATGGGCTTGGTGCTGAGGATTTTGAAGGGCCTTAGGGCCGTGCCTTGCCATGCACCCAGAGGAGGAAGGGTGCAGCCATGCATGCCTAATTCAACATGGGATGCTGTCTCTGAAGCCCATAAACACATCCATGCATCGCCAACTGTCCCTCCTTGTCCGGCCTTCGCGCTGTGTGGGGAGGTTCTGAGGGTGCTGCCTGGGGAAGTGAGCATAGAAGCTAGACTTCTGTGTTTACAAGTGACAGAAGAGCGGTAACAGTGAATATGGCCAACCCGGGGGCCTATATAAAAGGTAGGGGCCTGGAGCTGCAGCTCCAATAGCCCCTACATTAATCTGGCCCTGAGGAGGAGGACGAGGTAGCCAACACTGCTTCTTTTCACAAATTTTAAATGAGGGTACACCCCAAAAGAGTGAGAAAGAGCAAAAATGGAACAATGGGTGGGTAAGGTCGGTATCCATTGCTATTCTGCACAAGGTACGGAAAAGTCCCGTGGGATCCATGCCTGGTTCATTTTAATGAACGTGAGCTTGTCCACATTGTCTCTGGACAGGCGGCTGCGCTTGTCTGTTATAACGCCCCCAGCCGTGCTAAATACCCGTTCAGATAATACACTGGCTGCAGGGCACGCCAGCACCTCCAAGGCGTAAAGGGCAAGCTCAGGCCATGTGCCCAATTTGGAGACCCAGAAGTTGAAGGGGGCAGACCCGTCATTCACTACATGTAGGCGTGTGCACACATACTGCTCCACCATGTTGGTAAAATGCTGCCTCCTGCTAAGACGTTCCATCTGAGCTGCTGGTGCTGCTGTTTGTTGTGGCGTGCTGACAAAGCTTTTCCACATTTCGGCCATGCTAACCCTGCCTTCTGAGGTGCTGGCGGTGCCCTGGTTGCGTTGGCGACCTCCTCCTCCTCCTCCTCTGCCTTGTGCTTCCACTGTGGCCCCGCTGTCAGATGGGAATGCCAGCAGCATGGCGTCTACCAGCGTGCGCTTGTACTCGCGCATCTTGCGATCGCGCTCCAGTGAGTGAATTAAGGACGGTACGTTGTCCTTGTAACGGGGATCCAGCAGCGTGGCCACCCAGTAATCAGCACAAGTTAGAATGTGGGCAACTCGGCGGTCGTTGTGGAGACACTGCAGCATGTAATCGCTCATGTGTGCCAGGCTGCCCAGAGGCAACGAAAGGCTGTCCTCTGTGGGAGGTGTATGGTCCGTGTCCTCTGTATCCCCCCAGCCACGCACCAGTGATGGCCATGAGCTGGCCTGGGTGCCACCCTGCTGTGAACATGGTTCCATCTCCTCCTCCAGCTCCTCCTCCTCCTCATCCTCCTCATCCTCCAGAACTGTGCCCCTGCTGGACAATTGCGTCCCTGGCGTTTGCGTGTGCAGGAACCCACCCTCGGAGCCCCTTGCGAATGACTGCCCTGAAAGCCTTGGAAATGTTACCTCTTCATCCTCCTCCTCCTCCTCATCCTGTGCCACATCCTCTTCCATCATCGCCCGAATTGTTTTTTCAAGGAGGCATAGAAGTGGGATAGTTAAGCTGAGAACGGCGTCATTGCCACTGGCCATGTTGGTGGAGTACTCAAAACAGCGCAACAAGGCACACAGGTCTCGCATGGAGGCCCAGTTATTGGTGGTGAAGTGGTGCTGTTCCGCAGAGCGACTCACGCGTGCGTGCTGCAGCTGAAACTCCACTATGGCCTGCTGCTGCTCGCACAGTCTTTCCAGCATGTGCAAGGTGGAGTTCCACCTTGTGGGCACGTCACATATGAGGCGGTGAGCGGGAAGGCCGAAGTTACGCTGCAGCGCTGCCAGGCGAGCAGCAGCAGGGTGAGAACGCCGAAAGTGCGCACAAACGGCCCGCACTTTCTGCAGCAGCTCTGACATATCGGGGTAGTTTTTAAGGAACCTCTGCACCACCAAATTCAGCACATGCGCCAGGCAAGGGATGTGCGTCAAACCGGCTAGGCCCAGAGCTGCTATGAGATTTCGCCCGTTATCGCACACCACCAGGCCGGGCTTGAGGCTCGCTGGCAGCAACCACTCATTTGTCTGCTGTTCCATGCTCCTCCACAACTCCTGCGCGGTGTGTGGTTTGTCCCCCAAACAGGCAAGTTGTAAAACTGCCTGCTGTCGTTTACCCCTGGCCGTGCTGAAGTTGGTGGTGAAGGTGTTACGCTGTCCGGATGAGGAGGCGGTAGAGGATGAGGAAGCGGAGTAGGAGGAGTTAGGAACAGGAGGCAAACTGAAGCGCCCTGCAATCCTCGGTGGTGGAAGGACATGCGCCAAATTGCTATCCGCCTCAGGCCCATCCGCCACTGCATTTACCCAGTGTGCCGTTAGGGAGATATAACGCCCCTGACCGTGCTTACTGGTCCACGTATCCGTAGTTAGGTGGACCTTGGCACAGATGGCGTTGCGCAGTGCACACCTGATTTTTTCCCCCACTTGGTTGTGCAGGGAAGGGATGGCTTGCCTGGAAAAGTAGTGGCGGCTGGGCACGACGTACTGTGGGACAGCCACCGACATAAGGTTTTTAAAACTGTGCGTCTCCACCAGACGGAATGACAGCATTTCAAAGGCCAATAATTTTGAAATGCTGGCATTCAGGGCCAGGGATCGCGGGTGGGTAGGGGGGTACTTCCTCTTCCTCTCAAGTGTTTGGGAGATGGAAAGCTGAACGCTTCCACGGGACATTGTGGAGATGGTTGTTGGTGACCCAGGTGGTGGTGTTGCTGACAGATCGTCTGTTTGCGGGGTGGCAGGTGCCGGTATCACTACAGATGTGGCTGGAGCGGCCGAGACTGCAGCAGAAGAGGAAGCAGGATGAGCCAGAGACGTTTCTTGGTTTTGAAGGTGTGTACTCCACTGCAGCTCGTGCTTTGCACTTAGATGCCTGATCATGCAGGTTGTGCTCAGGTTGAGAAGGTTCATGCCTCGCTTCAAGCTCTGATTGCACAGGGTGCAAACCACTCGTGTCCTGTCATCAGCACATTTTCTAAAGAACTTCCACGCTAGAGAACTCCTTTGAGCTGACTTTGGTGCGCTCGTTCCCTTGCTGCGTTGGGCAGTAGCGGGCGTAGTGTCTAGGGCACGGCCGCTCCGCTTCTGCACCCTGCTCCCTCTTCTGCTGTGCTGGTGGCTCTGTGCGACCACCGCCTCTTCCTCCAAACTACTCAGTTCACCTGCATGACGTTCATTCCATGTGGGGTCGAGGACCTCATCGTCCTCCACATCATCTTCCACCCAGTCTTCACCCCTGCCCTCCTTGTCGGTCTCCACAATGCTGAACGCCGCAGCAGTTGGCACCTGCGTTTCGTCATCATCGGAGACGTGCTGCGATGATCCTTGCATGTACTCATCTTGAGAAATAAGTGGTTGGGCATCGCTGCACTCAATCTCTTCCACTTCTGGGGCAGGGCTAGGTGGATGGCCCTGGGAAACCCTGCTGACAGAGTCCTCAAAAAGAATAAGAGACTGCTGTATGGCTTGGGGCTCAGACTGCTGGCCTGATTTGCAAGGGGGTGAGGTGAAAGACGGTTGGACATTGGCTGCAGGTGCCAACTCTGACCTTTCTGCAGTAGACTGGGTGGGAGACAATGTGAAGGAACTGGAGGCACTGTCAGCAGCAAACCAATCTACTATCGCCTCAACTTGTTCTGGCCTCATCACTTCTAGGGGCGTTTGATGCCCTACCAAATACTGATGCAGGTTCTGTCGCCTACTCACACTTGAGGAAGGTGTTTCACTTGTGCGTGTAGCTGGCACAGATCGACCATGTCCTCTCCTTGCAACAGGAGCTCTACCAGCAGCACCACGACCCAGGCCACGGCCCTTATTTGACGGTCTCCTCATATTTCTGTAATTTAAGATCTTGCCCTAGAAAGGTTTTTATTGAATAGCGGAATAGAAAATATGATCCAAAAAAAGTGTATGTATATCACACGTACACAACCACACTAGGCCCCAATTACTATTGTTTGTACCCCTAAAAGGCTAGGAGTAGGGGGAGTATGGAACAGGCAGCACCCTCAAACCTTCAGAAGTATGAGATGAACCCCAACAACTTGGAAAGGTGGATCTCTCTCACACGTACCGACACAGACTATCCCGCAATTCAATTGATCCTCAAAGGTTTTTATTGAATAGCGGAATAGGAAATATGATCAAAAAAAGTGTATGTATCTCGCACGTACACAACCACACTAGGCCCCAATTACTATTGTTTGTACCCCTAAAAGGCTAGATGAGGAGTAGGGGGGGTATGGAACAGGCAGCACCCTCAAACCTTCAGAAGTATGAGATGAACCCCAACAACTTGGAAAGGTGGATCTCTCTCACACGTACCGACACAGACTATCCCGCAATTCAATTGATCCTCAAAGGTTTTTATTGAATAGCGGAATAGGAAATATGATCAAAAAAAGTGTATGTATCTCGCACGTACACAACCACACTAGGCCCCAATTACTATTGTTTGTACCCCTAAAAGGCTAGGAGTAGGGGGAGTATGGAACAGGCAGCACCCTCAAACCTTCAGAAGTATGAGATGAACCCCAACAACTTGGAAAGGTGGATCTCTCTCACACGTACCAACACAGACTATCCCCCAATTTAACTGATCCCCAAAGGTTTTTGATTAAATAGCGGAATAGAAAATATGATCCAAAAAAAGTGTATGTATATCACACGTACACAACCACACTAGGCCCCAATTACTATTGTTTGTACCCCTAAAAGGCTAGGAGTAGGGGGAGTATGGAACAGGCAGCACCCTCAAACCTTCAGAAGTATGAGATGAACCCCAACAACTTGGAAAGGTGGATCTCTCTCACACGTACCAACACAGACTATCCCCCAATTTAACTGATCCCCAAAGGTTTTTGATTAAATAGCGGAATAGAAAATATGATCCCAAAAAAGTGTATGTATATCACACGTACACAACCACACTAGGCCCCAATTACTATTGTTTGTACCCCTAAAAGGCTAGGAGTAGGGGGAGTATGGAACAGGCAGCACCCTCAAACCTTCAGAAGTATGAGATGAACCCCAACAACTTGGAAAGGTGGATCTCTCTCACACGTACCAACACAGACTATCCCCCAATTTAACTGATCCCCAAAGGTTTTTGATTAAATAGCGGAATAGAAAATATGATCCCAAAAAAGTGTATGTATATCACACGTACACAATCACACTAGGCCCCAATTACTATTGTTTGTACCCCTAAAAGGCTAGGAGTAGGGGGAGTATGGAACAGGCAGCACCCTCAAACCTTCAGAAGTATGAGATGAACCTCAACAACTTGGAAAGGTGGATCTCTCTCACACGTACCAACACAGACTATCCCCCAATTTAACTGATCCCCAAAGGTTTTTGATTAAATAGCGGAATAGAAAATATGATCCCAAAAAAGTGTATGTATATCACACGTACACAACCACACTAGGCCCCAATTACTATTGTTTGTACCCCTAAAAGGCTAGGAGTAGGGGGGGTATGGAACAGGCAGCACCCTCAAACCTTCAGAAGTATGAGATGAACCCCAACAACTTGGAAAGGTGGATCTCTCTCACACGTACCAACACAGACTATCCCCCAATTTAACTGATCCCCAAAGGTTTTTGATTAAATAGCGGAATAGAAAATATGATCCCAAAAAAGTGTATGTATATCACACGTACACAACCACACTAGGCCCCAATTACTATTGTTTGTACCCCTAAAAGGCTAGGAGTAGGGGGAGTATGGAACAGGCAGCACCCTCAAACCTTCAGAAGTATGAGATGAACCCCAACAACTTGGAAAGGTGGATCTCTCTCACACGTACCAACACAGACTATCCCCCAATTTAACTGATCCCCAAAGGTTTTTGATTAAATAGCGGAATAGAAAATATGATCCCAAAAAAGTGTATGTATATCACACGTACACAACCACACTAGGCCCCAATTACTATTGTTTGTACCCCTAAAAGGCTAGGAGTAGGGGGAGTATGGAACAGGCAGCACCCTCAAACCTTCAGAAGTATGAGATGAACCCCAACAACTTGGAAAGGTGGATCTCTCTCACACGTACCAACACAGACTATCCCCCAATTTAACTGATCCCCAAAGGTTTTTGATTAAATAGCGGAATAGAAAATATGATCCCAAAAAAGTGTATGTATATCACACGTACACAACCACACTAGGCCCCAATTACTATTGTTTGTACCCCTAAAAGGCTAGGAGTAGGGGGAGTATGGAACAGGCAGCACCCTCAAACCTTCAGAAGTATGAGATGAACCTCAACAACTTGGAAAGGTGGATCTCTCTCACACGTACCAACACAGACTATCCCCCAATTTAACTGATCCCCAAAGGTTTTTGATTAAATAGCGGAATAGAAAATATGATCCCAAAAAAGTGTATGTATATCACACGTACACAACCACACTAGGCCCCAATTACTATTGTTTGTACCCCTAAAAGGCTAGGAGTAGGGGGGGTATGGAACAGGCAGCACCCTCAAACCTTCAGAAGTATGAGATGAACCCCAACAACTTGGAAAGGTGGATCTCTCTCACACGTACCAACACAGACTATCCCCCAATTTAACTGATCCCCAAAGGTTTTTGATTAAATAGCGGAATAGAAAATATGATCCCAAAAAAGTGTATGTATATCACACGTACACAACCACACTAGGCCCCAATTACTATTGTTTGTACCCCTAAAAGGCTAGGAGTAGGGGGAGTATGGAACAGGCAGCACCCTCAAACCTTCAGAAGTATGAGATGAACCCCAACAACTTGGAAAGGTGGATCTCTCTCACACGTACCAACACAGACTATCCCCCAATTTAACTGATCCCCAAAGGTTTTTGATTAAATAGCGGAATAGAAAATATGATCCCAAAAAAGTGTATGTATATCACACGTACACAACCACACTAGGCCCCAATTACTATTGTTTGTACCCCTAAAAGGCTAGGAGTAGGGGGAGTATGGAACAGGCAGCACCCTCAAACCTTCAGAAGTATGAGATGAACCCCAACAACTTGGAAAGGTGGATCTCTCTCACACGTACCAACACAGACTATCCCCCAATTTAACTGATCCCCAAAGGTTTTTGATTAAATAGCGGAATAGAAAATATGATCCCAAAAAAGTGTATGTATATCACACGTACACAACCACACTAGGCCCCAATTACTATTGTTTGTACCCCTAAAAGGCTAGGAGTAGGGGGGGTATGGAACAGGCAGCACCCTCAAACCTTCAGAAGTATGAGATGAACCCCAACAACTTGGAAAGGTGGATCTCTCTCACACGTACCAACACAGACTATCCCCCAATTTAACTGATCCCCAAAGGTTTTTGATTAAATAGCGGAATAGAAAATATGATCCCAAAAAAGTGTATGTATATCACACGTACACAACCACACTAGGCCCCAATTACTATTGTTTGTACCCCTAAAAGGCTAGGAGTAGGGGGAGTATGGAACAGGCAGCACCCTCAAACCTTCAGAAGTATGAGATGAACCCCAACAACTTGGAAAGGTGGATCTCTCTCACACGTACCAACACAGACTATCCCCCAATTTAACTGATCCCCAAAGGTTTTTGATTAAATAGCGGAATAGAAAATATGATCCCAAAAAAGTGTATGTATATCACACGTACACAACCACACTAGGCCCCAATTACTATTGTTTGTACCCCTAAAAGGCTAGATGAGGAGTAGGGGGAGTATGGAACAGGCAGCACCCTCAAACCTTCAGTATGAGATTGTGTTCACTGTACCCCACAAAGATTGAGTTCACTGCACCCCACAATGATTGTGTTCACTGCACCCCACAAAGATTGTGTTCACTGCACCTCACAAAGATTGTGTTCACTGTACCCCCCAAAGATTGTGTTCACTGCACCCCACAAAGATTCTGTTCACTGTACCCCACAAAGATTGTGTTCACTGCACCCCAAAAAGATTGTGTTCACTGCACCCCAAAAAGGATGTTGTTCACTGCACCCCAAAAAGGATGTTGTTCACTCCACCCCAAAAAGATTGTGTTCACTGCACCCCACAAAGATTGTGTTCACTGCACCCCAAAAAGATTGTGTTCACTGCACCCCAAAAATGATTTTGTTCACTGCACCCCAAAAAGGATTTTGTTCACTGCACCCCAAAAAGGATGTTGTTCACTCCACCCCAAAAAGATTGTGTTCACTGCACCCCAAAAAGATTGTGTTCACTGCACCCCACAAAGGATTTTGTTCACTGCACCCCAAAAAGATTGTGTTCACTGCACCCCAAAAAGGATGTTGTTCACTGCACCCCAAAAAGGATTTTGTTCACTGCACCCCAAAAAGATTGTGTTCACTGCACCCCACAAAGGATTTTGTTCACTGCACCCCACAAAGATTGTGTTCACTGCACACCAAAAAGGATTGTGTTCACTGCACCCCAAAAAGATTTTGTTCACTGCACCCCAAAAAGATTGTGTTCACTGCAGCCCAAAAAGATTGTGTTCACTGCAGCCCAAAAAGATTGTGTTCACTGCAGCCCAAAAAGATTGTGTTCACTGCAGCCCAAAAAGATTGTGTTCACTGCAGCCCAAAAAGATTGTGTTCACTGCAGCTCACACACAGAAAAATGGATGTGGATCACTGACACCTGCCTATCTCCAATCCCACACCACACAGCAATATCGATTGTAGTTTGTAGAACACAGTTTCCCTAAAATTCAGCAGACTCTGTCCCTAACAGGATTGAGAAGAGATCGTAGATCAGGATTGAGTGCAGACCCCACCCCCCACACAGCAATATCGATTGTAGTTTGTAGAAGACACTGACCCTATATAATTCAGCAGACTCTATCCCTAAAATGCCTACAACTCGCCCTGCCTAAACACTCCGACCTGTCCCTCAATTCTATCCGGACACAAATGGTTTTTTCCTGCCTATCTTTCCCTAATCAGCAGCCAGCACGTTGATGTGTGCTCTGTCCCTGAATCTAAGCAGCATAATGACGCCGCTGCGGCTGCCTCGAACTTATAAAGACTTGGTCACATGCTTCAGACGGCCAATCACAGCTACTGAGACATTTGCAGGCATGGCTGGGATGGCTTAAGGCACACCAGTTAAACGATTGTTGATTGGCTGTTGAAAGCCCGCCATGAAAAGAGCGCCAAAGCATGCAAAACCCGGAAATAAAACGACCGAACACGGATTTTTACCCGAACATACAGTAAAGTGTCCGTGTCCGTGTTCGGGTACAAAAAATCCAATTATTCGGTACGAACACGAATAATACAGTCCGTGTTCGCTCAACACTACTCACAGCTGCTAATTCTGTGTGCACCAGTTTTAGTAAATCCCCCTATTAGCTTTCAGCTGCCTGTCACTTTCCATGGTGGAACACTTTTCAGAGGGAGGGCAAGGGCTGTTGCACATCTAGACGAGCCTCTAGAGAGGTTTATTTTTCAACCCCAATGTAAAAAAATTGAGATGTTGTATAAAATTTACATAAAAAAACAGAATGCAATGATTTTCAAATCTCATAAAACCATACTTTATTCACAATAGAAAACATATTAAACGGTTAAACTGAGAAAATTACCATTTTGAGAAAAAAGTTGTAATTTTTAAATTGATGGCAGCAACACATTTCAGGAAATTTGGAACAGGGCAACAAAAAGCTGGCAAAATATTACCAAGTGTAGCACCCTCCTAGATCAGTGCTAGTGAAGGTGTATATAGTTCTTGGTTTCTCTGCTTAACAGGGAGACAGCCAGGTAAATCTAGGAGCTGTCTGCTTAAAGTGGAACCTCACTCTCTCAATCAACATGGACTATTTCTAATCTTTATACTACTACCATTATTAAATAGTAAGAAAAGTACATCATATTTACTTGCTTTACACTTTTTTTTTTCATTTCAGTTTCTTCCTGGTTTCCATGCCACGGCAAATTATGTCATGCATCCCAGGAGTCTTGAGGAGGGGAGGGAGGGTTCTCAGCTCAGCCAATGCCTGAGACAGATTCCAGGAAGTAAATGACACATGGGAACATTTTTTTAAATGATTTCCAAGCAAAATAAAGCATAGAGACATGGATGGATGGAGAGTTTGTTTTAAATACTAAAAATGAATGAAATAGCATTTTTTATTTGTGTTGCCCAGATGCAGTGCAGTTCCTCTCTTCAACAGAGAGCTGTATTTGTTATAAAGAACCTGCCCAGTGTGCTCTGATGCTGCTCATCCTTGATGATCCAATAGTGATAGGGTGTATTAGACAGTGGGAGGAAACCATGCAGATGAGGTGCCCCGGAGCATGCTGGGTGACTGTACTTATATCTGAGGCACACGTGGGGCTCCTGGTCTTCTACTGGAGATCCCGGCCCCTTCCACGTGATCAGCTGTCAGCCAATGACAGCTGATCGCGTGATGTAAACAGCAGCCGGCGATCAGCTTTTCTTTTCTCCTCACGCTCCTCACACAGCGTGAGGAGAAAAAAAAAGCTGATCCCCAGCTGCTGTCAGAGGGACATCGGTCCCGAAGAGGAGAGGAGCATCTGTGCCCACCAGTGCCATCTACCAGCGCCCATCATTGCCCACCAGTGCCATCTGTCAATGCCCACTAGTGCCACCTATCAGTGCCCCATCATTAGTGCTGCCTATCAGTGTCACCTACCAGTACCCATCAGAGTTGTATAAAGTACTCGAAACCCATACTTGAGTAAAAGTACAAGTGCTCGATCAAAAAGTGACTTGAGTAGAAGTGGAAGTGCTCGATCAAAAAGCGACTTGAGTAGAAGTACTAAAGTATTCAACATTTTTTGTACTTAAGTATTGCAAGTAGTTTTTTAAAAAATTTTGCTACTCAAGTACTGAAAGTAAAAGTACCAGTAGTTTTGAAAAAAAAATTGCTACTCAAGTACTGAAAGTAAAAGTACAAGTACTGTGTTATGTAGTTATTAAAGAAAGAAGTCAAGAGTTTGAACATCATATTGTTTTTTATTATTTCAAATGCAGCTTTTATTTATACATACAGTAGCTTTTATTTTCGTATGCGCTGATAATACACATGTTTTGAGCTTCATGAAACCTGCCATCTACTGTTCTGGCAGTGGTAATTTTTATAATTGTAAGGAGTAACTATGCAGCACAAAAAAAAAATATCGGAGTAAAAGTATTGAAATCATCGAAAAAATGTGGAAGTAGGAGAAAAAAATTCTACTCTAGGAAAGTACAGATACCGCCTTTCGGTACTTAAGTACAGTAGTGAAGTAGTTCTACTTAGTTACCATACATCTCTGGTACCCATCAGTGCCACCCATCAATGCCACCTATCAGTGCCCATCAGTGCCACCTAGTAGTGCCCATCAGTGCCACCTACCAGTGCCCTTCAGTGCTGCACATCAGTGCCACCTATCAGTGCCCACTAGTGCTGCCTTTTCAGTGCCCATTAGTGCTGCCTTATCAGTGCCCATTAGTGTCGCCTATCAGTGCAGCCTATCAGTACCCATCAGTGCAGTCTATCAGTGCCTATCAGGGCCCATCAGTGCCGCTTCATCAGCGGCATTCAACGCATATCAATGAAGGAGAAAAATGACCTATTTGCAAAATTCTATAACAAACTATAAAAACTGTTTTGTTTTTTGTTTTTTCAAAATTTTTGGTCATTTTTTTGTTTGTTCAGCAAAAAATAAAAACCCCAGTTGTGATTAAATACCACCAAAAGAAAGCTCTATATGTTTGGAAAAAAAAATGGTAAAAATGTAATTTGGGTACAGTGTTGCATGACCGCGCAATTGTCATTCAAAGTGTGACAGCGATGAAAGCTGAGAATTGGCCTGGGCAGGAAGGGGGTTTAGGTGCCCAGTAGGCAAGTGGTTAAAACTGGTCAAAGCCAAAGTCGTATCCAAGTTGCACCCATCCCAAGTTGCACTCCAAAGTCGGCGCAACTTTGGAGTCGTACAAGTGTGAAAGGGGCCTGAAACAGTAAGTATAATGCATAGCATGTAGAATCGGAGACCCCCCAGCCAGTATCGGTCACTGGTACATTTATCAATACAGTACAGCACAATAAAATATATGAACTACAGAGCTTTCATCTGACTTTAGTTTGAGAGTAAACAATTGCAATTTTTTTTTTATATTTCCAATTTTGCTAACCTTTGTTGCATTTTAGATCTCCTGCAGCCTCTTAACGGCCACTTACCATCTACATGCACTTCAGCGATGGCTGCATGGCATTTCCCAGAACAGGTTTCCTGATGGTGACAACAGTGCACCGTGTCGGTGCAATGTATGTTGAAATGCCTGCTTGTCTCAAGGGAAGCCTGTGGAACAGGGTGACAATGCGACTGGGTTCACACTATTGCGATGTCAGACATTGCATTGCTGTGCAGATCACAAGTGATGTCTGTGCGATGCGAATTCAGCCATGCAGATTGTATGGCTGAATTCGCATTGCAATTGGACAAAAATTGTGTAGGACCCTTTTTTTTTTGGTCCGCACTGGAATCGGAACTTATGGGTGTTCACACCCATGCGATCCAAGTCCTGCACCATTTGACAGTTCACACTGCAATCTGCGAGCCGATCAGAGGGTGTCAATAACTTTGTATTCTTGAGTGTGAACACCCATGCGATCCGATTCCAGTGTAGGGGAAAAAAAGGTTCCTTTTTGGTGCAAATCCAATGTGAGTTCAGCCATACAACTGTATGGCTGAATTTGCATTTGCACAGACATCAAATGTGATCTGCACAGCAATGCGGTGCCAATCACATGCAATGTCTGACATCACATATGTGTGAACCCAGGCTTAGGGTATAACAAGTTGCTGAGCAACCCCTCTAACAGCATGTAGGGGTTCTTCCCCCTTGCAGCCACTGTGTTTTTTTTAATTGGTGCAACTGTGCAGGGCTCCTCCTGCTTAGCCATTTCATTGATTCACAGAATGAATAAACTACAAGTCCTGTCTTCCACCACAGACTTATATTATCAATAAAATACAAATGTGGTAATCACCACAACCATAATCCACTGACACTTCCTCCAGCTCTCCAACTGAAAGCCCGCACTTCGGTTCAGGCAGGGAGCTGGGGGAAAGCTGGGGGAAAGCTGGGGGAAAGTTTGCAGGAGTCTGGAATTGCCCTCAAAGCCTTGCAGGCTCCTGTAAAAAATAAATAAATAAATGCCCATTTTTTTTCCTGCAAAAATATGTGCATTTATCATTTTTTTTTAAAGTTAAATTAGTAGCCTTTAAGCATTTGCACAGATGCCATGAATAATCACTGTGTTGAAAACATTATGTTTATTTCCTATGATCTATCTAGTGGCTATATTTTCAACTAAATACTTAATTCAGGAAATTAAGTAATACATCCAGTAGATGGTGCTGACGATCATAGGAAATAAACATTTTAGACACATCATGGTTATAATTCATGATTACTGCGCATTTTTTTTTTTTTTTAAACAGACCCCTACTAAAAATCAAAACACATTTTGCACAGGGATCTAGGCAGTTTTTTTTTTTTGCGCTGAGTTTCAGGCATAACAAAAGACTAACCTATCGCTTAAAATGTACATAAACACTGACACCTTTACAGTCATAAGTTTTGTGGGACATACTGTTCATCTAGTACAATGCTGGCTGTGCAGGCATTGTACTTTAATGACCTTTGAGTTGTATAAGAATTCATGAGAGAAGAACATGTACATTTCCTGGTTGCTCTCATAGTTAACTGACCAGTTGCACCTGGTTTGTCAGGTTGGATCAAATCATTATTACGAGAACAGTTTGTCCTAATTCACCTTTGGCACCCAACCACACGTGTTTGAGCAAGCACTGTGTGTGCACTATATATAGCAGATAACATTGCAACACGGCTTCAAGGAATACTACAGCTAGATACAGTTGGGCAAAAAAGTATTTAGTCAGCCACCAATTGTGCAAGTTCTCCCACTTAAAAAGACGAGAGGCCTGTAATTTTCATCATAGGTATACTTCAACTATGAGAGACAAAATGAGAAAAAAAAAATCCAGAAAATCACATTGTCTGTCTGATTTTTAAAGAATTTATTTGCAAATTATGGTGGAAAATAAGTATTTGGTCAATAACAAAAGTTCATCTCAATACCTTGTTATATACCCTTTGTTGGCAATGACAGTGGTCAAACATTTTCTGTAAAGCCCCGTACACACGTACCGATTGTTGGCCGCAAATATTCGGCCGCCGACCGATCGGCCGATTGTAGGCTTGTTAGTATGATGCTTCCGACAGCCGACAGCGCATTTTCAGCCGAACAGAATCTGTTGTGCAGACTTTAAAATATTTGTTGGCCGTCACCAGAACGGCCGATTGTTCGCCAGTCAGTACAGAATTCGGCCGACAATCAGCAGATTTGCAAGACTGGGCATGCTCAGAAAAGAAAAAACACACAGAAAAAGTTAACCATCACATGACATCACTTCTGCAGTCGGCTGTTGTTGGCCGACAAAATTCGTGTGCAGTCTTTTGCAGTTTTCAACCGACAGGACAGCCCTGGACAAAAGACGGCCGATTGTTCGGCCGACGATCGCTACGTGTGTACGAGGCTTAAGTCTTCACAAGGTTTTCACACACTGGTGCTGGTATTGTGGCCCATTCCTCAAAGCAGATCTCCTCTAAAGCAGTGATGTTTTGGTAAGCAACATGAACTTTCAACTCCCTCCAAAAGGTTTTCTATGATCTTTGAGATCTGGAGACTGGCTAGACCACTCCAGGACCTTGAAATGCTTCTTACAAAGTCACTCGTTCATTGCCCGGGTGGTGTGTTTGGGATCATTGCCATGCTGAAAGACCCAGTCACGTTTCATCTTCAATGCCCTTGCTGATGGAAGGAGAGTTTCACTCAAAATCTCACAATACATGGCCCCATTCATTCTTTCCTTTGCACTGATCAGTCGTCCTGGTCCCTTTGCAGAAAACCAGCCCCAAAGCATGATGTTTCCACCCCCATGCTTCACAGTAAGTATGGTGTTCTTTGGATGCAACTCAACATTCTTTCTCCTCCAAACACGAGTTGAGTTTTTACCAAAAAGTTCTACTTTGGTTTCATCTGACCATATGACATTCTCCCAAACATCTTCTGGATCATCCAAATGCTCTCTAGCAAACTTCAGACCGGCCCAGACATGTACTGGCTTAAGCAGGGGGACACGTCTGGCAGGATTTAAGTCCCTTGCGGCTTAATGGGTTACTGATGGTAGCCTTTGTTACTTTGGTCCCAGCTCTCTGCAGGTCATTCACTAGGTCCCCCCCGTGTGGTTCTGGGATTTTTGCTCATCGTTTTAGTGATTATTTTGACCCCATGGGGTGAGATCTTGTGTGGAGCCCCAGATCGAGGGAGATTATCAGTGGTCTTGTATGTATTTCATTTTCTAATAATTGCTCCCACAGTTGATTTCTTCACACCAAGCTGCTTGCCTATTGCAGATTGAGTCTTCCCAGCCTGGTTCAGGTCTACAGTTGTGTTTCTGATTTCCTTCTACAGCTCTTTCGTCTTGGCCATAGTGGAGTTTGGAGTGTGACTGTTTGAGGTTGTGGACAGGTGTATTTTATACTGATAACAAGTTCAAACATGTGCCATTGATACATTTAACGAGTGGAGGACAGAGGAGCCTCTTAAGCCCCGTACACACGTACCGATCGTCGGCCGACAGAACGTCCTACAAATGTTCGCGGCTGGTGTGTTTGTTGTTTGTCTGTTGAAAAGTGCTCAAAACTTGCCCAGGACATTTGTCTGCCGACAGAAAATGACGTCACTACGTTCCACGCACGTTCGCCGCTACAAAAAAGGAAGTGAGTGTTTGGCCGTGACCCTTCTGGGCATCTCGCGCTGATTTCGGTAGCATTTGTTTGGTTGACGACATTTCGCTATTTTCCGAGACATCGTTCGAGAATTTATTATGGCGACCGTGAATTCGTCCGTTGCTGTCGTTAGTGTTGGAGTTTTGGCTCTGAGACGACGTACGAGCAATAGGAAGAAGAAGCGGACCTCCTGGACGAAAAATTGGTTGCTTAACCGTGATCAATTTTCTCATATGTCCTTGCTGAGGGAGCTCCAGGAAAATAATCCTGATGACTTCAGGAATTATTTGAGGATGACGGATCCCATCTTTTACCGTCTTCTTGCCCTGGTGTCCCCCTATATTCTGAAGCAGGATACTTGTATGCGGCTTGCAATTACTCCTGAGCAAAGGTTAATTGCGACGTTGAGGTATCTTGCAACAGGGAGAAGCCTGCAGGATCTGAAGTTCACCACAGGCATCTCCCCCCAAGCTCTTGGTATCATCATCCCTGAGACCTGCTCTGCCATCATCAAAGTCTTGCAGAAGGACTATATCAAGGTATGTTTGATTTTTTACATTACATTACATGTATTACTAGTTTCACCCGAATTATGATGTTTTTGGATGTACAGCAATTGACACAGGCCATTATTTGTAAACTACCCTCTGTCCGCATGCACATAGTAGTAAAGATGTAGATTATCTTTAACCATTTGTAAAATTACCCACTAACCACCCCACCATTCTCTCCTATGTGTCCCTAAATGCATTGCCTGTTAACAGTATGTCGAATTTATCTAATTTTATTGCTTTCCCTCAAACAATTATTCCTTGGCCAATGTTTTAGTACCTAGTTAATGATTTATCTAAAATACATCAGTCCATCCATTCCCACCTATGATTCTGTATGTTTATGTAATGATGTTAAAACCTTCACTGACCACAAGCCCTTATTGATGTATAAATGCCCAGTTTTACTTACCCATCCCCCACCCACATGCTAAATCTCCAAGTCAGCATATACCAAAGCTCAAGTTCAGAGGTCTTCAAACTATGGCCCACCAGTTGTTCACGAACTTCAATTTCCATCATGCCTAGTCATGTCTGTGAATGTCAGAGAATTACAAGGCCTCATGGGATGTGTAGTTCTGCAACAGCTGGATGGCCGTAGTTTGTAAATCTCAGCTCTAGCTGGTGAGTATAATGGGCCATACACACTAGAAGATTGTCAGAACAATTTATCCTTCCGATTTACCAAAACCAAATAATATGAGGTCCAACAAACACTTTCAAATCCTATGCAATCTGGTAGGCCCTTGCACTACATAGAAAAGGTAAATCTGCACGAAAAAGTCTTCAGAGAATCTTCTAGTGTGTATGGCCCTTTACAATATAAGAACAATAGGAGGTTGAAAATAAATGTATGTAGATATTACATCCCCATATCCAAACCTTTGCCTTCCTGTTGTTTATTTTTTTAGCAAGTTGCATAAGCATTTAACAGACAACTGTGTGTGTAATTAATAATGTGATGTGCTCAAGCACTAATTTTTGTTTTTTTTTTTTCCCCACAGTTTCCTTCAAACGCAGAGCAATGGCTGGAGATTTCTGATCAATTTCTGGAGAAGTGGAATTTTCCCAATTGTGGGGGTGCTATTGATGGGAAGCACATCCGCATTGTCCCCCCTCCGAATTCCGGCACATTTTATTATAATTATAAAGGTTTTTTTAGTATAGTCATGCTAGCCATAGTTAATGCAAACTATGAGTTTATTTATTTGGATATTGGCAAAAATGGCCGCAATTCGGATGGGGGAGTTATTGATCAGACGGAGTTCGCTCGTCGTCTAAAGAACGGCACTCTGAACCTGCCATCCAGGGAGCAAACTGTTGAGGGTATGAGCTTTGTGTTTATCGCAGATGAGGCTTTTGCGCTTGGGGAGCATCTCATGAAGCCCTACCCTCAGAGGAACCTCACCCCCGACCAAAGGATTTACAACTACCGGTTGTCCAGAGCTCGCAGAGTTGTGGAGAATGCCTTCGGGATAATGGCCAACCGGTTCCGGATATTCCTGACGTCCATAAACCTGGCACTGTACAAAGTGGATAATGTGGTCTTGTGTTGCTGCATTTTGCACAACTTCCTACGCAGGAATGCACAAAATTATGTATTGCAGCAACTGGATACTGACCCTGCTATGCCAGGTACAAGTGGAGAGGCCCAACCTTCTAACCAAGTGGAGTCCATGACGTCAATGGAAGTTGGACGGTCAGCATTGGCATCACACAGGGCCCGTCAGATCCGCCAGGAATATCTGGACTATTTCGTGGGGAGAGGAGCTGTGTCCTGGCAGCAATCACTGTCACACACCCATTAATCTTGTTAAAGATTGGACACACAAGATAAATGTCAGAGATATCTTATTTTTCCACACATTAAAAAAAAATTGCAATGATTCTGTATTGTGGATTCTAATCATTTGGGCACATATGCCAAACACAATTATTAGGGTTAATCATGTGTTATATATGTGTGACTTTGGAAGGGTTAATACATTCATCAGTGTGTTTCTTGACTGTAGTCTCTCACCAGCTGATCCAAAGTGATGATGGCCATGTGTTATTTTTGAGCCAGTGGTGTAAATACAAGGGCCTTCTGCACCCCACAAAATGTACACAAACCCTGTCACATTGAGAACTAGGTCACACCCAAGGTTCATCTAATGTCACCTTACATTGGTGGTTCTTGTCCAGAAGTTGCCCATACTATATATTTAATATAATACATTAGGGTATTAACAACGTACCTACACCTGTTATGTTGTGTTCATTTATTACATCCTTCTCACTGCCCACCAATGTTAGGATATGTCAGTGTTATGTGAAACTTGATCATTGTTCATCTCAAAGTGTTATATATATATAAGTAATGGAAAGTGAACTAGAGCAACGAAAAAGCAATACACTATAGATTACACTGATCTCCCTACACTGATTTCTACTGCCAATATCAATGCCATATTGAATACTAGGACTGCTAGTACCTTGAGTGTAGAGTCAAACTTATGCAATGCGGGAAGTCTGCGACTTTGCATCCTTCCTGCATCGCATAAGGGTGACCCGACACTTACTTTTTCCACAGGATTGTATTACACAAGTCTGAAGAACTGTGCCATCCAATCCTGATACATCAGAAATAAAGGGTCATGTGCGACTTGTGTGCGTGTTCAGTGTGAATGTAGCCATACAAAGTGTATGTCTCAATTCGCACAACACTCGCACAAAAGTCGCACATGATGCATTTATTCAGCTGCATCAGGATAGGATTGCACAGTCGTTCACACTTGTATGATCCAATCCTGTATGAAATGTCAGATCGCACTGTGATATGCGTATAAACGGTTGGGATCTTTAACATTTCATTGCCACCTCCAGCAACTCGCATATGGCAGTGTCCAAAATGCTGTCATTAACATGTAAATATGGGAATAGGACAGCCATCATACATGTAATGCTTCTTTACACAGCTTTAGATCTCGACCCCCCAAGGAAAGTCAAATAAAGAATGGAACACACATTGTTGAATGTACAAAATTTTTTTTTTAAAACATTCACAGGGTTAGGGTTAGGGTTAGGGTTAGTGTGTTTTCAATTTTTTTTCCCAAACGTGGGTACACTCTTAACAACTGAGTGCCATCAAGATATCATAAAATATTAAAAAACTTTTATAAGAAAAGGAACCAATAAAAACATAAAAAGAAACTTTTTAAAATTTGGCAATCATGTCGACAAAATCTCGCATTTTTGATTGCAATGTCGTTGCTGTTTCCTTGATTTGCTCGAGGTCTGAGCAACATTGGAGTGCCTCACGGGTTAGTTTTGCTAAAGTGCAAGTAGGTAAATCATGATCTGTAAAAAAATATACAACTGAGTCAATGTGAATCACCTACATGAGGTCATAATTAGGGTTGAGCGAACACCTAGATGTCCGTGTTCGACGGGTTCGGCCGAACTTTAAAAAAAAGTCCGGGTCCGTGTCCCGGACTTTTACCGAACTTTTCCCGGACACCGAACCCCATTGAAGTCAATGGGGACCCGAACTTTAAGGCACTAAAATGGCTCTAAAACACCAAAGGAAAGGGCTAGAGTGCTGCAAATGGCAGCAAAACGTAATTAAGAGCATGGCAAGTGCTCTGCAAACAAATGTGGATAGGGAAATAACTTAAAACAACAAAAAAAAAACAGAAAAATAAAACAATGTTCTTCTTCATCTCTGAAGGACGAGGCCCATATGGAGTAGGAGGGAGGTTGAGGTGGTGGTGGATGTGGCGGTGACATAGGCGTGCGCACAGGGTGTGCTGGGTGTGCCTGGGCACACCCTAATCACCTAGGGCACATAGCATTGCCAGTGAGGAGATGGGAAAGATCTCCCTGGGACCTGCTCTGCTCTATTTCTCCTTGCCTACAGGTACATGGCCCCGATACATTACTCTCCCTGCTGGCAAACACATGCATGTGTATTTCAACTTTGGGGTGCACACCTTAATGCAATAGGCTGCGCACACCTATGGGCGGTGTAGGTGGAAGCGGCGGTGGAGGAGGACCAGGGCCGGATTAACAGCATCATGGGCTTGGTGCTGAGGATTTTGAAGGGCCTTAAGGGCCGTGCCTTGCCATGCACCCAGAGGAGGAAGGGTGCAGCCATGCATGCCTAATTCAACATGGGATGCTGTCTCTGAAGCCCATAAACACATCCATGCATCGCCAACTGTCCCTCCTTGTCCGGCCTTCACGCTGTGTGGGGAGGTTCTGAGGGTGCTGCCTGGGGAAGCGAGCATAGAAGCCAGACTTCTGTGTTTACAAGTGACAGAAGAGCGGTAACAGTGAATATGGCCAACCCGGGGCCTATATAAAAGGTAGGGGCCTGGAGCTGCAGCTCCAATAGCCCCTACATTAATCTGGCCCTGAGGAGGAGGACGAGGTAGCCAACACTGCTTCTTTTCAAAAATTTTAAATGAGGGTACACCCCAAAAGAGTGAGAAAGAGCAAAAATGGAACAATGGGTGGGTAAGGTCGGTATCCATTGCTATTCTGCATAAGGTACGGAAAAGTCCCGTGGGATCCATGCCTGGTTCATTTTAATGAACGTGAGCTTGTCCACATTGTCTCTGGACAGGCGGCTGCGCTTGTCTGTTATAACGCCCCCAGCCGTGCTAAATACCCGTTCAGATAATACACTGGCTGCAGGGCACGCCAGCACCTCCAAGGCGTAAAGGGCAAGCTCAAGCCATGTGCCCAATTTGGAGACCCAGAAGTTGAAGGGGGCAGACCCGTCATTCACTACATGTAGGCGTGTGCACACATACTGCTCCACCATGTTGGTAAAATGCTGCCTCCTGCTAAGACGTTCCATCTGAGCTGCTGGTGCTGCTGTTTGTTGTAGCGTGCTGACAAAGCTTTTCCACATTTCGGCCATGCTAACCCTGCCTTCTGCGGTGCTGGCGGTGCCCTGGTTGCGTTGGCGACCTCCTCCTCCTCCTCCTCTGCCTTGTGCTTCCACTGTGGCCCCGCTGTCAGATGGGAATGCCAGCAGCATGGCGTCTACCAGCGTGCGCTTGTACTCGCGCATCTTGCGATCGCGCTCCAGTGAGTGAATTAAGGACGGTACGTTGTCCTTGTAACGGGGATCCAGCAGCGTGGCCACCCAGTAATCAGCACAAGTTAGAATGTGGGCAACTCGGCGGTCGTTGTGGAGACACTGCAGCATGTAATCGCTCATGTGTGCCAGGCTGCCCAGAGGCAACGAAAGGCTGTCCTCTGTGGGAGGTGTATCGTCCGTGTCCTCTGTATCCCCCCAGCCACGCACCAGTGATGGCCATGAGCTGGCCTGGGTGCCACCCTGCTGTGAACATGGTTCCATCTCCTCCTCCAGCTCCTCCTCCTCCTCATCCTCCTCATCCTCCAGAACTGTGCCCCTGCTGGACAATTGCGTCCCTGGCGTTTGCGTGTGCAGGAACCCACCCTCGGAGCCCCTTGCGAATGACTGCCCTGAAAGCCTTGGAAATGTTACCTCTTCATCCTCCTCCTCATCCTGTGCCACATCCTCTTCCATCATCGCCCGAATTGTTTTTTCAAGGAGGCATAGAAGTGGGATAGTTAAGCTGAGAACGGCGTCATTGCCACTGGCCATGTTGGTGGAGTACTCAAAACAGCGCAACAAGGCACACAGGTCTCGCATGGAGGCCCAGTTAAATTAAATAGCGGAATAGAAAATATGATCCAAAAAAAGTGTATGTATATCACACGTACACAACCACACTGGGCCCCAATTACTATTGTTTGTACCCCTAAAAGGCTAGATGAGGAGTAGGGGGAGTATGGAACAGGCAGCACCCTCAAACCTTCAGAAGTATGAGATGAACCCCAACAACTTGGAAAGGTGGATCTCTCTCACACGTACCGACACAGACTATCCCGCAATTCAATTGATCCTCAAAGGTTTTTATTGAATAGCGGAATAGGAAATATGATCAAAAAAAGTGTATGTATCTCGCACGTACACAACCACACTAGGCCCCAATTACTATTGTTTGTACCCCTAAAAGGCTAGATGAGGAGTAGGGGGGGTATGGAACAGGCAGCACCCTCAAACCTTCAGAAGTATGAGATGAACCCCAACAACTTGGAAAGGTGGATCTCTCTCACACGTACCGACACAGACTATCCCGCAATTCAATTGATCCTCAAAGGTTTTTATTGAATAGCGGAATAGGAAATATGATCAAAAAAAGTGTATGTATCTCGCACGTACACAACCACACTAGGCCCCAATTACTATTGTTTGTACCCCTAAAAGGCTAGATGAGGAGTAGGGGGGGTATGGAACAGGCAGCACCCTCAAACCTTCAGAAGTATGAGATGAACCCCAACAACTTGGAAAGGTGGATCTCTCTCACACGTACCGACACAGACTATCCCCCAATTTAACTGATCCCCAAAGGTTTTTGATTAAATAGCGGAATAGAAAATATGATCCCAAAAAAGTGTATGTATATCACACGTACACAACCACACTGGGCCCCAATTACTATTGTTTGTACCCCTAAAAGGCTAGATGAGGAGTAGGGGGAGTATGGAACAGGCAGCACCCTCAAACCTTCAGAAGTATGAGATGAACCCCAACAACTTGGAAAGGTGGATCTCTCTCACACGTACCAACACAGACTATCCCCCAATTTAACTGATCCCCAAAGGTTTTTGATTAAATAGCGGAATAGAAAATATGATCCAAAAAAAGTGTATGTATATCACACGTACACAACCACACTAGGCCCCAATTACTATTGTTTGTACCCCTAAAAGGCTAGATGAGGAGTAGGGGGAGTATGGAACAGGCAGCACCCTCAAACCTTCAGAAGTATGAGATGAACCCCAACAACTTGGAAAGGTGGATCTCTCTCACACGTACCGACACAGACTATCCCGCAATTCAATTGATCCTCAAAGGTTTTTATTGAATAGCGGAATAGGAAATATGATCAAAAAAAGTGTATGTATCTCGCACGTACACAACCACACTAGGCCCCAATTACTATTGTTTGTACCCCTAAAAGGCTAGATGAGGAGTAGGGGGAGTATGGAACAGGCAGCACCCTCAAACCTTCAGAAGTATGAGATGAACCCCAACAACTTGGAAAGGTGGATCTCTCTCACACGTACCGACACAGACTATCCCGCAATTCAATTGATCCTCAAAGGTTTTTATTGAATAGCGGAATAGGAAATATGATCAAAAAAAGTGTATGTATCTCGCACGTACACAACCACACTAGGCCCCAATTACTATTGTTTGTACCCCTAAAAGGCTAGATGAGGAGTAGGGGGAGTATGGAACAGGCAGCACCCTCAAACCTTCAGAAGTATGAGATGAACCCCAACAACTTGGAAAGGTGGATCTCTCTCACACGTACCGACACAGACTATCCCCCAATTTAACTGATCCCCAAAGGTTTTTGATTAAATAGCGGAATAGAAAATATGATCCCAAAAAAGTGTATGTATATCACACGTACACAACCACACTGGGCCCCAATTACTATTGTTTGTACCCCTAAAAGGCTAGATGAGGAGTAGGGGGAGTATGGAACAGGCAGCACCCTCAAACCTTCAGAAGTATGAGATGAACCCCAACAACTTGGAAAGGTGGATCTCTCTCACACGTACCAACACAGACTATCCCCCAATTTAACTGATCCCCAAAGGTTTTTGATTAAATAGCGGAATAGAAAATATGATCCAAAAAAAGTGTATGTATATCACACGTACACAACCACACTAGGCCCCAATTACTATTGTTTGTACCCCTAAAAGGCTAGATGAGGAGTAGGGGGAGTATGGAACAGGCAGCACCCTCAAACCTTCAGAAGTATGAGATGAACCCCAACAACTTGGAAAGGTGGATCTCTCTCACACGTACCGACACAGACTATCCCGCAATTCAATTGATCCTCAAAGGTTTTTATTGAATAGCGGAATAGGAAATATGATCAAAAAAAGTGTATGTATCTCGCACGTACACAACCACACTAGGCCCCAATTACTATTGTTTGTACCCCTAAAAGGCTAGATGAGGAGTAGGGGGAGTATGGAACAGGCAGCACCCTCAAACCTTCAGAAGTATGAGATGAACCCCAACAACTTGGAAAGGTGGATCTCTCTCACACGTACCGACACAGACTATCCCGCAATTCAATTGATCCTCAAAGGTTTTTATTGAATAGCGGAATAGGAAATATGATCAAAAAAAGTGTATGTATCTCGCACGTACACAACCACACTAGGCCCCAATTACTATTGTTTGTACCCCTAAAAGGCTAGATGAGGAGTAGGGGGAGTATGGAACAGGCAGCACCCTCAAACCTTCAGAAGTATGAGATGAACCCCAACAACTTGGAAAGGTGGATCTCTCTCACACGTACCGACACAGACTATCCCCCAATTTAACTGATCCCCAAAGGTTTTTGATTAAATAGCGGAATAGAAAATATGATCCCAAAAAAGTGTATGTATATCACACGTACACAACCACACTAGGCCCCAATTACTATTGTTTGTACCCCTAAAAGGCTAGGAGTAGGGGGAGTATGGAACAGGCAGCACCCTCAAACCTTCAGAAGTATGAGATGAACCCCAACAACTTGGAAAGGTGGATCTCTCTCACACGTACCAACACAGACTATCCCCCAATTTAACTGATCCCCAAAGGTTTTTGATTAAATAGCGGAATAGAAAATATGATCCCAAAAAAGTGTATGTATATCACACGTACACAACCACACTAGGCCCCAATTACTATTGTTTGTACCCCTAAAAGGCTAGGAGTAGGGGGAGTATGGAACAGGCAGCACCCTCAAACCTTCAGAAGTATGAGATGAACCCCAACAACTTGGAAAGGTGGATCTCTCTCACACGTACCAACACAGACTATCCCCCAATTTAACTGATCCCCAAAGGTTTTTGATTAAATAGCGGAATAGAAAATATGATCCCAAAAAAGTGTATGTATATCACACGTACACAACCACACTAGGCCCCAATTACTATTGTTTGTACCCCTAAAAGGCTAGGAGTAGGGGGAGTATGGAACAGGCAGCACCCTCAAACCTTCAGAAGTATGAGATGAACCCCAACAACTTGGAAAGGTGGATCTCTCTCACACGTACCAACACAGACTATCCCCCAATTTAACTGATCCCCAAAGGTTTTTGATTAAATAGCGGAATAGAAAATATGATCCCAAAAAAGTGTATGTATATCACACGTACACAACCACACTAGGCCCCAATTACTATTGTTTGTACCCCTAAAAGGCTAGGAGTAGGGGGAGTATGGAACAGGCAGCACCCTCAAACCTTCAGAAGTATGAGATGAACCCCAACAACTTGGAAAGGTGGATCTCTCTCACACGTACCAACACAGACTATCCCCCAATTTAACTGATCCCCAAAGGTTTTTGATTAAATAGCGGAATAGAAAATATGATCCCAAAAAAGTGTATGTATATCACACGTACACAACCACACTAGGCCCCAATTACTATTGTTTGTACCCCTAAAAGGCTAGGAGTAGGGGGAGTATGGAACAGGCAGCACCCTCAAACCTTCAGAAGTATGAGATGAACCCCAACAACTTGGAAAGGTGGATCTCTCTCACACGTACCAACACAGACTATCCCCCAATTTAACTGATCCCCAAAGGTTTTTGATTAAATAGCGGAATAGAAAATATGATCCCAAAAAAGTGTATGTATATCACACGTACACAACCACACTAGGCCCCAATTACTATTGTTTGTACCCCTAAAAGGCTAGGAGTAGGGGGAGTATGGAACAGGCAGCACCCTCAAACCTTCAGAAGTATGAGATGAACCCCAACAACTTGGAAAGGTGGATCTCTCTCACACGTACCAACACAGACTATCCCCCAATTTAACTGATCCCCAAAGGTTTTTGATTAAATAGCGGAATAGAAAATATGATCCCAAAAAAGTGTATGTATATCACACGTACACAACCACACTAGGCCCCAATTACTATTGTTTGTACCCCTAAAAGGCTAGGAGTAGGGGGAGTATGGAACAGGCAGCACCCTCAAACCTTCAGAAGTATGAGATGAACCCCAACAACTTGGAAAGGTGGATCTCTCTCACACGTACCAACACAGACTATCCCCCAATTTAACTGATCCCCAAAGGTTTTTGATTAAATAGCGGAATAGAAAATATGATCCCAAAAAAGTGTATGTATATCACACGTACACAACCACACTAGGCCCCAATTACTATTGTTTGTACCCCTAAAAGGCTAGGAGTAGGGGGAGTATGGAACAGGCAGCACCCTCAAACCTTCAGAAGTATGAGATGAACCCCAACAACTTGGAAAGGTGGATCTCTCTCACACGTACCAACACAGACTATCCCCCAATTTAACTGATCCCCAAAGGTTTTTGATTAAATAGCGGAATAGAAAATATGATCCCAAAAAAGTGTATGTATATCACACGTACACAACCACACTAGGCCCCAATTACTATTGTTTGTACCCCTAAAAGGCTAGGAGTAGGGGGAGTATGGAACAGGCAGCACCCTCAAACCTTCAGAAGTATGAGATGAACCCCAACAACTTGGAAAGGTGGATCTCTCTCACACGTACCAACACAGACTATCCCCCAATTTAACTGATCCCCAAAGGTTTTTGATTAAATAGCGGAATAGAAAATATGATCCCAAAAAAGTGTATGTATATCACACGTACACAACCACACTAGGCCCCAATTACTATTGTTTGTACCCCTAAAAGGCTAGGAGTAGGGGGAGTATGGAACAGGCAGCACCCTCAAACCTTCAGAAGTATGAGATGAACCCCAACAACTTGGAAAGGTGGATCTCTCTCACACGTACCAACACAGACTATCCCCCAATTTAACTGATCCCCAAAGGTTTTTGATTAAATAGCGGAATAGAAAATATGATCCCAAAAAAGTGTATGTATATCACACGTACACAACCACACTAGGCCCCAATTACTATTGTTTGTACCCCTAAAAGGCTAGGAGTAGGGGGAGTATGGAACAGGCAGCACCCTCAAACCTTCAGAAGTATGAGATGAACCCCAACAACTTGGAAAGGTGGATCTCTCTCACACGTACCAACACAGACTATCCCCCAATTTAACTGATCCCCAAAGGTTTTTGATTAAATAGCGGAATAGAAAATATGATCCCAAAAAAGTGTATGTATATCACACGTACACAACCACACTAGGCCCCAATTACTATTGTTTGTACCCCTAAAAGGCTAGGAGTAGGGGGAGTATGGAACAGGCAGCACCCTCAAACCTTCAGAAGTATGAGATGAACCCCAACAACTTGGAAAGGTGGATCTCTCTCACACGTACCAACACAGACTATCCCCCAATTTAACTGATCCCCAAAGGTTTTTGATTAAATAGCGGAATAGAAAATATGATCCCAAAAAAGTGTATGTATATCACACGTACACAACCACACTAGGCCCCAATTACTATTGTTTGTACCCCTAAAAGGCTAGATGAGGAGTAGGGGGAGTATGGAACAGGCAGCACCCTCAAACCTTCAGAAGTATGAGATTGTGTTCACTGTACCCCACAAAGATTGAGTTCACTGCACCCCACAATGATTGTGTTCACTGCACCCCACAAAGATTGTGTTCACTGCACCTCACAAAGATTGTGTTCACTGTACCCCCCAAAGATTGTGTTCACTGCACCCCACAAAGATTCTGTTCACTGTACCCCACAAAGATTGTGTTCACTGCACCCCAAAAAGATTGTGTTCACTGCACCCCAAAAAGGATGTTGTTCACTGCACCCCAAAAAGGATGTTGTTCACTCCACCCCAAAAAGATTGTGTTCACTGCACCCCACAAAGATTGTGTTCACTGCACCCCAAAAAGATTGTGTTCACTGCACCCCAAAAATGATTTTGTTCACTGCACCCCAAAAAGGATGTTGTTCACTCCACCCCAAAAAGATTGTGTTCACTGCACCCCAAAAAGATTGTGTTCACTGCACCCCACAAAGGATTTTGTTCACTGCACCCCAAAAAGATTGTGTTCACTGCACCCCAAAAAGGATGTTGTTCACTGCACCCCAAAAAGGATTTTGTTCACTGCACCCCAAAAAGATTGTGTTCACTGCACCCCACAAAGGATTTTGTTCACTGCACCCCACAAAGATTGTGTTCACTGCACACCAAAAAGGATTGTGTTCACTGCACCCCAAAAAGATTTTGTTCACTGCACCCCAAAAAGATTGTGTTCACTGCAGCCCAAAAAGATTGTGTTCACTGCAGCCCAAAAAGATTGTGTTCACTGCAGCCCAAAAAGATTGTGTTCACTGCAGCCCAAAAAGATTGTGTTCACTGCAGCCCAAAAAGATTGTGTTCACTGCAGCTCACACACAGAAAAATGGATGTGGATCACTGACACCTGCCTATCTCCAATCCCACACCACACAGCAATATCGATTGTAGTTTGTAGAACACAGTTTCCCTAAAATTCAGCAGACTCTGTCCCTAACAGGATTGAGAAGAGATCGTAGATCAGGATTGAGTGCAGACCCCACCCCCCACACAGCAATATCGATTGTAGTTTGTAGAAGACACTGACCCTATAATTCAGCAGACTCTATCCCTAAAATGCCTACAACTCGCCCTGCCTAAACACTCCGACCTGTCCCTCAATTCTATCCGGACACAAATGGTTTTTTCCTGCCTATCTTTCCCTAATCAGCAGCCAGCACGTTGATGTGTGCTCTGTCCCTGAATCTAAGCAGCATAATGACGCCGCTGCGGCTGCCTCGAACTTATAAAGACTTGGTCACATGCTTCAGACGGCCAATCACAGCTACTGAGACATTTGCAGGCATGGCTGGGATGGCTTAAGGCACACCAGTTAAACGATTGTTGATTGGCTGTTGAAAGCCCGCCATGAAAAGAGCGCCAAAGCATGCAAAACCCGGAAATAAAACGACCGAACACGGATTTTTACCCGAACATACAGTAAAGTGTCCGTGTCCGTGTTCGGGTACAAAAAATCCAATTATTCGGTACGAACACGAATAATACAGTCCGTGTTCGCTCAACACTAGTCATAATAGAGAAACATTTGGTGTCCAGGTTATTTTTAATTACTCTCGAGTTAATACCTACCCTGTTCTTATGCTCTTTTGCCCTAGGCTCTTCTTCTTCCTCCTGTCCTCCTCTGATCCTGTTGCTGATGATTCTGCCGGTCTCCTGAGCTTACTATATATTCATTAGGGGTGTGAACGCATGATGACGTCATTGTGAGGGCATGGTCGTAATGTATATATATTAAGCTGCAGAGACCAGAGACGGGCAGAATGCACGGCAACAGCATCAGATGAGGACAGGAGGAAGAAGCAGAACCTAAGGCAAAAGAGCAGACAACATAAGAGCAGAAGATTGCACAGCAGAAGAGTGGAGAGGAGAAGATCCAAAGAGCAGAGTGGAGAAGACCGGATGAAGATATTTAAGAACATTTCATAAACGTCTCCTGTCGTTATTCACATACACTTCCATTTATGTGGTTAATGTGTAGGGGTACTATGTACCCCATACCCATTCACACAGTGATTGGTGTCCGGGATCTGGGGGCCACCCTTTGTTGAAGGTTGCTTCCAAAGTCCTAGGAACCCCCTGGCCGCATGACCCCCCAAAACCACCAGACAGGGTTGTGGGGATGAGGCTCTTGTCCTCCTCTACATGGGAGTAAGGTGCTTTTGGGTGTGCGGTGCAGAGGCCCCCTGGCCCAAAGCAACAAAACCCCCCCATGTTGAGGGCATGTGTCCTGCTGTGGTCCAGGGGGTGTTTGTTCCGCTTGCTCGTTCTCTTTCCTGGCCTGACAAGCTGCATGCTTGTATAAGGGTCTGGTAGGGGTTTTGGGGGTAACCCACGCTGTCTTTTTGTTGTGGGCATACCCTCAAACTCAATACCACACACAAAAGGCCTGGTTGTGAACTTGGGGGGACACCCACGGTGGGTTCTTCAATTTTTTGGTGTAGTTCCCCCTCAAAAATCTTCACAACGCAAGTGGCCCCGCAAGTCAGAGCATCCTGATCCGACTTACGGTGCGACTTCCATTCAAATAAAGAGGCTCCCATAGGGAACTAGTGTTGTAAATTGGAGGCTAAAAATAACACTGATAAAAATCATTCTGAAAAAACCTACGTGGGCACACAATTGGCTCTTGGACACTTGGTCCTGGTTCCTCCACAGTTTCGGAAGTGGCTTCCACGCTGCTTGCCAAGTTGCCAGGAGATCGGGGTTCTGACATGGCTGGGGATGCCACATCCTGGCATGATGCAACATCTGCAATGTAAATTTGTAAGGGAATACAAGAATATAAGGTTAAACAATCATTGCAAATACACATATTTCTATGATCCCACTACACAAAAATCTGTGACTACAAACCTTCTTGTTGCTCTGGTGTCTGGTCACTTGTTGGCTCCACCAGAATCACCTCAGGCATAATGTCTTCATCTACATAATACAAAACATTGGCCATATCATAAAAGTCACAAGAGGTACATTTGTTAGGACATGGTGCCCTGCTTGATAGCTCTTTTAGTAACAAATATGAAGACATGTACATGGTTATCTACGAAAAATATGGTACATTAATGTTTGACAGTGCATAGGAACCAATTACCTTTAGTCGAATCTGTGCCACCATCTGGGCCCATGTCCTCCTCTTCTTCCACAACTGCCGATGGAGCTGCCAAACCTCTCCTCCTCCTTTCCCATTGTTTGGCACGGAGTTTACGTTTTTCTCCTATTTAAAGGTTTGAATAATAATCTGTGATTAATAGGAATGTTTGCTGAGAAGATTCGTGCAGGAAAGAACGTTCGTTGCAACACAATACATATATTTTTAACTATGGCTTCCTGACTTTTAATGTCATATACTAAAACATCAACAATAGATCGATCAAATCACGACATGACAACTAAAATGAGTAATCTAACTTTTTACATAGACATTATAATCTAGACATGTTAATACAACATACACAAAATTATAAAAAACATATTGCATGATAAAAAAAAAAAAAAAAAAAACTTACTTTTTTTCAAAATCCGATGGATTTGGGAAAGCTGATCCTGCTCACGGTGTTTCAGGTCAGACCACCGTTTCCGAATCTGATCTTTCGATCGCTCCACACCGAATTTTTTTACCAAACAGGCCACCACCTTATCCATGATGCCATCTTTCCTGGCATTGGGCCGATCGTAATTTACCAACTTGCCATCATAGTCCATTTTTTCTAAAATGGAGACCATCTCCACCATTTCTGGCTTTGACATGGGTGTAGCCCTTGATTTTCGGGTGGCCCAATCACTTCGGCCCACACTAATTGAGCTCCCAGATTGTTGAGACATTATTCTTGATTACAAGATTTTTCCACTGCTTCAGGTGTGAGTGTCGCATGTAGGCCTGATCTTCGGCACGTACACACCCCTGCACAAGCCCGCCACTGGAGGAGGAGTTGACGCCTGCGCTGTATTTAAAGGACGCCAGATCGTTCGGCCGACGATTCGCTAGCGGACATATCGAGAGTTGGAGCACGATCGAGCGGCGAATCACGACTTTTCCCCACAAACAAAGGTACGACTCTTTTAATAGAAAGTGTGTGTTTTGGGCCCTATACAGCTTTTATTAGGAATATCTTTATTATGTGCCAAAATACATGCTATTTTAATATGTTTTGTGTTGTTTTGTGTCTTGCAGGCATATACTGTCCTGCAATATGGTGGACAATTACACCAGCCACAACTTTCTAATAAGTTTTATTGATGAGTTCAGGCAACTGCCGTGTTTGTGGCAAGTGAAGTCCGCAGATTATAAAAATAAAAAACTCAAAAAACAGGCCATGGAACATTTGGTGGCCTTCTACAAGCCCGTCTGTCCTGGGGCAAATTTTAATTATATACGCAAAAAAATAAACAGTATTCGCACTGCCTACAGGCGGGAGTTAAAAAAAATAGAGGAGTCCACCCAGTCTGGAGCAGGTGCACGGAATGTATATGTACCACGGCTGTGGTACTATGATAACATGCGATTCCTGGCAGACACCATGGAATCCAGGCCGTCAATTTCAACACTGCCTTCTACTTCGGCAGAGGGCTCAGTGTCGGTTGATCCAAGCCAGGATGAGGATTTCCTGGAGGAGAGTTTTACTCAGGTATGGCATTTCACAATATATTGTCTGCTAAAATGTAATCATGTAACAAAATTATAAGCTAAACCATAATTGACCCTTTATGTAAACGGGCATAGCAAGGGGTTGGCATGACAGGCAACCGCCAGGGGCGCAGGCCAAGGGGGGTGGGTCACAAAAACATTGGCATTGTTTTATTGTTTATTTTAACAATCCACTCAGCCTGCACACCCCAGAACCCCCAGTTTGCAGGCGGATTCATGCAGGTGTAAAACATTGAGAGCTGCTTCATGCAGGTGTAAAACATTGAGAGCAGCTGAGCCAAAAGACCAGGAGACTGAGACTGCCTCTCACTGCATCCCCAGCACACCTCTGGTCTTACAAACACTGCTGCATCCCCAGCACACCTCCGGTCTTACAAACAGTGCTGCATCCCCAGCACACCTCTGGTCCTAACAAACACTGCTGTAGCCTCAGCATTCCTCTGGCTCAACCTTTTTTAATACAAAACTAACAGCTCCTGCAAATGATCCATCCATCCTTGCTTCCATGTCTCTGGTCTCTCACTCTGGGTCAGCAAGGCAGGTGGCTTCCTTATTCCTGTTTCCCTGCACTGCTTCACCCTCAATGCCCTACATCAAGCCCTCTGCAAGTTCAGGCCCCTCTCTCTCTGCAACCCCCTCCTCTCTCTCTCACACCCCCTCTTTCTCTCCCTCTCTCTATCTCTCAACCCTCTCTTTCTTTTTCACACCTGAGACAATGATTGCCCACTAGAGAGCTCTACACTGGGCAAACAAGGGGCAAATTAGAAACTTTTAATGCCCTTTAATTTTTTTTTTGGGGGGTGGGTTACAGTTTTACATTGATCTTGGGGGGGGGGGGGGTTGTTGCCAAATAAAGCTCCTCAACAAGGGCACTGGAGACCCTAGATACGCCACTGTATGTAAAGTCTGCTATTTGTTCACAATAATATAACAAACATGCATTTTTATATACACTATAACATTCTAATCAATTGTTCATTTCATCAACAGGGAAGTGTCACTGAGGAGGAGCCAGGTTGCAGCCAGGAGCCTGGGGAGCCTGCGGAGCCTGAGGAGCCTGTGGAACTCTTTCCACCACCACCTCCTCCTGCCAAACGGAGGCAAAAGAGGAAGCACGTGGATGACATAACCGATGAATTTATCCAGGAGGCCACCATAGCCCTACGTCGGAAACCGGAGGCCAATGAGTCCTTCGGCAACATGACGGCAAAAATTTTGGATAAGGTGGACCTCAGGCAGTGTCAGTATGCCAGAAAAATTATCCTCGATGTGCTGCAAAAGGCTGAAAACGGCATACTTACTGAGCACAGCCATGCATGCCAGGAGCACCCGTGCCCTCCACCTCCACCTCCACAACACCCACCACCTCGCCAAATGCCACATGGCCAGTGGCAATATGGCCAGCAGGATCCAAACCTGCCCTCATGGCAACCTGATTTCAGTTACCAGCAACTTTAATTTTTGTAACCCCCTATTATTTATTTTACCCCTGTTTGCCAGTTTCTAGTTTAATTTTGTCCAAATGGACCTTTTTTATGTTTAGTTATACGGAAAGTATTGATGTTTTCTTTGGTTTTTTTTGCTGAGATACAAAAAATAAAGAAAATGAAAATAAAAAATGGCCTATCTGAATATGTTAACATGTTTAATATTGTGCATAACCTGAAAAATATGTTTTAGACATTAATTCATACAAGAATAAAGGGTCATATCAATAGTTAGATCTTTGGTGTGAAAATACAAAAATAATGGTGAAGAGTTCAAATTATTTAATTATAAAATTTGATAGAACAGATAGAATAGACAAACATTATCTTCATCATAACAGAACACATGCCTTTTTATTAGAAAAGTATGGCATTATGAGCAGCATCTTCCTTCTTCTCACATTTATCAAGATGAGCATGTGCTCCGCATTTCACCTATTTCTTGGACTTCCGCAAGCCGAAAGTTCTTTCTGAATAAAATGTTGAGTTTACTAGAGAAAATTCTTCCGGGAACTCATTTGGTTTGATCATGCGTGTTGGGATTTGTAGCTGTGTGTCGGCCGAATTGTGTACTGACAGGCGAACAATCGTCCGTTCTGGTGTCCGCAGACAAAAATTTTCATGTTTGCAAGAAAGACTTTTGTCCGCGGATTGTGCGCAGACATCTGTCGGAGGCACCATACTAACACGCGTACAATCGGCAGATCTTTCGTCCGCCGACGTTTGTATGCCGACGATCGGTACGTGTGTACGGGCCTTTAAAGAAGAAGTTACAGGTCTGTGAGAGCCAGAAATCTTGCTTGTTTGTAGGTGACCAAAATACTAATTTTACAGAGGAATTTACCAATTAATTCATTAGAAATCCTACAATGTGATTTCCTGGATTCTTTCCCCCCATTATGTCTCTCATAGTTGAAGTGTACCTACAGTATCTCACAAAAGTGAGTACACCACTCACATTTTTGTAAATATTTTATTATTTCTTTTCATGTGATAACACTGAAGAAATGACCCATTGCTACAATGTAAAGTAGAGAGTGTACAGCTTTTAAAACAGTGTATATTTGCTGTCCCCTCAAAATAACTCAACACACAGCTATTACTGTCTAAACCGCTGGCAACAAAAATGAGTACACCCCTAAGTGAAAATGTCCAAATTGCGCCCAATTAGCCATTTTCCATCCCTGGTGTCATGTGACTCGTTAGTGTTACAAGGTCTCAGGTGTGAATGGGGAGCAGGTGTGTTAAATTTGGTGTTATCGCTCTCACTCTCCCATACTGGCCACTGGAAGTTCAACATGGCACCTCATGGCAAAGAACTCTCTGAGGAGCTGAAGAAAAGAATTGTTGCTCTACATAAAGATGGCCTAGTCTATAACAAGATTGCCTATACCCTGAAACTGAGCTGCAGCAAGGTGGCCAAGACCATACAGTGGTTTTCCAGGACTGGTTCCACTCAGAACAGGCCTCGCCATGGTTGACCAAAGAGGTTGAGTGCATGTGCCCAGTGTCATATCCAGAGGTGTCTTTGGTAAATAGACGAATGAGTGCTGCCAGCATTGCTGCAGAGGTTGAAGGGGTGGGGGGTCAGCCTGTCAGAGCTCAGACCATACACCACACACTGCATCAAATTGGTCTGCATGGCTGTCATCCCAGAAGGAAGCCTCTTCTAAAGATAATGCACAAGAAAGCCCGCAAACAGTTTGCTGAAGGCAAGCAGACTAACAACATGGATTACTGGAGCCGTGTCCTGTGGTCTGACGAGACCAAGATAAATGTATTTGGTTCAGAGGGTGTCAAGCGTGTGTGGAGGCAACCAAAAGAGGCGTACAAAGACAATTTTTTCTTACCTACAGTCAAGCATGGTGGTGGGAGTGCTGCTGGCACTGGGGAGCTACAGTTCATTGAGGGAACCATGAATGCAAACATGTACAGTGACAAACTGAAGCAGAGCATGATCCCCTCCCTTCGGAGACTGGGCCGCAGGGCAGTATTCCAACATGATAACGACCCCAAACGCACCTCCAAGACAAACACTGCCTTGCGAAAGAAGCTAAGGGTAAAGATGATGGACTGGCCAAGCATGTCTCCAGACCTGAACCTTATTGAGCATCTGTGGGGCATCCTCAAATGGAAGTTGGAGAAGCCAAAGGTCTATAACATCCACCAGCTCCGTGATGTCGTCATGGAGAAGTGGAAGAGGACTCCAGTGGCAACCTGTAAAGCTCTGGTGAACTTCATGTCCAAGAGGGTTAAGGCAAATAATAGAAATATGGAAAATAATGGTGGTGACACAAAATATTGACACTTTGGGCCCAATTTGGACATTTACACTTAGGGGTGTACTCACTTTTATTGCCAGCGGTTTAGACATGAATGGCTGTGTGTTGAGTTATTTTGAGGGGACAGCAAATTTACACTGTTATACAAGCTGTACACTCACTACTTTAAATCGTAGCAAAGTGTCATTTCTTCAGTGTTATCACATGAAAAGATGTAATAAAATATTTCCAAAAATGTGAGGGGTGTACTCACTTTTGTGAGATACTGTATGATGAAAATTACAGGCCTCTCTCTCATCTTTTTAGGTGGGAGAGCTTGCACAATTGGTGGCTGACTAAATACTTTTTTGCCCAACTGTAAGTGGATCCCTTTGCATTGTGGTAGGAGAATTATTTACAAATAAAGATCCCTGCATATAAACTGTCCGTCAAAAAAATGTACAAATGTACTGTAGTCCAATTTCTTTATTGCATTAAAGGGATTTTGGGGGAGAATGCATTGGTCATCATGACAGTTTAGCTAAACATCCCTGTCTGCTACGTCAGCCTTTTTCAACCAGGGTGAACTGAGGTTTCTTCAGGGGTGCCTTGGCAAAATGCCTACAAATTGCCCCAAAACTGTATACAAACCAGCAGATGGACGAACCTTGCCCTTTAGTTACACAAAGCTTTATGTTTTTATTGTGCACCATTATAACCGTCTAATGGATGCCAGCATCTTAACAACAAATCACCCTCGCCTGCCTCTCTCTGTCAGCACTGGGATCACATTAGCTGAGTGATGGAGAAAAACCGAGGGAGAAGAGAAACATGGAAATACTGGTCAGTACCAGTGTGCAAAAGTGTATTGGATTTGAAAGAATAAATCCCATCTAATGTTGGGTGTCCTACATGTGGATGTTGATGTATTATGCAAAACTATTAGAATAGTTTATTACATTTTAGAATGTTTTATTTTTTTTAATTTTTTTTAGCATTTTAGAATAATTTTAAACTGTGCCTTGACTAAAAAAAAGGTTGAGAAACACTGCTAAGTTGGTTGGCTTTGCCTGCAAGCTGCAAGAAAGTAGAGATCAGTGCTGTGGCAAATAGGGTTAAAGCAGGTAAAATCTTTAAATCAGGGGTGTCAAATTCAATTTCATTCCAGGTTGCATCAGCATTATGGTCCCCTTCCAGAGCACCCCCCCCCCCCTTACATCATAAGTCACCCACCTTCTGTTACATCACAGTTCGCCCCCCTTACCATGTGCTGCTGCAGAAGAAGCTGGAGGCGGCGCTGGAAAGTAGAAAGTACAGTGTCTGGAGGAGTTCCAGGGGAGGACTGTAGTCAGCTGCTGGAGTCTAAAATTGTGCAAAAAGGTAAATCAGCGCAATTAAATATAAAGTGGTATAGTGTTAAGACCCAATAATTTGGGACACAAAGAAAATACAACAGCTATATAGAACCTCCTTCACTAACGGGAGAAATGAACTATAGACAAATATTTATACAGCGCTATATAAAATCAAATAAAGTGACAATGTGCATCATATAAATCAATAAACTCACTTACAGTGCAATATATATTCCTCTTAGGTGCAATATATAATGTCAATAAACATAACGTCCTATAGGGGACGGAGACCTGGACGGACGAGCGGCGACCCACCAGCAAGGCTCCCGACAGCTCCTGTTTTTGGCGTGTACGGTCCGCACAAGCCCATTGTGCTGATTCATGTGAGTGCAATTCTACTTTCAATGTGAATCAATTAACCACTTAAGCCCCAGCCCTATTTCGGACACTTTTTGTTTACAAGTTAAAACCAGTATTTTTTCCTAGAAAACTACTTAGAACCCCCAAACACTATATATATTTTTTTAGCAAAGACTCTGGAGAATAAAATGTCGGTCATTGCAAAATTTTTTGTCACGCGGTATTTGCGCAGCGGTCTTTAAAACGCCATTTTTTTGGAAAAAATTTGAAAAAATCACATTTCACTGCATTTAAAAAATAGTAAACAGTAAAGTTAGCCAATTTTTTTTGTATATTGTGAAAGATGATGTCACGCCGAGTAAATAGATACCCAACATGTTACGGTTTAAAATTGCGTCCCCCCGTGGGATGGCGACAAACTACGGTCAATAGAGATCTCAATCTGCGACGCTTTAAATTTATTTAACGGTTACCAGTTTAGAGGTAGAGTGTAGCTCTTTTTTTTTAATTATTGCCCACGCTCTGGCGATCGCGGCGATACCTCACATGTGGGGTTTGAACAGCGATTTCATTCGCGGCTCGACTTGCGTATACGTTTTTTTTGTGCGCGAGTTAACGGTGACGGGGGCGGCTAAATTTTTATTTTTCCTATTTATTTTTTATTTTTTTTCAACTTTATTACAGTTTTTAAAAAAAAAAAAAAATCTGATCACTTTTATTGCTGTCACAAGCAATGTAAACATCCCTTGTGACACCAATATGTAGTGACAGGTACACTTTATGGAGGGATCGAGGGTCTAAAAGACCCTAGACCCCTCCACTACACTTCCCTGTATTGGGCATTTTTGCATACAGCCGTTTTTCAAATCTGCCGCCTTTTGCAGCACAGTAACCAGGAAGTGACGTCACGGACACCGCCTCCGGGTTACGTCATCGGAGACCCGATCAATGCCGTTTCCGGCATTCATCGGGACTCCATCCAGCCGGCGGACGTGCCGGCTGGGTGCTCGGGGCTCCCGCCCCCCCGGGTAACGATCGAGCGGCTCCCGAGCCGCATCGGTCATTACCGACGGAAAGCCGACCGTCGGCTTCAAACCACGGTACCGGGATGATGCCTCTAGCTAGAGGCATCATCCCGGTATAACCCCGCAAATTGTACCGACGTACTGGTACGTTAGAAAGTGGTAAGTGGTTAAAGGATAATAGCAGTGTACACTTAGATGCCTCATTATCTTTATTCACATATCATGTCCATGGAATGGTGAGAGATCGATCCAGGAAGTGGCATTTTTTGAGGATTCAATGCTGGTTTAATGCTTCAGTGAGGTGAGAGGCAATCTGGTGGCTAAACGGTGGTGGTGTCACTTGCACTTTTATATGGAAACATCTATCAAGCACTTTATTGAATTTTAAACCACGGTTATATTTATATTTTAGTGGACTTTTATGCACTTTACTTTGAATAAACTTTATTGACATTATATATTGCACTGTAAGTGAGTTTATTGATTTATATGATGCACATTGTCACTTTATTTGATTTTATATAGCGCTGTATAAATATTTGTCTATAGCTGCTGGAGTCTGCTAAATGCTGAGATGAGGGAAGGTGGGGATGAGGGGGTGCTGCAGCTGCAAAGTAGGAGAAGTTCTGACCTCCTCTCTGCTGCCAACTGTTAAGAAGGAGGGTTGCAGAGACTAATCTCGCTGAAGCTGCACTGGAGAGAAAAGCACTGGATCTGGGGGAGGCATTCTTTCCTCCTCTTTGCTGCTGCCTGCTGAGTCAAGGTGGGGGTGAAGATGAGGGGGGGGGGGATGCCACAGCTGCAGGAGGGATGCAAGGGCCACATAAAATTACCCGAAGGGCTGGATTCGGCACGCAGGCCTTGTGTTTGACACATGTGCTTTAGATACTATAAACTTATTTTGTTACATAAACTACCTACTGGTTTATAGATAGGGCATCCCCCAGTGAATAAATAAGAAAAGGTTTATCTGCGCTAGGATCCTAATCATAACCTTGACACCAGGTAACAATGGATAAACAAAGTGCAGCGCTACAAATACCTATAATGAATTGTATAAATCAATTGATAACAAAATAAATTATTAGTAATAAATGTGAAACTTAAAGTGTCTATAAAGAAAAGTCCCATGGAAGAATCTGTGCTGAGTAAAGAAAAATCCTTACTCAGGGAGGTCAATCGGACTTCAAATCCACTAAGAAAGACTCGGGTATCCTCTCAGGTAGCCCAAGGTGGCAAGTACAAGGATAGAAATGAGCTGTTTTAAATTATCTGGTTTTTTTTTTTTTTTCCAATTTAATTTGCACAACACAATTCCAAAACCTGGCTTGTTTTGTTAGGAAAAAAATTAACTACAGCTGAAAAGGAGTGGTGTGGGGAGGCTGCAGCTCCCAGCTGTAATTGATGCTTCCCCAACAAAACCTGACATTTAAAAATAGCAGGTCACCTTCCACCTATCTAAGGTCATGCATGCACCTGGAGATGCCTTTTTTATAGATAAACATAAACCAAAAATATCTGTGCTCACTAATAAATCCTGAAATTAACCCCCAAGCAGCTGTTTTGATATCAACCAATATAACGTGCATACAAAAACCTGTATATGGCTGATAATTCCTCAAAAATAATAATAACCAACCATCATGCCCAATTACATTGATCCAAATGTGTGAATAGGATGTAGGACGTCAAACAAATATTATTCCATACATGCTAATAACCTGCAAAAAAAAACTAGAAATCCTACCCTTCAGGTGCTACAGTGATTGACTGCTTGCAGCTTCACAGCCGGCTTTCTGCTGTGCTTTGTGAATGGTCCTGCAGCTTTCTGGGACCGGAGACATGTCCAAGAAGGTTGTAGGGGAAGGAGGGGGGACCAAACTGACAAAACCAGGTACCTCCCCCCCAAAAAAATAAATAAAATAAAGTGCCAAAAGTTAAAGGGGGGGGGGGAGGAGGCAGACAAGTGGAACTTCCCCTTTTGGGCAAAATTCGGCTTTCAGGTGTTGTTCACTTAATTAAATAACCTGGTCAATGACAGTCTGAAATCATGAATTGTTGCTGCTCCTCCATACACAGATCTCCATTTAGATGGTTCTCATATAGAGCCCAAAAGATTTTACAAAAGGGACAAGGTAACAAATAATAATTGTGTAAAGCGATTTATTTGTATTAAAAACACACTAGCATGCTCCAATAAGTTTGCACTAAGCATAAAGCATATAGACACTAGCATTTCATTGGAGGTCCACACTGGAACAATATCAGCGATGATCACTGAATGATTGATTTGTAAACCTTTTCCTCCAACACCTGGGACAGTTGGTTCATGTCATCACACAGATCGGTTCACATCTTGTTTTATGTACTGCACTTTGTTCGACAATTGCAACTTTTTATATGGTTTTATTTGAATTTGTTAAACTGTTTCCTTAGATCATATTCATCACTGTAGCACTTGTAGGGTAGGGTTTCTAGGTTTTTTGCATGGATTATTAGCATATGTAGAAATACTTTTTTATATATTGTCAGATGCTTTTTGTACTTTGCTTAGGCTCTTTTCGCACCTGAGAGTTTTTCAGCTCGTAAAACGCTCACCTCTGAAGTCTCAAAACTAAAAAAATTAATTTTAATGGCCACTGTTCATATGAGCACTTTGTCGTCTGAAGCAAAACGCCTGAAGCTGTAAAAAGTACACAAGCTTCTTTTTCGGCAGATTACAGGCGTTTTTGTTTGATGTCAATGCCTGCCTCAAAACACCTGCAAAAAACATCTGAAAAAAGCCTGAATAAACGCCTGGAAAAACACCCACAAAAACGCCTGAAAACTATACGCTCATGTGCGCATGGAGCCTTAAAGCGGAGTTCCACCCTGGGAAAGCTTTTTTTAATAAAAATACCCCCGGGACAGTTAGGGCTAGTGCATTCCACAATGACTAGCCTTTGATCTGTCCCGGGTTGCACTTACCTTTTAGAAGAAATACTTACCTTGAAAAAGTATTGTCCAGCGCTGCCATCTCAGGTGTGGGCAGCTTGAAGCCAGCGCGATCCTCTTCTGTGTCCTCTTCCGTCTTCTTCGGTCCCACGATGCACTGCACCGACCCCGCCGTCACTTCCGGTGCCGCAGCGTCATCCCTGCACAGCTTCTGGGCATGCCCAGAAGCTGTTTAGCAAGGTATGACGGCGCCTGCACCGGAACTGACGTCGGGCCCGGTGCAGGCGCATTGATTCCTGGGAGCGATGACGTTCAGCTCCCAGGAATCATTGCAAGCCAAGAAGTGACGAATCGCCGTGGCCGCCGAGGGGAGGAATAGGAAGTAAGGTAAGTATATTTTCTTCTAAACCAGGTAAGTAAAAAAAAAAAAAAATTGCGATTATCCATTTGTTTTTCAGGTGACCCCGGGCATGAAGATGGAGGTAAGTTTAATTTTAGGGTGGAACTCCGCTTTAAAGTAACTTCGATAGCAGCTGTCAAAACTCAGACTAAAAATTTGCTTTTAGCTTCTTGGCCATTGGCTGGAAATATTTTGTTTCTATTGGCTGACCTCAACTAATAAGCCACCCATTGCCGTGACATATGAAGTTGGTTTAGCTCAGTACAAGTAGTTGGGGGCATCTCCTTGGAACATTTGTTGATATTGATTCCCACAGAGAGGACAAACCTCCAGCTCTACTTGTTCCTAACCTTTAAAAAGAATAGTGGTGAGAAAATGTAATTGCATGGAGTTCTGCTTAAAGTGTAACTAAAGACAAAACTTATTTTTCTTTATTTTAGATAGAGCAGGGTTTTAACCCCCTAAGGGTTTTATTTTGCTATCTGTGTCCTATAAGGGAAATTTCCATTTACTTCCTGTCCCATAGAGAAAAAAAGAAGTGAGAGGAAATCCCTCCACAATGAGGGAATCCAGGGGTGTCACCAGGATTGCCAGAACTACTTTTCCTTTTTACAATACTGTATTTTCTCTCTATTACTGTTCTGGTGTCAACCCAAATTTGGAACTTTTACTTTCACTTTCAATGATAACAGTAGGACAAATAGAGAGAATGAATCTCCCTAATGGGAAACATACAACAATAAAACCGACAGGTGTTCTAATCCCTCTCCACTCTGTCCAAAACTAAAAAGAAGTGTTTTGCGTTTAGTTATACAACCACAATGCCAAAAAAGTTGGGACACTGTGTAAATTCTACACAAAAACAAAATGCAATGATTTGCAAATCTCATAAACCCAGATTATATTCACAATAGAAAACAGAAAACATATCAAATGTTTAACCACTTGTCTACAGAGCACTTTTACGCCCCGTTTAACACTGGGGCGATCCGACTTCCCCAGGCAACCACATAGGTCGCGGCGCGCTGCTCGCACCGCGACCTCGGAGCGGCCGGCACAGACTTCATAACATTGAAGTCTATGCAGGTCGCTCCGGGTCACCCCAAAGAAGCTCCGGACCCTTTTTCTAAGTCGGAGTGACTTGTGTCGCTCCTATTAGAACGGGTCCATAGCTTCTGTATGGCAGGCGACCTACGGCGACCTGTGAGGCGACCAGGTCGCCTCACAGGTCGCCCCAGTGTGAACGGGGGCTTACCCTCTTCCTTCCCAGGCCAATTTTCAGCTTTCAGACAATTGCTTGGTCATGCAACGCTGTTCCCAAATTAATTTTTTAGTAGCACTCTCCTAGGTAGGTGCTAAGAAAAAGTATAATTTGCTCTGCCTGCTTCACAGGGGAGCTTGATCAGTAGTTAGGCCTGCTCATTGTGCTCAGTGTGTATTCATCTGGTCTGAGGGAGTGTCCCCACTGTATCCAATAGGGAGGCCTGTTGGACAGTGGAGGAAACCTGGCCAATGATACACAGGCTTTTGTAACTGTCCCAGTGGGTTGGCACCTGGAGAGGTGCATCATGGGATAGGGTATAGAGGCAGAGAGACGATGGGCTGCGGGGTCTTTGGGCCAGGTCCCAGGAGGAGGGTGACGGCTGTGTCTCCTCCTGTTGCTGAGGAAGGTGGTCGCAGGCGGTCGGCCTTGTGGACCAGAAGTGTGGTGCTGAGCCAGGAGGTCCAGTGGATGCTGACCAAGGAGTTAGAGGCAGAGTGACTCAGGGAAAAACAGAGTACCGGAAAGCTTGCCAGGGGTCTGCCCAGGCAGGGGACCACTCCTGTAGGGTGTCAGTGGACAGAAGGTTAGTGCACAGTCAGTGAGAAAGGAGGTGCCAAGTTAGACCCTGAAGAGGAATCTAAACAAGAGTACATGTTCTCTATCTTCACTTCAGTGGCAGGGTGAAGCAGCGGCCTTGCCGCTTTCTACAGTCAGTTGTCCTCAGAAATTGTGCATAGTTCAAGTTGGAGTATCCCACTCATCCCTTCTCCCATCCAAGTTCCAATAAAAACAAAAAAAAAAACAAATCCCCTGGACTGTTCATTGTCTGAGCCGAGAACTTCTAATACCGTGTATCTGCTGTCAGTTGCTAATGGTTACCCAGGGGAACCCAAGAAGTGTAATTTTCAGCAGCTCCCTAGGGGGCAGTGCTACATTTTTATGATGTTTTTTTTTTCCCCACAAATAGAGCTTCCTTTTGGTGGTATTTAATCACTGCTGGGTTTGTTATTTTTTGCTAAAAAAAAAAACCCTGAAAATTTGGAAAAAGAAAAAGTTTTTCTTAGTTTCTGAGACAACATTTTGTAAATAAGTAATTTTCTCCTTCACTGATGTGTGCTGATGAGGCTGCACTGATGGGCACTGACGAGGAGGCACTAATATGCAGCACTGATAGGCGGCACTGATGTGCAGCACTGAGGAGCATTAATAGGCACTGATAGGTGACACGGATAGGCGACACTGAAGGGCAATGAGGGGCAGCACTGATGGGTTACACTGATGGTCACTGAAAGGCAGCACTGATCGGCATCAATGATGGGCACAAATTGGCGTCACTGATGGACACAGATTGGCAGTACAGATGGGCACAGACTGGTATCACTACTGGGCACTGTTGGGGCTGCACTGATCATCAGAGCACAGATGATTAGTGTCCTGATTATCTGTAAAGGTCTCCCCTGTGAGAGGATCCCGCTGATCGGTTAGTGTGAGGCGAGGAGAGCTGATAAAAGGCATTTCCGTGTTTACATGTGATTGGACACAGCTGATCACATGGGTAAAGAGCTGCGTCATTGGCTCTTTCTTGAGATCAGGGTCACGCTGTGTCCCATGTACACAGCGCGCCCTTGATCGCCTTGCTGCATGCAGGCGCATGATCAAAGTTAAACTGGACGCTGTCATATGACGTTGTCCCAGAACAAGAAAGCATCCTGCCTGCCTTGTCTATACGGCTGGCGGGAGGCGGTTAAAGTGAGAAGATGTAGCATTTACCCACTTCAAGTAACTACAGTTTCACCCCCTTCCAGTCCAGGCCAATTTTCAGCTTTCAGCACTGTTAGGCTTCTTTCACACGGTCCGCCTCCGCAGGCGGATCCGTGTTGCTCAGCGGGGATCGATCCGCGATCCCCGCTGAGCCGGGTGGATGACAGCTCCGTCTCCACTTGCAGAGCGGAGAGGGAGGTGTCTCAGCACCCGCTGCCCTCTATGGGGGATCGGAGGAGAGCGGACCGCTTGTCCGCTCTCATCAGATCCGCTCCGCTCCGATTACTGAACGGATGGAAAAATAGGGTTTCCATCCGTCCAGATTTCAGCACAGGATCAGATGCGGATGGCAGTGGGTGTCAGCGGCCCCATAGAGCTGCATGGAGGATCCGATCAGATCCGCCTAAAAAACTGACAGGCAGATCTGATTGGACCGCCCGTGTGAAAGAGCCCTAACTCTTTGAATGACAATTACTGCGGCATGCAACACTGTACCCAAATTGTTTTTTTTTAGACAGATATAGCTTTCTTTTGGTGGTGTTTAATTCATTTTTATTTTTATTTTTGCTATATAACTGAAAAAATACCAAAAATGTGATAGAAAGACTGGCAAATAAATAATCTTTCTTCATAAATTAAGGGCCAAACTGTATTCTGCTACATTTGTTTAGTAAAAATAATCCAAATCAGTATATACTATTTCATCTCTATGAAAGTTATAGATTCTACAAACTATGGTATATAGATGTAGCACCCTACAATGTAGGTGCCAGGTAAAGTATAGTGGACCTTGGCTGTCTAATAGCAGGGTCATGATTTTCAGCTGGGCTGTCATGTCTCCCAGGTGTGGCTGCTGAGAGGGGAGTCTCCCCACTGGCTCCATGAGAGGATTATCATTGGGCAGTGGAGGAAACCCAATCAGTGACTCATTCAGGCCTGTATCTACCCCGGGAGGCAGATTCTGCCGCAGAGGATTCTGGGAGTGGGTATAAGTTTGAGGGGAGCGCATGAGGCAGCATCTTTGGTCGGAAGCAGAGTCCCAGGAGGGGGAGTACGGCTGTCTTTCCTCCTGTCAGAAATATCGGGTGTCTCGGGTGGCTGCCTGAGAGTCCAGAGAGAGAGCTGAGCTTAGCTGCAGAGAGAATCCGGTGTGCCGAGGACCAGCGGAGAAAGAGGGTTCAGTTCCAGGAAAGCATTCCAAGTTCGTTGGGCCCTGAAAAGTTAAGTGTACAGCGTGCAGTGTGCAGTGTACAGTGTTAAGGGTTGCAGCAGCACAGGCAGTTACAAGGAGATACCTCAGTCAGTGAAGGGCTGGAGGGAGCTGTTCAGCAGACTTTTGAGCTAAACAGAGTGTCAAGAGTCAAGAGTCATTACAGTCCTGGATCTTCTGAGTTAACCAAAGTGTCAAAGTCGAAGTTCTAGCTCAGTTCAGCAAAACAGTATCTTCAAGCACCAGGAAGCGTTGGTCGGCATTCAGCTGACGTCAAGACAGCGCTAACAGGCATTTTTCTAAAAAGTGTCCCAGTTAAACATAGTTGAGCCAGAGGAGTATCCCACTCATTCCCTTCTCCCATCCCCATTAAAAAATAAACAAAACAAACCAAAGATGCCGGAATGGTCATTGTCTCTAATCTCACTCTTGGGTATTCAACTTAAAGGTGTTGGAAGTGTTACCGGTAACAATGTCAGACCCATATTAGGCTCAATGCCTGGATTGATCAAACCGGATGTAATGCTGTAATGACTGCCTATCTTATTTCTCAAGGTCCTAAAATGCCAGGATAGTACAAATACCCCCCAAAGTATTGCTTTTTGGAAAGTAGGCAATCTGGGGTATTAGGTAAGAGACATTGTGAGTATTTTGAAGGTGTAAATTTTGCCAAACTTTTTTGGAAAATGATAAAAGTAAATAAAAGTTTTTTTTTCTCACACACAGCATAGGCATACTTACAACTACACCCCTAAACGCATTCTACTACTCCTCCCGAGTATGGCGATACCACATGTTTGAGACTTTTTCACAGCCTAGTCACATAGAGGGACCCAACATCCAAAGAGCACTTGCAGGCTTTCTAGGGACATACATGACACATCTAATTTCCTTACTGCCTATCACATTTTTTGGAGGCCCTGGAATACCAGGACAGTGGAAACACCCACAAAATGACCTTTTGGAAAGCAACCAATGTATTTTCTCAGAGTCAAAGTCTTTTGCATTTTTTTTTTGCCACAAGTTCTTGTAAAATGTGGAACGAAAATTAAAATGTATCTCATTTTTGCAGCCCCCGAAACAAAACACCAGGACATTGGAAATACCCAAAATATTACCACATTTTTGGAAAGCAAACACCCCATCGTATTTTCTAAGAAACATAAAGAGTCTGGTAAGTATCTTGCGACTGGTGAGTATCTTTGCGACTGGTGAGCATCCTTGCGACTGGTGAGTGTCCCTGTGACTGGTGAGTGTCCCTGCGACTGGTGAGTGTCCTTGCGACTGGTGAGTGTCCCTGCGACTGGTGAGTGTCCTTGCGACTGGTGAGTGTCCCTGCGACTGGTGAGCGTCCTTGCGACTGGTGAGCGTCCCTGCGACTGGTGAGCGTCCCTGCGACTGGTGAGCGTCCTTGTGACTGGTGAGCGTCCTTGCGACTGGTGAGTGTCCTTGCGACTGGTGAGTATCTTTGCGACTGGTGAGTATCTTTGCGACTGGTGAGTATCTCTGTGTCTGTGAGTGTGGTGCGACTGACCGGGCGGAGTGTCTGTGAGGGTTGTGCGACTGAGTGTGGTGCGACTGACTGAGCGGTGCGACTGAGTGTTGGGCAACTGAGAGTGTGGTGCGACTGACTGCGCTGTGCGACTGAGTGTTGGGCAACTGAGAGTGTGGTGCGACTGACCGGGCTGTGCGATTGTGAGTGTGGTGCGACTGAACCGGGCTGTGAGACTGTGAGTGTTGTGCAACTGATCGGGTGGTACGACTGGCAGTGTTGTGCGACTGACCGGGCTGTGAGATTGTGAGTGTTGTGCAACTGAGTGTCAAGTGAGGGTAGCGGAGTACCAGAGGGTGAGAAGGTATAGATAGGAAGCTATGAAATAGCCACATAGGATAGACTTAAATTACTGTATCCCCATTAGATTAGATTAGTAGGTACAATGCCTGGCGGGTGTGGAGATGCGACTCGGTGTACATCTTGTGGTATGTATGCGTTCCTCAGACATGTGATCGAGGGCGAATACGAATGCGCAAAATGTAAGCACGTTGCTTCCCTGGAAGCTCAGGTCCTGAATCTAGGGAAGCAGCTGGCAACACTGAGACGAATGTCCATACCGGAGGAGAGCCAGGATCATACCAGTCAGGTGCAGACAGGGGTCTGCACAGAGGTGGGCGGAGTATTGGAGGTGCAGGCATCAGAGCAGAGTAGAGGGGTGAAAGTTAGGAGGGGTAGAAGGGGACAAGGCAAGGAGGCTGATCCTGGGCTGGAGCACCCCAATAGATACGCCCCGTTGTGTGATGTTGGGGAAACCAGTCAGGGACCAGCAGTGCTGGAGCAGAGTGACGCCCCTAGCTGCCAGGGGAAGAACTCCTCCAGTGAGGCCGGGAGAAAGGGAAAGGAAAGACAGGTGCTGGTGGTAGGGGACTCAATTATTAGAAGGACAGATAGTGTAATCTGTGACAAAGACCGTGTGTGCCGAACAGTCTGTTGTTTGCCGGGCGCTCGGGTTCGGCACATCGCGGATCGGGTGGACAGATTATTGGGTGGGGCTGGGGAAGACCCAGCTGTCATGGTACACGTGGGTACCAGTGACATAGGCAGAGGTAGTTGGAGAGTCCTAAACGATTTCAGGGACTTAGGCGCTAAGTTGAGGATAAGGACCTCCAAGGTAGTATTTTCCGAAATACTACCTGTACCTCGAGCCACACCAGAGAGGCAGCGGGAGATTAGGGAAGTTAACAAGTGGCTGAGGAGCTGGTGTAGTAAGGAGGGTTTCGGGTTCCTGGAGAACTGGGCCGACTTCTCAGTCGGCCACCGGCTCTTTTGTAGGGACGGATTGCACCTAAATGGGGAGGGTGCAGCCGTACTGGGTGCGAGGATGGCCAAAAAGTTAGAGGGGCTTTTAAACTAGGGAACGGGGGGGGAGGGTACAGGTGTAGAATTAGCCAGTGGAAAGCAAGTTTCAGAGGGCAGAAATGGGGGCATTAGCGGTAGGGTGTTCGGAGTTCCTAAACCCAGGGTGGGTACGGGGAAAAATCAAGAGAGCAGCCTAAAAACATCAAATGAGGATAAATGTAACCGATCAAAATTAAGAGGTTTGTATACCAATGCCAGAAGCCTGGCCAACAAGATGGGAGAACTGGAGCTGCTGATGTTTGAGGAGGACTTAGATTTTGTGGGGATAACTGAGACTTGGTTTGACAGCTCTCATGACTGGATGGCGACCATTCAGGAGTATTCCCTTTATCGCAGGGATAGAGAGGGTAAAAAAGGGGGAGGGGTATGTCTGTATATTAAGAACAGTATACAGGTAAATATGAGGGATGATATTAATAATGGAGCTAGGGACGAGGCAGAATCCCTATGGGTAGAGCTTCAAAGGGAAGGCACGGTGGGGAAGATAATATTGGGCGTATGCTATAGGCCCCCCAACCAGAGGGAGGAGGGTGAGGCGGACCTCATGTTACAGATAGGATTGGCAGCAAGGATGGGAAATGTCATTATAATGGGGGACTTTAATTATCCAGATATAGACTGGGCAGAAGGAACCGCGCACTCAGCCAAGGCTTGGCAGTTCGTAAATGTTTTGCAGGACAATTTCATGGGTCAGATGGTGAATGCACCGACAAGAAACAATGCGGTACTTGACCTACTGATTACCAACAATACAGACCTGCTCACGGATATAGAAATACGGGAAAACTTAGGGAACAGTGACCATAGGTCAATTGGTTTCAGTATTAATTACAGTAATAGGAAACACAAGGGTAATATAAGAACACTGAATTTCAAAAGAGCCAATTTCCCTAAACTGCGCTCGCTGCTAGAAAATATCAAATGGGATAGAACCCTGGGAACAAAGAACACGGAGGAAAAATGGGAGTGCTTCAAGAGCATACTTAACAAGGGGGTGGGCCAGTGCATTCCACAGGGAAATACATTTATAAGAGCAAAACTAAACCCTGGGTGGCTAAACTCCAACATAAAAATGTATATTAGAGCTAAAGAAAAGGCCTTCAAAAAATACAAGACTGAGGGGTCATTGGCAGCATTTAAGCATTATAAAGAGTGTAATAAGAAATGTAAAGATGAAATCAGGGCGGCTAAAATAGAACACGAGAGACATATAGCGGAGGAGAGTAAAAAGAACCACAAGAAGTTCTTTAAGTATATAAACAGTAAGAAAGTGAGGTCAGAACACATTGGCCCCATAAAAGATGATAAAGGAAAAATGGCCACTGAGGACAGAGAAAAGGCGGGAGTGTTAAATAATTTCTTTTCTTCAGTCTTCACAAAGGAATCGGGGGGCTACACGAACCTTGCTTGTAAGGCCGAACTAAATAATACACCTCAGGAAGTGCCGCCATGGCTAACAGAGGATAGACTTAGAGCTAAACTAGAGAAACTTAACATAAATAAATCCCCGGGACCGGATGGCTTGCACCCGAGGGTTCTTAATGAGCTCAGCCAGGTGATTGCCAGACCATTATTCTTGATCTTGAAGGATAGTTTACAGACTGGTATGGTGCCAGCTGATTGGAAAAAAGCCAACGTGGTACCAATATTTAAAAAGGGGCCGAGATATATCCCGGGTAACTATAGGCTGGTCAGCCTAACATCAGTAGTCTGCAAAATTTTGGAGGGGATGTTAAGGGACCACATACAAGACTTTAGTAATGAAAACGGTATTATAAGTAGTAATCAGCATGGATTCATGAAAAATCGTTCGTGCCAAACCAATCTATTAACCTTCTACGATGAAGTGAGCTGCCACCTAGATAAAGGTAAGCCGGTGGATGTGGTGTATCTGGACTTTGCAAAGGCCTTTGACACCGTTCCCCACAAACGCTTACTGTACAAACTAAGGAAGGTAGGTATGGACCATAAGGTGAGTACCTGGATAGAGAACTGGCTCCAGGGGAGAGTACAGAGGGTGGTGATTAATGGGGAGTACTCAGATTGGGCGGGTGTGGAAAGTGGGGTCCCCCAGGGTTCTGTCCTGGGACCAATCCTGTTTAATTTATTCATAAATGATCTGGAGGAGGGGATATCGAGTACAATCTCAGTATTTGCAGATGATACTAAATTAGGCATGCCAATATCTTCTATGCAGGATGTGGAAACCTTGCAAGCCGACCTGAACAAAATAACGGGGTGGGCAACTACATGGCAGATGAGATTTAATGTTGAAAAATGTAAAGTAATGCACTTGGGGGCCAGAAACCAGAAAGCAAGCTACTCACTAGGGGGGGAACCTCTGGGTGAGTCTAGGATGGAAAAGGACTTGGGGGTACTGGTAGACAACAGGCTTGGCAGTGGCATGCAATGCCAAGCCGCCGCAAGCAAAGCCAACAGAATACTGGGTTGTATAAAAAAGGGGATTCACTCCAGAAATAAAGAGATTATTCTCCCACTCTACAAGACTCTGGTCCGGCCACATCTGGAGTATGCTGTCCAGTTCTGGGCACCGGTCCTCAGGAAGGATGTGCTGGAACTGGAGAAAGTCCAGAGAAGGGCAACAAAAATAATTAGGGGAATGGAGGACATCAGCTATGAGGAAAGACTACAAGCACTGAACCTGTTCTCTCTGGAGAAGAGACGATTGAGGGGGGATATGATATCAATGTACAAATACTGTACTGGTGACCCTAGCATAAGGAACAAACTATTCAGAGAAAGGAGATACAATAAGACACGTGGCCACTCACTAAAACTTGAGGAAAGGCGGTTTAACCTTAAAGTGCGTAAGGGGTTCTTCACTGTAAGAACGGTAAGGATGTGGAATTCTCTTCCACAAGCAGTCGTATCAGCAGGGAGCATTGATAGTTTTAAGAAACTATTAGATGGACACCTTAAAGACCACAACATACAGGAGTATACAATGTACGGTTAAAAGCAAACACACACACACATCATAGGTTGAACTGGATGGACTGATGTCTTTTTTCAACCTCACTAACTATGTAACTATGTAACTATGTAAGTCTTTTGAAAATGTCATTTTGTTGCCACATGTTTTATGAAAGATGTAGAAAGAACAGGCCAGAGTCAGCACAGGCAGCAGGCAGAGATATGGTCAGCAAATAGCCAAATGATTATTCCAGGGAGCAGGGAAGGACATAGTACATTTAAAAAAGGGTGTACTTGTGCGCTGCTATGTTGTGCTATTGAGTGCTAGAAGACTACAAAACTAAAAACGTACAAAGCGGATTGCTCACACCTATACACACTTTCTAAACGTGTATCAATGTGCAAAGTTGAATTAAAAAGTGGTGCCGTGCTCCCAAATGCTAATGTGCTAGTATCCCTTTAATTCTGTTGAAATTTTCTGAATCAGCAGATCATATCAAACCATATATAACATAAACAAAACAAAAAAAAAACAATGCATCAGTCAATAAAGTGTCCTTTGGTATGAATTTGCTTGCATATGCTCAATCATTCATAAAAAACAGGCTTGTGTTCAAATCCAAATGACTGTTTCCTTAATTCAGGGGTGGGGAACCTACGTCACAGGGGCCATATGCGGCCCTCAAAGTCATTTGGTCCGGCCCCCCGTGCAGCTGAGTCTGTGTCTCTCAGCTGATCTGTCAGAACGGAGCCAATGCTTCCTGCATAGTTCCGGCTCCACTCTGACTGTCTGAGTGAGTCACAGGCGGAGTGATATCAAATGCACTCCACCTGCGACCAATACAGGAAACATCACATCTTCCTCCAGGGCAGCGCCGCTGCTAGCCAGCATTTCCCGCCAGCAGCACACACAGCAGTACCAGCCAGAGCCAGCAGTACTCACAGCAGTATAAGCCAGAGCATTTTTAAGTTGATAATTTTGTACGGCCCCCGAATGATTTTATAAATACCCAAATGGCCCTTGGCAGAAAAAAGGTTCCCCACCCCTGCCTTAATTAATGTTCACCACTATGTGCTCCAATCATCCACATACATTAGTGATAATCACCTGGGGCATAAGACCCACCAATGGTCTATATGCGCTTTTGTCTTTTGAAAATTGCTATGCAGACAGATTTACCGAGATACTAGCACATTAGCATTTGGGAGCGCTGCACCACTTTTTTAATATAATTAGGAACATAGTACATTACAGGCCAGGATCATCACAGACAGTAAGCAGAGACGGGTCTTGAAAAATAGCCAAAGGACTGGTTCAGGCAGAAAAATCAGGCTTAGGGCTTCAGTGAGGTAACACTGGACAAAGGGGAAACAATACTACACTGACCAGGATCGATGGATCAGCGCTCACTGCAATCACATAATGATGGACTGTACATAATGTTATATATGGCACATAGTCATAAATCCAAAAAACCTGACCGCAGGTGTGCTTCAGTGTGGTGTCCTGGGTCGAAAGATGAGATGGTCTCTGTAGCATATGTGGGGGAGGGAGTCCAATTATGTTGAGGTGCAAGACCGGCTGCTCCTAGAAGAGGTGAGGGATCCCTCCAGACATGCAGAATAAACGAAACAAGGGCGCCAGGTCAGAGTAGTGTTTAAATTAAAAAAAAATTATTGCAATGCACTTACATTTAAGAGAATCAACATCAGCATTCAGGTGAAAAGCATGGATCCCCAACGATAGGTGCCGAGGGGTGGTTGGGACGCAAGCACCCAGCCACAGGTGTGTTCACAGATCCAGAGTTGGAGGATGGGGAGTGGATGGTCCGGAGATCCCAAGGGAAGGGGATCTCGCTGTGCCTCCTCCTCCTGGGGACATCCCCGGCGCACAGTCGCAAGCCGGATGCAGCGTCACAAGACACTGCCGGTTCCTCCACGGAAGCCAGCAGGAGACAGCTGAGACTGTGGAGAGGGCGGGCCGCAACGTCGTTTCAGAGGATCAACCTCCTTCATCAGGCTGGCCCACCCCTCCACTTGAGATGCTTTTATCACGCCACAGGGGAATGACAGGAGTAGAATATTATCGCTAATTGGTACTACTAGGGAACTGCTATTGAGGGAAGGAAAAGGAGGTGTATGGACTTAAAAACAAGGAAGGCTAAGGGACTATAGGCAGGGCCGGTGCTAGACTATTTTACGCCCTAGGCAAGACAAGCTACTTGCACCCCCCCCAACCCAAAAAAAAATGTAAAAGGGAAGGGGTTAAAAACTCCTCTGTCATACCCAGTGACCCTGATCTGATGGCTCCTCTATGTTATGCTATCATACCCAGTGACCCCCATATTCCTCCATGTCACACCTGTGGACCCTAATGTCCCTCTATGCCACACCAAGGGACCCGGATGATCGTCCATGTCACACCAGGGGCACCTGATGTTCCTCCATGTCATACCCGGAGACCCTGATGTTTTTCCATGTCACACCTGGGGACCCTGATGTTCCTCCATGTCACACCTGGGGACCTCAATCCCCCATGGCACACCCAGGGACCCCAATTCTTTATGGCACACCTGGTGACCCCGAAACCCTGTTACACCCAGTGACCCCTATCCCCCATGGCACACCTGGTGACCCTGATTCCCTTTCACACCAGGGAACCTCCATGTCACACCCAGGGACCCTGATTCCCTGTTCTGGGGACACTCACTGGGCGGTATGAAGAGAGTGGCCCGCGCTCTGCCCCCCTTCACCACGATCCTGCTGATTCTTTCTCCTAGGATGCTCCTCTCCTGGACCACAGTGCTCACCACAGGCTCCTGGTGAAGGGAGAAGCAGCAGTCAGAGAGCTCCACACGTCCCGAATCCCCAACCTCCTCAGACCATTCCAGTGCCTCGTCGTTTCTGCTCCAGTAAAGGTGCCGCCCTCCAGTGCCAAGCTTGGGGTCAGGTTCAGCCTTTCTCCGCTCCCTGCTTAATACCGACCCAGGGAAATGAACGGCTGCCCACCAGCTCAGTGCAGAGAGTCACTTCCTGCCCAGGGTTTACATCACTCAGCTCCAGCCAAAGAGGATCATCATGCAGGCAGCACTCCTGTGGGCTCTCTTCCTGCCTCTTGGGCCCCCCCAACAGTGGTGGAAAGCCAGGGCCTGGTAGTTCAGCCACTGCCCCAGACACCTGGCATCTTCCTCTGTCCATTCTTTCTCCCCCACTGCCGCCCCCTCCCCTCAGCTCACAAGGATCATTCATGATGGACAGAGAGTGCCGACTCATAGCTGCGCCCCTAGGTTGCAATGCGCCCTAGGCGGCTGCCTAGTTTGCCAAGTGGAAGCACCAGCCCTGACTATAGGCAATATCTGAATGTGAAAATAATAATGTGCACCTACTAAACAATGGTGTGTGCACCTGCATGTGTAAAAAGGAGGGGAAAAAGATGCCATGTCTAAATGAAAAACAATGAAATAAAATGAAAAATGGTCAACATTACAAAGTACATATAAAAAATGTATATACATATGTACACATAAAAGCATAGATATGGAAAAAATGTATGTATATCTAAAAAAAAAACAAAAAAAAAAAAAGGCTTGGTAAAATAACTAAAAACGCAGAAAAAAAAGGCATGTTAAAATCACTAAAAACGCAGAAAAAAAAAGGCATGTTAAAATCACTTAAAATGCAGAATGGAGGAAAATGGGGAAAGATGGGGGGGGGGGGGGGTTGAAGGGGGGGGGGGAGATTGTATACAAATTTATTAAGAATATGTAAAAAATCAATATAATATTTTGACGATGATACTGATATGCTTTATACACATATAGTGGTGCCTCGAACAATAAAAGGTAGGAGAAGGAGGGAAGGGCAAGTTAATAAGGTCAACAAGATCAGAGGATCGTGTTTATCTCCAAATCTTCGTTGAGTCCTCCGGGCGACAATGAATTCAGGGTGAATATCCAAAAAGTTTCCCTGCGACATAGGGTCTGAAACCGTTCAGCCACCGAGTCGCAGGGAGGGATGGCCTTAATGACCCAAACATGCAAGCCCTCTGTGGACTTGTGATATAGAAGGACGTGTCTGGGAACGCTATGTTCATCAGAACCCTTTTCTATGAGTCTCCTGTGGTCCCCAAAACGGGCCCGCATGGTGCGGATAGTGCAGCCCACGTAGAGGAGACCACAGGGGCATGTCAAACCATACACTACAAACTCCGTAGAGCAACTGTGGAATTGTTTGAAAGTATTTTTTCCCAGAGGAGTCCAAGAACCATTTTTGTCTGTGCGTGACATATGGACACATTTTGCACAATATCTTTTTGCACTGGAAAATACCTACTAAATTGCAAAAGGAGATCAAATTCTGTGTAGGTGTCTTGGGCACAGGAATTTTGCTGGGGGCTATGATGTTTTTGATGCTCCTAGGTTTTCTTTAGATAACCCGGGGGCGCACTGGAAAGACAGGGGCCAATTTTGGGTCTTCCTGAAGTATGCCCCAATGGCGTCTGATAATATTCTCCATTTCTCTGTGGGCAAAATGGTACTGGGTGGTGAATTTGACATCCCCATAAGCCGTCAGGAGTGGAGATAGATTTTTTGTGGTTGCGGGAGGGATTTCTACATTCCTCAAATGCTGCATGGACTAGGGCAGGATCATATCCCTTATCAAGAAATCTGGTGGTTAGAATTTGGCCCTGTTCTTCATAATCCTTTTCAAGGGAACAATTTTTCCTAAGTCTGCTAAACTGTCCCTTGGGGATATTCCGTATCCCATTGGGATGATGGCAGCTGTTAGAGTGAAGGTATGAGTTTCCTGCTGAGGGCTTAAAATGTGTCTTGGACACAATTTGGCCCTCAAGATGGAACAGCTCTAGATCCAGGAAAATCAAAAGAGATGGGTCAGAGACATGAGTGAAGGAGATGCCCATAGTGTTGTTATCGCAATAATCAATGAAAGGAGCTATGGTGGAGGGGGGTCCGTCCCAGATAATAACCACATTGTCAATGTATCTCCCATAGAACACTAGACGAGAGGCAAAGGGATTGTTCTTCCATATGCAGGTGTCTTCCCACCAACCCATGGTGAGGTTGGCATAGAACGGCGCAAAGGAGGCAGCCATGGCAGTGTCATGCACCTGGAGGTAGTATTCACCTGAAAACTTGAAATAATTGTGTTCAAGACAGAATTGAGTCCCCTCAATTATAAACTGGGCTTGCCTATGGTTAATGTTGGATTCCCTGGCCAAAAAGTAACTGACTGCTGCGATGCCTACATTGTGAGGAATGGAGGTGTACAGGGATGTAACGTCCAAGGAGAGCCAAGTGTACGAATTGTCCCAACTGTATTGGGACAAGGTGTCCAAGAGATGGATGGAATCCCTGATATAAGAGGGAAGGGCCTGTACCAGGGGCTGCAAAAAGGAATGTATGAAGATAGACCAGACGTCAAGCTTTTCCATATCTATGCTTTCATGTGTACATATGTATATACATTTTTAATATGTACTTTGTAATGTTGACCATTTTTCATTTTATTTCATTGTTTTTCATTTAGACATGGCATCTTTTTCCCCTCCTTTTTACACATGCAGGTGCACACACCATTGTTTAGTAGGTGCACATTATTATTTTCACATTCATATATTGCCTATAGTCCCTTAGCCTTCCTTGTTTTCAAGTCCATACACCTCCTTTTCCTTCCCTCAATAGCAGTTCCCTAGTAGTACCAATTAGCGATAATATTCTACTCCTGTCACTCCCCTGTGGCGTGATAAAAGCATCTCAAGTGGAGGGGTGGGCCAGCCTGATGAAGAAGGTTGATCCTCTGAAACTACGTTGCGGCCCGCCCTCTCCACAGTCTCAGCTGTCTCCTGCCGGCTTCCGTGAAGGAACCGGCAGTGTCTTGTGACGCTGCATCCGGCTTGCGGCTGTGCACCACGGATGTCCCCAGGAGGAGGAGGCACAGCGAGATCCCCTTCCCTCGGGATCTCCGGACCATCCACTCCCCATCCTCCATCCCTGGATCTGTGAACACACCTTTGGCTGGGTGCTTGCGTCCCAACCACCCCTCGGCACCTATCGCTGGGGATCCATGCTTTTCACCTGAATGCTGATGTTGATTCTCTTAAATGTAAGTGCATTGCAATAAATTTGTTTTTAATTTAAACACTACTCTGACCTGGCGCCCTTGTTTCGTTTATACTGGACAAAGGGGGTAGAGGCTTCTTCCCACCCAAAGCTATTCAAAGCCTCGGGACTCTGGACCCTGATTTGGTAACAGTGCCATCTTAAGAGCCTTATAGGCCCCCGGGCAAAGCAGTGCACTGGGGTCCCGTCTACACAATCATCCACCAGAATAAAAATGCAAATTATCGATAAGGCGATATTTATTGGTACCTCCAACAAAATCAGTGTTTAAACATTAACACAACGTTTGGACAATATGAATATAACATGAATTTGAAACACAAGGAATTGAAAAACAAGAAATTACAGTACAAAAACACTATGGATTATTGAATAACAGAGAGAACATGGCAGGTATAGGATGGCACAGAGACAGCGGATGTACATGGCAGGGATAGGATGGCACACAGAGGTTGTACATGACAGGTATAGGATGGCATACAGAGGATGTACATAACAGATATAGGATGGCACAGTGAGATGACTTACAGGGCAGGTACAGGAGGGCACATGGACACAGAATGTACATAGGAGGTTTAGGATGGCACACAGAGGATGTATATGACAGGTATAGGATGGCATACAGAGGATGGCACATAGAGGATGTACAGGACTGATATAGGATAGCACACAGAGGATGTACATGGCAAGTACAGGAAGGCACAGACAGAGGATGTACATGGCAGGTATGGGATGGAACAGAGGATCTACACAGAGCATGGCACACAGAGGATGTACAGGAAAGATATAGGATGGCACATAGATGATGGCATACAGAGGATATACATGGCAAGTATAGGATGGCACACAGAGGATGTACATGGCAAGTATAGGATGGCACACAGAGGATGTGCATGGCAGGAAAAGGATGGCACAGACAGAGGATGTACATGGCAAGTATAGGCTGGCACACAGAGGATGTATATGGCAAATATTGGATGGCACATAGAGGATGTACAATGCAGGTAAAGGATGGCACAGACAGAGGATGTACATGGCAAGTATAGGTTGGCACACAAAGGATGTACATGGCAAGTATAGGATGGCACACAGAGGAGGGCACACAGAGGATGTACATTGCAGGTATAGGATGGCACAGACAGAGGATGTACATGGCAAGTATAGGATGACACACACAGTATGTACATGGCAGGTAAAGGATGGCACACAGAGGATGTACAATGCAGATAAAGGATGGCACAGACAGAGGATGTACATGGCAAGTATAGGCTGGCACACAGAGGATGTACATGGCAGGTATAGGATGGCACACAGAGGATGTACATGGCAGGTAAAGGATGGCACAGACAGAGGATGTACATGGCAGGTAAAGGATGGCACAGACAGAGGATGTACATGGCAAGTATAGGATGTACATGGCAGGTAAAGGATGGCACAGACAGAGGATGTACATGGCAGGTATAGGATGGCACACAGAGGATGTCCATGGCAGGTAAAGGATGGCACAGAGAGAGGATGTACATGGCAAGTATAGGCTGGCACACAGAGGATGTACATGGCAAGTATAGGCTCGCACACAGAGGATGGCATACAGAGGATGTACATGGCACACAGAGGATGTACATGGCACACAGAGGATGTACATGGCACGCAGAGGATGGCACACATAGGATGGCACACAGAGGAGGTACATGGCACACAGAGGATGTAAATGGCAGGTAAAGGATGGCACAGACAGAGGATGTACATGGCAGGTATAGGCTGGCACACAGAGGATGTACATGGAAAGTATAGGCTGGCACACAGAGGATGTACATGGCACACAGAGGATGTGGATGGCACACAGAGGATGTACATGGCACACAGAGGATGGCACACAGAGGGTGGCACACAGAGGATGTACATGCACGCAGAGGATGGCACAAAGAAGATGGCACACAGAGGATGTACATGGCACATAGAGGATGGCACACAGAGGATGTACACGGCACACAGAGGATGTACATGGCACACAGAGGATGGCACCCAGAGGATGTACATGGCATGCAGAGGATGGCACACATAGGATGGCACACAGAGGATGGCACACAGAGGATGTGGATGGCACACAGAGGATGTCACACAGATGATGGCACACATAGGGTGTACATGGCACACAGAGGATGGCCCACAGAGGATGGCCCACAGAGGATGTACATGGCCCACAGAGGATGGCATGCAGAGGATGGCACACAGAAGATGTACATGGCACGCAGAGGATGGCACACAGAGAATGGCACACAGAGGATGTACATGGCACACAGAGGATGTACATGGCACACAGAGGATGGTACATAGAGGATGGCACACAGAGGATGTACATGACATGCAGAGGATGGCACACAGAGGATGTACATGGCACACAGAGGTTGTACATGGCACACAGAGGATGGTACATAGAGGATGGCACACAGAGGATGTACATGACATGCAGAGGATGGCACACAGAGGATGGCACACAGAGGATGTACATGGCACACAGAGGATGTACATGGCACACAGAGGATGGCACACAGAGGATGTACATGGCACGCGGAGGATGGCACACAGAGGATGTAAATGGCACACAGAGGATGTACATGGCACACAGAGGATGTACATGGCACCCAGAGGATGGTACACAGAGGATGGCACACAGAGGATGTACATGACATGCAGAGGATGTACATGGCACACAGAGGATGGCACACAGAGGATGTACATGGCACGCGGAGGATGGCACACAGAGGATGTACATGGCACACAGAGGATGTACATGGCACACAGAGGATGGCACACAGAGGATGTACATGGCACGCGGAGGATGGCACACAGAGGATGTACATGGCAGGTAAAGGATGGCACACAGAGGATGTACATGGCAGGTAAAGGATGGCACAGACAGAGGATGGAGAGAGAGAGAGAGAGAGAGAAAAAAAATCAAGCAGCCTGCAGCAGTCTAATTGCCTTCCACAGTGGCCGCACAGCACATGAAGGGAGGAGGTGGGTGGAGCCATTCTAGGCGTCGAGGAGGATCCTCCTCCTGCTGTGCATGCTGGGTCCCCTCTGCTCAGGATGTCACTGGTTGCTAGATGCCAGTCGGCTGGCCTTCCTAGCAACCAGTACAGCGCAGAGCCACACCAAAGCAGCCGGCGCCAGCTCCTAGCAGACAATGGGGGGGAGGTTTGGGGGATGCCCTAGACCCCCAGGTAAACTAATCTGGCCTGGGGGGGCAGATCATTGCCACCCTGTGTGTGGAGCCGCTTGGCAAGTGGGGCCCCCGGGAAAACTGCCAGGCGTGCCAATTCGGAAAGAAGGCCCTGTCCGGTAATTGCAAAACCTAGGGAAAACCAAGAGCTTAGTTTTCTCCACTTGGAAATACTACTCTGGAGCCCCTCACTTTGTATAACTGGGAGCCCGTGTTGTCTTGAATGCCACTACTACAGTGGCAGGGCAAATGATCAGTCCAAGCAACAGGAAAAAAAACATGGTTGATTAACAGGCCGAAGTCAGTTCAGGTAGTAAGCAGAAACATGGTCAATTAAAAGGCCAGGGTCAATTCAGGTGGCATGCAGAGGCATAGTCGATTAACAGTTCAGGGTCAGTTCAGGCGGTAGGCAGATACTGTACATGCTCCAGAGGCAGGCAAATGGGTGGTCCATGCAACAGGCCTAAACGTGGCAGGAAATTGGCAGGTAGTAGGGATGGGCTCTGTGTTCGAGTTGAACGTTGGTTCAACTCGAACATCAGCTGATCGTGTGTTCGTAGAACATACAAACAAAAGGGGCGCTCAGTGGGAAGTTTGCCCTCTGATGAGTGCCCCATAATGCACTGCGCTGTTGCAGTGCATTGATCGGCCAAAGCATGCACCTGACCTGTATGCTTTGGCCAATCACTGCACAATGTCCTGACAGAGCCATGATTGGCCAAAGGCAAGGTGCCTTTGGCCAATCATGGCTCAGGGGCAAAGTCCACGCCCCACACTATATAAAGTTGCTGCTTACACGGCAGCCGTGTATAGTGTGTTACAATAGAGATTACGCAGGTAGTAGTAGATAGTGAGTTCAGTCAGTTTAGTGCAGTCAGTGTAGTGTACAGGCATACTCCACTTTTAAAATGTATAGATATGTTGTAGTCCTTGGTGGCCTCTTGGTGCTCCCCAAGTTTTGTGTCCCTGTCACTTATAGTTCGGGAGCAGTGCCAAGCCAAGTTGACCAAGATTTCCCAAAGACCCCAATGTTAAAGACAGGGATCAGTATCATGTCAAGTTGACCAAGATTTCCCATAGATGCCAATCAGCATTGAAAGCTTGAAAATTGGTCTGGGCAGGAAGGGGATGAAAGTGCTCTGCATTTAAGTGGTTAAGGGGAACCCTATTCCAGACCCTTATCTGAGCAGGAAAAAGGGGGGGGGGGCAAGCGAGCGCCCTCCTCTCCTGAACCGCCGCTTGCCCTCAACATGAGAAATAATGTAAGAAGGTGACATGTCTGTGTGGACTTCTTATAGATGATGTAGGAGTTGTACAGGGTCAAGTGGAAAAGGTAGATACTTTTTTTTATATCAATGATTGATCTGGTGGCTAAATAGGGCTTCCTTGATTTTTCCACTGAGGTGTTGTGCATACAGGAAAGGATGTACACATCTCATCCATGTCTCTCCATTTAAGAGTCGAAATCTCTTCATTCCTTAAACTGGCTGACTCCCCCCTGCTCAGCTTGGTGGCAACCAGACCAGTTGTTGTAGGAAGCCCTTCTGACTGGGTCAAACTGTGCCACAGGCTACAGTTTGCTTGCAATAAAGATGGGAAAAAAGGGGCAGGCTTGTGTAAAAGTTGAACAAAAATGATCGGGGTACCACAGAGGTAGAGCCCCTAGAAGAAAGTTGCAAGTAAATCTCAACATCGGAGTTAATGCAAAACACACTTTATTGAGAACTTAGGGTGGCAAAACTATTCCAGCCGCTAAATGATACAAGGGGGGGGGGGGGACCCCCTGTGGCACTCAGCGTTAACACATATAAACACAGTCACACAAAACACCGCACATAAAATAGGCCCCACGCAACCAAGCTAGCATTCCATCAAAGAACTTCATCCTTTTAAACCTCATAAGGTAAAGTGCAATAATATAAAGTTGGTAATAACAACACAGTGGGAACCAGGTGAGTCTGGAATAAACCCAAAAATTGAGGAAAAAGAAGTTCAAAGCCATATTGCTGTTCTGACATAAATTTATCAGACCTCCGGGAAAACTCCTACTTTGAGCATAGATGGGTACTAAGTTCATATTCCTTTGACAGGAGGGTATAATCGTGTTGCTAAATAGCAAAATCATGACTTTTAAAACTGTCCATCACATATTATGCAACCAGGGAGGAAGGACATGGCTGCCTGTGGTCCTTATGTCATTGCCGAGCTGAGGTCATAGTAGTGTAATGGGAGTGTTCACAATATATATGTACAGCTTGAAAGCTCACAGCTTGATCTGTGGCATACAGGTAATTAAGCAGAGTTGGTCCAGTCTCCCAAGCAGGTCCTCAAGGAGCTGGTAAAGAAGCTGTCATCCTCAAGGAGAAACCTCACTTATGGAGCAGCAAACCTAAGGAAAAGCTATGTTCAGCTCGGGGGAGCTCCTTGGCAATGGTAGCCGTAATGGAAGTCCGTGTAGTCACTGTCAATAAGTCCACTCCGTGGGGTCAGGGTTGAGTATGGGATCAAAAGTCCATAGTCTCTGGGCATGGCCAGAGGGGCCTACAGATCTTCTTACCCTGCCCTTTGGGGGTGTATTGGCCGGTCTCCATTGGTGGAACCGAATCCCCACAGCCTGTGGAAGGTCAAGTGCTGAGGCCACGGAAACTCGCTGTCCCTGCTTCCTCGTCTATGGTTGCGGCGTCCGGAAACCGGAAGGAAAGCCCGAAGGTCCTCAGAGCGTGGCTTGGAACGCAAGTTGGAACGCGGGCCCTTCGCGCTGTGACGCCAGCGCGTTTCGCGTGCGTCACGCACACTTCGTCAGGACGGAGTGGACTTGTTGACAGTGACTGCACTGACTTCCATTACGGCTACCATTGCCAAGGCGAGGTTTCTCCTTGAGGGGGACAGCTTCTTTACCAGCTCCTTGAGGACTGCTTGGGAGACTGGACCAACTCTGCCTACTTACCTGTATGCCACAGATCAAGCTGTGAGCTTTCAAGCTGTACATATATTTTGTAAACACCTCAATTACACTACTATGACCTCGGCTCGGCAATGACATAAGGATTACAGACAGCCATGTCCTTCCTCCCTGGTTGCATAATATGTGATGGACAGTTTTGAAATTCATGATTTTGCCATTTAGCAACACGATTATACCTTCCTGTCAAAGGAATGTGAACTTAGTATCCATCTATGATCAAAGTAGGAGTTTTCCTGGAGATCTGCTAAATTTATGGCAGAGCAGCAATATGGCTTTGAACTTCTTTTTTCCTCAATTTTTGGGTTTATTCCAGACTCACCTGGTTCCCTCTGTATTGTGATTACCAAATTTTACTATTGCACTTTACCTTATGAGGATTAAAAGGATGAAGTTCTTTGATGGTATGCTAGCTTGGTTGCGTGGGGCCTATTTTATGTGGGGTGTTTTGTGTGACTGTGTTTATATGTGTTAATGCTGAGTGTCACAGGGGGTCCCCCCTTTTTTAGCGTCTGGAATAGATTTGCCAGCCTGAGTTTTCAATAAAGTGTGTTTTGCATTAATTTTGATGTTGAGCTTTACTTGCAACTTTCTTCTAGGGGCTCCACCTCTGTGGTAGCCTGACCATTTTTATTCGAGTACTTACCCCACTTGATTGGATCACTATATGGTTGTAGGATCCCAGGAAACTGTTTTTTTATTATATTTGATATTGTGTAAAAGTTGTCCATGTAGAGCAGGCATGTCCAACCTGCGGCCCGGGGGCCGCATGCGGCCCAGAGCCGCAGGCAATGCAGCCCACTGCCCCCTGACATTTTTTTTTGATGGGGAAGAAGGAAGTCGGGCTGGGGGCACTGCCACGGCGGCTTCCAACTAACTGTAGGCAGAGGCTGCCTCAGAAGGGATCATCCTCTAGATGTGTTAAATTAGTGCCGGGGGGGGGGGGGGCTTCAGCGCTGGAAGGGCGCAGCAGCGTTTTATTACTTATATACCTTAATTATAGTATTTATTTTATATGCGGCCCGAGAAAATGTATCTACACTTAATGTGGCCCAGGGAAGCCAAAAGTATGGACACCCATGATGTAGAGGTTGTGATGATAAACAGGGCTGCTGATAGGGGAGCACCAGTCCTCCTGTGGGGGGCCCGGGCACATAGGGCGGCCCGAACAGCAGAGGAATCAGTGCTCTCTGCAGCAGCTGAAAACTAGTTTCTCTCCCTCCCGCCAGCTTTCAGCTGCTGCAGGGAGAAACACAGACACAGGCCCCCCCTGCAGAAGCTGACAGCTTCCCTGTCCTGTAAAAAAATAACAAATTGTGGAAAAAAAAATTTAAAAAATTGTAAAATCAATTAATTTTCAAACCTATAACTATTTTTTTTGAAAATTATAAAATGTTTTTTTGTTTAAAAAATGTAAAAAAAAAAAAAGGGCTAATTCACACAGCTTCTCTGTTATCTTTGTGTACTCTAAGAAAAATTTTAGTAAATTTTTAGTGAAAATTTTGTTTTGATATATTCGAGGGGGGACCTGCCGGCTAGGCTTTACAGGGCCCTGTGATTTCTAACAGCAGCCCTGATAATGAAAGAGGGGTAATACAAGGCACCCCACAATTATTCTGCTACTCCTCATATAGGTTGGGCAATCGGGGGGCTCCAGCTGGCGCTCCTTTCCTTCATAAACCCGGAATGTATACAAATACCCCGTGGCCCTTTCACAGAGTTTGTATATGTTCACCCTGCATTTGATCTTATTTTGTTACTGCCGGCAAAATTGGCGAGGGACTCATCGACACAGATATGTTTGCCAGGATAATGCGTTTCAGAAAATGTTTCGGTATAATAAATGAGTAGTGACCTAATTTTATGAAATTTGTCATATTCAGGGGGATTTCTGCGAGGGCACTGGAAATTAACGGTAAAGTGTAGAATTGGCATAAATATTTTTAAGTAGGTCCAGTACAACGTGGTGGAATAGAGGGGCACAGGGTAAATACGCCTGCAGTTCATTTTTTGTTAGTTCCATATTTAGTGTGAGGGCAACTTGCAGTTCTTGAATTATGATAGTTTCCACTCAAATGAACAGGAACAAACCGAGCTGGGATTTTGGGTAATATATTGCTGGGCATAAAGATTGCTTTGGTCGGCATTTAAATTAAAAAAAGCTTCACTGAAAAATAAATTTAAAAAAAATTAATGGCCAAAGAATTTGGGGTTTCTGTTAGAATTCCTAGTTTCTCTATAAATGGGGGGATTATAGGTGTTTCTGAATTTGAAGGTAGCTATACAGGGTCTAAAGGTTTCTCTGGGACACCATTTATGGGGCCTAATTATTGGTGGCTGACTAGTACCCGATCTTTGATCTGGGTGAACTGCATTGCTTGTGCTAGCCACGTCACAGGGATGTATTAAGCTGCTGGTGGTTCTCTGCTGTTCCTCGGAACACCCCATTATTTATTTTGGAGCCTTTCCTCCTCTGAAACGGTTACTGAACCTCTGCTGTCCATGGGTTTATATTTAGAATCTGAGTCTGACAGTGAGAGTTCCTCCCTACTCGCATCTGTCATGCTCAGAATCTGGAATGCCTCCTTGCTGGTGTAGTTTTATTTTTTGGGCATGGCTTTGATACTTGTAAGGCAATGATCAGGACCCACTGGTATGGTGGTGACCAGGACCCACTGGTATAGCAGTGATCAGGACCCACTGGCATGGTCAGGGCCCTCTTTAACTCAGTCAGTGATCAGTACGCAGGAAGAAAATGGAGGGGATCGGTTCCTCTATAAGCTGCCCCTCCTATCTAGGTGTACAAAGGGCCACATAAACCCCCTGCAGAGGGTGGGGAGGGGGGGGGGTGGGTGCTGATGGGATAAGTGGCAATGCTGGGGGGGGGGGGGTGGAATCAGCGGTGGTGGGGATTGGTTCAGTGGCAGTACTGGGTGTCAGGATCAATGACAGTTACTTGCTTTCAGTGTCCACACGGTTCCCCCTGCAATGCTCCTTGTCTCTCTCGGCTTCCTCAGCTCCATGTGTCTCCACTGACATAGATGCCATCTCCTCAGACAGCAACTGCAACCTCCTCCAGCTCATCCCTCTTCACTGTACTGGGTCAGCTGACTCTCTCTTCTAGATTCTGCTCTTCGACGGCATGCAGCTGCAAATTAAATGGGCGAACCCAGCGGAGAGACTAGGCCGGCTGTCAGCTGTGCAGTGAGTGCATCTCCCCTGTCCCAACCCGAGCATAACTAGCGAAGATGTTAGCGCCCCTTGCAGTGGCAGAACACAAGGGCCGGTCGCCTCTCAGTGGCAGAACACCAGGGCCCGGACGCTCGCGACCTTTGTGACCCTGGTAGTTCCGCTACTGGGTAAAAACAGTACCCGTACTGAATTTAACGATTATTGAAATAAAATAAATAAAAAATATACATTTAAAAAATATATAAAACATTATATATATATATATATATATATATATATATATATATATATATAGAGGAGTGCTGCTTGTCCTACAGTTCACATTAACACAGGCAAAAACAAATACAATTCAGAAATGAAACAACAATACTACTGATCAGAAATGGAACAATTTAAATCTAAATCATCATTTAACCCCCTAGGGACCGCGACCCTGGTTTCATAAATCCAGTATGACTCATGGCGGCTCAGCTGCCTAATGTAATTGCCACCTCTCCAATGTTTAACCTTTTCTAGCATTTCTGCCAAAGGGAAACATATTAGATTTATGCCTTAGATGTACTGTCTCCAGGAAGTATTAATGAAGAGCTGGAGATCCACATTATACTATAACTACGTTGATAAGAGACCACCCATGCATACAGCCTTTCCATATCATATCAGCATACTAACTTTTTTTTATTTCTTTCTCCACAGGAGATCTCATGTATAGGGGGGTGGTCGGGAAATTGTGATACTACACCAGTAAGTCTTTTAATAGTGATAAGACATAAGATTTATATTACCATTGATTGTCTATATACACAGCCCTCTTCTGAATATCAGGGCAATACCTGGTTCACCTGAGTAGGATACCAAGCACAGACATATGCAATAATGTTATTTTATAGTTTTTTCTTTTTTACTGATGTATGCCATTTATCCAATTATGATGACCACATAGTGTTTTCCTGACCTTCATCTGGTAAAAACCATTGCAGCCCTTTAAATGTGGCCCTACTGAGTACAGCACAAAAACCTGTACGTATATCGGTTTATTATGGTTCATATTATTTTATAATTGCTGTTCATTTATTGATATGTATATAATATATTTTGGATCCTGCAAGTGTTTTTAACCATTGTTACTAAAAAAAAAAAAAAAACTGTAGAATGCTGCACTTTGAACCACCTTGTTTCTTTTTTTTTTTTTCATCCCCACCAGAGCTGCTTCTCTTCTCCCAAGTGCTGCTGCAAGTGCCATTCTGCTTTACCTACACCTCTGCTGGATACTGGATGAGAACTCCCACAAAAGCACCCTCTTTCTCTTCTCCTTCTGCCTTTAAATTTTATTTAAAGCTGCAGATTTAAAATTACTTTAACAATGAAATGTCAGTGTTGTAGCTTGTGTGAGGTTTTACATTTACTTTAATGATGAGTCAACAGCTTTGAATCTCAGTACTTCAGTTGCTGCCTAGTGAACCTTTGCAGTTGCTCTATAACTAGCTCAGGTGTGTCATAGTGGCAGAACACCAAATGCAAATGGGTGTTCTCTAAGCGCCTAGCAGCAGGGAGGCTGTACTTTAATCAGCCTACTCCGTCACAGAGAAAATAAAAGCAAAAATGCAGTGTCGTCTTACAGCAAGTCAAAATCACTACAGGTGACAGGTGTAAGGATCTGCCTGAAGCCAAAACTATGCAACTGACCCCCGATTCCTGCGTAGTCCTGAATGATGGCCACAAAATGCCAGTCTTTGGATATGGCACCTATGCACCCCGAGAGGTGGGTATGCTATTCCTGGGTGTATATTTTTCATATGTACAGCTTTATACGTTTGTTTGTTACTATATGATTACCAAAAGTGTTCTGAATTCATGGTCAGCTCTATGAATGACTGTCTTGCTTGTTTTCAAACACTAGCATAAAATTATATTTTATGTTTCTGATAGAATGTGGTGCGTGGGGGTTCTATTATGAGTTAGTAGCACCACAGAGCTCCTGTAAAAGTAGTTAAAATTTAGTTCACACCTGTGTTGCTCTCTGAAAAGCAATCCAATCCACAGTGGATTCTAAAATTGAATGAATCAAGTTTGAATTGAATGAGTCAAGTTTGTCGCCAGTACCTGAATGCAGAACGTGACAGGGGGTATCATTTTGCCACGGTGATACGTGTACAACCTTCTCAAGCTCCATTTGCAGCTTAGAGGGGACAGTAAATCTGCATCTCATTTGCCTATTTGTCTGCCCCCGACTGCAAATCTATACCAGCCCTTAAAGTTTATCTAAAATTACTTTTTTGCTTGGCCTTCTGCCTGAGTTCAGAATCGTTGGTCATCTTGATTGGCCAGGTCGGGATGATGTACATTCTAAAAAAGATTATGAACAGGCAGATGAGAAAGTTTTATTGCAGTGCTCTATGTATAAATGTTTTCACACAAATTTCATCCAAAATTCAAACATTGTTTATTTCAATTCAGTTGAACAAAAGTGTGAATCCTGGGGGAAAGTTGTGTGAAAACAATTTGTATAACTGTCTCTTTTGCAATAAAACGCCTGCCTGCTTGCAAATTGTTTATTGTAAACCTAAAGTCTAGTATCATTATTAGTGTGTGGCTTTCTTGTTTTTTAATAGTACTACTAAAAGGCTCTGTTCACATATGTTCTGGCCACGGGTAACAGCATGGGTTTATCAGATTTATCTGTTTGTTGGAGAAAGAGATGCCGAAGTACCATTTGGCAATATAAGGCAGTTTGAAATCTACCATGGGTGAGTTCGGTAGAATATATGTCCGATAGGGATGGGCGAACTACCCCTGTTCAGTTCGCACCAGAGCTTTCAAACATAGCGAAAGTTTGGAACCGAATAACGAACCCCCATTGAAATCTAAGGGACCCGAACTGTAAAAATCAAAAGTGCCCATTTTGAAGGCTTGTATGCAAGTAATTGGGCATACAATGGTTATGGGGGTTCGGGTACAACCCTGGGAGACATGTATCAATGAGAAAAAGTTTTAAAAAATTTCATTTTTAAATGAGCAGTGATTTACTGATGCTTAAAGCAAAACCATTCTGTATGATGAGGCCACAATGTAGTGCACTGGGAACAAGATTAGAAACTTTCTGGATAAATTCTAGTGTCCCACTTTGGCTAAATGTAACAGGTGCGTAAAAATTGGTCTTTGGGTGTCAGAGGTGCCTTCATACCGTAACCCTACAGAGGTACTCATGATGAAAGCAAGAATTGGCCATTGGCTGTGAAAAAATGAAATGATATGCACCTGTCAAACAGGTGTGGAAAAATTGTTATTTGGGTGTTAATTGTTCCCATGAAACCTACACCAAAAAATGTCTTCCAGAGGAAAACCACACCCACAACGCTAGGCAGCCTAGAAGTCTTGCAGAGATTCCACATCCCAAAAAATACTTAATCAGGGGCTTCATAGCTCCTGGTAATCTAGGACTGATTCATTTTAATAAATGTCAGCCGGTCCACGGAGTCTGTGGACAGACGCGCTCTATTATCAGTGACAAAACCTCCGGCAACACTGAATGTCCATTTGGAAAGCACGCTGGATGCAGGGCAGCCCAGCAGCTCAATTGCATACTGGGCAAGTTCTGGCCAGGGGTCTATTCTCTTGACCCAGTAACCCAGTGGATCATCAACTGGAAAGCTCTCCATCTCTGTTTTCGCCCCTAGATAGTTGTCCATCATATGATGCAGATGCTGCCAATGGGATGTTGAAGCTTAAAGCCCTGGATGACGAGGACTAAACAAATTGTGAAATGCATCACTTAGGTGGCCCCCTCCTCCACCCCCTCCACCACCACCTCTTGATCCACAGAAGCCTCAAAATTACATTTTTCACAACACAGTAACCTACCAGAGTCAGGAAAAGTGTTAGATAAATTCCTCTTAAACCACTTTCAGACTGGAGGATTGCTCAAAGACCTGGCCCTATTTTGCGAATTGGCACTGCGTGACTTTAACTGACAATTGTGCGGTCATTCAATGCTGTACCTAAACAAAATTGACGTCCTTTTTTTTTTTTTTTTTTCCCCCACAAACAGAGCTTTCTTTTGGTAGTATTTGATCACCTGTGTTTTTTTTTTGTTTTTTTTTTTGTGCTATAAGCAAAAAAAGAGCAACAATTTTGAAATAAATAACAATATTTTTCACATTTTTTTTTATATTAAATTCTCTAAAAAAAATGTAAAAATCAAAATTTAACATTTTAGGCCAATTTTGTTTTCTGCTACATATTTTTGGTAAAAGAAATCGCAATAAGCGTGTTATTGCATTTTACTAACTACGGGAAAGATTTATGTCATTTTTATTGTTGTTGTTTTTTTTTTTTTTTACTAGTAATGGCGAAATTGCGGCGGACAGATCGGACCCCTGACTGACATTTTTGGGGTACCAGTGACATTACTACAGTAATCGGTGCTAAAAATATGCACTGTTACTGTAAAAATGACACTGGCAGGGAAGAGGTTAACATTACTGGGGATCAAGGGGTTACGCGTGTCCCTAGGGGCGTGATTCTAACTATTAGGGGGCATGGCTTGTGAAGTAATCACAGAGAATGCAATTCTATACAGCAAGAGGGAAGAAGCACAGCGCCTTCTAAGACATTTATTGAAGACAGCAGTATGACACTCACATTTTTCAGGTGAAAGAGGCAGTTTCAGCAAGATGTGTATGTCATCTGGTGCATCACTGGAGCGAGTCCTGGTGGTGGAGGCCAGTGGCGGCCGGCCGATAGGGGGCGCAGGGGCGCACCCCCCCCCCCAAAAAAAAAAGAAAAAAAAAAAAAAGTACATTTTTAGCCCACTAGGGGCGCCGGACTCATTGGTGGCTATGGAGGGGGTGGGGTTTTCCACCCGGCAGAGGCGCCGATTGGCTGCCTTCTGGGGGGTCACCTGGGCGCAGAGCACTGCACTCCGACACTCCCCCTTTTGTGATGTCCTGGATCATGATTGGTCCAGACTCTAGCCTGGACCAATCATGATTCAGGACATCCCTGCTGACCTCGTTGGGCGCGGTGCCGGTGCACGCATCAGTCACTCACCATCACCGCCCGGTCACCTTCCCACCGCCGCAGAAGAGGACGGAGTCTCGAGGAGGGGAGAAGCCACCGGCGGGAACTGAAGAAGAAGCCGCCGCCGGGATTGAAGAAGAAGCCGCCGCCGCCGGGACTGAAGAGGAGCCGCCGCCAGGTAAGTGCATTGGTCTCAGGGGAACCCACACTGCATTGAAGGGAGCATGCACACTGATCTCTGCATTGATTGGGGGGCATGTTGTGGTGCTCTGCATTGATTGGGGGCATGCTGTGGCGCTCTGCATTGATTGGGGGCATGCTGTGGCGCTCTGCATTGATTGGGGGCATGCTGTGGCGCTCTGCATTGATTGGGGGCATGCTGTGGCGCTCTGCATTGATTGGGGGCATGCTGTGGCGCTCTGCATTGATTGGGGGCATGCTGTGGCACTCTGCATTGATTGGGGGCATGCAGGTCACTCGTTTTTCTGTTTGCGCCCCCCCCAAAATTTTGTGCACCAGCCGCCACTGGTGGAGGCAGTGGGTCCCGATGAGAGCGGCAGGGGGGTTCCTCCATATGCGCAAGGGCAGCCTCAGTGGTGTCCACAGGCTCCCCATCAGTTGGTGGAACGCTGGCACTCGTGGGTCCTGGGATCCTGACGTCACTCCTGGCGGTGATGCGGGATGCTACGGCGACACGTTTGCGGAGCATGCACTCCTTCAGCCATGAATGCACCATATTGGGAAAGGGCATTTATGCAGTAATGCAGACGGTGGCTCGGGGAAGGCAAAAGGCAGGGCGTCGATGTCTGCAAAAGGTGGAGGATCTGTGTTTAGCCACTAGGGGGAGTGTGTGGGCAAAAAGTAATGTGGCTGAATGTACAGGGAAGGAGGACAAGAAAATAAACTGAAATGTAGTGTAAATTGTAAATTGAGTGACGTCAGGATCCCAGGACCCACGAGTGCCAGCGTTCCACCAGCTGACGGGGAGCCCGTGTGACACCACCGAGGCCGCCCCTGCGCATACGGAGGAACCCCCCTGCCGCTCTCATCGGGACCCACTGCCTCCACCACCAGGACTCGCTCCAATGATGCCCCAGATGACATACACATCTTGCTGAAACTGCCTCTCTTTCACCTGAAAAATGTGAGTGTGAAACTGCTGTACTTCTTCAATAAATGTCTTGCTGCACTTAGAAGGCGCTGCGCTTCTTCCCTCTTGTCTCCCCCCAGATATCACTTCTGTCTCTTCCGCTGGCAGCTGCTACAGTGGACAGTCACCCCCTGAACTTGGGGCCCCCCTACCCCCGTTTTTTTCCCTTTCTCCCCCCCGGGTCCCCAGGACTAGCCCACACTGAGACCTCTTCTTGTGCCAATTTACCACTGAACCAATCCTATACAGCAGGATCACATAGCTTTGAAGCATGTGGCAGTGCATGCATCGCAAGTTTTCAGGGGCATAAAAAGCAGACTCCTCGGGGTCACCGAGGATTAAAGTATCTGGAACTGCTTCCTCCCAGCCACTTACTACTCCCAAGGGTTCTGGGGAGGAAAAAACATTTCTTAAGGTTGACGTATGTCTTCCTCTGCTTCAATGCCTCCAAAACTGCCAGAATCCTCCTCCTCATCCTCCCTCTCCTTTTGTGTGTTCTGTGGCATGGCAAGAATGGTGTCTGCATAAATCGGGCCTTGAGTGCCCTGTCCATAATGCCACACAGAATCTGCTCCAGCAGAAATACAACAGGGATTGTGTCACTGATGAATGCATTGTCACGGCTCACCATCCTTTACGCCTCCTCAAATGGTGATAGTACAGTGCATGCATCCTTTATCAGCAGCCATTGGCGTGGGAAAAAAAATCTGAGCCGGCCTCAGCGTGTCGTTGTGCCATGCTCACACAGGTAATCATTGACGGCTCTTTGCTGCATGTGCAGCCACTGCAGCAATGCCAAAGTTGAGTTCCACCTGGTGGGCATGTCACAAATCAGTTGGTTTATGGACAGGTGGAATTCCCACTTAATTTCAGCAAACCGAGCACAGGCTGTGTATGACCGCCTGAAATGGCTACAGACTTTTCACACCTGCTTTAGCCTGCTTTAACAGATATTCCAACCCTGGGTACCTATTTAATAAATGCTGCAGCACCAAATTAAGGACATGTGCCAGGCTCCGGTGTGGATCCTGTCCCCCTAGACACACCAGTTGAAGCACTGCATGGCACATTTTCTCCTATTTATTGAATAGCCCCATGAACGCTTAGGGGCTATGTAATGGTTTATAGGACAATTCAGCAGAGGAGGGCATTGAGATGGAGGAGGGAATGGAGCTGACAAATCTCAAATTTTCACTACTAGCTGTATGGAGACGTGGCGCCACAAAAGCTGCAGCACTGAGTCCTGTCCTGCATTCTTCCAAGTTGCATGCAGAGTTACCCAGTGCTCTGTGAAAGAAATATATCACCCCTGACCATGCTTGCTGGACCATATGTCAGCAGTAACATGGACTTAGCGGCTGACTGCCTTGGCCAATGATGCCACAACATTGCCAATCAGTGCCATTGTGGTACAGCACATTCTGCAAATTTACAGAAGGGTGCAGAATCCACCAGAGAAATTTGCCAAGTATAGTCTATAGCTGGTGGTGTGCTACTGGCAGATGTGCTGCAAGGACCTGGGACACCCTGTGCTATACCATCATCCCTGTCAGTGGAGGCTGCTGAGAGTTCATGAGGTATAGAGGGGGTAGTCTGAGGTGAGTATGGAGGAGGAACAGAATTGTGTCCCTTGTGTGGCTTTCAGGTGCTCTTGCCAACAGTGGTAGGAGGTTAAATGTCTTGTCAAGCATGTGGTACCCAAATGGCTGGTGTTTTTCCCAAGCTTGATGTGCTTGAGACAAAGTTTGCAAATTGCAACAGTACGATTGGCTGCACATATGCTAAAAAAGGCCCAGACAGCTGATCTGTGGGAAGTGGGCCGGGAGATAACGGCTTCATGTCAACAGCTTCATGCAAATGTGATGGAATAGGGTGGCTGCTCTCTACTCTTCCATGATGGCTGCCTCATTGGGGTTGTGCCTCACCCTCGCTGTCCTCCTCTGCTCTATCCGGCACCCAAGTCACAACAGTGACCTCATCATCATCTCCTCCATCCTCATTATCACTGGAGACAACTTGGCAATACACTGTGGCTGGGGGAACATGACTGCAAATTTGTGTACCAGTGTTCTTCCTACCTTTCTCAACCTCAGAACCAACATCATGGTTTGGTAAGCCAGTCCACCACCTCCTCTGCATGCTGTGGCTGGATAGCATGGGCAACATCGCTAAACAGAGGAAATTTATGTCCTGCCTGAGGACTGACCACGTCTATCTTTGCCTGTGAACACATACGCTGCTGGCCCCCTCACAGTGCCATGGTCTGCCTTTCCTTGTTAGCCTCCCAGACATGATTGGAGGGGGGGGGGGAGCTTATTAACAAAATGTAATAAAGATGTGAAAATGTGTACATGGATGCACTTTAATCAATAGAAGTTGGTATTTTTTGCACTTTAACCTGAGTACTCTCTACACAGACACCCTCCACTGATGCACTGCAATATACTGCAGTAAACCTGCACTGAAATATACTGCGTTAAAAGTGCAGTAACACACTGAAATATACTGCGATAAATGTGCAGTAATGCACTGAGAAATACTACGTTCAACATGCAGTAGCACACAGAAATACACTGCGTTAAATGTACAGTAATGCACTGAGCTATACTGCAGTAAACTTGCCCTGACAAAATTAACTGATACTAATGTAAAAATGAATGGTCACTACACTCACACAGATGGAACTATCACTAGATTCACACTACAGTAAAAATTAATGGTTACATTACACTATCACTAGAGTCACACTAAAGTGATACTCTACAACGACAACAGAATCACAATGGCACACTAGCACCCTAACTCTCTAGTAGCACTGAACAGAGCCCTGTTCTATCTCTCTCCACGCCAATATCACACTGAAAATGGCCGCTATTGAAAGAATGCTGTTAGAGCTGGAGAGTGCAAAATCTGGTGCAGCTGTGCATGTTGGCCAATTAGCTTCAAAACTTCAGCTTGTTTAATTAAGTGTAGCGCCCTCCTAGGTAGGTGCTAGAGAGAAAGTATAATTTTGAGTCCTGTCTGCTTATCAGAAGGACTGCAGGTAAATCTATATTGTTCTCTGCTTACCAGAGAGCAGGATCTGTTAGCGAGGTCTACTCATTGTGCTCAGGTGCTACTCGTTCTGTCTGAAGAGTGTTTCACACTGGTCCAATAGGGAGGCATATTGGACAGTGGGAGGAAACCTGACGAATTAGTGCACAGTCGTTTGATACAGCCCTGGTGATTTGGCAGAGGAAAAGTGCCTCAGTGCATGCTGGGATACTGTTAAAAGCTAGGAGCAAATGTGCTCGTTGTCTTTCGGCTGGATAACTGAGTTCTGGAAGGAGGGGCGGCTGCCTCCTCCTCTGTAGAGATGTCATGCCGCCTTGGGTGGTCGACCTGAGGGCCTGGAGAGTGCTAGTGAGGAACTGAACCCAGAAGTCCAGTGAAGCTGACTGAAAGGGGAGACACTGGAGGATCTGATTCTGCAGTACAGTGAGTACAGATCTGTGTTAAGGGGCCTGACCTGAGGGGGGCCACCCCTGCAGCTAGAAGAGTCAGTGGGCGGGTGTCAGTAAAGGGGATGCTAGTGAGTGTCTCAAAGATAATGTAGATTCACCAAGTCTATTGCTGGAGAGAAAAGAGCAAGGAGACCTAAACCTTTCCATACATGTGGCAATATGAATTAAGCAGTGCAGCTGCTTCCACAAGCAACCTGATGAGGCCAGGCAAGAGTTGTCCTTGTCCATTGTGAATAGTTAGTTGGAGTATCCCACTATTTCCTTTCCCATCCAAGCTCCAAGTAAAAGCCAATACCCCTGGAGTGTGTATTGTGTGACGAGCCATCGGGAGTAAGGAGGGATGTGTGAACTGTTCCCTCAAGTGACAGTGTGCTGGTAATCAGAGGAGGCCTGAGAAGTCCTCTTACAGCAGGCCCTATGGGGACAGTGCTACATAAGCTTTGACAAAAAAAAAAAAACCTGGAAGCTGATTGGTTTCTATGCAGAGCTTCAGCAGACTTTGTACTCTCCAGTTTTAGTAATAAAAACCTAGTGTGTTCATTTTAATAATATTACATCTACCAAACCAGGAGAAATTGCCTCTGTGCCAGGCATCCAGATAGTGTTTTATTACTGGGAGAAGTGGGGGAAAGTTAAGCCCAAAAGTCTCCCCTAGATTTCTGGGAAGGATGGCGCCCAGGTATCTGATGTGTGACAACATCTATTTGAATTGGAAGTTAGTTCTGAGATGTTCTGACCATAGTAGATGTAGATAATGAGATGTTTAGCAATTCAGAATTTCAAAAATGTATGCAAAAGTTGGAGAGATCCATATTCATCCAAAACTGCCAGGAGGTGCGGAAGCAAAATTCCTGGGTTCGTAATAAAAAAACAGCAGGTCATCTGTATATGCAACGACTTTCAAAGGGAAGGCAGTCCCTATGGAAGGACCGTTTATAGTTGGGTTGTCCCTGGTTTGGTGGAGGAGGGGCTCCAGCCTCAATATAAATATTAACAGCCTGACATACAGCAACCTTTTTGAGTCCCATTTGTGATAGATATAGGGAACGGAGAGATCGCCATTTACTTTCACTTCGGTGGAAGGGTAAATGTAAATCATGGTAATCCAATGCATCACCCTTTGTCCCATGCCCAAGTGCCATAGGGTCCCATCCAGAAAAGCCCAACTCCCCCTGTCAAACGCTTTCTCTGCATCTGCTTCCGTGCATAGGATTGAGAGAGGGATCCCCTTGGAATGGGCCACATGGATGATAGCTAGGGCCTTGGTTGCATTATTCCTTGCTTCCCTAGTGGGCACAAATCGCACTTAGTCCAAGTGAATAATGTCAGGGGTATAGACCATGGCTGGATCTAGGGGGTGCTGGGGTGGTGTGCCTCTCCAGACTTCAGTTGTGCCACACCCACTGCCCCGCTGTCCTCTTATGCTTTCCCCTGCTGGCTCCCTGTACACTGCCCTGCTGACAGTGGATCACACTGTACACTACCCTGCTGACCTCCCGTCCTCTGCCCGCCTGACAATTTTTACTACACTCCCACATCAGACATGCTAAATCTGGCCCTGATATAGACCAACAATCTTGAGGCAAGGATCTTGATAAATAGTTTGGGATTCATGTTTAAAATTGAGACCCATAATTCTGGCATAGTAATGGGTCTTTGCCCTCTTTCGCAATCACTGTAATGTGCACTCTAAGCGTGTCAGGTGGGAACAAAGTCTCAGACCCCCCCACCGCGTTCTATGCTTTTAAAAGTTGAGAAAACAAAGCAGTATCAAACATTTGTAGCATGGAAGAGAGAAGCCATCTGGTCCTGGGAGCTTACCAGTATGCATTTGTGAGGGAGGAGGTGAACCCTTGATGTCACGCAGCCACCGCAATTTGTGTGAAGTGATGAGCAAGCAGACGTGCTAGATACTTAAGCACTTTTAATTATACAGTAGCACCCTCCTAGTTAGGTAGGTGCTAGGTAAATGCATCTCTGCTCCTTCTGCTTATCAGGAGAGCCTGATCTATTAGGTTGTCTGTCACATGTTTCCAGGTGTGATTCACTGGGTCTGAGGGAGTGTCCACACTGTATCCAATGAGGGAGCTTGTTGGACAGTGGAGGAAACCCAGCCAGTGACACATTAGCTTTTATGGGAGTCCCAGTGGGAGGGCATTCTTGCAATGCATCCTGGGATTTCTCATAAAAACGGAGGGGGCATGTGACAGGGTGTCTTTGGCGGGCAGCAGAGTCCCAGGAGGAGGTGGACGGCTGTCTCTCCTCCTGCAGAGTGTGAGGAAGGTGGTCTTAGGCGGTTGGTCTAGTGAACCAGGTGTGGAGCTGAGCTGCAGAGGATCCGGTGTAACTGATGGTGGAGCTGCTGGCATAGTCTCTTGGGAAAAACAGTGTCCGTGAGTACTGAGGGAGCTGCCAAAGGGTCTGGCCCAGGAAGGGGGACCACTCCAGTGAATTCAGGGGATCCAGGAGCTAGCTCACACGGAGTGTATTACAGTAAAGGGGGTGCCATGTAGAAAGCCCTGAAGAATAGGAACAAAGGGGGTGCCAGGAAGGGCCTTGAAGAGTGTTCTGCAGTACAGTACAGCTGTAGCTGTAGCAGTTCATTAATTACTACTTCATCGCTAGTGACAAGGTGAAGCAGCAGACTTGCCGCACTCAGTTACTTCTAGACGTCCCAGCAAATTGTGCATAGTTTATTCATATTGGAGTATCCCACTCATTCCCTTCTCCTATCCAAGTTCTCAATCAAACCACAAAAACCATAACTCCTAGACTGTTTCTTGACTAAGCCAGGCACTTTGAAGTCGCTGAACTATTGTATGGTTGCTATGGGTAACCTAGGGGAACCGGTCACCAGCAGCTCCCAAGGGAGTAGTGCTACATTTATATCTTGCAAGTGTGTTTTTATGGGGGTAATTTAATAAAATTGTTGAAATAGAGAGCACCATGTAGTCTTGTCTTTTTGATTACATGAAGTTCGCTGAGCATAGAGAGGTGCTAACAGAGCTGGATTCCTGGAGGGGAGGAAGGAAATCGTAGCAGGATAGTGCCGGAGTGATTTTTGCAAAGAGCCGATTGAACTCCTCTTTGAGGTGAGCAGGTTTTTCAGCCCGTGGTGGTGTGCACTTTCATGTGTCATAAGCTGAATGGTGATTGAAGAACACTGCGATGGATCACATTAAATTATGGACTTTGTTTGACACTTTTTATTGGATTTAATATTATGTAAATGGACTTTTATCAAGAGCACATAAAGTGGTATATTTAGTTGCTCTGCACTATATGAGTTTGTTTATGTATTATTTGGTGTAGTGGAATCACTAGGAGTGTACAGCAGCAACTAATCACAGTTAAATAAACACTGACACAGGTTATGTTTCATGTGAATAGGCAAGGGTAAAACATTTGAGAGGTAGCGCTGATTATATTTTATACAGCAATTGTTACACTTTTGTCAGTGGAGCATCCAAGTCAGTAAGTGTAGAAGAAGGGTGGCAGGACAACCCTGACCCATGGACATAAGTATGAATATACTCGACTAGCTGAGACTCTTGGTCATCAACTTGTAAATGCATTGGAAGATATTGGCTATTACATCGGTAGGTAGGTCTTTTTGATAACGCCCACTACGAGGGTGAAACGCGTTGACGTATTTCCGGCGTGGAGCCACGTAACGTCACTTCCGGTCGGGCTTCCTGGTCTCGGTGGAACGCACGCTAATAGCGGCGGTTCCTGTTTGTATATCTCAGTAGAAGTCCTATTGGAAGAAACCGGTCACATGTAACAGGTCCGTGCTGCAGCCGGTCGCAAGCCTCTGCAGGAATTCGTATGCCATTATTTTATGCTGAATACAAGACATCTAATTGTAAGTGCAACACTGTATTGTTTTGAATAAATCTCAAGGGTAATACACTATCAGTCCTCCCTTTCCTTTATTACACGGTGGATCTGTGAGTTTGTAAAGAAGGAGCAAGCAGTGTTTCTTGCTGATACAAGCGGTACTGGTGCCATCTAGTGGAGGAGGAATGTCAGTGTGGCTGCTGCATCCAACTTCAGGATTATAAAGAGGAAGCGAGGCTGTGGGTTCACTGAAAAAGTGTATACCTATTACCATCTGGTAAGAGGCTAATTCTAGGTGATTTGCACGTGGTGTTTGTTCACAAGGAGATTGGATTTTTCAGCACATGAATATATAATTGCACCTTATTTATTTCCGTTTGGTAAGGACAAATTTCACTCTGTGGTGGATACACGTATTATTTGGATAGAATACAATATTCTACTCACCTGCATCAATCATTTATGGACATTTATGAACTTTTATGTTAATGCACCTATTGATTTGCAAAATTCACAGATTGATATATGTTAATTATATTCACATTTATTGTTGTTTAGCGCACCCCATACCACAAAATTTTATTTATATTCATCAAGCACTGAATACCGGGAGCAGCTTCAACACACTATCAGCGCACCCATCCCCCCTTAACACATATGATTTCCTTATGAGCCACCACAAGTTTTCAAATATTTCTTAGGAGGGCAGATATTTGTTCAGCCCTTTCCCTTCTTAAGCTGAGTCCCCAGTTTGATCAAAATGGCCTTAATATTTAATTCTTCTCATACAATCATGGGATCACAGTCTGGAGTGTCGTTCGTGGAGAAAAAGGAACACCACTCCCTGGAAATTTCTTCACAAACAAATTGGTTTTGCAGAAGGGAGTCATTCAGTCTCCAGTGCCAGGTCCTATCAATCAGACACCAGGTGTATTTCAAATGAGATCGGGGTGTGATCAGGGATTTTGATAGAGCCTATAGAGACTCACTGGTCTCTAGAATGTAATGATTAATAAATCAGGAATGTGTCTATTCTCATGTAAGAGTCATTAGGAAAGGGGTAGAAAGAAAAATCCTTTTTCTTGGGGTGTAAGACTCACAACAGGTCCACAAGGTGTAGGGCATTTAGGCTTTTCTTTATGTGTTTAAGAGCTGAATAAGAGGTGTAAGGAGTGAGAGTCATCTAAGAATTGGTTTGATTATAGATTAAAGCCCCCCCCCCCCCCATGATCCTAGAACCTTCTGCGAAGTCCTTAAGCTTCTCCAGGATAGTCTGAAAAATAGAGACAGGATTTGTATTGGGGAGTTATAAATTCACTAGCATGTATACCGCTCTACTTTTTTAGAAGGAAAAGAGCAGACACACGTGCACACTTTTCTCCTTCTTGCTGTGACCTGGAAAGCGACATCCGTGATTTCACTTCCGGGTCAGTGTCCCCGGGTAGCTCAGCTGGAAAGGGATGTATTTCAGTGCATTGCAATACATTCAGTTGAGTCCAGAGGGGACATTTGGGGTCTTTTAGACCCTGCATATCTAATTTTTTTTTTGCAAAAAAAAAAAAAAAGAAAGTTACACCCAAGTACACAAAATCCCCCACCAGAAAAATTGTGAGGGCCCCCCACCTCCAACAAATGAGAAAGGAGAGCAGCGCCATCTAAGTGCAGTATAAAAGATGTGTTTAATAACAATAGACAAATGCAAACTCACAGGATGGGGATGATAAAACAGGCATGTAATGGGTTCAGGATGAGCAGCAGGGATCCAGGGAATTGTGTCGGCTGTGCTGGTGGCTCCCAGCACTTCTGGGTACGCGGTGTCCCTTAGAGCCACTAACTTCACTTCCGGGTAGATTAGAAGGTGGAGTAGGAGGTGCGTGCATTCAAAACATGCATGCTTCTTCCTCAGGCAATCTCCCCACCTCCACACATACGCACATACGAATGTAATTGCATGCGTCGGGGGCAGCTATGTGTCAAAATGTCAATTGCAATCCACATGTTACATATCCTCGCACACGTTGGAGTGAGAGCAATAATTCTAGCACAATACCTCTTCCATAGCACTAAACTGATACCTATAGGGAGCTTTTGAAGCATCGCCTATAAAAAATATAGGGTACTGAAGTTTGTCACCATTGCAGGGGCGCACATAAATTTCAGGTTTGGCATGTTAAGTATCTTTTTACTCGGCGCAACCTCGTCTTTTATATTTTACTAAAAATTTGGGTAATTTATTGTGTTTGTTTGCCCTAAAATTTACTTGAGGTTTTCTTTTTGAAATGTTGCGTTTCCTAGACCTTTTGCGGCAATATTGTGTGACATAAAATATTGGAGCTACCACTGATTTATTCTCTAGGGTGTTTGCATTTAGAAAATATATAATGTTTGGGGATTTTACATTATCTTTAGGGCTAAAATTTGTTTTTAAACCTGCAAAAAGTGCTCTGGCAGCGAAAAGGTTGTTCCACACCGTGAATTCATTACAATCACAGGAGGTAGCCTTTTACAATTTTTCCACATCTGCTGTAGGCATAGGAGCTGGGAGAGGGGGCTGAAAACAATGGAAGAAAAAAATGGAAAATTTCCTATCAAATACTTACCATAATTTTCCTTTCCTGATGGACTCCATGGCAGCAAACACACAGGACCCCACTCCCATAAATCTTTGCTCTGGGCCAGAGGCCCTGTTCCATGATTGGCTTACTCCAGCAGATGGGAGAGAACTCCTGCTGCCATGGAGTCCATCAGGAAAGGAAAAATACAGTAAGTATTTGATAGGAAATTTTCAGTTTTCCTGACAGACTCCGTGGCAGCATACATATGGGGAATAACTAGCTATACGTGCCCGGGTGGGCAACTGATGGTCAAAAGAAAGTTTAATTTCCCCCCTAACAGACAGTATTTGCAAAGGTAACGGAAGATAAAGAGGCCGGTTCAACACAGTAATGGGCCATAAAAGTATTAATTGAAGACCACAAGGCTGCTCTGCAGGTTACTACGGCGATGTGCCAAGAGACTGCACGATGTAGAAGCTATTCTGGTTGAATGAGCAGTCACCGCCTCCAGAGGTGCCAAGTCCTTGGCTTTATAGGCCTACCGAATGGTCTGAACGATCCAAGCCGCGATGGATCAGGCAGAGGCACGCAAACCCTTGTTCTTTCCATGAAAAAGAACAAACAGATGGTCCGACTGACAAAAAATAGCTTTGGCTTCCAGATACAGCTTCAGAATTTCTCCCACATCTAGAGGATGAGAGCTAGGGCTTTTAGAGGACCTGAATGTTGGCAGGATGATCTCCTGGTTCTCTTGGAAAACAGAGGATACCTTGGGGTTTGAACCCAGCATGGGAATCAGCACCACACGGTCAGGGAAGAAAGTTAGAAGCGGCTCCTTGCAACCCAAAGCGCTAATTTTAGAGTCCCTTTTAGCCAAAGTGATGGCCACCAGGAAGGCAGTTAGGAGGGAAAGGTCTTTGATGGAGAGCCGATCTGTGTGCTTCAGTCCAATTTCTGAAAGAAAATCCAGGACAAGTGGAAGGTCCCATTTAGGGAAGCTTGGTTTTCTTTGAGGCCTAAGGCTAGAAGCCCCTGTCAAGAACTGACAGATAAGAGAATGCCTAGCCCAAGATATTCCGGTGAAGGCAGAAATGGCTGAACCTGAAGGGAGCTTGAACCCAAAGGGAGCTGAATGACCAGGACAGATCCAGGCCAGACTGTAGAAAACCCAGGATAACCTGAATTCTCGGATCATTACAAGAGTCCACCATGTTGGATATGTATCTTATAAATTTTAACCAAATCCTTTCATGGACCTTGTTGGTACCAGCTATTCTGGCATCAATAGTGTGGAGATAGCTTTGCTTGGACAGCCAGGGGGTTCCAGCCTCCCCCTCTCAAAAACCAAGCCACTAAGTGCAGATGGGCCAGGCAAGGATGTAGAGCCACTCCTTGAGACAGGAGATCTGGTCTGGAGGGCAGAGAAACTGGGTCCCGAAAGCTGAGCTGCATCAACAGGGGAAATCATGGCCTGTTTGGCCAGAATGGAATTATTGCCAGAATCTCCCCCTCTTCTACCCTGAGTCTAAACAAGAACCAGAGGATGACAGGAACAGAGGGAAAGGCATACGCCTTGCAAAATCTCCACTGGTCCATAAAGGAATCTACTTCGAAGACCTGGAGACAACTACACCTCGCATAGTACTTCTCCAGCTTAAAGTTGCACGGTGAAGTGAACAGGTCTACTTCCGGGATGACTCCCAGAGATAGGACCCACCGGAAAACTTTGTTGTGGAGACCCCACTAGTTGTCCAGGTGTACTCTTGAGAAAAAGTCCGCCTGAACTTTCTGGACCCCACGAAGATAAACAGCTGTCGGTTGGACAAGTTCTTCTGAGCCCAGGTCATGATTGGCTCTACTTCCTTCAACAAAGAGACTGAGTTCCTCCCTGCCGCTTTATGTATGAGACTGCTGCTGTATTGTCTAATCTCAGAAGAACAGAGGCTCCCACTGTTAAGTTTTGGAATGTTTGAAGAGCACAGAATGCTGCCCGAAGTTACAGAACATTCAAGACTATTCTGCGAGACCGAAAACTCCATCTGCCCTGGGCTACTTCTGTTAGGCAATGAACGCCCCAGTCCATGTTGCTGGCATCTGTTGTGATTGTAATCCAGGAAACAGGAACAGTGGAGTGACAGTTGAGGAGGTTCTTCAGCTGTAGCCACTAAGGGAGGCTCTCCCACATTGACAAAGTTACCCTGATGGGATGAGCCTGTCTCCCTGGACTCCATTGCTGGTGGAAGCCCTTCTGGAAAGGTTGCATTTTCCACTGTGCCCATTTCACTATGGTTGTTGTGGCAACCATGGTGCCAATGATCCTCAGACACTGTGAGGCCCAGAGATAAGAGGATGACATGGACGGACGTATTCTGTCCCGAATGACCAGGATTTTCTCCAGAGGCAAGGAGATGGTGCTCCTGAGCCTTTCGAATTGCACCCCAAGGAATATCAGAGACTGTGTAGGCTCTAGATGACCTTTTTTCTCCATGTTCAATAGCCAGCCAAACTCAATAAGAGTAGAAATGACTTGGGTTCTGTGCACTAATAGCTGCTCCTGGTCCTGAGACAGCAACAGCACATCATCTAAATAATGGTGGAGAGGAATACCTCTGGTCCTGATCAGGGCCACAACAGCTAATAGGAGTTTTGAAAAGCACGAGGCGATGTTGTAAGCCCGAGCGGGAGACAGGTAAACTGAAGGTGGATCTGGACATCTGCAAAGCGAAGAAACTTCTGGAAATCGACTGCTATCCGGTCATGGAAGTAAGCGTCCTTCAGATCCTTGGACACAAGTCAGTCGCCTGGCTGAAAAGATTGTAAACAGTGTCTCCAGCGTCTCCAACTTGAATCTCTCTTTCTTGATGAAGGAATGCAAGTAAGTAAGATCTATGACCGGTCTCCAGGAGCCATTCTTTAGAACCAAGAAGAGAGGTAATTACAGACCTTAAAATCTTTCGCCGGCTGGAACTGGCACGGCAGCACCCTGAGCCACCAATGAATCCACGTAGGACAGAAGAACCTGTTTTTATCCTTTGAAGTGTGGTAAGGTTGTGGGAACAAACCTGAGCCTAAGTGGGCCACAGAATGCACAAGCTTGACCCGAGGAGACCGTTTTGATGGTCCAGTAATCCTTAATCAAGGTTGCCCAGGCGTGCTGATCAGGGAGTGTGCAAGCCCTACTTGATCAGCCTGGGCAGGCCCAATATCAAAAGGACTTAGTGACTTCCAGTCCACTGGAAGACACTTTCTTAGAAAACCTCTGATCTGATGACTGGTTTCTCGTCAAAGTCTTCCTGAACTCATGGTCGGGTCTAGAGAGGCGTGCGTCCCTCGCACGATCCAAACCCTGCCTGGACTGAGCTCTCTTCTGGCCTAACAGGCGATGATCCTAGGATAAGAACCCCGACTTACCACCTGTGGCACGGGTGATGGCACTATCCAGCTTGCTGCCAAAGAGACGAACCCTCAAACAGAAACCTACACCACACCTGTTTAGAGGCAGGATCAGCTAACCAAGGGCGCAGTCACAAGGCGCGCTTAGCAGTGACGGGAGAGAGCATGACCCATGCCACAAGGCAGATAATGTCAAGAGAAGACTCCTCCAGAAAAGTGCACGCCAGCCTCAGCTCGAGCACTGCTAAGTTCCTGGCCACTTCTTCGGAGATGCTTCTCAGGGTTACATCCACATTATCCATCCAGGCCTCCATTGCTTTGGACAGGGCTGCAAGAGCCAGGGCTGGTTTTCAGGCCATACCTGATGATATATAAATCCGCTTGAGATCAGCAACAGGAGTGCAAATTTCTAAGGGATTCCTGGACCACCCCTCTAACCAGTGACTCCACTTGCTGGTCCCCAACCTCTCTCACTCGTAGCCCGGGCATAGAATGGCTCGCAGAGTTTGTCTTCAGGGATCTGAGACACACATCCCCAGCAAGCTTTCCTCTCAGAGTGGCTGGAGTGGCGGTGAGGGTCATGCCAAGATGCAGTTTTAGATTCTTCTAGGTGATTCCTATCCCTGGAAGGCGATCTGTGGCATCTGGAGCTTGAAGAGGAATGACAGCAATGTGACCTAGGAGGGTCCTTATCTTCACGTGCCGTATGTTGCCATTCTGACTTTGAAGGGCTGAAAGGGAAGGGTTAAAAGGCACCAGGCGGGGGTTGTGTCCTTCCTATGGAGGAGTGAGGACGTGCTTCACCTCAGCTTCACGTCGTCCACTGCATACACCCGAGCACATGGGGATTCTGCTTCCGGACGGCCCTTAAAATTTCCCAGAGACGGCGGAAATTCGCACCGAGGACCAATCATTCTCGGCAGGGACAGCTGGAAACGTTCTTCCCTGGGACCCATAAACGGGGGACTGGGACATCCAAGATAGCGCCGGCTGCTAAGGCCTCACAACAACACGCGGCCCAGCTCGCTCAGATTACATTGCCCCCGATTCCCTCCCCGAGGTCAGTGAGTGATTCTGTCCCTCCAGCCTCTCCTGGCTCTACGGCTTCACAGGACAGAAGCTCTGATATTGCAGACTTCATGGAAGATGGGGACATTAAGCAACGTATTTGGTCTCTCCCTACTCGGGGAGACCTAGACAAGTTTATTGCTAGAGTGGAAAAGGCGTTTAAAGAGGACATAGCACAGCTTAAAGCTTACACCACACACTTGGGGACCCGACTGGAGAAATTGGAGAAAAGATTTGATGAGGCACTCCCCACTATATCCAGGCTTCAGACCAGATGTGTGGCACAGGACCAGAAAATAGAAACTTTGTTGAGCCAGTTAAATGACTTTGAAAACTGTAGTCGGTGGGGTAACCTCTGCATCCGCAGCCTACCAGAAGCTAAGGCCCCAAGAGATACCATCCCCACCCTTGTGGGCATATTTGGAGAAATCCTGGAGCTCCCTGACACTGTCCCTATCAAGATAGATTGAGCTTATAGGGCTCTTAGACCTCCTTCACAGGATGTTACAATCCCTGAGATGTCATATGCAAACTGCACAAGTACACTCTCAAGGATCGCATCATGCAGAAAATGTGTACGAAACCACACTTTGACTTCAAAGGAGCCCGCCTTTTTTTCTATCAAGATATACTGAGGCATACCCTCATGCATTGCAGGGCACTTCGGCCTTTGCTGGCTGCCATCCAGGAGGCAGACCTTACATATCGCTAGGGTTTCCCCTTTTATTTGCAGGTGACAAAAGATGGCAAAAAAGTCAGGCTGCGTACTAAGGATGACCTTCCGCACTTCTTGTCTAGTCTTGGACTAGAACCGGTCGATTTCCTGGATTTGAGGGGATCAGCTAAACGCAAAAGCCACAAAAGAGGTTGCCAACATCCTGCTTCTGGTTATTCTACCAGCCCCTCCACTCCAAGAGACTGACGGGCCTGTCTAGGCTGTTCCATCATCCTCCTTTCTTTTTGTTCTCTTGATCCTATCTGCCAAGAGGAGATCTCAACCCTTGAAGATGACACTTTGACTCGAGATCCTGTTCTGATCCGTGCACACAGAGAACCACCAGAACTGACCCTGCCACCACGTGGGGCAGAGCATAGCAACACAGGATTTGTGCTTGACTGAATACTGAGATGGCACTGTTTGAATCCTTACCAAATAGGGCTTAGAACATTTGTTTAGGACCTGGTTGGGATCCTTATGGTACCCCAGAGTACCCCCTCTCAAAAGCACTTGGTAAATTCTAGGATGCGCGTGTGCACGGGGTAAGCCTCCTCCCATCTCTTTCTATGTTTGCTCACGTTTCCCACATAGGCCATACCTATATGGGTATAGTTCCCTTATGGGACCACGGGCTGAGGCTCAGGGGGCCCTCCCTGGCAGGGTGGCACCCTCAGCCTAGTCTACAGATATTTCAAATGCTGGTCAGGCTACTCCTGACAAATTATGCTGCTTACATTGTATGTAAAGATTTTTCATGTTTATTCTTTTTCTCTTTTTTTTCCTTCTCTTTCTGCTCCTTTTTCTCCCAGGATTATCCACCTGCGCCATCGCCCACACCAGGCTTGTCTGCTCTTCTGGTGGTTAACCCACCCTCCTGATCTACTATGGCAACTCTTAAGGTAACATCATACAATATTCGTGGTCTCTGTTCCCCCGTACAAACGTAGCAAGCTATGGTGGGAAATGAAGAAATTAGGGACACAGGTGATCTTTTTGTAGGAGTCTCATCCAATACCTAAGCTGCCCACCCACCTGTATAGTCAGTGGTATCTAAGTACGTCCCCGGTCTGCAAATCTAGGGGCTATAGCGATTCACAACTCATGTTCTTGTCAACCCACAGGGAGTCAGGTGGACCCTCCGGCCCGTTTCATTTTCCTGAAGGAAACTATTGCAGGAAAAAGTTTATATTTGCTACTATTTATGCTCCCAGTGCTAACCAACTCAACTTTTATTGATACAGTTTTGGTGCGCCTGGCTGAGTTTTTAAAGAGGGTTCTCAGATTCTTGGGGGTGACTTCAACATCAGTCCTGACCCTTTACTTGACACATCGCAAAGGGCAACCCACCCACTCATACGCATTTCTTAAACACTTCTGCAAAACCCTGCAGACACATCTTCTGATGGACACCTGTAGGGTACTTCATCCCTTTGCTGACACATCTTCTGATGGACACCTGGAGGGTACTTCATCCCACAGAAAGAGACATCAGCTACCACTCTAAAGTGCACAACATATATACCCACAATGACCTTCTCTGTGTAGACCACCCCACTCTTGAGCTTCTGCAGCATTCGTCGATCAAGAACATTACTATCTCAGATCATGCACCGATTATGGTTACTCTCGTCTTGCCCCCTGGTACCCATAGGACCTGGTCATGGCGAGTAAATACCTCTTGGATGATTCTGTGGTGGTCTCAAAAGTCTCTGAGGTTCTGCTCCATTACTTCACAAAAAACACTATGGAAGACCTTAGCGAGGGGATAGTATGGGAAGGCCTTAAGGCAGTGGTAAGAGGAGAACTGATCTCCCTTGGTACTAAGCTTAAGAAGGCACACCAAGTGGACTTTTAAAGGGTACTTTCTGCCCTTCACAAACGGAACTTACTCATAAACATAGCAGAGACCCAGAGGCTTTGACAAGGCTGACTGAACTTGGAGAGCTGTTACTACACTTGCTAGACCGCCAAACATGCAAACAATTACGCTACATGTCTCATAGATACTATGAGCATGGAAATAAATGCGGCCGTATACTTGCGAAAGAAATGTGCCCAAATGTGTTTGCATAAGCTTCACTCCTCCTCAAGAAGATACTTTCTCAGTTGTCTAAAATTGCCACGCGGAACGCGATTATTATACAGAACTATATAACTTGGGCACGGCTTTATCCCCCGATGCCCAGGTTACTAGGTTGACTGGTATCCACAAATGGCTTCCCCCCCCCCCCCCCCCGAAGGACGAGCAACATTCTGAGCTGGAATCCCCAATCACCGCTGCTGAGATAGAATCTACCGTGAAGTCCCTACCCAATGAGAAAAGCCCTGGACCTGTCGGGTTCACCAAGGCATATTATAATACGTTCATCCCCCTACTGTTAGACCCCAATGTGTAAGTACTTTAATTCTTTAGTGAAAGGTAGCATAATTCCCCCGGAAGCACTGTTGGCTCATATCTCAGTGATCCCGAAAGAAGGTAAAGACCCCACCGCCCCCCAAAGTTACTGTCCCATATCCTTACTAAACACGGGTGTTAAAATCTTAGCAAAAAATTCTGGCAAACCGATTGAAGTAACTTATGCCACATATCATTCACCCTGACAAAACATTGGGATTTTCACGTCACGTTCGTTGATTTGCAGCAGCACCTGGTTTTCTCACGGCCACCAGTGATTATTTTTGGAATTTACATGAACACTGGACTTCATTTGCACATTCATCTATTTAGCTTTTTTCTGGTGGAGTTGTTCACGGAAAACACATTATATTGATTTGCAAGAGTAACCAGAGACTTTAATCACTCACATTTTCATTTGTTTCAAATTGTTTTAAATTGTTTGTACACTATTTTGTATGCATCATTGACATTGTTCATTTTATTGCCGTAGCGCACCAGACTTTTTTACACTATTTCATTTATACACCTTTGGTAACAGCACACTTTTTCATTCATAAACCTCAAAATTATTACAAAATCGGAAATTCTGCCCATTCAACTGTCCCCTGCTCTGGCAAACAGCCTTAGGGCTGCATTCCCCTTTGCATGGGCCAAATCCTCCCTGCGATATCTAGGCATCCAGCTTACAGACCGCTTTAACATTATATACTCTGACAATTACCCCACATTGCTGGCTGCAGTTAGACAGGATCTCTTACACTGGACTAAAACTGCTTTCGCTTGGCTGGGAGGGTAAATCTCATAAAAATGAATATCCACCCAAGGATTCTCTTCTACCTGCAGATGTTACCTGTGCCCTTACCTAAAAGCTTCTTCACCCAATTATCTAACATGTCGTCTAGGTGTGGGCACCTTCTGTGTCCCCACTGGTGCCACTGGGGGTTTCCTTTGGTTCCCTCCAGGGGAGCAGATGGCATTCTTTGGGCCCTAGGTAACCAATAGTAACCCCAGTTACGGTAAGCTTATGAGGAGTGGTAGGCTGTTACCCTTTGAGATCTTGAATGGAAGAAAACGTTCACGGCCATTCTATATTACTTCTCCTACACCATTTGAAAGCCTTTTCCAATGGATGAGCCTATACCACATATGGTCTCTGAACTTTACCAACTGTTGGGTTTGTCTGTCTCTGCCGCTAAGCCCACATATATCTGGGTCTGGGAAAGGGACCTGTGGTCAGAGTTTACCACTGCCCAGCTGACCCACCTGTACCAGCTCACCTACTTGAGTTCTATCGCCTCTAAAATACAGGAGACAAACTAAAGGATCCTGTCAGGCTGGACCAGGATATATCCTTTGACCTCTGAGCTATGCTCGAGGGGCTGCGGTGGATGTTGTACGCTCTTGCACATGTGGTGAGAGTGCCCTATGATAATACCCTTTTGGTCAGACATCAAGAGTCAGATTAAAACTATCCTGGGCCTTAACATCCCTTTCTCCCTGATCCATTTTCTCCTGCATGTCTCTCCTGTGCCAATTAGTCGGTATCGGAGGAGCGCAGCCAAGAGGTTACTCAAAATCTATTGGAAGTGAACAAAAATTCCTGGTCGAGAGGAGTGGGTGCGTAAGGTGAATGAGATCAGGTAAGCTGAGGACTGGATTGCAACTTGTAATGTGACCCAGATCAAGTATCCTCTAGTAAGATTTGACACAGTTATGGGCCATACACACTATAAGATTTTCTGAAGACTTTTTCCTTTAGATTTACCAAAGCCATATAATATGAAGTCAAACCTAAATACTTTCAATTTGTATGAATGAATCTGGCAGGCCCATTGCACTACATAGAAAAGGTAAATCTGAAGGAAAAAGTCTTCAGAAAATCTTATAGTGTGTATGGCCCTTTAGAACTGGTGAAAGCATCTCTTAGGCAGCGTGTTCAATCCCAGAAGTAGGGGGACTAGATTTACCCTTTATGACAGATGGGACAGCGGTTGACTACTCACCTTACTCTGGATGATATCTACTATATTCGGTGGTGGCGGGCCTGGCGTGGATGATGACATCATTTGCGAGAATCCAAGTATGTTCCTGACCTTTTCCCCTATTCTCTTTCTTGCTAACTCATTTTTTTTTCTCTTTTTGAATTTGTTACCATTGTTGAAATTTGGTTTGTATGTTTCTTAGGAAAAGTGGAGGGATTTTCCACCAGATCAACCACAATAATTTGGAAATTGCAAACCTGCTATTTCCATTGACTTAATGCACCTTATCACCAAATTCACCACAAGGAAAATTGGTGCAGTCCCATGACTAAATAAATTGTATCAAAAAGATTGAAGATAAAGGACCTCCTAGATAGTCACAAAGGGACACACAGGTTTACAAAAAAAGGAACTTTATTAAAGATAACAATTGAAAAAAATCACATCAATATGACCTTCACCAGACAATAAAAGAGACAACGTTGTCATTTAAAACTAGGATGGGGCAGCTGGGCATACATTACCCTCCACATTCACACATACATCCGGCATTAATGGGCTCATGTGAGCAGTCCTGTATAGGTGTAATACACCTGTAAAGATAACCGATGCCGACAAAGGTGAATCCTAATAGACCACTGTGGGTAAAGGCAAGCATGCATGCAGTGAAAATATGACGGTCCACCCTTAAACTGGCAATAATGGAGCTTGATTGGCAGCACTAGCCGATAATCCGGTATAAATCACTGATATAGAGCATAGTTCATATTTTTTCAATTGTTATCTTTAATAAAGTTCCTTTTTTGTAAACCTATGTGTCCCTTTGTGACGATCTGGGAGGTCCTTCATCTCCAATCTTTTTGTATGTGCGCTTTAACCCGACAGATAGTACTAATGTCTTGCCACTAAGGGGGAGACCACCTTTCATGAAGATGGCACTGTTTTTCTTTTTTCCTATTATCTTCCCTATGGTGCTTTAAACGTGTTTTGGCTTGGTTCAATCCTGGGTGGTGTGTTAGGGGAGGCTACCATAGCCCTCCTCCCCTGATGTTCGGCCTGGGGAAGATCATCTCAATTAATTTAGCTTTTCACCAGCCTAGGCAGTCTAGGATGTGATATATGTCCCTTTGCCGAGACTTTCTTGCCATTTTAGTCTGTGATAACATGACAGAAGTCACCCTGAGCTCTCAAAGGTGTGAACACCTGAGCTATGTATAACAAATAACTGCTTAGTTTCTTGTATTTCACCTGTGCTCTCTTTTCTAAATATAAATGTACATGTCGCCTTTTAAGCTGATATACTTGAATCTCAGAAATTGTTTGCTGTGACATATGGCACTGTTCTAAATATATATTATATAAAAAAAAAGAGGCACCTGACCAAGGAACCCAAACCATACTGGAAGTAGGGAAAAAAACAACTTACCTGCAGTGTAAGGGTTGGCCACAGGGGGGCGGTAACACGACCATAATCTCAGGCAAACTGGAAAGAAACCAGCAAGAGAAAGGTGAGGGAGAGCGAGCCACAACAGCCTGCCACCCAGAGAACCTGGAGCAACAGTACTCACCTCAGCTATGTATTATAGTGCCTGGGCAAGCTGCCTCATAAGCCCGCAGTGCAACCCAGGGAATAGCTGCTTTGACAGATATTTATCTTGCCTGGACTGTGCATGCGCGGACCAAGCCTCAGTTTTGCCCGAGACCCACAGCTGTGCAGAAACCACCGAAGCGGCGGATTGGAGCGTAGATGCGTTCCAGCCGCCATAGCTGTACTAGGCCCCAGGGAAGGGAGAGAAAGAAAAGCAGACAAACAATCAAACTGCTGCCATAAACTAGGAATGTATTATCCCCACCGGCACGACCACAACCAGACCTGGGCCAGAAGATGCTGCTGCACATCCAGGGCATATTAATAGGCCTCTGGCCCAGAGCAAAGATTTATGGGAGTGGGTTCCTCGGAGGTCGGAGGAGGCAAGACCATGCTGCCATGGAGTCTGTCAGGAAAGATTGCTATATGTCATTCATAAAATCGGGCGAATGATCATCCAATTTTCCTCATAGTTTCACATTGGAACCAATGAACGAAAATACGTATGAAAATTCTCGTACGACAAAGGCTTTTTTTTTTTTGTCTATTGTTTCTGATCATTGCGCAGTCTTTCTTTTCTGATTTTTCTTGTACAAAAATCGTACAAAAATAGTACACAATAAACGAAAATCGTTCGTTTTTTTGCCGTATGAGAAAAATTTGGAGTTTGACCCTTCGAGAATTTTCGTACGAAAATTCAGAATCGGCTGTCGAAAGTTGTGTACACACTATACGAAAATTGTACAAAAAATTCTTTGGACAAAAATGTACACCCGATTTTCTTATAGTGTGTACTAGCCTTAACTTGCAGGATATAGTGACTCAATCTGTTTTTTTCACACCCTGAATTAATTACAATCACAGGAGGTAGCTGTATGTTATTTGGCCACATCCGCTGCAAGCATAGGAGAAAATAGTTAATATCAAAGGAGGTAGCTGTATGTGATTTGGCCACATCTGCTGCAAGCATAGGAGCTGGGATAGGTAGGGGCTGAAAATAGTGTAAGAAAGAGATTGCTATATATCATGGGAGAGTAGGGGTTAAGTATTGTGTATATTTAGGGCTGACAAGGTCCACGTGAATTTAAAATTAGAATGCAGAGCGTTGTTTTCAGGCATGGCAATGGTGTCCCCCATCACCACCTATTTGAGCAGATTTATTTTCAGATTGGGAAGAGCGCCATACAATTCAAATTCGCCGAGTAGGTTCGGTATAGATATAGCGGTGTTAGTGAGCAAGAAGAGCATGTCGTCTGCGTAAGAAGAGACCTTGTGTTGGGTGCAATAAATTGTAAAAAGTACCCTAGAGACTGGAGCCTGATTATTGTCAAAGTTTTGTCAGTGAGTTGTTGGGTCTATCTTTATACAGCCATAGGATACATAGAGGAACACAATTATTTCCAGTGGCCTGAAGTGTTGCCTGGCTTTCATAAGGAATATTTTAGCATGTCCTCTGCATGGGACATTGGGGTTGATTTACTAAAGGCAAATAGACTGTGCACTTTTGCAAGTGTAGTTGCACTCTGCACAGACAGTTACTCCAGAGCTTAGTAAATGAGGTAAAGCTTCACTTTACAAAGAATAGCAAGGAAATCACAAGCAAGGAAAATTAAAAAAAAAAAAAAACATAATTTTTGCTTACACATGATTGGGTGATGGAAGTCAGCCCTCATTTACTGAGCTCTGTAGTTACTGCCCTTGCAGAATGCAACTGCATTTGAGTGCACAAAGTGCACAGTTTATTTGCCTTTAGTAACTCAACCCCATTGTGTTGGGGAATGTCAGCAAACAGTTGGGAAGGGGTTGAACATGTTTTATTTTATTTTTTTTTAAAGGAGAATCTCAAGTGATTTTTAAATGCATAATATGAAATTGCTCAATACTGAACTACTACATATAAGTTCTACCAATTATGGTTTTTCAAACCTCCCAAATTCAGAATTTATGAACTGAAATTCCATCGAAGTCTGAGGAAATCAGAACATGGGCCAAAAAAAGCTTGTGATGCAGAGCAGCAAAAGTGTGCAGAATCGTTTGGGAAGAAGAGTCCTGCCTGACAGGATGATGGGACCAAAAGACACCCTGAGCCACTTGCCTAAAAACTCTACCAGGAATAATAAGATAGAAGGGATGAGCTGCTTGGACTGGCAGTCAAAATAAATGTACTCAGACAACAGCAGCAGGAGATATAAGGCAGAAGCAGCCTATGGAACAATACTGCTTTGACCTTGAAGGGTGTACACCATAAAAGCTTGTCATGGAAATCTGGATGTTAATGCAAATAACAAAAAGTGTCACATACAGTACGTACTGTACACAATTGTTTTTGTAACAAGTGCACTAATATAGCTACAATCACCTTGAGCTAAAAAGAGGATGTTTGATAAGAGACAGTCGGTGTACTCGCTCAGAACAACCACAACACAGAAGGACATGCCACAACCTTGCACTATTCTCTGCTGTCATGCAGAGCAGAGTGGGTTTTGTGCCCATAAACACAGAAGTGAAGGGCCAATGCCAGAGCAAAGGGCCAGCATCGGAGGTAGTGGAATTGAGTTCCGCCAAGTTCCATCTGAAAAAATCCCTGGGTTTGTCATTTAAAGAATAATGGCCACATACAACTTTGAATAACTATAAATCTGTCAGTTTGAGTCTCAGGCCAGTGACCAGCTGGAAAAATGTAAAGGTTGAGTCCCCAGAGTAAAAGGCGCAATGGCACTGGAGTCATGTACCAGAAAGGATACTGCAGCAATGTGTTATTTTGATCAATGTTGTTTTTTTTTTTTTTATCTACCCCTCAGGTTCCTAAGAGCTTGGCAGAGGAAAGTGTAAGAGTTGCCCTTGAAGTTGGCTATCGTCACATTGACTGTGCATTTATATATGGTAATGAATTAGAGGTGGGCCGAGCCATCAGGGAAAAGATTGCAGGAGGAACACTGAAAAGAGAGGACATCTTCTATACCGGGAAGGTGACTGTACATTTTATTACATTTATTATGGGATTTTTCCAAAAATGCCTAACTCAAGAACAAGCAGAAATTTGGCATAAACCGAAACGTACAAATTTATATTTTCAGAAATGTATAAAAATATATACAAGTGTTTTTATATACAGTAGTCCTCATCACATCAGAAATCAAGCTAGGAGAAATCAAGTTAGGAGTTTTTTATAAAATATAAAAAACGAAATACTTTATCGGGGTACATTCCACCCTGCATTGCGGCGCAGCGCATGAATACATTACATTAGAATACAGTTCCAATCACACAATAATTACATTCACCCTGCGGTATGATGCCTAACGTGTTGTGTGAAGCACAGTTCCCCGAACCATCACGTCAGACATGATGCCGCTTACCCTGAAAACATTGTCTGGCCCCTAAGGTACCTAGCGATGCAATGTCAGATGTGCAGTGCCTGAGGAAAACCACTGTCCTGCACGTCCTACATGGCACCACAAATAAAACCATGCAACATTTCAAAAACCATTCAATAAGCAACAGGTGTGATGGGAGATAAGAAAGGGGGATAATGGAGAGAAAAAGTGTTCACAAACTCAAAGCTATATTAAAAGGACAAAGACGCACATGGGAAAGTGGAGGAAGGGGAAATCTTCAGACATCATCTTCCTCAAAGTCCATAAGGTTATAGTCTCTGAGCAGACTGTGGGCCAGTCTGTGACAGTCCTCAATGGATATCCTCTCCCGATGGTGGATGAGGCATTTTCTGGCGCACCATACAGCCCTCTTAAAGCAACCTATCACCTGCCAGTAGTGTTGGGTGAACTGTGGGCAGGTTTACTGCAGTATATTGCAGTGTGTTAGTGAATTGTTACTGCGGTAAATTGCAGTGTGTTAGTGCATGTTTACTGCAGTATAGTTAAGTGCGTTAAGGCACGTTTTAGTGCAGTGCATTAGTGCACAGGTACTGCAGTATATTGCAGTGTGTTAGTGCACATTTATGGCAGTACATTGCAGTGTGCTAGTGCATGTTTACGGCAATATAGTGCAGTGCGTTAGTGCACGTTTACTGCAGTGTACTGTGTTAGTGCTCATTAACGGCAGTATAGTGCAGTGCATTAGTGCACGTCTACTGCAGTATATTGCAGTGCGTTAGTGCACGTTTACGGCAGTATATTGCAGCGCGTTGGTGCACGTTTACCACAGTATATTAAAATGCGACAGGGCATGTTTACTGTCTGGTAGGCCAACAAGGGGAGGCAGACAATACCATGGCACTGTGAGGGGACCAGCAGCATCTGTGTCCACAGGCAACGGTGGATGTGGTCCATCCTCAGGCAGGGCACTGTTTTCTCTGTTTAGTGATGTTGCCCGTGCAATCCAGCCAAAGCATGCAGAGAAGATGGCTTACTAAACCATCCTCAATCACCCAAGCAGAGACTAGTGCACAGTCCACCACAGCTGCTAAAGTGGCTTATTCTGCCTCCTTGTCCACAGATACTCCTGCCATAGCCCCAGCATCAGGCATGGAGGAGTCAGCTGAATTATTTGAACACAGTGTCAGACACTTGCTTCCTGAGGATGCACAGACATTACATGATTCTGATTTTTGTTCTAAAGTAGAGGAGGGGAGTAACATGAGCCTACAGAAAGGGGATAACGCTGATAAACAACACATTGGCAGTCATTTCCCCCCCCCCCCCCGATGAACTTGGGCCTGAGTGTATTATAATCAAATAAACAGCAGCACTCAAAATAATTCCAAACAGTCCTCTAGTGACGTAAGGCATAAAGGATAGTGGGAAGGAGACAGTTGATCCACCATCAAGAGGGAGAAACGCACTGTCTCTTACCAGATTTCAATGACTACTGGGTTGAGCAGCAGTCAGAGTCAGCTCTTGTAAAATCACTTGGTCAGTGAATCCAGATTCCTTAACAGCATGAAGACAGGCTCCAAAACATATAAATAAGGAAATAAAAAGCAATCATTGCGCATATATTTCTGAAAACGATTTAGTAAACATGTAGAAACTGCACACAAGGTACTCACACTTCCTCCATATGAATAAGCATGTAAACACAAAGGTGGCGGTGGTGTAGATCCATTTCAAACCAAAAATATGGCCGACCCCCAGTGGTATGCAGTACCAGAGTCCCGTGGTTAAGCTCCTCCCCGACGCGTTTCATCATAGGTGACATCATCAGGGGTGTGGCCACGTAACGTATACCCACTCTATATATAGGGCATAGACCGGAAGTGGGTGAAGGTAAATCATGGGAAAATGAGCACAAAATAGTAAATCCTGGTAATAATCAAAAAGGACTCAAGGAGTACACACACCCCTCAATGTTCCAAGAGAGGTAAAACTAGGTGGCACTGGGTCAAAAATGGAGCGAGAAACAACCGATCCTTGCGGGATCCGAAACCGGAAATGACGTACCGCCAAATAACCGGAAGTGGTCATATTCCGAGAGAGAGACCGTAAATGACGGCAGTGCATTCCATGATCAGACCGGAACTGACGCTAGATGCGTTCCACGGCTAGGATAAACAAAACAAAAGGCCCAATACACCCGAATTGACAATGAATAGGGGCAATAGAACACAGAAAAAAACGATACACACCCAGGAATAAACCTAATGGAGTGCTAAACAAACTATACTCTGAAAATCAGAAAGCAGACAGAATATACATTTATAAAATACACCTACACTATAGGTGTAGGCCAACATGTGAAGAGGCACAAACAATTGAGTACTTAATTAAGAGAGCTAAAACAAAAAAAAATGTTCTTGAGTTAAAATAACAAAAATTTTGAATAATAAAAAACAGATAAAAAATTAGATAAATACAACATATCCCAAACAGGCTCTAACACAAACCAAAAGATGTAGAGCTATGGAAAATAAAAATCAAAAATGTGACACTGGCACCAAACCCTAAAAACGGAAGTCTGCAAAGTCAATGGCCGGAGAGAAACCACACCCCAACATGTAACAAAGCACACAAATACAGATAATCTAACAGGATCAAAAGCATATCTCAACTGTTGGTAATAAGAGTTGATGTCCCAATCGACATTAAGACCAAAAGGCCTATACAAAAAAAAATCCATTTAGTCTCCAATTGAGAGATGCCCCTCCTAACATTGTCCCCCCCTCCAGTGTGGACGATATTGTTCAATTGCCATAAAGGAAGTACCTTCTGGGTTCCTCCCATGGTATTGATCATAATGTCTCGATAAATTATGCTTAGGGAAACCTAAGCATACTATAATTTTGGCTTCTTCACATAAGGCTTGCTCACGATGGTACAAAACTTTATTTCCATCCAAAGTCTGCCAAAAAAACACCAGCATTTACCCAAAAAATCTCTAATCTTGTTCCAAGTGCACTTCATTGTGGCTTCATCATACAAACTGGCTCCCCAAGCTGTTGTTTACAAAATAAAGAGAGCTAGCAGAAAAAAATCTTAAATGCCATTTTTTTTTTCTTTTACATAGGTCAGTTTTGCTGCAGCAGGTTCAATACTTGGTACAGATGAGGCACTGTACAGGCAAACTAATGGCAACCAACCCCCAGGCAGGGGTTGCACAGGCAGGGAATGCATTGGCAACTATCATCTTGGATAAAGTAGTAATATTGCATTAAGTATTTCACTGCGGCTCAGCATAATTTAAAAAAACTCTTGTCTATCCCTTCACAGGTAATCTATGCTGCTTTCAAATTCCACCTTTAACTGCAACTAATTCATTATTTTCAGTGCGCTTAATCTTTACCTCTGTTCATATCACTGTGATGTTAATTTTGCTCTCTTATTGTCTATACATAAATTATGAGCTGATCTTATCTTAAGAACTGTCTGCCCTCCTGCTCTCTTGCTGTGTCTTGTAGTTTGCCTTTGGTGTGAAACATTCGTTCTGTTAGCCATGTGTTCCTCCTATGCAATCCTAACTGATTAATTGCCAATACCCCCACCCAACTCAGTATAAATGTAGGCCTTTTCTAGGGGACGCACAGGCAGGGATTGCATTGGCAACTATCCTCTTGGCTAAAGTATTAATATTGGATTAAGTATTGCACTTCAGCAAATGCACAAAGCGAACATCCACAGCAGACCACTGCAAAACATTAAACAGACTACCTACATTGACATGATTCCTCATCCAGCTTTTTAATCTCTCATCCAGTCTGCTTCTCAATCCAACCACTCTGTATTATACACTCCCTACTTCTCCTTCTCACAGTAGTATCCTCTCTCCTTCACCCCTCTTCCCTGCCTCACAGGTTATATATATATCACCCTCACTCCTCTCTTCACCTTATTACTGCACTCATCATCACCTGCTAATTCTGAATCCACATACCAATAGAACTTCCAGTGCCATGGGATATGTCCCCCCACATAAGCCACACTCCCATATTACCTCCCTCACTCTTCTGCGTCTCCTAACTTCTGGAGATATTTCCCCAAATCCTGTACCACCATCATTTACCTTTGGCAAACATACCCGGCACCCCCTATCCTCTGACAGCAATCCACACAATGTGGTTTCTATTCCTCTTCTGCCAAGAACCAGCTCTTTTTGTAACAAACGCAACTCTGAGGTTGTAGGCTTTGGACCTGAGACAGTCCTTGGTCTCGTAGCCTGCAAGCAAGTTCACTGCAATCCTTACCTACGTGACCATGCGTGCCACAGCAGATGTGGGGCTATGCCACCTAATGCAGGATTCCCACGGAGGCTCCCAGAGAGAAGCAGTGCTGCAGGTGCTGGAGGTCCCCTGTGGAAGGGTCTCTCCTCCAACCCCTGAATGACAGTCCACCTACGTGTCCAGAATCCATTGGCATTGAGGTTCCAGACTGGGTCTTTAACCATGGTGCAGGTCTTAACCAACTCCCAGTATTTCTTGCAGACCTGTAACGATGCAAAGGCAACGTAAAATATGCCTTGTATGAAGGTCTGCACAGACAGCATCTCCACCTAGCTGAAGCCCTGGTCCAGTATACTCTTAATTTCCAAAGACTTCTCGGGTCATGTCGGGAACTCGGCCGTCCATCTCTTTCAACTTTAGCACGATTGCCTGCTTCATCTAGGGCTCCAATGGGGGGGAAGCCAATCTGTGAACAGTTTCAGGAGGGGACTTGATCCAGAGTCTCGGTGGAAGTTGGAAGCAGGGTTCTTCTTGGACGTGCTTTTCCCCCATATTGAGTAGCTTTGCCAGAAGTTGCTTGGCAGCTTCCCTCCTGACCCTCAGCATCTGGGTCTTCACTTTTTTACAGGCTGTTTAAGCTCTACCACCTTCGGGTGGGGGAAGGAGGGGGGGTGGGGAAGCCACATTGAATCAGCAATCCTGCAAAGCCAAGCAGAGGGTACTCCACAAGGACCAAAAGGCTTGGGTAGATAAAAGTGGTTCTCAACATCCTAGCTGGGCAGCAGGGACACCCCTAAGGGCTAAAGTCAATACTACACTTGATCTTCGTCAAAAGACATTGCTATATTGAGCAATTTTTAGTTTTGCATGTTTCTGGCTCCCCTTAGGCCCAGAAGATTAAGACACTTAGGTGTGCCTACACAGAGAACTCAGGGTGGACCACACCACTGTGCCGATGCTCATTCAAAGTCTAGGTAATTGACTGGACTATGTGTGAAAGGAAGCTAGAACACTACAAGCTCTAAATAATGGTGCTACTCATTGGCTGTAGTGTAGAAATCATGTGTGTATAACAAGACTAGCTGAGCAGTGTGCCAGGATTTTTTTCTGTTATAACAGTTAAAAAAAAAAAAAAAAAAAAAAAAAAAATATATATATATATATATATATATATTTATATATATAATTTCAACTGTGTATTTAGCTTATGCCTTAATTGTATACTGGCCTAGGTGGATGCAGCATTGGTCGGAAGCTGGCTCTAAGACTTAGAATTAAGCGATTCAGGGAGCATGAGCGGCTGGCTCACCGAGAGGCTAAGCCAGCTGCCGTTCCAGGCTTCTAGGGGATCCTGACCATAGGGACAGGATCTTTTCAGAGCCTGCACTGGCTCTGTGACCTCAGCTGACAGCGGGCTTTGGCCTCAGGAGTGCAGAATGAAAGTATAGCCAAAAGAGTTATGGCTATACTTCTCCTTTTTGATCCATCCAAAACCTATTTTTCAGTGTTGTGGTGGATGCCGGAGAATTAAAGAAAGTCTCTCCTGTTTCTTTAAGACTTTATTGGTGAGATCGCTCTGCTGAATTCTGGGTCTATACACCAGCTCTGCCCATTATGAGGGGTACCAATGATCCCTGTGCTGAAATCCTGGGCCTGCACACTGACTGGGCCTGTACACTGACTCTGCCCATTATGAGGGGCATTCACACCCCTGCACTAAGTTCTGAGGTTAGCTGTTCCCATGATGAGGGGTTCCCAGGATCCCTGCTGGGTTTTGAGTTATTTTGTATTATGAGGTTTGTAGCGGGAGGAGCTGGGACACACAAATGTGGATGGGAACATCCAAAACTCCAAAAGCACCCCATTTTTTTGAAAAATGTTGTTAGCGCTATTACTTTATTATATATCTTCAACCATTTTTTCTTTAGCTCTGGCTGACTGACCAAACGCCTGAGAGAGTACGACCCTCAATTGAAAGGTCCCTGCAAGATCTTCAGCTAGATTATATGGATTTATTCCTTATCCACAACCCCATGGAACTCAAGGTACTATTAAAAAAAAAAAATCCAAAATGCAACTATTATGTTACCTCTTCTGGGAGCTCAAAAAATTATTAGGATGTAAGATTCTTCCATTTGATCACATACTTTTCTGTATATGATGCTGTAAACTAACTTTGAATTATTATTTTTATTTTATTTTTTATGAGGGTATTGTGAGGAAAGCGGATGTCAGACCCCTGCCTTTTTCGATAACTCGTGACAAAGGACTGGCCAATCTCACGCTCAGCTGTCACGTAACAATGCCACTCTCAGCTGCACCCTGCACAAATATTTTCCAGCTTGCAGGACCATAATCTAGGTGCAAGCAGCCTGGGAGCAATTGTCACTGGGTTAAGTTAATTAAGAAATTATTACCTTTTTTCAAGTCCAAATAGACTACCACATATTGCTGCAACATATCACAAAAGACATTATTGATGAACTCCTGGAAGACAGCGGGCGCATTGCTGACCGGTTTTGGTATTAAACGTGGTCTTTCATTTGTCACCCTCCTTGATCCTTACAAAATTATATGTGGCCCTTAATAAAACAAGGTAAAGGTTGGAGCATAACACATACCTATATAGCATCAAAGGGTTTTGAGTTCATGTATAGTCACTGAATGGTATAAGTAAATGAGGAAATGGATGACACCCAGGGCCAGCTCAGCTGCAGAGAGAAGTCAGTTCTGTAATACAGGAATAAAAACAAAATGCGGAGCACCCCTAAGTGTAATCAGTTTAATGTGACAGAGTCAGACAGATGCAAAAAAACTGCTCACATTAGAACAATTTGAAAAAAGCTCATCTGTTTGTCAGCATCTGAGGAACGGAGAAGTACCCGGAAACTGCCGGCCATCCAGCTAGATGGACCTTCAGCTTACTACGCTTCCCCGCTCTGCACTATCTCTTGCATGACCACCGTGGAGCCATAATACCTGGACGTGGACTTCCATGCTTCAGCAGGCCACTATACAGATGAGCTTTTTTCAAATTGTTCTAATGTCAGCAGTTTTCTTGTACCTGTCTGATTCTGTCATATTAAACTGATTACACTTAGAGGCGCTCCGCTTTTTGTTTTTATAAGTGGCCCTTAGGTCAAGCTTGGTAAAGACCATTGCTCCCTTGAGACGGTCAAACAATTCAGTGATCAACAGAATCTGGTATGCATTCTTGACCGTGATGTGATTAAGGCTCCTATAACCACTTGCCGACCAGCCGCCGCAGATATACGGGGGCAGGTCGGCAGACTCCGCGAAACAACTTACCCGTACGTCGCTTTGCGGGAGCAAGCGCTGCAGCGCGAGCGGGGAAGCTGATCTGCACGCACCTGCTGGGCACCCACAATCGCTTACATCGCATACGTTTAACCCTTTGATCGCCCCTGGTGTTAACCGCTTCCCTGCCAACGTCATTAGTACAGCAACAGTGCAGATTTCTAACACTGATTACTGTAGTAATGTCACTGGTCCCCCCAAAAGTGTACAAAATGTCAGGTGTCTGATCTGTCCGCTGCTATGTCACAGTCCTGCTAAAAATCGTACATTGCCAGCATTACTAGTAAAAAAATATATAAAAACAGTGAAGACTGCTGTGAGCTGTGCAATTATTAATCTGCAGCAATAGGTTGAAGATGAATTCCCCTTCCTCTCCTGCCCTCCCCCCCTCCCCCACCCCCAGCTCGTGTTTTTATTTCCTCCTAATAACTTTTTTATTGGTGTTGGCCAAAATTCACACTGCCAGTGAATCCAGCATTGACCGACCATGATTCTGTGCCATTCTTAAAAGCCGAGTACCATGTGACCTTCTTTGTTGTAACCTCATCAGGTGCCAGATGCCTCTTCCTGGTTTAGTCTGCAGGTCCCATCAGTGTCTCCTCATCAGTGCCTGTCAGTGCGGCGTCATCAGTGCTCATCAGTGCAGGAAAAAACGTATCTATTTACAAAATGTTATAACCTAAACAAAAAAACTTTTTTTTTTTTTCAAAATTTTCGGTCTTTTTTTATTTGTGCACCAAAAAAGAAAAAACCTGGCGGTGATCAAATGCCACCAAAAGAAAGCTCTATTTGTGGGGAAAAAATGACACAAATTTGGTTTAGGTACAGTGTTGCATGACCGCGCAATTGTCATTCAAAATGCAACAGAGCTAAAAGCTGAAAATTGGTCTGGGAAGGAAGGGGGTTTAAGTGCCCAGTATTGAGGTGGTTAAAGGCACCCACCCTGACACAAAATTAGTCTGGGTATTATCTCAGTTAAAAGAGAACTTGCCAGAAGTTATCATACTGATAACAGAAGAAAGGAGCAGGAGAAAGCCACAGGACTTAGTGCTTTGGAGAGAGATAAGAAAACACGGCAGATATATGTGCCTAGGTCAAATTTCATGAATCAGGTTTACATCCACTTTAAGGTGCTAAATCTTAAAGTATCTCTGTATACGTATATTTGAACAAATGATACATTTTACAAACGCATTACCAATATGAAAAATTTCCATATCACAAATAAACATGTTTTCTTTCTTCCACAAAACAGCCTGGGGATGAACCTTATCCAATGGATGAGAATGGAAAAGTCATCTATCACAACACAGACATTCGTGACACTTGGAAGGTACAAAACTAGTTCATATACTGGGGTAAAGTTTACAGTAAACAATGAAGCAAACTGCATAAACCTGTTTCAGACTTGTTGGCTATCATCAGCATAATGTATAGAAAGCATGGCCTAGTTTTAATACACTACACGGATGATGAAACAGTAGTATGCAGTTTAGAATAAATGGCCCTATAATATTAAGCTGCATCTATGCCGTGAACTAGTCGCTCTGGATGCACCATGTGACATTGTCCTTGGAACAGGACGTCCAGGACATTCAGTCCTGAGATAATGTTTGTAGTATATTAGCAATTTAAATACTTTACTTTTATTTATCCTTCTTATTCTCGCCTCTCAGAAGTAGAATTTACAATCACCAGAAATGGCTCCATTTTATGCTCTGCTCAATACAAGCTTACAGAATGGCAGGTATTGCTAGTAATATTTTAAAGCTGAACTCCGGACAGATAGAAAAGAGATACAATATTGCAATTCTGTATTAAGCCATAATTACATGTACAGTAGCTTGAAAAGGTATTCAGACCCCTTAACGTTTTCCACATTTTGTCATGTTACAACCAAAAACCTCTGACATCAACCAGGCATTTTCGTCCACACAACTGCCACTCACTGAATATTTTCTCTTTTTTTGGACCATTCTCTGGCACTTACAACCATGCCACGTTTAAAGTCACCTGAATCCCCTTTTTTAATTCTGATGCTCGGTTTGAACTTCAGCAAGTTGTCTTCACCACGCCTAGATGCCTAAATACATTGAGTTGCTGCCATGTGATTGGCTGATTAGCAATTTACCAAGCAATTGAACAGGTGTACCTAATAAAGTGGCCAGTGAGTGTTTACATTAAGGTGGTCTGAAGAGCAAACTGCAAATGCTGGAATGTATTTTAAGACCGCTTTTACATTTGAATACACATGTATATTATTTGCTGCTTCTTATAGTGAAAGTTTATGATTTTGTAGGCAGATGCAGGAACTATTTTTGCCTGTAGGTAGGACTGTGCCATTGTTACAAGGGAAGAGGTGTCAATAAGGGACGTTTGCCTCTTAGAGACTCTGTTAGTCCTCTCTGGGAAGGTAAGCATCTGATTTGATGCTGAATTCTCATGAGAATTGAGCTGGCCATCTTACCTTGGGAACCTTTAACCACTTAAGCCCCGGAAGATTTTACCCCCCTTCCTGACCAGGGCCTATTTTGCGATTCAGCACTGCGTGACTTTAACGGACAATTGCGGTCGTGCGATGCTGTACCTAAACAAATTTGACGTCCTTTTTTTCCCACAAACAGAGCTTTATTTTGGTGGTATTTGATCACCTGTGCGATTTTTTGCGCTATAAACAAAAAAAGAGCGTCAATTTTGCAAAAATAACAATATTTTTCAAATTTTTTTTTATATGAAATTCCCCAAAAAAATGTAAAAATCAAAATTTTCAGCCAATTTGTTTTATGCTACATATGTTTGGTAAAAAAAATCGCAAAAAGCGTATTTTGATTGGTTTGCGCAAAAGTTATCGCGTTTACTAACAAAGGGAAAGATTTTTGTTGTTTTTTTTTTAACAAGTAATGGCGGCAATCTGCGATTTTTTTTTTTTTTGCGGGACTGCGACATTGCAGCGGACAGATCGGACCCTTGACTGACATTTTTGACACTTTTGGGGTTACCAGTGACATTACTGCAGTAATCAGTGCTATACATATGCACTGTTACTGTAAAAATGACAATGGCAGTGAAGGAGTTAACTGTATTGGAGAGGGAGGGGTTAAGTGTGTCCTAGGGGCATGTTTCTAACTGTGATTGGCTGTGGCTACTAGTGTAAGAACCGAGATCAACGGTCCTACATAGTAGAACCGTCTGATCTCCATTCTTACACAGGGAAGAATGACAGGCGGCTTTGTTTACATTAGCCGCCTGCCTTTCTTCCGGTGTAACGGACAATCGTGAGTGCCCGGCGGACATCGGGTCTGCTGGGGAACACGCGCGGGGGGGTCCGTGACCGCGCGGGAGCGCGCCTCCGGCGGCGCGCACTCGCTCCCTAGAGCCTCACAGGCTAGCGACGTAGTACTACTTCGATTTGCCTGTGAGGGGCTGAACACCGCAATAAATAGTCGTGCAGCAGTCGGCAAGCGGTTAAATAGGGGTTTCTACATCATTTGGGCACACTTCAAGTGAGTGGCAAGTTGGGGAGAGGAATTTGCAGGACGTGGATATTGCTCACTACAGGGGAAGGTTCCGGACAAGTAGGGACAGAGTGAGGGACACTGATTGGTGTTGCAGAATCTTCTGGAATCTCTTTAGTGGCAACTGCAGTGTTATTTGACCTGTTCCACCACCCCTCCAGCAGAAGCCATCCACTGGTAACATCAGTCTCAAACCTAACACAGTGGCTGTGACAAACTGTATGGTCTTGTGAAGTGCCTTGGCTTGAACTGTATGTTCTTCTACTCCATTTGACAATGTAACCCAAGAAAACTTGAGGTGCTTCTCCCGACAATCTTCCTTCAACTAAGGAGCCCGTCCATAAGCTCTGTGGCATATGCTGGAGAGGGAGATCTACGATTAAGCCCTATGGGCGGGGTGAAATTTGCAAAGAAGAATGGGCAAAAATGTCACTCTCTAGGTGTGCAAAGCTGGTAGAGACTTCCCCAAAAAGACTTGCAGCTGTAATTGCAGCGAAAGGTGGTTCTACGAAGTACAGGCGGTCACCGGGTTACAAACATCGGACTTACAAATGACTACTACTTACAAATGGAGGGGGACAACGGGAAGTGAGAGGAAATCTATGCCTAGGAAGGGAAATTCACTCCAGTAGGAGTTCTCTTGGGAAAAAGGTGTCTCCACCAAAGCTTTACCACCAATCCTTGTTTCCACAACAACCCAAAATTTTCAAAATCCAATTTCCATAGGGACAGAAAGTGAGGTGAAATCTTCAGAACAGGGGCACAGACAGCAAAACAAACATTACAGGGGTGGTAACCCTTCCCTATGCTATCCAAAAAACTTAAAACATTTTTTTTTTTTTGGTGGCAATACACTTAAAAAATGTACCGGTTTTGACTTGCATACAAATTCAACTTAAAAACCAACCTACAGACCCTATCTTGTGTGTAACCCGGGGACCTCCTGTATTGACTCAGGGGGGCTGAACACAAATGTACGCCACACTTTTCAGATATTTATTTGTAAAAAAATTTGAAAACCATTTATCATTTTCCTTCCACTTCACAATTATGTGTCACTTTGTGTTGGCCTATTACCTACAATCCCAATAAAATACATTTGTTTTTGATTGTAACATGACAAGATGTGGAACATTTCAAGGGATATGAATACTTTTTCAAAGTACTGTATTGTGTAGTGCTTTTGAAAAAGTATTTTTGTTTTTTTTTTTAATGCACTCAGTGTAAGTACCTGAATTTGACCTGGTATCTGTCTCTTGCAGTCTCTGTACAGCAAGGTTCAGATTTAGATAGGAAGAAGCAGCACAGAGACAAACTAGGTGTGCTGCAGTACTCATAAGGAACATGTTGAAAGGAGGAGAGAGCAAAGCGGCATGGAGATGAACTCATCCAAGTACTGAAAGCCTGGACTGCAGATATCTCACGGCAATAAAATCTTTATTGCAAAGATTTGCTAGCTGTCACTTCATCCACTTTGAATGCTGCTTTGAACCAACGCGTTTCGAGCCAAAATGGGCTTGATTTTAAAGAGACCTTAAGAGCAGAGTTTCCTTTGATTTGCTACTAACCTGGAGCTCATCAGTCAGCTGCTTCTCCTTTTACCATCCATTCACAGGCTGGGGCAAGGCCTGTAAGTGTTTCTGAACTGCAGCAGAAAAAAAATCAGGTCTCCTGCCTTGCCAGAGAGGGTTGTGCTGTGTGGCAGAGATGTGTAAATCTCAAGACTGGATGGAGAGAAACAAATGCTTTTGCAGGTAAAACACCCTCCATATATGCATTTAATCTATGTGTATATAGCGGTTTGCCTGGAGTTTGGCTTCAAGGAGTGCTAAAAAGGCAAATAAAATTATTCATACAAAACACTGCAAACAATTGCCAATAATACATGCATGCGATAACTTCAGCTGTAAAAAAAACCTCAAATGCTCTTAAAAGCACACATTTTGATTGTTAAAATTAGCAAGCAAGCACAACTTTATTGGGAATAAATGTTAATATGTATCCCACATCCCTTAGAACCATTGTGTCTCATATTTTGATAGCATCAAGGATCACCATAGCCAGTCTATGGAAATCATCTGACGCACCTAGCCTATCGACTGTCATTTCCAGGCTAAATACTCAAGCACCATTTGAATTGATGCTGGCTTATAGGAATTATTCCACCTCCACTTTCAAAAAGAAATGGATTACCTGGTTCTCTCACCATAAAGCTTTTGCTTATTCAAAGGATTGTAACCTTTAGCTATATTCCCAAGTTTGGAACACACTGGATTTTTATGTGTCTTTTCCTCCGCTCTAAAAACTTACTGATGCTCAGGGGCAGACTGGCAACTTTCAGCCCATGGTGCAGCGACTCGGCCCCCCTCCCACTCACTCGGCCCCCCTCCCACTCTCTCTCTTTCCCGGCCTCCTCCTGACCCCCATTCCAGGCCGAAGCCCTGCTCCAGGTACTTTCTACTTTCCAGCCAAATCCAGTTTCCCAACAGCAGGGGAGCTTGGGGTGAGCTGGGACAGCTTGGTCGGAGGAGGAGAGTCTCCAGTGGGGCATAACACCAGTCCCTGCCCAGACACAGCTGACCCTATCCATGCCGGGGGGAGGGTTGCGCTCTGTCCTTGTCTTTATCCCACACTCAGTACGTTAGCGGTGGGAACTTTTCACTTCTCCCCTCACCAGGAATCCTTTAGGCATGTCTGTGTCAGATGTGGTGCAGCCTTTTTATGGGGCATCGAGTAGCCCGGGGGGCAATTGCCTCTCTGCCCCCTGGCCCAGTCCTCCCCTGATGACGCTTCCTTGTGTTGAAGTTTAAACCAATGTTCTCAACTACTGCTTATTAATTTGTGTATTGTCGATCCTTACAAATTAATTAAAAAAATGATTGTTAAATAAAAAAAATTAGCAAGCAAGGTGTACAAAATAAAAAATTAGCAAGCAAGGTGTACAAAATGCTTCATAGTATTGTGCTTTAGTGATTGATTACCATAATATTAAAAAGTGCTATGGCCACTCACATGTGTATATATCTTTTTCATTTAAGGCGATGGAGGACTGTAAGGCAGCTGGTCTAACCAAATCAATAGGAGTATCCAGCTTTAACCGGCGGCAGCTAGAACTCATACTAAATATGCCTGACCTGCGATACAAACCGGTCTGCAACCAGGTAATTGACACAAATAACTTCTATTCTCCAATGGCGTGCAACACCACAAAAAAACAAACAAACAAGTAATTCAAGTTTTGCCTGTGCTCTTTCATGCCAGTCAGTCATCAGGATATGTTGATCCTAGGCCAGTCCTGCAGGTTAGAGGTGTGGTCAGAAGGGTGAGGTATTAAGGGTGAGGTCAAACCGAAAAATTTGCAAAAGGGCGAAAGATATGAAGTTTTCTCAACACCTTCATAGAGGCTTTATGTAAATATGAGAATTTCTTCATGACTGATAGAAAAAAATGTTTTTACAAAAGTAGGCTAAAGGGAGATCATGTTTTCTTAAACTAGAAGTTTGCAGCAATTAAACCTTTTATAGTTAATGTGACAATCAGCTAAAAGCTTTTTATTTTTTAAAATGTATTTATTTATTTTTTTGACATGTACATTTTTGCTTGCATGCTGTTTCATAGTTTCATTATTTTTAAATACGCTTCCAGTAAGCATCTGCATATCCGTATTCCTAATGGCTGTTGAGATAAATTTATCCTTAACCACTTCAGCCCCAGAAGGATTTGTCCTCTTTCTGACCAGGCCCTATTTTGCGATTTGGCACTGGGTTACTTTAAAGAACAATTGCGCGGTTGTGCGATGATGTACCCAAATAAAATTGACGTCCTTTTTTCCCATAAATAGATCTTTCTTTTGGTGGTATTTGATCACCTGTGCGATTTTTTTTTTTTTGCGCTCTAAACAAAAAAAAAGCGACAATTTTGAAAAAAAAAAAAAATATATATTTTTCACATTCTGCTATATGACATTCCCAAAAAAGAAAATGTAAAAATCTAATTTTTTTTTTACATTTTAGGCCAATTTGTTTTCTGCTACATATTTTTGGTTAAAAAAAATGCTATAAGCGTATTTTGATTGATTTGCACATTTTGATTTGCGCATTTTGATTTGAGTTATCGCGTTTACGAACTACGGGAAAGATTTATGTCATTTTTATTGTGTGTGTGTTTTTTTTTTACTAGTAATGGCGGCGATCTGTGATTTTTTTTTTTTTTTGCGGGACTGCAACATTGCGGCGGACAGATCGGACCCCTGACTGACATTTTTTACACTTTTGGGGGGACCAGTAGGGATGATCGACCGGTTCGACCCGAACATTGACTGTTCGAGGTTTGGCCGAATTTAGAACTTTTTGCTGAAAAAGTTCGGAATTCGGCAACCAGAACCGACCAAAATGCAAAGGGCCAGGAAATGGGCTTTAAAAGCCTGTGATTGGACCAGAACCATTAGCAAAAGCCAATTTAGGGGGTAGGAGAATGCTAGGAATGTGATTGGAGTGACTAGGGGGTCCATAGTCCAATCATTAGTGAATACGCCCCCCAGTATATAAGATAGCCCCCGCCAAATTCCTAGCATTGTTATACAGGGACATGGAAGAGAGTGGAAGCAGTTCTGTTAATTTTACTTTAAAAGTGTCATTTAGCATTTATTAGTGTGAGGAAAGGGATATCTAGTGTAGTTAGGGTGCTCTTTTACACTTTAGTTAGGTGCAAAAATTTAGTTTCTGTAGGGAAAGTGTGAAGTGTCAGGGTGACCGTAATGTAGTGTAGGGTGAACTGACTGCTATGGCAGGGTGACCAAACCCTTCCATATCAGGGTGACCGTAATGTAGTGTAGGGTGAACTGACGCTGACTGCTATAGCAGGGTGACCAAACCCTTCCATATCAGGGTGACCGCTATAGAGAAAAGCTAGTTTCTCTGAAGTCACTTTCGCTGCAGTAATATGGCTTCGCCCCTGTCAGCTTGTGTTTTGGCTGCAGGCGTCTATAGGGATTTTTGAGCACATGTTTGGAGTCAGGCATGACATCTGAACATGTGTATAGGGGGTATATATACACACCCATGTATGTATATATACACCTGCACATATATAGGTGTGAAAGGAGCAGAAAACACTACTTGAGCTAATGAAATCATTTACACTAATATGGCTCCGCTCCTATCACACCTATATATGTCTAAGTGTAAAATACATATAAGTATGTGTGTATATATACCACTATACACAAGTTCAGATGTTTTGCCTGCCTCCAAAGAACCCAAAAAAAGCCCAAAAAAACGCTAGCGCCAAAAAAAAAAAAAAAAACGCCCAGGTGTGTTGTTGCAGGCATTTTTTGGGGGTTTTTGGAGGCAGGCAAAACATCTGAACTTGTGTATAGTGGTATATATACACACATACTTATATGTATTTTACACTTACACATATATAGGTGTTATAGGAGCGGAGCCATATTAGTGTAAATGATTTCATTAGCGCAAGCATATATTTCTGCTATCACACCTATATATGTCTAGGTGTGTATATACATATAAGTATGTGTGTATATATACCCGTATACACAAGTTCAGATGTTTTGCCTGCCAAAGAACCCCAAAAAATGCCCAAAAAAACGCTAGCGCCCAAAAAAAAAACGCCCAGGTGTGTTGTTGCAGACATTTTTTGGGGGTTTTTGGAGGCAGGCAAAACATCTGAACTTGTGTATACGGGTATATATACACACATACTTATATGTATATACACACCTAGACATATATAGGTGTGATAGCAGAAATATACAGGCATACCCCACTTTTAAGTACACAATGGGACCAGAGCATGTATGTAAAACGAAAATGTACTTAAAGTGAAGCAATACCTTTTTTCATTTCTCAATGCATGTAAATACACTAGCTCCATAGGAAATCTTGGTCAGCTTGAGATGGCATTGCTCCCAAACCATGTGACAAGGACACCAAGCTTGGGGAGCACGTTAAGGGGATTCAGGACTATGACATAGTAGATTTCCTAGGCAAGCTGGCCAGCCACAAACAGGATATGTTGTAGTCCTGGGTCCCCTCTCAGTGATCCCTAAGTTTAGTATCCCTGTCACTTATGGTTTGGGAGCAGTGCCATGTCAAGCTGACCAAGATTACCTATAGACGCCAATGTTAAAAACCAGGAGTAGTGTCATGCCAAGCTGAACAAGCGGTGTCCTTACTCGCGAGTGTACTTAAAGTGAGTGTACTTAAAGCAGGGTATGCCTGTATGCTTGCGCTAATTAAATCATTTACACTAATATGGCTCCGCTCCTATAACACCTATATATGTGTAAGTGTAAAATACATATAAGTATGTGTGTATATATACCACTATACACAAGTTCAGATGTTTTGCCTGCCTCCAAAAACCCCCAAAAAATGCCTGCAAGAACACACCTGGGCGTTTTTTTTTTTTTTTTAGCGCTAGCGTTTTTTTTGGCATTTTTTTGGGTTCTTTGGAGGCAGGCAAAACATCTGAACTTGTGTATAGTGGTATATATACACACACATACTTATATGTATTTTACACTTAGACATATATAGGTGTGATAGGAGCGGAGCCATATTAGTGTAAATGATTTCATTAGCGCAAGCATATGTTTCTGCTACTATCACACCTATATATGTCTAGGTGTATATATATACATATAAGTATGTGTGTATATATACCCTTATACACAAGTTCAGATGTTTTGCCTGCCTCAAAAGACCCCAAAAAATGCCCAAAAAAACGCTTGCTACTAAACCGGCATGGTGTGAAAAGAGAGAAGCCACTAACCTGTTCTATAAGTGACCTAATACAAACGATCTATTTTTTTTTTTTTTTTTTTTTTTTTTAATAATTGGCTCTCTATCAAAAATGACAATTTTTAAGAACTTTTTTGTGTGATTAATAGTCCCTGGGGTATGACCCAGAACCCTAGGAACTTTTTAGGGGCATTTATTGGGTTTTAGGGCTTCAAAATTGTGTTTTTTGATTACCGAAGTTCGGGTCCCATTGATTTCAAGGCGGTTCTGAAATCCGGGCCGAACTTTCGGGAAGTTCGGATGTTCTGGCCGAACCGAACTTTTGAAAAGTTCAATCATCCCTAGGGACCAGTGGAACATTACCACAGTAATTGGTGCTAAAAATTTGCACTGTTACTGTAATAATGCCATTGGCAGGGAAGGGCTAACACTGTTGGTGATCAAGGGGTTAAAAGTATGCCTCATGCTTACTGACGTGTGTGTGTGTGTGTGTGTGTGGGGGGGGGGGGGTTCTGTGACAGACACAGAGATCGCAGGTTCAGCTATGCTGAATCCTGTGATCGCTGCCTGTCTGTCACTGAGAAGACACGCCTGCTTTGTTTACATAAGCAGGCGGGTCTTCTCACAGTTTCCCCGAGGATCGGGGGAGGGAGGCGGCGATCGCCGCCTCTCCTCCCCTGGCCCGACTCCCGCAGTGTCTTAACACCGCCGTCGGAATCACTAGGAGTCCAGCGATGTAGGTCTACGACCCTGGACCCAGGAGAGCTGCACTGCCGCAGTAGGATTACTGTGAGCAGTCGGCATGTGGTTAAAAAAGGGCTATAGTCAAAACCTTTTTTTTTTTCATTCTGAATAGAGTACAGGAGAGTTATAACAGCTGTCCGATTTTTTTTTTTTTTTCCCCATCTGTGTCCCACTTTGGAAAAATTCCATCACTTCCTGTCCCATAGCCAAACGGGAAGTGAGAGAAAATCCCTGTAAATTAGGGTGACCCCCAGGTTATAAGAACTAGTGTCCCCATTGGAAGATTTTCCCCTCTGTTAATTTTCTGGATACAACCCAACATTTGGGATTTTCTTTTACTTTCACTTTCAATTAAAATGGTAAACAGGACAAAGAGAGGGTGATTCTCCCTAACTGGGGCACAGACAGCAATACAATTTGGCATGACTTCTAATCCCTTTCTACTTTATCCAAAACTAAAAAAAAGAAATTTTTGGCTATAGTTATAATTTAAGGTGTTACTAAAAACAATAGTAAAATCAGTCTGTATATGCAGCAAAGCATGCTTGTTATACTCACTGTGGAACCTAAGGGGTAATCCTCTGCATTGTGTAAAAAGTCTGTTGATCCTATCTTCTCTGATCCTCTCCTTCTTCCTCAGTCCTCAATCCATCTCCTGATAGTACAGGACCTTTTGAGCCACTCTGCACATGCTCAGTTTGGCGCATATTGCTAGAGAGTTTTTTTTTCTTGGTAGGGTGCATTTGATTAGCACAGTGCCAATCAGCACTGTTCAGGCAGAGGGTCAAGGGTCCTGCAGCATCATAGGACAGTTAGATGAGAATGAAAACTCCTTCTACAAGCTTTAACCAGACACTGATAGAAGTCACAAGACTGCTACATACTGCTCATTACAAAAAAGGTATTTAGCAATTTATATTTACTAAAATAATTGCATTTCCATGTCTGTGTACTGTGGGAGACCAGATATAATGAATGCAGGGTCCTGGGTTTAGTAACACTTTAAAGGATAACTAAATCCAAGAATAACAATGTATTGCACTGCTCAAAAAATAAAAAATAAATAAATAAAGGAACACTTTTTATTCAGAGTATAGCATCAAGTCAATTAAACTCCTGGGACATTGATGTGGTAAATTGAATAGCAGAGGGGGTTGTTATTCAGTTTCAGCTGCTTTGATGTTAATAAAATTATCAACCGGTGCACTAGATGGGCAACAATAAGACGGCTTCCAAAAAAAGAATGGTTTTACGGTTGGAGGCCACTGAAAAATGTTTTCCCTACTCTTCTTTTATGACATTTTCACTAGTTTTGCATTTGGCTAGGGTGAGTGTCACTACTGGTAGCATGATGCCACACCAGGCCCCTTTAGAGTTTGCCCAGGCAGTCCAACTCCTCCAGGATGGCACATCAATACATGCCATTACCAAAAGGTTTGCTGTGTCTCCCAGCACAGTCCCAAGATGGAGGAGATTCCAGGAGACAGGCAGTTACTCTAGGAGAGCTGGACAGGGCTGTAGAAGATCCTTAACCCATCATCAGGACTGAAATCTGCTTCTTTGTGCAAGGAGGAACAAGATGAGCACTGCCAGAGCCCTAAAAGATGACCTCCAGCAGGCCACTGGTGCGAATGTCTCTGACCAAACAATCAGAAACAGACTTTATGAGGGTGGCCTGAGGGCCTAACGTCCTCTAGTGGGCCCTGTGCTAACTGCCCGGCAACATGGAGCTCGATTGGCATTTGCCATTGAACACTGGAATTGGCAGGTCCGCCACTGGCACCCTATGCTTTTAATAAATGAGAGCAGATTCACCCTGAGCAGTTGTGACTGACGTGAAAGAACGTTATGCTGCCTGTAACATCGTTCAGCATGACCGGTTTGGTGGTGGGTCAGGGATGGTCTGGGGAGGTCAATCCATGGAGAAATGCACAGACCTCTACAGGTCAGACAATGGCACCCTGACTGCCATTAGGCATCGGGATGAAACCATGGACCATTGTCAGACTCTATGCTGGTGCAGTGGGTCGGGAGTTCCTCCTGGTGCATGACAATGCCCGGCCTCATGTGGCAAGTGTATGCAGCCAATTCCTGGAGGATGAAGGAATTGATACCATTGAATGGCCCCTACACTCACCTGACCTAAATCCAATAGAACTACTCTAGGACATTAGGTTGTGCTCCATCTAATCCCGCCAGGTTGCAACTAAGTCTGTTCAAGAGCTCAGGGATGCCCTGGTCAAGATCTGGGAGGAAACACCCCAGGACACCATCTGTCGTCTCATTAGGAGCATGTCCCAATGTTGTCAGGCATGCATACAAGCACATGGGGGCCATACAAACTACTGAGTACCATTTTGAATTGCTGCAATGAAATTTCAGCAAAATGGACTAGCCTGCTGTAGGGCGATAATTTTCATTTCCATCAAAGGATGTGACATCCTTTCATTCCTAACACATTACCCAGTGCATATCAGTATAGATATCTCAGCATGATATTTTTACCCATTGAGATCTGAAGTGTTTTCAAAGTGTTTCTTTAATTTTTTTTGAGCAGTGTATATTGCAGCCTACTAGTACTTAGAGTCAGCTGCGTTAGATTTATCATTTTTGGTAGATTTAGAAAATACTTTCTAATCTTGCCAGAAATGAACTGTCTCTGTCACTTTATGTGAGCTGAACTGGAAACCCAAAATTATCTATCTTTTGTTAACTACCAATCTCCCTAGACCTCAAAAATGGCATTTGGGTAGGAAGTGTTAATTGCATGATCATCAGTTCAAAGCTAAGGGAAAAAAGCCTGAAAAAAATGAAAACTAATTCAGACACAATTTTTTAGGACTTGAAATCTGCAGTACAGTAAACCCCCCACCTCCCCCCTCCATCGCGGCGGTTACGTTCCGGACCCACCCGCGAAAAGTGAAAATCCGCAAAATAGAAAAACCCTATTAAAATACACTGTAGGCATGTTTTTTTTTTTACTGTTGCTGTACTTTTGAAAGCATTTTAAGGTCTTTAAACACACTTTTAAAACAATAGAAACTCATTTAAACACATAAAAGATACTGAGAGACAGAGCAAGAGCTATGGAAAACACAAAAATATTTAATTTTCTATGATTTAATTAGTAAAATAACATTACAGAAAAAAACGCAATATACCGGGACCGCAAAAACTGAACCGTGATGGAGTGGGGGCTTACTGTATATTACATTTGGAGGGTTAAGATATGCATGTTTGAAAATAAACTGCCAATCCTTCCAGCAGGACAGGTGGGTATGTAGGCAAGTTAAAATATGTTGGCTTAGTGAGTTAGCGGCTGTTCCAGGCTGGGGGAAGGGGGTTAAAGTGGTTGTTAACCCTCCCATATATCCAGTAAAGTGACTGGCCTCAGATGATACACAGAGATGAAACAAATTCTCCTACATAGGTTTTACTTGCTTAGCTGCAGTCTTCTCTTCACTACACCCCTTCAAATGGGCAGAAAAATGTTAAAATATTTCTCATCTGTCAGGAGCACAAAGGAGGGGGCCGAGAGGCTGCATTTACAGTGTGGGAGTTGACTGTAGAAAAGGCACACATCCTCCTCCACACAGCAGAAGAACTGTGTTCTGAATAGACAAGCTGTGTCCTGAGTTTCCTTCCCGATCCAAGCACAATATTTCCCATGCATACATTCATGGAAATGGCTGTAATAATGCTGGGTGCTGTAATGACCACTGGCTAGAAACCACAGACAATCTGAATAGAGAAATGTCATCAGCACACCGAAGTATTCCTCAGAAGGGTCCAAAGCTTTATTCAAATGGTCACTAATGAAGGGGCCCTGCGTGGCTCTGAAATGTTGCCATATGTGTACTGTGTGACCATGTGAATAAAGCTTTGGACCCTTTTGAGGAATCCTTGGTGTGCTGATGACATTTCTCCATTCATGTTGATAACAGGGGAACAAAGCACCAGAGAGAAACGACACTTAGAGCTTTGGAGAGAGATAAGTAAATACTACAGATATTTGTGCTTTGCTCAGATTCCATGACTGAGAATTATAACCAGTTTAAGTGTTGTAAGCTCAGTTCTTGGGTTTTTTGGTCCTAGCCAGCCAACCTGTGCTTTAAAAAGGGGAAGACTGAGGTCCAGGGTTCTTTTGTTTGGTTCACTTCTCACCCACGTTCTGAGGTTCTGGGACTGCTGCGCCATGCAGCCTGCTGGGGGCACCTGGATTTTCAGAGACATGCAAGCCATGGAGAATGCCAAAATTGACTTTCAGCTCATGGAGGTATGCTTGGGCAGCCTCGCTACTGTAGTGAGTTTAGGGAATAGGACATTGTTTATATTGAACTGTTTTCCTGCAACTTGTTCAGTAAAGTTGCATGAAAAGGTAACTTTACTTTTTCGTGGGGAAAAAAAATTAGCAAAAAAAATCAATATAGCATATACAATTGCGACACAAGTCATATTGTAATTGAATGTTATTTAAAAATGACATTTCCTTTTCAATCTGCAGCGCTGTCAGTTTCTGTAAAATGCAATGCAAATTGACTACTTGGAGTTGTTCTGTACACAGATGGTGTACAGAACGCCCCCTAGAAATGTGATTTCCTGCTTGTGTGATTGGCTGACTGATTTTTCCAGAAGTCTGTACTATGATAAAAATCGGATTTTGAGCATCCCCTGCAAACAAAATGCCATTTTTGGTGTGATACTCTCAAAAGGAAATCATGTCTAAGGGGGTGCAGACCCTGCAACTTTCCTCATTAGAGTCCGCTAATTGATAATTATAAAACCACTTCCATACAGACTCCCTCTAAATTCGGACACCGCCAAACAAACAGCAATTTCTTTAGAAAAACAGAGTAGGAATCTGCAACAAAGTTTGTTAAAATCCTTGCAACATACAGTGGATATAAAAAATCTACACACCCCTGTTAAAATGTCAGGTTTCTGTGATGAAAAAAATGAGACAAAGATAAGTAATTTCAGAACTTTTTCCACCTTTATAATGTGACCTATAAATTGTACAACTCAATTGAAAAACAAACTGAAATCTTTTAGGGGGGGGGGGGGAGTAAAACTAAAAAAACTAAAATAATATGGTTGCATAAGTGTGCACACCCTCTTATTGGAATTAAATAGGGGTCAGTTCACACCTGCCATAATTTAAAGTGCCTCTGATTAACCGCAAAAAAAGTTCATCTTTTCTAGTAGGTCTTTCTTGACATTTTCTTAGTCGCATACAACAGCAAAAAGCCATGGTCCGCAGAGAGCTTCCAAAGCTTTAGAGGGATGCACAGTGAAGACAGTCATCATCAACTGGAGAAAATATGGCACAACAGTGACATTACCAAGAACTGGACATCCCTTCAAAATGTATGAAAAGACTAGAAGAAAACTGGTCAGGGAGGCTGCCAACATTCAGCAACATTAAAGGAGCTGCAGGAATACCTGGCAAGTACTGGCTGTGTGGTACATGTGACAGCAATCTTCAGTATTCTTTATCTGTCTGGGCTATGGGGTAGATTGGCAAGATGGAAGCCTTTTCTTCTGAAGAAAAACATCCAAAAACACATCTGAAGTCCCCCAAAAACACATGGAAAAAAAACGTTGAAACCAAGGTTGAACTTTTTGGCCATAATTCCAAAAGATCTATTTGGCGCAAAAACAACACCGCAAATCACCAAAAGAACACCATACCCACAGTGAAGCATGGGGTGGTGGCAGCATCATGCTTTGGGGCTGTTTTTCTTACACTGGAACAGGTGCCTTCGTCAAGGTAGACATATAAAAATAAGGCAATGGTCATGGGACTATAAATGAGGAAGATCACTAAATAGATGCAGCTTAAGTACAAATAATGATTTATTACACATTCCATAATAAACAATTATGCATTCGATTGGTTTGCATTGATAATACAACCATATACAGTAAAGTTGGCATAGGGAAATTCATATATGATAAAGCAACACATGTATGATAATGTTCATAACATTCCATAGTAAAATACACAATTGGTCTGTGAATGAACGGATATATTTTGACATCTTTGAAGCTCTACGCATTTCGTGGATCCTAGTGTAGCACCCTACAGGTAGGTGCTAGGTAAAGTATAGTGGGCCTTGGCTGCTTAACAGCAGGGCCATGATTTCAGCTGGACTGTCATTTCTCCCAGGTGTGGCTGCTGAGAGGGGAGTCTCCCCACTGGCTCTGTGAGAGGATTCTCATAGGGCAGTGGAGGAAACCCAATCAGTGGCTCAGTCAGGCTTGTATCTACCCCAGAAGGCAGATTCTGCCACTGAGGATTCTGGGAGTGGGTATAAGTTTGAAGGGAATGCATGACTCAGCGTCTTTGGTGGGAAGCAGAGTCCCAGGAAGGAGAGTACGACTGTCTCTCCTCCTGTCAGAGGAAGCAGGTGTCCCAGGTGGCGGTCTGGGGATCCAAAGAGTGTGAAGCTGAGCTGCAGAGGGGATCCGGCGTGCTGAGAACCAGCGGAGAGAGAGAGAGGGGTCCAGTTCCAGGAAAGCCTACAAAGGTCATGAGTACTGTGGACTGCCCCTGAGGGTCTGCCTAGTGTCAGAGGGGACCGCTCCAGAGAAGGTTCTAGGGATCCAGGAGTCAGCTAGCGGTCAAAGGGGGTGCCTAGTCAGAGGACCTTGAAGTGTTAGAGGGGGTACCTAGGTAGAGGACCCTGAAGTGTCAAAGGGCGCGCTTGTAGTTTGGGCCCTGAAGAGTCGGTGTACAGTGGGAAGTGTACAAGTTAAGAGTTGCAGCAGCACAAGTATCTACACAGAGCTACCTCAGCCAGTGCAGGGCTGGAGGGAGCTGTTCAGTGACTTTTGAGCCAAAGCAGTGTCAGAAGTCAAAGGTTCTACAGTCCTGGGTCTTCTGAATTAAAGTCGAGGTTTCAGTACTACAGTATCTATAGGCGTCGGAAAGCGCTGGTCGGCATTCAGCTGGCGTCAAGACAGCGCCAGCAGGCATTTTTCTTCAAGTGTCCCAAAGTGTACCTAGTTGAGCCAGAGGAGTATCCCACTCATTCCCTTCTCCCATCGCCTAAATACAATAAAACAAAACAAACCAAAGATGCCGGAATGGTCATTGTCTCAGTTCTCACACCTAGGTTCACAACTTAAATGTGTTGGGAGTGTTACCGGTACTAATGGCAGACCCACCTCAGGCCCAATGCCTGGAAATATTGCTACACTAGTAAGGTCCACTCATCAGGAGTTCGATGCAACAAGGTGTCTGTAAATAAGGAAAAATAATCTCGTATAATTTTGAGATGTAGAAAGGAGGATGTCAAACGAGTAGCCTTACTACTTGTGGGCTTAAAGAGTGGACCCAGCATCTGAGAGGGGAAATGGAGGCACAATGTCTATCATTATCACAGAAATCTGACATTTTAACAGGGATGTGTAGACTTTTTATATCCACTGTACACAGATCACTCAGAAGGGAATGTTTTTTTCTCAACAAAAGTGGAGTTACTCTTTAACCATTCTGAGTTTGGTCTGAAGTTATTCACCGCAGTGCATGTTGGCTCTGGTGTATCTAAAGAACCAGGGTCTTTATAGCACCCTGGGGTATAAAGTAACACCACTACAAAGGGTTAACTCGGCAAGGAGAAGGAGTGTTGTTGCTAAGAGTAACCAAGTACAAGTTCAAGACCCCAAAGAACCAATCGTTCGGCATGGTACCTGATATAGGTAACAGGTCCTCCGATAGGAAGGGGATCAATGTCTGGCTGCCTCCCTGGTGGCCAGTATCCAAAAGCAACTGAATCTGAAATTGCATTACGGAGATCCATGATCTAGTAACAAGGTACAGAAACAAAGTAGTTAACAAGTTACAGTGTGTAGTGACATGGGGCACTTTTCAAAGGAACTCTTCACTTTAATTAGTGCACAAATTGAAGGCTCATCTCTAAGTCAGGGAACTGCCTTAATGTAAGATTCTTCACATGACTGCAGTCTCTGCCTGGTCCTGGGCACTGATCAACGTGAAAGGTACTCGAGCATGAAGGGCAAATAGAGGGCCCACCAACATAGTTGACAGGTTGCCCACCTTGAATCAAGACAATATTGAGCCTCTAATCCAGGAATGTGTGCGATGGGAATATAGACAAGATTGAATCATGACAAGACTGTCTGCTATGTATCCCGCAACCAAGCAGAAGCTGAGAACATTGTTACAGGATCATCCGGGTCACTCTGAGATTTTCCATCAACTTTCCTGGTCAAAATCGGGTTTAGGAGAGTCATTTTCAGTCCCTAATGGTCCAATTCTTGCCCAAACATCAGGCTCTCAGATTAAGGTGGGATTAGGACTTTAATGGGTAATCATAAATTAAAAGAAAGGATCAGTGAAGCAAAGCTAAAGAAGCACAGCCAGCATTTTAAAAGAGCAAATATGGCAGACCCCATGTATAAGTAGTATTTTCAGACTATATATCTTAACCACTTGCTGACCAGCCGCCTTACATATACTGCGTCAGATCAGCTTGTTCCCGCAAAACGACGTACCTGTACGTCGCTTCGCAGGACTGCGAATGGGGACACGTGCACGCGCTCATTCGCCACAGGGGAAGCTAATCTGTGAGTGGCAGCCTCGATTGCTGCCGGGCACCCGGAATCGCACCCCGTGGAGACAGAACGGTGGCCTGCCACTGTAAACACAGCAGAATGCTGTTCTCTCAGCAATAAATACAGGACTCCTGTGTTCATTCTATAAGCCCACCCCCCCACAGTTAGAAAGCACCCCCTAGGGACACATTTAACCCCTTCCCTGCCAGTGTCATTAGTACAGTAACCATGCATATTTTTAGCACTGATTATTGTAGTAATGTCACTGGTCCCCCCCAAAAGTGACAGTCAATTAGGTGTCCGATCTGTTCGCCGCAATGTTGTAGTCCCACTAAAAACCACTGATTGCCGCCATTACTAGTAAAAATAAATAAATTTTAAAAAATGACACAAATCTTCCCCCTAGTTTGTAGACGCTATAACTTTTGAGCAAACTAATCAATATACACTTATTGGGATTTTTTTTACCAAAAACGTGGCAGAATACAAATTTGCATAAAATGATGAAAACATTTGGTTTTTCCATTTTTTTTTTTATTGGGAATGTTTTATAGCAGAAAGTACAAAATATTGTTTTTTTTTTTTTTCTTTTTTCAGAATTGTTGTTCTTTTTCTGTTTATAGCTCTAAAAATAAAAATCGCACAGGTGATCAAATATCACCAAAAACAACTGTTTGTGGGAAAAAGGACATAAATTTTATTTGGGTACAGCGTCGCACAATTGTCAGTTAAAGTAATTCAGTGCCGAATTGCAAAAAATGGCCAGGTCATTAAGGGGGAAAACCTTCCGGTCCAGAAGTGGTTAAAGCAGAAGTAAACTCTCTTGTAGCACTCTCTTGCCGTAGGATGCTAGGTGCATTTCGTTTTTGGCTCCTTCTTTAATCTAGGGAGCAGTGATTGTTGATTGCTTCCAACTGCCTCTGGAGGAAGCTTCCAGAGTTTAGGGTGTGAGAACCAAAATAACCAGCCTTAATATTTATCAGGTACTGGCCAATCCCTAGAGGGAAGTGTCCAGAAAGGGGCTTAAATGGTGATAAATAGTCTAACACAGAAGAGCAGAGTTTCAGGCATCCCATGCACTGTACAGCTGCTTTAGAAGTCTCAGCGGTGTAAAGGTTGAGGGCCTGGATGGACTTCACTAGAAACTGATTACAGAACTTCACCACAAGAGTTCTGGTGCCGTCTCACTCACTGGACTGCCCGAAGGAGGCTGGAGGGCTTCAGTTTTCCTGGTGACCAAAAGACCCTAAACTGAGTTCTGTGACTATGTAGTATTCTGCACTGCACTGGGTACCAGCAGTTGTGCATTAGCACAAGGTAGCCAGATGCCAAAAAGACTTGCGCCATATTCTCTAGCTGTGAGGCCTTAGACTGTTCAATACCCACTTTTACCCAAGAAAAAGATTGTCCTCTAATCATTAAGTGCTGAGCTTTTTGGAGTATTCTGTGCCCTGGTCCCCTCTTCCACTAAAGTTCCTTGAGCAATAAATTACAACAAAAAGACTACCCCTAGACCAGGGGTCTTCAAACATCTGCCCTCCAGCTGTTCAGGAACTACAATTCCCATCATGCCTAGTCATGTCTGTGAATGTCAGAGTTTTACATTGTCTCATGGGATGTGTAGTTCTGCAACAGCTGGAAGGCCGTAGTTTGAGGATCCCTGCCCTAGACTGATTAATTGGTGCCGAAGTGTATGAACTGGTGCCTGGGTGACTGGCAGCCTCTGTACTTTTGGGGAAGATCCAGATGGTAGTAGTGCTACATGGGGGGCTTGTTCTGGGATTTCCCTTCAGTACATGCCGCCAACACCTATAGAAACTGTCAGAGGATTGAGGACTTGGGGTGTCCTGTGAACTGTCCAGTGCAGGTATGTGCAGGGAAGGATTGCTGCAGTGCTCTACTACAGTGAAAATGCATGTATCTCAAAGAAGTAGCTGCCAGTACAAGGTTATTTCCTATCGGACCGTGCAGTGGGAGGTGTTTGCTTTGTCAAGAAAGCTTCTGGCACCAAAGTGGCTGAAAGAGGAGGGCGGAGAGCACAGGCATGCAGAGGAACATATGAAAGTGGGTGCCCCAAGATGGCAGCGCACATTTGTTTCTTTGGGTGCTGAGAAGATGCCGGGAAGAAGCACATCCTCAGGGCATCTAGACTAGCTGAGCAACAACAATTGGTAAGAGCAGGACCATGGTGTAGCCTACACAGGAGAGGATGGCAACAGCAGTAATTCCTGTGCCTCGCATAGTGGAAGAGGCAGAGAGCTCCATGGAGAAAGGTTAGCCATTTGGGGAAGTAAGGGAAACCATAAGTCAGAGCCTGGGCCCTCCGAGTATGTCCACCAACCCAGTGATGATGATATTACTGAATGGGGCACTTCTGAAGAGTCACAGGGGAGATAGGAAGGAGGGAAGCTGAAAATGCCCCCACAATTGACCCTGGAGAAGTAGAGCAGGATCAAGAATGTTCAATGTTGCAGGGTGCTGGGAATCTACACCCGAGCCAATTGTATGGAGAACACAGGGTAGAATGTCGCCACCTCGCACCCTTCCCAGAACCTTGGCCCATGGTAAGCCGTTCATTGAGAAGGCTGTGAATCCTTCTGTTCCTTAGGGAGAGGAGATGCAATCAAATTACCCAGGTTCTCTAGACTGCAGTTGGGGAAGATCCAGCTGTTACCTGTAACCCTATGGAGGTAACGCTAAACTCTAAATCAACTTTAACTATTTTTAATCCTTATGCTGCTAGCATTAGTAAATAGATAGAAAGGTATTTTACATACTTGTTTTAAGCTTTTTCTTTACATCTCTTCAGTTGCTTCTTGGTTTCTGGTCTAGGCCAAAATGATCTCATACATCGCAGGAGTCTTCATGGGCATTTATTTTCTTTCATCTGAAAGAGCGACTTTCTCAGCCAAGCACACCCTCATACCTGCAAGACTGAGCTAAGGGCGGGTGAATTCCAGGAAGTAAAAGTTACATGAATCATCTGCCCTTACTCAAGATGGCCATGGCTAGAATTCATGGGGGTGTTTCTCAAAGCGATTTCTCAAGAAAATAAAGCATGGAGACATATAGTGGGTACGGAAAGTATTCAGACCCCCTTAAATTTTTCACTCTTTGTTATATTGCAGCCATTTGCTAAAATCATTTAAGTTCATTCTTCTTCCTCATGAATGTACACATAGCACCCCATACTGACAGAAAAACACAGAATTGTTGACATTGTTGCAGATTTATTAAAAAAGAAAAACTGAAATATCACATGGTCCTAAGTATTCCGACCCTTTGCTGTGACACTCATATATTTAACTCAGGTGCTTTCCATTTCTTCTGATCATCCTTGAGATGGTTCTACACCTTCATTTGAGTCCAGCTGTGTTTGATTATACTGATTGGACTTGATTAGGAAAGCCACACACCTGTCTATATAAGACCTTCCAGATCACAATGCATGTCAGAGCAAATGAGAATCATGAGGTCAAAGGAACTGCCTGAAGAGCTCAGAGACAGAATTGTGGCAAGGCACAGATCTGGCCAAGGTTACAAAAAGATTTCTGCTGCACTTAAGGTTCCTAAGAGCACAGTGGCCTCCATAATCCTCAAATGGAAGACGTTTGGGACGACCAGAACCCTTCCTAGAGCTGGCCGTCTGGCCAAACTGAGCTATCGAGGGAGAAGAGCCTTGGCGAGAGAGGTAAAGAAGAACCCAAAGATCACTGTGGCTGAGCTCCAGAGATGCAGTCAGGAGATGGGAGAAAGTTGTAGAAAGTCAACCATCACTGCAGCCCTCCACCAGTCGGGGCTTTATGTCAGAGTGGCCCGACGGAAGCCTCTCCTCAGTGTAAGACACATGAAAGCCCGCATGGAGTTTGCTAAAAAACACCTGAAGGACTCCAAGATGGTGAGAAATAAGATTCTCTGGTCTGATGAGACCAAAATAGAACTTTTTGGCCTTAATTCTAAGCGGTATGTGTGGAGAAAACCAGGCACTGCTCATCACTAGAGATGTACTGAACGGTTCGCCGGCGAACGGTTCGCCGGTGAACGGTTCCCGGCGAACTTCGAACGTTCGCGTTCGCCGCTGTTTTTCCAATAATTGGCTCTCTATCAAAAAATTACAATTTTTAAGAACTTTTTTTTGTGTGATCCCTCTCCGGCATGCCACAGTCCAGGTGTTTGTCCCCTTGAAACAACTTTTCCATTACTATTGTGGCCAGAAAGAGTCCCTGTGGGTTTTAAAATTCGCCTGCCTATTAAAGTCTATGGCGGTTCGCAATGTTCGCCGGTTCGCGAACATTCGCCGATGTTCGCCGTTCGCGAACAGCGAATTTTATGTTCGCGACATCACTACTCATCACCTGTCCAATACAGTCCCCAACAGTGAAGCATGGTGGTGGCAGCATCATGCTGTGGGGGTGTTTTTCAGCTGCAGGGACAGGACGACTGGTTGCAATCGAGGGAAAGATGAATGCGGCCAAGTACAGGGATATCCTGGACAAAAACCTTCTCCAGAGTGCTCTGGACCTCAGATTGGGCTGAAGGTTTACCTTCCAACAAGACAATGACCCTAAGCACACAGCTAAAATAACGGAGTGGCTTCACAACAACTCCGTGACTGTTCTTGAATGGCCCAGCCAGAGCCCTGACTTAAACCCAATTGAGCATCTCTGGAGAGACCTAAAAATGGCTGTCCACCAACGTTTACCATCCAACCTGACAGAACTGGAGAGGATCTGCAAGGAGGAATGGCAGAGGATCCCCAAATCCAGGTGTGAAAGACTTGTTGCATCTTTCCCAAAAAGACTCCTGGCTGTATTAGATCAAAAGGGGGCTTCTACTAAATACTGAGAAAAGGGTCTGAATACTTAGGACCATGTGATATTTCAGTTTTTCTTTTTTCATAAATCTGCAACAATGTCAACAATGCTGTGTTTTTCTGTCAGTATGGGGTGCTATGTGTACATTCATGAGGAAGAAGAATGAACTTAAATGATTTTAGCAAATGGCTGCAATATAACAAAGAGTGAAAAATTTAAGGGGGTCTGAATACTTTCCGTACCCACTGTATGTAAATGGATGGATGAGTTTGCTTTGAATTTAAAAGAAAAATGACGTAAATCGCATTTTTGATGTGTGGTACTCAGATACAGTTTAGTTCAATTTGTTTAAGGTTCTGGAAAGATCAACACTAAATGATGAAATTATAGAAGATAAACTAATGACTTTACCTGTTGTAAATTTTGTAGGGGAATATAAAAGTAAAAACACTATACTTCCACTTTTAATGTCCCTCTGCAGGTGGAGTGCCACATCTACCTCAACCAGACCAAACTGCTTGGATTCTGCAAGTCACATGACATTGTATTGGTGGCGTTTGCTGTCTTGGGATCCAGTCGGGATGAGGGCTGGTAAATATTGATGTGGTGGTATAATTATACTTGTGTTCTTTTATAGCTAGGGTGTGTGCATAGTGATTGATTTCTTGGTCTAAAATATATACATAAATCTAGTATGTAATATTTATAAATGTGTTTGCTCAGCTGGTATTCACATCAAAACCCAGAGCAGGCTTTTACCAGCTACTGTGCTACCAGCAGTTTAGAAACCTTAAGTTCCAATGCAGCACCAGTCACACCTTTCAAATTTATAACTCAAAATAAAGGTACAACTCAGAGCAGGAAACAGGTAGGTGTTGTCTGTTGCTAAGTTGCCAACTATCCTGCATTTGCAATAGGCTGCCCGACATGTCCTTGTCTCAGGCTGCATCCTTAAAATCAGAGCAGTGAAGGCAGGTGCCTACAAAGGGGTTAAGGTGGTTTTCTTTGTGTTCCTGTTTTTCCTCTCTGCGTTCATGTCCTTTAAGTTAGTTGAGCCAGCGAGGTGCTAAATCGTATAGTGTATGTATGCTTGGCAGTGTCCTCAGGTTGACCTAGCAGCTAGAGGTAGGGATGGGCCGAACAACCCCCTGTTCGGTTCGCACCAGAACTTTCGAACATTGCAAATAACGATTCCAATCGAAGTCTAAGGGACCCGAACTGGGAAATAAAAACTGCCCATTTTGAAGGCTTATATGCAAGTAATTGGGCATACAATGGTTATGGGGGTCTGGGTACTGCCCTGGCGGACATGTATCAGTGAAAAAAAGGTTTATAAAAAAAACTTCATTTTTAAATGAGCAGTGATTTACTGATCTCAAAATCTTACTGGTACAGCGCTAAAAAAAAAATGCATATATATAATGTAAATAATTTTTTCATGAATCCTTTCTGATACCATTTTCATTACTAAAGTCTTGTATATAGTCCCTTATCATCCCCTCCAATATGTTACAGACTATTGATGTTTGGCTGACCGGCCTGTAGTTCCCAGGGATATATCTCGGCCCTTTTTTTAATATTGGTTGGCTTTTTTCCAATCAGCTGGTACCGTTCTGTCAGTCGACTATCCATAAAAATAATGGCGCTTCCCCCAATGGTTTGTAGCTTCCCAAATTAGATGGGGGAAAGAGCCTGCTTGAAGTGTAATAAATTACTTGCAGTGAAGTGGAGGGACACACGGAATGTTTTCGTTCTGTCCTCCATTCACACAGATATGACAGTCCAAATTGCATTGGCGACTGATGTTGAGAAAGCCCCTCTGTGTCCATGAATACAACCTTAACATGGGAGGGGTTGTAACGCTCCTGCGTTTCTTATATGGTGTGGATTTTCAGCTGCAGAAATAGTTCCACGTCAGTAGTCATGTAAGAGATATGCTGAGATACCATTCCCAACCTCAATGACTCATCATGTGTGGAAGGTCTTATTTCAGCCAGTAAATACACACAATTAGCAAACTGGTTCCTAGAGTGACTTTATGTATGTGGTAACACAATGATGAAGGTTGAGGGATAGGTTGAGTGGAGGTGGTAGGTGATAGACACTTGAAGGTGAGACAGTAGCAGATGGATGCAGGAAGGTTTAGCAATGTTGTATGATAGCAGATGATAGAATACCAGGTGGACATACAAAAGAGATCAACCCAGTGCAGAAAAGTAGCAGTAGTCTCAAGAGCTAGCAATCTAGTTATGCAGATGTGATAAACAGTCTTTACTATGCAGAGCTAGATAGTGTAAGCTTAGTATAAGTTTATAGAGAATTCCCCTGCGGGGTACTTAGCACTATTAGCGATACAGCCGAAGGGTGGTTCAGGAGAGGCGGATGATCCAGTAGCGGGATACAGGGATCAGCGCAGCGAGGTTCCGTCAGCGAAGTAAGCTTGCAAGCATGGAAACTTCAAGCAAGGTTAGCATCCAGGTAAGGGTGTTTGAACGAACACATGTGAGTGAGAACCGGCGCTTTAAATAGCCATCTAGTCCGGCGCTGGGTGATGACAGCTCCAGTCTTAAAGGTGTATGCGCACCTTTCCAAAAGTAAATGGTGGGGCGCATACACTTGTGGAAAGTGTAATTTAGGGTACCAAAGGTACCGGAACATTACAATACCCCCCTTAAGGCCTGCTCCTGAAGGCCTCTGGAGCTGGTTTGTCTGGGTATCTCGCATGAAAATTGCGGATTAATCTAGGAGCATGTATGTCAGAGGTGTTTAGCCAGGTGTCGTCTTGGGGCCCATAGTTCTTCCATCTAACCAAGTACTGAAGTCTTCTTCTGTAGATACGAGAATCCAGAATCTCTTTTATCTCGTATTCTTCTCCACCTTCAACTTGTACAGGAGGGGGAGGTGGAATATTAGGCCTTATTCCTTGGTCCGGAACATGGGGTTTTAGTAGCGACACATGGAAAATGGGATGGATTTTTAGGTCCATTGGCAATGTAAGCTGCACTGCAGCTTTTCCAATAAGTTTCTTGATTGGGAAAGGTCCCAAGAACAGAGGTCCAAGCTTTTTGCTAGGGATCTTCAGTCTCAAGTTTTTTGTTGAGAGCCAAACGAGGTCCCCGATAGTATACTGTGGAGAAGGTCTTCAACGAAGATCATAGTACTTCTTTTGTTGACTGTGAGCGTGTGCAATGGTAGTATTTAGTAAACCCAGAGAATCCTTTATTTGGGTAAGATAGTCTGAGGCTACTGGGTTATTTGAAGGAAGGATGCGTGGAGGGAGAATAGAGGGATGGAACCCATAGTTCAAGTAGAACGGACTCTGCTTGGTTGTACTGTGAGTTGCGTTGTTGTAGGCAAATTCTGCCAGGGGGAGAAGATCCAACCAATCATCCTGTTGGTAAGAAGTGTAACAACGTAAATACTGCTCGATGCATTGGTTGACTCTTTCAGTCTGTCCGTTGGTCTGCGGATGGTAAGGAGAAGTGAGCTTCCGCTCAATCCGTAGTATGTGACATAGTTCTTGCCAGAATTTAGAAATAAATTGGGATCCACGGTCAGACAGAAGAGTTTTTGGGATACCATGTAATCTGAAGACATGTTTCATCAGGAGTTCTGCCGTTTGTTTGGACGAAGGTAGTCTGCGAATAGCAATGAAATGTGCCATCTTTGTCAGATGGTCCACTGACACCAAGATGGTATTAAATCCTTTGCAAGGAGGCAATTCTACGATGAAGTCCAATGACAAAACCTCCCATGGAGTTTGGGGTATTGGTAGACTGCATAGTAGACCGGATGGTCTCGTAGTGTCAATTTTGGACCTGGCACAGACATTGCATGAAGAGACGAATTTTTGTATAGATGTTTTCATGTCAGGCCACCAGAATTGTCGAGAAATCAAATTGAAAGTCTTTGTCATACCCATATGTCCTGCCATAGGCACATCATGCGATAATTCCAAGATCTTGGTGCGTAGGGTAGGTGGTATGTAAAGTTTGTCGTTGTAGTAGAGGAAGCCTTCTGCATCAGTATTTAGTTGTGGTGGGGGTGAATCCAAACTTATACCATGCAGAACCTCTTCCTTTAAGGAACGGACAACTCCAATAATGCGTTTGTGAGGTATTATAGGAACGGAAGGGATTTCAAAGTAGTTTTCTTCAGTTAGTCGTGATAGTGCATCCGCCTTTTTGTTCTTATCTGCAGGTGTGTAGGTCACTAGGAAGTTAAACCTTAGAAAGAATAGTGACCATCGTACCTGTCGATGCGAGAGAGTTTTGCTAGTCTGAAGATATTGGAGGTTTTTATGGTCCGTGTATATAATTATTGGTAGTTGGGTGCCTTCGAGTAAATGTCGCCAATTCTCCAGAGCCAATTTTATAGCAAGCAGTTCCTTTTCACCCACGGGGTAATTTATCTCGGGACTGCTCAGGGATTTAGAAAAAAAAGCGACTGGATGAAGTGGTGAAGTGTGGGTAGGTCGTTGGGAGAGTATTGCTCCTACTGCCATGTTTGACGCATCTACCTCCAGAATGTATTGGAGGGATGGGTCTGGATGGCGTAATATGGGAGCGGAAGTAAACCTTGTCTTTAACAAGTGGAAAGCCTTATTTGCTTCTTCTGACCATTTAAATGGTATTTTTATGCTAGTGAGCTGTGTGAGGGGTCTCACAATAGCAGAAAAGTTTTTTTATGAACTTCCTGTAGAAATTTGAAAATCCCAGGAATCGCTGTAGCGCCTTGCGTGTAGTTGGTGTAGGCCAATCCTGAATGCAGGATATTTTACTCATGTCCATCTCGATTCCTGTTTTGGATATGATGTAGCCTAGAAAGAGTACCTCATCTTTATGGAACAAGCATTTCTTCAGCTTCACATAAAGATTATGTGCAAGCAATCTCGATAATACAAGTCTTACATGTCTTATGTGTTCAGACAGGGTCCGTGAATATATAAGTATATCGTCCAGATATACCACAACACAGACATCTAGTAAGTCTTTAAAAATATCGTTTATAAATCGTTGGAAAACTGCAGGGGCATTGCATAGGCCGAATGCCATCACAAGATATTCGAACAATCCGTATCTAGTTCTGAATGCAGTCTTCCACTCGTGTCCATCACGGATTCGAATGAGATTGTATGCTCCTTTCAGGTCTAATTTTGAAAAATAGGTAGCTCCACGCAACTGCTCAATGAGCTCAGGGATAAGCGGTAGAGGATAGCGATCTTTTATTGTGATAGCATTCAATTTCCTGTAGTCGATGATAGGTCTGAGACTTGAATCTTTATTGCGAACAAAAAAGAGTCCTGCTGCTGTGGAAGAAGTGGAAGGTCTAATAAAACCTTTTTCCAAGTTCTCATCCAAATAGGTTTTGAGATGGGCAAGTTCATCCTGTGAAAGAGGATAAACATGACCGAACGGCAATTTGCTATTTGGGAGTAGATCAATGCTACAATCATAGTCTCGATGAGGAGGTAATGCTTGAGCATTTTTCTCAAGAAAAACCTCAGAAAGATCCTGATAACATAGTGGTGCAATCTCATCTGTCACCACAGACAGAATCTTCCCGGAAAAAGGGAGGTTACACGTTTCCTCGCAATAACAAGAAGGGAAGGTCAAGGACCGTTTCTTCCAATCTATGGTTGGTTGGTGTGTGTGCAACCAGGGAAGTCCCAACACAATGGGAAAGTGGGGTGATGGTATTAAATCGAAGGTAGAAGTCTCCCTATGAGACTCGTTAATAGTGACTAGAAGTGCTTGTGTCTGATCGGTGATCGGACCAGAGGATAACGGAACACCGGTAATAAGACTTACTGAGACAGGTTTGAGTTTAGAAATAATAGGAATTTTATTTAAAGCAGCAAAACATATATCCATATAATTTCCACAAGATCCTGTGTCAATCATGGCCTTAGTAGTAATCCTGTTCTGGTCCCACTGTAATGTCAAAAAAACAGAAATGTAGGGGTTAGTGAATGAAGTTGTCAATCCTCCTAGGGAGACATGTGAACACTCACCCTTCTTTTTGTTGACTAGGGGACAGACGTTTATCTTGTGATCCGGGGATGCACAGTACAAGCAGAGATTTTCATTTCGTCTTTTGGCTTTTTCCATAGTTGATAGCGGTGGGCGTATGGTTCCTACCTCCATAGGAACGGCCAGACTCCGAGAGGAAACGGATAATGGCATTCCCATCTTTTCAGCCTTTCTTTCTCGTAGTCTTCTATCTATGGTAATACTGAGTTGTATTAATGCATCCAGGGTTTTTGGCAGATCCGCTCGGGCGAGCTCGTCCTTAACGGCTTCTGATAGGCCAAGCCTAAATTGGGTTTTCAGAGATGCATCATTCCATTCTGAATCAAGGGTCCATCTCTTGAACTCTGCGACAAAGTCTTCTACAGGCCTCCTTCCTTGTTTCAAGGATCTTAACTGAAGATCAGCAGTACTCTGCCTATTGGGGTCATCATATAGGCTAGTGAGCTCTGCCAGGAACAAGGCATAGGAGTTGAGAAGCTGGTCGTTTTTCTCAAAAAGAGAATCTGCCCAGGCTCGGGGATCGCTTGATAGGTAGGAAATAATAGTACAAATCTTAATGTGATCAGTAAGGTAGGTACGAGGTTTTAGCAAAAAAAGTAACTCACATGCGTTTTTAAATTCGCGAAATTTTTTGCGATCGCCTGTAAATACCAAAGGGGGATTTATCTTGGGTTCAGGGGACTGAGCAGAGGTAAATTGTGTCAGTCTAATTACCTGCTGCGACAGAGCCTGATTGTCTTCTTTTAATTCAGCAAGTGCGTGTATTAACGCAGATACTTGCTGTTTTAATTGTGTCACCTGAGTGGTTATTTCTGCTGAATCCATTTTTTGGTTCGTTCAATCTGTAACGCTCCTGCGTTTCTTATATGGTGTGGATTTTTCAGCTGCAGAAATAGTTCCACGTCAGTAGTCATGTAAGAGATATGCTGAGATACCATTCCCAACCTCAATGACTCATCATGTGTGGAAGGTCTTATTTCAGCCAGTAAATACACACAATTAGCAAACTGGTTCCTAGAGTGACTTTATGTATGTGGTAACACAATGATGAAGGTTGAGGGATAGGTTGAGTGGAGGTGGTAGGTGATAGACACTTGAAGGTGAGACAGTAGCAGATGGATGCAGGAAGGTTTAGCAATGTTGTATGATAGCAGATGATAGAATAGCAGGTGGACATACAAAAGAGATCAACCCAGTGCAGAAAAGTAGCAGTAGTCTCAAGAGCTAGCAATCTAGTTATGCAGATGTGATAAACAGTCTTTACTATGCAGAGCTAGATAGTGTAAGCTTAGTATAAGTTTATAGAGAATTCCCCTGCGGGGTACTTAGCACTATTAGCGATACAGCCGAAGGGTGGTTCAGGAGAGGCGGATGATCCAGTAGCGGGATACAGGGATCAGCGCAGCGAGGTTCCGTCAGCAAAGTAAGCTTGCAAGCATGGAAACTTCAAGCAAGGTTAGCATCCAGGTAAGGGTGTTTGAACGAACACATGTGAGTGAGAACCGGCGCTTTAAATAGCCATCTAGTCCGGCGCTGGGTGATGACAGCTCCAGTCTTAAAGGTGTATGCGCACCTTTCCAAAAGTAAATGGTGGGGCGCATACACTTGTGGAAAGTGTAATTTAGGGTACCAAAGGTACCGGAACATTAAAGGGTGGACTTCAACGACCAGATGATGGCACCGTAAGGCAAGAAGCTGGTACAAGAAAGTGTCTGTATACTTATTCCAATTGACTCTGTTGAACTCTTATGTGCTATACAAAGCATCAGAAAGAAGTGGATCCTTCCTAAAATTCCAGGAAGAGATTATCACAGCCCTTTTGTATCCAGAAGGTGCTGTGGCCCAAATTCACAATCCAGAATGATGCAGTGAGCTGGCTGCATGAGCGACATTTTCCGGATTTGTCCTCCCTGGTACCCCTGCCCAAAGAGCACCCCAAAGAACTGATTTGTTCTTACAGCAACATCGTTTTCTCTCAGCATATAGGTAAATCAATGATTGCAGCGCTGTAGGAGGTAATTTCACCTCCGCAGTTTAAAAAAAAAAGAGCATACATGGTGAAGCATAGAGGATGGGGTGGACACAGAGGGCGGAGCTCCCTTATGTTTCACCATATATTTTTAAAAACTTTTCTTGGCAGAGATTTCTTTATCCACATCGATCGCTGTAAATGGAGGAATCTGTTGGTTCTCTTTTTTTTCTTTCAGCCCACAGGCTGCATAAAAAAAAGAGCCTACAAGGACCAGCAACACACTGGTACGTCACTGGACTTTGAGTGGTTATACCAAGATGATAACTGCAGATTTAGGCATCATCTTGGTATTGTATTTTTACAGTCGGCGGTTGGCTTTCATGTAAAAGCAATCCTAGCGGATGACTAGCTGCTAGACTGAGGGAGGGGAGAACCCCCGCCTGCTGACTTTCATGGTTTTCTCGGGCTCTCCTATCCCACCAGGTAACTAGAGACTGCAGCCGGTGGTTCTGTCATCTAACCATAGAGCTAATTGGAGACCAGAATGGCTCCAATCATCTCTATGGCCTAAGATACCGGAAGCATCAAGCATTTCATGACTTTGGTTTCGCCAGATATAAACCACGCCATTGGGAAATTGGGAAAGCCTCTTATCACACCAGTCTTGGTGTGGTCAGATGCTTTAACCACTTTACCACCGGAGGATTTTCCTGCTAAAAGACCAGGGGTTATTTTGCGATTTTTTACTGCGTGACTTTAACGGACAATCGCGCGGTCGTGCGACGCTGTACCTAAACGAATTTCACGTCCTTTTTTTCCCACAAACAGAGCTTTCTTTTGGTGGTATTTGATCACCTGTGCGATTTTTTGATCACGCGCTATAAACAAAAAAAGAGCGTAATTTTTGCAAAAACAACAATATTTTTCACTTTTTTTTATATGAAATTCCCCCAAAAAAAATGTAAAAATCAAAATTTTTTAAAATTTTCGGCCAATTTGTTTTACGCTACCTATGTTTGGTAAAAAAAATCGCAAAAAGCGTATTTTGATTGGTTTGCGCAAAAGTTATCGCGTTTACTAACAAAGGGAAAGATTTTTGTCATTTTTGGTGTTTTTTTTTTTAACGAGTAATGGCGGCGATCTGCGATTTTTTTTGCGGTACTGCGACATTGCGGCGGACAGATCGGACCCTTGACTGACATTTTTGACACTTTTGGGGGTACCAGTGACATTACTGCAGTAATCAGTGCTATATATATGCACTGTTACTGCAAAAATGACACTGGCAGGGAAGGGGTTAACAGTATTGGACAGGGAGGGGTTAAGTGTGTCCTAGGGGCGTGATTCTAACTGTGTAGGGACATGTCTACTAGTGTAAAAACAAAGATCAACAGTTCTACATAGTAGAACTGTTTGATCTTCACTTTTACACAGGGAGAACTGACAGGTGGCTTGTTTACACAAGCCGCTCTGTCTTTCTCCCGCTGTAGCGGCGATCGTAGTGTGACCGGCGGACATCGGGTCCGCCAGTCACACTCCCGCACTCCTCCGTGAACGAGCCGAGGCGGGCGCGCGCCTCGGCGGGCGCGCGCCCGCCCGCTATTGGCTCTGGAAGGAGTGACAGGCGAGCGACGTAGACCTACGTCACTCTGCCTGGCCGGGGCCGACTGCCGCAGTAAATATACTGTGCGCAGTCGGCAAGCGGTTAAGGGCAGAGGAGAGATCTAGAGTCTAATAGACCCCAATTTTTTTAAAAAAGAGTAGCTGTCACTACTATCTATCTATCTATCTATCTATCTATCTCTATCATAGGGGATATTTAAATTTCCTGTGATAACAAATAAAGTGATAAAAAATAACGAAAGGGAAGGTGTAAAAAATAAATAATAAAAAAATCTCAAGCACCCCTGTTTGCACGCTAAGAAGAACGCAAGCATCGGTCTGGTGTCATATGTAAACAGCAATTGCAGCATGCATGTGAGGTATTGCCGCAAACTTCAGATTGAGGGCAGTAATTCTTGCAGTAGAACTCCTCTGTAAATCCAAAGTGGTAACCTGAAAAGGCTTTTAAAGGCTTTTAAAAATGTACGTAGTTTCTTGCCACTGCACAGGCGTGTGGAATTTTAAAGCATGTCATGTTTGGTATCTATGTACTCGGCATAAGATCATCTTTTATAGTTTACCAAACAATATATTGGGCAATATATAGTGTATTTGTGCATTATATTTTAAAAAAGTGTTTTTCCCCCCTATAAATTGCATTTGGAAAATCTCTGCGCAAATACCATGTGACAAAAAAAAATTGCAACACCTACCATTTTTGTAGGGCCTCTGCTTAATAAAAAAATATATAAAGTTTGGGGGTTCAAAGTAATTTTCTAATAAAAAAAATATAGTTTTCATGTAAACAAAAAAGTGTCAGAAAAGGCTTGGTCTTCAATTGGTTAGAGAGTGGATGATGTGTGGCATAAGCTTCTAATATTTGGCATAAAATGCCAGGACAGTTCAACCACCCCCCCCCCCCCCCCCCCAAATGACTCTTTTTTGGAAAGTAGAAACCCCAAGCTATTTGCTGAGAGGCATGTTGAGTCCATGGAATATTTTATATTTTGCCACAAGTTTTAGGAAAATAACATTTCATTTATTAATTTATTTTTACACAAAGATGTTATTAAATGATATATTGCTAACACATGCCATTGTTATATATGTGGACTGACACCCCAAAATACATTCTACTGCTTCTCCTGAGTGCAGGGATACCACATGTATGAGACTTTTTGGGAGCCTATCTGTGTACGGGACCCCAAAAACCAATCACCACCTTCAGGTTTTCTAAGGGCGCAAATTGCTTATTTTACTCCTCACTACCTATCACAATTTCGGAGGCCCTAAAAAGTCAAGATAGCACAAACAAGAACTCCCCCAAATGGCCAATTTTCAGAAAGTAGACACCCCAAGGTATTTGCTAAGAGGCATAGTGAGTATTTTGCAGCTCTTGATTAAAATATTAAAATGTTTATTTCATACAATCAAGGATCAATTTGCCTCATTTAAAGTCCCGCAAACCTATGAAAAGTATTTTTTTATATACAAATAGGGATGGAGGCCTGTTTTTCCAATATGTAGGTGTGCTGCAGAACATAATATTCTCTATTTATGCAATTATTGGGTGGAAGACACCTGGGTTCTATATGTTCTGTCACGCACAAACTACGTTCATTAAATGATTTGTTCAATATTGTTTAATATCTGTTAATATGTCATTTACAAGTGTTACATTGTAATTTTCCATGAGTTATGAAGAGCATTCAGCACTAGGGATGATTTGGGTGTTTTGAGCTTGTCCTATCCCGGGTTGCGATGCATGGCCGGACGTCCCTTCCCCATCCTTGCCAATGGCCACTTAGGTGGTGGTGGGGTTGTCTATCCATGCATCAGCGTCATGTTTGCACACTTGACCTGTCTGTTGTCGGATCGGTGTGTTTTTTTTCCATGACGTTGGTGGGAGGGTTGACCCCAAGCCTACAAATGCAAGACTGAGGAGGGCCAGGTAATCAGTGAGGTTTTTACCACACCAGATGCAACTAATTGAGACTTAAATGGACACCTTTTAACATCACATGCAAGATGGAGGCACACCTTCATTACTATCACTAACAACCTTTCTTTCATTTCAGAGGTTACACCTTACTTACCTAATTTCTTTTTCTTGTTTTTCTACTACTTTTTATTTTGTTTCATTTCACTTTCTTGTCTTTTCATTTGCAACACTGGATTCTTGGTTTTTGTGTTTCTCTTTGGTGTTTAAGTTTTGGTTTCTGTCTACTAATGGTCCCCCTTTTGGACCCCTGTGTTTTATACTATTCACCTGGTATTCACAGTCACTTTATTTATCTCATAGTGCATCATTTAAAGTCTGACATACATTTCATATAACTTTATATATTCTTAGATAAACGTGGATGATACTAGTTTCTACATATCAATACTTGGGAAATGGTATTTCGCTGATCTGGCCTTTCCTTGGCTTGTTTCTCTGTGCCTGGGGCTGGTCTCTCCCACCTCAGCCCTGGGTGAGACTTATGCTTGACACCCTCATTCTTCTCCCTGAAGCTGTCTGCTTTTCTGAGCTGACCTGTAGATATCTCTATTGCATCCTATTTCTGTTGAAGTGGGCACAGAACCACGAAATGCATTGAGTTATATGGATGCCAAGATATCATGTTTTTAATACCATATCAGATGCCAACAATATTATGTACCATCAAAAATATATATTTTGTGCGATGCAGGAATATATTCCCTCCCTTGTCAGCTCTTCTCGACATACCAACCTGTTTTAATTGTAATTTGACCAATTTAAATTATGTTGTATTCCTTGTAATGTATAATCATCATTTTCTTTTTTTTTTTTTTTTTTTGTATATTTATTTATTATGAATTGAAGTAGACCTTTTCTACTGGTTTATAATCTACTGTAGTTACAATGGATGGCCAATAATGGTCTATTTTAATTAAAATATTACATTTTTAAATGTTTATTTCATACAACCAAGGATCAATTTGCCTCATTTAAAGTCCCGCAAACCTATGAAAAGTATTTCTGTATATACAATTAGGGATGAAGGCCTGTTTTTCCAATATGTAGGTGTGCTGCAGAACATAATATTCTCTATTTTGCAGCTCTCATTTGTTTTGGAAAATAAAGAAAGAAAAGATAAATGTGTTGTTTTTTTTCAACTTTCAAAACTTTGTTACAAAAAGTGAGATCTTCAAAATACTCAACCTGCCTCTCAGCTAATAGCTTTGGGGGGGTCTACTTTCTGAAAAGGGGTCATGGGGGGGGGGGGGGGTTGTGCTATCTTGGCATTTCATGGCCTCCGAAACTGTGATGGGTAGCGAGGAGTGAAATCAACAATTTACGCCATTAGAAAGCCTGAAAGCAGTGATTGGTTTTCGGGGTCCTGACTGCCAAAAAGTCTCACACATGGGGTATCCCCATACTCAGAAGAAGCAGCAGAATGTATTTTGAGGTGTAATTCCAAATCTACCTATGGCATGCGTGAGCAATATATAATTTCAATGACAACTTTGTGTAAAAAAAAAAAAAAAAAATTAATTTTTTGTCATATTTAAACACCTGTGACAGAAAAATGTAATATTCAATGGGCTTACCATGACTCTTAGGAATTTCCTTGGGGTGTCTACTTTCCAAAAAGGGGTTATTTGGGGGTTTGGGGGGGTTTCGTACCGCTCTGCCATTTTAGCACTTCAAGAAATGGGAGATTAAAAGTTGCGTAAATCCCAGTATATACAGTACGTCATAGTTTTGTAGATGCTATAATTTTTGCGCAAACCAATAATAAACGCTTATTGAGATTTTTTTTATATCTATGACGTAGCTAAATACATTTTGGCCTGAATGTATGGCAAAAATTGAGTTTATTGGATATTTTCTATAAGAAAAATTAGAAAATGTAATTTTTCTCAAAGTTTTCGTTTTTTTCATTTAAATCGCAAAAAAATAAAAACCGCAGAGGTGATCAAATACCACCAAAAGAAAGCTCTAATTATGGGAAAAAATGGACATAAATTTTGTTTGGGTACAGCATTGCATGACTGCGCAGTTACCAGTTAAACTCGCGCAGTGCAAAATTGCAAAAATTGGCCTGGTCATTAAGAGGGCTAAAACCTTCTAAAGTGGCTAAAGTGATTGTAAACCCTCACATGAAGTGACCAGTGGTGGCCCATCTATTATGGGCGCAGGGGCGCTGCCCCCCCCCCCCATTCAGCCCCCTAGTCTACATGCAGGGCGCCGGATGCATGGATTCCAATGGGACTTTTTTTTTTTTAACCACTTGCCTACAGTGCACTTTCACCCCCTTCCTGCCCAGACCGATTTTCAGCTTTCAGCGCTCTCACACTTTGACTGAGAATTACTCAGTCATGCAACACTGTACCCATACAAAAATTGTGTCCTTTTTTTCACACAAATAGAGCTTTCTTTTGATGGTATTTGATCAATACTGGGTTTTTTTATTTTTTGTGCTATAAATAAAAAAAGACTGAAAATATCGTGAAAAAACGCATTTTTCTTTGTTTCTGTCATAAAATTTTGCAAATTAGTCATTTTTCTTCACAAATTTTGGCCAAAATTTATACTGCTACTTATCTTTGGTTAAAAATAACCCAAGTAAGTGTATATTATTTGGTCTTTGTGAAAGTTATAGAGTCCACAAGCTATGGTGCGAATCATTGAAAATTGATCACACTTGATCACACCTGATGTACTGAAGGCCTATCTCATTTCTTGAGACACTAAAAAGTCAGGAAAGTACAAATACCCCCCAAATGACCCCTTTTTGGAAAGTAGACATTCCAAGGTATTTAATAAGGGGCATGGTGAGTTTTTTGAAGTTGTCATTTTTTCCCACAACTCTTTGCAAAATGAAGATTTCTTTTTTTTTTTTTTTTTACAAATTGCCATATTAACAGGTTATTTCTCTCACACAGCACATGTATACTTGCAACTACACCCCAAAACACATTCTACTACTCCTCCTGAGTATGGCGATACCACATGTGTGAGACTTTTTCACAGCCTGGCAACATACAGAGGCCTAACATCCAAGTAGCAGCGTCCGGCATTCTAGGAGCACAAATTACACATATAATTTCCTGACAACCTATCGCACTTTTGAAGGCCCTGGAGCACCAGGACAATGGAAACCCCCATAAAATGACCCCATTTTGGAAAGCAAACAGCCCAACGTATAATTTTTGAGGCATAATGAGTCTTTTGAATATGTCATTTTTTTCCACAAGTTTTTGGAAAATGTGGAAAGAAAATGAAAACACATTTTTTTTTACACAAAGCTGTCCATTTATGCAATATTTCTAACACATAGCATGTACATAGCAAAAATTGCACCCCAAAATACATTCTGCTATTCCTCCTGAGTATGGCGATACCACATGTGTAACACTTTTTCACAGCCTGGCCACACACATAGGCCTAACATCCAAGTAGCGCTTTACACAAAGTTGTCCATTTATCCACTTTAAGACTGGGCCTATTTTTGACACTTGGTGTTTACAAGCTAAAATCATTTTTTTTGCTAGAAAATTACTTGGAACCCCCAAACATTATATATATTTTTTTAGCAGAGACCCTAGAGAATAAAATGGAGATCGTTGCAATATTTTTTATCACACCATATTTGCGCAGCAGTCTTCCAGATGCGATTTTTTTGAAAAAAATTCACTTTTTTGAACTAAAAAATAAGAAAACAGTAAATTTAGCACAATTTTTTTCCATAATGTGAAAGATAATGTTTCGCCGAGTAATTAGATACCCAACATGTCATGCTTCAAAATTGCACATGCTCACAGAATGGCGCCAAACATTGGTACTTAAAAATCCCCATAGGCAACATTTTAAAAATTTCTGCAGGTTACTAGCTTAGAGTTACAGAGGAGGTCTAGGGCTCAAATTATTGCTCTCGCTCTAACGATCGCGGCGATACCTCACATGTATGGTTTGAACACCGTTTACATATGTGGGCGGGACTTGTGTATGCATTTGCTTCTGCGCGCGAGCTAACGGGGACAGGGCGCTTTAATTTTTTTTTTTTCCTATTTATTTTATTTATTATTTTTTTATTTTTACACAGTTTTAAAAAAAAAATGTTTTATTATAATGTAAACATCCCTTGTAATAGAAATAGGCATGACAGGTCCTCTTTATTGTGAGATCTGGGGTCAAAAAGACCTCACACCTCACAACTACACTAAAAAAGAAAAGAAAAAAAAAAAAAATTGTTGAAAGAGGAAAAAAAAAAAAAGAAAAAAAAAAGCGGCCCTTTAAACCGGTTGCTAGGCAAAGTCTTTTGACGTAGCTCCGGTCCTCCAAGACCATAGAGTTGAGTGAGGGCCATCTTGCCCTCACTCGACTTCCTGTCTCTGAGGATCCGGGACCAGATAGTTTTCCCCGCTGCCGGCGGGTCCGGTAAGCTGGGAAAACGTCTGGGACGCGGCAGGAGGGGGGGGCACCTCTTCACCTGCACCGTAAGGGTAATTCCGCAGCGAATCCGCCACTGGGACCACCCTTATCTGAAAGCCGACCGCCCGCCGTTTCAAAAAATACCGGGGTTATGGGGGCTATCTGCTGCCATAACCCCAGTATTTAGCTTTTAATGGCCGACGCATATAGTCGTTAGGCGGTCAGTAAGTGATTGCATGTATATGGCAAACAGGTGACGATGACTGATGGGGTGACAGGTGACAATGACTGATGGGGTGACAGGTGACGATGACTGATGGGGTGACAGGTGACGATGACTGATGGGGTGACAGGTGACGATGACTGATGGGGTGACAGGTGACGATGACTGATGAGGTGACAGGTGACGATGATTGATGGGGTGACAGGTGACGATGATTGATGGGGTGACAGATGACAATCACTGATGGGGTGACATGTGACGATGATTGATGGGGTGACAAGTGACGATCACTGATGGAGTGTCAAGTGACGATGATTGATAGGGTGACAGATGACGATGACTGATGGGGTGACAGGTGACGATGACTGATGGGGTGACAGGTGACGTTGATTGATGGGGTGACAGGTGACGGGCGATGGTCACTGATGGGTGACAGGTGACGGGCGATGGTGCACGGGCGAATTTTAGGCTACGTTCACATGTGAGCGTAGCGATTGCGAGCAGAATCACTGCGATTCTGCCCGTGATCCAGAAATCATTGCAAATTGCGGGATGCCTGTGCGTTGCTCGTGATTTGCAATAGCACCCCAAACGCTGTGCGATGTTGCTGCGATTTCTGCCTGCCGAATTGAGGTAACATCATGCAAACAACGCATGACGCCCCAAAGAAGCTCTTGTACCTTTTTTGGGCGTCATGCGTTTTTTGCGCGATGTTACCGCAATTCGGCAGGTGGAAATGGCGGCAACATTGCACAGCGTTTGGGGTGCTATTGCAAAAAACGGGCAACGCACAGGCGTCCCTCAATTTGCAATGATTTCCGGATCGCGGGCAGAATCGCGGTGATTCTGCCCGCGATCGCTGCCCTCACATGTGAACGTTATGGGTGTCAATTTCTGGGCACTGATGAGGTGACTGTTGGGTGACAGGTGACATTGGGGGGGCTGAGACTGTGTGGGGGGACCTTTATTGGTGTGATTTTACTTTTTACAGGTACACAGAGCAGTAACTCACTGTTTCTAGTTCTTCTCCCCTCACACTGGAAACTGTATGAGGAGAGAAGAGCTAGTAACACTGAGTTACTGCTCTTTGTTTACATTTTCTGATCGGCTGTGAATGGATTCACAGCCGATCACATAGTAAACAGTCACTATCAGTGACTGTTTACTACTGCCGGTGACAGCTGTGTTCCTACGGAACACAGTGCCACCGACATGACCGCGCTGTGCGCTCCCGATCGCGCATGCGCGGTCATCTCCCGGCCGCCTCCATAGTGATCGGCTGTGTCATTGGAACACAGCCGATCACGTGGGAAACAGCCACGCCCAGTGGCTGTTTCCCCCCTGCCGGTGACGGGGGTGTCCCGGGGACACCCCGACACCGGCAGTGCACGGCGGCGCGCCCGCGATCGCGCGCCTGCCGTGCATTTCCTGGGTCACGTCATATGACGTCCGCCCAGGATAATAGCCGCACCGTCCCGCCGTCATATGACGGCGGGCGGTAAGTGGTTAAGCACTTAGAGCTAAGGGCTCTAATAGGCTACAAAAAAGGGTGGGCACTGTGCCCTTAGCCCACCCAGTTGTATGACAATAGCGAATGAATATTCGCTATTATTCACTGATTCAAATCCTCCTACATACATTTTACTTGTTTATCTGCCGTCTTCTCTCTTATATACATCCATTCTAAAGAGCAGAATTGTGATAAAAATCCTTCTTCATCTGTCAGTATCACTGAGGGGGGGGCTGCAGTTGAAGCTCTTGCAAACTGTGTCGAAGATGATTGGAGGAAAGGGACACACCCTCTTCACACACGGCACAGGAATGAAGGAACATGTAGAGCTGTGTTCTAAATAGACAAGTCGTGTGCTGAGCTCTCCTCCTCCGTCACAATTTTATCTGTGTTGGGAAAACTTCTCTGAAGTGACTCAACTTGGCTACAACCAGCCTGATGGATTCACTTAGCCACTAGCAAAAATCACTATCTTCCCCTGCCCTTCCCTGCCCCACACCGGGAGCAGAGATTACCCTATCAGAACTGTCTGTGTTGATTTGGGAACTGTGATTTCTTCCCGTCAACCAGTGGGGGGGACAGAGATAGAGATATTCAGAGTGAGAAAGATTCAACAAGATTGATTCAGCATGCACCCCCTCTCCTCTCGGTCCCCCATCTCCCAGTGACAGTGAGCCAATCCCAGTGGCCCTTTAGCATGTGATCAGCTACTCTATGTCCAATATCAACTGGTCACATGTAAACGGTTATCGGCAGTTCTTTCCTCACACACTGTCTCTGTGTGAGGAAAAGGAGAAACGATACCCAGCAAGGCTGACCAGGCACAGTCATTACCCCTAAAGCTTGTCCTGAAAAATTGTAAGTTAGTGCAAATAAAAAAAGTATCATGGACAGCACTCAAATGTCGCAAGTGCACTAATAGGGCTACAGTCACCTCATTGAAAATGGGAAAACTTTCAATTCCTGTAAATAGGCATGTAGGAATATGCCACAATTGCAATGCACTGTGGAGTTAGTTTTGTGGCTTTGGATTGTTTGGATGAGGACACAAATTTAAGTAGTTGGGGGTTGAAGGCTGTTGGATACAATCTTTAAAAGCAAATCAAGCCCCTGTTTTAAATGAGGTTACATATCCTTCATTTGATCGACCACGATCTTTATGGATTTTGATCTGTCATTACCCAGATAAGGCTTAGCAGCACACAAAATACCTATTCTGTATTTCTTGGGTATATTTGGATATCCTTTTTGTTAGATATTTGGGTATGCAGAACTACTAACAAGGTTTTATAACTAATTTGAATTTAAATGATTTTATGTATTTAAAGTATATGTACAGTGCATTGCGAAAGTATTTGGCCCCCTTGAACTTTTCGACCTTTTGCCACATTTCAGGCTTCAAAAATAAAGATATAAAACTGTCATTTTTTTTGAAGAATCAACCACAAGTGGGACACAATCATGAAGTGGAATGGAACGAAATTTATTGGATATTTCAAACTTTTTTAACAAATAAAAAACTGAAAAATTGGGCATGCAAAATTATTCAGCCCCCTTAAGTTAATACTTTGTAGCGCCACCTTTTGCTGTGATTACAGCTGTAAGTCGCTTGGGGTATGTCTCTATCAGTTTTGCACATCGAGAGATTGAAATTTTTGCCCTTTCCTTCTTGCAAAACAGCTCAAGCTCAGTGAGGTTGGATGGAGAGCGTTTGTGAACAGCAGTTTTCAGTTCTTTCCACAGATTCTCGATTGGATTCAGGTCTGGACTTTGACTTGGCCATTCTAACACCTGGATATGTTTATTTGTGAACCATTCCATTGTAGATTTTGCTTTATGTTTTGGATCATTGTCTTGTTGGAAGACAAATCTCCGTCCCAGTCTCAGGTCTTTTGCAGACTCCATCAGGTTTTCTTCCAGAATGGTCCTGTATTTAGCTCCATCCATCTTCCCATCAATTTTAACCATCTTCCCTGTCCCTGCTGAAGAAAAGCAGGCCCAAACCATGATGCTGCCACCACCATATTTGACAGTGGGGATGGTGTGTTCAGGGTGATGAGCTGTGTTGCTTTTACGCCAAACATAACCTTTTTCATTGTTGCCAAAAAGTTCGATTTTGGATTCATCTGACTAGAGCACCTTCTTCCACATGTTTGGTGTGTCTCCCAGATGGCTTGTGGCAAACTTTAAATAACACTTTTTATGGATATCTTTAAGAAATGGCTTTCTTCTTGCCACTCTTCCATAAAGGCCAGATTTGTGTAGTATACGACTGATTGTTGTCCTATGGACAGAGTCTCCCGCCTCAGCTGTAGATCTCTGCAGTTCATCCAGAGTGATCATGGGCCTCTTGGCTGCATCTCTGATCAGTCTTCTCCTTGTATGAGCTGAAAGTTTAGAGGGACGGCCAGGTCTTCGTAGATTTGCAGTGGTCTGATACTCCTTCCATTTCAATATTATCGCTTGCACAGTGCTCCTTGGGATGTTTAAAGCTTGGGAAATCTTTTTTGTATCCAAATCCGGCTTTAAACTTCTCCACAGCAGTATCTTGGACCTGCCTGGTGTGTTCCTTGTTCTTCATGATGCTCTCTGCACTTTAAACGGACCTCTGAGACTATCACAGTGCAGGTGCATTTATACAGAGACTTGATTACACACAGGTGGATTCTATTTATCATCATTAGTCATTTAGGTCAACATTGGATCATTCAGAGATCCTCGCTGAACTTCTGGAGAGAGTTTGCTGCACTGAAAGTAAAGGGGTTGAATAATTTTGCACACCCAATTTTTCAGTTTTTTATTTGTAACAAAGTTGGAAATATCCAATAAATTTAGTTCCACTTCATGATTGTGTCCCACTTGTTGATTCTTCAAAAGAAATTACAGTGTAAGAACAATGTAGCGCTAATCATCAATAAAAAGTTCTCAGAAAGATTAAAAAGTAGAGTTCCAATATGATCAGATGAAAAAATGTAGCGAATCCGTGATACCACCACCAGACACCCAGTTCACACTGACCCTTACCACATAACGATGATCCCCGTGACAGACATCCCAAATGCCAAAAATAGACTCAGTAGGACTCGATATGTATCCTGGATAATATGCGTCCTTCTCTGGAAGTCTCAGGTCAGTAGTCACAGGTATGTAAGGAATGAAGCACAAAGCAGTATCATAGCGCAGACCATTTATTAACCAGATCAAAATAATGGATTAAAAACACTTACAAGGATCCAATCATAACGAGCATGTAAAGCAGTCCAAATTGTTTCCATGCATGTTCCGCCACGGCAATCCAGCAAAATGATGGCCGCCACGTCTCCTCACTGTGGGCGAGCGTGTCCACTGTGACCGCCCGACGTACGTTTCGTTACACTGAACGTCTTCAAGGGGCGCGGTCGGGCAGTTGTCACAGCTCTAAATACCAATGGGGAGAGAGCGGATATGAACGGTGACCCAGAAACCGGAAGTCGACCCGGAAACCAGAAGTCGACCCCGAAACCGGAAGTCGACCCCAAAACCGGAAGTCGACCCCGAAACCGGAAGTCACCTGCGTTCCACAACCAGGAAGTGAGCCGGATGTGCAACAAATAATATATATGAAGGGAATGAACCCATCTTTTATTCGCATTACATGCCAGATCTAAAATATTCACGCAGCCATATATATCACAATAGGCATAACGAACAAAATATAAGATTAACATTAATACTGTCAGTAGAACCGTCCACTAGTAGAGAGAGAAAACGACACCATCTAGTGGGCATATAACGGAACATGCTGCAAACATTACAATTAAAAGCCATACACACACATATTGAACAATACGAGAAATAAATTACAGTTTTATATCTTTTGAATGTTTGAAGCCTGAAATGTGGCAAAAGGTCAAAGTTCAAGGGGGCCGAATACTTTCGCAATGCACTGTATCTGTGCCATTCATTTATGACTGTATGTTACCAGGGGCTGCTCTAATCATTTGGGGACTAAAAGACCGGATGGGTGCACTATTACCCTTTATCCACTGCGCATGTGTGGGCCTGCACCACAATATGATACATGATCACTACAATGATAGAGGTGTGGTGAGGGGGACTATAAGAGGGACAGTGAGCTCCCATCAACAACAGGAGGAGGTTTCCACCCTTTGGGGAATCTTTGCACATTTTTAAGTCCTATTTAATTAAATGTGGTCATTCTGAACTGGAATGTTGTTGAAAACTAACCTGGGTCTCTGTTTTAGGGTGGATCCAGCTAGCCCATATGTTCTGAATGACCCCACCTTGAATGATGTGGCTAAGAAATATAACCGATCTCCAGCTCAAGTGGCCATGAGGCACCTTCTTCAGAGAGAAACTGTAGTCCTTGCTAAGAGCTTTAACCCAGACAGGATAAAAGAGAACTTTCAGGTACTGTGTAGGCTCCCTAAACTTCTCTGAGGACAGAAATAATCGTGGGGGTTTTGATTTGACTTTTTTTTGTTTGAAGTTGTACAATAGGGGACCCTCATCACAATTCTGACTTTACTGCCTAATGAATATTTTGACCTAGGCAAGCATGCAGGATGGGATTTCAGACAGTGTGCTTGTTCCAGGTTGGTGACTCACTAGGTAGACAATAGAGGAAAAGAGTGACAACCTTCTTTAGGCATCAACACCTCAGTAACCAACTGTAAGTAGTATGCTTTTAGTTTTATTAAGGAAAAAAGTTTGATCAAGAGTCTTCATTTTAATATTCTGATTGGCTACAATATTATTCAACCCTGCAACAGCTCTATATTGCTCCAAAAGCCTATCTGTTTCGTAAAAAAAAACTTCTTTCATATGTACTTTAAGTTTTATATAACATGGAAGTCACTAGAGCTGTTTGGTTTACACTGGCCTGAAGAGCTAACACCTAACACTGCAAGTGTTACAGTGAACCTCTGATATACCTCAATGTGTTCAACTAAAAGTACTGCCTAAAGTGGTGCCTCCAAGTAACTTCAATAATCATTTACTGTGTCTGTAGTCAGATGTCCCTGGAGCAGGCAGTGGACTTCTGCCTGACTCAAAGGTACGCTCCCACCCCCAAGCTAAGTTCTGCCTTTCCCTGTTCAAATGGAGAGGTATATTCAAATTCTGCCTAAATCTGTGAAACTAAACTTCACTGCGAACCCTGTTAAAGTTTATATAGGGGACAAATCTTGATCCTAAATTCTGGCCATTTTCAAGGCTAAAAGGCAAGTTATTGTAAAAAAAAAATAAAAAAAAAAGAAAGATGCATGGGAAGCTGGGTACTGCCATGAGGGACATTTAAACAAAGCAAAACCTTTTTCATAAATGGGCAACATGGGGAAAAAACTTTTCTTAAAATTACATACTTGGGAGATGCAAAGGAACAGTGGAGGTGTTGCAAAACAGTACAGTTTTCATGGACTGCATCAGCAAAAGCACATTCTGCAATCACATATTTCAAATGCGTATTTTTTTTTAGATTTAGTTTGGCTTAAATACAGCAGTAATGCCCCAATCTCCTTTATTTCAACTTGAAAATAAAGACCATTGCCTCATGGGATGTCTTGGTGCAAAACCCTGTAACAATAAGCCCCTGCATTGGGCTGATGTGCATTCTCGCAAATTTGCTAGCACCCAGTTTTCATAGGAGGCAGTGATAAGGCACAATTGCATCATCTTCCCCTCCCAGATGTGTGGGAAGCTAAGTGCATGTGGACAGGTACAGGCTGTAAAGAAGCTGCAGTACATCTGCCGCACTGAGATGTAAGAAAGGATGAAAACATTTAAAACCATTTGCCCACCCTCACCCCCCAATTTTCTAAGATATTCAGAATTTTTATAACTACATGACCTTTAATAAGGGTTTAGGTCTATATTAACATGTGTCAAAACCTACACGCCGTAAACGAATTCTTAAGCACTTTTTCTAGCAGCATTCCCTATCACAGATGTAGCCAGGTACTGCATGGCTGTGTTATCCTCGAACACTGCTCCTTAGTAGCCCATCAGTCATCCATTAAAATGACATAAAGGGACAGCTTTATATGCACTACCTTACAGAAGGGCCCCAGCAATAGCTGACTAATATTGACAATTAGGCTGGCCATACATTATTACATTTTCTTTCCTTCAACCACGGGTTGATGAAAAGAAATCTCTCCTGCTGTGCTATTGTATTCAGACAGCTGGAGGTTTCACCGCCATCAGAATCCAGTGATCACTGTTGCTGGTTATAGCCAGCGGCAGTGATTGTATGAAAAAACCTGACAGCCTGCCCATAGATGGATCAGCCAGTTCCTGCTGAAACGGCTAAATTTTGATCTGTCTATAGCCAGCCTTGGGCGCCAGGTACTTTTCACCCACCTCCTGGGTTACATCTCTCTTGGGGCTGTGTGCGTCCTGTGCACTCGATGACCTTTATTTTTTGGGATTAGCTAATGGTGATACATTTTTAACAATGTTTGCATTGGTTAGTTTTCAAGTTGGTTTAGCATTACTTCAGCATAATAATTGCCATAATATAGGCCAGTGTTCACTCTTTTTAGTTCAGCATCTTTAAACATGTACAGTTGTCTGCCTACAGGTTTATTCTTTGTGTTTGACTTGCATTTTTACAATGTATTTACTTTATCTCACACTCAGCAGTTTGTTGCCTATTTCCTGAATACTGATATGGTGTAGCAATATACTAACACTTAAGTTACATGGGTGTGAGCGGCCCTCAATCTTTAAAGAGGAACTCCAGTCATATTTGTAAAAATTAAAAATCAGCAGCTACAAAAACTGTAGCTGCTAACTTTTATTAAACAGATACTCACCTGCCCCAGGATCCAGTGCTATGCTCACCAAAGCTATTTTCCCCACTAGTCTTTGATCCCTGGCGCCAGCATCTAAACTGTGAGCAGCCGGCTGTGGCAACTTGCGGCTTGACAGCCAGCTGCTCACTGTGCATGCGTGAGCTGCTCTGAGCATTGTGAATGGTCCCACAATCTTCTGGGACCTGAGCGTGTCCCAAAAGGCTACGGGGAGTTGGCTAGGAGAACATCTGCTCGGATCGCCTAGTGGCAAGTGTATGTGAGAGCAGGTTCCTGTCAAGACCAGGTCCCCCCTCCCAAAAAAAAAGTGCACTTTTTGAAAAGGAGCTGAGGAGCAGGCCTTTAAAGCGGAACTTCCACTTTTGGGTGAAGCTCTGCTTTAAGCAGGTGTCAGTGGGGACTGAGCAGTTTAAGGAGTCCTGGCAGAATAGAGGACCCATTAAAACCAAGAAGCTCCTCCGGGAGTAGCGCTGCACAGATAATAATTGTTGTCAACATGTCTGCTGTGACCTCACACATTTATGCTTATCCAAAAGCCCTGTTTTTAGCCCTTCTAATCCAGCTAACTTTTGTTTAAAGGCAATGTAGTGTATTATGGCTACTATTTTGGATTAACACATTTTTTTACTTAGTTACGGTTTTGAACATGTAGGGTTCACCACTATCTCATGGTTACTGCAAACCCGAGCCTCATCCCTATCCAGGAGGAGGTAGAGTTAGGCCCTAAAATGGGCAGAAGTTGAGGCCTTTTGCTTTCAAAGAAATGAATGAGGATTATTTAAGGTAGCATAAAAGATGACCTCCACCCATGCCACAGCCAAAATATATACTTTAGGCAAAACAACGCAGGACCTAGTCCTACAATAGATGGACTCTAATGGCAATAGCATGAGACCAACTCAATACGTTTTATAAAAATATCACAATAATTTTATTCATACATTTATGGTTAAAAATATAGGATGTTTGCAAAACTCCTCCTTCTTCCCTTCCGACTCCTTCCGGACTTATTGGGTTCATTAGGGCAGTGGTCCTCAACTCCGGTCCTCAGGGCCCACTAACAGGCCAGATTTTATGTATTACCTTGGGGAGATGCAGACTAGAATACTGCAATCACTGAGCAGCAAATTATATCACCTGAGATGCATTTCAGTTATCTTGCAAACCTGGCCTGTTAGTGGGGCCTGAGGACCAGGGTTGAAGACTACTGCATTAGGGGATCTCCATCTTCCCCAAATGGAAGTGCGAACTCTGCAGTGGTGGGCGTCCTGACATCATATCCCGGAAATTTGCCAGCTTGACGTGCAATACCGTGGGGACATACAAGGACTCCCCTTAGAATCATTCCGTTCTTCTGTGGAGGTGGACGGACATCTTGCTCGTAGGGATTGTTGGGAGGTAAGGTACTTTTGGCTATATGGGACTCGGTGTATAAACAGAAGGGCTGTAATACACGGATTACCCATATAGCTCATGTGTTGAATCGTTTGATCTCTTTTAGTTAGGGGTTCCTTTTAGGGATTGGCCATGTGACGTCACTGGGATAGGTAGATGGATGTCTCCATTATCCCAGCACCGTTCAGGTACATATATTAGAGGTGCAGGGACCTTTATAGATATACAAACTTTAAGGTGGTGGTTACTATTTTACCATCTCTTTATGTTGCAGAGTATTGGATTCACACTTGCATGCCTGGTGGCTCATGTTCTGTGGCCACTGTACACAAGATTGCCGACCTTGTTCTATATCTACATCCCAAGGAGGGTGATATATCTAATGTGAAGGTATATATACTGTATATATCATACCAATAAATTATGAGAGCTGAATGATGCTTAGACCTTTTTAGGTGTTTTGTAGCGGTATTTTACAAATACACCTTTTTCTCTTTTCTCTTCACATTATCCCTAGAGATGTCATATTTTCCTTTTTGGCATGGCCACCTCTATAGGTGAGATATTTTGTCGTTCCCTTTATCCGCCAAAAAGACATGCGTATGTTGACCTACAGTGGGTCCAACTGATCTAGTTGTAAGTTTCCTTTGGGGGATGTCAACCAATTGAAACATCTTATATTGAATAAGTACTTAAATCTAAATGATTTAAAGGAACTGTACTAATGCATATATGTAACTTATGTTCATTGTGTTTAGCAGAATATGATTTCCTCCAATATTGCTCGTGAGGAAACTACGCTAAAAGTGAAACTCGTTGACCAACGGAGGTGACCCATTGTTACAGACACCCAGGATGTACTAAGCAAGGGAGGTGCTGTGTACGGGTCATAATCTGTATTCACACACTGTCTGTAGGATTTTAATGTTTTTCTCTTTGTATCTTTGGATGTTTTGCAAATACCCAAATTTTTAACCATATATGTATGAATAAAATTATTGTGATACTTTTATAAAACATATTGAGTCGGCTCATGCTATTGCCTCTAAAATCCATCTATTGTAGGACTAGGTCCTGCGTTGTTTTTCCTATAGACTATTTATTGATTTTCCTGCCAGTATACCATCTTACTTGTCATTTTGCTTTGCAGGTATTTGACTTTGAGTTAAGTGATGAAGACATGAAAATGCTGAACGAGCTTGACAGAAACATGCGCTACGTCAGAGGGTGAGTATATAATAAGTTAGTACCATACATGTCCCAGTATAGATGGCCTTGTAGATAATAGGAGCCTCAGTACAAAGGTCTCATAACAGCTTCTAGTAAGCTAATTGTAAATCTGTGTTCTGCTGAGGTTAGCTTTAACCACTTGCCAACTGCAGTATGTATACGATATTAAGCTATCCACCATAACCCAGGTATTTTATTTTTCAGCTGGCGGCTAGCTCTCATGAAAGCAGTACGAGTGGCTCATGAGCCGCTGAAACGCTTTCAGAAGCAGCGGGAGGAGACGCCTCCCCCCTTCCTGTCGTTCAACGATGTTTATCAGGCTTACTGGTTTTTACAGGCACGCCTGAGAAATGATCCGACAGTGCGGCCGGCTGGTCACAGATGTGATAAAAGACTTGATTGCCCCTATGGCCTTGGAGGACCGGAGCGCCACCATAACATTACTTCCAGGCAAGGGTAGAAGTAAACAACCTTTTTATTTTTTTTTTTTAATCTAATTTTTTTTTTTCATCCTTTGCTTTAAAGGTAAAGGAGAAATGTGGGGCATGCCAAGAATGTACACTGAGCTGTGTGTGCATTGCTGAGTGTACATACAGAAGAAATATTACTGGTAGGCAGAAGATGAGCTTTATTGCAGAAAAGACATATAAAGCTTCTTCTGCAATAAAAGCATTTTGTTTAACCACTTCAGCCCCATAAGATTTATCCCCCTTCAAGCTATTTTTTGTGATATAGCATTGCATTACTTTAACTGACAATTACACGGTCATGCAACACTGTACCTAAATAAAATGTATGTTCTTTTTCCCACAAATAAAGTTTTCTTTTGGTGGCATTTGATCACCTCTGCTTTTTTATACTTTTTGTGCAATAAACAAAAACGACGAGAATTTTGAATAAAAAAAAAAACATATTTTTTACTTTCTGCTCTAAACCATATCCAATAAAAAAAATGTAAAACAATCGAATTTCTTCACCAGTTTAGGCCAATATGTATTCTGCTACATATTTTTGTACATTACTTTTGGAAAAAAAATCCCAATAAGCGTATATCGATTGGTTTGGGCAAAAGTTATAGCATCTACAAACTATGGAATAAATTTATGGAATTTTTATTTTTTTACTAGCAATGATGGCGATCAGCGACTTAAAGCGGGACTTCGATATTGTGGCAGACAAATTTGACACTAACTGACACTTTGACACTTTTTTGGGAACCAGCGACGCCAGTATAGTGATCAGTGCTAAAAATATGCACTGTTACTTTACTCATGACACTGGCTGGGAACGGGATTAACATCAGAGGCAATCAAGGGGTTAACTGTGGGCCTAAGCTCAGACCTCTGCAGTGTATAAATGTGCTTTAAATGTACAAAAATGCTTTACATGCAAAACTATTACAATATTAGGAATACAATACAAGACTGACAGATATACCTAAAACAAGCAAGATGCTACATACTACAAAAAAGATGCGACCTACCTTTCTACTGTCAACAGTAGAAATACTCTTAAAAGTTACTTAACTCAGGTTAGACTGGGTTCACTATCTCCATTGGCAATGAGGACCCCAGGCTTGTATAAGCAGTTGCTGGAGATCCTGCGAAAGCGTCTTCAGGTATAGCTTCTTCTGGCTGGATACAAACCTTTCTTGGTATTAAGGCATTATGGAGTCCTTATTGCCAACGAAGTTCATGAACGCACTCTAACCTGAGTTAAGTAACTTTTAAGTGTATTTCTACTGTTTACAGACCATAGTCTGCTTATTTGCTAGAAAGTAGGTAGCATCTTGCTTGTTATAGGTATATCTGTCAGTTTTGTATGGTATTCCTAATATTGTAATAGTTTTCTATGTTAAGCATTTTTGTGTGGTAAAAGCACATGTATACACTGCAGAGGTCTGAGCTTCCTTGCTTATACCGCAAAGTAACCTTACTAGATAGACCGAAGCAAAACAATTGGGGGCTCATCCGGGATATTGTGCTGAAGTTTAACCAAAGCAAAACACTGTCCCCTTCTGTTCTTGTCTTGGGAAAATTCTCAGAGCCAAAACAAGCTGCAGTTACAATGGATCAGTCTCTTTCCAAGCTGTTGTTGGATTCAACTTTGTAACTAGATTTAGGTAGCACCTGTACCATATGTACTTTGTCCCATAAGAGGCAGTACATTGTAAAACATTGTAATGATAGTTCTTCTTTTATAATGTTAAAGGGTCCCTATACTGAGGGGGTTATATAGGCAGCTTGGTACGTGTCAGATATATGCCTAAACCCAATCTTCATTTTAAAAATTTGCAACAAATAGCTTTTTATCTAATCCTAATTTGCACATTCAGGAGCTCAGAGACTACGCATAACCTTATCATGAAGGGGCCAACTGATGGGGCAGGAACTGTGAGACCCTGAAAGTTATATGCGCTCTGATTTTCACTCTGACACTATAAGAAAAGCTACATGAGGGGAAGGGAAATGCCTGCACAATTATAACAATGTACATTTCTTATTCTTGCGTAAATCCAATAAAATGGTTGTATCTAAGCTGTTAAATTCCTTTATAGATGGTTTGACCACCCAAAATGTCCTTTCCAGGATGAGTATTGAGAAGAATAAGGCCATATTTTAGAATTGCATGACCTCGCTTACTCCTGGTGATCCTTGAAGATATATTCCGCCCATTGCGCTGCTGATGTGTTTCATTGTATTTTTTTTCTGAAAATCTTTATTTTCTGTATTGGTAAAGGGACATGGAAATGAGGCTGATGTCCCTCACTGCACTGCATCTGTAACAAAACTGTGATTTAATCCTTTAAGAATCTTCGAAGTTTATATATTTTTATATATGCCTGCAAAAGGGAAAAAATAAAACCATAAAAATATTTTTTAAAAAGCGTGTATTTTATTTCATGTTTACTTTTTTTTTTAGAAACCTGTTTGCTAGCTATTTCTACAGTAAGATTTTTCTAGGGTAATCCATTGCTGCTAAATATAAGCCAAAACTACAAGCACCTCAAACAATCTTCTAAATTAACTTTGTGCATCTAGTGATCCCCTGGATTATGGGTGCATGCAATACAAGGGGCCATGAATGTTGTGGTTACAGGCAAACACTGTTTTTTTATAAAGTGGTAAATAACAGAGAAAGTTGAAGTGTGCTTATTTTTAAAGTGAACCTTTCAGTAACTTTATGTCTACATGAATAATGTCATTACATGTTACAATATATAGGGGCTGAGTAATTTTCATCAACTACACCTTTATCATTAAAAGCCATTATAGTTCTCTGCTGAAACATTAATTAGATTCTATGTAAACCTTAAAAATAAACTGTTACTTTCTTTTTTTTTTTTTTTTTTTGGTCTGTCAAATACACTTTTGACAGTAGTTTGTTATATCTATTCAATAAGTACAAAAAAAAAAAAAAAACCTGTTGATCCTGTCAGAAGTCCAGTGAGCCCCTACATTCCTGAACTAATCTGACAATCTGTGTTAATTGTGATGTCAAATTTCGATTTGGTTTTAGTCTTTTGACTAAAATGGCATTTTAGTTTTAGTCGTATTTTAGTCATCTGAATTGTTTACTTTTAGTTGACTAAAATCTCCAGTATTTTTCAGTCACCTAAAATCTAATGGGTTTAGTTAAATTGTAATACATTATTTAAGAATTTCTCTAGAATCGCCAAACATTATATACTCCTGGAGTAAAAATCGAATAACATGTTGTTATTTATGGTATTAAGGTCTGAAATTTTTTTTTTTTTTTTTACATACTCTCACAAGTGCAGTACAGCATTATCATACAGTATAACTGGTGTAGCAGTGATCAGGGACACTGACAAGTGACAGTATGTGAAAAAAATAAATAAAAAAAAATGACCAGAGCAATGCAGTGTTACCATAGTACTACTGTACTACTCTGAGAAAGTGATCAGAATTTTTTTTTACACTTTATGATTGCTTATACCAATGAATTTCATTGGTTTAAGATCGGCCAAAGCTAATCACATAGTACAGTTTGGCTGTGATGGGCCCTGTCTGTACCATACTGTGATCAAGCACAGCTAGCAACACAATTGTTTACAATGGATGGCAAGAAAGGAAGCCATCCTTTGTTAACAATTGTCATGTGATCTGCCTTGATTGGTCACAGCAATCACATGCTACTGGCAGCAGGCCGGTACAGTGATCAGTCATCGGCTGTGTCCACAGGACACAGCCGGTAAAAGATCCTGCGGCTGCATGAGAGGCGCATTCATATGATGTCCTCCTAGGACTACAGTGCTCCTGCCTGGTTATAATTTTGCTATCAGCCGAGCAGGAAGGTGATAAACCAGGGCTTGAAAAATTTGCTTCGCTCCCTACTGGACCTTATTAGACAAGCAGTGCAACATACGCTTGGGGTCATACATTCAGTGTTAAGGTAACTCGCGATGACCACAAATTTGTCCTCTCAGACCCGGAACAGCTCCCTGATCTTTTCCTCTTCCTTGAGCAAGATTCGATAGACATTCTGAACTGGTTGTTGGACCCCCCCCCCGAGACAGACACTGGTTATAGAGATGGGCTCCTCTACCACAGCGGCGTAGACATCCAAGATCCAGATCTGTGTCTATGAATCATGGCATGAGATGCCCTACCTCGCCAGGAGATTAAATAGACCCTGTATTGGAGGGCCGCTGAAGACCTTACTTGCCTTAACCGATAGACTAGATATGGTTATCTTTATTTCATCAACTCCCATCAAATCTACTCTAGTCCTGTCCTTTCATCTATGATGCCTTTCTCCCCGTGGCAATGTACATGACTTCAGGGAATGGGTATGTTGGAGCTTGGGGCTTCTGGCTAGACATGCTCTTACCCTGCTCTTCGCCGGTGAGTTGTATCTGGCTGGAGTTTGGGACGGACCTTGACACCCGTTGCTCTACATTAGTTATTACAAGATGTAGTTGTATACCATGTTCCCTACTCTCAGGAGTGGTCACCTATGTTTTTTTTTAATTATTTACATGCGCCCCCCCCAACTCCCACAGTCCTAGGTATGCTTTTGCCGACCCTGTGGGCAATGGCCATGCCAATGGTTTGTATGGAAGCCTGATGAGAGTTGGGGACTGCATTCTGCTTAAGATGCATCATTGGACCATTTAGAGTGCTGTTGTTTTTCTGTTAATTATCAATGTACAAGTGTTACTTTATTCCGGCTTATTTTATTTTCTAGAGGGTGTGTTTATTACTCTTCTTATATGCCTGTCATACTGCCGGGATCACATCTCGGATTTCTCCTGTTAGACCTTTCTCCCACATTAGGTTTGGCATGGTTTGTGCCTGAACGTGATAAGCACGTAGATTTGTTGGACACTCCCTTCTGTGTCCTTTTCTTTCCATTTCTACCTTCCTTGCTCTCTTGCTTCTTTTCCCTCCCTGCTCCTTAATCTTTTCCTTGATCCTTCTTCTCTTCCTTTCCTTTGCTTCCCCTTCCCTCCTCTGCGCACTCCATTATGGCCTATATGGTCAGTTCTCACCCCAAGCTAAAATTGTGGTGTTATAATACCAATGGTCTTAATGTAGCCTCTAAAAGGGCAAAAATCCTCTACCAGATGCACAAGAGCCAAGTAAATGTGCTCCTCCTCCAAGAAACTCACTTTTGTTCTAACTCTGCTCCTTCCCGCTCTAACAGATATTTCAACAGGTGGATCCACAGCACCAATCCGCTGCAGAAATCCAACGGAGTCTCCATTGCTTTCCACAAAACCCTTCCTATCGAAATGATAGACCATGTCTCGGACCCACAGGGAAGGTATGTGTTTGTGAAGTTCTCTCTCTGGGGCACTAAGCTCACGGTTGCTAATATTTATCTACCAAATGTCAACCAGGTCTCGACGGCCCTGCAGTACCTAGAGCTCCTGTCAGGTTTTGCGGAGCAAGCTCATCCTGGGAGGGGATTTTAATATTCCGTTAGATCCTCTGTTAGATTCCTCATCTTCCCGTTCCTCAATACCTTTCACTAAGCTGAGGGCCCTGAAGCGTGCCCTATGCAGTGTACACCTTGTTGACGTGTGGATGATGCTCCACTCTAAGTCCCGGAACTATACTCATTTCTCTCATGTCCATCAGTCCTATAGCCGCATTGATTACCTTTTGGTAGATCATAGCTGTCTAGATTGGTCTCCTGAGTGCGTCATAGACTCTATGGTCTGGTCAGACCACTCTCCTGTATTCCTCACTTTCTCACTTTCCTCCACTCCGGTCAAGGAGTGGACTTGGCGCCTGACTGACTCCCTGCTTTTAAATTTGGAGTGTATCTCTTGGATCACAAAAACCATTTCTAACTTTTTTGCGGATCATGCGACGGACATGACCTCGCTCTTCATTCAATGGGAGGCACTTTAAGCTGTCTTACGAGGCGTCTTTATTCAAATGGGGACCTATTTGAAGACAGAACCTTCGGCTGCCCTAAGTGTCTGCAATTCACAAACTTGAATCCTTAGAAACAGATCACAAATGGGCTCCCACTGTGGACATGTTAACTGCTCTATGGTTGGCCCAGTCGCAACTCAGGGAGTTATATGAAGCGTCAGCGCGCACCTACGCTGACAAGTTAGCTCTCCATCAGTATAAATCGCAGGATAAATGTGGTAAGCCTCTGGCCCACTCCCTCCACCCTAAGCCTCCTTTTTACTCCACCCTAAGCCTCCTTTTACCTTTATTACCCACATTCGGGGTGAATCTGGTGAATCAGTTACCGCTCCCTCACAAATTGCCCAGACCTTTAAGGATTTTTACCAATCTTTGTACAATATACTCCAGAACCTAATCTAGATTCCTTCGCCTTCCCCGGAGGAGACTAAGGCATACTATATTGCTAGGACCGCTCTGCCAAGATTAAATGTAGATACTATAGATGAACTTGAGCAGCCTTTCTCACAAGACAAAGTGGTGAAGGCTATCGCTGGTACTCCTACTGGCAAGAGCCCGGGCCCTGATGGCTTCACCACCAAATTCTATAAAGTGTTTGCTTCCCTCTTTGTCCCTTGACAAATTTATTTACCTCCTTATCAGCAGGCTCTATCTCCCCCCCACAGACGCTTGAAGCTCTTATCTCCCATATCCCAAAACCAGATAAAGACCCATCCCTCTGTGCGAATTACAGACCCATCTCATTAATTGGGGTGGATCTGAAAATATATGCCAAAGTGTTGGCGAATAGGCTGCAACCCTTGTTACCTTACCTGATTTACATGGATCAGGTTGGCTTTGTAAGTGGACATGAAGCAAGAGACAACACTATCAAAGCTCTCCTTCTCACTGATTACGCGCATGCTCAAGATCTTCCTCTTTGCTTGTTAAAGGTCGATGTAGAAAAGGCATTTGACTGAGTGGATTGGCAATTTCTTAGTTTATCTTTACAACAGATCGGGCTTGGCTCACACATGCTTTCGAAGATCCTGGCCCTATATTCTTCCCCGTCAGCTAGAATTCGAGTCAATGACCCGTTGTCCCCAGCGTTTTCCATTTGGAACGGGGCACGGCAGGGGTGCCTCCTTTATCCCCTTCTCTATATCCTTACGATGGAACACTTTGCCATCGCCATAAGAGTTCAGGTGGGCCCCATACACTCCAAACTTGCTCTCTTCGCGGATGACATTCTATTGTTTGTCACCCAGCCACTCTCCCCATTGCCCTCAATTGTGCGAGAATTCCAAGACTTCGGGAAGACGAGTAACTTCAAAGTTAATCATAACAAGTCAGAGATTCTCAATATATCGCTGCCAGAGAGGACTTTGCACCAACTTTCATATTTATTCCCTTTTAAGACGGGATCTTCCTCTATTCGCTACTTAGGGATTAACATACCATCCGATGCATCTCGACTCTTTGCTGAGAGTTTTGAGCCCCTACCCCTCAGAACCCAATCAGATTTGACCACATATGCCACCAAGAGACTCTCATGGTTTGGGAGGATTAATACGTTGAAAATGGATGTACTTCCCCGCTTTCTGTATTTTTTCCAAACAATACCTGTGTTTATTCCTAAATCCTACTTTAGGAAGCTCCTCCGGTTGTTCTCCAAATTTCTTTGGCAAGCGGCCCATTCTAGGATTAGATATGCAAACACTCTCCCTTCCTAAGGCCCGAGGGGGTGCTGGAGTACCTGATGCCTCTTTATACCACAAGGCAGCGGTACTTATGCGCATTGTGGACTGATTCCACCATCACCCATCTAAATTGTGGGTCTAGCGGGAACGCCACCTCAATTTAATAGACCTCTGTGCCCTTCCGTGGACACCTGTTGTTCACCGCAAGGTTACACCTCCCTCTTGTACTCTTACTTATCAGACTCTTCAGATTTGGGACCGACTGACCACATCCGGGAAGCTATCTAAATTGCAGGGCCCCATGACCCCTTTTTTGGAACCCCCGGCCTTCCCGTCCGCTCCTAGTGGGAAGAGGTTTGGCCCATGGAGTAAAGACGATCACAGACGCCTTGCCCAAGAGCTCCGCGCTGATCCATCACTGATAACTGCAGTCCTATCTTGGGAATCTTTTCAACTCACGACGGGATGGTTACAGAGACAACAGTTCCTTTTCTATCTATGTACACTGCCTTCTCTATCGGATATCCTAGCGGACCCTTCGAGTTTTGAGGACCAGCTTTTGCAAGCCGGTCCTCCCGAGCGGGTCGTCTCCAATCTGTACTCCCTGTTGCTTCGGGCTTTTTCACCTGATCTGCCGCCCCACATGCAAGCATTGGAGAAGGAACTTCAACCTGCTATCTCACCCATCGACTGGCAAAAATGCCTCATATTAACACATAAACTATCACTGGCCACTGGTTCAGCTGACTTTGTTCACTGGGCCAAGGGCGCAACAGATGATGGAGTGCGTACAACCTTCACAACACTTTCCCCCTCTACTCTTTCCCTATTACCTCTTCTGTCTCATTTATATTATTCCCCTTATATTTCTGCATTAAACTTTTCTGAGCTACCTTTACACTAAATTATGGCAAAATTCCATGTGTATAACATCTCTAATGACCTTAACAGATCATATCCTACTGTGAGGAGGAGGTTATTGACGTAACTCACAATATGCTTTCCGATATAATAGGTCCATTTGCTTTTTGGTGGCCTATGAGATCTATTACATGTATTTCAATGCGGAAACCTTTGGAGGTCTTTATTATTCTTTTACGTCCGAAAATCATATTGTGAAAATGCCATAATGTTGTAACTATGCTAATTTTCTTATGATCCTTTTCTTTGCACCATATTATATAACTTGGTATATAATTTTTTATATTGTTGTACATTCCTTTTCTATTCATCTTTTAATAAAATAAGATTGAACAAATCTAGGAGCCAGCTAAAAAAGGTAGAAGCCACTTTTTTTGACTGGCAGGGCTTTGTTTTCGGCAACAGATCGATCCTGCGTTTTGGATTTGCACATGGAGAGGACTGGGGTCAGGCATTGCGGGCATTTAATTTTGGCAGATGATGAAAGCAAGGCCCGAAGCGAAGAAAAAAAAAAAAAAAAATAGCGCAGGGCAGACATGACCATGTGAAGAGGGGAGACAGGGCAGGTGTGAGTTAAATTAAATTGTTTTGAGTTGGGGGGTTTTCAGGGATTGGTGTATCAGGTTTGGGAGGGGTTGAGGTACAGTTAGGAGGGGTGGCCCCTCAGATTGGAGGTCAGTGGAAGTTCAACGGACGAAGGAAGAAGAAGCTTGGTCACCCACCTTTTTCACTGCAGAGCATCTCACCTCAGCTTCCCTGGTCTGTGATGGCGGATTTGGACGTTTTGCTGGAGCAAATTAAGGCCGCTGCCGCGGTGAAGGGGACTGAGTGGCTCCGGTCCCAGGTCTCCACGTTGATGGGGGTTCAGGACTCTGCACAGGATTCGGAGGGGCTTGCGGTCCCGCGGGCTCGGCGGTCACGGCCGCCGGAGCGTTTTTCACCGGACCCTTCCCCTCGAGCTCAGCGTCATCCTAGGAGCCCCGACAGGGACCCTTCAGGGCCGCCGGCTAAGCGTACTCCTGCTGCGGCCGGGCGCGCCTCTGGGAGGAATCCTCTGCATGGACGGAGCTCTGGGGGTAGTGGGGGGAGGCGGCCTTCGGTCTCTCCCCGTCCCTCTCGCCGGGGTGCTACTGGACTGGCGGGCTCCCCTACTGGCGATGCTCCGGTCGGAGGGGTGCCTCGGCGTGGGAGCGGCTTCATGGCGGCCGGTGGCAGCAGTGATCGGCGGGACTCGGAGTCGGCCTCGGCTGGGCGCAGAGAGATGACGCGGCGGGGCAAGTCACGTGGCCGGGTCATCGGAAGTTCGGCTGGTTCACAGAGGTCTCCGTCGGGCGGAGCTGGAGTACGGGGGCGTGGACGCCTGTCGCTCGGCTCTGCAGATGGCGGGAGTGCGACACCTGGTGGACGGATGTCGGCGGTGCCCGGGGACGATCGTTCGGAAGGCGAGGTGTCCGGATCGGATGTGGAAGAGGATGTCGGTGGTCGGTCGGCGACGAGGGAGGCTGGATCGGCGGCTGGGGGCGCCCCCCCTGGGCAGACAGGTGAGGTCACAATTCCTTCTCTGGCTTTGTCTGATTTGCGGGGCTTGTTTGATGTGGGGGGTGGGAGTGCTGGAGGGGCTCGGGGGGTGGGGGTGTCCCGGCCAGTGGGGGCGGGGACCCCGGAAGGGGGTGATGATGGGGGTTTGAGGGGCTTCCTCCTGGGTCTACGGGACCTATTGGGGCGTTTGCCCCCGGGGGACGGGGGCCGCTTGTCTCCAGCGGCGGCTTGGGTGCCTCCGGCGGGGGGCTCGGGCACGGAGCCGGGGGGGGCCCCGGGGCTGGCGGGGCCGTCTTCCACGGGGCTAGTTGCGGGGGGGGCTGGGGCCCCTCCCCAGGTTGTTGGTGCGCCGGCAGTGGTGGCAGTGACGGCCGGGGCGGCGGGGGACAAGACCGGGACGGCGAAGGAGGGGAAGGCGGACGCTGTTCGCCTGGACGATTCGGCAAAAGGTGAGGTATATGTTTGTTTTGAGGGCCCATTGGGGGCACATTTGAAGCAGGAAGTCCGGGAGAAGATCTGGAAGGGTGAGTACGTGGAAATCTTCACGCTGTTGCCCCTCGAGAAGTTTCACCTGGACAGGGTTAAACCGGAGGAGCGCAAGAAGGAGGACGAGGAGGCGCGACGCTATCGGCTTATCCCTCGGACCTTCGCCAATTGGCTGCAGGCCTTTGCCATTCTGGCGGGCGTCATAGGGGAAAAGGCGCCGGAAAACTGCTCGGCCCTGTTCTGCTACATGGACGCTGTAGGGGAAGCCTATCGGGTTTACGGGGGGTCGGCCTGGCTGCGGTACGACGAACAGTTCCGGCAGCGGAAGGCGGTTAGGCCGTCCTTGCGGTGGGACCACAAGGACATCAGCCTGTGGATGCGGCTCATGTCGTCTGCGAAGGCTCCGAATCAGTTTTTTCCAGGGGGGGCCGGTGGTTCTGCGACCCCGGGACAGCCGGCCGCAAAGAGGAGGGGTTTCTGCTGGCAATTTAATGAGGGTTCCTGTAAGTTCGGTGGCACATGTCGCTTCAAACATGAATGCTCCGGTTGCGGAGGTTCCCATTCCTTGGCTCGGTGTTTTAAGTCCGGAAAAGGGCGGTCCGGAGAGCCTTCGCACAAAGGGGACGACGCCGGTGAGGGTGGAAAGGCTGCGGCCTTTTCTAGATAGGTACCCCGATAGGGCGGCTGCCCGACTTCTGGGGGAGGGTTTTGCGGTGGGTTTTCGTATCCCTTGCTCTTTGGCCTCGGTACCGCCGGTGGCGAGGAATTTGCGTTCGGCATTGCGCCACCCTTTGGTGGTGTCGGATAAGTTGCACAAGGAAGTGGCTCTCGGTCGCATGGCGGGCCCGTTCTCGGAGGTGCCGGTGCGTGACTTGGTGGTTTCGCCGTTGGGGGTGGTTCCCAAGAAGGAACCCAACAAGTTTCGCCTCATTCACCACCTCTCCTTCCCAAAGGGTGGGTCTGTGAATGACGCCATCGACCCGGATGCCTGTACGGTGTCTTACATTTCCTTTGACGCCGCGGTGGCCTGGGTGCGACATTATGGGCGGGGGGCCTTGATGGCCAAATCGGACATTGAGGCGGCGTTCAGGTTGCTCCCGGTTCACCCGGACAGTTTTCGATTGCTGGGCTGCCGGTGGCAAGGGGCGTATTATGTGGATCGCTGCCTTCCTATGGGCTGCTCCATATCGTGCGCGCTGTTTGAGACCTTCAGTTCCTTTGTGGAGTGGGTGGTTCGGGAGGTTTCCGGTGTGAATTCGGTGATCCACTATTTGGACGACTTTCTGTGTGTGGGCCCGCCCTCTTCCAACGGGTGCGCGATCCTGCTTGCCACGTTGCAGCATGTGGCCGGGAGCTTCGGCATTCCGTTGGCCCCCGACAAGACGGAAGGCCCGACCACGGTGCTCAGCTTCCTGGGCATTGTCGTGGATTCGGAGGCCATGGAGTGTCGCCTACCGGAGGATAAATTGGGGGCTTTGAGAGCTGAAATTGAAGGGGTGCTGGGTTTGCGCAAGATTCAGTTGCGCAGCTTGCAGTCGTTGCTGGGTAAATTGAATTTTGCCTGCCGCATTATGCCCATGGGCCGGGTTTTCTGCCGACGGCTGTCGGCGGCGACTTCGGGGGTGAAGTTGCCCACTCACTTCGTCAGGCTCAACAGGGAACACAGGGATGACTTGCGTCTGTGGCACGGTTTTTTGGCCACATACAATGGTAGATCCTTGTGGATGGCCGGGCCGATCAGCAACTTTGATTTGGAACTGTTTACCGATGCTGCTGGTTCGGCGGGGTACGGGGCTTTTCACCGGGGGGCGTGGAGCGCCGCCCCTTGGCCGGGGGCATGGCAGGTAGCGGGGCTGGTCAGCAACTTGGTGTTGCTGGAACTGTTCCCGGTGGTGGTGGCCCTGGAGATTTGGGGGGCGGAGTTCAGGAACCTGAAGGTTCGCCTCCATTGCGACAATCTCGGGGTGGTTCAGGTGATCAACCGTGCGTCGGCTTCGTCTCAGCCGGTGGTGCGCCTCCTCAGGTATTTAGTTTTGCGGTGTCTACGGTTGAATGTTTTCCTGTACGCTGTGCACATTCCGGGGGTTAAGAATGATATTGCTGACGCGCTGTCTCGTTTTCAGTGGGACAGGTTCCGGGAGTTGGCACCGGCAGCGGAGCAACGCGGAGTCACGTGTCCGGAGTGGCTATGGGGGATTGCCTTGGGGTCCTCGCTGGATGGATCAGGAAGTCGGTGAGCGAGTCCACGTGGTCGGCTTATTGCAAGGTATGGTTGGAGTGGCTGGAGGTGTTGCGGGTGGCATCGGTGGATCCTCTGGGTCCGGAGGTCAGGTGGGTGTTACTTTCTTTTGTCTCTGATCATTTTGAGAGGGGCGCGTCGGCTTCCGCTGTGGCGCGCAAGTTGTCCGGCTTGGCCTTTCTGTTTAAATTTCTGGGTTGTCAGGATTACACGAAGGACTTCGTGGTGAGACAAGCGTTACGGGGCTATTCCAGGGCTTATCGGAGGAGGGACACTAGGCGCCCGGTGTCCTTCGCTCTTTTGCAGGACGTCTGCCGGCAATTGGGGGAGCACTGCGCCTCGAGTTACGAGGTGGTGTTGTTTAAGGCGGCCTTTTCTCTCGCTTTTTTCGGGGCTTTCCGGATTGGGGAATTGGTCAGCTCCTCCCGGACGGTGCCGGGGGGCCTATTGGGTCAGGATGTCTCTGTCGGTCGGGAGGGGGTTACTATCCTCCTTCGACGGTCCAAAACGGACCAGAGTGGCAAGGGGGTCCGTGTCCGGTTGTTCGCGGTGCCGTCTTCACCGCTGTGCCCGGTAGGGGCGGTTCGGGATTACTGGGCAATCCGCCCTTCGCGGCCCGGTTCATTTTTAATGCATGCGGACGGGTCGTCGTTATCTCGTTTTCAATTTGTATCGGTGTTCAGAAGGTGTGTGGGCTCTTTGGGTTTGGATGCCAGTAGGTTTGCATCTCATTCCTTTCGGATCGGGGCGGCCACTGAGGCTGCACGCTGGGGATTGAACGACGATGCGGTCAAACGCATTGGGCGCTGGGAGTCTAGGAGGTTCTTGTTGTACGTTCGTCCACAGCTGTTGGTGTAGGGTGTGTACGGGGGGTGGTTTTGTCGCTGGGGGGGTGTGGGCCCGGCTGGTTATCTGATTATTGGTTGGTTTTCTTTTCCTTTTGTCCCCTTTTCTTGTAGGTTTGGAACCCTGCCTTGTTTGGATCGTGGGACACTCGTATGTTTTCTGGGGGGCCCGGAGAGCTGATGTGCGTCCTAATGGTAGACAACTTGGTTTTTCTCGGCACGAGGCTTGTGTCAGGTGGCTGGGGGTGCCGGGGCTTACTTGGGGCAGGGTCCTTCCCGAAGTGCATCGTTTCGCCCGGTTGGACAGGCAGCCAGATGTTTTGGTGCTGCATGCCGGGGGCAACGATTTGGGGGCCAGGTCCGCGCGGGCCTTGATCAGGGACATAAAGTTGGATTTCCTTCGGCTGCGCACGGCTTTTCCGGCGCTGCTTGTAGTTTGGTCGGATATGGTGGCCCGCACGTCCTGGCGCATGGCCAGGTCGGTCGCGCGCCTTAATAAGGCTCGGATTAAGTTGAACAAGGAAGTGGGGCGCTTTGTGTGTCGGAATGGGGGGTTGGTGGTTCGCCACCTGGAGTTGGAAGTGGACACATGGCGGTATCTGCGGGATGATGGAGTCCACCTCAATGCGGTGGGTATAGATTTATGGGCCCTGGGATTACAGGATGGGATCCAGCGAGCCTTGAGGGTTTGGAGGGGCACGCAAGGGTAAGGTGTCACCCTTGGGTGCTGGTGGCGTTTTGTTGGTCTTTGCTGGCGGGGGAGGTGAACAGTTTAGGATAAGGGTATGGTTGGGACTCATCGTTGGTATGGGTCCCTATGGTGCATTCCATTTAATGTCAGTTTAAATGGAATTCAAAATGGTGGCACTGCGGGGAGTGGTTTGTCTCCGAGCCGGTGACGCGGCTGGAGGCCTATCAGGGCACAGGTCCCGCAGTGCAGGATTTGGAATTATTTGGAGGAGCCTCAAAGACCAACAGGCCTAATGACTGATTGTTTTATGTTTGTAAGGAATGTTTTTTCTCCTTATGTTAATTTTAAGGTAAAAGGGTTAATAAAATGGCTGCTGTGGCCAATTAACTCCAAGCACGGTGTGGTCTCAATTATTTAGGTAAAGGGAAAGGTTTATGGCATGGGGGTGGAGCCTTTGGCTTTAAGCAGCCTAAGAGTTTGGGGGTGACATCTATTCTACATTGGTCAAGCAAGGCCCGAAGCGAAGAAAAAAAAAAAAAAAAAATAGCGCAGGGCAGACATGACCATGTGAAGAGGGGAGACAGGGCAGGTGTGAGTTAAATTAAATTGTTTTGAGTTGGGGGGTTTTCAGGGATTGGTGTATCAGGTTTGGGAGGGGTTGAGGTACAGTTAGGAGGGGTGGCCCCTCAGATTGGAGGTCAGTGGAAGTTCAACGGACGAAGGAAGAAGAAGCTTCCCACCCACCCTCCCTAATTTCTGGGACTGTTATGGTTGATTTTGATTCATGTCTTTTGTGCTTTCTGTCCTTTCTGGGGGAATTTTATATTGTCATGGCAGCTGGGCGTTTTGTTGGTCTTTGCTGGCGGGGGAGGTGAACAGTTTAGGATAAGGGTATGGTTGGGACTCATCGTTGGTATGGGTCCCTATGGTGCATTCCATTTAATGTCAGTTTAAATGGAATTCAAAATGGTGGCACTGCGGGGAGTGGTTTGTCTCCGAGCCGGTGACGCGGCTGGAGGCCTATCAGGGCACAGGTCCCGCAGTGCAGGATTTGGAATTATTTGGAGGAGCCTCAAAGACCAACAGGCCTAATGACTGATTGTTTTATGTTTGTAAGGAATGTTTTTTCTCCTTATGTTAATTTTAAGGTAAAAGGGTTAATAAAATGGCTGCTGTGGCCAATTAACTCCAAGCACGGTGTGGTCTCAATTATTTAGGTAAAGGGAAAGGTTTATGGCATGGGGGTGGAGCCTTTGGCTTTAAGCAGCCTAAGAGTTTGGGGGTGACATCTATTCTACATTGGTCATGTATTCTGATGTGATGCGCCGATGTTTTGTGCAGTGTATTGGTTTTTTTCATAGTGTGAAGTGGCAGAGTGGAATGAAAGCTATAGATTGCATGTGCTTGTCCTGTCAGTCCCATGGGGTGGGCAATTGTGGGTGATTTGTTGCTTCTGTTTTGTTTGGTTTGTTTGGGAATCATACAGCTGTCTCATTCAGTTGTGGTGCTGCTGGGTGGATCGGCTTTCTCACTGGGTGGTTTCAGGGAATGCATGTCCCATTGAGGCTCTCAGGGTGTGAGGTTTTGGCACCTGAGGTTGTTGGGATGGAGGTTTTGGTGTCTCTGCTTGTCTCCAGTGCCGCGTGCAGTGCCTGATGGAAGGGGGAGAAACGGAACACCAGGCCTGGTCAGAAGTGCAACCTTTGTGACCATGTTAGTTTCGTCAAAGGTGTCAGTAGTTTATTCTTGTTTTATTTTTTTTATTACTTTTTACAATTTTTTTTAGGAGCCCCATTGGTGGCTTTGGTGAGATATCAAGGGTCTAAACAGATGACTGGTGTTTCACCTTTGAGACAGAGAAAAGAGACTGAGGACACAGCCCTCAATCTCCATCTCTGCAGCTTCAGCTGCACTGAACGAATGGGCAAGAATATCTCTTTACAGATCTACCTGTCTATTCATAACATGAAGCATACACAGTTTACTTTGTCTCAGTTATGAATGGACAGAGTATGTGATCTTTACCAACTCATTCCCCGCTCTCCATCCTCACAGATCCCCTGCAGCAGCTGGCGGGAGGGGGCAACTTGGCAGGGCTGTGGGGGACGGGGGAGGGGGCAGGAGAAAGCACAGAGGCCTAAAAAGCACACTGGGGGCAGCAGAAAGAAGCTGGGTAAGAGGAATGGTGTGGACAGCTGCATTTAGGCTCCATGTACATGGGATGTTAGAAAAAACGTGCTGCAAAGCTAGTTCTGACGCCAGGAAAAAGCAGATGTTAAACGTGCTTTCAGTAGCTTTTTCCATTGGCGTTATTGCACGTTTGGCCACTTGCTTTTAGCAGCGTTTTTTCTGCCTCCATTCAAAATCAATGGTTCCCTATGGGAGCCTATTGATTTGAATGGAAGTCGCACCGCAAGTCGGATCATCGGGAGGCCACGCCCCTAATGGCTATATAACAAGCTGCAGAGACCGGAGACATCGTCTGAGGAGGACCGGAGGAAGAAGAGCCGAGGGCAAAAGAACAGAAGAGCGGACAGCAAAAGAGCAGAAGATTGGACAGCAGAAGATTAGACAGCAGAAGAGCAGACAGCAAAAGAGCAGAAGACCAGGAGAGCGGAGAGGAGAAGACCAGAGCGGAGATGACCGGATAAAGATTTTTAATAAACTTTCCAAAACGTCTCCTGTCGTTATTTTCATACACTGCCTTTTATGGGATGAATGGGTAGGGGTACAGTGTACCCCATACCCATTCACATAGGGAGGGGGTCCGGGAACTGGGGGGCCCCCTTCTTAAAAGGGGCTTCCAGATTCCGATGAGCCCCCTGCCTGCAGACCCCCAAAACCACCGGCCAGGGTTGTGGGGATGAGGCCGTTCTCATCAACATGGGGGCAAGGTGCTTTGGGGTGGGGGGTGCAGAGCTCCCCCTGCCCCAAAGCACCAACACCCCCCCATGTTGAGGGCATGTGGCCTGGTATGATCCAGGGGGGGTGGGGCCGCTCGCTCAAAAATGAAAAAAGTTAAGGCACAGCTTTAATACAAAGGGGTTGATTAAGGGCCCATTCACACCTAACACAGTGGAATGCAGTTTATACAGTCCAAAATCAAGGTAATCCTATGGCCTATGATTACCATTAATGCAGTGCAGCGCAGTCAAAAAAAGTACAGCATGCTGCATTTTTCCACACCTGAAACATGCAAAAACGCATGCAAATGCACTGCAATGCATCAGTGCACAAAGAAATGCAGAGAAAGAAGGAAAAAGGAAGTGACCACACAGAACAAATGCAGATAGAAAAATGCACTTCAACTGCATTTAAATTTGCACCAACTGCATGTTAAATGCACATCAAATGCATATATCTGTTCAAGGAAAGTGTGAACAGGCCCTAAGGGCCTGGTATGCATGGGGGGGAAACCCCATGTCGCTTTTTTCATTTTTTATTATTTTATTGCCAGCATTCTTCTTTTTTTTTTTTTTTTGCATTCAGCTGTCAATGGGGAAACCCACTGATGAGTCATCGGTTGCTAAGGATGCAGCGGCCGGCTTCCCAATCCGCTCCTTAACAACCAGCTATTCTTCATACAGAATTTGAATTGGATGATCAATTTTCGACTGATTCTAATTGCAATCATTCTGAAAATTTGAAATGCGTTAGAAATAAAATAAACCTAACAGATTTTTCAGTTCTCCACAATTCACACTCATCCAAAGTCACATCAAAGTTGCATCAAAGTCCCATCAAGTCGCACAGTAAAGTTGCAATGGAAATCGCAAAATTTTTGTTGCTCAAGTGTAAATGGAGCCTAAAGCCTCCTACACACGCACCGATTGTTGGCCGACCGATCGGCCGTCTTTTGTCCAGTGTTGTTGTGTTGGTTGAAATGTGCTCTAGACTGCACACAAATTTTTTCGGCCAACAACAACCAACTTCAACCAACTTCAGAAGTGATGTCATGTGCTGGTTTACTTTCCATGTATTTTTTCTTCTCTGAGCATGCCCAGTCTTGCTCATCTGATTTTTGTCTGCCGAAATCTGTACTGACTGACGAACAATCGGCCGTTCTGTTGACGGCCAACAAAAATTTTATAGCATGCACACCAGATTTTGTTCGGCCGAAAAGTCGCAGTCGGTTGTCTGAAGCATCATACTAACAAGCCGACAATCGGCCGATCGGACGTTGGCCGAAAATTCACGGCCAACAATCGGTGCGTGAGTACGAGGCTTTAGTCTGTTATTTTTCATCTTTCCTTAACAGACCAAGCTGTCCAACAAAGTGCAAGTTAGAGGGTTGAGATGAATCAATGACAGGAGTGCTCAACTTTTATTTATTTATGTAAAATCTTTAAGCCATAAAGAAAAAACTTGCTGTAACTGCTTATAAAGTGTTTGCTGGAGTTCTGCTTTCATTTGTTAGTCAAGTTCATCTAAATCTGCTAGTCTAAAGCTGGTCACACATGGATCAAAATTTGGCGGTTCAGCAGGAACTGGCCAAATTTCAGTCCATGTATGGGCAGGGAGGTTGTACAGAAATCGATCTACCTCCTTAAAGTGTGTTCAGACTCTGCCTTCTCTGAGACGAGCAGATTATCCCCACCACAGTGCCCATCCACACTGTAACCTTCACCCTTCATGTATAACAAATCACTCACCAGAACACTATGACCTTAAAGTTATTCTCAAAGTTTTAATGAAGCTTGAATAGTTTGTTTGCTTGTTTGGTCCAAGCTGGTCCAAATGAACTATTTAGTTAACACATGCAGTGGTTTTTCAGTGCTTTATGAAATGTATAGAACATCAGCTACATACAGTTTACAGCTCTGTGTTCTGACAGCAGGATGGAAACTTCCTGTCCTGCTCCTGAAACAAAATCGAGTTGCACTGATCACTGCTTAGCCATTCACAGGGAGCTTTGCATTCTGTGAATGAATACAAAGGTTCCTTTGATTGGCTAAGTAAGAGATTGTGACATAATCTGCCCGCCTAGACACTGCAGCCAATCAGAGGAAGCTTTGTGTTTTTTTGTGGTTTTTGTCTGTTTCCCCATTTGAGAGTTTTCACATCACTTCCTGTCCTGCCAGAAAATGAGGGATAAAATACCACCAGGGACACAGGAAGCAACACAACTATGAGGAGCCCCAACCTTTCCCCATTCTATCCAGAATAAAAATAAAGATTTGGATGGAATTTGGCTTTTAGTAATAAAGTACATACTGTATATGCTTACACAAAAATGTAATGTATTTCAGCTCTAGGCATCATGCACACAGGGCATTTGAAAAAACGAGCTGCGAAGCCAGTTCTGACGGCAGGAAAAAGCAGCTGTAAAAACGTGCTTTTAGAAGCGTTTTGCATTGGCGTTAATGCACGTTTTAGCCACGTTTAGCAGCGTTCGTGTTTAGCAGCCTTTCTCCGCCCTATTCTATTTTCCAACCTCAAATCCAACTGCTACAGCTTAAAAACGTCTGACGTGACCTAAAACTGTATGCAGCCTTTAGCAGCGTCAGGCATTTTTACAACTTAACGCTGCTGCTCCAGAACGCACTGGCCCTGAGTTTTTTTACAGCTTGAAAACGCCTATGCCACTTACAGCTCTTAAAAGCCTGTGTGTGCATGAGGCCATAGAATAACATGGAGGGACGTTTTTAAGCTGCAAAAAAAAAAAACGCAGGACGCTCCTAAAAGCAGCTGTAAAAATGCCTTGTGTGCATAAGGCCTAAAAGTCCTTAGATCTGGGGCTGCAATAGTATACTGAACTGTAATCTGAAAACATGTAATCCTCTTTCCAAGCTACAGTGGGGATCGAAAGTTTGGGCACCCAGCTAAAAATTTGTATTAATGTGCATAAAGAAGCCAAGGAAAGATGGAAAAATCTCCAAAAGGCATCAAATTACAGATTAGACATTCTTATAATATGTCAACAAAAGTTGGATTTTATTTCCATCATTTACACTTTCAAAATAACAGAAAACAAAAAAATGGCGTCTGCAAAAGTTTGGGCATCCTGCAGAGTTAATATCTTGTACTGCCCCCTTTGGCAAGTATCACAGCTTGTAAACGCTTTTTGTAGCCAGCCAAGAGTCTTTCAATTCTTGTTTGAGGTATCTTTGCCCATTCTTCCTTACAAAAGTCTTCCATTTCTTTGAGATTCCTGGGCTGTCTGTCACGCACTGCTCTTTTAAGGTCTATCCATAGATTTTCAATTATGTTGAGGTCAGGAGATTGTGAAGGCCATGGTAAAACCTTCAGTTTACACCTCTTGATGTAATCCCCCGTGGATTTTGAGGTGTGTTTAGGATCATTATCCATTTGTAGAAGCCATCCTCTCTTTAACTTCAGCTTTTTTACAGATGGCATCAAGTTACTATCCATAATTTGTTGAAATCTTATTGAATCCATTTTTCCTTTTACTCGTGAGATGTTCCCTGTGCCACTGGCTGCAATACAACCCCAAAGCATGATTGATCCACCCCCATGCTTAACACTTGGACAGAGGTTCTTTTCATTAAATTCTGTGCCCCTTCTTCTCCAAACGTACCTTTGCTCATTCCGGCCAAAAAGTTCAATTTTAACCTCATCGGTCCACAGAACTTGTTTCCAAAATGCATCAGGCATGTCTATATGTTCATTTGCAAAGTTCAAATGCTGATTTTTGTGGTGAAGACGTAGAAGAGGTTTTCTTCTGATGACTCTTCCATGAAGACCATATTTGTACAAGTATCTCTTTCTAGTGAAATAGTGTACCACAACTCCAGTGTCTGCCAGATCTTTCTGGAGGGATCATGCAGTCTAACGTGGGTTTTGAATTGTTTTTCTCACAATCCTGCGAGCTGTTCTGTCTGATATTTTTCTTGGTCTTCCAGATCTTGCTTTAACTTCCACTGTTCCTGATGACTGCCATTTCTTAATTACATTCCGAACAGAGGATATTGACATCTGAAAACGCTTTGCTATCTTCTTATAGCCTTCTCCAGCTTTGTGAGCGTCAACTATTTTCAGTTTCAGTTTTCTAGACAACTGCTTAGAAGATCCTATGGTGCTGATTGTTGGGGCAAGGTCAGATGAGTCTGGGCATTTAAAACCTTTGAGATTGACATCACCTGGTCTTCCCAGACGATGATTGAGAACAATCCATGACACTGGCAGGTCTCAGCCTTGCAAAGGGGGCAGTGCATGCTATAAATTCTGCAGGGTGCCCAAACTTTTGCAGACGCCATGTTTTTGTTTTCTGTTATTTAGAAACTGTCAATCATGGAAATAAAATCGAACTTTTGTTGACATATTATAAGAATATCCAATCTGTAATTTGATGCCTTTTGGAGATTTTTCCATCTTTCCTTGGCTTCTTTATGCACATTAATACAAATTTTTACCTGGGGTGCCCAAACTTTCGATCCCCACTGTATGTTGTGGAAAATATAGAATACTTCCTCCCTATGTAATGGAAAGGTGAGAAGGAGATATTTGTAGTGCAAATAAGGAGAGCAACCTAGGGTGGCAATACTTCTCCTCCATAGGCACAGTACAACGAGTGAGCAAGGATTGGAAGTCTGTTACTGGTGAAAATAAAGGAAAAAATGAAAAAGAAAACAAATGCAGCCACAACATTAAAAAGCTAGTAAGCTGCAAAACAGTACTTTTGTTTTTAAGCTTGGACACTTTAAAGGCACCTTGTTTCATGTCACGCCCATATTTAGATATACTGGGATCTTTTGTATTCAATAATATGAGTTCCAATATTTTAAACTTTAATTATCTTGTTTTGTGTAAATGATTTGTAACATTTTTTGGATGCAATAAAATTAATTATTTTATATAATTGTGATCATCCCTCCTTTTTGTGGCCTTTTAAAATCCAAATTTTCTTTTCATGTTTTACCAGATTTAGGATGGTAACATGAAACATAATGGCATTTCCCAGTCCTCCTTCTAACTGCCCCCACTTACCTGAATTAGGGGGTGCTTCTACAAGCAGAATTTTCTTTTTGTTTAAATTGTAACTTCCCTACACTTGGAGTTTATTGTTTCCATTAGCCCATAATAGAAGATCCATAACTCCATACAAACCACGTGCTGGGGGTAAACAATGTGGAAGCCTGTGCATGCCACCCTTAATGCATCAATAACAGACACAATGCTCTGCAGACTTCAATGCAAAAATGAACGATTTTTTAACATTGGTGCATTTGTTGCATTTTTGCAAAAGGTAGAGTATGCCTTAAAAAGTTACGCACAGATATTGCCTTGGCTAAATAAAAACGTGGTGGAAAGTTGAGTGATGAAAAATAAAAGCGCAGGAGTTATAAAAATAACTGTTTATCATGCATACTGCAACAATCAAAAATAAAGCTGCGCTAATGGTGATGTATGTTATTGCAACATATATTGTAATACAAGTAGCAATATACCAAGATAACAGGTATTGTGAGCCCCCGTACATAATAATTAGTGCAATGAGATTGCAAAACCTTCTAAATAGTGCCATAAATTATATAAATATGAAGGAAAAGGAATGTCCAAGGCAGTGAGTATTGGATGTATAGGGAAATTGAAGTCCTCCACCACAACTAAATAATTCTTCCTCCACGGTGTTTAGGTGCCAAAAGACAAGCTATTGCGCTTTCCAGATGGAGTATATAATAAAGTCTTTCAGAGTATTTCATGGGGGTTCAGAAACCAATCAGCTCCAATGGATCCCTCACGAGTCTCCATGTTATGCAGAGCAGGATGATAGATACCACAGCATTCAGAAGCAGCACAGGCAGCAAACTCCCCAGTGACGGATCTGTTATCTTTTCAATATGCCAAAAAAGATTTCATCCTCAATGACACCCACATAGCCTGGGGCTCATTGACGTCCCATATGGACACCTTGCCTGCTCAGCACAAGGGCAGCTGCATTGCAAGAAGTGGGCAAGAGCAAGATGGGCACCGGTAGAGGCGAGTTGCGCAGCCCAATTAAAGAATTATTTAGTTGTGGTGGAGGACTTCAATTTCCCTACACATCCAATACTCACTGCCTTGGACTTTCCTTTTCCTTCATATTTATATAATTTATGGCACTATTTAGAAGGTTTTGCAATCTCATTGCACTAATTATTATGTACGGGGGCTCACAATACCTGGTCTAAGGTTGTGATCCTTTGGTGCTCAATTGTATATTGCTACTTGTATTACAATATATGTTGCAATAACATACATCACCATTAGCACAGCTTTATTTTTGATTTTTGCTATGTTTCCCACTGTAGCTGCAGATTTTCATTTTCTTTTCTTCTGTGTCTAGCGCGGTTATTTTTATTAATGTATACTGCAACACTGTATCACTTTGTATTGTTTTTATCAAACCATCTGTCACAGCAAAACCAGAGTCCTTGAATTCGATACACTGAGACGGTAAAAACGTTCCACAGATTAGATATTTTCTTAATTTGTAACACAATTCATAACTCATAAAGACAATGCAAAGATGCAGTCAATCACAGAGACATGCTAAATTTAGCACAATAGAGCAATGTTTCTCAACCTTTTTCCAGTCAGGGCGCCCATGAAGTCTTGAGGCAGCCCTATTAAGGTCTGATCTACATTACTGCATGTCAGAGAATATGCGCAAAATCGTATGTACTCCTGACACACAGACACATGCGCTGCTCTTTAGCAGACGCACAGGGGTGTCATTAATTTTATTTTTTTTCCATAATTTTTATTTTTTTCTGGATAATTCGTACAAGCAAAAAGTTATCATACAGGATGTGTCAAACAGCACTTATATTGGAAGAATAGTAAATACAGTATGTGCAGTTCATCGTATAATAATAAGTTGTACTTAGTTAATAGTTATTATTAAGCATTGATGAACAGTTGGACCATTTTACAGTTTAACATTTTAGTTTCAATAATTTTTATTATTAATTCAGTAATAATAACACGCGGTAAGCCGCAAGGAACAGTTGCGTAGTCATATAAAGGCATACATTCACAATGTGCAATGAACATAGGAACTGACCGACAATGACTCAAGTCACCAGTATAAACATCAGGGCCGGTGCTTCCACTAGGCAAACTAGGCAGCCGCCTAGGGCGCATTGCCACCTAGGGGCGCAGCCAGAAGTCAGCATTCTCTCTCCATCATGAATGATCCTTGGGAGCTGAGGGGAGGTGCGGCAGTGGGGGAGGAAGAAGGGACAGAGGAAGATGCCAGGTGTCTGGGGCAATGGCGGAACTACCAGGCCCTGGATTTCCACCATTGTTGGGGGGGCCCCAAGAGGCAGGAAGGGAGCCCACCTTAGTGCTGCCTGCATAATGATCCTCTTCATCTGGAGCTGAGCGGCCTAAACCCTGGGCAGGACGTGACTCTCTACACTGAGCTGGTGGGCAGCTGTTCATTTCCCTTGGTCAGTATTAAGCAGGGAGTGGAGGAGAGCGGAACCTGAGCCAGAGCTCGGCACTGGAGGGTGGCACCTTTACTGGAGCAGAAGCGACGAGGTACCGGAATGGTCTGAGGAGGTTGGTGATGAAGGATGTGCGGCGCTGTCTGACTGCTGCTTCTCCCTCCACCAGGAGCCAGTTGGAGCTGTGGTGAGCACTGTGGTCCAGGAGAGGAGCGTCCTAGGAGAAGAAATTTAGCAGGATCACAGTGAAGGAGGGCAGAGTGCGGGCCACTCTCTCTTCATACTGCCCAGTGAGTGTCCCAAGAACAGGGGATCACGTTCCCTGGGTGTGACATGGAGGATCCCTGGTGTGAAAGAGAATTGGGGTCACCAGGTGTGCCATGGGGAATCAGAGTCATAAAGGTATGACATGGGGGATAGGGGTCAGGAGTGTAACAGGGGTTCAGGGTCACCAGGTGTGCAATGAGGAATTGTGACCCCTTGCTATGCCATGGGGGAATGAGGTCCCCAGGTGTGACATGGAAAAACATCAGGGCCTCCGGGTATGACATGGAGGAGCATCAGGGGCCCCTGGTGTGACATAGAGGGACATTGGGATCACTGGGTATGATAGCACGACATGGAGGAACACAGGGGTCCCTGGGTGTGACATGGAGGAACATCGGGGTCAGTGGGTATGACAGCACAACATGGAGGAATATTGGGGTCCCAGAATGTGACATGGGAAAACATTAGGGTCCCTGGGTGTGACATAGGGGGACATCAGGTTCCCCGGGTGTGACATGGAGGAATATGGGGGTCACTGTGTATGAAAGAATTACATGGAGGAACCATCAGATCAGGGTCACTGAATATGACATAGAGGAGTTTTTAAACCCCTCCCTTTTTGTTTTATTTTTTTTTTTTTGGGGGGGGGGGGGCGCGAGTAGCTGGTCTTGCCTAGGGCGTAAAATAGTCTAGCACCTGCCCTGATAAACATAGAATCGAATGCAGAACCGAGCGACCACCACTCCCCGGGCACTCCAAAGGGATCAAACTGTGCCCAGGGGGGTCCCTCTATAATACAAAAGGAAATCGTAAATAAAAATTATTCAGTTAGTTCCAGGGGATTTAGTTCCAGCTACTATACCAAAGGGGAAGGGAGGGGAAGGGAACACACACCAGGAGGGGAGGGAACACATAGGGTGGGAGGAAGAGTGAGGGCAATAGAGAGGGTAGCTAGACAGTAAATCCATCGTAAGTAGCATGAAGATACACAATAAGTAGCATCATACAGTTTAACATTTTAACAATTATATATTCCTTGTCAAAAACCCATTCTAATAAGTAATTTAGATTATAATAAAATAATATGAAAATGTGAATAAAATAAAATAAAAAAATATAAAAATAAAGAGGGAAGGAAAAGTAATGACTGAAACTGTTGTACATGTAGCACCCTCCTAGACAGGTGCTAGGTAAAAGCATTTGTTGCTTTATCTGCTTATCAGGGGAGCCTGATCTTTAGTTAGGCCTGCTCTCTGTGTGTATTCATCTGGTCTGAGGGAGTGTCTCCACTGCATCCAATAGGGATGCCTTTTGGACAGTGGAGGAAACCTGGCCAATGATGCACAAGCTTTTGTAACCATCCCAGTGGGTTGGCACCTGGAGAGGTGCATGAGGGGATTGGAAATAAAAGCAGAGAGCACATGAGGCAGGGTGTCTTTGGCAGGAAGCAGAGTCCCAGGAGGACGTTAATGGCTGTCTCTCCTCCTGTCAGAAAGGAATGTGATCACAGGCAGTCGGCCTAGTGAGCCAGGTGTGGAGCCATAGGCGTGCGCACAGGGTGTGCCGGGTGTGCCTGGGCACACCCTAATCACCTAGGGCACATAGCATTATCGCTCTGTTTGCCAGTAAGGAGATGGTCTCCCTCGGACCTGCTCTGCTATAAGAGAAGTGCCACACACTTCTATTTCACTTTGCCAGCAGGGAGAGTAATGTACCGGGGCCATATACATGTAGGCAAACACATGCATGTGTATTTAAACTTTGGGGTGCACACCCTAATGCAATAGGCTGCGCACACCTATGTGTGGAGCTGAGCCATAGAGGTCCTGGAGAAACTGACAGTGGAGCTGAAAGCAGAGCTACTTGGGAAAAACAGTGTCCGTGAGTACCAGGGGGCTTGCCAGGGGTCTGCCAAGGAAGGGGACCACTCCAGTGAGGTCAGTGGACAGAAGGTCAGCGCACACAGTTAGTGAGCAAAGGGGGTGCCAAGTAGTACCCTGAAGAGTAATCTACCAAGTAGTTGACCTTTCAATACTTCACTTCAGTGGCAGGGTGAAGCAGCGGCCTTGCCGCATTCAATACAGACAGAAGTACTTAAGATTGTGTATAGTTTGCTAAGTTGGAGTATCCCACTCATCCCTTCTCCCACACAAGTTCTAATAAAATACAAAAAAAAAAACAAATCCCCTGGACTGTTTACTGACAGAGCCAAGACTTAAGGTACTACAAATTCACAAGTCGTTGCTATGGGTAACCCAGGGGAATCCACTTTAAGCAGCTCCTACGGGGGCAGCGCTACATACATATGTGTAAGAAAAAAACATTTCAGCTCAGAAGCAATGTGGAGCGATGGAATAATTTCCAAAGGGATTTGCAGAGGGCTAAGGGCATGTCGTAAATAATTTATCTCAGCTCCCACCTGCCCAGTGAATCAGAAAGCAAGGCTTTATTATACCACGCAGGGTATTTAAATGTTGTCATAATTTGTGTTATTTCTGTGTTATTCAGAGATCTTTCCATTCATTTTTGCCATCTTTTAAAAAAGGGGTTTGTTGCGTTGAAATAGTGTTTTTTTTTTTTTTTGTACAATTTTTCCATATAGAAGCATTTTAGTGATGGTGGGGTGGGGACCTTCCAGGATTTTAGGATGGCTTTACGTGCTGTCAGCAGACATAGCCATGTCCAAGTCGAAATTTTGGGTTTGTGACTGGGGTTAGCGTATTCAGGAATGTCATTGTGACCAAAAAGACATAACATCGGATGTTTAGCTATTTGTGTTGAAGTGATGCCAAAGATATCATTGAGGATTCGGTCCCAGAATGTTGATATTTCTGGGCATTTCCAGAAGCGATGTAGGAGAGGACGGAAGGACTTGCACCGCGAGCAAGTAGCAGCTGAAGGGTCTTGTTTATTAAAAAGGAATGGAACAAAAGCTTTGTGTATAAGTTTGAATTGGGTTTCCGTCCAATTTTCGTTTATTATAAGGCGATAATTCTTGAGATATTCGTTTAAGATCTTCGCTCAGATTTTTTCATCTTATGATTAATTCTTAATGGTACCCCCACGCATTAGCAAACACAGTGCATTTTTGATACAGTGCAATTTTGTTTAGGGCCAGTTCACACCAGAATGCAGGTGGGTAAGGCGCGCTCCGCACGCCTTTCTTGCACCGCAGGTGATCGCACTTCCCTTGGGATCTGTATGCAGGTGGCAATTCATTGCTATTGGCACCCCAAACATAGATCACAAATGCAGTGCATTTGAAGGCACCAGATTGCATAGTGCAGCACGTCTTTTAAAAGTAGTGCATGCACTACTTTTACTGTGTTCCAGTGAACTTTGTAGCCCATTGAAATGAAGAGGCTGAAAAACCACACCACATATTCCCCTCTCTGCACCCCAGTCCCACTATGCTCACCTTTAGACCCCAATCCCCCTGGTAATCTCAGCAGCCATTCTAAAATTCTTCTGATCACCTTTTAACCTCTAACCCCCTCTCTGCTCACCTTTTTTTACATCAACCCCCCCCCCCCCCCCCACTCACCTTTGTACCCAAACCCCTTTCTCTGCTCATCACTGTAACAAAAAATCCCTTTCATAGCTCACCTTTGTACCCCAAAACCCCCTCTCTGCTCTCCTCTGTACCCCAACCCCCCCTCTCTACTCACCTTTATACCCTAAGGGCTCTTTCACACGGGCTTTCCGTGTGAAAGGTCCGCTGCGGGACTTTTTTTTTTTTTTTTTCACGGAGCGGATGACATTTCTGTCATCCGCTCCGTAGGTCCGCATATCATCCCATCCGTTTGCGGATGATATGCGGACCTAATGTAAGTCTATGGGGGATTGCGGATGTCAGCGGATGACACCGCTGACATCCGATTTTCCTTCCTTTACGTTTTTTGAACGGAACAAAAATAGGATTTTTTCTGTTCCAAAAAACGGAACAGAACTGACAGGAGGAAAATCGGATGTCAGCGGATGGTATTCCGCTGACATCCGCAATGCCATAGACTTACATTATGTCCGCAAATCATCCGCAAAAAAATAGGATGATTTGCGGACATATGGAGCGCCCGTGTGAAAGGGCCCTAACTCTCCCTGCAAGCCTAATTAGAAAAATAGATACGTCACCACAGGGTGCTACTGTGGACACCAATATGATAGACTGTGCCACATCCTGTAATTGATAAAAGTACCGTATATATTACAGAAAGAAAATGGACTTTGAAAGCACCAAAACTATGAACTATTTAATATTATCCACCTTTATTCAATATTGTATATATGAAAGTAAAGTTGAAAGTAGATTATCCCCAAAAGTCTATGTGGCAAATTCTACTATATAACATTATGCCCCCAGAAGTTTGCAACCTGGGGTGATTAGATCCAGCTCGAAATATTTCTTCAGAAACTTTACCAAATGTCAAAATAGATGAAAGCAGAAGATCAATACACAGCTTTTAGATGTAGGAAACACATATCATACATGTATAGTATCTTTAAATACAGTTATTCTATTTGACTTTCAAGGTACAGTATACAAGGGTAGAAATATGGATAGTTGGAGGCGGAGACCAATTGCATGAAGCGTGAACCCAAAGGCAAATATGAGGACCATCTACAGGCAACAACCAGGGAGATATTGCTAGTTCTATAGAAAATTGCATTTAACTGAAACTGATGATGAACAATTATTACCAGAACTTACTGTTCCTTCACTCTTCAGACTTTGTAGAAGGATAAATGAGCTCCGTCATATGGTCCCACACTCACCAAGTGTTGTTGACCACAACAAATAAATGTTAGAAGTCAGTTGCACTTTAGATTGCAGACATCCTGGGCTTGCTGAGTGTTAGGGATACAAATTGTAACCTGATGCAGAGGAAGGCCCCACGTGTGCTGGAGGGCGGAGCTTAGACAGGAACCCCCAAGGTAAGTGACACAGGCTAACCTGAGGTGCGGAATCTAAGTATCCACCAGTTTTCGCCAGAGCCTCTAGTGGTGAGGATGGACTTCGCTTCATGTGAATACCAGGTCGCGGTCCTCAGGGTCGCCCCACCAAGGGAGAAACCGGTCAAGAGCCGAAGGCAGATAAGCAGACAAGGGAGATCCGAGAGAATGGTCAAACAAGCCGGGGTCAGGACGGATAGCAGATCAACGAGGTCAGGAACAAGTCAAAGGTCGAAATGGGTATCAAACAGGACACAGGTTTCAAGAACACCGGAGGAGCTGCAGACAAGACAGCAAAAACACAGTGCTGCTGAGGTGTTTAAATAAGGCAGCCTGTTTGCCAATTACTGCAATTAGTCTGCACTAGGTTACCCCTATAGATTGCAGACTCATGACAGCCCATCAGTGTGCTCAGGAAGCGTTCCTAACACTGGGACTCATAATCCTCCTTTCTATGATATTTCCCCAGCTTACTCCTCCAGACATATAGGATTTAAGAAAACACTGGTGCTTGTGTCCTCCACTGTAAAACAAATTGGAACTGCTGGGCTTTGTAGTTCTCCACCACCTGGTCACATCTCCTCATAGTTTTTGCTCACATACAGGTCCTTCTCAAAAAATTAGCATATTGTGATAAAGTTCATTATTTTCTGTAATGTACTGATAAACATTAGACTTTCATATATTTTAGATTCATTACACACAACTGAAGTAGTGCAAGCCTTTTATTGTTTTAATATTGATGATTTTGGCATACAGCTCATGAAAACCCAAAATTGCTATCTCAAAAAATTAGCATATTTCATCCGACCAATAAAAGAAAAGTGTTTTTAATACAAAAAAAAGTCAACCTTCAAAAAATTATGTTCAGTTATGCACTCAATACTTGGTTGGGAATCCTTTTGCAGAAATGACTGCTTCAATGCGGCGTGGCATGGAGGCAATCAGCCTGTGGCACTGCTGAGGTGTTATGGAGGCCCAGGATGCTTCGATAGCGGCCTTGAGCTCATCCAGAGTGTTGGGTCTTGCGTCTCTCAACTTTCTCTTCACAACATCCCACAGATTCTCTATGAGGTTCAGGTCAGGAGAGTTGGCAGGCCAATTGAGCACAGTAATACTATGGTCAGTAAACCATTTACCAGTGGTTTTGGCACTGTGAGCAGGTGCCAGGTCGTGCTGAAAAATGAAATCTTCATCTCCATAAAGCTTTTCAGCAGATGGAAGCATGAAGTGCTCCAAAATCTCCTGATAGCTAGCTGCATTGACCCTGCCCTTGATAAAACACAGTGGACCAACACCAGCAGCTGACTGAAGCTGACTGTGGGTACTTGACACTGGACTTCAGGCATTTTGGCATTTCCCTCTCCACAGTCTTCCTCCAGACTCTGGCACCTTGATTTCCGAATGACATGCAAAATTTGCTTTCATCCGAAAAAAGTACTTTGGACCACTGAGCAACAGTCCAGTGCTGCTTCTCTGTAGACCAGGTCAGGCGCTTCTGCCGCTGTTTCTGGTTCAAAAGTGGCTTGACCTGGGGAATGCGGCACCTGTAGCCCATTTCCTGCACATGCCTGTACACGGTGGCTCTAGATGTTTCTACTCCAGACTCAGTCCACTGCTTCCGCATGTCCCCCAAGGTCTGGAATCGGTCCTTCTCCACAATCTTCCTCAGGGTCCGGTCACCTCTTCTCGTTGTGTAGCGTTTTCTGCCACACTTTTTCCTTCCCACAGACTTCCCACTGAGGTGCCTTGATACAGCACTCTGGGAACAGCCTATTCGTTCAGAAATTTCTTTCTGTGTCTTACCCTCTTGCTTGAGGGTGTCAATGATGGCCTTCTGGACAGCAGTCAGGTCGGCAGTCTTACCCATGATTGCGGTTTTGAGTAATGAACCAGGCTGGGAGTTTTTAAAAGCCTCAGGAATCTTTTGCAGGTGTTTAGAGTTAATTAGTTGATTCAGATGATTAGGTTAATAGCTCGTTTAGAGAACCTTTTCACGATATGCTAATTTTTTGAGATAGGAATTTTGTTTTTTCATGAGCTGTATGCCAAAATCATCAATATTAAAACAATAAAAGGCTTGCACTACTTCAGTTGTGTGTAATGAATCTAAAATATATGAAAGTCTAATGTTTATCAGTACATTACAGAAAATAATAACTTTATCACAATATGCTAATTTTTTGAGAAGGACCTGTATATAACAAATAGCAAGAAGGGCAGACTTAGCGTGACTCTATTTATTAAAAACTTTAGCAGAATTAGTTTACACTCACTTAAAAAGACAGATATTTAAAAGTACGGTATGTGTGCCAAACCAGAAGTACCACCGCAGCATGCTCTCCACTGGCTGGATGTGACGTCAGCAATGGTCTCCACCTCACGTGTTTCACCCCTCCCACAGGGCATCATCAGAGGCTGGCCCAGCCTCTGATGATGCCCTGTGGGAGGAGTGATGAAGCCATCGGTGGGAGCCTCTGATGACGCTCCATGGAGAAACCTGTTCTGGTTACCTCTCACTTCCTGTCCTGTCTACAGTAAGTGAAGGGAAATCCCCCCCAGTCCGACACAGGTGTCAAAATAATAGAAAACAAACAAGAGGGCTTTTAAATTACTACTACTAGCTAATTTGTTGTCTAATCTTAACCGCTTGCCGACCGCCGCACGACTATTTACGGCGGCGGTCAGCCCCTCACAGGCAAAGTGACATAGTACTACGTCGCTCACCTGTGAGGCTCTAGGGGCGAGCGCCCGCCGCCGGAGGCACGCTCCGCCCCCGCTCGTTCCCTAAGCAGTCCGCGCGAGTGGCCGGCGGACCCGATGTCCGTCCGTCAGTCACTCGCGATCTCCCCGTGGAGAGGGAGAAAGGCAGGCGTCTAATGTAAACAAAGCCGCCTGTCATTCTCCCCTGTGTAAGAACAGAGATCATACAGTCCTGCTATGTAGGATCGTATGTCTCTGTTGTTACACCACTAGCCACACCCATTTACAGTTAGAAGCACGCCCCTAGGGACACACTTAACCCCTTGATCACAAATAAAGTTAACACCTTCCCTGCCAGGGTCATTATTACAGTAACAGTGCATATGTATAGCACTGATTACTGTAGTAATGTCACTGGTAACTCCAAAAGTGTCAAAAATGTCAGCCAAGGGTCCGATATGTCCGCCGCAATGTCGCAGTCCCGCAAAAAAAAATCGCAGATCGCCGCCATAACTCGTTAAAAAAAAACACCAAAAATTACAGAAATCTTTCCCTTTTGCGCAAACCAATCAAAATACGCTTATTTTTTTTACCAAACATATGTAGCAGAAAACAAATTGTCCAAAAATGTTTAAAAAATTTGATTTTTACATTTTTTTGGGGGAATTTCATATAAAAAATGTGAAAAATAGTGTTATTTTTTCAAAATTTACGCTCTTTTTTTGTTTATAGCGCAAAAAGTAAAAATCGCACAGGTGATCAAATACCACCAAAAGAAAGCTCTGTTTGTGGGAAAAAAAGGATGTCAATTTCATTTGGGTACAGTGTCGCGCGACCGACCAATTGTCCGTTAAAATCACGCAGTGCCCAATCGCAAAATAGGGCCTGGTCAGGAAGGGGGTAAAATCTTCCGGGGCTTAAGTGGTTTATAATGAAAAACTAGTTTTGGCTTTAAAAACACTTTAAAGTGGAACTGAACTCTGTAAGCTGTTTTCAAATGTCAGTCAGGGGTAAAGGCCTAGTCAACAATATTGCCTGTGGTCTCTCTGCAGCTGATCTTTTCTCCATCACTGATCATGCCTTGGTCTATTGCTTGGCATGGGTGCCATTCAGGGAATGCTTTGCATTTTCTCAATAAATACAAAATGTTCTCTCACTGGACAAGGTGGAGTGGTGGGGCAGTGAAGCAAAGCATTTTCTGAATGCGGCTGGCCTCCTGCATTCAGAATGCAAAAGGACAACTGCTCAGCAAGGGACCTGAAAGCAAGTGGAGATCACTGGAGTAGTGGTGTCTACTATATTGATTTCCAGCTTCTAGAGGGATCCCACAAGCATGCTATGTCCAACCTGGACCAATGTAACTGCAAAAAAATCCATGCCCTGGATTCTTCTTTTTTTCTTCTTTTAAATGTTCCCTATAACTTAGCAAATCTTAACTTTTTGATTTCAGATTCACTTTAAATTCACTGTAGTCATCTGCAAAAAATGAGTTTTGCTAGGTTACCACAGGGCACTTACAGGGTATTTACACATGGCTGTTTGTCTTATTAAAACAACTCCAGATTTAGCCAAAAGTGTACTATTCTTACACAGGGCAGTGCTGTTTATATGTGCAAACATGCTGTCAAAAAAAAAGAAAGAAAACCTAGCGTACTGAAACCAGCCCGAGTTCTAAACAGGAGCAAACTTGACAGTTTTCGTTTTTCCAGAATGTTCCGAAAATCTGGGGATTTTGGGGGAAATTTAGCCATTTTGGTGAAATGCATTGGAAGAAACATAAGCCGCATTAAGGACTTGTGCACACTGGGCAAAAAAAAAAAAAAACGCTGTTTTAAAAAGAAGTAAACTTCCTCTGCAAACATTTACCTATAGGTAAGTCTATAATAAGGCTTACCTATACAGTAGATAGTGTAAATATCTCCTAAACGTGTACAGTTTAGGAGATATTTACATGACATGCAGCCAGTGATATCACTAAAGGTACCGCCACGGATGCCATTTCTTCCGAGCCTCGTGCTATTAAAGGCGGCTCCCGCACGCATGCGCGGGAGTGACGCCATCGCGGCTTCGGCTAACTAAAGGACTGGAGCCCGAGAACCCAGAAGAAACTCCAGAGAAAATATGAGCGGTGACAGCGGTGTGCGGGCGCCGCTGGAACAGCTTCGTTCTAAGGTAAATATTGCATATTGAGCTAGTATGCGAGGCATACTGGCTCTTTACGCCTTTGTCTTACAGGGTTTTTTTTTTTTATGAACTTACAACCTCTTTAAGGGCATTTGACTTTTTTTGTTCAGCCTCTAAATGCCCCTGTACGTTAGCCCATGTGGCCATGGACATGTAGGAATTTGCAGGCATATTAGAAAGGGAGCATTTTGGGGCTGAACAAAAAAAAACATAATTTGCTTGTTCAGGTGTGGAGTGTGTGAGCAGAAAAATAGCTTGATGCACTTAAACACCTGTAAACCCAGTATAAACACAGCATTTAGTGTTTGAGCGTTCAATCATTTCTAATAAGTGTACATTCTTGTCTAAACGCTTTTGCAGCTTTAGACATGTTTTTAAGCTGCTTTTCTCATGCCTGGAGAAAAGGTGTTTAGAGGCATAAGGTCTAAGGGTTCACAAACCTTTAAATGGCTGATGAGGGTTATAGAAACTAGGGATAAACCGGTTATCGGCAAGGCCGATATATCGAGGGCCGATATGCACTTTTCCCTATATATCGATATCGGCCCCGGAACTGGCCAATATTGCAGATATTTTTGTGACGTCATTCTGCCTTCTTAGGCGGCCTCCCTCGCCTTGGACAGCCTCGTCTGGAGTCGGGTCTAGTCTCGCGGGAGTGTATCACAGCCATAAACCCACCCACAGCAGCCCGGTGCCAGCCAGCCACCCACATCCACAGGCCCTGTACCAGCCAGCCAGCTACAGGCACTGTACCAGCGAGCCAGCCAGCCACCCACAGGCCCTGTACCAGCCAGCCAGCCACCCACAGGCCCTGTACCAGCCAGCCACAGGCACTGTACCAGCCAGCTGCCCACAGGCCCTGTAACAGCCAGCCACCCACAGCCCCTGTGCCAGCCACCTACCTACCACAGGGTGCCAGCCAGCTACCCACCACAGGGTGCCAGCCAGCCACCAACTCACCGCAAGAGCCAGCAAGCCAGCCACCCACCACAGGGTGCCAGCCAGCCACCCACCACAGGATGCCAGCCAGCCAGCGAGCCACCCACCACAGGGTGCCAGCAAGCCAGCCATTAAGCATTAAACAAAAATAAACATGTTCAGTACCAGATTTGTGTCAAAAATTGTCTTTGTTTTTCAAAACTTTAAATGTATAAAATATCAGCCCATATCGGCCGATACGTTGTGAACAAAATATCAGTATCAGTATCGGCCCTGAAAAAATTGGTCTATCCCTTATAGAAACTCCTTTCAAATCTTGGGCCTGTTCTTGTGCCAAAAACATGGCCCCTTAGTAGCCTAATTGTTTCTTTTTAAAAAAAGAAATACAAAATAGACAGCAAAAGAAAGCAAAGAAAAGTATTGACAGTACACAAATAACAATCAATTACGCACAAGTAAAAAACACAACAACAAACTCTTAGTTAATAACACTACAAAAAAGTAGATTTTTTTCAAGCACTTTTTATCTAAGCAGAAAAATGTGTACAAACTGACAGTTTCTGCTAATTAGGTTTTGGCAATAAGATAAGGATGCTAATACACAAGTGATCTTTAGTGCCAGTTCACACTGCAGCGGCACGGCTTCGGGGGCGACCTGTGAAGTCGCGTGCACCGCGACTTCGGCGCGACTTGCACGGACTTCATATAATGAATGTCTATGCAAGTCGCTCCAGGTCGCCCCGAAGTAGTACAGGACCCTTTTTCTAAGTCGGAGTGATTTGTGTCGCTCCTATTAGGATTTAGGATTCAGATATATTGGGCAGACTAGATGGGCCAAATGGTTCTTATCTGCCGACACATTCTATGTTTCTATTAGAACCGTTCCTGTACTGAACAATGGGAGGGCGACGGACCGCGACTTGTCAGGCTGACAAGTCGCGTTCCAAGTACGATCAGTGTGAATGGGCTCTCAGAGACAACTGTTTAAAAAAAAAAAAAAAAGCCATATTCAAAACAAGGAACAGCAAATAAATTACATACAAGTAACTTTTTCTATGCCAATTAAAAGTGTGTATACTTCAAAAGACATTATAGTTCACCTAGACTATATCAAATAACACTTGTGAATAATATTTGATACTTTCCTTTCTTATATTGTATCGTTCAATGTTTTTCTTATCTTTTTTGAGAAAAAGTTTTCTTCAAGGTTCATGAGATCAAAATATAACACAGATGGCATTGAAAAGAAAGTAATTTTTTTCTGATTATTTTTTTGTCTTTTGATTGTCTGAATCGGCATGGTATAATATTAGAACTCAGGTTTTCAATGAGGAGGGAGGGATATTTCCTATTCAGATATAAGAGAGACACCACTCCACCTGCTACTCTTCTGAACAGTCAGACAGAGACAGACAGAGATAGACAGACAGACAGAGACAGCCAGACAGTCAAACAGAGAAGACATGGACCTTTGCTCAGAATCTGTCGTAATCCTTAACAATGGACATAACATGCCAGTGATTGGATTTGGCACCTATGCCCCACAAAAGGTAAGTAAATTATGATTACTTTGCTTTATTTGATCAGAATAACTTGGAGACAATTCTTGATCAGCAGTCATAATAAGGGTTCTGCAAGAAGGTGAATTCACAGCTTTAGAAAGATCAAAAGCTCTCAGATACAAAAAAAGATGAAAAAAGGTGAAACAGATATTTTATTAAAAATAAACCATTGTTTTATCAAGCTATATGTCATTCAGTTGGGGTTTATATTTTTAACTGGCACCTCATCAAGATCCAACTTTCCAGAAGCAAAATAACAAGGTTAATGATGCCAATTCTGAGTCCTATTGGTCTGTTACACATATATGACTAGAGACATGGGGGCTCCACAAACTGTTGTTTTACACTGCTAGAGTTGGAAGGAACTTGGTTTTTCTGAAATCACACTGCTTAGGGCCAGTATAGATGGGCTTTTGTTCATGTCAGACAGGTATTGAATTCCCATATGAGTGTATGAAAGTGTAAAACCTACTTGAAGGTGGTCAAATGCAATTTAGAATGAGTTCTACTTCAGGTAAAATGCACCTGTCAAGGAATACTGAATGATCTCAGAAATATCTCAAATGAATGTTAAACGAATGTCATCAATACAGGTCAATTTAGATATAAATTGTGCATAGCAGAGTTACCCTTTAAATTATAATTTTTTTTTATTGAGATAAGATGGCAACTTATTGCTTATTGCTCACAATAGAAAAATGTTATGCCTTTTTGTTCAGTTTCCTAAGAACCAGGCAAAGGAAGCCACCAAGGTTGCCATTGAGTTTGGGTATCGCCATATCGATGGCGCCTATATTTATGGAAATGAAGTGTTAGTTGGTCAGGCAATCTGGGAAAAGATTGCAGATGGGACCATAAGGAGAGAAGACGTGTTCTATACTGGGAAGGTGAGCAGAAAACATACATAGGATATGTTTATGTGGTGAGTGCTGTTCATGCTTGAGTATTACTGTGATGCAATGGGAACAGTGTTAATGCCATTGTGTGATGGGATGATTGTGTATTCTCTTTCTCTGAGAATGATCAACAGTAGGGATGAGTTGAATGTGCCTGGCTTTGGTCTGAGACAGGTTTGGCAAACTATACTAAAGTTTGAATGCCAATGCCAAACCCCCTTGCAGTCAATGTAAGGGGAATGTTAAAATCAGTATTGGTCTGTTTCTGGGAAATGGATTGTCAAACAAAGGTTATACTGGTTGGGCAGTGCCCTGCGGGATATGTACCACAGCAAAAAAAAGTTTGAAAATAGTCTTTGGTGGGTAGCAGTGATTTTTATAATGATTTAAGGGCTTCCAGACCACCTGCAGTACATTTACCTGTAGGTCATCCAGCCTGTTCTGGGTTTAGGGCTCCCTGCGTGCCGGTCCTATGACTATTTTGTCCAGTGGACACCGCTGATTACAATTACTGATAAACGGTTACCAGGTATCATGTGATTGGTATGATTGGTCATAGTCATCCCATGATAGCAATGTAAACAAACTGTCATAAATTGATTTCCATTCATGAATAGCTTGTCTACAGTTGTGATCTGTGATTGGCCCACAACAATAACATGAAACCTGGCTACCTGTACCATGTAATTAGCCGTAGCCAATCAGAGATCAAAACCTTAAGCAAGTTTTCATGAGTGTTAACCAATTCACGACTGTTAAAACTATTGCTTATACACACAGTGATCATCACTGCATAGGAAATAACAGTGGATAAAGAAATCCCTGATAACTCTCCCAGAAAAGTACAGTGTCACTATGGTGACACTGAACTACTCTGATGACAGGATATACAAAACAATAGTAAAGAAAATGTAAAAAAAAATGTGAAAAATCTTTTTTTTTTTTTTTATTCAATTCCTTATTTTCCAAAAAAATGTGACACAAAAATTACAAAATCCCACCATGCCTCTTACTAAATACCTCTGGTCATTTGGGGGGTATTTCTACTGTCCTAAGCTGCTTTTCCCTGCGCTACGGAGCCTAAAAAACCCTTAATTGCAGCTGCTCCTCACCATGTGATCACTAACAAAACAGCTTAAAACACAGCGCAAAAAAGGTAATACAGATTCTTATAACTCTACATAAATGTGAATGCAAAAAACGTATTCAAATTAGTGTCAACGAAATGTCAAAAATCAAAAAAAAAACTTGCACCAAAAAATGCTATATGTTGAACATTAGGGTTGAGCGGACACCTAGATGTCCGTGTTCGACGGGTTCGGCCGAACTTTAAAAAAAAGTCCGGGTCCGTGTCCCCGGACTTTTACCGAACTTTTCCCGGACACCGAACCCCATTGAAGTCAATGGGGACCCGAACTTTAAGGCACTAAAATGGCTCTAAAACACCAAAGGAAAGGGCTAGAGTGCTGCAAATGGCAGCAAAACGTAATTAAGAGCATGGCAAGTGCTCTGCAAACAAATGTGGATAGGGAAATAACTTAAAACAACAAAAAAAAACAGAAAAATAAAACAATGTTCTTCTTCATCTCTGAAGGACGAGGCCCATATGGAGTAGGAGGGAGGTTGAGGTGGTGGTGGATGTGGCGGTGACATAGGCGTGCGCACAGGGTGTGCTGGGTGTGCCTGGGCACACCCTAATCACCTAGGGCACATAGCATTGCCAGTGAGGAGATGGGAAAGATCTCCCTGGGACCTGCTCTGCTCTATTTCTCCTTGCCTACAGGTACATGGCCCCGATACATTACTCTCCCTGCTGGCAAACACATGCATGTGTATTTCAACTTTGGGGTGCACACCTTAATGCAATAGGCTGCGCACACCTATGGGCGGTGTAGGTGGAAGCGGCGGTGGAGGAGGACCAGGGCCGGATTAACAGCATCATGGGCTTGGTGCTGAGGATTTTGAAGGGCCTTAAGGGCCGTGCCTTGCCATGCACCCAGAGGAGGAAGGGTGCAGCCATGCATGCCTAATTCAACATGGGATGCTGTCTCTGAAGCCCATAAACACATCCATGCATCGCCAACTGTCCCTCCTTGTCCGGCCTTCACGCTGTGTGGGGAGGTTCTGAGGGTGCTGCCTGGGGAAGCGAGCATAGAAGCCAGACTTCTGTGTTTACAAGTGACAGAAGAGCGGTAACAGTGAATATGGCCAACCCGGGGCCTATATAAAAGGTAGGGGCCTGGAGCTGCAGCTCCAATAGCCCCTACATTAATCTGGCCCTGAGGAGGAGGACGAGGTAGCCAACACTGCTTCTTTTCAAAAATTTTAAATGAGGGTACACCCCAAAAGAGTGAGAAAGAGCAAAAATGGAACAATGGGTGGGTAAGGTCGGTATCCATTGCTATTCTGCATAAGGTACGGAAAAGTCCCGTGGGATCCATGCCTGGTTCATTTTAATGAACGTGAGCTTGTCCACATTGTCTCTGGACAGGCGGCTGCGCTTGTCTGTTATAACGCCCCCAGCCGTGCTAAATACCCGTTCAGATAATACACTGGCTGCAGGGCACGCCAGCACCTCCAAGGCGTAAAGGGCAAGCTCAGGCCATGTGCCCAATTTGGAGACCCAGAAGTTGAAGGGGGCAGACCCGTCATTCACTACATGTAGGCGTGTGCACACATACTGCTCCACCATGTTGGTAAAATGCTGCCTCCTGCTAAGACGTTCCATCTGAGCTGCTGGTGCTGCTGTTTGTTGTGGCGTGCTGACAAAGCTTTTCCACATTTCGGCCATGCTAACCCTGCCTTCTGAGGTGCTGGCGGTGCCCTGGTTGCGTTGGCGACCTCCTCCTCCTCCTCCTCTGCCTTGTGCTTCCACTGTGGCCCCGCTGTCAGATGGGAATGCCAGCAGCATGGCGTCTACCAGCGTGCGCTTGTACTCGCGCATCTTGCGATCGCGCTCCAGTGAGTGAATTAAGGACGGTACGTTGTCCTTGTAACGGGGATCCAGCAGCGTGGCCACCCAGTAATCAGCACAAGTTAGAATGTGGGCAACTCGGCGGTCGTTGTGGAGACACTGCAGCATGTAATCGCTCATGTGTGCCAGGCTGCCCAGAGGCGACGAAAGGCTGTCCTCTGTGGGAGGTGTATCGTCCGTGTCCTCTGTATCCCCCCAGCCACGCACCAGTGATGGCCATGAGCTGGCCTGGGTGCCACCCTGCTGTGAACATGGTTCCATCTCCTCCTCCAGCTCCTCCTCCTCCTCATCCTCCTCATCCTCCAGAACTGTGCCCCTGCTGGACAATTGTGTCCCTGGCGTTTGTGTGTGCAGGAACCCACCCTCGGAGCCCCTTGCGAATGACTGCCCTGAAAGCCTTTGAAATGTTACCTCTTCATCCTCCTCCTCCTCCTCCTCATCCTGTGCCACATCCTCTTCCATCATCGCCCAAATTGTTTTTTCAAGGAGGCATAGAAGTGGGATAGTTAAGCTGAGAATGGCGTCATTGCCACTGGCCATGTTGGTGGAGTACCCAAAACAGCGCAACAAGGCACAATATATGCAAATGTCAAATATGCAAACTATGCCGCAATTTAATGTTTTTTACACCAAAAGGGTGTGTATTGAATAGCGGAATAGGATAAAAAACTGTGTATCTCACACGTACAAACACAGACTAGGCCCGATTAAATTTTTTCCTACCCTAAAGGGAGGATGAGGAAGAGGAGTATGGAACATGCAGCACCCTCAAATCTTCAGAAGTATGAGATGAACCCCAAAAACTTGGAAAGGTGGATCTCTCTCACACGTACCAACACAGACTATCCCCCAATTTAACTGATCCCCAAAGGTTTTTGATTAAATAGCGGAATAGAAAATATGATCCAAAAAAAGTGTATGTATATCACACGTACACAACCACACTAGGCCCCAATTACTATTGTTTGTACCCCTAAAAGGCTAGATGAGGAGTAGGGGGGGTATGGAACAGGCAGCACCCTCAAACCTTCAGAAGTATGAGATGAACCCCAACAACTTGGAAAGGTGGATCTCTCTCACACGTACCAACACAGACTATCCCCCAATTTAACTGATCCCCAAAGGTTTTTGATTAAATAGCGGAATAGAAAATATGATCCAAAAAAAGTGTATGTATATCACACGTACACAACCACACTAGGCCCCAATTACTATTGTTTGTACCCCTAAAAGGCTAGATGAGGAGTAGGGGGGGTATGGAACAGGCAGCACCCTCAAACCTTCAGAAGTATGAGATGAACCCCAACAACTTGGAAAGGTGGATCTCTCTCACACGTACCAACACAGACTATCCCCCAATTTAACTGATCCCCAAAGGTTTTTGATTAAATAGCGGAATAGAAAATATGATCCAAAAAAAGTGTATGTATATCACACGTACACAACCACACTGGGCCCCAATTACTATTGTTTGTACCCCTAAAAGGCTAGATGAGGAGTAGGGGGAGTATGGAACAGGCAGCACCCTCAAACCTTCAGAAGTATGAGATGAACCCCAACAACTTGGAAAGGTGGATCTCTCTCACACGTACCAACACAGACTATCCCCCAATTTAACTGATCCCCAAAGGTTTTTGATTAAATAGCGGAATAGAAAATATGATCCAAAAAAAGTGTATGTATATCACACGTACACAACCACACTAGGCCCCAATTACTATTGTTTGTACCCCTAAAAGGCTAGATGAGGAGTAGGGGGGGTATGGAACAGGCAGCACCCTCAAACCTTCAGAAGTATGAGATGAACCCCAACAACTTGGAAAGGTGGATCTCTCTCACACGTACCAACACAGACTATCCCCCAATTTAACTGATCCCCAAAGGTTTTTGATTAAATAGCGGAATAGAAAATATGATCCAAAAAAAGTGTATGTATATCACACGTACACAACCACACTAGGCCCCAATTACTATTGTTTGTACCCCTAAAAGGCTAGATGAGGAGTAGGGGGAGTATGGAACAGGCAGCACCCTCAAACCTTCAGAAGTATGAGATGAACCCCAACAACTTGGAAAGGTGGATCTCTCTCACACGTACCAACACAGACTATCCCCCAATTTAACTGATCCCCAAAGGTTTTTGATTAAATAGCGGAATAGAAAATATGATCCAAAAAAAGTGTATGTATATCACACGTACACAACCACACTAGGCCCCAATTACTATTGTTTGTACCCCTAAAAGGCTAGGAGTAGGGGGAGTATGGAACAGGCAGCACCCTCAAACCTTCAGAAGTATGAGATGAACCCCAACAACTTGGAAAGGTGGATCTCTCTCACACGTACCAACACAGACTATCCCCCAATTTAACTGATCCCCAAAGGTTTTTGATTAAATAGCGGAATAGAAAATATGATCCAAAAAAAGTGTATGTATATCACACGTACACAACCACACTAGGCCCCAATTACTATTGTTTGTACCCCTAAAAGGCTAGATGAGGAGTAGGGGGGGTATGGAACAGGCAGCACCCTCAAACCTTCAGAAGTATGAGATGAACCCCAACAACTTGGAAAGGTGGATCTCTCTCACACGTACCAACACAGACTATCCCCCAATTTAACTGATCCCCAAAGGTTTTTGATTAAATAGCGGAATAGAAAATATGATCCAAAAAAAGTGTATGTATATCACACGTACACAACCACACTAGGCCCCAATTACTATTGTTTGTACCCCTAAAAGGCTAGGAGTAGGGGGAGTATGGAACAGGCAGCACCCTCAAACCTTCAGAAGTATGAGATGAACCCCAACAACTTGGAAAGGTGGATCTCTCTCACACGTACCAACACAGACTATCCCCCAATTTAACTGATCCCCAAAGGTTTTTGATTAAATAGCGGAATAGAAAATATGATCCAAAAAAAGTGTATGTATATCACACGTACACAACCACACTAGGCCCCAATTACTATTGTTTGTACCCCTAAAAGGCTAGATGAGGAGTAGGGGGAGTATGGAACAGGCAGCACCCTCAAACCTTCAGAAGTATGAGATGAACCCCAACAACTTGGAAAGGTGGATCTCTCTCACACGTACCAACACAGACTATCCCCCAATTTAACTGATCCCCAAAGGTTTTTGATTAAATAGCGGAATAGAAAATATGATCCAAAAAAAGTGTATGTATATCACACGTACACAACCACACTAGGCCCCAATTACTATTGTTTGTACCCCTAAAAGGCTAGATGAGGAGTAGGGGGGGTATGGAACAGGCAGCACCCTCAAACCTTCAGAAGTATGAGATGAACCCCAACAACTTGGAAAGGTGGATCTCTCTCACACGTACCAACACAGACTATCCCCCAATTTAACTGATCCCCAAAGGTTTTTGATTAAATAGCGGAATAGAAAATATGATCCAAAAAAAGTGTATGTATATCACACGTACACAACCACACTGGGCCCCAATTACTATTGTTTGTACCCCTAAAAGGCTAGATGAGGAGTAGGGGGAGTATGGAACAGGCAGCACCCTCAAACCTTCAGAAGTATGAGATGAACCCCAACAACTTGGAAAGGTGGATCTCTCTCACACGTACCAACACAGACTATCCCCCAATTTAACTGATCCCCAAAGGTTTTTGATTAAATAGCGGAATAGAAAATATGATCCAAAAAAAGTGTATGTATATCACACGTACACAACCACACTAGGCCCCAATTACTATTGTTTGTACCCCTAAAAGGCTAGGAGTAGGGGGAGTATGGAACAGGCAGCACCCTCAAACCTTCAGAAGTATGAGATGAACCCCAACAACTTGGAAAGGTGGATCTCTCTCACACGTACCAACACAGACTATCCCCCAATTTAACTGATCCCCAAAGGTTTTTGATTAAATAGCGGAATAGAAAATATGATCCAAAAAAAGTGTATGTATATCACACGTACACAACCACACTAGGCCCCAATTACTATTGTTTGTACCCCTAAAAGGCTAGATGAGGAGTAGGGGGGGTATGGAACAGGCAGCACCCTCAAACCTTCAGAAGTATGAGATGAACCCCAACAACTTGGAAAGGTGGATCTCTCTCACACGTACCAACACAGACTATCCCCCAATTTAACTGATCCCCAAAGGTTTTTGATTAAATAGCGGAATAGAAAATATGATCCAAAAAAAGTGTATGTATATCACACGTACACAACCACACTAGGCCCCAATTACTATTGTTTGTACCCCTAAAAGGCTAGGAGTAGGGGGAGTATGGAACAGGCAGCACCCTCAAACCTTCAGAAGTATGAGATGAACCCCAACAACTTGGAAAGGTGGATCTCTCTCACACGTACCAACACAGACTATCCCCCAATTTAACTGATCCCCAAAGGTTTTTGATTAAATAGCGGAATAGAAAATATGATCCAAAAAAAGTGTATGTATATCACACGTACACAACCACACTAGGCCCCAATTACTATTGTTTGTACCCCTAAAAGGCTAGATGAGGAGTAGGGGGAGTATGGAACAGGCAGCACCCTCAAATCTTCAGAAGTATGAGATTGTGTTCACTGTACCCCACAAAGATTGAGTTCACTGCACCCCACAATGATTGTGTTCACTGCACCCCACAAAGATTGTGTTCACTGCACCTCACAAAGATTGTGTTCACTGTACCCCCCAAAGATTGTGTTCACTGCACCCCACAAAGATTCTGTTCACTGTACCCCACAAAGATTGTGTTCACTGCACCCTAAAAGGATGTTGTTCACTGCACCCCACAAAGATTGTGTTCACTGCACCCTAAAAGGATGTTGTTCACTGCACCCCAAAAAGATTGTGTTCACTGTACCCCCCCAAAGATTGTGTTCACTGCACCCCACAAAGATTGTGTTCACTGCACCCCAAAAAGATTGTGTTCACTGTACCCCCCAAAGATTGTGTTCACTGCACCCCAAAAAGATTGTGTTCACTGTACCCCCCAAAGATTGTGTTCACTGCACCCCACAAAGATTCTGTTCACTGTACCCCACAAAGATTGTGTTCACTGCACCCCAAAAAGATTGTGTTCACTGTACCCCCCCAAAGATTGTGTTCACTGCACCCCACAAAGATTCTGTTCACTGCACCCCACAAAGGATTTTGTTCACTGCACCCCAAAAAGATTGTGTTCACTGCACCCCAAAAAGGATTTTGATCACTGCACCCCAAAAAGGATGTTGTTCACTGCACCCCAAAAATGATTTTGTTCACTCCACCCCAAAAAGATTGTGTTCACTGCACCCCACAAAGATTGTGTTCACTGCACCCCAAAAAGATTGTGTTCACTGTACCCCCCAAAGATTGTGTTCACTGCACCCCACAAAGATTCTGTTCACTGTACCCCACAAAGATTGTGTTCACTGCACCCCAAAAAGATTGTGTTCACTGCACCCCAAAAAGGATGTTGTTCACTGCACCCCAAAAAGGATGTTGTTCACTCCACCCCAAAAAGATTGTGTTCACTGCACCCCACAAAGATTGTGTTCACTGCACCCCAAAAAGATTGTGTTCACTGCACCCCAAAAATGATTTTGTTCACTGCACCCCAAAAAGGATTTTGTTCACTGCACCCCAAAAAGGATGTTGTTCACTCCACCCCAAAAAGATTGTGTTCACTGCACCCCAAAAAGATTGTGTTCACTGCACCCCACAAAGGATTTTGTTCACTGCACCCCAAAAAGATTGTGTTCACTGCACCCCAAAAAGGATGTTGTTCACTGCACCCCAAAAAGGATTTTGTTCACTGCACCCCAAAAAGATTGTGTTCACTGCACCCCACAAAGGATTTTGTTCACTGCACCCCACAAAGATTGTGTTCACTGCACACCAAAAAGGATTGTGTTCACTGCACCCCAAAAAGATTTTGTTCACTGCACCCCAAAAAGATTGTGTTCACTGCAGCCCAAAAAGATTGTGTTCACTGCAGCCCAAAAAGATTGTGTTCACTGCAGCTCACACACAGAAAAATGGATGTGGATCACTGACACCTGCCTATCTCCAATCCCACACCACACAGCAATATCGATTGTAGTTTGTAGAACACAGTTTCCCTAAAATTCAGCAGACTCTGTCCCTAACAGGATTGAGAAGAGATCGTAGATCAGGATTGAGTGCAGATTCACCCCACCCCCCACACAGCAATATCGATTGTAGTTTGTAGAAGACACTGACCCTATAATTCAGCAGACTCTATCCCTAAAATGCCTACAACTCGCCCTGCCTAAACACTCCGACCTGTCCCTCAATTCTATCCGGACACAAATGGTTTTTTCCTGCCTATCTTTCCCTAATCAGCAGCCAGCACATTGATGTGTGCTCTGTCCCTTAGCTAAGCAGCAGAATGACGCTGCTGCGGCGGCTGCCTCGAACTTATAAAGACTTGGTCACATGCTTCAGACGGCCAATCACAGCTACTAAGACATTTGCAGGCATGGCTGGGATGGCTTAAGGCACACCAGTTAAACGATTGTTGATTGGCTGTTGAAAGCCCGCCATGAAAAGAGCGCCAAAGCATGCAAAACCCGGAAATAAAACGACCGAACACGGATTTTTACCCGAACATACAGTAAAGTGTCCGTGTCCGTGTTCGGGTAAAAAAAATCCAATTATTCGGTACGAACACGAATAATACAGTCCGTGTTCGCTCAACACTATTGAACATATAATCAGTGAACTGCTATAGTGCAACACGTGCTAATAAAAATGATTTCCAAATACAACAAATAAGTAATAAAATGCCCCAATCCAAAAAAAGTCCAGGTCAGCAAGTGTCCAGTGAGGAAATGTGCAGCACGCTCTGTGCTGTCTTCTTAATACAAAATAATGCCAATCCGTGGAATAACGTGCAATAGTTGAAGGTGCACTCCCAATGTATAATGCACTTACCAGACTATGTGGACCCCTTAGCAGTATTGCATGTGGGTCACTCAAGTTTGGGACCGGTAAGGTTAGGCACTTAGTATCCTGGTGAATGCTTTGCATCCTGGTTGGTACCCCGGCGGTAGATGGATTTTTAGGATGAATATGGGTATTCCCAGTGGACATGTATTCAAAGGCAATGGAAGAAAGAGATCTCCATAGCGTGATACCATTTTGAAATTTTATTATAAATGCAGAACAACACTTACAAATTTGTAGCTGCAAGATCGCTAGTAGTATAACTGAAATGCAGAGGCATCCAGAACACGTGTGGCAGCTTGGGGTTCACACTTCCCTGTTTGCGTTCCACCCGGTACCTGGAAGTGACTTTGTTGGTAATGCCATCAGCCGAAAATTGCGTTGACGCGTTTCACCCCTCCCAGTGGGCGTTTTCACAGACGTATTGAGGGATGATTTTATCAGTGTGCTGCCTTTCTTTCACCATCCAGTCACAGGCTGGTGAAAGAAAATGACAGCCTGGGGTCAGAGGAATTTGATAATTTGATAAAAAAAGTCTCAGTACTTTGGACTCATTATTTAATGATCAGCAGTGCCCCACAGCATGCCAAGAGCAATGGTGCTCCCACATGCACATGATTGGTCATGTGGCCTCATTTCACATTATTAAGCACTGGGTCTGCATCTTTAAAAAGTCTCCCTGCTCTGTAACTTACCTACAAAGCTTTGCAAGGGGTGGACGGGCACAGTAGGTTAATAAAGATGCTGAATTCAAGATACATTCTCAAAATGTCCTCCCGCCTACGAATCAGTGGGAACGCACTCTAAAAAGGGGGTCCATTATAAAATTTTAAGTTCTAGCCCTTCCTAACTCTACCCCAAAGAAAAAAATCATAGGAAAAAGGTTTTGTCTGAAGTACCAATTTAATCATGCTATTTTGTACACATCTTAAAGACAATTATGATTTCTATCCTAACAGCTCTGGAGTACATTTCATACCCCAGAACTTGTCCAGCCTGCTCTAGAGAGGTCACTAAAGCAACTGCAACTAGATTACATGGACCTGTTTATTATCCACATGCCTCTGGAGATGAAGGTAAGTGCTCATAAACTTCATGTGTTAGGGTACCATTCACCGATTGGATACACTAAATGCATTTAACATCCAATGTGAGCTAATTTCATGAAAAAAAAAAAAAGATTAAGGCCCCTTGCACACTGCAGCTTAAAAATGCTCAGTACAGCTTTTTTTTTTTTTTATGAGCTAAAATAGAGCCCATTCATTCTAATGTGCCTATGCACACAGGCGCATAAATGAGCGCCGCGTATTCTTCAGTAAGAACAAAATAGAAAAATCTGCATTTTTGGACAGTAATTTAAGCCTAATGCACGCATTTGCACGCAAATATGCACAAATACGCGCAAATGCGATCAAATGAACGCACACGATATAATACTGTTGATCTGAAAAAAAAATTTGCATTTTCAGAGGCATGAATTTACGCAAATTTGCGCGAACGCATATGCGCGAAAATGCGCAAAAATACTCGCAAATGCGCGCTTTTCAATAAGACAAAAATTATGGCTGAAAAAGGAGATGCTCAAACAGGAGTATCGTGTGCAAGAGGCCTAACTAACATGTTAAAGAATGCATGGTTTATGTTTGCAATGTTTGAAAAAAGCATGTTCAAAACTGTTTTTGCATAGAATTTTGTTCTATCTGCAATTGTTTTCAAAGATTATCACTATTTTCATATAAAAGGTATGTTTTGATAAATGTAACAATTACCTCAAGCTGTCAAAGTTACTGTAAGACCGCATTCACACTGATCCGACTTGGACCGCGACTTGTCAGCCTGACAAGTCGCGGTCCGTCACGCTCCCATTGTGTAGTACAGGACCGGTTCTAATAGGAGCGACACAAGTCGCTCCGACTTAGAAAAAGGGTCCTGTACTACTTCGGGGCAACCTGGAGCGACTTGCATAGACATTAATTTTATGAAGTCCGCGCAAGTCGTGCCGAAGTCGCAGGGCACGCGACTTCACAGGTCGCCCCCTAAGTCGGATCGCCGTAGTGTGAACCAACGCTTAATCTCTAAATGTTTAATGTGATTTTAGGTTTCAATGGTAATAAAAATATAATTTTTATACAACTACATCTGTTTGCATTTTTCTAGGAAAAGGAAAATGATTAAATATATTCAGCTCTGGCTCTAATGCCATTGGTGCTCTGGGTTTTTGTCTTTCTGCCTAAAGTAGTTCTTCATTTACTGTATTTGTCTGTGTTTTCTGCTCAGTATGTCCTTTGTAGCCAGGTGATGATCCTTTTCCTGTAGATGAAAATGGACAAATCATTTTCCACAATACTGATTTACGAGATACATGGGAGGTACATTTTAGATGACAATGTATATGTATGTAATACTGTGATAGACACAATGCCTAGAATGCTTCCCTTCTTTTCCACTTCTCCTTTCTTTCTTTTCCTCCCCTCATTTTCTTCTCCCGTTCCGATCTGCCCGCTCTTCTTCCCTCTCTTCTTCTCTATATTCCTCTCTTCCTCTACCCTTTTTTTGTATTTTGTTTTACAGGCAGTCCACTAGCCGAGTTACATACACTATATTGTCAAAAGTATTGGGACACCTGCCTTTACACCAGTGTTAATTTTGGCAGCAAATTTCGATTTCGTTTTAGTTATAGTCTTTTGACTAAAATGCCATTTTAGTTGTAGTCTTATTTTAGTCTTTTGACTGAAATGCGATTTTAGTTTTAGTCGTATTTTAGTCATCTGAATTGTTTTAGTTTTAGTCATATTTTAGTCGACTAAAATCTCCAGTACATTTTAGTCGACTAAAATCTCATACATTTTAGTCAACTACAAATCAAATAGGTTTAGGTAAATTGTAATGCATTATTTAAACATTTCTCTAGCATTTCCAAACGAATTGTATACTGAGTCCTGGAATAAAAATCAAATAATTTGTTATTAAAAGGTTTGGACATGTACTACAGACACAGATTTAGCCATTGTGATACATAACCATATAGCCAACTTATGAAACCATACGTTTCATAAACAAACAGAAATATTGCTTTTTGACAAACCGAAGTGCAACTTTAAAATAAAAAAAAAAACTGTAAACTCCATTGGCTGTAATGTCATTGCACATTTTACCTGAATATATTACCAAATAACAAATACAAGTCGCACTAAGTGATAAAGCAAGATATAAATGTGAATATAACCAATAATGAAATTAAAGTCCACAAAAATAAGTTCATAAATCCTTAAAGCGGAGTTCCACCCAAAAGTGGAACTTCCGCTTTAGGTGGTCCTACCCCCCTGACATGCCACATTTGGCATGTCATTTTTTTGGGGGGGGAGCGGGTACCTAGTTTTGACAGGTACCCGCTCCCACTTCCGCTCGGAGCGCCGCGGCGCCCTGAGCGGAAGTTCTCCTCTCCCCCTCCCTCCCTGCAATCTTCTGGGACATGTCAGAGGTCCCAGAAGATTGCCGGCCAATCACGGCGCGCAGCGCGACTCGCGCATGCGCAGTGGGTACCCGGCTGTGAAGCCGCAAACTGTCACAGCCGGGTGCCCACAGCAGTGATGCCGGCGCCGAGAGAGAGGATCGAGGCTTCGGGCGGCCGCATCGCTGGACCGTTGGACAGGTGAGTCAAATGGCTGGAACTCCGCTTTAAGTGCAAAGTAAATCAATCAAGTGATTAGGTGCAGGAATCCACATCTGATGAATGTTCTGCTTACCAGAAATAGATGAATAAATGGCATAAGTATTAATCTCCACTGCATATGATGAATAAATGAAGAATCAGGATGTCGCAGAGAAATCCAATATATACAATGTGATGATGGCGTCAAAATCACTCAGATGGAAGTGTTTCAATCATATTGGATAATGAACATGGAATGATAAATAAGACGCCATAACATAAAACCCCAAAAATTTATGGGAAGCTAGTACACTCCAAAATGGTGTGGGATAAGAAAATATGTAATGAGACCTCCCCACCAAGTGAAAAATGAAAAAAAGTAAAAAATAATAAAGAAAAATGAAAAAATAAAAAATGATCAGCACGGTGTTGTGTGTAGATCTAAATAAATACTCCTTACCAGATATAGGAAGGAGTGTGCATAAAGCAGCCTCCAGCAGGTAAGGAAGGTGAAGGACAAAAAGTAAGAAACCTCATCCGGTGAGAAAAGAGAAAGAAGGGACACTCACCCCCACTTTTAGCCACACCCGATAAATTAACCCCTTACCAGATACTAGTAAGGAAATCGCATGAACTCCAAATCAATAACCAGTTGATAGGTGAATCAAAGGAACCCAGCGGTCACAGGGAGTCACTCCTAACAGATATGGCACATACGGACCAATGAACTTTTGTTGGGAAGAAAAAGTTGTTCCTTTCCCTAGACTGAATGCATATTTTTTATTTTTTATTTATTGTTTTTTACGTTTTTTTTCATTTTTCACTTGGTGGGGAGGTCTCATTATATATTTTCTTATCCCACACCATTTTGGAGTTTACTAGCTTCCCATAATTTTTTGGGGTTTTATGTTATGGCGTCTTTTTTATCATTCCATGTTCATCATCCAATATGATTGAAACACTTCCATCTGAGTGATTTTGACGCCATCATCACATTGTATATATTGGATTTCTCTGCGACATCCTGATTCTTCATTTATTCATCATATGCGGTGGAGATTAATATTTATGCCATTTATTCATCTATTTCTGGTAAGCAGAACATTCATCAGATGTGGATTCCTGCACCTAATCACTTGATTTATTTACTTTGCACTTAAGGATTTATGAACTTATTTTTGTGGACTTTGGTTATATTCATATTTATATCTTGCTTCATCACTTAGCGCGATTTGTATTTGTTATTTGTTTTTGGGGTGTTGTCACACTTGAAGTTGCAGCTATTTATTTATTGATACACATTAGCGTGGTTACACTATCCTTTTTTTTTTTTTTAATATATTACCAACATTAAATATTAGCGAAAAATATAAGAAAAGCCTTTTTCTTAATTTTTTTAGTTTTCAGCAGCTTAGTAGATGCCCCTTACTTATACTTATGCGGTTGTGCAATACATGTTTAAACTTTAATGTGCTATTATTACAGGCTCTGGATGGAATTGCGTTGCCGATTTAGAAATCGCCAGCAGAGTAGGGTTAATTTTGATGATGTAAATTTTTAATTTAGTTTTAGTTTTAGTCTTATGACTAAAATGCCATTTTAGTTTTAGTCGAATCTAGTCTTATGACTAAAATGCCATTTTAGTTTTAGTCGTATTTTAGTCATCTGAATTGTTTTAGTTTTAGTCGTATTTTAGTCGACTAAAATTGTGTTAATTTAGTCAACAAAAACATTTTATTCGACTAAATTAACACTGCTTTACATGCACATGAACTTTAATGGCATCCAGTCTTAATCCATAGGGCTCAATATTGAGTTGGCCACCCTTTGCAGCTAAAACAGTTTCAACTCTTTTGGGAAGGCTGTCCACAAGGTTTAGCAGTGTATCTATGGGAATGTTTAACCACTTTAAGACCGGAAGGATAATAGAGCTTTCTTTTGGTGGTATTTGATCATCACAAATTTTCAAAATCCAGTTGTCACAGTGCCAGAAAGAGGTGAAATCTTTCCTGTGCTATTCAAAAAATGTAAAACAAAATTTTTTGGCAAGAGTTACACAGAAAAATGCACCTGTGCCATCTTTATTATTATTTTTAACGTAAACTATTTCTAAAGCTCCAACAGTTTGCAAAGCGCATTACAATATAAAGGGAGACAATACAGCAACAATACACTGTAATGCAAGAGGATTAGGAGGGCCCTGCTCCTGCAAGTTTACAATCTAATAGGGAGGGGCTGGGTAACAAAAGGTAGTAACTGTGAGGGATGAATTGATAAGGGAAGTAAAAGATTCAGTTGTTAGCTGAAGGCAGGATATGCCTTTTCTGAAGAGATGGGTCACTCAGGGATCGCCTAAAAGTGGACAGAGTAAGAGATAACCAGACAGATTGAGGTAGTGAGTTCCAGAGGATGAGAGAGGCTCTGGAGAAGTCCTGTAGAGAAGCATGGAAGGAGGCGACAAGGGAGCTAGAGACCAGGTCTAGGGAGGAGCGGGGAGGACGGTTTGGGTGATATTTGGAGACAAAATTGGTAATGTAGCTCGGGGCAGAGTTGTAAAGGGCTTTGTACGTTATTGTTTTAAATTTTATTCACTGGGCAATGGGATGCCAGTGAAGGGATTGGCAGAGAGGGGTGGAGGACACTGATTTCAGACCAGGCCTAAAACTGTATGAAAACTTTACTGCAACTTTTATTGGCAGAACAGACAACAGGCATAACGTAGTCAAGACACTAAACTGGTGGTGACTCCCCAGGCATACCTTTTGTAGGTGCTAGTCCCTAACTGGTGATCTTCAATGACAGGTAGTTTCCACCAGAACACTCGCATCTTGTGCTTATTCTTGGGCTCCCAGGTTCCATGTACTGGTGTGTTCCCCCCATTCTCAAGCTCCTGCAGCCTCCCCAAAGGCCCACTTAACCGGACCTACCCCCTATTTATGTATCACACAGAGTAGAAGGCCAGCCCAAGACAAAAAGCCTGAGTTACTGAGGTACTGAAAGGTAACCTTTCCCCAGCCTGGGTGAGCCAACAACCTTACTAGTGCAGTACATTGTAGGAAACCTGCCTACATTATCCATTCATCTACCCACCCCATTTCTCTCCTTTTCTGTCCTGTCATTTCCCCTTGTCTCCTTTCCTTTCCTAGATCCTTTCCTTTCTTTACTTTTCTTTTCCTCTGCTCTCCCCTCCAGTTCTCTCCTTACCTTCCCTCCCCTAAACTTTTTCCTTTCCTCTGCTCTGTTCCTGTCCTTCCTTTCTGCTATGCCACCACTCCTTTCATTTTATATTTTCTAGGCTATGGAGAAATGTGTGGATGCAGGTCTAGTGAAGTCTATCGGAGTCTCCAATTTTAACCGAAGACAGCTTGAACTGATTCTTAACAAAGCAGGACTCAAGTACAAGCCAGTGTGTAACCAGGTATCATAGATATCTATCTGTCTTAAATTCCAACTGAATATTTCTTTTAAATTAGCTAAATATATTCAAAGTGCATCAAAACAAAAAGGTATGCAAAGTTATACAGTTCATTTTCTTTATAAAGTAGCCACAGCCTGAGTAGAAAAGCCCTATCCCCTGCCAGCATGTTGCAGAGAAGGACCCTTGCTCTCTTTGAAGTGGCCTTTCTGCAAAAGTCTGAGATGCCCCTGCTGAGTCAGAGCTAGAGCTCTCCAATCAGCAAAGCTGGAACCATTGACTTACTTTTAAGAGTATGTAAACCGAAAATACAACTTTAGTAATTATAAACCATCACCTTGCAAAACAACCCATTCTGTTTAAAATAGAAAAGAAATGGAAACATTTTTGTATAGATATAAAAATACATTATAAATACCCTTTTCCCTTTTTTCATTAGTGATCACATTCCCTCTGTTCTCAGCTGCATAAGAGCTGGGGGAGGAGAAGCAGCAGCATACTGTGCTTGCCAGTGAATGGCTGTGCAGTGTGGGTGTGTCAGGACAAGTCTGCTGATTAGAGGAGAGCACACTGAGTTCTCAGCATAGCTAGAGAACTGATCACGGTGTGTTCTCCTGCTTAGTGTGGTTACTTTATAAGAGGAAAGCAGAGGGACTGGTAGGAACATCAGAGATTTCCCATAAAGAAGCAATATAAAGAGAACAGGATACTTTCTTATACAAGTACATGTTACAGCAGGCTCATAACAGGAATTCCATAACAGGAATATGAAGTTTTGGGGTAACAAACGCTTTAAGTCAGTTCCAAAGTATGTGCTAACCTTTATAATTCATTATTTTATACATTTTGTGCAGGGCACTGAATGTCTGGTGATCTTGACCAGCCTCCTTTAAAGAGGAAGTAAAGTTTCCTCTGTAACCTGTACCTATAGGTAAGCAGCAGCCTATGATAAGGCTTACCTATAGGTACTGTAAATATCTCCTAAACTTGCACTGTTTACAAGATATTTGCAGTTAAGCCAGCCTGTGACATCACTGGCGCATTCGCTCTGAAGGAACGGCAGCCCAGGCCATTCCTTCTGAGCCCTGTGCCATGAACGGTGACTCCCGCACGCAAGAGTCATCGTGGCACTGGCCAATCGGATGGCCGGAGGACGCGAATCCGGAAGGAAGACGGGGGAACATGTCGGCCATCTCAGCGTTGAGCAGGCGCCGCTGTGGGGGGCTGCGTTCTAAGGTAAGTATTTCATAATGAGCTAGTATGTGATGCTACTAGCTCATTATGCCTTTGTCTTTCACATTTTTATTTTTAAATTTTTTTTTGGAGGTTTACATCCTCTTTAGGCTGCCCTGCGTCTTGTTATTTACTGTCAATGCTAAACATGGGTTTAGAATGCGTGGTAGTGTTGACAGACACACACACACAACCTTCTTGAATAGTAATGGCAGGACGCCATAGAACAGCAAGGCGTGCCTGCAATCTAGTCATCTGACTGCTATTGTCCTGTCACCAGTTTAACAAAAATTGCAGGTAAAACCATAGAAAAATGGAGTATGTGAAATCCTTACTTGGAGTGTTTTCCTTCCCCTAAACAATTGTTATTTACTTACAATTTGCCTCTAAATTTGCTAGGGAAATACCACTCCTGAAAGTGTTTATTCCTAGCAGAGCCCCCCTGATTGCACATCTAAAGCTCAGCAAACACATTATAATCTGATTGTTCAATCTAATTTAGATCTACCAAGTACGTTGTGCAATAGCCTGTCTGGTTGGATTCAGATTGATTGGAAAGTTTAGGTATTTCCTCATATTACATAGCTTTATTAAACCCTTCACATAGGGCCGGCGCCACCTATAGGCGAGGTAGGCGCCAGCCTAGAGTGCACACCAGTCAGGGGCGCTGCCAGGGCTGAAACTAGAGGGCAGGCAGTCGCTCGCCCATTCTGCAAATGTGGGGGGGGGGGAGCCGCCTGCTGTCCGTTCTGCCACTGTGGGATAGGGCTCGCCGCCTGCTTACTCGCTGCTGGGGAGGCGGAGCACTGTCACTGTCCATTCTCTCCAAAGAGAAGTCGTGTAGCCTGTACGGAGGAGGAAACTGAAGGACAAAGTCAGCTGACTAGCTGACAACTAATAGCGGTAAGGGGGAGGAGCTCTGCATGGAGTCCCATGTTATCAGAGCCAGTATTGGAGGCACAGGAAGAGATGGATGAGGAATCCATCAGCTGACATAGTGAGTAATCACCAGGCCCTCCACCACATGTCTCATCCCTATCCCCCCTGCCATAGAGGTGATGGGGGGGGGGATAGGGATGAGACCTGTGGTGGGGGATGGCACTGCCACTGATCTCATTCCTATCCCCCCCTCCATGCCTGCTTCCACTCATCCCATCCCATCCCTGCTGCCGCTCATCCCATCCCATCCCTGCTGCCACTCATCCTATCCCATCCCTGCTGCCATTCATCCCATTCCATCCCTTCCCTGCTGCCACTCATCCCATCCCATCCCTGCTGCCACCCATCCCATCCCTGCTCCTGCTCATCCCACCACATCTCATCCCTGCTGCCACTCATCCCATCCCATCCCTGCTGCCACTAATCCCACCCATCCCATCCCTGCTGCCACTCATCCCATCCCATCCCTGTTGCCACTCATCTCATCCCATCCCATCCCTGCTGCCACTCATCCCATCCCATCCCTGCTGCCACTCATCCCATCACTGCTGCCACTCATCCCATCCCTGCTGCCACTCATCCCATCCCATCCTTGCTGCCGCCCATCCCATGCCTGCTGCCACCCATCCCATCCCTGCTGTCGCTCATCCCATCCCTGCTGCCACCCATCCCATCCCATGCCTGCTGCCGCTCATCCCATCCCTGCTGCCGCTCATCCCATCCTATCCCTGCTACCACTCATCCCATCCCTGCTGCCACCCATCCCATCTTCGCTGCCACTCATCCCATCCCATCTGCTGCCACCCATCCCATCCCTGCTGTCGCTCATCCCATCCCTGCTGCCACCCATCCCATCCCATGCCTGCTGCCGCTCATCCCATCCCTGCTGCTGCTCATCCCATCCAATCCCTGCTACCACTCATCCCATCCCATCCCTGCTGCCACCCATCCCATCTTCGCTGCCACTCATCCCATCCCATCTTCGCTGCCACCCATCCCATCCCATCCCTGCTGCCGCTCATCTCACCCCATCCCATCCCTGCTGCCACTCATCCCATCCCATCCCTGCTGCCACTCATCCCATCTCTGCTGCCACTGATCCCATCCCATCCCCGCTGCCACCCATCCCATCCCATCCCTGCTGCCGCTCATCTCACCCCATCCAGTCCCTGCTGCCACTCATCCCATCCCATCCCTGCTGCCACTCATCCCATCTCTGCTGCCACTGATCCCATCCCTGCTGCAACCCATCCCATCCCTGGTGCCACTCATCCCATCTCATCATGGCTGCCACTCATCCCATGCCATCCCATCATTGATGCCACTCATCCCACCATCCTTGCTGCTCATTACATCCCACCACCTCTACCACTTATCCCATCCCATCCCTGCTGCCACCCATCCCATCCCATCCCTGCTGCCACTCATCCTATCCCATCCCTGCTGCCATTCATCCGATTCCATCCCATCCCTGCTGCCACTCATCCCATCCCATCCCTGCTGCCACCCATCCCATCCCTGCTGCTGCTCATCCCCCCCCTCCATGCCTGCTTCCACTCATCCCATCCCATCCCTGCTGCCGCTCATCCCATCCCTGCTGCCACTCATCCTATCCCATCCCTGCTGCCATTCATCCCATCCCATCCCTGCTGCCACTCATCCCATCCCATCCCTGCTGCCACCCATCCCATCCCTGCTGCTGCTCATCCCACCACATCTCATCCCTGCTGCCACTCATCCCATCCCATCCCTGCTGCCACTAATCCCACCTCATCCCATCCCATCCCTGTTGCCACTCATCTCATCCCATCCCATCCCATCCCTGCTGCCACTCATCCCATCCCATCCCTGCTGCCACTCATCCCATCCCTGCTTCCACCCATCTCATCCTATCCCTGCTGCCACTCATCCCATCCCATCCTTGCTGCCGCCCATCCCATGCCTGCTGCCACCCATCCCATCCCTGCTGTCGCTCATCCCATCCCTGCTGCCACCCATCCCATCCCATGCCTGCTGCCGCTCATCCCATCCCTGCTGCTGCTCATCCCATCCAATCCCTGCTACCACTCATCCCATCCCATCCCTGCTGCCACCCATCCCATCTTCGCTGCCACTCATCCCATCCCATCTTCGCTGCCACCCATCCCATCCCATCCCTGCTGCCGCTCATCTCACCCCATCCCATCCCTGCTGCCACTCATCCCATCCCATCCCTGCTGCCACTCATCCCATCTCTGCTGCCACTGATCCCATCCCATCCCTGCTGCCACCCATCCCATCTCTGGTGCCACTCATCCCATCTCATCATGGCTGCCACTCATCCCACGCCATCCCATCATTGATGCCACTCATCCCACTATCCTTGCTGCTCATTCCATCCCACCACCTCTACCACTTATCCCATCCCATCCCTGCTGCCACCCATCCCATCCCCGCTGCCACTCATCCCATCCCCTCTGCCACGCATCCTATCCCATCCCTGCTGCCACTCATTCCATCCCATCCCTGCTGCCACTCATCCCATCCCATCACCGATGTCACTCATCCCATCCCATCCCTGTTGCCACTAATCCCATCCCTGCTGCCAATCATCCCACCATCGCTGCTACTCATCCCATCCCTGCTGCCACTCATCCCATCCCTTCTGCCACTCATCCCACCCCATCCCACCACCGCTGCCACTCATCCCATTCCCCACCACCACTGCCACTCATCCCATTCCCCACCACCTCTGCCACTCATCCCATCCCCCATCACCGCTGCCACCCATCCCATCCCATCCCACCACTGCTGCCACCCATCCCACCACCGCTGCCACTCATCCCATCCCCCACCACCTTTGCCACTCATCCCCTCCCATCCCACCACCACTGCCAGCCATCTCATCCCCCACCTCCGCTGCCACTCATCCATCCCAGCACCGCTGCCACTCATCCCCCACCACCGCTGCCACCCATCTTATCCCCCACCTCTGCTGCCACTCATCTCATCCCCCACCTCCGCTGCCACTCATCCCATCCCCCACCACTGCTGCCACCCATCCCATCCCCCACCACTACTGCCTCCTATCCTCCACCCCCACTGCTACCCATCCCATCCCACCACCGCTACCACTCATCCCATCCCCTCCCCCCCACCTCTGCCATTCATCCCATCACCGCTGCCACCCATCCCTTCCCCCACCACCGCTGCCACCCATCCCACCATTGCTGCCACTCATCAAATCCCAACGCCCACCACTGATCCAATTCCCCCCTCCCCCACCACTTCTGCCATTAATACCATCCCCCCACCACCGCTGCCACTGATCCAATTCCCCCCTCCCCCACCACTTCTACCATTAATACCATCCCCCCACTACAGCTTCCACTCATCCCATCCACCCACCACAGCTGCCACTGATCCCGTCCCACCACCGCCGCTGCCATTAAGCCGGGGGGGGGGGGGCAAAATGAAGTTTCGCCTAGGGTGTCAAAAATCCTTGCACCAGCCCTGCCTTCACACTGACGTAAGTTAAATATGTGGCCTTCTGCCTCAAGCGGTTGTACCAGGGTGATGCCTGCAGCTGCTGGCTTCACCTCGCTCCAACCCCCCCTGACATGGGGCCCCATACAGATAACCTGACATGGGGCCGCATACAGACAACCTGACGTGGTGCCCCATACAGACAACCTGACATGGGGCCCATAAAGCCAATGCTACAGTACCGATCACTCATTGTGTTTATTCAGGAAAGGAAGGGGCTGGGAAATATGACATATTTTCCTAATTCTCCCTCCCACTCTCAATCTTGAAGGATCCTATTGTGTGCTTTTAGCTGCTGGTGGGAAGAAGAGGAGGGAAGCCAGCAGCACTGAGGGGGGGGGGATGGGTAAGAGGGCAACAGGGGGAAACGTATGGTGCACAGGGAGGTTATGGGGGATGGGGGGGAAATTACTGGAACCAGTCTTTTGTATGGCTCTCTTTGCAGCAGCAGAAGGCCAATGTGTGGGAGAGGAAAGAAGCCAACTTTCAGCTGCTACAGGGAGAGCCATATGGGGTATTGGTTCCAGTAATTGCCCTCCTGTCACACCGATCACCCTCCCTGCCCACATCCGATTCACTCTACTGCCTGGGCCCCCCTGCTGGCCTGGGCTCCATACAGGAAGACTGGTGCTACCCCCTTATCTCCGACCCTTCTCAAGGCTTTCGGATGTCTACACAGGGAAGGATTTTCCAAGTTACTAACATGACTAAAATACATTAAAAGTACAAACAAATGATGGGAAGATTGTGCTTGAAATCAATGCTCTGGTGACAGGTTCTCTTTAAATATCATTGCCCAGGACTTCAGGGGAAAAAAAAAATAATCCCTTGTGACAATTTAGTAAAGCTGAAATGTAAGGCACAGTGGCCTGTCTAATTTAAATAATCCTGCTTGTCGCTGCGAAATGAGTAGAAAATATTTTTTCTGTGTACAATTAGAAAAATGTTTTTTATTTTCTTTTTGGTTACTGGTGCCCTCTACAGGTGGAATGTCACATCTACCTGAACCAGAGAAAGCTTCTGGAATTCTGCAAATCTCATGACATTGTTCTGGTTGGGTACAGCGTCCTTGGGTCCAGCAGAGATGAGAAATGGTGAGGCTCATAAACATGGCTGTCCACTAATAAAGTGTTATCTCATGCTGTAGCAATATTGTTATATATTTGGGTGGATGGTATGAATAAAGTTCCTTTAAGGTGAAGACAGCGCTTCCATATCAGCACAAATCCACATATTATTCAAAGTGCTCAACCATCAGTCTCAGTAATGAAACATGCATTGTGGCTAATCAAAGTTTTTTTTCCTTCGTGTCTTTAAAATAAAACGCATTGCACTCACCAAATGTGGTTGACTTCTAAGTTAAAATACGTCAACTAGTGGTTTTTCATCAATGTGTCAATGTGTCATGCAGTCCCTTTAGGCATCAGCCACTGAGTTCCTCTCTTTTAAGGTCTTTACAATAACTCCATTACTTTAACCACTTTAGCCCTGGAAGATTTGGCTGCTCAAAGACCAGGCCCTATTTTGCGATTCGGCACTGTGTGACTTTAACAGACAATTGCGCAGTCATGCGACGCTGTGCCCAAACTAAATAAAATGTACTTTTTTACCCACAAACAGAGCTTTCTTTTGGTGGTATTTGATCACCTGTGCAATTTTTATTTTTTGCGCTATAAACAAAAAAATAGTGACAATTTTGAAAAAATAACAATATTTTTCATTTTTTTTTATATGAAATTCTCAAAGAAAAATGTAAAAATCAAAATTTTTTAACATTTTAGGACAATTTGTTTTTTGCTACATATTTTTGGTAAAAAAAATCGCAATAAGCATATTTTGATTCGTTTGTGCAAAAGTTATTGCATTTACTAACTACGGGAAAGATTTATGTCATTTTTATTGTTTTTTTTTTTTTTTAACTAGTAATGGCGGCGATCTGCAATTTTTTTTGTGGGACTGTGACATTGCGGTGGACAGATCGGACCCCTGACTGACATTTTTGACACTTTTGGGAGTACCAGTGACATTACTACAGTAATCAGTGCTATAAATATGCACTGTTACTGTAAAAATGACACTGGCAGGGAAGGGGTTAACTTTACTGGTGATCAAGGGGTTAAGTGTGTCCCTAGGGACATGATTCTAACTGTGAAGGGGAGTAGCTTGTGATGTAATCATGGAGACATGCAATCCTACATAGCAGGATCACATAGCCTCTATGATTACTTTAGTGAGAATGACAGACAGTGTTTACATCAGCCGTCTGTCCTTCTCTCACTGCGGCGGGAGATTGTGAGTGGCCGGCGACCATCAGAGCCGCCGGTCACACGCACACGCACTGACAAGAACATGTACGGCACTTTGCCTTGGAGCACCGACCTGCCGCTGTACAACTGCGGTGGGCGGTCGGCAAGCGGTTAAGGATACTCAGGGGATGATTTACTAAAGGCAAATTGACTGTGCACTTTGCACACTGCAGTTGTACTCTGCAAGTGCAGTTGCTCCAGATCTCAGTAAATGAGGTAAGTCTTCACTTTGCAAAGAATAGCCAATCACATGCAAGAAAAAAAAAACAGCATTTTTGCATGTGATTGGATGATGGAGGTCAGCAGAGCTCCTCCTCATTTACTAAACTCTGGAGCAATTGCACTTCCAGAGTGCAACTGCACTTTACAGAGTGCACAGTTTATTTCCCTTTCATAAATCAACCCCTCTGCGTCACCACGCAATGTAACCATTAAGGTAAAATAGGGAAGGAATTGCATAAAGTGCAGTAATTTTAATGTGACTTCAGTAAAAACTGTATTGTATTTACATTAACATTAAAATAAGTGCTCAGGTGAACAAACCATCAATCCAAGTAAAAAAAAACATGCGTTGGGCCCAATTTCAGTGCGATACTTTTCTCCATGCCTTTAAACTAAAAATACACGTCGCACTTACTAGATGATATTGACTATTAGAGGGAAGTCAAACAGCTTTTTCTTCGGTGTGTCAACAGTGTCATATGTTTAACAAATGGTGATCCCTGTTCCCTTTAAATGTCAAAGAGAGAAAACAGGCGCCTCTGAGTAAAGACTGTAGTATTTAATTGGCAAGATACATTAAAAACTTACATCAGGGTAAGTAAATGTAGGTAAGGTGGGTCCTTCCGGCATCCATTTACGGCATGGGGTCACCACTGGTGGTCTGTGAAGCCTCAGTTCCATGCCAGTGACACCACTTCCTGCCGGACAGGAACAGGAAGGGCTGCGAGGAACACAGACCCCCAGTGGTGACCCCATGCCGTAAATGGATGCCGGAAGGACCCACTTTACCTACATTTACTTACCCCCCTGATGTAAGTTTTTAATGTATCTTGCCAATTAAATACTACAGTCTTTACTCAGAGGCGCCTGTTTTCTCTCTTTGTTTCTTTTCATGTTTGGAGATTGCTTCCGCTCCCCATTAGGCTGGCCCTGAGCACATGGACTGTTTCCTGTTTCAATATAAAATACTTTTATGATAGCCTATATGGCTACCCCATGGACTACCTTTTAGTTTAGTGCTATTAGCTTGCGCCGCTTTGTATTTTATTGTATCCCTTTAAATGTCAGCCTTTGGATTCCCCCCCCCCCCCATTAAAGAGGAACTCCACATTTGTTGAGAAAAAAAAAAAAACATTCCCTCTGCGTGATCGATGTGCAGTAAAAGGATTTTAATAAACTTTGTTGCAGATTCCTACGTTTTGTTATCATGAAGAAATCCCTTTGTGTTTCTCTGTGCCCATGTGCAGAAGTGAGTCTAATGGGAGTTGTTTCATAGTGTCCAACTAGCTGCTGCACATGCAGGGATCTAATTAGGAAAGTTGCAGAACCTGCATCCCTTTAGACATAATTTCCTTTTGGGAGTATCTCACCAAAAATTACATTTTTGTGGCAGGGGATGCCTGAATTCTGGCTTGTATCTTAGTGCAGACTTCTGGGAAAATCAGTAAACCAATCACACAAGCAGGAAATGACATATCTGGGGTGCTTTCTGTACACAGTCTACAGAAAAGTACAGCGGCTGCAGATTGAAAAAGAAAGGTAATTTTTAATAATATTCAATTACAATATGATTTGTGTCACAATTATATACACTATAAATATATAGTAAAAGTATGTAAAACAAAAATTGAAAAAAAAAATTAATTTCCTGTCTGTCTCCATGGCAGCCTACGTGTGGGTTAACCCCGCCTCCACTCCAAGGGTATAGGACCCCCCTCCCATAAATTTCAGCTCTCAGGTACAGCAGGTGTTCATTTTTTGTCCTCCTCCAAGGACCTACACTTCTGATGTCTTACTACGTCCAGCTTACCTTAGGATACTTTGGATGGTGTCTGCATGTCCAGAGCCCAGCCACGGGCGGGTGAGTGACATTTAAAATCCCCTGCTCTCTGCGGTTGACTGAAGCTTGATTGGCATTCTCTGACATGGGTCTGAAGATTCGCATTGCTTCCCTTCATGGCAGCGGTATTTGTTATTTATGTACACTTTGTTTGTCTCTTTTCTATCACTGTACAATTTGTTTGTTTGGCCCAATGGCGCTGGAACGCTTCCTGCGTTCCAGCAAACCCTTCCTGCGTTCCAACAAACCCTTCCTCTTCCTCCTCTGCTTCTAGCGTCCAATCGGTAGACGCTTCGTGGTCCCGCGCATGCGCAGTGCGCCGCGAGCGAAGTCGAGGCTTGGTTCGCACATGCGCATTAGCGATCGCGGCCGCATCACCGCTGACGTCATACCGGCGGGAGATTTAAACAGCTGACGATTCCCCTGTACTTTGGGAATGTACTGTGGGCGTTGCGGCAGCTTCCCAGTGTCTCTGGATTCCTTGCTACAGGTATGTGCAATGGAGACTTGACTGCAGAGGGGGGGGGGGGGGGGCGGAGGGTTGTCACCTCACAATGTATCACTGACATGGTGTCTGATATGTATTACCTTTCTTTATCAGTCTGGTTGTTTGGCCTGAAGTATGGATCCTGCGTCACCGCCCTCCTGTGGCCAGCCCTCTCACAACAGGTGGGTGCTGGCATTTTTCAGAGGGGAGGGCGGGGAGGGCTTACTGGTCCCTAGGTCATGGCTAAATCCAGTGTCTCCCCGATTTTCTCTTTTTTCCATCAGCTCTCCCAGGCCTGATTTACCACAAGAAAGAGACCCTGTCAGACCTCGTGGGAGTTCATCCTCCAGATCTAAACGCCGTGAATCTCCATCAGGGAGTAGGCAGCAAGGGAGACGCTCCATTTCCTCCCCCAGACACCATACACGATACCAGAGTCACCGCACACACCAGAGAGCCTGTTGGGGTTGTGGGGCGCATGTCCCGGAGGACAAGTCCCTATGTGAGCCATGTTTTGCTCATGCAGCCTGTGAGAGGGGGCAAAAGGATCAAAGATTGGAATCTCTAGTGAAGAGAATAGTACAACAGTCCCTGAAAGAATGGGGTACAGTCCCACCACTTGGTCCCACCACATCCAGTTCTCCAGGGGAAGTGCAGGAAGATCAAGGCCCCGCTCAACCGAGTATTACTTCTGACAGTGATTCGGAAGAAGAAGGGGCTGTAGGCGGCTTTGAGTTCACCCTAGTTTCACCCCTGATCAGAGCCATTAAAGAAGCTCTCAGATGGGAGGATCCTGTGTCTCCTCAGAAAAAGCAGCGGAAGTTCTTCAAGCACCTTGGTAAGGAGCGTATCAACTTCCCTTCCCTCTCTGAATTACAAGAGGTGATTACTGAAGAATGGAGTAAAGGGGATAGTAAGTCTTCCTTATCCTCCAAACTTGGGAAATTATATCCCTTTAAACCTGAAGATGTCGCCCGTCTGGAATCTGCTCCTCTTGCGGCAGTTACAAGATTAGCAAAGCATGTCACTTTGCCACTAGATGACGCGGTCTCTTTCAAAGACCCTTTGGATAGGAAGATAGATCTGGACCTAAAGAGGATCTTTGTGACGGCCGGCGCGGCCTGCAAACCTGTGATGGCATTAGCAACAATGTCTAAAGCCATGGAAGTCTGGGTTTCCGATATAGAATCCAAACTTGGAAGTCTCTCGGAAGAAGCCGTAGAAAGTTCCCCTATTCACGAACTCAAGCTGGCTTCAGTGTTTTTAGGAGAAGCATCTATTGATGTTCTGCGTCTTCTGTCCAGATCGATGCTATCCTCAGTAACAGCAAAGAGGGCCTTGTGGCTTCGCCCGTGGATTGCAGATCCAGCTTCTAAACAGGCATGGTGTAAGATCCCTTTTGAGGGTACTTCCCTTTTTGGAAACAAACTAGACAGCGCCATTGCCAAGGCTACTGGCGGAAAGTCAGGTTTCCTCCCGCAAGACAGACGACTATTTGGTCAGAAGAAGCCTCAACCTAGGAGGCAATACACGGAGAGATCAAGAGATGCACGCTCTTAAGCCTAATAGAGATTTCCGAAGAAACTGGAGAGGTGGTCAATCCTCTACTCGGAGGTCATCAAAAAATCCAGCGCCTGCTGGACAAGATTCCACTAAATCTTTTTGAGATTGGGCCCGTCCAGGCATGTCAGGTGGGGGCACGTCTTCTCCATTTTCAGCATGTCTGGGCGGCCTCAATCACGGACTTTTGGACCGTCAGGACGGTCTCTACAGGCCACAGATGGTCATTTCTGGCAGATCCAGTTCCAAGATTCATCTCAACTCATTTACCCTGTCTAGAAGAGAGAAGAGAAGTCTTGCTCGCCTATGTAGACGCTTTGGTGGCTCAAGGAGCGGTAGCTCCGGTTCCGGAACAAGAAAAATTTCAAGGGGTTTACTCACCCCTCTTCTTAGTCCAGAAGAAGAACGGGGCCTGGAGACCTGTTATAGATCTCACATACCTGAACAAGTTCATAAAGAACGAAAAATTCAAGATGGAAACACTCTCAACTATTCAAAGGGCAGTACTGCCGGGAGATTGGCTCGCCTCAATAGATTTAAAGGATGCGTATTTTCATGTACCTGTGGCAACCGACTTCCACAAATATCTTCGCTTCTGTGTTCGGAATCAGCATCTGCAATTCATTTGCCTACCCTTCGGCCTGTCTACCTCACCCAGAGTATTCACCAAAGTTCTTCTAGCAGTGGTAGCCTTCATAAGATTGAAAGGTATACGTCTACATCATTACTTAGACGATCTTCTGCTTCTGTCTCAAGAAAAGGATCAGTTATTGGCACACAGAGATCAGGTCATATCGACCCTCAAAGAGTTTGGCTGGCTGCTAAACCTACAAAAGAGTCAGCTGGAGCCTACTCAGCGCCTAGTCTATCTTGGGGCGCAATTCGACACCGTCGAGAATTCAATCTCTCTCCCATTAGAGAAGATACCGGTAGTGAGGGAGAGAATCCTTCCGGCTCTTTCCTCTCCTCGGCTGAAAGCCTCTCAGTGCCTCAAAATCATTGGCACCATGGTGTCCACGGCTCCAATGGTCAAATGGGCTCTCTGGCAGATGAGGCCCTTCCAAAAAGGGTTCCTACAACAATGGAACACAGAAGAGAAAGATCAGTACATCCATATCTCCTCCAGCATGAGATACAGTCTTCTTTGGTGGCTGCAACGCAGGAATCTGCTCAACTGTCATTCTCTGGTTCCAGTCTCATGGACTATAATCACAACAGACGCCAGCAACTCAGGTTGGGGGGCTCATTGTCTGACAGAGTTGACACAGGGGAGATGGTCTTTTCAGAGACACACTCCAGTCTCCAATATACTGGAACTCCGAGCAGCCTACCAGGGTCTTCGATCTTTCCAACACCTGCTAGAGGGGAAATCTGTTGTGATTCGGATGGACAACACCACGGCAGTGTCTTATGTGAAGAGACAAGGTGGGACACGGAGTCTCTCTCTGCTACGAGAATTAGACCCGATCATGTCCTGGGCCCAGACTCACCTAGTAAACATCTCGGCAGTTTACATCCCAGGTTCACAGAATGTTCAAGCGGATTTTCTGTCCAGGGTCCAGTTGAACCACAACGAATGGTCGCTCCATGTGGAGTCGTTCAAATGGATTCTGTCGTTGGGAGTATCTCCCGAAGTCGATCTGTTCGCCTCCCCTTGCAACCACAAGTTAGAGAAGTATGTCACGAGAGGCAAGTGTCCTCAAGCTTACGGGACAGATGCACTAACCGACAGGTGGGAGTTCAGCGGGGCTTACGCCTTTCCTCCAGTACCCATCATTCTCAAATTCCTGCAAAGACTTCAAGTGGAAGATGTGGAGATAGTGATGGTGGCGCCTTTCTGGCCGAACAGGCCATGGTTTCCGCTACTCCTACAACTGAGTTACCGGGACCCGGTCCCTCTTCCCCTCAGACCAGACTTGCTTCTTCAGGGAACATCAGTGCACCCCTGTCCTGCAATTCTCCGGTTGACGGTCTGGTTCTTGAGAGGGAAAGGTTGGAATCGCTCGGCTGCCCATCTACAGCCATTTCCACCTTGATGAATGCTAGACGACCAAGTACTAATAAAGTATACTGTAGAATCTGGGCAAGATTCATGGAGTCTGCATATCCTGAAGTTATGTCTTCCTCAGTCCCTGGGATTCAAGAAATACTAAGTTTTCTTCAGGCTGGTCTGGATATGCCCCTTTCAGTGGCAACTTTTAGAGTTCAAGTTTCGGCCCTATCGGCCTTCTCCGGGGTCATGTGGGCCCAACACCCACTAATCCAACAATTTTTCAAAGGAGCAATCAGGCTCAATCCTCAGAGAAGACCTAGGTTCCCGAAATGGGATCTACCTCTTGTCCTAAATGCCCTCTCCAAATCGGGCATAGATTCCTCTTCTTCTATCAAGGACCTGACCATCCGAACTGTCTTCCTGGTAGCCATTACTTCGGCTAAAAGGGTCTCTGAATTAAGTTCTCTCGGATGTAAAGAACCATTCTTGACTTTTTTTCCGGATCGGGTAGTACTGATACCCAGGCTGAATTCAAATCCGAAAGTCACCTCAGTGTTTCACCAGAATCAGGAGATTGTCCTGCCTACTTTCCGTTCATCTAATGAGTCCAATCCTCATCCGTTGGATGTAGGAGAATCCCTAAAAGCCTATCTTCAAGCAACTGCACCATTCAGGCAGTCTGACAACCTCTTTGTCCTGTTCTGGGGAAAGAACAGAGGTAAACCTGCTTCATCTAGGACTATCGCTTCATGGATAGTGGCAGCTATCCAACAGGCCTATAGAGCTGAGGGGCTGGCTCCTCCGGAGGCGGTGACGGCGCACTCTACAAGGAGTATCTCTACTTCCTGGGCGGCTTCGCGGCACGTGGCTCCAGATGTGATTTGCAGAGCGGCTTCGTGGTCATCAGTCAATACTTTTATGACCCACTATTGTGTAGAGCCTGCTTCTCTGTCCTCAGTTAATTTTGGTTTGACTGTTTTGTCTGCAAATAGCATGAATTAAAATTTTCTTTGCTAAAGCATTCCCACCCGTGTGGAGTGAGCTAGTTATTTCCCACACGTAGGCTGCCATGGAGACAGACAGGAAAACGGAAAATTCCTATCATACTTACCGTAATTTTCCTTTCCTGATAGTCTCCATGGCAGCCGGAGTACCCACCCTCTCGTCTTGGATTCGGCTAAGATATGGAACACCTGCTGTACCTGAGAGCTGAAATTTATGGGAGGGGGGTCCTATACCCTTGGAGTGGAGGCGGGGTTAACCCACACGTAGGCTGCCATGGAGACTATCAGGAAAGGAAAATTACGGTAAGTATGATAGGAATTTTCCGTTTTCTTAACTTTTCAAAAAAATAGTGAGAAAACAATACAACTTCAAAAAAATTGCCATGCCTCTTTTAAATACTTTGGGCTGTCTACTTTCCAAAAAAGGGTCATTTGGGGGGTAGTTGCACTGCCCTGGCATTTTATTGCCTCAAAAATTGAGATAGACAGACAGTACATCAGGATTAATCAATTTTCAAATACACTGTATATACCATAGTTTTTAGACACTAACTTTCACTTAGACTAAAAAATATTAAATGGATTTGGGGTATTTTTACCAAATTAATGTAGCAGACTACATTTTGTCCTAAATTTACGAAGCAAGATTATAGGTTTGCAAAATCTTATAACAGAAACTAAGAAAAACATAGAGGTTTTTTTCACATTTTTTTTTTTTTTTTTTCAGTTTATGTAGCAAAAAATGAAAAACCCAGTGGTGATTAAATACTACAAAAAGAAAGCTCTATTTGTGTGAAAATATTTATATATATTTAATTATTTCATTTGGGGACAGTGTTGCATGATTGAACAATTGCCAGTTAAAGTAGCACAGTTCTGAATAGCAAAAAAAACCTTCTGGAGGTCAAGTGGTTAAGTACCCAAATATTTAATTTAGGCAGGCTAACCCCTTATAGGATGTCTTCTTTGTACTGACTGAGCTGTTAATCCATTTGCAGTTGTATATGACCTGCTATCAGGGATGAAGAAATGAGACTCATGTTAATATAAATATATCTTTTCTTTAGGATTGATCAGAATGCTCCGGTTGTCCTGGCGGATCCGGTTTTAGCAACCATAGCCAAGAAACACAACAAGTCACCAGCTCAGGTGGCCCTAAGGTTCCTTCTTCAGCTTGGAGTTGTTGTCCTGGCAAAAAGCTTTAATCCCACAAGAATCAAAGAAAACTTTCAGGTTAGTTGAGGAATAAAGCAAGTGTATTTAGTGTAAAAGGCTCAGCATGAAGGTTTTAATTTACCATTCCTAATTTGGTAATAAGTAGGAGAAAAGAGGAAGAATGCCCCTTAGATTTGTGTCAGTGGGGGTCAAAATGTCCCCTTATAATGCTGGTCAGTGGGAAGTAGAATGCCCGCTGCATTGGTGGTCAGTGGGAGAAAGAATGCTCCTTACATTGGTGTCAATGGAAGAATGTCCCTTACATTCGTGGTCTGTAGGATGACGAATGCCCTTAAAAATGGATGGTCATTGGCAGGATAAATATCCTTTACATTGGTGGTCAGTGGGAGGAATAATGCCCTTTACAATGTGTCAGTTGGGGGAATGCCCTTTATATTGGTAGCCACTGAGATGAAGATGCCCTTTATATGGTGTCAATAAGGAAAGAATTTCCCTTATATTGGTGGTCAGTGGGAACAAGAATGGCTCTTGCATTGGTGGGAGGAAAAGGCCCAATACATTGGTGGTCAGTGGAAGGATGAATTTGCCATTACATTGGTGGTCAGTGGGAGGAAGAATGCCTCTTACCATGTTGTCAGTTTTAGGAATGTTCCTTACACTAGTGGTTACTGGTCAGTGGCAGGAAGAATGTCCCTTATAATGGTGGTCAGTAGAAGGAAGGATGTCATCTTACATTGGTGTCATTGAGGGAAGAATCCCTGTTATATTGTTGGTCAGTTGGAGGAATAATGCCCCCTACATTAGTGATTAGTGGGAAGAAGAATGTCCCATTATATTGGTGGTTAGTGGGACAAAGAATGTCTGTCTTTACATTGGTGTCAGTTTGAATGCCCTTACATAAGTGGTCATTGGCAGGAAGAATGCCCCTTACATTGGTGGTCAGTGGTAAGAAGAATATGCTCTTAAATTGCTGTCAGTGAATAAAGAATACACCTTGCTTTGCTGATAAGTGGGATAAAGAATGCCACTTACATTGGTGTCACTGAGAGTAGAATGTTCCTTAAATTGTTAGTGGGAAGAATGCTTCAGCATTAGCGGTGAGGGGGAGAAGGCATGCCTCTTGTATTAATGGTCAGTAAAAGTTGGGGTGCCCTGGTATAGGCGGCTAGTGGAATGCTACACTGGTAGGTACCCAGTTTGCTGTCCATCTAAAAAAAACCTTAAAGCGGGCCTTCGCTCAAAAGTGAAAGTGCCACTATTTTTCCTCCCCACCCCTTTACGAGGAACAGTTTTTTTTTTTTTTTTTGACACATACCCCATTCCATTTCTTCAATTCTCATCTATGCAGGAATGACATGTGCTTATGTCACGTATCTTCTTACTAGTTTTTATTAGCAAATTATAATAATGTGTAATTTTTACAGGTGTTTGACTTCAATTTGCCTTCAGAAGACATGAAGGAACTTGAAGCTCTCAACAGAAATTACCGCTATGTGGAAGCTAGACAGTGAGTATAACTGAATATTCCTTGTTCAGACATTGCCTGTTACAGGAGAGGAGTGGGGTTCTTTAGTCAAGATATTGTTAATGCTGTCCTGATACAGGAAAGTGAGCATTGTCATCCTAAGACAGAAAGTGTGCTTCTCATTAAGAGGGTATATTCCTTGTTAGAACACTTGCCCCTTTCCCGTCACATCACAGACTCCCTCTTTACACCACAGCCCCCCCCCCCCTTTACGTCAGTGTCCTCAGTCCCCCTTCACATAACATTCCCCCCCTTTACATCAGTGTCCTCAGTCCCCCTTCACATCACATTCCCCCCCCTTTACATCAGTGTTCTCAGTCCCCCTTCACATCACAGCCCCCCCCTTTACATCACTGTCCTCTGTCCGCTCCTTTGCATCCACATTCTTAGTCCCTCTTCACCTCACACACCCCCTTTACATCACGTCCCCCTTTACATCATGTCCTCAAGTCTACCCCCCTTTTCACATCACAGTTCCCCCCCCCCTTTACATCAGTGTTCTCAGTCCCCCTTCACATCACAGTCCCCCCTTTACATCAGTGTCCTCAGTCCCCCTTCACATCAAAGTCCCCCCCCTTTACATCAGTGTCCTCAGTCCCCCTTCACATCACAGTCTCCCCCCCCCCTTTACATCAGTGTCCTCAATTCCCCTTCACATCACAGTCCCCCCCCTTTACATCAGTGTCCTCAGTCCCCCTTCACAAAACAGCCCCCCCCCCTTTACATCAGTGTCCTCAATTCCCCTTCACATCACAGTCCCCCCCCCTTTACATCAGTGTCCTCAATTCCCCTTCACATCACAGTCCCCCCCCCCTTTACATCAGTGTCCTCAATTCCCATTCACATCACAGTCCCCCCCCCCTTACATCAGTGTCCTCAATTCCCATTCACATCACAGTCCCCCCCCCTCCTTTCACATCACAGCCCCCCTTTTACATCAGTATCCTCAGTCCCTCTTCAAATAACAGCCCCCCCTTTACATCAGTGTTCTCAGTTCCCCTTCACATCACAGCCCCCCACTTTACGTCAGTGTCCTCAGTCCCCTTTCACATCACAGCCCCGCTTTACATCTGTGTCCTTAGTCCCCCTTTACATCACAGCCCCCCTTTACATCACAGTCCCCTCCATTACATCAGTGCACTCAGTCCCCCTTCACACCACAGCCCCCCCTTTACATCACAGCCCCCCCCCTTTACATCACAGTCTTCCCTTTACTTCAGTGCCCTCAGTTCCCCCATTACATCTCAGACCCCCATTCAGATAACCCCTCCTTTAAATCATTGTCCACTCTTTGACATCAACATCCTCATTCCCCCTTCACATCATAGCCCTCCCTAAAAAAAAAAAAAAAAAAAACACTTGCTTTGTGCAGTATATTATTGCAAAGGTCTTCTATATTGGTTATCCAAGCCTTGGTGGTGACAACAGACCCAGTTCTCTGATTCATTTATGTTTGTAAACATACAGTTTTGTGAGTATATACATTATATTGTCAAAAGTATTGGGATGACGGCCTTTACACGCACATTCGCTATAATGGTATCCCAGTCTTAGTCCGTAGGGTTCAATATTGAGTTGGCCCATCCTTTACAGCCATAACAGCTTTGACTCTCCTGGGAAGGCTGTCCACAAGATTTAGGAGTGTGTCTCTGGGAATGTTTGACCATTCTTCCAGAAGCACATTTGTGATGTCAGGCACTGATGTTGGATGAAAAGGCCTGGCTTGCAGTCTCTGCTCTAAATCATCCCAAAGGTGTTCTATCATGTTGAGGTCAGGACTCTGTGTAGGCCAGTCAATTTCTTCTACCCCAAACTTGCTCATCCATGTCTTTATGGACCTTGCTTAGTGCACTGGTGCGCCTTCATGTTGGAACAGGAAAGGACCATCCCCAAACTGTTCCCACAAAGTTGGGAGCATGAAATTGTCCAAATTGTCTTGGTATGCTGATGCCTTAAGAGATCCCTTCACTGGAACTAAGGAGCTAAGCCCAACCCCTGAAAAACAACCCCACACCATAATCCCACCTCTACCAAATGATTTGGACTAGCGCACACAGCAAGGAACATAAAGACATGGATGAGTGATTTTGGGTTGGAGGATTTGTATGTTTTTGTATTTTCTGTTTGTTTGCTTATGTTTACCAGACTTGTATCTACACATGAATGAACAAATATTTATTAAGGCTAGGTTCACATGTGAGCGGGAGCGAGAAAAATGTGCTGATGCTTAAGAAATCTTTGGTGGTACCAGTAATCCTAATGGCACCCCCACACTTTGGAAACCACAGTTTGATTTCCCGTAATGGGAACTGCACTGCACTATGCCGTTTCACTGCGGCTGCGTTTTTGGAAAAGGTGCAAGGGCCTTTTCCCTGTGTTTTCAGGGGGGGGGGGGGGGTTTCTTTTGGACAGGCTGCTGCGCCCGAACAAACACAGCTGCTGGAAACTGCATAGATGTGAATCAGGCCTTAATATGAATTCTTTATAGGCAATATAAGAACAATGTAGCGCTAATTATCAGTAAAAAGTTCTCAGAAAGATTAAAAAGTCCATGTAGAGTTCCAATATGATCAGATGAAAAATGTAGCGAATCCGTGATACCACCACCAGACACCCAGTTCACACTGACCCTTACCACATAACGATGATCCCCATGACAGAGATCCCAAATGCCAAAAATAGACTCAGTAGGACTCGATATGTATCCTGGATAATATGCGTCCTTCTCTGGAAGTCTCAGGTCAGTAGTCACAGGTATGTAGGGAATGAAGCACAAAGCAGTATCATAGCGCAGACCATTTATTAACCAGATCAAAATAATAGATTAAAAACACTTACAAGGATCCAATCATAACGAGCATGTAAAGCAGTCCAAATTGTTTCCATGCATGTTCCGCCACGGCATTCCACCAAAATGATGGCCGCCACGTCTCCTCACTGTGGGCGAGCGTGTCCACTGTGACCGCCCGACGTACGTTTCGTTACACTGAACGTCTTCAAGGGGCGCGGTCCGGCAGTCGTCACAGCTGAGCTGAGCCGGACCGCGCCCCTTGAAGACGGTTAATAAATGGTCTGCGCTATGATACTGCTTTGTGCTTCATTCCCTACATACCTGTGACTACTGACCTGAGACTTCCAGAGAAGGACGCATATTATCCAGGATACATATCGAGTCCTACTGAGTCTATTTTTGGCATTTGGGATCTCTGTCATGGGGATCATCGTTATGTGGTAAGGGTCAGTGTGAACTGGGTGTCTGGTGGTGGTATCACGGATTCGCTACATTTTTCATCTGATCATATTGGGACTTTACATGGACTTTTTAATCTTTCTGAGAACTTTTTACTGATGATTAGCGCTACATTGTTCTTATATTGCTTTTAGATCTGTTTTTTATTCCAGATTCTGTGTAGCAGCTTTTCTATTTGGATTTTATTACCAACTTCTGAAGTTTGTATGTTTGAAGCTTTGAATTTCAGTTAGCGCAGCAATTTTTATTACTTACTTTATTATGAATTCTTTATAGTCTGACCAAGGGCTCTTTCACACGGGCGGTCCGATCAGATCCGCCTGTCAGTTTTTTAAGCGGATCTGATCGGATCCTCCATGCAGCTCTATGGGGCAGCGGGTGTCAGCGGAGACACCTCCGCTGACACCCACTGCCATCCGCATCCGATCCTGTGCTGAAATCTGGACGGATGGAAACCCTATTTTTCCATCCGTTCAGTAATCGGAGCGGAGCGGATCTGATGAGAGCGGACAAGCGGTCCGCTCTCCTCCGATCCCCCATAGAGGGCAGCGGGGGCTGAGACACCTCCCTCTCCGCACTGCAAGCGGAGACGGAGCTGTCATCCGCCCGGCTCAGCGGGGATCGCGGATCGATCCCCGCTGAGCAACACGGATCCGCCTACGGAGGCGGACCGTGTGAAAGAGCCCTAAGTGTTGCAAGGTTGATGTTTTACCTTAAAGGTGAACTTTAATCTGCTTATATTTTGCCTTACTCCTGTCAGCAACATGCTCATGATGTTTTTAAATAACACCTTCATTTAGACCAATTGATGGCAATACTGGGATTCTATGTTTCTCTATCCAAGACAGGAAGATTATGGCTGGTGGGAGGGGCTAGCAGGATGCTGTACATAACTTCCTGAAAACATCCCAGCAGTACTTCTCTCAAGAGCCCTCAGCCCTGATGCAAGCAGGGGGTTTACTCTTGGAAGGAGTAATGCAAATATCAAAAAGCATTAATAGTTGGATGTCAACCTGGAAGAGTGGGCGTTGGAAGACTAACTAAATTTTCATGCAGACTGCCCTAGATAACATCCACATAGGATGCTGAACCTCCATGATTGAAAGCATAATCTAGCTTTATCCTGAGGGAGAATGAGCTAGGTGATGCTGGACCTCCTCCAGCCAGAAAATGAGGTGTGCAAAAGAAAATAAGTGATTGGCGCTGTCAAACGTAGCGTCTTTAACAAATAAAATGGGTTAACTAGTGGTGATTGATCAATAACTGTTATAGTGCATGAGGTAGATTGTGATGGTGTAGTACAAAATAAAACAAATGTATATTACTAAAAATTATATAAAAGTGGGGGACTCTATGGTGTATTACAGCAGTGCAAATATAACTAAATATATAAATGTTTCTGAAAAAAATTGTGCAATGTGTTAAAAGAAATGAGGAGGTGTGCTCCCTCAACATATAAGACCACAAAGTGCTATATTTAACAGGTGTAGTAACAAAAGTGCAAATCCAAGAATATGCAAAATGTCTAAATATATAAATGTTCCTAAAAAAAATGCAATGTGTCAAAAAATGAGGAGGTGTGTTCCCTCAACGTATAGGGTCAGAAAGCGCTATATCTGACAAATGTAGTTACCAAGGTGCAGAGCCAGTGATTTGACAATAGATGTCCTATACAATACCATATATTAATAAATATGTGTTATATTGGAGAATTAATAAATACGTGTTATATTGGAGAATTAATAAATACGTGTTATATTGAAGATTAAAAAAGGGCATATGCTTCCCTGATAAAAATCATGATAGCAATACAACCTGCAATGAATATATATAAAAGTCCACAAAAAAGTATAAACACAAGTTTGGAAAAATTTCTCCAATATTCCTATAAGAGTGCAAAGTCTATAGAAAATAATAAAAAAGTGCTCTTGTTGCAGTGGCCCGGAGTGCAGTGAGTGGGCAAAAAAGATAAGGTGCTCCCCCTCTCCTTAGGTCCCACGCTTACCAGACTCAGGTACCCCTACAGGGGTCGATATTGGGGATCGCTCCCTCACAACGGTGATCTGGTCCCTGGTTCCGCCTGGTCTCCTCAATCGCACTCCAGCTCAGTGAAAAAGTGGTTTATAACTTTGATATCCCAATCAGTTGGAAATAACCAGAATAATCCCGGGGCATGTATAAGAGAAAAATGCTTCCAATAGTGAAGGATTGCTTTTAAATCCTTTATTTCATATATAAAAAGACAAGTACTCACATTGTGGTCACGCTTGAGAGCGTGACCACATCACTTCCGTCTACTGATCCAGAGGCTTGGGACACACATCCGGCGGGTGGTACGCACGCTGATTCCAGGCGCGCACCGCTAGAGAGGAAGTTGCGGCTCCTATGCCATACAGATACACTATTCGGCAATTGCTAATGTGAGTACTTGTCTTTTTATATATGAAATAAAGGATTTAAAAGCATATTCTTGGATTTGCACTTTTGTTACTACACCTGTTAGATATAGCACTTTGTGGTCTTATATTTTGAGGGAGCACACCTCCTCATTTCTTTTGACACATTGCACAATTTTTTTCAGAAACATTTATATATTTAGTTATTTTTGCACTGCTGTAATACACCATAGAGTCCCCCACTTTTATATAATTTTTAGTAATATACATTTGTTTTATTTTGTACTACACCATCACAATCTACCTCATGCACTATAACAGTTATTGATCAATCACCACTAGTTAACCCATTTTATTTGTTAAAGACCCTACGTTTGACAGCGCCAATCACTTATTTTCTTTTGCACATTTATTCGATACATCTTTTTTGGGTTGTATCTTTTAAGTGGGCTGCAGCCAATGTTTGGTTTTATAGTTTTTATCCTAAGCGCGGATTTGTTGGTTTTTATTTAGAAAATGAGGTGTGCTGTCTCTGAGTTGCTGCAGTTTCTAATGCACATTGTGAGACGCTTAGAGTGTGCAATAAAATTAGAGTAAGCAATTTCAATAGAGGAGAGGAGCCTGTTGAAATAAAGGGTTAAACTTTTGTAGCACCCTACAGGTAGATGCTAGGTAAAATATAGTGGGCTTTGTCTGCCTAACAGCAGAGCCATGTCTTCTTTTGTGAGGTAGGTTGTCATGGCTACCAAGTGTGTCTGCTGTGAGGGGAGTCTCCTCGCCGGCCCTGTGAGAGGCGTCTCATTGGGCAGTGAAGGAAACCCAATCAGGGACACATTCAGGCTTGTAACTACCCTAGAAGGCAGATTCTGCCGAAAAGGATTCTGGGAGTGGGTATAAGTCTGAGGGGAGTGCATGACTCTGCGTCTTTGGCAGGAGCAGAGTCCTAGGAAGGAGAGTGCGGCTGTCTCTCCTCCTGTCTGAGGAAGGTGGATGTCTCAGGGTGTCTCCTGAGAATACAGAGCGTGCTGAGTTGAGCTGAGGGGATCCGGTGTGCCGAGAGTCTGCGGAGAGAGAGAGGGGTCCAGTCCCAGGAAAGCCTACACAGGTTGTGAGTACTGGGGATTGCCCCTGGGGGTCTGCCTGAAGTTAGAGGAGACCACTCCGGAAGAGGTTATGGGATTCAGTGTCAGCTAGCTGTAAAGGGGGTACCTAGGTTGAGGACCCTGAAGCTACAGAGGGGGTACATAGTTAGTGGACCCTGAAGAGTTCAAGGACAAAAGGGGCACCTGCAGTTTGGGCCCTGAATGGTATAGAGCGTGCCAGTTAAAGTGACAGCTGTACAGAGTTCTACAACATACTACCTCAAGCTGTGTCAGGCGGGGGGAAAGTATTCAGTGACTCTCACAGTACAACAGTGTCAGGAGTTCTACAGTTCTCAGTCTCAGGATCTTCTAGACTATAAGTCGAGGATTCAGCACTTCTTTTGTTCTACAGAGTATTCTCAGAGTCAGTGAGCGTTGGCTGGCGCTGGCTGGCGTCAAGGAAGCGCCAACAGGCATTTCAGAAGTAAAGTCCCAATTGTAAATAGTTAAGCCTCAAGGAGTATCCCACACATTCCCTTCTCCCATCCCCTAATTCCAATAAAAAAACACAAACAAAGATGCCGGAGTTGTCGCTGCTTCAGTTGTCACACCTGGGGACTCAGCTCACATGGGCTGGAGAGGATTCCAGTACTAATGGCAGATCCACATCAGGCCATAGGCCTGGAAACCTTGCTACACTTTATTAACATTATTTGTTTGTTAACATGTTCCTGTTTAACCTTTCAAATATGTGGTGCAATAATTTTAACCACCCAAAGGTAGTATAGTTGTATCGCTACCCCTGAAGGAGCTGCTGGTATTATTGGGTTCTTTGTTTGTTCTCTTTTGCCCTCTTTTGCCCTAGCCAGAACCTCACCCTTACTGGCGCCACCAGAATACCTCAACTGGGAACCCTCAGTGGTCACACAAGAATGGTACACCCTGGTTATCAAGAGGCAAATAATTTGTATTTTCAAACCAAAGTAACAAGATAACACACTATATCAGTAATTTAACATTAATACATATGAAAGCAGCAAAATAACTGTTTCAATGCAAATTAGCCAAATACCTCTAAGAGGCAACTCTGTGAGTACTACAGTACCAAAGTGTAAATGATAACTCACTTAGAAAAACACCCCATTCAGACAAGAGGGGCTAGGCTTAGGCCTGAGAGTTTGACACACTTGCCCACAACCCAACTATGCCCCCAGGTAGGCCACGAACTTGGGGCATTTTTGCAAGTTAGCGTCTTCTGGCTCAGGTGGGGCCCTTTAACAATGGCATGCATAAACTGTGATGTTCAAGGAAACAAATAAATAACACATAATCCTCAGTAGGTGTGTCCCTTTAAGAGTGGCAGGGCAGGGCAAGCACCTGCAAGGAGATGGGAGAGCACTGGGAACAGAAGATTTCGAGGAATTTAAGTGGTTGTAATTATATGCATGAAGGTTAAAAACCTTCAGTATGCAGTTACCCCCGCAGCCCCCTTAATACTTACCGGAGGCGGATCCCAGCTCTCTGTCTCCTCGTTGGCTCAGAGACAGCAGCCGGAGTCATTGATTCCTGCTGGTGTCAATCACAGCCAGTGAGGAGGAAGTGGAGGTTGGGGTCATACCCAGTTCTGTGTGTCTTAAGGACAGGGCAGTGCTTGGAAGTGAGCACACATGAGTGCCCCCATAATACGCGGCTTTTTATGGAGGCACTGGGCAGGGGGGAGGAGTCCAAAATGCCAGAGGGGGACACGAGAAGAAGAGAATTGGGGCTGCTCTGTGTAAAACCCTTGTGCAAAGCAGGTAAGTATAACATGTTTATTTGTTTTTTATTTTTGTTTTGAATTAAGCCTTTAGGCTACATTCACACCTGAGCGTAGCGTTTTTCGCGCGTTTTTTACCGCGATTTTACCGCGATTTTTGCGGCGTTTTTTACCGCGATTTTACTGCGATTTTTACCGCGATTTTTGTGCAGGCGTTTTTAGATTGAATAGAGATCAATGGAAAACGCCTGTAATCTGCCCAAAAAGAAGCTCATGTACTTTTTTGAGCGTTGGGCGTTTTGTATACAGCGTCAAAACGCTCAGATGTGAACAGGGGCCATTGAAATGAATAGGATTTGTCTTGTTGGGCGTTTTGAGAGCTGATCCTAGAGCAGAAAAACGCCCCAAAAACGCCCCAAAACGCCTAGATGTGAACGGAGCCTAAGTATCACTTTAACTGTAGGGTATTGTGCATCAAATTTCAGTGTCAAAAAGTATTTAGACAAATTTAACAGTCTGGGGTAATAGCAGCTATGGTAACTGTCTTTGGCCTTGATGCTTGCTGCTTTCAATGGGGAATGGCACTAATAGAATGCTTTGCTCTCTCTCTTAGGGGGGGGGGGGGAGTTAATTGAGTGGAAGGAGATCATACCAACTGAGTCTTAATTGCAAGGGGAGTCACTTGTTAATAAAAGTTGTTAGATGGGTCCAATAACCTCTCACTAGATCTTTATATGGCAGTCTCTAAGTGCTGGAGCACTGTCTTCATGGTGGGAGCCCCCTTAGTTGGTGACACAGCAGTGGTGGCAGTTCCGGGAAACAACTGCTTGACTTTGGATCCTCTCAGTGGCTTGGCATTCAGCTTGACATTCCATCCTTTAACTCCAAAATGGCCTAGTCCCACAGAGTACAGCACAGCTCTCTTATCACCTCTCCAGTTGGCACGCCTCTCTCCAACTGCCCTACTCCTTTCCGGGAATTTCATTTACTCTCCCTCACTTCCCTCCCCTTTGCTGATAGTTTTGGGTCTTGTAGTTGCATCCCTAGCTTAGCTGTGTGTAGGGGCCTCCTTCGAGACTACATTACCCAGAATACTTCGGGCATCTGTATTAGAGCTATGGCCAAACAATACAGTGCCATCTTGTAGGCAAATAAAGTTCTGCATTCCCATTACCAATACTCAGTGTTAGATAGCACTAATAAAAAATGTACTTAGCTTGGTTTAAAGATGTATTACAGATGATAAAATCCATAAATACAGCATCACTTAAGTCCAGGGGAACCCATCATTTATTTTGAAATTCTTGTGAGTGACAGTCCTCTTTTCCCAGGTGCTCTGTTCTCAACCTGGGGGGAACTCAACTAATCGTTGTTTTCTGCCAATATATATACCTATCTTATTGCAGGGTCCTTTACTTGAAAACTAAATAAAATAAGTTTTCACCAAACAAAGGTGATTTCTAAAAGGAATGGAATAACGCATGTGGTAAGGTCAGAGAGTCACAGCTATAGATATATAGATACTATATACACAGAAGTGATTACCTATAAACTACTATAAATAATAACATTTCAAGTATTACTAAGCTTCTTGTAAATCGATAACTATTGAAAACCTATATTACATTACCCCTGTACAACTGTACAGGAATGAAAGGAAAGCTGGAGCTCAGCTTCAATATTTTTGTGCTAAACTGTCTTTTCTTTCAGGTGGATCAACCATCCAGAGTATCCCTTCCGTGATGAATATTGAAGCATCAAGACCCTTGCATTGACCAAAGAACTCAGACATTGTGTTTCTATTTGAATAGCAAAGTTTTTCTATTAGACAGAGGATAATGTGAATATAGTCAATCCTGCTACTTATTATGAAAAATAAAATATTAATAATTGTCTTCAAAAACTGACTGTCATTTTATTTTACCCCTAAACTTTTGTCTGTTTAAAAGACATATTGTACAGTATCAAACAACTCCGCCAGTGGCAGCCAGTGCTCCATGGGTCGGGGGGGGGTCGGGGGGGCGACAGACGGACTGCACCATACACCCCCCCCCCCGGATCACACAAGGCCGCACACAGTACACACAGCATTACAGTACAGGACCCACAGCATAGCATGACAGTACAGTACAGTACAGCACCCCACCCCCCTCCCCCTGGTCACTCACTCATCTGCACAGGCGGACGGCAGCGAAAAGCAGCTTCTTCCCCGTCTTCTGTGTCTCCTCCTCCCTCCTCCTCCATGCCCATTGGCATGGCTTCTCCTTTCGGCCAATCGGGAAAAAGGTCTTAGAACCTGCTTCCTGATTGGCCAGGAGGAGGATCCGTCTGACAACAGCGAATTTTCATTTGCTATTGTCACACAACTGGGTGGGCTTGGGGCGCAGTGCTCTGCGCCCCAAGCCCACCCTTTTTTTTAGCCTATTAGAAGCTCTGGCTCTAATCACATGGCTAAAAAAAGAAAAGCCCCACTGAAGTCCATGCGTCTGGCGCCCCACATGTACATTAGGGGGACGAACGCATGGATAGGGGGGGCGGTGCCCCTGCACCCCATATGCACCAGCTGCCACTGAACTCCACCCTCTTGATTGGCCAAAGGGGATGATGCAGTTCCCGAACCTGCGCACAGGAGTCATTCATCTTGGCAAACAGGCAGAGTGCCTAGAATGTATGCTGAACTGCACATACACAGCTCAGTTTATATTCATTATCAGATTGCGAACACGCAGGTAATTGTTCTATTGCTGAAGAGACATATCGTATCTCTTCTGCAATTAAAAGCTGCCTACTCACATTTTCTTTAAGTGGAACTATCTTTCAATAAATGTTTACATGGTAAAGAATGTCTTAAACCCTTTACAAAAATGTAATAAATTGCAATTTATCAATTTAATAGATGTGGTGCCTGCATTCGTTTTCAGTTGTCAGACTAAGAACATTTTTATCAATATAGAGAAAACAACTGTTTCTTGTTCTTGCCACTTCCTGGGAGCTGAACTGAATTCTTAAACAATGTTATCTTTCTTCTGTAATCTACTATTGCCCATGCCCCCTGCGTAATATAGATGAAAGGAAGATGACATATTGAATTTTAAGCCAATGTGATGGCGGCCATGATTCCCTTCATAGACATGGATTACTGAGTACAACCACTCTAAGAAAGGAAGTGTGTTATTTACAAGAAAACCAGGTGAAAACAAAAGGGAAAATACCTAAAAAGAACACTAATGCTGCTACCTACATCTATGGACTAGTACAAAGTTAAATATATCACATTTTTGTTTTGGGGTTTAAATGCACGTTAAATACATGCATGCTAAGTAATATGTGTACCTCTTACAGATATTTATTATAGTACTTCCCTTGTAAATGCTTTAGTTTGAATTCAGAAGGACAGAGTAATCTATGGTGGTCACCATCCACTACCTAGACTGAGATTATTTAAATCCTGGTATGCGTGCAGCTCTTGACTGTGTTTGCAAATGGCTCACATGGATCAGTGTTGCCAACCGTCAGTAATTTTACTGGCAGCCAGTAAAAAACAGGCACTTTTCTCCTGCCAATAAATGCCAGTGACAGAAAAAGGTTGCCAGTGAAAAAATATGGCTGTGATGCTCAGCATGCGCAGTTTCGGTCTGGAGCTGGAGGAGGCCTGCTACAGTGTGTTGTGTTGTCTGACATAGGAGGCGCCTGAGCGTGTTGTGTGATGTTATAGTGCAAGGAAGCTGAGCAGGGCAGACGGAGCCTCGTCTGTGGGATGGGAGAAAGGCAAGCCGGTAAGGGGACTGTCAGTGCTACTTGGGCCAGAGTAGACTGAAGAGTCACCTGGCATGGGGAGATACAGTCACTGTGACTCAGGAGGGGACGTGTCACCATCCTCTGTACTGCTGTCACTGTGAGCATCCATTTCATCTGTGTGTGTGCGCTGCCCATTCTAATAAAGAGAGTCCTGGCCCTGGGCTACTTACTTACTATATCGAAAATAAAATAAGAAATGTTTTTTACCTTAATATCTGCCTTAGGTGGCGTTTCACACTATAGCGATGTCAGACATTGCATGTGATTCGTACCGCACTGCTGTGCAAATCACATGTGATGTCTGTGCAATGCAAATTCAGCCATACAGATTGTATGGCTGAATTTGCATCGCATTCAGACCAATCTCATGCAGGACCTTTTTTTTTTTTTTCGTTCGCACCAGAATCAGAACGCATAGGTGTGAATTCTGGTGCGGACCAAAAAAAAAGGGTCCTACACGAGTTTGGTCTGAATGCGATGCAAATTCAACCATACAATCTGTATGGACAGATTGCACTGCGATATGCAAACTCATCTGGGGGTGTCATTAACTTTGTATTGACACTCCCAGCAGTTTGCATGTGGCAGTGTGAACTGCCTGCGAGTTGGGTGCGATGCGGGAACCCGCAGTGGATTTGCAGGGTTCCCGCATTGCCCCAGTGTGAACCAGAACTAAATCACATTGCTAATTGCATATTGTACTTGCTTGTAACCTAAATACTGAAAGTTGCACTTAGAACCAGGGCTCGAGTCCTGCAGGAACGCATGGGAATGGCGTCCCCGTACTTTTTTCAGCAGGAAAGCTGTTCCCATTGCCAGCCGCGTTCGGCAGGCAGGGCCGCTGTCAAGGGGGAACCACAATCCCCCGCGGTGCAGCTGTGTAAAAAAAAAATGTCTCTGGGCCGCCTGCATTCCATGGGAGTGGGAACAGTCAGTGGACTATTTTATCAGTTTCGGGTATGCGGATTAATCCGCCGCAGCGTGCTATTCAACTCCAGCCTGGTCACCTGCCTCTTCAATGTGAATAGATGGTGACAGGCTGGGAACACTGTGGCGGATTAATCTGCCTACCCGAAACTGATAAAATAGTCCACTGACTGTTCCCGCTCCCATGGAACACAGGGGTCCCCGGCCGGCGCTGTGGGCAGTCCAGGGCACGGGCGTACCACCGGGGGGTGTCAGGCCGGTGTCCTGCATGGTGCTGCCGGGCTGCCTCTCTGTGTGAAGGAAGCTGCAGTGGCATTGTGACAGCTCCTTCAGTACACACTGCTCGCGGGGGGTGCGGCGGCAGAAAGAAGGTAAGTGCCTGATGTCATGCTGTGCAGCCTCATGTGTGTGCTGGATAGGAGGGGGATGGGGCAGCTGAATAAAGAGGAATTGATCTTTCCATATTCCTCCTGCAGCCGCGCCGAATGCCTGATTCTCCTCTTATCCCTTTTGCAGGCATTCGGTGGCTGCAGGAGGAATATGGAAAGATCAATTCCTCTTTATGCAGCTGCCCCATCCCCCTCCTATACAACTTATTTTGCTGGCCCCCCAGGGCTCTCCAGCCCCTCCTCCCAATGCTCTTTAGCCCCCCCCGTGCTTTTAACCCCCCCAGATTCTTAGCCCCCCTCAGTGCTCTTAACCCCCCAATGCTCCTAACCCCCCCGTGCTCTTAACCCCCAGTGCTCTTAACCCCCCCCAGTGTCTTAGCCCCCCAATGCTCCTAACCCCCCGTGCTCTTAAACCCCCAGTGCACTTAATCCCCCCCAGTGTCTTAGCCCCCCAGTGCTCTCTAGCCCCCCTAGTGCTCTTCAGCTCCCCACAGTGCTTTTCATCTCCCCCCCACACTCTCTGGCTCCCCCTGTACTCTCCACCCCCCTGTGCTCCCTAGCTCCCCCCTCAGTGATTTCCAGTCGCCCCCTCCTCCAGTGCTCTCCAGTTGGCCCCCTCCCCCAATGCTCTCCATCCCCCTGGTTTTCCCTGCCCGCCCCTGCCCGCCGTGCAGCACACTGCTTTGCAAATCACATGTGATGTGTGTGCGATACGAATTCAGCCATACAGATTGTATGGCTGAATTCGCATCGCATTGGGACACAACTCGCATGGGACCCTTTTTTGGGTCCGCACCAGGATTGGATCGCATGGGTGTTCACACCCATGCAATATGATTCATGTTGGAACTGACAGTTCGCACTACGATATACGAACTGATCTGGGGGTGTGGATAACTTGGTATTGACAGCCCCAGCAATTTGTATATGGCAGTGTGAACTGCCTGCGAGTTGAATGCGATGCGGGATCCCACAGTAGATTTGCAGGGTTCCCGCATCGCATATATGTGAACTGGGACTAATACCAAGCACATTTGGAGTGACACATCTGAGGGGCATTGCTGTAAATTAGGGTACACTAGAGTTGCTCTCTGAAGAGTGAACCACAATGGATCACTTTTCAGAGGGTGTTTGCTAGGTGGCAAGGAAGCATTATGATGCCTCCTCACCATCTAATTTAATCCTTAAAAACCTGTACCACCTACAAAGGTTCCTCCTTATATCAGGACCCACCCCCTTCCTTAGTGCATTCACTCTGCGGAAGGTGGTCACTGTTCACCAGAGTCCCCCCTACATCAGAGTTCCCGGTATTCCCCTTTACATCAGTCTGCAGGATTCCCCCTTACAGTGCAAGGGGGAACTCTGTGGATGCTGATGTGAAGGGGAGCTCTGATGTAAAGGGCAATGCTGCAGACCCTGATGTAAGTGGGAACTCTGATGTAAAGGGGAACACAGTGGATTCTGATATAAGGTGGTCTCTGGTCACCAGAGCCCCCCCCCCCCCCTTATATCACAGTTCCCTTTTAGAGCACGATCTGCAGAATTCCCCTTTATGTCAGAGTTCCCTTGCATTACAAGGGGGGATCTTGCAGATTCTGATGTTCTTTTCTGGCTGGGTATATTAATCTGGCCTTCTTGTAAAGTTTATAATTTAAAATATTGATATTTGCACGGTTTACCACAGAATTCTGGCATTTTAGGTACTTTTTTTGCAATGTCGAGGGGGGATCCTGGGTGAGTTCCCACACTTTTTTTCCCAGGACTTGAACCCTGCTTAGAACTGTAACTTTTTGGAAATGTCAGTAAAAACGTGACTGTGCGAGTACATTTTTGGTGTTGTGTCAGAAAATTTCAATCTGGTAGGTTGGCAACACTGACACAGATAAGCTGCAAAAACAAACAACAGAGATCTGAAGAAGAGGGTTTACCCTCAAATTGTGTAAGCCAGTTTTGGATCCTAGGCAGCATCTCCTTGGTGTTGGACTATTCTGGGTCCTACTAACCACTGTGTCACGAGGGTTGGCTTGACATGTTGTATACCTTTATTGTTTGTAAGTATGTTTTATTTTATTTATTTATAAATAAAGTATCCTTGGGATAATGCACTAGGCTGGTGCACCCTCTGTTGTCAGCCGGACTTCCCCATTCGTTAAAGGGTAGCAAGGCCTAGCACATCCCCTAATGCCGTTTTACAAAGAGGCACGTGCTTATAGATCATAGTCCACCACACTTGTACACAGCAGGTGACACAACAATTCAGCTCACACAGATCAGCCTTGCAGCAGCCTTTTGCCTCACGAGTTGCTACAAAGGTCCCATAATTGCAATATGATCACTGAGAGGAAGCAGACTGGGGAAAGGCTTCCTTCTACGTGCAGCAGACTGACCCAATGCATCCTAGACACAGTTCTCATCTTTATAATCATTAAAAGTGAACTTAAACGTCAACCTAAATGTTACAAAAACCACTTTAAGTCCAGAAACTGACATATTTACAAACTTCCATGACCATTTATTGATACTCAGCATTACATTTATTGGCTGATATGCTTCAGGCGAGATTGCACACAACATAATTTTCCCATTCAATCAATAATGCTTTTTAAATACTGACAGTGTACAAAATATTTTCTTTGCAGTAACAGAATGCAACAAATACAATCTTCTTGGAGACTGGTTTAGTGCTAGACCCATCTTCAGTACTCATCGTGGAAGGGGTATTCTGGGTGCTCTTTCATCCTAGAGAAGGCAATGACATTAAAATGTAAAAATGAACCTGTAGTCCTTCAGGAGAATTCTATCATTAAAGGAAGTTTTGGTTAAATTAAAGAAACCCTGTTGCTAGATCAGTCATTTTAACAAAAACCTTCCCATAAGATTATATGTACATTTAATTTTTTTATGCATGGTATTTACCTGTAAAAGCATTGCTTATGTAGACACCAAAAAGGCCAGTGACTGCTGCTGGCTGCCACCATTTTGAATGCAATGTCAGCAGCCCCAGCTAATTTAGAGCTGTTAATCAATGGACATTCTATAGTATTCCCCTTTGCTTCTTGCCCAGAGGCTACAAAAAAGGTTAGGTAGGGAGGTAAGGGGTGGAGGAGCTGGGCCAGCACAATCAGCAAATAGATACTTTCAGAAAAGGAGAGGGCTAAGAGGGAGGGGCTGTGCTAGAGAATTTACTCTTCCTTAAATAGTAAAGTTTAGCAAGTTTTCTAGTAAGTGAATAAAAAATAGCTTACAGAAAGGAACACACTGCAATTAAGCATTTTAAATATGAACTTTTATCTGCATGTTTAAAGATGGTGACAGGTGCTCTTTAAGCTAAAGGTGCCTTCTAATTTCCTCTCCTGTCCAGACAAGCCTTCTCTATGCACTCAAATATAATTATTTACATTTAAACCATCTAGCATACAGGACATAGCATCGTCAAACGATAGGCAAACTGTTTTTTTTAGCATATTACCAATGAAGACATGTCATTCAAGCAACAAGCATATATCATGCTAAGGTACATTAAATAGATAATACAATGTTAGAGTTCAATATTAAGGTATGGAATGATATATAGAGAGATAGATAAGTAACATGAAACGCAAAGTCAGAATGAATTACAGACCATGCTAAGAGGAATAAAGAAGACCTTTTTGTACAGTAGCATTATCTAAGCTTGTTGCTTGCATGGTGAGTCTTCATTGCTAATTTATGCATTATTACTGTATTTGATAATGCATGATGATCCATGGCATTGATGTATATGGGTTAACTTTAGCTACATATGACATTCTTCACTGATTATAATTTTTCTGAAATTATATATATGAGAGACAATATAAAGCGTGTGTATACTGATTTAAATCTTTTAATATCACATGGATTGATTGTGGATGTTTTTGGAAAAGTATTTTATTGCTCTGCTGCTTGAATGCAATCTTGTATATAAAAGGTGCAAGATAATCGTTTAATAATGTATTGTGTACAAGAAAAGTACTGCCATCCCTTTCCTATATACTAGTCATACAGAATATAGAAACTATGACTTACTCTTTGAAAGGACCGTAATGCAGATTTTTGTCTAAGCTCTCAAGTGTTTTCACGTCGTCAGGTTTTAGTTCAAAGTCAAAGACCTGCAAACAAATATTAGAATTGTTTATAAGGATATGGACTGAAAAGCCAAGCTTACATTCCTGACAACTTATTCCCATGTCCCTATACAGGTTCCAGAAGACTTTATTTGAAGTGATACTAAAGTCTTGTTTTTTTTTTTTTTCAAATAACAAACATGTTATAATTACCGGCTCTGTGCAGTGGTTTTGCACAGAGCAGCCTGGATCCTCCTCTTCTCGAGTCCCTTACCGGCGCTTCTGGCTCCTCCCCCCTGCCGAATTCCCCACAGCAAGCAGCTTGCTATGGGGGTCACTGGAACCAAGCTGCTGCTCTGTGTGTCCATTCAGACATGGAGCCACTGCCCGACTCCGCCCCTATCTCTCCTCATTGGCTCATTGACTTTGATTTTCATTGGCTCCCACTGCTGTCCCAGCCAATAAGCAAGGAGAGTCCCATACAACCGAGCCTCTTGTGCAACATTGCTGGATCAAGATGGGCTCAGATAAATATAAGGGGGCTGAGGGGGCTGCTGCACACAGAAGGTTTTTTTTTTATCTTAATGCATAGATTGCATATTGCATTAGGATTACAAAAAACCTTTTGGCTTAAAAAACACTTTAATTTGTTTTCATGGCATAACTGAAGAAAAGGGTGTTTGTCGATGCAGCACCTGTGTGTGTTGAGAGTATGAAGGAGAGCATTCTGTGGACAAAGTTGCATCCATAAAATGATAGGTTTGTCCGATAATCTCATTGTGTGTAACCGGCTTAAGTGTAGAGCTGTTAGTTACACTTATCTCTTCTATTCCCTGAGTGCGACATACATATTGGATTAGTCAAAGCCATAAAAGTTTGTGGAGATTTCCTGACTTCCTGACAACAAGCTGCTGCAGAACAGTGCCCAGGAAACAGGTAAAGTGAATAGAAACTAGCAGCACAAGATCCTTGGATCACATGTGGAGTGTGAGTTTTAGCTTTACCTTCCTCTCTGATTTTTCATACATTTTTGCATCAGAATATACAGTATGTCATAAATTTAAGAAGATATAATAAGAAGTTATATTCACCCCAAGGTTTTGCTTAAGACGTGCAGCGCTGAAGCTTTTTGCCAAGACCACAATTTCCTTCTGTAAAACAAAGCGCATTGCAACCTCTGCAGGGGTGCGATTGTACTTAGCAGCAACTTCACTCAAGACTGGATCTTCAAGCAGGACTGGCAAGCTGAGGTCCACCCTAGAGGAGACATCAATATGACGTGCATATTATATCATGTTGGAATTATACGAATTGCATGAACATATTTCACTGAACATAGAGCTGAAAAGGGTACTAAGGCCTAGCTGTGGACTCCTTTACAGAGCCTGGAAACCAGAAAATAAAAATACAATCCATGCCATTCTTTTTCCAGTAGTTCTGTGAGAGAAGCATGTCTTTTTATTTCTGGTCTGTATATATTTGTAGTCAATCTATCTCTTGGTCCCATACATCAATACATCAAGGGGGTAAATAAGGTTAAAGAGGGCCGGATTTTCAATATAAAACCAAGATCAAGATATGGGGACATGACCGCAAACTAACTGAAGCAAAGATCAAAATAATCTTAGAAAACACGAAAAAAGTAATATTTTACTGAAATGGTAGTTGATGTTTGTATTTGTAATAGACTTCCAGCAGAGGTAGTGAGTCATTCAACAATAAGTGGCTTCAAACATGTTTGGGAAAAACATAAATCTATACTCAGACAAAAAAGTACAACAAACAAAAAAAAATTTGATGAACCACTTTGTGTTTTTCTGCTGTCACTTTTCTATGTATCTATGTCACTTCCTATTTTTATTTTTTATTATTATTGATTTAGATACAGATAGGGAGGGTTAGAGTTGTTGGATTTTTATTTCTGTCTACCCATTGGGGAAATGTCCCCTCACTTCTTGTCAGGGCAGGAAGTGATAGGAAATATTTCCAGTGGTGTCTGTCTAAGAAAAATACAAAAACACATGTTTAGTTGAGTGAGAAAACATTTTTACAGTGGGAATGTTTTTATCACTATCTCTGCATTCTTGTGACAACTGTTCTCTCCATTAATTGCATGGGAATCAGAAGGACAGAAATTAAGGGAAAATCTCTGCATTAACACACACAAATTTAAACTTTTCCTTAGGTCCTTTTCCACACGGTATTGATGCTGGAGCTTCTCCTTTTTTGGACGTAATTTTAGGTGTTTATTTTTCACAAATTCACCCACAATACCTTCCTAGGGAAACATTTATTCATATTTATGCTCTATGCTTGTTTACGTGCCTGTTTGCACGGGCACTATGTAAATAATTGGCTACATTTTAGCTGCACTGAGCTTTTTCAAGCTGCAGTGTGCAAGAGGCCTTACTCTATTATCATTACCCCTTCAGCAATCAATTCTAAATGTTTTGCTGCAACAGTAGTTCAAGTATTGTAGGTCTGAGCAGTAATGGCTGAAACCGAGCTCCATTGCATTGACGACACAGAGAATAGCCAACTTACAAAAGTTGAAAATAATTAAATTTACTGGATACTTGTGAAGGTCACATGACCTAAATCTTACTTACCAGTCCTTGTCTCTATGTGAACCCAGGACGCTGTATGCCACCAAAATGATGTCCTTGGATTTGCAGTAGGCTTGAAGTTTGCTTTGGCCCAAATATATGTGACACTCTACCTGCATGGTATAGGAAAATGTAACACTTGAATCAAAGTGGAGCCCTAAATTATCTTTACTAAGCCAATAAGCCTAATTGAGTGAATTGGCGTACCTAGTACACCAGATTAAGTAGTTTTACTAGTGCCCCAATTTCTTAAAGTGTTGTGTTTTTTGCACAAGTTAGCAAAATTAATTCACTTCACATCATTTCTATACTAGAAAGGGTTTATAAATAGTATGCCAGATGAGAACCAGTGTCATCTGATATAAACATGATATAAGCATGCAATACTTGTAAAGGTATACTGTTTTGTCTAAGAGTTTTACTGTATATTGACAGATGTTTGGGATTTTCATTTTGAAAAAACTGACTGTTCAAAAGAAAAATTATATATTTGCATATTTCAGCAGGACAATGCTGAACTGCACACTGCAGCCATGACAACAGCATGGCTTTATTGCAGAAGAGCCAAGGGGCTTAACTGGCCTGCCTGCAGCACAGACCTTTCACAAATTAAAAATATTCGGCGCATATTGCAATGAAAAACAGGCCAAAGAAGACCCAGGACTGTTGAGCAGTTAGAATCCTAAATCAGGCAAGAATGGGACAATATTCTTTTCCCAAAACTCCAGGTCTCTTCAGTTCTCAGTCATTTACAGAGAGTTATTAAAAGAAGAGGGGATGCTACACTGTGGTAAATATGGCCCTGTCCCAACGTGTTGCTTCTATCAATTTAGAAAATTACCTTATTTTTTTTGTTAAAATGGTACATTTTCTCAGTTAAGAAGTATATGTTTTATATTTTCTATTGTGAATAAAATATGGGTTTATGAGATTTTGCTTTTATGTAGATTGTACACAGCATCCCAACGTTTTTGGAATTAGGGTTGTATATACATTTTTGCCACATAACAGCCGATTTGAGTTGTAGGGTAATGATCCAGGTTTTTCCTCACACTTACCATCTTTCACTCAAAAATGCTCATATATTTTGGGAGCATTTATATTTTTAACCTTCATGGGATCAATATTGTAAACCTGTGACACATATGACAAATATCTACAACATTAAGTAGTGCCCGCTATATATCCCATATTTGTTGGATGTCATCTTTCATGACAAAATGTTATTTTAACACCACTGTTTGACTCACAAAAACATATTTGGGTGCAAGATAGTTATTTATTTATTATTACAAATTGACACGCTACCTATAATAGGTTTATTAATCTGAAGTCCTTTTCTTATATTAATTTCAGAAATTGATGGACTTTTACACATGTGCCAGTCTTTGTTAATTCCCCCTGGAGTAATGTGGGGAGGGTGGGGATAGGCTGAACTCCAGCCAGCAGGGCTGACAAGGCTGGTTGGGATTTCAGTGCAACAGAGGCACTGCGTATCAGCCGATCAAGACATTTGGACCAAACTATATTTCTGGAAGGATCAAAAGGTAATTTTTATTTTCCTTTTGGTAAAAAATTGGAAAATTATTCTATATTTACTATGTTGAAAAAATTTAATAAAACTTTATAAAAAAAAAAAAAATGGGGAAATGTACATTTATTGCATCTTTTTTTTTTATTTTATTTTGCACAGACATACACTTAACATTTTTGGCCAACAACTCTTATTAGTTGGCAGGTCGCTTTAAGATGACTAAGGGATTTTCTCTTAGCACCAAAGTATTTCATTCCAAACACATTATATATATATTGAGGTGTTAATTATTAAACCGGACTCTAGATACAGAGCTAGTTTATTTCATTAACCCCAACATAAGTGCAAACAGCAGTAAATGACAGGTATGTGGCATACTGTAGCTGTATATACTGTAAATGCTTATATTGTTATGGTACCTATTGCGTAATGTTGATAAATAAATCAATACCTGTGTGGCAGGTTACATGATTATGTGCTGAATAATATTATTGCTAAAAAGCCAGACCATACACTTTATGTACGTTACAAACTGGTTTGTATAGTAATAATAATTGTAATTATTGTGGTTACTAATAGTGAAGAACAACATCTAAGAACATAGCAGCCTTCTAATCTCTAATGTAACCACAGAGCATGAGATTTGGGAGAGGGGAGCAAGGTGAGCTGAGCAACCAAGTAATTGAAGGAAGGGGGGAACATGGTGAGCTGAGCTGCTTAGGCACTGCTGGGAGAGAGGGGGCTGGGAGAGCTGAGCTGCTAAGGCATTGTTGGGAAGAGGTAAGAAAGGGAGCTGGACTGTTGAGTGACTGCTTGGAGGAGGGAGCAAGGAGAGCTACTGAGTCCCTGCTGGGAGGCAGAAAAAGGGAAATATGAACTGTTGAGACACTTGTTGGAGGGAAAGCAGGGATATCTCAGCTTCTGAGTCACTGCTGGAAGGATAGAGCAGGGGAGGCTTAACTGCTGTGTCTAAGAGGTCCACATCTACAGAGGTCAGCGAAGGCCTGTTTAAATTCATATTTACTGCTTGATATACTGTAAATATATCTATATACTTGAATCTTCATAGCCTGGTCAATAATTCACTTTAAGGACTACTTAACATAACAGTGGGAGTCTAGTGGCAAACAGGGAGGCCCTACAGTGTTCACTCACATGAATTTTATTGGGTATATCTTTCTAAATCTGCTTCTGCTTAGTACCTGGTTGCAGACTGGCTTATACTTCAGTCCTGGTTTGTTCAGGAGACGCTCCAGCTGCCTGCGGTTAAAGTTTGATACTCCAATGGATTTCACCAAACCAGCATCTTTGCATGCCTCTAGAGCCTAAAAATGAGAAAAACACAGTGTCAGACCAAATTTATCAACATATAGCTAGATGTATGCTCTAGGAACAAAGGTCACAGTGGACGCAGAATGGATAGTGTCTTAAAGGGCCTGTTTTCCATAGAATTCAAAACTTCGAACTTCCTTGTGCGAAAAGAGGACAGCTCCAAGCACACCATTATCATAGGCGTGCGCAGCCTATTGCATTAGGGTGTGCACCCCAAAGCTCAAACACACATGCATGTGTATATATATATATATATATATATATATATATATATACACACACATACACACACTATATATATATATATATATATATATATATATATATATATATATATATATATATATATATATATATATACACACACACACACACACATAAACACTTGTCAAAAGTATTGGGACACTAAAAGGTTTTTGCACTTAAGTTAAATTGTATGGCAAATATCTGTAGAGGGGTTCCACCATCACTGCTAAGTTTTGAAAAAGATGTATGCCTTATTTTCCTTTTGATGTGTATTACAGGTGAAATTACATGTGAGGCACTGATATGGACTGATAGGCAGCACTAATAGGCGCTTGTTCTCAGCACTGACTGGCACTGATGAGGCTGCACTGATGGGTACTGATAGGTGGCACTGATAGGCAGCACTTATTGGCAGCACTGATGGGCACTAATAGGCATCACTGATAGGCGGCATTGGTGGGCACTGATTGGTGGCACTGATAGGAAGCACTGATAGGCACTGTTAGATGTGTCTGATGGGCACTGATGAGGCGGCACTGGTGGGCACTGATAGGTGGCACTGATGAGGCGGCACTGCTGGGCACTGATAGGCACTATTAGGTGACACTGATGGGCACTGATGAAGTGGCACTGGTGGGCACTGATAGGTGGCACTGGTGGGCACTGATAGGTGGCACTACTGGGCACTGATAGGTGGCACTACTGGACACCACTTATGGACACTAACAGGGGAGAGGGGGAGTTTCACATTCAGCAGACAGTGAGACTTGCAAGAGCTGCTCAGTGTGTGTGCAGTGGCGTACCTAGAGAATTTGGCACCCGGGGCGGATCCTATATCTGGCACCCCCCCCCCCAACTTTAAAATGTAAGCACCCACAAAAATTTGTAATGTTTTCAGGAATATTTATTGCACAAAATTCACAGCCCCCCCCCCCCCAATCACAGTGCCCCTTGCAGTCTGCCCCCTGTCTCTCTAATCACAGTTCCCCCTTTTGCACTCTCTGCCTCCCCTGCACAGTCCTACCTTCAGCATAAATAGATAGCTAATATTATTAGCAATGTGTTTACAGGAGATGGTCAGAGACTACAGACATGATAAAGGAGATGGTCAGAGACTGCAAACGTGATACAGGAGATGGTCAGAGACTACAGACATGATAAAGGAGATGGTCAGAGACTGCAGACAGGATACAGTAGATGGTCAGAGACTGCAGACATGATACAGTAGATGGTCAGAGACTGCAGACGTGATACAGGAGATGGTCAGAGACTACAGACATGATAAAGGAGATGGTCAGAGACTGCAGACGTGATACAGGAGATGGTCAGAGACTGCAAACATGATACATGAGATGGTCAGAGACTGTAGACATGGTACAGGAGATGGTCAGAGACTGCAGACATGATACATGAGATGGTCAGAGACTGTAGACATGATACAGGAGATGGTCAGAGACTGCAGATGTGATACAGGAGATGGTCAGAGACTGTAGACATGGTAGAAGAGATGGTCAGAGACTGCAGACGTGATACAGGAGATGGTCAGAGACTGTAGACATGGTACAGGAGATGGTCAGAGACTGCAGATGTGATACAGGAGATGGTCAGAGACTGTAGACATGGTACAGGAGATGGTCAGAGACTGCAGACATGATACAGGAGATGGTCAGAGACTGAGGACATGATACAAGAGATGCTCGGAGACTGAGGACATGATAGAAGATAGAAGAGCACTAGGGGGGCCGGAGAGCACAGGGCAAGCAGAGAGCACTGGAGGAGCTGAAGGGCACGGGGGGGGGGGGGGGCTGGAGAGAATAAAGAGGGGATTTGGAAAGCATTGTAGGGGGGTTGGAAGGCGCGGGGGGGGGGGGCGAGCACGGAAAACCAGGAGGGTGGAGAGCACTGGGAGGGACAGCGAGCACTTGGGGGGCGGGCAGGGAAAACCAGGGGGTGGAGAGCACTGGGGGGGACAGGGAGCACTTGGGGGGAGGGAGATGAAAAGCACTGTGGGGGGCTGAAGAGCATGGGGGGTGCTAAAGAACAGGGGGGTCTAGTGCCTTTGGGGGGGGCTAAGAGCAGAGGGGGGGATTACGAGCACCGGGGGGCTAGCAAAAGAAGTTGTATAGGAGGGGGATGGGGCAGCTGCATATAGATGAATTGATCTTTCCCTATTCTTCCTGCAGGAGGGAGAGGAGGAGAATCAGTTATTCAGCAGCTGCAGAAAGAATAGGGAAAGATGAATCCCTCTATATGCAGCTTCCCCACCCCCCTCCTATCCAGCACACACACTTGAGCAATGGGAACGCACTCACCTTCTTCCCGCCGAGGCTCCGCCCCCTTCTTCCCGCCGAGGCTCCGCCCCTCCCCGCGAGGCTCCGCCCCCTTCTTCCCATCCCGGCTCCGCCCCCCGCTAGCAGCACGGACTGAAGGAGCTGCCACTGCAGCTGCCTTCACCCTGCGATGTGGGATCTCAGAGAACGCCGGCTGACACCCCACATTGGTACCCCACTGTGTGTATGACACTGTCATGTAATGTAGCTGCTTTCAGGGAGAAAGCCCAGCTGTAAAAAAAAGCGGTGATGTCGGGGGTGGGCGGGATCAAGCAGCTGTCAAACACCAGCCAATGATTGGGCTGCTTAAGAAAGGGGCGGAGCCACATAAACGAAGCGGCCGCCCAGACCCCATCCTATTGGCTGGTGTTTGATAGCTGTTCGGTCCCGCCCACCCCCGACATCACCCCTGAGTTTTGACAGCTCGTCTTTCTCCCTGCAAGCATTAACATTACCTAACAGTGTCACACACACACTGAGCGGCTCTGACAAGCCTCACTATCTGCTGGAGCCAACAGCACAGCCGCCTCTCCACCAAGTATCTCACTACCCTCAGTGGCAGAGATGGAGAAGCCAGCCCAACACTAACAGACACAGGGTGATTAGGGTGTGCCCAGGCACACCCGGCACACCCCGTGCGCACGCCTATGACCATTATGCTCAGAGTCACTTTCATAAAACAGCTGCTTAGCATGAATTGAAGCTATTCTGTCATTCTTCATTAGTCTTTCATAAAGAATACCCTCAAGTAAGTCTCAAGTATCAAAGCACCAGAAAGAAGGACTATTGTTACTTGCAGTAACTAGTCAAATCCCTCCATTTGGTGCATAATAAAGACAGAATGGCAGAAAGAAATAGTCACTATGGGGAACACAAGCCTCTTTTTTTAGGCATTTTTATTCATACATTGACTTTATCTCTTTCTTTTACATTCATATATCTTAGTATCTATGGCTCTTCTCTCACCCAATAATTCTATTTAAAAAATGGATCACATCCACTGACTTTGTTGGAACAAATAACCTTTGTTCTCTCAGTTATGCTGTATTTCTCATATCCTGCTGGAGGAAATGTGACTTCGTAGCAAATAGTAATAGCTTTGTTTTTTTTTTTTTTGTTTTTTAACATCATGAGCCTGGCATTTTTCCCAGACTACTCAATGGCCCTGGTACTGCATGTACAAAAACAATTTTAACATAATAACATAAAAAAGACTGCATTAAAAATAAGTAATGATATTAATAATGATAGAATGTATTATTGATAATTTACCTAATCTGTACAGCTGTGAATTTTGGCTGCTTCCAACTGACTATTGAAACAGGTGAAACCTAACCATTATTTATTTATTTTTTTTAGTTTATTAGTTATTGTTAGGTATTAGCACACTCCTTTTTAAAAGCTTCACTTCCTCCTGAAAAAAACACATCTGTCGAACCCACGCTTTTTCTCTAAGTGGCAAGAGAACCTTGCTCTTACGGAAGATGCCATAGACTGGGATAAGATACCAGTGTTTACTCTCAAAGCCTCCATATCTACCAGAGCTCAGGAGCATAATTATAAAACGTTATGCAGATGGTATCGATGCCCTTTGGTCCTTCATAACATTGATGTCTCTATACCAAATGTGTACTGGAGGTGCATGAGAGCCCGGGGTACTATGATACATATATGGGGGACCTGCCACTTAATTACCCCATTCAGAGACAAAATCCTTCAACAGTATCATAAACTGGTCGCAGAGTGTGTATGATGCACTATGGTGTAGAATGGTTTGGGAAGCTCCTGGTAGTTCTGGCTGAGGAGTTAATGGGACTAAAAAAAACATACTTCCTTTATATTTTCTGCCAGGTATTCTAAGATAGTAGGGTGGGACCTGGTGGCACTAGTAATTTTGCTAAGGATGCTAAGAAGGTGGAGATATAAGGTTAAAAGAGCCGTTGGTTTCTTAGTCTCAGAAGCCTTTTGGGAATTGGAACCGCTATAAAAAAAACTCAAAAATTCTAATTTGGCTTAGGACTTTTAGATTAATGAAATATGATCTAAAACCATCTGAATTTTGGGATATACCCTATTTCAGACATAGGAGATGTCCCTATCCCACAATAATCTACAGTTTTCAATGTATGGATACTCTGATGGTCCAAAAATCTTACCACATTCCAGCCTTCTGAGTTTTCTCTGATCAAAGAAAGAGCAGATTAACCCCCGCCCCTACACCACCGCTCTTTGCGCTGCTTCATTATATAAGTAAATTAACATGACTTTCTACTTTTTGGGCAAAAACAGTAATAGAAGTACTCGTTAGAAAGTTGAAATAACAGAGCAGAGAACAGGCAAGTGGGTGATTGCAACTCTGCCTGACAATTTATGCACTGCAACCTGTGAGAGCAGATTAAAAAAAAATTGGGAGAAGGCAGAACAAGTTTATTCCAAGTTACAGCATACTAACTATGGGGTAGAAGGAAGTAAAAAAAATTTATTGTCAAGCAGCATCTGTATTTAGCCTGGAAGAGGAACATTTCTAACAGCTTACCTGGGATAACTGAAGGATCATGGGGCATGCTGTTCTATTTTAATATGCAGAAATTTCTTACGGGTAATCTTGTCTTTCTAATCCCATTGCCTCTCACGCTATAAATATGATTGTGTCTTATCGGAAAAAAGGTCTCCTGCCTTAAGTTCACAGCAAGCAGTGCAATTGGCTAAACTCCTTATGGTTTGTGTAGCTTGCCTCTCAATGAATATGTCAGTACTTTTCAGAAATGTGTCACTTACCTCCCACGTAGAGCAAAAGTCCACATCATCATAGGCAAATGGTTTGTCGGAGTTGGCGGGTTGCTCTGCTCCTGCAGGCTACAAAAGAAGTAAAAACGTCACTCGCTGACTCCATACTGCAAATTCATATTTGTGTCAAAAGTTCTGTTCTAAAAAGTGTATGGTTCACAGGTTTTAGATTGGTTCAAACCTTCAGATGCCAAATGTCAGTTCGAATATAACATTTTAGTTTATTTGTTGGTTGTTGGGAAATGCCAACTCTTCTCATTAAAGTTTCTTTTTAACTCCAAGTCACTGACATTAATTTAATATTGTAAAAGCTATGCAACTGTGTTTATTGCTGCATGTGTGCCTGCTGGGGAGGTCCACCCTCTCTATTTGTCCCGGTGACCATTGTCACTGAAATAGAAAATGATGGTAAATCCATGGTTTTAGACCCTAAAATTTAGAGTTGTCACCAGAAGATATAAAGGGCAATCCTTCAGCAGGGACACCTGTTTTGGCGACAGAAAATGGGAATTACTTTGTAGAGATTTTCTCCTACACACTGTTGCATCTCTGGGACATAAAGTGAAGAAACTAAACACAGACAACAAAAAATAACCTGGCAAGTGTTTTAGTCCTTTCATACTCTATCCAAATCTAGTTGTACAAAGGGAAATCTGACCTACACAGGACAAAGCAATGTGAAAACATGTATGTGGAAAAATATGAGCATCTGTAAATTCCACCTACCTTGAGGGAGAAAGGCCAGTGCATAATGAAGAGATCCAGATATTCCAATCCAACATCACTCAGTGACTTCTCCAGACCTTTACGTACAAGTTTGGGGGAAAAGAATATGGGCCAGAGCTTGGAAGGAAAAATTACATAGTTAATTATCTAAGACAAATTGAAGGTTGGAGGTTCATTTATGACTTAAGCAAAGAGATGTTTGATGGTTGGTCAAGTATTAAAGAAGAATCAGCTCCCTGTGCTACCTCAAATCAACATCATCACCACTATCCAATTAGCAGGGAGGTAATTTTGATGTGGCTTTTGTGATAAAATAAGTATACAAAACAAGAGAAATGGCCCGTGGGACTTTATATGAGGTGCGTGCTCAGTGGCTGAAAATAATGACATGCACAATATATGAATAAAACCACATAACATTTTATTACATTGTAAACAAACATGGCAATGTATATGCTCAAAAACACATAAAATAGCTCAAAGGCTCAAATATGAATGGCATATGACATGAATGATATGTAAACAAATTTTGATATGCATCTTGGTGTATCCTCTTGATGATAAATACCATAATTGATACTATGAGATAGTATAATGTACATTGTGGGCTGACGCGTTTCGGGAGCAACATCTCCCTTCCTCAGAGACCAATGCGTTCAAGGTATCTCTATAGAAAATAATCATATATTAGAGCCTGCAGTAGGGATAGAATTTGAATGAAAGAATCATTCAGCTCCCGGGTTAGACGAGACGCACCGCTGCCATGCAAGAGTGCATTTTTACTATTTGAGCTCCGTTGACTTGTGAGTATACAGTACTCCCTTGAGCTCCCATGTTTTGGTTGAATTCTTTCATTCAAATTCTATCCCTACTGCAGACTCTAATATATGATTATTTTCTATAGAGATACCTTGAACGCATTGGTCTCTGAGGAAGGGAGATGTTGCTCCCGAAACGCGTCAGCCCACAATGTACATTATACTATCTCATAGTATCAATTATGGTATTTATCATCAAGAGGATACACCAAGATGCATATCAAAATTTGTTTACATATCATTCATGTCATATGCCATTCATATTTGAGCCTTTGAGCTATTTTATGTGTTTTTGAGCATATACATTGCCATGTTTGTTTACAATGTAATAAAATGTTATGTGGTTTTATTCATATATTGTGCATGTCATTATTTTCAGCCACTGAGCACGCACCTCATATAAAGTCCCACGGGCCATTTCTCTTGTTTTGTATACATATTTTGGGATGGAGGAGTGCTCTGGCAGAAACCAGACCATTACCCTTTTTGTATTTGTGATAAAATAAAGTCATATAATTGTTTTGACATGGCAACCCCATGGTAATTATGGTTAGTTCTAGGTTTAATAGTGTTTAGAACAAAACATAACAAAAAAAAAACAACAGGAAAGGTTACATGAGTCATTAAAAACCTACTGTACTTGCTCCTTTAAAAAAAAACTAAAAGTGGTTCCAATGTCATGCATTCCCTGCATTAAGGGAAAAAATGTCCCATCCCTAAACATTTACCTGAGTTCTTTCTTGATCCAGTACTATCCTGTCTGCAGCAGTGCTGCCGTCTATTTCTATTCTCACAGGACTCACTGAGAGCAGGGGGAGCCATAAGCTCCGACTGCTGTCAGTCAAATTCTGTGAGTAGGGAGTGGGGGGTGTAGTCAAGCTGCACTGTGTGTGTCTATGGGCACACACAGCCCAGCTCAGAAGTGCTCCCGCATGAGTACCGTCTTAGGGGGCACTTGTAGAAGCAGAAGAGCAAAGAGCGCCAGTGGCAAACCTTTAGCTAATTGTCCTTGTTTTGTACCAAAATTTTACTAATCTTTAATTAGTATATTCCTGTGCACACATACAGTAGGGTATGATTTACTAAAGGTAAATAGTCTGTTTAATTTTCTAAGGAAATTGCACTTTTGCAAGGGCACTTTGTCTTAGCTTAGTGAATGTGGGGAAGCTGTGCTGACATCCATCATCCAATCACATGCACGCAAAAATACTGTTTATTTTCTTTTTCTTTCACGTGACTGGGTATTTCTTGCAAAGTGAATATTTACCACATTCACTAAGCTCAGGAAAAATTCCCTTGCAAAGTGAACAGCCTATTTGCCTATCAGTAAATAAACCCCAAAGCCACGTGGCTGAAGAAAAAATGCAACATCATTTTCATAAGAATGCAAACCTTTCCTGTGTAGAAGATGTCCTCCCTCTTGACTGTACCATCAGCAATCTTTGCACGAATGGCGCTTCCAATCTGGACCTCGTTGCCATAGATGTAGGCACAGTCGATGTGTCGGTAGCCAAGTTCAATGGCAACTTTTGTGGCTTCCTCGCCAACGCTCTTAGGCACCTAAAAGGCAAAAGCAAGAAAATTCTTAATAAGCCAGAGAGGATAAGTGCCTGCACTGGCTGCTGGCAGGAGCACCACAGGGGTGCCTTACACAACAGTGGGGTTGATTTACTTAAACTGGGGGGAGCAAAAGCAGGCACAGCTCTGCATAGAAACTAGTGATCGACCAATATAGTTTTTTTAATGCCGATATCGATATTTTGGTCATCGCATATTGTTTTTTTTTTTTTACAGGTACTGTTGTAGAGGGATCTGGGGGTCTAAAAGACCGCCAAACCCTTCCTCTGCACTTAAAAGCATTCAAAACGCCAAGTTTGGGTGTTTTGAATGCTTTCATTTTTTTTAATTTGGCGCCGAGTACCCAGAAGTGATGTCATGACATCACTTCCGGGTTTTTACATGGAGACCCGATCAGAGCCGAATGTAGCTTTGATCGGGTCTTCTCTTCGGCGGCCGTGCAGGTAGGATGCCCAGGTCTCCATGGAAGGTGGCCGGAGGGGGGGACGTCCCCTACCGCTCCTTGTAATGACACCCGAGCGGCTTCTCAGCTGCACCGGTTGTCATTACAAGACAGCCGACTGTCGGCTATGGACGCCGGTACCAGGGTGATGCCTCTAGCTGCAGGCATCACTCCGGTACAGCACTTTCACAAAATATCGGCAATATCGGTAACCTCAGGGGCCGATTCCGATATATCGGGGAAAGTGCAGATCGGCCCTCGATATATATCGGCTTTGACGATAATCAGTCGATCCCTAATAGACACCAATCAGCTTCTAGGTTTTTTTGTCAACGCTTAATTAGAAAGCTGATTGGCCACCATGCACAGATGCTCTAAATATTGCACTCTCCAGTTTTAGTAGCTCAACCCCATTGTATCTAAAGTAAATGCTTGAACGGTAAAAGGCCAGTGGTCACTGCAGCTGTTTGAAAACAGATTATATTACCTGATGCATCTGTTTTGTATGTACAATATTTAATAGAACAATGCTTTTAAGGTTTTACAATTGTGATTAAGCTATTTGTCGCAAACAAGGTGTCTTTTTCTTGCTTTACTCGTGGGAAAGAACATGCACGTGTCTCATGTATTCATCCTTCATTTGACCTGCTGCATACGGTCTACCTTATCTTGAAAGGCATTGTTAGAGCCCAGTTGAAGTCAGAAAAATAGATATACAGTCAGTTAGACTTTGTACTAACAGCTTTGGTCTTCATAGTTATATCTACACTGTTATTACAGTTTTGCAGGGCATCTAAATATGATGTTACAAGGACACAGGCAGCAATATAAAAACATTTTTTTATTGTAGAATAGGGGAAGCCTAGAACTCCTTGTCAGTGTAACCTGGACTGTAGCTGACAACTACTGTAGAACTTCTTTCTTTATTGCTGCTGTATTATCTTTCTGCAGCATGAAAAAGGTTAAACTGAATATTCATTAATGCAGAATTGCAGTAGCCATCTTTAAAGAAACCACTTTGCAACACTCATCTATAGAATGTCTTCAGTGCATGGGGCAGCCATCTTGGCTGGGCCTGATTCAATCCTGGAGGTGATATTCTGATGTGACAAAGCAAGGGGAAGGGTGTCTGCAGGCTGAGAGAGAAAAGAGAGGACAGGCTTAAAGCTAGCCGGGGGTCAGAAAAAAAAGACTGGGCTGCTGGCTGAATGGAGCCCTGCCATTGCTGACTACAATCGTGAGAAAGACCTTGCCTGAGAGACCAGGAACATTCTCTCAGGGAGGGTGTTACATGTGATTTGGATACCTGATGACATCAGACTGCACTAGAGAGCACCCCCACTACTTGTAAGGAAGGAAAAGAGGGACTGTCTCAGCAGGATTAAAAGAGAGACATCACAGTAATTCCTTTTCCTGTCTGAGGACCTAAACTAAACAAGAGCACATGCCTGGAGACTGAGAGGAGGAATCCCTGAGTCTGGTAGTAGACTAACATTGTTCAGAGTCCTGACCTCAACCCGACAGAACACCTTTGGGATGAATTAGAGTGGAGACTGTGAGCCAGGCCTTCTCTCCAACAACAGCGCCTGACCTCAGATGTGCTTCTGGAGGAATGGTCAAACATTCCCATAGACACACTCCTAAATGTTGTGAACAGCCTTCCCAGAAGAGTTAAAGATGTTATAGCAGCAAAGGGTGGGCCAACTCAATATTGAACCCTACAGACTAAGACCGGGATGCCATTAAAGTTAATGTGCGTGAAAAGGCAGGAGTCCCAATACTTTTGGTAATATGGTATATACAAAAACTGTTTTTTTTTAAAGAAGTAATAACCCCAAAAGAGAGCATTTATTATATTTCATCTTACAATTTCTTAGATGTGATAACTTCATTTATTTTCTTTCTTCTACCACGTATTTTCATCTGTTGATCTGGCCAGTAAAGCTGGCCATACATTATACAATTTTCCCATAGATTTACCAAAACCATATAACATGAGGTCAGACCTAAACACTTTCAATTTGTATGCAATAAGGCAGGCCCTTATACTACATAGTTGAAGGTAAATCTAAAGGAAATTGAACAAGGAAATTGTATAATGTATGGCCATCTTAAGTCTAGTTTTTTCTTTAAAGACTAAGCTCCCTTGCAGTTACAAGGATGAGACAAACCATTTCACACTGACAGGGGTGCTTGCAATGATCTGTTTTTATTATAAATGCAAAACCTTTTCCCAAAAGGAACAAAATTGTTGCTGTAACTGCTTATAAAGTGTTAGCTGGAGTATGGCTTCAATTTGTAAATGTATCTAAATCTGCTAGTACATCTAACACTCCCCTCCCCCAGACTGTCAATGCTGCTGTTGTCCTTCATCCAGAGTGGGGACATTCTAATACATGAGGTGTCTTACTGGCCAGATCACCAGGTTAGAAACTCCTAAAAAAGAAAACGTATGCAGACACCACATCTGATAATTGCTTAGCTGCTATATTTTACATTTTTGGTTTTGCTTTAAATTGTATCTTTTGCAGTTTTTTTACTTGATTGATCTGATGAAATTATGTCATCCATCCCAGTGCTGTATCTTGGCCTAGGCCAACAAGGCTTAGGCCTAGGGCAGCACTTTGCAGGGGGGCAGCAAAAAAGCTGCACCACGCACGAGAAAAAAAACAGCCTCCTCCCGGCTCGCCCACTAAAAAGGGTCCCTACTGGCTTGCGCTACACACTTTTAGTATAGTGCCAGTCTTATAGTGCGAATTGGACTGGAGGGCAGGGTCAAATCAGTCTGACAACCCCATAAAGCGGTCATGCTGCTACCTCCTGGTATGATATGATGGTATGATGATGGGCACTGCTGAGGCTGACCTTATGGGAACTGATGAGACTACACTGATGGGCACTGATAGACTATGGTTGTGGTCTGTGGTTTACAGATGACAGGGCGGGTCATAAACAGGAAGAGGTGTGGCCTTTACAGGAAGAGGTGTGTCATATTTAAATTAGGGGGTGCACCAGTTTAGTCCAGCCTAGGGCAACACAAAACCTAAATACACCACTGATCCATCCCCTGCAGGCAGGAGGAAGCATTTTCTCAGTCTCCTCTCCCCAGACCACAACCTTGTAAATTTGCAGAAAGCTACAAGATGATGGGCTGCAGCATCGCCGGATTTGTTTCAGACATTTGGAAATACTATCCATGTTTATGCCAGCCAGGTCCATATTTAAAAGTCCGAAAAACATTAAAAAAAAACGGCAAGCACAGTAAGAAAATAAGTTAATGGGGAAAAAATTAAATAAACCAAGTCAGTTACCTACTAAAATCCAGACTAAAGTATCATTTTCTTTTACTTAGTAAGCATCTAGGTGAGAAAAACACAGACTACTGGCTACAGGGGCCCATTAGGTCAGCATATTAAGTGCAAAAGACCCGTGGGTCACAGATGGGCACAAAGGGCTTACAGGGTGAAAAGCAATATAAGCACTTCTAGTCAATGGGAAGTACATTTGTTTATACAAATCTAAAGGGTGCTTTGGCTCCAAAAAGAGGGATTGTCCCTCTAAAAGACACAGTTGAGAATTATGTCATATATTAGAAGTCAGGTGTCTTATGCACTTTACAAAGGTTTTCACTTGCACAAATAATCTAAGTATTATAATAATAAAAGTTAACAATATATTTTACAAAGGTTTTCACTTGCACAAATAATCTAAGTATTATAATAATAAAAGTTAACAATATATTTTACTACTTACATCAGGAGAGGCATAAGTGCCCAGTCCTAGGATCGGTATGGCGTTGCCATCATTAAGGGGAAGACGGGTGTCCTTGGTGAGAGTCATGTTGCTTTGCCAGGGAGTGTGAAAGGTTGCGTCTCTTCGCCTTCCTATATAGCCATCGCTTCATACATTATTAGATAACACAAAGGCGTGGTTACAACTAACAAGTTGAACCCTGTCCAAGACTGTAGAGCAAACAGAGGGAAAGAACCTTAAAGTAGTTCTAAAGGCTGAAGGTTTTTTTTTACCAGTTTTATCATCCTTTTTTATTATTATTATTATTATTATTATTATTATTAAAGAATTTTTATTGAAATTTACAAACAAATAACAGAAATATTGAATCCAGCTGGTTCTAATATACTACATTCAGGTAAAACATTAACATACAAATCTCAATCAAAGGAATGGATGCTTTTTTTACCAGTTTTCAGCTCCCCCCTCCAGCCACCCCAATACTTACCTGAGCCCAATTTCCATTCAGATGCTCTCCAGGCTCTTTCCTCCTCATTGGCTTAAAGACAGCAGCAGGGGCCATTTCATATATTATCAAAATGTATTAAGCTGGCCATACACTGTTAGATTTATTTCATTTAGCCTGCATTCAGAATACCCAAACAGCTGCCACATCTGATTTGATGCAGAAATTTGTTGGTCGGTGGTAAAGTAAGTGCCGGTTCACACTGAAGCGGCACGACTTCGGGGGGCGACCTGTGAAGTCGCGTGCACCGCTGTGCACCGCGACTTCAGCGCGACTTGCACGGACTTCATATAATGAATGTCTATGCAAGTCGCTCCGAGGTCGCCCCGAAGTAGTACAGTACACCCTTTTTCTAAGTCGGAGCGACTTGTGTTGCTCCTATTAGAAAGGGTCCTGTACTATTCAATGGACCGCGACAGGCTGACAAGTCACCTGACAAGTCGCGGTAGTGTGAAAGGAGCCTTAATGTAAACTTTGTTTTTTTTTTTTGTTTTGTTTTTTTTTTATTCAAATAACAAACATGTTATACTTACCTGCTCTGTGCAATGGTTTTGCACACAGCAGCCCCGATCCTCTTCTTCTGCCCCCCCCCCCCCCCTGGTGCTCCAGGCCCCTCCTCATCATCGTGTGCCACCATGGAAAGCCGTTTTCCATGGGAGCACCCATGCGGGCTCACTCTCGAGTCCCTCTGCTGTGTCCATTGACACAGACAGCAGGACTTGGCCCCAACTCCCACTCCCATGTCACAGCTTTTGATTGAGACGCAGTGGGAGTCAACTGTCCAATAAGGAGAGCGACGGTGTCTGGAACCGCTGCGCTCATGCACATCGCTGGAGTGGATGGGCTCAGGTAAGAAAAGGGGGGGGGTCTTGGGGGGCTGCTGCAGCATAGAAGGTTTTTCACCTTAGTGCATAGAATGCATTAAGATTTGTCAGCTGCACATCCAAGGTGAGAATCTCCCGTTCCACCACATCCCAACGGTGCTCTATTGGATCAGATCTGAGGACTGTGGAGGCCATTGGAGTACAGTGACCTCATTGTCATGTTCAAAAAAACTGTTTGAGATGATATTTAAACAATTTTAAACAATGCTCAATTGATACTAATGGGCCCAATGTGTGTCAAGAAAATATCCCTTACACCAGGCATGTCCAACCTGCGGCCCGGAGTCTCAGGCAATAAGGCCCACTGGCCGCGGACAGTCTCCTGCCTTCACGATTTTTTTTTCTTCTTGGGGCTTCTGCAGCAGCCGGCCGCGGCGTCCGGCCGCTAACTAGCTGACAAGGCGGATGCTTTCTGGGAGTTGTAGTCCACGGCCGTGCTCAATCTCCCGGTGGGTGGAGACTTGAGAGCAGCGCAGCCAGACAGGAAACTACAACTCCCAGATCTTTGAGGCAGGCAGAGGCAGGGCGTGCTACGGAGGACACATTTGAATTGATTGAGGCTGTGGGGCGGAGCACTGGCAATTTTACTTAACCCCAGGACAGGAGCATCCACCACCCCCAGGACTGGAGGAGGCCATGCAGGGACTTGCTGAGTTGGCAGCTGCCATTTCTGAGGTGAGACCCTGACACCCCCATATGACCCCCACATCCGATCTATATAACCCCTGTTTATCCTGCCCCAGTGCCCACCCAGCAACCTCAAAATAGCCCACAGCCCACCCAGCAACCTCAAAATAGCCCTCAACACTGTGGATTCTGCTGGCCACGGCCTGTGGATTCTGCTGGCCACGGCCTGCGGGGTCCTGCTGGCCACAGCCTGTGGGGTCCTGCTGGCCATGGACTGTGGGGTCCTGCTGGCCACGGCCTGCGGGTCCTGCTGACCATGGCCTGTGGGTCCTGCTAGGAGCTGGTCATGGCCTGTGGGGTCCTGCTGGCCACGGCCTGTGGGGTCCTGCTGGCCACGGCCTGTGGGGTCCTGCTGGCCACGACCTGTGGGGTCCTGCTGGCTACGGCCTGTGGGTCCTGCAAGGAGCTGGTCATGGCCTGTGGCCCACAGGTTATGGCCAACTCCCAGCAGAACCTACAGGCCAGCAGCCAGCAGGACCCAAAGGCCATGGCCAGCACCCAGCAGAACCTACAGACCAGCGGCCAGCAGGACCCACAAGCCATGGCCACCTCCCAGCAGAACCTACAGGCCAGCACCCAGCAACCTCAAAATAGCCCTCAACACTGTGGGTCCTGCTGGCCACGGCCTGTGGGGTCCTGCTGGCCACGGCCTGTGGGGTCCTGCTAGGAGCTGGTCATGGCCTGTGGCCCACAGGTTATGGCCAACTCCCAGCAGAACCTACAGGCCAGCAGCCAGCAGGACCCAAAGGCCATGGCCAGCACCCAGCAGAACCTACAGGCCAGCAGGACCCACAGTGATGGGCACTGGTGCGGCTGCATTGATAGGCACTGGTGCGGCTACATTGATGGGCACTGGTGAGGCTACATTGATGGGCACTGGTGAGGCTACATTGATGGGCACTGGTGCGGCTACATTGATAGGCACTGGTGAGGCTGCATGTGAGTGTTCCTTTAATATTTCTCAGAAGAAGTAAACCTCTGTATACTGATTTCATTTCATTTGATTATCCTCTAGTTGTGTTAAATTAGTGCGAGGGGGCGGTGCGGCGGCGTTTTATTACTTATATGCCTTAACTATAGTATATATTTTATATGCGGCCCGAGAAAATTTCTCTACACTCAATGTGGCCCAGAGAAGCCAAAAGGTTGGACACCCATGCCTTACACCATTACACCACCAGCACTGAACCTTTGATACAAGGCAGGATGGATCCATGCTTTAATGTTGTTTACGCCAAATTCTGACCCTACCATCTGAATGTCACAGCTAAAATCTGACTCATCAGACTAGGCAACATTTGTCCAATCTTCTATTGTCCAATTTTGGTGAGCCTGTGCGAATTGTAGCCTCAGTTTCCTGTTCTTAGATGACAGGAGTGACACCCAGTGTGGTCTTCTGCTTCTGTAGCCCATCTGCTTCAAGGTTCAATATGTTGTGCATTCAGAGATGGTATTCTGCATACCTTGGTTGTAATGAGTGGTTTATTTGAGTTCCAGTTCCCTTTCTATCATCTCAAACCAGTCTGACCATTTTCCTCTGACATCAACAAGGAATTTTCATCCACATATCTACTCACTGGATATTTTCTCTTTTTAGGACCAATCTCTGTAAACCCCAGAGATGGTTGTGTGTGCAAATCCCAATAGATCAGCAGTTTTTGAAAAACTCAACAATCATGCCATGTTCAAAGTCACTTAAATCCCCTTTCTTCTCCATTCTGATATTCGGTTTGAACTTCAGCAAGTTGTCTTTGCCATGTCTAGAAGCCTAAATGCATTGAGTTGCTGCCATGTGATTGGCTGATTAGCAATTTGTGTTACCAAGCAATTAAATTGTTGAACAAATGGTTATCTGTGGGTGTTAACTTATATACTCCTTAATATAGTGGGACAGTTGGCATATATAGCACAGTTCCCCCGTGCTGCCAAGCAATGGTGCCCATTTGCTAGCCCCCCACCTACATTAGGCTGTTCAGCCAAACATTTCCAGCACGCTTCTACCACAAAAGTCAAAGGGCAGGCCCATGCAGTGAGCGAATTTCAATGGAATCATCAGGCCCAGCCCAAATATTCTCAGTATATGGCCACTGGCCAGCTTTAGTCTAGACAGAGTACACATAAAAGGAAAAGGACCGCACCCTGGCATGAAGAAATAAATGGGTTTATTCATAGCTTAAAGTTCCATAAAAAAAGACTTGAGACATCACGGACAGAGACCAAAATGGTTGACGAGTTTCACAAAATTATATTCGCTTAATATTAACCATGATTGTTAGGGTTATGAAAGTTATGGAACTTTAGGCTGTGAATAAACCCATTTATTTCTTCATGCCGAAGTGCGGTCCTTTGCCTTTTGTGTGTAACATGTTGCTGAGATTACGGATCTGACACGCACCCGACCCTGATTGGGATTACCTCCACCTGAGCAGCTAACCTTCTCTGTATTTTAGTCTGGACAGACCTTTGAGGGCCTGGAACATGTCAGGTTCAGTGGGCCCCTCATAAACAGGAATTACATAGTTACATAGTTTGTGAGGTTGAAAAAAGACATCAGTCCATCCAGTTCAACCTATGATCAGGGCTGTCTTTAACACAGGGCAAAAGGGGAAGCTGCCCAGGGCCAAGTCATTGGTGTGGGGCCCAAAGAAGCTGCCCCTTGAGCCCACACTGCCCACAAATAGTTGATAAGTGGATTCAGGAGGAACCAAGAAAATGTTTGCCCATGGTCCAATCAATATTAAAGACGGCCCTGCCTATGATGTGTGTGTGTGTTTGCTGTTAACCGTACATTGTATACCCCTTTATATTGTGGTCTTTAAGGTGCCCATCTAATAGTTTTTTGAAACTATCAATGCTCCCTGCTGATAGCACTGCTTGTGGAAGAGGGTTCCACATCCTTACTGCTCTGACAGTAAAGAACCCCTTACGTTTTTTTAAGATTAAACCGTTTTTCCTCTAGTTTTAGTGAGTGGCCACGTGTCTTATTGTATTCCCTTTCTCTGAAAAGTATGTTCCTTATGCTAGGGTCATCACATGTACAGTATTTGTACATTGATATCATATCCCCTCTCAATCGTCTCTTCTCCAGAGAGAATAAATTCAATGCTTGTAGTCTTTCCTCATAGTTGATGTCCTCCATTCCTCTAATTATTTTTGTTGCCCTTCTCTGTACTCTCTCCAGTTTTAGCACATCCTTCCTTAGGACTGGTGCCCAGAAATACCAAATCATCACATATACACATCCATGGCTGTGTAAGATTCTGGTACCTTTGGTACCCTTGTTTGCCATTTTCCTTTTAATATTGCGTCCCACCTTTTTAGTTAGGTGGAACGCATATACCTTTAAGTCGGATGACGTCATCGCTGAGCGCCGCTGAGCGGCTATTTCAATCGCCGGCTTTCTCTCTCACGTTGTTCGTTCAATGTGCCTACATGCTCACAAGCCTTGTCTTGCTGCCGGAGCCTCCAGCTATTTGCCTTTACCTGGAACAGACCGGAACCTCGCTACTGATCCCATATCTCGCTACCGGATCACTCCCTCACTACTGGACCCCTCTACTTACTAACCTTACTAAGTGATAAGTACCCCACAGGGGAATCCTCCATAACTAACTTACACTATCTACCTCTGCACATTAAGGACTGTTACTATCTATGCATACCAATTCTATCATCTGCACTGTTACATAGATTGCTAGCTCTTGAGTCTACTACCATCTATCCTTGCACTGTGTTAGTTTATCCTGTATATGTCATCTGCTGTCCTTACCACCTGTTACCATACATGATTACTAACCTATCTGCATTCTACCTATTACCATCTGCTACTCTCCTGAACATTACTATCAAGTGCTTACCATTACTGTCACTGCTCACACCTGTCCCTTCAGCACATCACCTCCATACTATCATATACATCCTATCACTCCAGGAACATCTTATTGAGTGTGTGTATATCTGTATGCTGAAGCAGACAGGCCCACAGTGATGAGTCTGGAGAGTTGGATCTGGTATTCCAACACATCTCTACATGACTACTGAGTGGAGATTCTGCAGCTGCAAATCCAGCTAACTATAAAAAACGCAGGAGCGTTACAGATTGAACGAACCTAAAAAATGGATTCAGCAGAATTACCCACTCAAGTGACACAATTAACACAACAAGTAAATGCATTAATACTTGCTCTTACTGAAGTAAAAGAAGAAAATCAGACTCTGAGACAGCAGGTAACCCGTCTTTCACAGCTTACTGCTGCTCAGCCCCCTGAACCTAAAATAAACCCTCCTCTAGTGTTTACAGGTGATCGGAAAAAATTTCGTGAATTCAAAAACGCATGTCAATTGCTTTTTTTTGCTAAAACCTCGTACTTACCCTACTGATCAAATTAAAGTCTGTACCGTTATATCATACCTAACGGGTGATCCACGGGCCTGGGCAGACTCTCTCTTTGAGAAAAATGATCAGCTTCTCAACTCCTATCCTTTATTCCTAGCGGAACTCGCTAGTTTATATGAAGATCCCAATAGGCAGAGTACTGCTGATATCCAATTGAGGGCTTTAAAACAAGGAAGGAGACCTGTAGAAGACTTTGTAGCAGAGTTCAAAAGATGGACCCTTGATTCAGGGTGGAATGATACATCTCTGCGAACTCGGTTCAGACTCGGGTTGTCAGAAGCCGTTAAAGACGAGCTCGCCCGAGCGGATTTACCTGGCACTTTGGATGCCTTAATACAACTCAGTATCAACATTGACAGGCGACTGCGAGAAAGAAAGGCTGAGAAAATGGGAATGCCATTGTCTAGTCCTTCTCGGATTTCGGCCGTTGACCCTACTCCTATGGAAGTAGGAACCATACGCCCACCTTTTATCAACTACTGAACGAGCCAGGAGAAGATCCAGAAACCTCTGCATGTACTGCGCATCCCCGGATCATTTGATAAGCGTCTGTCCCCTTGTCCGCAAAAAAGAGGGTGAGTGTTCACATGTCTTGCTAGGGGGATTAACGACTTCCTTTTCTAATCCCTATCTCTTTATTCATTTAACATTACAGTGGGACCAGACTAGGATTACCACCAAGGCTATGATCGACACAGGATCTTGTGGGAACTATATCGATACACGTTTGGTTACTTTAAATAAAATACCTATTATTTCAAAACCTAAACCTGTCTCTGTTAGTTTCATTAACGGTATTCCGTTATCTTCTGGTCCAATCACCAATCAGACACAAGCACTCCTTGTCACTGCTAACGAGTCTCATATGGAGACCACCACTTTTGATATACTATCTTCACCCCATTTTTCCATTATTTTAGGACTTCCCTGGTTACACACACACCAACCAATCATAGATTGGAAAAGACGGACTCTAACTTTCCCTTCTCACTATTGCGAGATTACGTGTAACCTCCCATCTTATGGAAAAATCCTGTCTGTAGTGTCAGATGAGATTGCACCACTATGCTATCAGGATCTGTCCGAAGTCTTCCTTGAGAAAAATGCTCAAGTGTTGCCTCCCCATAGTGATTATGATTGCACTATCGATCTACTCCCTAACAGCAAATTGCCTTTCGGTCATGTTTATCCTCTTTCACAGGATGAACTTTCTCATCTCAAGGAATACTTGGATGAGAATTTGACAAAAGGGTTCATCAGACCCTCTACTTCTTCCACAGCTGCAGGACTTTTCTTTGTCCGCAATAAGGATTCAAGTCTTAGGCCTATTATCGATTATAGGCAATTAAATACCATTACGATAAAGGATCGCTATCCTTTACTGCTCATCCCTGAACTCATTGAACAAATGCGTGGGGCTACCTACTTCTCTAAACTGGACCTAAAAGGGGCATACAACCTAATCTGAATCCGTGACGGAGATGAGTGGAAGACAGCATTCAGAACCAGATACGGATTATTCGAATATCTTGTGATGCCATTCGGGTTGTGTAATGCTCCCGCAGCTTTTCAACGGTTCATAAACGACATCTTTAGAGACTTACTTGATGTCTGTGTTGTGGTATATCTGGACGATATACTTATCTATTCTCGATCTTTGTCTGAACATATAAAACATGTAAGACTTGTGTTATCCAGATTACTCACACATAATCTATACGTGAAATTAAAAAAATGCCTATTTCATAAAGAAGAAATATTATTCCTAGGATACATCATATCCAAAACCGGAATCAAGATGGATATGAGCAAGATATCCTGTATTCTGGATTGGCCTATACCAACAACTCGTAAGGCATTATAGCGATTCCTTGGATTTTCAAACTTCTATAGGAAGTTCATCAAGAACTTCTCTGCTATTGTGAGACCTCTCACACAACTGACAAGTATAAAGAAGCCATTCAAATGGTCAGAAGAAGCAAATGAAGCTTTCCGCTTGTTAAAATCAAGCTTTACTTCTGCTCCCATACTACGCCATCCAGACCCATCCCTCCAATATATTCTGGAGGTAGATGCGTCAAACATGGCAGTAGGAGCAGTTCTCTCCCAACGACCAACAAATACTTCACCACTCCACCCAGTTGCTTTCTTCTCTAAATCACTAAGCAGCCCAGAGGTGAATAACCCAGTGGGTGAAAAGGAGTTGCTTGCCATAAAACTGGCACTGGAGAATTGGCGACATCTACTTGAAGGTACCCGATTACCAATACTCATATATACAGATCATAAAAACCTTCAATACCTCCAGACTAACAAAACTCTTTCCCACCGGCAGGTACGATGGTCATTATTCTTCCTAAGATTCAACTTCCTAGTGACCTACACGCCTGCAGACAAAAATAAAAAAGCGGATGCGCTATCACGATAAACCGAAGATAACTGCGCCGAAATCCCTTCTATTCCTATAATACCCTATGAACGTATTATTGGTGTTGTTCGTTCCCTGAAGGAAGAGATTTTGCACAGTATAGGATTGGATTCACCTCCACCACAACTAAGTACTGATGCAGAAGGCTTCCTCTATTACAACGACAAACTCTACATACCCCCTACTATGCGCACCAAGATCTTGGAATTATCACATGATGTGCCTATGGCAGGACATATGGGTATGACGAAAACCCTTAATTTGCTTACCAGGCAGTTTTGGTGGCCTGATATGAAGACGTCTGTACAAAAATTTGTTTCTTCATTTGACATCTGTGCAAGGTCCAAAATTGACACTACAAAACCATCTGGTCTACTCTGCAGTCTACCAATACCCCAGGTTCCATGGGAAGTTGTGTCCTTAGACTTTATAGTAGAACTACCACCTTCCAAAGGATTTAATACCATTCTAGTGTCAGTGGATCATTTGACAAAGATGGCACATTTCATTGCTATTCGCAGACTACCTTCATCTAAACAAACAGCGGAACTACTAATGAAACATGTGTTCAAATTACATGGAATTCCAAAGACTCTTTTATCCGACCGTGGTTCACAATTCATCTCCAAGTTTTGGCAAGCTCTATGTCAAATACTACGGATTGAGTGAAAGCTCACTTCTCCTTACCACCCTCAGACCAACGGACAGACTGAAAGAGTCAACCAGTGTATAGAACAATATCTGCGTTGCTACACATCATACCTACAGGATGATTGGGTGGACCTCCTCCCTCTGGCGGAATTTGCTTATAACAACGCAACCCACAGTACTACTAAGCAAAGTCCGTTCTACTTGAACTATGGGTTTCATCCCACACTTCTTCCACCACGCATCCTACCATCAAGTAACCCAGTAGCCTCGGATTATCTTACCCAAATAAAAGACTCTCTGGGTTTACTTAATACCACTATCTCACACGCTCATAGTCAACAAAAAAGGTACTACGACCTTCGTAGAAGACCTTCTCCGCAATATGCTATTGGGGACCTCGTTTGGCTATCGACAAAAAATTTAAGGTTAAAGATCCCTAGCAAAAAACTTGGACCTTTATTTCTGGGACCCTTCCCAATTAAGAAACTCATTGGAAAAGCTGCAGTGCAACTCACCTTACCGGCAGATCTCAAAATACATCCCATCTTTCATGTGTCGCTACTGAAACCACATGTTCCTAACCAAGGAATAAGGCCTACCATCTTGCCTCCACCTCCAGTACAAGTTGAAGGCGGAGAAGAATATGAGATTAAGGAGATTTTGGATTCTCGTATCCACAGAGGAAGACTCCAATATCTCATAAGATGGAAGAACTATGGACCCCAAGACGACACCTGGTTGGATACTTCTGATGTTCACGCACCTAGGCTTATACGAAGGTTTCACTCGAAATACCCGGAGAAACCAGTGCTATAGGCCTTCCGGAGCCGGCCTTAAGGGGGGGCACTGTAATATTCTGGTACCTTTGGTACCCTTATTTGCCATTTTCCTTTTAATATTGCGTCCCACCTTTTTAGTTAGGTGGAACGCATATACCTTTAAGTCGGATGACGTCATCGCTGAGCGCCGCTGAGCGGCTATTTCAATCGCCGGCTTTCTCTCTCACGTTGTTCGTTCAATGTGCCTACATGCTCACAAGCCTTGTCTTGCTGCCGGAGCCTCCAGCTATTTGCCTTTACCTGGAACAGACCGGAACCTCGCTACTGATCCCGTATCTCGCTACCGGATCACTCCCTCACTACTGGACCCCTCTACTTACTAACCTTACTAAGTGATAAGTACCCCACAGGGGAATCCTCCATAACTAACTTACACTATCTACCTCTGCACATTAAGGACTGTTACTATCTATGCATACCAATTCTATCATCTGCACTGTTACATAGATTGCTAGCTCTTGAGTCTACTACCATCTATCCTTGCACTGGGTTAGTCTATCCTGTATATGTCATCTGCTGTCCTTACCACCTGTTACCATACATGATTACTAACCTATCTGCATTCTACCTATTACCATCTGCTACTCTCCTGAACATTACTATCAAGTGCTTACCATTACTGTCACTGCTCACACCTGTCCCTTCAGCACATCACCTCCATACTATCATATACATCCTATCACTCCAGGAACATCTTATTGAGTGTGTGTATATCTGTATGCTGAAGCAGACAGGCCCACAGTGATGAGTCTGGAGAGTTGGATCTGGTATTCCAACACATCTCTACATGACTACTGAGTGGAGATTCTGCAGCTGCAAATCCAGCTAACTATAAAAAACGCAGGAGCGTTACAGGCTGTTTATTGCATGTGATTGGAATTGGCAAGTTATACATACAAAGAAAGGTTACATGAGTTATATATCGGAAGTAAATACATAAATACATCTATATACATGTCAGCAAAACTCCAAATAGATTTTAAAATAAGGTAGAATACAATGACATTATAGATGACGATGGCTATGCTGCTATATACTGTAAATACTGTTACAGATTATTGTAGCCAAAATATTGCTTACTCATATAAATATTAATAAAACAAACAAATGTTTCATTTTTGTATTTTAGATAGAGGGGGCTCCTTCTGGCAGGGGGCCCGGGGCAAATGACCCTTTTGTCCCCTTATAAATCCAGCACTGGTGTTAGCACACTTTTAAAAACACAAAGATGTAGTGTGTGCGTGATACTTTTTATTTACACTTGCAGTTTAGGTTTCAGGACAACTACTGGCCGATTTTTGATCTGTCTATGGTCAGCTTTACCCATTACAGTTTCACACAAGCTTAAAAAGGAACTTCAGTCTTTAATGCTGTAGATGCTGACTTTTTATAAAGAGACACTTACCAATCTAAGGATCCAAGCGCTGTCTTCACCTGAGCCAGAATGGTGTAAAAAGCCGAGTTTACTAAAACTGGAGCAGGGCTCTAAATAATAAAAATCCCAATAATAAAGATTATTATATGTTCATTATCCAGTTAAACATAATCCTATAATATTTTTTTTAAAATATGCGAGCCTATTCTAAGGCCTTTGAAAGGTTCTGGACAGTTCTTCACCTTGTTGACAAGTCCTAAAAGCTTTGGAGTACCTTTTAGCTCCTCATGAAGGATGAAAACTATTGGCTTTGCTATTGTTTAAGCACTTCTGGACCGGAAGGTTTTCCTCCTTAATGACCAGGCCATTTTTTGCGATTCGGCACTGCGTTACTTTAACTGACAATTGCACGGTCGTGCAACACTGTACCCAAATAAAATTGATGCCCTTTTTTCCAGCAAATAGAGCTTTCTTTTGGTGGTGTTTGATCACCTCTGTGATTTTAATTTTTTGCGCTATAAACAAAAAAAGAGCGACAATTCTGGAATAAAAACACAATATTTTTCACTTTCTGCTATATAACATTCCCAATAAAAAAATGTAAAAAATCAAAGGTTTTCATAATTTTAGGCCAATTTGTATTCTGCTACACATTTTTGGTTAACAAAATCACAGTAAGTGTATATTGATTGGTTTGCGCAAAAGTTATCACGTCTACACTCTAGGGGAAAGATTTATGTAATTTTTATTTATTTTATATTTTTACTAGTAATGGCAGCGATCAGCGATTTTTTAGTGGGGCTGCGACATTGCGGCGGACAGATCGGACACCCAACTGACATTTTTAACACTTTTGGGAGGACCAGTGACATTACTACAGTAATCAGTGCTAAAAATATGCACTGTTGCTGTACTAATGACACTGGCAGGGAAGGGGTTAACACAAGGGGCGATCAAAGAGTTAAATGTGTCCCTAGGAGATGGTTTCTAACTGTGTGGGGGATGGACCTATGGAATGAACACAGGGACCTGTCTTCCTAAATAGGAGAAACACAGGAGCCCTGTGACAACAGCAGACCGCTGTTCTGTCTAAATGGAGAGCCATCGCGGGTGCCTGGCGGCAATCGCAGCTGCCGTCCCCGCAGATCAGCTTCCCCTGTGGCGAATGAGCGCGTGCGGTCCCGCAAAGCGACATACAGTTACGTTGTTTCACGGGACGGAGCCGACCTGCCGCAGTATAGCATAAGGAACAAACTTTTCAGAGAAAGGGAATACAATAAGACACGTGGCCATTCACTAAAACTAGAGGAAAAAACGATTTAACCTTAAAATACGTAGGGGGTTCTTCACTGTCAGAGCAGTAAGGATGTGGAATTCTCTTCCACAAGCAGTGGTATCAGCAGGGAGCATCAATAGTTTCAAAAAAGATGGGCACCTTAAAGACCAGAACATAAAGGGGTATACAATGTAAGTTTAACAGCAAACTCACACACATCATAGGTTGAACTGGATGGTCTGATGTCTTTTTTCAACCTCACAAACTATGTAACTATGTAATTCCTGTTTATGAGGGGCCCACTGAACCTGACATGTTCAAGGCCCTCAACGGTCTGTCCAGACTAAAATACAGAGAAGGTTAACTGCTCAGGTGGAGGTAATCCCAATCAGGGTCGGGTGCGTGTCAGATCTGTAATCTCAGCAACATGTTACACATAAAAGGCAAAGGACCGCACTCCGGCATGAAGAAATAAATGGGTTTATTCACAGCTTAAAGTTCCATAACTTTCATAACCCAAACAATCATGGTTAATATTAAGCTAATATAATTTTGTGAAACGCATCAACCATTTTGGTCTCTGTACGTGATGTCTGAAGTCATTTGTGGAACTTTAAGCTGTGAATAAACCCATTTATTTCTTCATGCCAGGTTGCGGTCCTTTGCCTTTTGTGTGTATTCTGTCCAGACTAAACTGGCCAGTGGCCATGAACTGAGAAAAATTTGGCTCGGCCTGATGAATCCATTGAAATTTGCCTAGTGCATGGGCCTGCCCTTTGACTTTTATGGTAGAAGTGTGCTAGAAATGTTTGGCTGAACAGCCTAATGTAGGTGTGTGTGTGGGGGGGGGGGGGCTAGCAAATGGGCACCATTGCTTGGCAGCACAGGAGAACTGTGCTATACATTCCAACTGCCCCAACTATTTCTTCAACAATTTAATTGCTTGGTAACACAAATTGCTAATCAGCCAATCACATGGCAGCAACTCAATGCATGTAGGCTTCTAGACATGGCGAAGACAACTTGCTGATGTTGAAACCGAATATCAGAATGGAGAAGAAAGGGGATTTAAGTGACTTTGAACATGGCATGATTGTTGAGTATTTCAAAAACTGCTGATCTTTTGGGATTTTCATGCACAACCATCTCAAGGGTTTACAGAGAATGGTCCCAAAAAGAAAAAATACCCAGCAATAGGCAGTGACAGGTACTCTTTATGGAGGGATCGGGGGTCTAAAAGACCGTAGACCCATCCACTGCACTTCCATGTAGTCAAAACGCCGAAAACTGCATTTTTGAATACACTCATTTTTCAAATTCGGCACCTTTAGCAGCCAAGTAACCCGGTTACGTCATCGGAGACCCAATTGAAGCCTCATCCAGCTTTCAACGGGACTCCATCCAGCCGGCGGACGTGCCGGCTGGTTTCTCACACCGGGAGACCCGGGCAGAGCCGCGGAAGGAGGTGGGGGGGCTTCCCCTCCCACTCGCGCTGGGGTAACAATCGAGCGGCTCCCGAGCCGCATCGGTTGTTACCGCCGGAAAGCCGACCACCAACTCTAAAAAACAGTACCAGGATGATGCCTCTAGCTAGAAGCATCACCCCGGTACAACCACTTAAATGCAGCCGACGTAGGGATATGTGGATATGCGTTAAGTGGTTAATGTAAACTTGGAGACAGCAGTGTCATCATTACATGGCAATTCCTGAATCATGTGACCTTAAGGCTTTTCTTCTAGAACAATTCTAAATAAGATCTTATCACATACTGCCCTTCAAGGCAGTCACGTATATGCAAAGTCAGCAGAGTATGAGATAACTCAAGGATTATATAGTATTAATTAACATAGGAAGTACACTTTGCTAAGGTCTCGACTTTTGAACTCAATGCTACAAGATGAAAGTTTCTCTTCAAGAAAAATTCTCAATATACCCTTATCATATTCAGGTGCATCTCATAAGATTAGAATATCATCAAAAAGTTCATTTATTTCAGTAATTCAATTCAAAAAGTGAAACTCAAATATTTTATATAGATGCGTTGAACACAGAGTGATATCTTTCAAGCATTTCTTTCTTTTAATTTTGATGAATACGGCTTATAGCTAGTGAAAACCCAAAATTTAGCATCTCAAAAAAAATAAGAATATTGCATAAGATCAATAAAAAAAGGATTTTAAAGGGGAGTTCCCGGGCAAAAATACACTTTTAAGCAAACAATACCCCTCTAATCCTAACATATCCCCAATTACCCTAACACTAACCCCACATTACAGTACATTACAGTTATAGAATAAAGATAAATTCTTACCTTTAAAATTGATTGCAGAGCGCGGCCATCTCTGGTGTGGGCATCTGAAGCTGTGGTGTCCCCCGCTGCGTCCCTCTTCCTGGTTCTTGGCTACCCAGAATGCCGATCGCAATCTCCCGCATGCGCGGTAGATTGCGATCGGCAATCAGAGTAGCGGCCGGCCGTTCCCATTGCATCCTGGGATTGATGACGCTCATCTCCCAGGACGCAATGCAAAGGAGGAAGTGACGTCGGGGGCTGTGGCCGCACAAGGAGGAAGAGGAAGGAAGGTAAGTTTATTTTCATTAAAAACATAAAAAATATAAATGATCCAATTCTTTTTCAGGTTTTTTAACCACTTGCCTACAGTGCACTTTCACCCCCTTCCTGCCCAGACCGATTTTCAGCTTTCAGCGCTCTCACACTTTGAATGACAATTACTCAGTCATGCAACACTGTACCCATAAAAAATTTGTGTTCTTTTCTTCACACAAATAGAACTTTCTTTTGATGGTATTTAATCACTACTGGGTCTTTTATTTTTTGTGCTATAAATAAAAAAAGACTGAAAATATTGTGAAAAAACACATTTTTCTTTGTTTCTGTCATAAAATTTTGCAAATTAGTAATTTTTCTTCACAAATTTTGGCCAAAATTTATATTGCTACTTATCTTTGGTAAAAATAACCCAAATAAGTGTATATTATTTGGTCTTTGTGAAAGTTATAGAGTCCACAAGTTATGGTGCTAATCATTGAAAATTGATCACACTTGACCACACCTGATGTACTGAAGGCCTATCTCACTTGTTGAGACACTAAAAAGTCAGGAAAGTACAAATACCCCCCAAATGACCCATTTTTGGAAAGTAGACATTCCAAGGTATTTAATAAGGGGCATGGTGAGTTTTTTGAAGTTGTAATTTTTTCCCACAATTCTTTGCAAAATGAAGATTTTTTTTTTTTTTTTTTACAAATTGACGTATTAACAGGTTATTTCTTTCACACAGCATATATATACTTGCAACTACACCCCAAAACACATTCTACTACTCCTCCTGAGTATAGCGATACCACAAGTGTGAGACTTTTTCACAGCCTAGCCACATACAGAGGCCTAACATCCAAGTAGCACCGTCCGGCATTCCAGGAGCATACATTTCACATATAATTTCCTGACAACCTATCGCACTTTTGAAGGCCCTGGAGCACCAGGACAATGGAAACCCCCATAAAATAACCCCATTTTGGAAAGCAAACAGCCCAACGTATAATTTTTGAGGCATAATGAGTCTTTTGAATATGTCTTTTTTTTCCACAGGTTTTTGGAAAATGTGAAAAGAAAATGAAAACGCATTTTTTTTTTACACAAAGCTGTCCATTTATGCAATATTTCTAACACATAGCATGTACATAGCAAAAATTGCACCCCGAAATACATTCTGCTATTCCTCCTGAGTATGGCGATACCACATGTGTAACACTTTTACACATACAGAGGCCTAACATCCAAGTAGCACTTTACACAAAGTTGTCCATTTATCCACTTTAAGACTGGGCCTATTTTTGACACTTGGTGTTTACAAGTTAAAATCATTTTTTTTGCTAGAAAACTACTTAGAACCCCCCAACATTATATAATTTTTTTTAGCAGAGACCCTAGAGAATAAAATGGAGATCGTTGCAATATTTTTTATCACACCATATTTGCGCAGCAGTCTTTCAAATGGATTTTAGCAAATGGCTGCAATATAACAAAGAGTGAAAAATTTAAGGGGGTCTGAATACTTTCCGTACCCACTGTACATGTTTACTGACCCCTTCCTGGTCCTCTATTGTGAAGGGAGCACAGTGGGGGGGGGCGGCGACGGCGACAGCATAGTAGGGGGGGACCAGGGGAGCACACAGGGGCCCAGAGACAGAAGAACACAAGTGAACAGGATAGGCTGAGTGGCGGGAGCAGCATACAGAGGAACCGATCTCCTCCATTTTCCTCCTGCAGCTAAAGGAGGAAAAAGGAGGACAGTGATTTCTCTACATGCTGCCCCCGCCACCCCTCCTATCCAGGTGTACAGGGGAGCCGCACAGGCCCCCTGGAGCATGGGGCCCAGTTGCAATTGCAACCCCTGTAGTTACGCTCCTGGGTCCATACATTAGGATTAATCCATTTTCAGATATACAGTATACACACCATAGTTCGTGAACTCTTTCATACAGAATAAATAATATACACTGATTTGTTTATTTTTTTTTTAACCAAAGAAATGTAGCAGTATACATTTTTTTTTTAAACTTCAACTTTATTTAATGAACAGGTCATACAAAAGCAAAACAGAACACTCGTATTAGATAGCTTCACAGACACAGTCTAGAGATATAATACTAGTGAAACTCAATAATCAGAAGCAAGGAAAATGAGTGTTAAATGAGCACATCTCAATGCATAATGACATCATAGGAAAAGGAGCAAACAACAGGGGGAAGTAAACCAAAAAGGAGTCAGATAATTGGCCCAAAAAAAAACACAGAGACATTGTCAAATTGTAAACATTACCCATGAGTAATCATTGAGAAAGCAGCCATCATATCAAGGAGGTCTCGGATGTGGTATACGGCGCCAGGGATAGGTCCTGCATGCTCACACGCCCCTTCGTTTATACAATATGGGAGAGCTAAGGCTCCTCAGTAGCACAAGTGTCAACCATATCAACCCAGTTACCCCAAATTTTTTGAAACGTATCCGGGCAACCCCTGGCTTCATACGTCAATTTATACAATGGAAGAACCTGATTATCATATTTTTCCAGAAATTCAAAGATATGCTGGTAGTGCCGATCCACTGCATCCCAATTGCTTTCCTGGCATAAAACAGTAAAAACCTCAAAAATTGTTTCTGACTAGAACGCAGGCCTATATCTTCCAAGAAACCAAGGAGGCACCATTTGGGGTTGCACACATTAGGGAGATCAAAGTGTGTGGATACAAAATGAGTAACCTGAGACCAGAAGGGCCTGATTGTATCACAGCCCCACAACATATGAAGAAAATCGCCCGTCACTGTGCCCCACTTATGACAGTCTGGAGTGGACCTGTGCTTCATGAGGAACAGTCTATGGGGGGTATAATATGTTCAATGAAAGATCTGTAACTGTATCAATCTGTCTCTAGCGGAAATAACCATTGTGAAATACGTATTAAGCAGTTCTTCCCAATCATCCTCCGATAAATCCGGAATATCTTTCACCCACCCGGCTCTAATGGCCTCCAGTCGTGAGGGCACACCACGGATCAGAATTCTATAATACGAGCTGATCAGTTTAGTGTTTAGTGTGGACATCACACAACAATTCTTTTTCCAGCAAGGAATTAGCAAGAGACACCGGGGCTGCACCAAACTGGGCCGCAGCCGCGTGTCGTAATTGCAACTATCGGACGTGCCAAGAGCCAGGCGCCTGAAAGTCCAGCTGAAACTGCCAGAATGTTTTGAAGACTCCATCTGAGAACAACTGGTGGGCATATTTAAGACCCCTACCTGCCCATGCAGTAGCATCCTGGGAATCACAAAAGTGAGGAAGACTGGGATTACACCATAAAGGTTGATTAGGTGAAAACAACACCTTGGGTTCCTGCACCAAGGAGGTACATCTAATATAAATTTTTAGGGAGGATTCCAGGAGGGCCATACCCTAAAAATGGAGCCACGAATCAGCGGTGTAACAGATCCCCAATACTTGGACCAAGTATTTCTGTCTTAGGTCCCCAGAATCTCCAGTGATGCAGTCCTGGCCCCTCAATTCCCCCCAAACATCAGCCTCCAGCTTGATGAAGGTTTAAAACAAATGACACTTTATTCGCCAACTCAAATTGCAATATATATCCAGTTTTAGGAACTTGATTACATCATGCAAATGTATTTGATACAGAACATAATTAACATACCTGGCCATCTGGACAGACACAGGTGAATGAGACTGCAACATTACCATAATTAATTCAACAAACCACAAACCCAAAACATAGCCGAATACACATTCCTAGAAGTGTGAACACACTTAACCTCTAAACAGATGAAAGCAGGAGACATAGGCTCTCAGACAGCCCGTCTCCAATTTCAACACACCTTATTAGAACTGTCAATACACATCCCCCAGTATACCAAAGCTGAGTCTTTAGCATCTGTTTAGTCTCTCATGGTGTGAAGTCCTTTGCAGCTTAGGCCCAAAGTCTGTGTCGCTTGGGGTGACAGGGACTTGAATTCAAAGTAACAGTACTCCAAGGGTCCCCCCGCATACACCCCCAACCAGAGCCGCGCTCCCCTACAAGCCAGGGCCATAGTCCGTGGGCAGGAGGCTGGCCTCCACACTCCTCCAGTAGCCCGCGGCGAACGTTCCAGCAAATGGGCGTTCGTCACAAGCGGTAAATAAGATTTGTCAGTGTCTCAAAAGAGGACATCACCGCCGCCTACGCCGCCTCAGCGGCCGTGGCCACATTGCCCCTCTGATGGAAGAGCCACCCATGGACATGCACCAATGGCGCAGCATAATAATAAAGGCGCAGATTCGGCAAGGCCAGGCCTCCAAGAGATACAGGCTGTTGGAGTGTGTTAATCGAAAGCCTGGGCATCTTAGGGTACCATAGAAACGCAGAGATAAGAGAATCCACTTCCTTAAAGAAATGGTTCGGGATAAAAAGAAGGCAATTCACCAGGATATATAAGAATTTGGGGAGCATAATCATTTTAAACAAGTGTGCCCTTCCGGTCAGAGACAGCGAAAGATGCTTCGAGTGCTCTACTTTAGATTTAAACAGGTTCAGGCAAAGAAGAAGATTATTAGATACATACATAGCGAGAGGCTGCTGCACCACAACGCCCAGATAATGGAAGGACATAGTAATCCATAAAGGGCACGCGGTGGGTAGTGAGAGGGGAACATCCGGGTCCACCAGGAACAGACTGGACTTAGACCAGTTAACCTTAAAACCCGAGAAGGCCCCAAAGTCTTGAATAAGACCCAGGACCTTCATCAGTGTGTTATATGGATCCGATAAATAGAGCAACATGTCGTCGGCATAAAGCGCCACACGTTCCTCCAGACTACCTGTACACATTCCTTGAATGTCGGTCGAATTACGAAGGAGCTGAGCCAGAGGTTCTATAGCGATTGCGAAAAGGAGTGGGGAAAAAGGGCAGCCCTCCCGCGTACCCCTATGTATGTGCAGCGACTGCGACACCGAGCCATTCACCCGGATACGAGCCAGCGGTTGGTCATAGAGAATCCTCACCCAGGTGAGGAACACCTTACCAAAACCAAACTTCTCCAGTGCATAGAACAAGTATGGCCACTCGACTGAGTCAAACGCTTTCTGCGTATCAAGCGACAACACCACTCTAGGCAGGGGAGAAGAGGACGGGACCTGTAAGTTGGTAAATAAACTACGAATATTAGAGTACGCGGAGCGTCCCGGAATAAAACCCGTTTGATCCACCCCCACTATGGTTCCAACCACCTTATTGAGGCGCAAAGCAAGAATTTTGGATAGAATCTTGAGTTCCACATTAATTAAAGATATTGGGCGATAAGAATCACAAAACTTCAAATCTTTATGTGGTTTGGGGATCAACACTATAAGGGCTTCACGTAACGACTCAGGCAAGCGACCCGCATCGTATATGGATTTATAAAGGGCCAAAAGACGAGGCACCAGCAATTCCCCATGGTGCAAATACCACTCTACTGGGAAAACGTCAGGTCCAGGGGTTTTGTGTTTAGGAAAAGTTTTTATTGCAAGCTCAATCTCCTCCATCGTGATGGGCGCATCTAAGCTGGAGCTTTGAGTGCGTGTCAGGGTGCGGAAGGGGATCAAATCCACATACTGTAATGTTCTGGTACCTTTGGGTACCCTAATTACTCTTTCATAAGTGTATGCGCCCCACCATTCTCTTTTGGTAAGGTGCGCATACACCTTTAAGACTGATGCTGTCATCACTGAGCGCCGGACTGGATGGCTATTTAGATCGCCGGCTCTCACTCACATGTGTTCGTTCAAACTGCTTTGTGCCTTGATGCTAACCTGTCTTGAAGCTCACATGCTTGCAAGCATACCTCGCTGTCGGAACCACGCTGCGCTGATCCCTGTATCCCGCTACCGGATCATCCGCTCTTGCCGAACCTCTCCTCTGCTACATTGCTATTAGTGATAAGTACCCCACAGGGGAAACCTCTATAACCTTTATACTAAAGCTTACACTATCTAGCTCTGCATACTAAGTACTATTACTACATCTGCATTATCTAAGATTGCTAGCTCTTGAGCCTACTACCACCTGTTCATGCACTGGGTTGATCTCTCTTGTATGTCCACCTGCTACTCTGTCATCTACTACCATACATGATTGCTAAACCTATCTGCATCCCATCTGCTACTATCTTACTTTCAAGAACATTTCCTTTCAAGTGTCTGTCATCTACCATCTCTACCCAACCTGTCTCTTCAGCCTATCATCACTGTGTTACTATATACATAAGTCACTCTAGGAAACATCTTATTGAGTGTGTGTATTTACTTGCTGAATTGAGATCATCCACACATGATGAGTCATTGAGAGTTGGGAATGGTGTCTCAGCGTTTCTCTACATGACTACTGAAGTGGAATATTTCTGCAGCTGAAAATCCACATCATACGTAAAACGCAGGAGCGTTACACATACTCATATAGTTCGGGAGGTGTATATTGAGCCCTGGATGTATATAGGTCAGAGCAGGGCTTTTTTTCAGCTGGAACTTGGTGGAACTCAATTCCACCACCTCTGGCTCAGGCCCTCTTGGTCCCTGCTCACTACTATCGCTTGCAAACCCAGAAGTTCAGCTTCTGGGTTTACAAGTGATAGCTTGTCTCCCAATGGCTCCCACAGATACGATCTTCTGAGCGGCTCTTACTGAGTGCAGGATGGGGACAAGGGGGATGCAGGTGCCGTGTGGATGCCACCTACAGTGTGGTCATGGTTGAGTTCCTGCACCTATGTTCTGAGAATAAAAGCCCTGGGTCAGAGTAATATGAGAGGAATGCTTGGAGTATGTCCTCCGTAGAGGAACACTGCCGATCATTGCCATCATATATCAGGGGTATAGTAACGGGGTCTGGAATGGGTCTTGCCAGAAACGCAAGAAGGCGGCCACTCTTGTCACCCGATTCAAAAATACGCTGGGATTGGTACAGAAGCCTCTTCTGGGTCTTATCCGTGAGGGCCAATTCATAGGCTCTCTGGGAAGAGCGCCACAACTGGTAATTGTCAGGAGTAGGGTCCAATATATAGGTCCGCTCAGATCTACTCAAAGCATCTGCTGCGTCCTCAACATTGGCCGCAATAGCCTTTTTGAATCCTACAACACCCTTCATATAGGCCCCCCACAGGACTGCCTTAAAAGCATCCCATCGGACTAGATCCGGAGTTTCCCCCACATTCTCATCCCAGAAGTGGGACATGGCAGTCGTGCACTCGGCTGATATCATAGGTTCCACTAACCTCGTCGGCGGTCTGGCCACCAGGAGGTCCAACTCCAGGGGGGAATGATCAGAGATCGCTCCCTAGGTAGGTAACGCACAGTGGTCACTTTGGGTAGAAGGTCTGGAGCCACAAAGAACATGTCCAGCCTAGAAAAAGTACCATGAGAACTTGAATTAAAAGAGTACTCCCTCCGCATGGGATATTTCCAGCAGCAGGCGTCAAGAAGGTTGTAAGCCGCCGTCCAATCCGCAAGGGACAGTGAGGGGCGCACAGAACCATGCAAACTATCTAGGGAGGGGTTCAACACCGCGTTAAAATTTCCCCCCACGATAATATGGCCTTGGGCAATCGAAAGAACGTCCTGCATACAGACGTCCAGGCGCCGTACTTCAACAGGCGGAGGGGGGTACACATTCACAATCGTGAACAATTGATCCAAATAGGACAAGACCACTATGACATAACACCCAGAGCGATCAGTCTTGACCTCCACAATCTGCACGGGGCAGTCTCTAGTAATCAAAGTGGAGACCCCCCTAGAGTATGAAGAGTATGTGGCATGAAAAGCATGAGCTATGCGGGGCCTTTTCAACGCCCTCGTTCTGGGATCCAGCATATGGGTTTCCTGCAGAAGGAGGATGTTGGCCTTAGTGCGCTTAATATAATCAAATACAAGGGAATGTTTGATTTTAGAGTTCAGGCCCCTAACATTCCAGGTTAACAATTTAAGGGACATGACTGCGGAAGGCAAAAAATGGGGAGACAGAATGACACTGACTGCTGGTATCCCCCAGCAGGGGCCACCCACCCCCAACAGATGTATACATACCAATGTAGGAGGAGCGTGTGAGCAAGGAACATCCCAGGAGCACCCACCTGGACCGCATGACCGCTGTAGTACAGTTGAAAATAAAAGAGACCATCTCTGCTTAAAGGAGTACTATAGGAAGGAACCAAGGAAAAACAGGTTATCAGGGAAACAAAAAACAAAAAAACAACAATCCACCCCCCACCGGGCCCTCTGACCATAAAAACCCACAGAGAGCTTTAGCCCAAAAGCAGTGTCCCAAACAGGCATAACTATGCCAGAATGTCCCTTAGGGAGAAAAAAAAGGTGAATCCAAAAAAAGGGGGAAAAGAAAAACAAATGTCAAATGTACGAGGGAAGTGGGGGTATAGCCGGAGCCAGGACGGCAGCAACAGTACAATGCAGGATAGGGTTGTGAGCGCCAATAGACAGTTTCGTGGAAGTCTTGGGCCCAAATAACAGGGAAAAAAGAATGGGGCATCATGGCCCAACAACCAAGGAAAGATGAGCGCCAGGCCCAACTTAAGATTGGCACAATCATTATCAAAAGGAGACCAGCATAGGGGCAGAGAAAAAACTTCAACCTAAGCCATCAAGCCAGTCGGAGGCCTCCCGTGGAGTGAGGAAAAAATGTGCCTTGCCATCATTAAGGATCCGCAGTTTAGCCGGGTACAGCATGCTGTATTGCAGATGTTTGTCACGGAGTCTGCGCTTGACTGCATTGAAGGCTGTTCGCTACTTTTGAGTGGAGGCCGAGTAATCCAGGAAAATAGAGATCTTGTTGCCATTAAACTGGAGATCAGGAAGATTGCGGGCAGCTCTTAGGATACGCTCCTTATCCCGGAAATGCAGGAATTTTGCCAACAAATGTCTCGGGGGTGCCCCTGGTTGGATGTGGCGCATGGGGACCCGGTGTGCCCGTTCAATGGCAATTAGGGGGGACAGGTGTTCCGGGCCTATGATGTTTTTCAGCCAGGATTCCAGAAAATCCTCCACATCCCTGCCCTCAGATTTTTCCGGAAAGCCTATAAAGCGCAGATTATTCCGCCGCATGTGGTCCTCAAGATCCCCCAATTTAGTAGAATGATCCTTTAAATCCCGCTGTTGGGACCTCATATCAGCAGCTAGAGGGGTGACAGTATCCTCCACATCACTTATACGCTGCTCAGCAGTAGAAATCCTAGCACGAATCTTTTGCATATCATGCTTCACTATAGAGAGATAAAGCCTGACAGTCTCTATTTGAGATGTTAGGGCAGCCTGGCAAGTGTGGATAGCCTCCATAATATGTTGAAGTGTGAGGCCCCCTTCAGCGGGCCCCTCAGCATCTATCCCCCCTTCCTTGGTACCAGGGACAGATGGCCCCCCCCTCATCCCACGTCCTATCAGCCACCCAAGGGTCTGGGTCCTCCTCAAAACCTGGCGAAGCCGCGGGGGGTCCGCGAGAGGACGTGGGGGAGTCCGCAAAATGGTCCCTGATGGTGGCGGGAGGTCGGGGTTTAGAAGAAGCGGCACCCGGTCTACTAGATGGCGTAGGGATCCGGGTGGATGCCTGCGGTGTGCGCCCGTGCTTTTCCCGAGGCGGGAGTACCTGCAGAGAGGAAGTGTCGGTGCCATCTTGGAAGGCCTCGCGGCCTGGTCCGGGCCTGGAAGTCCCCGCGGATTTGGAGCCTTGGGAGCCAATCCTTACCATGATGCAGGTAGGTACAGGTGGCAGGATACAAGCGGGGTCCCAGGAAAGGTAAGTAGCCAAAGGATTTGTGCCGCAATCACGTCAGGATCTGTTAAAGCCGCCGAAGCTCCGTCCCTGTGCTGCTTACATGTCGGCCACTGGCCACGCCCCCTTCAGCAGTATTTGGCTAAATTTATGAATAAAGATTATTTATAGTTTTTTAACAAAAACAAAAAAAGTTTTTTTTTTCAAAATGTTCAGTCATTTTTCATTTATTTTTTTCATTTATTTAACAAAAAAAAAAAAAATAAACAGTGATGAATTAATACCACTAAAAGAAAGCTCTTTTATGTGAAAAAAATTTAAAAATGTCACATGGATACAGTGTTGCATGACTGCACAATTATCGTTCAAAGTGCAACAGCACTGAAAGCTGAAAATTGGCCTGGGCAGGAAGGAAATGAAAGTGCTTGGCATTGAAGGGGTTAAGAAAACTAGGAGTGCGCTCACAATGATGACTGCTGGTCCCGTAAGCGACTGTGTGATGTCAGCTCAATTTTGCAAAAATAGCAATATTTTTCACATTTTTTTATATGATATTCCCCCCAAAAAAAATTTAAAAATCTAAATTTTTTAACATTTTCGGCCAATTTGTTTTATGCTACCTATGTTTGGTAAAAAAAATCGCAAAAAGCGTATTTTGATTGGTTTGCGCAAAAGTTATCGCGTTTACTAACAAAGGGAAAGATTTTTGTCATTTTTGTTGTTTTTTTTTTAACGCGTAATGGCGGCGATCTGCGATTTTTTTGCGGTACTGCGACATTGCGGCGGACAGATCGGACCCTTGACTGACATTTTTTGACACTTTTGGGGTTACCAGTGACATTTCTACAGTAATCAGTGCTATACATATGCACTGTTACTGTAAAAATACACTGGCAGTGAAGGGGTTAACTTTTTTGAAAGGGAGGGGCTATGTGTGTCCCTAGGGGCGTGCTTTCTACTGTGATTGGCTGTGGCTTCAGATGTATGAAGAGTGATCAACGGTTCTACATAGTAGAACCGTATGATCATCCTTCATACACAGGGGAGAATGACAGGCAGCTTGTTTACACAAGCCGCCTGACTTTCTCCCTCCCCCCCGCCGATCGCAGAGTGACCGGCGGACATCGGGTCCGCCGGTCACACGCGCGGGGGGGTCCGTGACCACGCGGGAGCGCGCCTCCGGGGGCGCGCGCTTGCTCCCTAGACCCTCACAAGCTAGTGACGTAGCCCTACGTCACTTTGCCTGTGAGGGGCTGACTGCCGACGTAGATCGGCGTTAGGCAGTCGGCAAGTGGTTAATGTGATTGTAAAGTCTCATTTTTTTTCTATTAAAATAACAAACATGTTTTACTTACCTCCTCTGTGCAGTTGGTTTTGCACAGAGCAGCCCAGGTCCTCCTCTTCTTGGGTCCCTCGCTGGATCTCCTGGCCCCTCCCCTCTTGTTGAGTGCCCCAACAGCAAGCAGCTTGCTATGGGAGCACCTGAGCAGAGCTAGAGCTCCGTGTATCTGTTCAGACACTGAGCTATGTTTCAAGCCCCACCCCCTTTCTCTCCTGACTGGCTAACTGAGTTTGATTGACAGCAGTGGGAGCCAATGGTGCCGCTGCTGTGTCTCAGCCAATCAGGAAGGAGAGTCCTGGACGGCCAAGGCACTCGTGGATATTGCTGGATAGAGATGGGGCTCAGGTAAGTGTTAGGGGGGGCTGAGCGGGGCTGCTGCACACAGAAGGCTTTTCATTTTAATGCTTAGAATGCATTAAGATAAAAAACCTTCTGACTTTACAACCACTTTAATGTTGTAGTGATTTTTAACAGTATTTGTGTTATTTATAGATTAGGCAAACATAGAAGTATTGTGGGAGAAACCACCACAGTGTGACGTGAGGTACATACAGGAGGGTACATATTTTAGGAAGGAGTCTGGAAGTTGGGAACCTCTGTATATTTAAAGTGGAATTATAGGCAAAATAAAAATAAAAAAAAAACATAAAGGTAACATTTTTATATCTGTTAATCCTGCTAGTAGATCTGTTATTTTCCACTTTCTGTTACAATGTGATCATGCTGTTTGTTCTGCAGTGAAATTGCGTGGCAGTGTTGTCAGCCTATGGATAGGGAGATCGCAGATGGGCATGTCATTTTAAAAAGACTTTAGATAAAAGGCAAACAAATTAAAGCCCAGCTCCTACTCACACTTTTTAAGCAATATTAGCAACATTTGTTTTCCTTTGACAAAAGGTTTAAATCACATGAATAAATGCAGACCATTGTAAGCTCCCCCACGGCACTCTTATTTGGTTTGTTCCAAATGTAACTGTCACTTTTGCTGAACAGCTTGGCCCAGGAGTGGAAAAAAAATCTAATGCCAGGATCAACAGATAATAAAATTAGGCTACTGTGTGGGTGAATCAGAAAAAAGAAATTTGTTTTAGGAATGTTACTGACAGACAGCATCATTTATGTCAGTTTTTATTGTACCCATAACTCCACTTAGGGAGTAGCCTGAGTGATAATGACCTCCAAAGGTCCTTGAAAACCAAATTATTTAAAAAGGTGGAAACTGTCTTCCTAAGGCTGGCCATACACTATACAATTTTCTTGTTCAACTTTCCTTTAGATTTACCAAAACCATGTAATATAGGGTCAAACCTAAACACTTTCAATTTGTATGCAGTCAGGCAGGCCCTTGCACTACATAGTTAAAGGTAAATCTAAAGGAAATTGAATAAGAAAATTGTATAGTGTATGGCCAGCCTAAGACTGCTTATAAATGTAGGTGTCATTGGAATTGACAAGTTGTACATACAAAGAAAGGTTACATGAGTTATATATCGGAAGTAAATACATAAATACATCTATATACATGTCAGCAAAACTCCAAGTAGATTTTCAAAAAAGGTAGATTACAATGACATTATAGATGACTATGGCCTTGCTGCTATGTACTGTTTACTTTAATAAATAACAAAGGCACACAACAAAATTAAACTCTCAATCTGTCAATGCAAAATCTGTTAAAAAATGAGTACAGTGTACCAGTCCAGAGTAAATACTGTTACAGATTATTGTAGCCAAAATATTGCCTACTCATATAAATATTAATAAAACAAACAAATGTTTAATTTTTGTATTTTAGATAGAGAGGGCTCCTTCTGGCAGGGGGCCCGAGGCAGATGACCCTTTTGTCCCCTTATAAATCCGGCACTGGTGTTAGCACACACAAATTAAAAAGTATCATGCACAGACTAAAAACACAAAGATGTAGTGTGTGCGTGATACTTTTGAATTTACACTTGCAGTTTAGGTTTCAAGACAACAACTAGCCGAATTTTGATCTGTCTATGGTCAGCTTAAAGGCCCGTACACACGTACCGATTGTCGGCCGTAAATATTCGGCCAACGTCCGATCGGCCGATTGTCGGCTTGTTAGTATGATGCTTCCAAACAACCGACTGCGACTTTTCGGCCGAACAAAATCTGGTGTGCAGGCTATAAAATTTTTGTAGGCCAACAAAGAACGGCCAGTCAGTACAGATTTCGGCCGACAAAAATCAGATGAGCAAGACTGGGCATGCTCAGAGAAGAAAAAACACACGGAAAGTTAACCATCACATGACATCACTTCTGCAGTCGGTTGTTGTTGGCCGACAAAATTTGTGTGCAGTCTTTAGCACTTTTCAACCTACACGACAGCACCGGACAAAAGACGGCCGAATGGTCGGCCGACAATTGGTGCGTGTGTACGGGGCTAAACCACTAAACCACTTTACCCACTAAAGCTGACAATTGCACGGTCGTGCGACACTGTACCAAAATAAAATTGATGTCTTTTTTTCCAACAAATAGCAAGTTCTTTTAGTGATATTTGATCACCACTGCAATTTTTATTTTTTGCGCTATAAACAAAAAAAGAACAATTCTGAAAAAAAAAAAAAAAAAAACAATAATTTTTTCTAACGTTCTGCTATAAAACATTCCCAAAAAATTAAAAAAATTTAATTTTTTTCATCAATTTAGGCCAATTTGTATTCTGCTACATATTTTGGTAAAAAAAATCCCAATAAGTGTATATTGACTGGTTTGCTCAAAAGTTATCACGTCTACAAACTAGGGGAAAGATTTATGTGATTTTTATTTATTTTTGATTTTTCTACAAGTAAAAATCAGCAGATCAGCGATCAGCAATTTTTAGCCAGACTGTGACATTGCAGTGGACAGATCGGACACCTAACTGACATTTTTGACACTTTTGGGAGGACAAGTGACATTACTACAGTAATCAGTGCTAAAAATATGCACTGTTACTGCACTAATGACACTGGCAGGGAAGGGGTTAACACCAGGGATGATCAAAAGGTTAAATGTGTCCCTAGGGGGTGCTTTCTAACTGTGTGGGGGATGGACTTATAGAATGAATACAGGGACTTGTGTTCCTAAATAGGAGGAACACAGGAGCCCTGGGTTCATTGCTGACAGAACAGCGGTCTGTCTCCATGGGGAGGTATCGCGGGTGCCCAGCAGCCTGGGAGCCAATAGCGGGCGAAGCGGGCGCCGCCGGAGGCGCGCTCCCGCCTCGGCTCGTTCACGGACACCTCCGTGCGTGGGTCCGCCGGTCACTCACGATCGTCCGCTGTGAAGGGAGAAAGGCAGGTGGCTAATGTAAACAAAGCCGCCTGTCAGTCTCCCCTGTGTAAAAGCACTGATCTAACGGTCCTGCTATGTAGGACCGTTGATCTCTGCTGTTACACACACAGCCACATCCCTGCACAGTTAGAGCACGCCCCTAGGGACACATTTAACCCCTCCCTCTCCAATAAAGTTAACCCCTTCCCTGCCAGTGTCATTTTTACAGTAACAGTGCATATGTATAGCACTGATTACTGTAGTAATGTCCCTGGTACCCCCAAAAGTGTCAAAAATGTCAGTCAAGGGTCCGATCTGTGCGCCACAATGTCGCAGTCCCGCAAAAAAAAATTGCAGATCTCCGCCATTACTCGTTAAAAAAAAAACAACAAAAATGACAAAAATCTTTCCCTTAGTTAGTAAACGCAATAACTTTTGCGCAAACCAATCAAAATACACTTATTGTGATTTTTTTTACCAAACATAGGTAGCAGAAAACAAATTGGCCAAAAATTAAAAAAAAATTTGATTTTTAAATTTTTTGGGGGGGAATTTCATATAAAAAATGTGAAAAATATTGTTATTTTTGCAAAATTGTCGTTTTCTTTTTGATTATAGCGCATGATCAAAAAAATCGCACAGGTGATCAAATACCACCAAAAGAAAGCTCTATTTGTGGGAAAAAAAGGACGTCAAATTCGTTTAGGTACAGTGTCGCACGACCGTGCAATTGTCCGTTAAAGTCACGCAGTGCCGAATCGCAAAATACCCCCTGGTCAGGAAGGGGGTAAAATCTTCCGGGGCTTAAGTGGTTAAATAACGTTGTAGATGCTGAATTTTTATAAAGAGACACTTACCAATCTAAGGATCTAAGCGCAGTCTTCACAAGAGCCAGAATGGTGTAAATAGCCAAGTTTACTAAAACTGGAGCAGGGTTCTAAATAACAAAAATCCCAATAATAAAGATTATTATATGTTAATTATCCAGTTAAACATAATCATAATATTTTTTTTTAATATCTGAGCCTATTCTAAGGCCTTTGAAAGGTTCTGAACAGTTCATCTTGGTCACAAGTCCTAAAAGCTTTGCAGTACCTTTTAGCTCCTCATGAAGGATGGAAACTATTGGCTTTGCTATTGTTTAAAAGATCGAAACCCAAAGAACAAAAATGTAATATATTGAATCCTAGCATCCTACAAGTCCTTAGATGTTGTGATTGCATTCGTTTTCTTTTTTTTTTTCAGAACATTTTTAGTACAGAAAAAAGAAATGTTGATCTTGCCAGAAATGCAGTGTCCTTATCCCCTCCTGTGAGCTGAACTAAAACAATGTTATTTTCCTTCCAAGATATCTTCTGTAATCTACAGATTCCTGGGCCTCTCATGTAGTGGAAATGAAGAGAGGAGGATGCGTTGTAGTTACAACCATGGCTCCCCTTTGATTTTAGATACACTTTAAGTAAGGCATTGAACCATGATGTGTGTCACTTTAGTCTGACATTGAACCATGTGTGTCACTTTAGTCTGACATTGAACCATGTGTGTCACTTTAGTCTGGCATTTAACCATGTGTGTCACTTTAGTTTGCTATGTAGAATTCTCTTTGATGTGAAATGCATTTAATGTAAACTTGGAGACAGCAGTGTCATCATTACATGGCAATTCCTAAATCATGTGACGTTAAGGCTTTTCTTGTAGAACAATTATAAATAAAACCTTATCACATACTGCCTTTCAAGGTAGCCGCGTATATGCAAGGTCAGCAGGGTATGAGATAACTCAAGGATTATATAGTATAAATTAACATAGGAAGTACACTTTGCTAAGGTCTCAACTTTTGGACTTTTGAACTCAAGGCTACCAGATGAAAGTTTCTCTTCAAGAACAATTCTCAATATACTCTTATCACATTCAGGTGCATCTCATAAGATTACTGTATATGACAGATGCTGGACCAGCGCTATTAAACCCACAGTGTGAGGGGAAAATTATAAAAATGAATGTAAACAATAGATATAAAAGCAGATATAGAGAATCAAAAAATATATTGATAAAAAACACAATAATGATAAATGTTTCAGGTGTATATAGATACAAAGTCCACGGAGTAGAGTCTATGTAGAGATGGGTGGCTGGGTGGCCGCCGGCTCTATCAGAGTTAGGAGGAGACTCTGTGCATGGTAGATAAATAAAAGAGAGAGAACAGAGCAGCGCCACCTGAGTGTAGTATTAAAACAATACTTTATTGGCATAAAAGGTAATGCACTCACATGAGTGATAGGAAAGCAAGCTTTTCTCCTGCCTCCCCTGCAGTGGATCGGATGACTTGCAGTAAAAGCCTGCTTTCCTATCACTCATGTGAGTGCATTACCTTTTATGCCAATAAAGTATTGTTTTAATACTACACTCAGGTGGCGCTGCTCTGTTTTCTCTCTTTTATTTATCTCAAAAGATTAGAATATCATCAAAAAGTTAATTTACTTTAGCAATTCAATTCAAAAAGTGAAACTGGTATATTTTATATGGATGTGGTGCACACAGAGTAATATCTTTTAAGCATTTCTTTCTTTTAATTTTGATGATTATGGCTTACAGCTAGTGAAAACCCAAAATTCAGTATCTCAGAAAATTAGAATATTAGATAAGACCAATAAAAAAGGATTTTTAATACAGAAATGTTGGCTTACTGAAAAGTATGTCCATGTACAGTATAGTTTGAACTCAATACTTGGTCAGGGTTATATTTGCATGATTTACTGTATCAATGTGGTGTGGCATGGAGCCAATCAGCCTGTGGTGCTGCTGAGGTGTTATGGAAGCCCGGGTTTCTTCGATAGTGGCTTTCAGCTCGTCTGCATTGTTGGGTCTGGTGTCTCTCATCTTCGTCTTAACAATACCCTACAGATTCTCTATGGGGTTTAGGTCAGGTGACTTTGCTGGCCAATCAAGCACAGTGATACCATGATCATTAAACCAGGTATTGGTACTTTTGGCAGTGTGGGCGAGAGTCAAGTCCTGCTTGAAAATTAAATCAGCATCTCCATAAAGCTGGTCTACTTTTAAATGGTGCTGTGACTGAAAAAAGGTTGAGAAACACTGGTGACAGTATGTAAAAATATTTGTACTGTCCTGGCATTTTCAGGCCTTAAGAAGTGAGAGGTCCATATATCAGGATTATTTGATTTTCAGATATACAGTATACACACCATAGTTTGTGGACTCTTTCATACAGAATAAAAAATATACACCGATTTGGGTTATTTTTACCTAAGAAATGTAGCAGTATACATTTTTACCTAAATTTATGAAGAAAGATTATTTATAGTTTTTAACAAAAACAAAAAACTTTTTTTTTTTTTCAAAATGTTCGGTCATTTTTAATTTATTTTTTCATTTAACATAAAAAGTGGTGAATTAATACCACCAAAAGAAAGCTCTATTTATGTGAAAAAGTTAAAAACGTCAAATGGGTACAGTGTACAAGACCGCACAATTATCGTTCAAAGTGCGACAGCACTGTAAGCTGAAAATTAAACTCCCATGTATGATTTTAATAAGGCTTACCTATAGGTCGTGTAAATATCTCCTAAACATGATCCAATTAGGAGATATTTACTTTAGATTCAGCCGGGTGATGTCACCTACGCATGCGCTCCGAAGGAAGGGCATACCTATGCCGTTCCTTCAGAACCATGCCGTAAACATTGACTCCAGTGCACAGCCGAAGCCCCTGAACCTGGAAAGAAGACCAGTGACAGCACGCTGCTGGAGGGCTTCGTTTTCAAATAAGTCTGTCATAATGTGCTAGTATGCGATTTTTACAGGCTGTCAATAGTTGTAATCTATATATTTAAATATTTCATATTTACTGGACTAAAAATATATTTTTTCAACAATTTTTTTAAATCCTAACTACAACAAAGAAATAAAATATGTCTAAAAACCACCATGCATTTCCTTCAAACGAGGCCTGGGTAGGAGAGGAACAAAAGAAGAGGAGTAGAGTGCATGGCTGCCCTAGTGTAATTCAGTTTATTGATAAAACAAAATAGATGTGCCACCAAAATGCTCTGACATGATTCCAGATAAAAAAAGCATGTCTCAATATCTGGCACCTCTTCTTCACGGCCACTGCAAGGTCCAAGGATGTGTAAGCTCTCAATGGAATCTCCTGCCAGCAATGGACAAAAACGCCGGTCCTCGAGCGTGCCGATGATAATGCACCCAGTCCAGTCGGCGCCATGCTCCTTTGCCAGGACACAGAAAAGTAGAGGAGGGGTTGAGAGGCATTAGGACACGTCACGGTACCACAATAATGCGTTTCGGAGGTGTGACCTCCTTTTTTAAGTCACCAAATCTTAACTATAAAATTCCTGGAAAAGGAGTATGACCAAGGATGTACTTTTTAATCACCAGGTTCAATGACCAACATTGGGCCATTAAAAAACTATCCAGAAGCATTGGCCCATCCTAAAACAGGATACAGCCCTGGGTGGGGTACTCCTGGATAAGTTAGGAATGTAAAGAGTATTGTTGCACCAAGTCCCATGAAGGATGAACCCAGAAGAATTAGAGAAATCCCCACGTTATGGGGTCATTGAGAGCTCACACAGCCCCAGACCTTACAGCAGCCGTGAAGAGGTGCTAAGGGTTGAGATATGCTTGTTTTATCTGGAATCATGTGAGTGCATCTTGGTGGTGTATCTACACTGAACAAAATTATAAATGCAACACTTTTGTTTTTGCCCCCATTTTTCATGAGCTGAACTCAAAGATCTAAGACTTTTTCTATGTACACAAAAGGCCTATTTCTCTCAAATATTGTTCACAAATCTGTCTAAATCTGTGTTAGTAAGCACTTCTCATTTGCAGAGATAATCCAGCCACCTCACAGGTGTGGCATATCAAAATGCTGATTAGACAGCATGAATATTGCACAGGTGTCCCTTAGGCTGGCCACAATAAAAGGCCACTCTAAAATGTGCAGTTTTATCACACAGCACAATGCCACAGATGTGGCAGTTTTGAGGGAGCGTGCAATTGACTGCTGATTGCAGGAATGTCCATCAGAGTTGTTGCCCGTGAATTGAATCTTCATTCCTCTACCATAAGCCGTCTCCAAAGGCATTTCAGAGAATTTGGTAGTACATCCAACCGGCCTCACAACTGCAGACCACGTGTAACCACACGAGCCCAGGACCTCCACATCCAGCATCTTCACCTCCAAGAGCAGCCACCCGGACAGCTGCTGCAACAATCGGTTTGCATAACCAAAGAATTTCTGCACAAACTGTCAGAACCATCTTAGTGAAGCTCATCTGCATGCTCGTTGTCCTCATCGGGGTCTCGACCTGACTGCAGTTCGTCGTCGTAATCGAATTGAGTGGGCAAATGCTCACATTCAATGGTGTCTGGCACTTTGGAGAGGCCTTCTCTCCGGTTTGCTGATGTCAACGTTGTGGATTGAGTGGCCCATGGTGGCGGTGGGGTTATGGTACGGGCAGGTGTATGTTCTAGACAACGAACACAGGTGCATTTTATTGATGGCATTTTCAATGCACAGAGATACTGTGACGAGATCCTGAGGCCCATTGTTGTGCCAATCATCCACGACCATCACCTCATGTTGCAGCATGATAATGCATGGCCCCGTGTTGCAAGGATCTGTACACAATTCCTGGAAGCTGAAAACATCCCAGTTCTTGCATGGCCAGCATACTCACCAGACATGTCACCCATTGACCATGTATGGGATGCTCTGGATCGGCGTTTACGACAGGGTGTTCCAGGTCCTGCCAATATCCAGCAACTTCGCAGAGCCATTGAAGAGGAGTGGATCAACATTCCACAGGCCACAATCAACAACCTAATGAACTCTATGCAAATGAGATGTGTTGCACTGTGTGAGGCAAATGGTTGTCACACCAGATACTGACTGGATTTCGGACCCCCCCCCCCTAGTACAGTAAAACTGCACATTTTAGAGTGGCCTTTTATTTTTATTGTTGCCAGCCTAAGGCGCACCTGTGCAATAATCATGCTGTCTAATCACCATCTTGATATGCGACGCCTGTGAGGTGGATGTATTATCTCGGCAAAGGAGAAGTGCTCACTAACACAGATTTACACAGGTTTGTGAACAATATTTGAGAGAAATAGGCCTTTTGTGTACAAGTCTTAGATCTTTGAGTTCAGCTCATGAAAAAAGGGGGCAAAAACAAAAGTGTTGTGTTTATAATTTTGTTCAGTGTATATTGTTTTATCAATAAACTGATTTACACTAGGGCAGCTGTGCACTCTATTATTCTTTTTTCATTGCAGTGTATATCCATCACCCAGTGGGATTGTTGGAGAGCAGCAATGCCCAGTGTAGCATGCACAGCCTCAAATAACTTAAATCTTGGTTCTAGTTGCTCTAAGTGCAGCCCAACAGGAGAGAGTTTCCCCTTGTTTTAGGATAGGATAAGAAGGTGAAGGAAGACCTTAGCAAGAGCTTCAAATTTTTTGTCTGGATAGGAGAGGGCGGAGCAAAGACTGAATTTTTAAGACATGATTGGCATATAACTTCAGCTGGTTATGTTTCTGTATCTTCTAAATATTTTGACACATGAGAAGTTGATTTGTGTTTTTCTTTTCATTTTTACCTTAAAGGGCTTGTTCAAACCGATATCTTGGGTGTTTACCACCCCCCTCTGTCCGCTCACCTAAACACAGAAATGCAGCCACTCAGGGCTGTACACATGCTGTGGTCATGATGCTTTGCAGCCGCAGTGAAAAATAAACAGCATGTAACATTGGGCGATTAGTACCATCACCAACAGCAGTACCTGAAAAGAACATTATATACTGTATATCTTTATCTCCATCCCCATAAACATAATAGAAATCCCTGAAACTTCACAAACCACCACAACCATTTCTTGATGTTCAGCATTAAATTTATTGGTTGTTATGCATGAGGCAACATGGCATAAGACATAACGTTCCCATCCAATCATTAATGCTTTATAAATACTTGGCAAATGACTAAATGTTATGTTTTTCTGTATGTAACAGAGTGCAGCTCTACTAAAGCTTTACATATATAATACAGAAAGCATCTTCTTGGAGACTGCGTTGGCACTCAGCTGGTCTTCAGTATTCATCATGGAAGGGGTATTCTGGGTGCTGTTTCACCCTAGAGGAGACAATAACATCATCAGGGTAAGTTCATTGCAATATATTTATATATATATATATATATATATATATATATATATATATATATATATTTTTTTTTTTTTTTCCTTACTATACTCTTATCTTTCTGTGAAAATTCTACTTCCAAGCTTTGAATTCAGTACTCTCTTCTGGCATTGCTGAGTAATAGCCACACCCCAGGACAAGTGTCCTAAAGAAGACCCTTATTTCAGAGTGTGCTGATTACTGATTCTACTGGGTCTACTTTTTGTGATTTTTGGACTGTACAGTAATTTAACTGCTGAAAGAGGAAACTTCTCTAAATAGGTAGTCTTTTTCTTACACACATCTTACCTAGTAATCCCAAAAGCATAGTTGCCAACATTTTAAAAAAAAAAGAAAAATTCCAGGGACGCCTTTTTGGTGTGTGTCAAGCAAACCACTGTGGCCAGAGAATGTACTTTAATTAAAGATTTTTTAGGTACAGGTATCAGAAGCAAATAAAAAGCCCTTCAGTGCCAATGCTCATCCTGCTAGAAAGTCACTCAGAGCCCATCCTTTGTCTCAGCAGGCTGTCTGCCATGATACCACTCCCTGCACAGTGGTAGAGCTGCTGAAATGTGGGGCATGAGTTCTTTACATCTATTTACTTGCTGGTGGCTGTTGCACTGTGCTAGTTTTATTAATCAGTTTGTATGGAGATGTGCTGACACAATTGCAGAGCTGTCAGCACCCCTCCATTCAAGAAGCCTGCAAGCAGTAGCATGGCGTTGCTGGCAACAGCAGCTAAACAGCTTTGGGCACAAGGATCTCCTGCACTGCACTTTAACAGCACATAGCAGGTAGTAACCTCATTGTACACAGCAGGGAGCAACTCTGCAGAACATAGAACTAAGATTCCAATGACTTTCTAAGTTGCCTTATGGAAATTTTTGAATGCAATTAGGAACCTGGGGTTGGGTAGAAACTTTGCTGGCATTAGGCTTCCCATGGAGGGAAGGAGGGGGAGCAGTGTCAGATCAGAGGCAAGGAGAAGGGGGAAGTAGAGACTGATCAGGAGGGAAGAGCCCCTTGTGCTAGGACATTAATACAAAAGCTGTCCCCATAGCCCTGTTTCCGGGACGCAGCTCAGGACATTGTCATTGTAGGACAACTGACTGGAAAACAGGAATGTCCCTGGAAAATGTGGGACTGTTGGTAATTATGCAGCTGAAGGGAAAAGTTGACAGCCTCTAGCAGGCTTCTTTTATGTCTAAAATGGTTGGGAAAAACAGAAAGGGCTTTAATACAACAAATGTAAAATATATCAAAGATTGTACAGATATAGAAACTTGAGCACCTATATTTAAAAACCCTGTAACTTAGCATATCTCCATCTTCAGTTGTTTCTCTAGGCAAAGTAAGTACTGAGGTTTCCTTCTTATAAACCCATATCTAGAACTCAACACTTACTCTCTAAAAGGTCCATAATGTAGGTTTCTGTCTAGGCTCTCAAGGGTTTTCATGTCTTCAGGTTTTAGTTCAAATTCAAAGACCTGTGAGGAAAATAATATTAAATTTAACCATGGGAATGTGAACTCCAAGCCTAAGTGTACTTTTGAGGCACATATACAGCCAACTTTTCCCATATGTTCGTACAGACTGCTATTGGAAGTTGATCACATTTAGTTGCTATGAGTTAAAATGAATTGGCTGTGTCTATGGAATGTTGTATCTTAGTGTATATTCTTTATGCAAAACTACATCCACAGGATGGTAGATGAAAAAAACAATGCTAGAAATGCACTTTACTTACTTGTAAAATCTAACCTGGATCAAAGGGTTTTCAAGAGGAACTTCTTAAAGATCAATTCTGTTGATCTGGAGGAGATGTGTGTAAAGCCATTAAATATACATGGGCAATTTGCTCCTGGGCCTGACATGTGTCCACCTCCTGATTGATGTTGCACAGTGTGCTTACTGAATCAGTTAGAAGTTAGAAATTAGAAATATTGAAGCCTACAGTAATTTGAAAAACCCCAAATTTTGCAGAGTAGCACTCAAGGAATCTACACATAAGGAAAGTAGATTTTTACAACAGAAAAATCTTTGTTTCAGAGCCATATATTGTAGGTTGGTGTAATTTACATCTTCATGTGTTTAAACACTGGGCTATCAAAAACATTATTAGAGTTATAGTTTCATTGTTTTCACAATAAATGCCATTTCACAACAGATGATAATTCAAGAAGATATAGTAAAAAGCTTTAGTTACCCCAAGGTTTTGCTTGATACGAGCAGGGGTGAAGCTTTTGGCCAAGACCACAATTCCCTTCTGGAGAATGAAGCGCATGGCAACCTCTGCAGGGGAGCGATTGTACTTAGCAGCAATTTTATTCAAAATTGGATCATCAAGTAGGACTGGCAAGCTATGGTCCACCCTGGAGGGAGCATCAATATTGAATATATATTAAATATTTTAGAATTTTTAAAGTTAAACAAACATTTACTAGATGTGGAGCTGCAAAGAATACCAGAGCCCTGAGATATACCCCTATGCAGACCCTTGACTTAACCAGCATATTCAAATCCGGTACTAATTCGACTTTGTACTGATTTGCTTTGGGAACTATCAAATCTTGCATTTATGACCCACATATATTTCTAGTCTTTTGTTTCATACTTGTTTGCCTTATCCCTTGTTGATCCTTTGTTAACCTTTTACAGCATTAGGAACATTAGTTCATCTACCTCCCATTAGCATTTTTTCTCCCACTGACACCAACAAACAGGCACTATTATTCCCACTGACACCAATGAGGGGACACTATTCCTCCAACTGACACCAATGATGGGGCACTATTCTTCCTTGACTGCCAGAGAATTTTTTTTTTCCCACTGATCCCTGACACAGGGGCACTTTTTATTACTACAGACCTTTGACGGTAGGGGCATTTTTTACTCCCACTGACACTGGGCATTTTTGTTGCTACAGACATATTTCTGCCCCCCTGACAGTCTGATGGACAATTAAATAACCCTTTAACAGTTCAATCCCTGTAGTAGTGAATGATTAAACCCCTGTTAGTTTTTTCTTTTGGTTTCAGGTTCTCTTTGGGGAGATTTTCTTTCACCTATATCTTGAGGCACACCAGGAATTGAGATATGATCTCTCCAAAGAAAAGAAAATACTCTTTAAGACAATTTTCACCAGTATATGTGTCCCTCACTGGAAATTTCCTCTGTCTATTCTATTTACGACATCTAAAAATTTTGTTTTTCTCCCAGTGACAGTAGCCATCAGGACAAATACTGTAGGTAAAAGGAAACTCCCCAGTTGGGACATAGACAGCTTTAGAACCCCAATGAGGTGCTAAGCCTTCCACACTTTATTAAGAACCAAATACAATTTGTGATGAATTTTAAATAGCTATAAAATGTTAAGTGCAGAATGTATTTAATAGCAGTGGCATGTCTTGTATCACTGGAATTTAACTTTCACCACGATATACATACTTACCAGTTCCTGTCTCTATGTGAGCCCAAGACGCTGTAAGCCACCAAAACGATGTCCTTGGATTTGCAGTAGGAGTGAAGTTTGTTCTGGTTTAAATATAGATGACACTCCACCTGCAAATTGTAAATAATCATTTTATGCATGGTTAAAACTAGTACTCAAAATATGCATTATTATAACTGTCCAAAACAGGTTGTGGGGAACCCACAGGTCTTGCAGCAGAGCTAAACTAATTGACAGCCTTTTTAATGTCCACCTTTTAATGAAGCTTAGTTTATCTTTCTCAAGACGTCTTCTTAACGTCTTGAGAAAGATGGACTGAGCTTCACTGAAAGGTCAGCAATAAAAACTCTGCTGTTTAGCTCTACCTCCGCTGCCAGACCCATGAATGCTATTATACATGTTTTGGATTTGTATGGATCTCTCTGTGGGTGAGCACCTGGGCATTTACTTCACGCATAGACCGTGGTGGCTACCCTTGGGACCATTAATAAAAGTGTAGACTATAGACTGTTCAGCTACAAATTCACACATTCCTTTGCATTAAATTGGGTCTTGAGATATCAGGTAAGTTTAAAGTGTATATCAAGGCAAAAATAATTAAAACATTTTTTTTCCCCTTCATTCTTTCTCTTTCCGATTTACATCCCCTCACTCCCTTTCCCCCTGCACCATCCCCCTCCCCCCCCCCTTTTTTGTTCCTTTCCCCTCCCCTTTTTCTTTTTCACTGACCACTTTTCCCTATCCTCCTCCCTATTGTTCCCGTTGGGTCCTAAGGTTCCCCCATATTTCTATTGGGACTATTACCCAGCAATTTGAATATTGTATCTTGTTTACTTTCAGCAATTATTGATATACTGACATACCTACAAGTTTTGCCCCCCCGTGTCAGCTGTGAGGGAGCCCCTGTGGCGTCCCTAGCTTGACTGCCATCTGGGCTCTGGTCTCACTTGGGTAAGCAATCAGCGACTCTTTTCCCCTGATTACAATTTATTGATATATCAGTATAATGGATTTTTTGTTTTGTTGTAGATGACACTATATATAACAATTGCACATGTATCTCATTTTAGTATTTTTGTACAAATAAAATGTACATATTTTTTATTATTTTTGTTCAATAATTGGGTACTGTGATAGTCCATTACTCTTCTCACTGGGGGCTTCATAGGGGTCACCCTTGGTTGTTTCTTCCAAATATTAAAAAAACATATGCAGTACAATTCTCCAATACATGCACATTTTCTCATGTTTTACCCCCTTAGAGACCCTGCAAGTAAAGAAATTATATCTGTTAATCAGCCAGAAATGCATTCAACTCTTAAGCCTTGTTGTGGGCTCACAACATACAGCATTTTTGTAGACTGAGTGTTGTCAGCCTGCCTACTTGTCTCTTTACAAATCTACCCAAGGAATTAGACTCTCTGGTCTGTACAACAGAGGGTCTAATAATTCTGTAGTCCACGGTAAAGACTAAGAGGGCTCTTTGAGATAACACAAGGAAGTGTGCCAAGGGCACAGAAGTGCTCTGAATTACTGACAAGGTCAATTGGTTTTTTTTTTGTACTTATCAAACAGATGTAACCAAATGCTTGCGATGGTATATTTAACAGAGCAAAAGGAAGCAAATCAGAGGTTATTGTTAAGGGTTACATACACTTTAACTTGTGTCTTGTAACGCCAAAACCATTGTGTTTGATTATTTTATTATAGAAACCCCACAATATATTAATCTTTGCACCCAGGGGTGTCCTCCACTTTTTAGGACCCTAGCAACACCCCTGGTACTCCCAATACTTTATTTCTAAATCTGTTTCTGCACAGTACCTGGTTGCAAACTGGCTTGTACTTCAGTCCTGGTTTGTTCAGGATACGTTCCAGCTGCCTGCGGTTAAAGTTTGATACTCCAAGGGATCTCACCAAACCGGCATCTTTGCATGCCTCTAGAGCCTGAAATTAAGTATCACCAAATCACAGTAAATAAAGAAAATGATTAAATATAAATGAGCTAATAAATAAGTAACTGTGGCTAATTAATAAAGGGTTACAGCAATGACCAGGCCCCAAGGGACCGTTATAGAAACTGACAGTTGAATTCTGAGTAGACTTATTGAACAAGATAACTTGCCTCCCATTTGATTGTCACTCTGGAAAATAGTCAGCAGCCAATGGGAAATGGAATGTCAGTGTTTTTGATTATGCAGCAGAAGCAATAGATATTGCAATACTCCTTGCATGACACAGGATATTTTTTAAGCAATTTCACTTACCTCCCATGTAGCACAAAGGTCCACATTATCATAGATGAAAGGCTTGTCCTTATCGGAGGGGTCAGATGCTCCACTAGGCTGTACAGGATAGAAAAAACAACAAACCATTGCTGAATCCATACCCAATCAGACTATGCCACTCAATAAGTATTATTAAACTGTGAGTCTTGTACTGAAAAGTTTATTACAGTCTTAGTCCAGACAAAAGCTTTTTTTGGATAAATAGGGGAGGCTATCATATCATTTTGTTATGATGTGTATGTCCCCAGAAGAATTATTTCTTATTGTGTTACTGGAACAGGAAGTAAGGAGAAATCTCTTCCCATTTTTTAGTAATTGAAATGTTGGTAGAGCACTGGACATCACTGTAAAGAATATTGTGGGGACATCTAGTGAAGGCAGCTCTTTCTAAAACAGGTGAATCCAAAAGAGGTCACTGTAGTAGCAATGTAAAAAAAAAAAAGACAGCCAAGAAGTGAAAACGCCGACTAAGTCTAATAGGTCCAGTTCTAATAGGTCCTGTCCATTTCGGGGGCTTACCAGTCCCCCTTCCTCAGGGATAAAGGGTACAAAATAAATATTTATCAGCAGAAAATGTAAGATTAAATATATATGATAAAAGATACATTATAAAAAATAATACTTTAAGACATCCAAGTCAACATTATAGCTTTGGTTGGATTTCCATATTACTTAAAAAACTACCTGTATCCCTCAACCTGGTTCAAGCATTATGACTTTGACTATGAATTCCAATCTGAAAAGTCAAATTTGGTCATTGTCAGCTTACACAGATTACATTTAGTATATTTAAGTCACACTTACATAGTCAACTGTATTTAATTTTGTAACAGAGAAAAAAAAGTACCAATGGGAATTTTAATTATTCCTGTGTTTTAATGATAAAATTTACTTAAAACATCAAATCAATTTTCTAAATAATTATGTAAAAATGATGATAAATAAAAATGATAATTTCTAAACAATTTATTATTCCTTTTTTTTTTCTCTCTCTCTCTTTCCCTATGTGTTCTGTTACCTGCACCCTTTCTGTAGTTGATGATAATTGCTAAAGACTAATGTGTCTTGGACTATGTCTTTTGCTGGTATTATGAGGTTGTGATGTGTTTTTTTCCTCTCAAGCCTAACAAATAGTATTGTTTGGTACACTACCTTTAGTTATGTTTCTGTATTGGTCCATTCTCTTTACCAGCATTAGTACCAGTCCCTGTTATACATGTGTAATGGTTCCTGGGGGTGTTTATATGTCATATATCATGTACACTTTTATAATGCATAATTTTTATTGACTTGTGAATACTCCTATTTTTTTTCTGATGTGTATACCATACACATACCAGTAAAACAATTTTGTATGAAAAAGTTTTCAATAAACTCAGATTGAACGGAAATACTGACATCATATCTCTAGAAACTATAAAAAAAATGGACACCTGGGAAGTCACTCCTGTAACCTATTGAAGTGTATATATAGCCATCTTTTATTTGCTGTTTGGGATACAGTGGGGAATTACAGTCGTTTTACCCTCCCCTTCTTTATCTAAAAACTTTAAAAAAATTGGGCTAAATATACCCATTAACAAATTTGGAAAGCAATTCTATAATCTTGATCAACTCTAAAAAACATTGATGCTTTGAGATCTGGTCACTGCCAAGCTTCTATAGATAATTCAGCATGCAAATGAGCTTTCTTAACCACTGATGGTTAGTGGTAAATGTTTAATTAAAATGTATTGTGTTGAAAGCTTCTTTTTTTCCCCTCTTTTTTTTTTTTATATATATTTTATGTTGCTTTTCAGTGACCTTTGTGCTCTGTACAGTACATCCCCTGCATTCCAATTATCTTTTGTTTCTCAAAGGTGCCTAATCCATAGAAAGGATTTGCTTACTGGAAAAAATGCATTGGGTTTTCTGCTTGCGCGTACATTTTTGTAGCCAAGTCTCATTGTTTTCTGCCAGTGACAATCGCTGGTGGAAAGATTCCAAAGGGCTAAAAAGCCTAGCTCTGTCAGGGATCTTTTGTTGTTAGCAGGCTGACTAGTTATGCATAAATAATCTGTTTTCACTCCATTACTAAAAGCTGTAGAGGATATCAGCAATATTGAATTCATTCTCATCCCAATGGGTAACCATTTTTCTCATGTATTCCAGTAATTTTGGAGAGGAAAAATAAGTTGCATGCTAAACTTCAGACAAAAAGCTAAATACTTGAATATTACAAGCTGCCTAAATATTCACCTTTGTTGTTTACTTATTATTTCTATCACCGCTTTTCCCATTCTTTTCTCCTTTCTTCCTGCTACGTTAACTACACAGGGAGCAAGTGGATATATCCCCAATGGGGGTACAGAGTACTCAGGGAGCAAATGGATATCTCCCCAATGGGGGTACAGAGTACACAGGGAGCAAATGGATATCTCACTAATGGGGGTACAGAGTACACAGGAAGCAAGTGGATATCACCCCAATGGGGGTGCAGAGTACACAGGGAGAAAATGGATATCTCCCCAATGGGGGTACAGAGTACACAGGGAGCAAATTTATATCTCTCCAATGGGGGTACAGAGTACACAGACAGCAAATGGATATCTCCCCAATGGGGGTACAAAGTACACAGGGAGAAAATGGATATCTCTCAAATGGGGGTACAGAGTACATAGGGAGCAAATGTATATCTCTCCAATGGGGATACAGAGTACACATGGAGCAAGTGGATATCTCCCCAATGGGGGTACAGAGTACACAGGGAGCAAGTGGATATCTCTGCAATGGGTGTACAGCGTACACAGGGAGCAAGTGGATATCTCTCCAATGGGGGTACAGAGTACACAGGGAGCAAGGGGATATCTCCCCAATGGGGGTACAGCATACACAGGGAGCAAGTGGATCTCTCTCCAATGGGGGTACAGAGTACACAGGGAGCAAGTGGATATCTCTCCAATGGGGGTACAGAGTACACCGGGAGCAAGTGGATATCTCCCCAATGGGGGTACAGAGTACACAGGGAGCAAATCAGTGGTGGCCGGTGTATATGGGGCCCATCCATGCGTCCGGCCCCCACAGGCTAAAAAAAAGGGTGAGCTCGGGGCGCAGAGCAGTGGAGGAGGAGGGAGGAGACGTAGAAGACAGGGGGGAAGAAGCCGAAGCCGCCGCCTGGTGTGGTCCGGGGGGGGGGGGGGGGTGGGTGGTATGGTGCGGTCCGTCTAATATTAGCATATTAATGGGGGAGCTAGGGAGGAACCAGGGAAGCACTGAAAAGCATTGCTGTTTTGTCTACAAATTAAAATTTTGTCTAAAGAGCTATCTGTCTATGTCACTCACCTTAAGGGAGACAGGCCAGTGCATAAGGAAGAGATCCAGATAATCCAATCCAACATCCCTCAGAGACCTCTCCAGACCTTTGCGTACCATTTCAGGGGAAAAGTACGTACACCAGAGCTGGGGAAGAATAGCAAACAGATTGACTTTCATTTGTGCTATTCATTTACTTTTCAATGCAAAAATATTAAAATTAACCTGCCAGATTTAGCACACAATATTTTTATAGTTATAGGCCGTGTCAACTAGAGCTTCCTGAAATAGAAAATGGCAACTCAAAATGGCACAACTGGTGGTCTCAGTATTGTTTTTTTGCAGACAATATACTGTAGAGAATTTTCTTTTAACGTTTTGCATGATTATGGTATTATTTGGGGTATGATTTACTAAGGGCAAATAGACTGTACACTCTGCAACCACATGTGCTCCAGAGCTTAGTAAATGAGGTAAAGCTTCACTTTGCAAAGAATACCCAATCACATGCATGGAAAATAAAAAAAAAACAGCATTTTTGCTTGCACATGGTTGTATGATGGAAGTTATCAGAGCTTTCCCTCATTGACTAAGCTCTGAAACAACTACACTTGCAAAGTCCACAGTCCATTTGCCTTTAGTAAATCAACCCCTTTGTGTTTCTGTAGACACGCTTGCTTATTAAAAAAATAAATAATTACTGAGACATTAGGGGTAGGGAGGCTAAATATAGCTGGCATAGGAGAGAATAAATTATGAATCCAGCCCTGGTGATTTGTGTAAAAGTGTAGGAGGTAGCTGGAAGGTGTTTTTTCATGACAGGTACTTGTTAACACCTATAAAGCACAAGTATATATGTTTTAGAACAGCTATTTTATTAAAATAAATGTGTAGCCAAGTATTTATTTATATTTACAAAAAGGAAAAAAAGGGAGCCATCTGCAAACTAAAAGAAATATAAAATCAAAGTTTTGAGTTTGCATTTGGCTTTTTCAATTGTAATAAACCCATTGATGCTGCACTTAGCTGGTGCCCCCTTGTGTTTCTTTTTGTAATTTCAGAGATTCGTCCCTGTCTCGGGTGGAATTGCCTACTGAAGTACGACACCCTTCCTATGGGATTTTTATGAAGTCCTAATGAACATTTTATGAACTATTCATGCTACACAATTTATCATTTATCTAGAGACAATTTAATTTATTATTTATTTATTTATATTTGATTACAATGAAAAAGAAACAAATTAACAAATCTTATCATTGTATGTATATTGTATATGAATTCTATATATTTAACTAGTAAACACAGGGCAGCAAAATTTGCTCATTACATGCTCAGGATCTGTTTACTGCTTTGCAGTGCTACACAATAGTTTTGGTTTACTGCTTCTTTTCACAATGAATGTCTAAGGCAGGGATCCTCAAACTATGGCCCTCCAGCTGTTGAGGAACTACACATCCCATGAGGCATTTTAAAACTCTGACATTCACAGACATGACTAGGCATGATGGGAATTGCAGTTCCTTAACAACTGGAGTGCCATAGTTTGAAGACCCCTGGTCTAAGGGGTGAAAAATATTTGCTTAGCTGTTATTCATCAAAAAAAAAAGTATGCATAGGCAAAATAATGCTTTATGGCCACTAGATGGAGCAGAGGAGCATACTTATTTCCTATTATACACAGCGCTATCCAGTGGCCATAATTTTTTTTTCTTTTCATTAAATATCATAATAACAGAAAATATTACCTGAGAACATTCATTTTTGCCCCATTTGCACAATACAAACATGCAGTTTTGAGTGATGAACAGTGCAGTTTAAAAAAAAAACAATCCACTCTTTGTATGGCTGATATCTTTTGTCAATAATCGAGAATTGTAATAATTGAATTGAGATCTCCCTCTAGTGGCTAAACTGCATGTCTCCATGTATTTGATGTAATAACAAAAATATGAAAGGGCAAGCTTGCAAAAATGTGAGTAGCATCAAAAATTCAATAGCATACACATTTCATCAGGGACCTTCCATAATGTCAGGATTTTGACATGTGCCTTATGTCAGGAATTGTCTAAGATGAGTTTAGCACCTCACCTTTCCCGTGTAGAAGAGGTCTTCCCTCTTGACTGTGCCATCAGCAATCTTGGAGCGAATGCCATTTCCAATCTGGCTCTCATTGCCGGTGATGAAGGCACAGTCGATGTGTCTGTAACCAAGGTCAATGGCAACTTTCACAGCTTCCTCAGCAAGACTTTTAGGCACCTAGAAGGGAATGAGAATAACATTTCAGATTAGGCAACACTTATAGCTGGAATGGGAAAACAGGGGCAAAGCCAGAGTAATTAACAATACATTGTGGTTAAAAGTGGAAGATTTTTATTCCTGTCCTGTGTACTGAAGTGTAGGTTCCCTCTCTGTCTTGGTGACCTCTGTACTGGGAAAGAAGGAAATTAAAACATTTTAGAGTTGTCAATGGAACAAGAATAGAGGGGAAATTGTTTAATGAGGGCACCTGCTCTAGTGACAACTGTCTAAAAGAGGGTTTCCTTTCTTTGGAGACATCTCCTTTCACTTTTTTGTGTGTCTCCAAATATAAAACAAAGCAAAATCTCTACTTTTAAATTGTATACTCTAGCGAGCAGGGCCATCTTATTGCACTATATAAAGTGTATCTAAAATGAAAACATCTTAGATCTATTGATTGAATGTAAATCAAATGCCAAAACTTTTTTTTTTTTTTTAAGGTTTTGGATGGTTTTTATTTCTCCCCAGGGAGATTTACCTTATTTATGTGTCCAGGTGACCACTGTCCAAAGTAATATAAAACTCATAACTTTTAAAACTGCAGCAAGTCAGTTACTTACAGCCCCTATAATTTCATGCATCATCTAGCCCTTTCTTGCCCAGCCTGACTGTCCCTGGCCCACCCCTTTACTGCACTAAAATTCAGTTATTTCAATCATGGAAGCTCAGCATCACATGGGAGTGTAACCTAAAATGGTCTACATGCAGACGGTGCCTTCCTAGCTACTCCCTCTTCTCCAAACTGATATCCACCCATCAAGGCTTTTTTTATTATTTGTAAAACCTTTCCCAATAGCCAGTCCATTACTGGCATCAGGACTGAGGGCTCTTGAGAGGAGTACAGAAGCGGGGCACTGTGATGTTTTCAGGTAGCACCCTGCCAGCCCCTTCCACCGGCCATAATCTACCTGTATTGCATAGAGGATCACAGAAACCTAGTGATGGTGTCGCTAGGTCCAAAATAAGTTATGTGATCAAAAAAGGAAAAGTTTTCTTTCAAAACTTCATTAGCATGTTGATGAGGGTGGGGAGGAAGAACTGGGGAAAGCAAAATATATTAGAATAAACTTCTAACTCTTCTATCCTAAAAAAAAAGAAGAAAAACCTGGCTTTAGGTACACTTTAAAATTGCTTTTATAGAACAAATCTCAACATTCTGTCACTTCCTTATTTATCTTCAGGCCCAATATATTGGTAAAATTACAACCTCCTTAATTTCTCACAGCTCTGAGATCTGTCACAATATATTACTCGTGCAGTTGCAAACTGCATTTCTCTAGCCTTTATTTAGGGAAAGAAAACAACAACCAAAAAATGAATAATGATAAAGAATTGTGGCCCTACAGCATCCACAGTGACATGCCTCTATCCCTAATATGCATACAAACAAAACTAGGATGGAAAATTAATAATACTCACATCAGGAGCAGCATAAGTGCCCAGTCCTAGGACTGGCATCATGTTGCCATCATTAAGGGTGACACGGGTTTCCTTGGTGAGAGTCATTGTTGCTTCACTGGGGGAGTGTGAGGGTTCTAAGCCCTTTCCAGGCTTTATATCCATCGCTAAATGCATTGATTAGGTAACACGAGTAGGCGTGGCTACTAATGACAAGCTAAACCCCTTGTCCGAGAACGCAGGGCAAATTGAAAAAAAAAAAAAAAAAAGCTTAACTAGGTTTATTGAAATCTGCAAACTCATCAGTGGATTTATAAAGAGAGAGAAGTCTAGACTGGACAGGGCGATTATGGCTGATAGACAGCAATTTGCTGGTCCTTGGCACCAGGTCAATAGTGATGGCAGAACGAGGAGGTAGAAGCTGCTCCCACCGCTTCTGAGGAACGCAGAGCTCTCCGCTGCACTGATTCGGAGAACCAAATCTGGTCTGACAGCTCTGTATCCCCAGAATTTTTCTGCAAAAGCCGCCAGGTTTACTAAAAGGGGATAATGCCAAAACTGTCAGTTCAGACAATAAAAAAAAGAGAGAGAAAAAGAAAAAGAGAAGGTGAGGACTACCCATCATCTCGACACACGCTAAACAAAGAGAAATTACTGTGCAAGTGTTTTTTTTTTTAATTCACTTTTTTTATTTCTTTAAATATTAGTTTGTAAAATAAACACTAAACAAAAAAAAAAAAAAATCCATGCTGTCTTATGCAAAAGGGGTTTTTATACTGTTGATCAATACACAAAAGTTTCATATTGTCTGAAATAATGGTATTAAAGTTAGAGTAAACTCCCATGCATGAATTTTACCTATAATTAAGCCTATAATAAGGCTTACCTATAGGCATGGTAAATATCTCCTGAACGTGCACTGTTTACTGGAGATAGTCGCTGTAGATGCAGCTGGTAACGTCACCGGCGCATGCGCTCTGAAGGAGCGCCTCACCGATGCCATTCCTTCAGAGTCCTGTGAGCCCTGTGCCATAAACAGTAGCTCCAGCGCGCATGCACAGGAGTGACGTCATCAAGGCTCCGGCCAATTACACAGCGGGAGTCCGCAAACCCAGAAGCGATGGAAGCACTTTCAGCTGGAGGGCTTCGTTCTAAGGTAAGTTTGTAAGATAAGTTTCACATAATGTGGCAATATGTGATGCATACTAGTACATTATAACATTGCAGGTTTTCAAAAGAAAAAAAAAATGCCAGCGGTTTACTACCACTTTCAGAATGGTTAGTGGGGACTGGTGAGCAAAATTTTCAAACGCACAGTTGATTTCCTGTCTGGTACCCGCAAAGAGGAGAAGTACCGTTCATCATATTGGTGTCTCTTTTAGCCTAAAGTTGGAAACACACATTTAGTTTGTTTTTTGTTTAAGCAGTGAGTTGAACGATAAAAAACTCACAGATTCCTGTATTCACACTAGCGATTTTAATACAGGGATCTCTCCCACCACGATATTCTAATCTGACAGCAGTGACTCCCACCGTCAGAATACATTGATTTGCCAATGGTTGCTTTGGGTGAGACCTAGAGCCTGAAGCCTGGCCATGAGCTCCAGGCTCTGTCAGAAAGAGCCTATTTTTTGCCTGGAGGCAAGAGGGAGGCTCTGCCGGAGCCAGAGGGAGCCCGGTTGTTGCCTGGAGGCATGCGGAAAGAGATGGAGTTCTGATATGGAGTACCAGAGGTTTCTCTTCCACAAGCCGGGGACTGTGAAGAAAGCATCAAGAGAGACATACCCAAGGAAACCCTGTATGGTACTGTGAGTTTTGTTTGCTATTGAAGACAGGGGTCGCTACATAGATACAGAACTTTGGGTGCAGTCCTAACTCCTAAGGCCCTTGTTCTGTATTGCGGTCTACCTGGTTGGTTTCTGGTTTTGGAGTCTGCTAATCTATCTGCCTACTGTCCTAAGGGTGTCCTGTGTCCTAAGCATCTCTCCCTGCATTTTTTGCTTTTGTGAGCAATAAACAAACCTTGTTTATTTTAGAAGTGACTGGCGCCCATCTTTTCTGCAACCATACACACACACAATTCCTAAGAACCAGCACCCTGATGTAAAATGTCAGCCCTCCCTGATACTGAGAGTCAGGGGGCACTACATGAATTTCCTTATAAAATCTTCCTTCCTCCTACCTATGCTGAATAGCCTGCCCTGTATAAAGAAAACGAGGGGAGGCCAGTTAGTTCTTACGCTCACCATGATCTAGATGTGCTAAGGATATGAAATGCAAGTCTTTAGGTGGATATCTTAGTAATATGCATGCCAATTTTTGTTTTTGTAGGTCGTGGTGAATTATAGTTAGAGCCAAGGTTGCTCATCCCAGGTTACTGACACCTTTTCAAAAACAGCAACAAGTGGAATGTGCACAAAGCATTTTGGACATAAACCACAAAGATGAGGAGGAATTTTTAAACAGATTAGTGACCATGGATAAAAGCTGGGTATATATACAATATCTAACATAAGTGAGTACACCCCTCACATTTTTGTAAATATTTTATTATATCTTCTCATGTGACAACACTGAAGAAATGACACATTGTTACAATGTAAAGTAGTGAGTGTACAGCTTGTATAACAGTGTACATTTGCTGTCCTCTCAAAATAACTCAACGCACAGCCATTAATGTCTAAACCGCTGGCAACAAAAGTGAGTACACCCCTAAGTAAAAATGTCTAAATTGGGCCAAAAGTGTCAATATTTTGTGTGGCCACCATTATTTTCCAGCACTCTTAGGCATGGAGTTCACCAGAGCTTCACAGCTTGCCACTGGAGTCCTCTTCCACTCCTCCATGATGACATTACAGAGCTGGTGAATGTTAGAGACCTTGTGCTCCTACACCTTCCATTTGAGGATGCCCCACGGATGCTCAATAAGGTTTAGGTCTGGAGACATACTTGGCCAGTCCATCACCTTTACCCTCAGCTTCTTTAGCAAGGCAGTGGTCATCTTGGAGGTGTGTTTGGGGCGGTTATGTTGGAATACTGCCCTGCGACCCAGTCTCCGGAGGGAAGGGATCATGCTCTGCTTCAGTATGTCGCAGTACATGTGGGCATTCATAGTTCCCTCAATGAACTGTAGCTCCCCAGTGCCGGCAGCACTCATGCAGCCCCAGACCATGACACACCCACCACCATGCTTGACTGTAGGCAAAACACACTTGTCTTAGTATTCTTCACCTGGTTGCCGCCACACACGCTTGACACCATCTGAACCAAATAAGTTTATCTTGGTCTCATCAGACCACAGGACATGGTTCCAGTAATCCATGTCCTTAGTCTGCTTGTCTTCAGCAAACTGTTTGCGAGCTTTCTTGTGCATCATCTTTAGAAGAGGTTTCCTTCTGGGACAACAGCCATGCAGATAAGTTTGATGCAGTGTGCGTCGTATGGTCTGAGCACTGACAGACTGACCCCCCCCCCCCCCTCCCACCCCTTTAACCTCTGCAGCAATGCTGGCAGCATTCATACATCTATTTCCCAAATATGGATATGACACTGAGCAGGTGCACTCAACTTCTTTGGTCGACCATGGCGAGGCCTGTTCTAAATGGAACCTGTCCTGGTAAGCCAAGGTCAGTTTAAGGGTATTGGAAATCTTCTTATAGCCTAGGCCATCTTTATGTAGAGCAACAATTCTTTTTTTCAGATCCTCAGAGAGTTCTTTGTCATGAGGTGCCATGTTGAACTTCCAATGACCAGTATGAGAGAGTGATAGAGATAACACCAAATTTAACACACCTGCTCCCCATTCACACCTGAGACCTTGTAACACTAACGAGTCACATGACACCAGGGAGGGAATATGGGTAATTGGGCCCAATTTGGACATTGTACTAACTTTTGTTGCCAGCGGTTTAGACATTAATGGCTTTGTGGCGACACCAAATTTACACTGTTCTAAAAGGCTGTACACTCACTACTTTACATTGTTGCAAAGTGGCATTTATTCAGGGTTGTCACATGAAAAGATATAATAAAATATTTACAAGAATGTAAGGGGTGTACTCACTTATGTTAGATACTGTATATGATCCTGAGACTAAAGAAATTAGTAAAACATGGAAACATGCTTCATCACCAACCCCCAAAAAGGCTAAGGTGCAACATTCATCCAGCAAGGTCATGTTGGCAGCTGGTTTTCCTTCAAATCTGCATACTTCTATGATATTAAAGGTCTGTTTCACACTCATATGAGAAGTGTGTAACCATAGGAGGTGGATATGTAGAGAAGGAAGAGTCAGTGGACTAAATATCAGATCCCTAGCACATCGGGATCTTGGTGAGGGTAAGCACTTATTGGCCTCATCTCGTAGCTGTGTAAATACCTTGGTTTTTAATCCGCTGCAGTCCACTTACATGATCTAGCAGCTTTGAATTCCCTGTGTCAGGCTGCAGGTGAGAGGAGGGAACATGACAATGGGGAGGCAATGGAAGGTGGCAGGTGACACTATGGCTCCGAGAACTCACAGCCGTTGTCGAGTGCTGCCTTATACAGGGGACTGTTGAATCACGTGATTACACCAGATTATATTCTATAAAAAAGGTATTTACAGTGATATTTTTATACAGACTATGCAGCATAGGTGGGAAGAAGAGGGAGGCAGAATTTTTAGGAATACTTGGAATTAGACCACTTTAAGTCTTCCCTGCTTAAAGCCTGGTACACGCTATGTTTTTACTGTATTTTGTCCCATCAATTTTTCTTCTGACAAGTGCTCTAGTCCCTGCTGCAGAGAAGCAACCCCATAACAGGATATTACCACCTCCATGCTTTACTGTAGGAATGATGTTATTTGGATGGTGAGCTGTATTCGATTTCTGCCAGATATATTCTTTGGTGTTGAGGCCAAATAATTCAGTTTTAGGAAAAATGGATGGGGCAAAATACCGTCAAATTCATAAGAAAAATCTGCTGCCCTTTGCCAGAAAGTTGTTAATGGGAAGAAGGGTTACTTTCCAACACGACAATGACCCAAAGCACACCCAAAGCAAAAATGACCACACAGTGGTTAAAGGATTGTTTATGTTTTTCGTGGTATTCAGGAGAGCTGGTGATCTTGTAGGCAGATATGGTTTACTCTCCACTCTGTAGGTGGTGCTGTGTTGCCAATCACTTTACAGAGGGAATGGAAGATAAGAAGAGCCTTGTTCCATTAAGCCTCCATAGGTATCATCAGGGGTCCAGTGGTCCAATTGGACGCTGCAACACTGGATTACCTCAGCAGCCTTTTTAGTGGGGTCATTGCTAATAAATAGCACTGACCACTGCAGTTGGCGCACACTGGCAAAGTTGATATAGTAAAGACAGAATCCAAGCTGGATAAAGACAGCACATCTAGTCCAAGGGAAAGGTTCCTGATAAGGAGGGAAATAATAGGGATACCTCTGCTGGCCCCGCTAGCTCTGGGACTTTAGAGCTGCAACAAGAATCTTGCCATTGGTCTTACATGTAATGCTTACACTGCTACTCCTCTGCTAACAGCCACCCCTCTCTGCTCCAGTTATATAAGCCTCATTAAGGTAACAAGTATTGGCACTATTCTGCTGTGTCACTAACATTACATTAATAAGAGCTTCTGCACCTGTGATGCCTGTGTCAGTGAAATTCTGATATTTGATTGCTTTGAGACTTTTAGGATAGTACCTTGCCACTGTTCGCCACCTGTTATTTGTTACTTTAAGTTAACAAAATATTAACTGTTCTACTCTCCTTGGTCTCGGTGTGCCTTTCCTCTATCTTGGGTAACAAACAACTGGCCACGCTAACACAATCAGGTTGTTTCACCCCAGTAACAGCTACTGCTAATGCCATTATTACGATGCAGGCAGGTTGGAGCATGTGAGCCAGCAGCCGGCCCAAGCTGGGGAAAGGGTTAAGTGGTTCTTGCTTAGTTCCCGGGCTTTTGGTCCTAGCCAGCCCTCCTGTGCTATAAAGTGGGGGGGGGGGGGTGGCTGAGATCCCAAGAGGTGGGATGTGGTGGGTTAAGTAAGCTCCAGCATCACCAGTGAGCACAGTCGTTGGCACGACTGAAGAGACCAGGGTTTTGGGAGGACATCAAAGCCATAGACATTGCCATTAGGGATTCTCGCCTCATGGAGGTATGCCTGGGCCACTACGTTATTCTAGTCAAAATTAGGGAAAGGACATTGTTCATTTTCAACAGGTTGTGGCGTATAAAAAAAAAAAAAAAAAACAGGGTCTGTAAAGCACTACGGGGTATGAAGTTAACATAAGGGTTAAACAAGAATTTGTGCAGCGCTCATAAACGTGGAATCCAAAAATTCAAATTCAAAAAATGAATTCCATAAAAAGTCCAAAATCCATAAAATTTAATCTTGAGTCATATGGGTGAAAATCCAAATAGGTACCTGCAGGCACATCAATTGCAAAGTGGATGTGAGCTCCTCCAAAAAGTTACATCCGTGGGAAAACATGAAAGGAAAGTAGTAAACAAATCATGGTGCAGTACCAAAAAACTGGATGTAGTACAAACAGAGGGAGGGTAACACCCGTGACGTAAGAACATATGCTTAACTGTGTTCAACTCCTTCACACCTCATGCAATGCAAACTCACCAGAAAATGGAGAATAAGAGCTCATTAAATCTTCAATGTCGTCCAGTGTGAAAAACTCAGCATACATTCAGCATAGTAATCCATTAATCTTAGTTTAGGTCAGATTTACCCATTTATCTCCAGATATAGATCAAATCCACGTCATCAGTGTATACGGAAAAAATACATTTATTGTGCAAGTAGTAAACATATAGATAAAAATAAAGTAGCCACTCACATTAAAATCAAACTGTAGCACCAAACAGAATGGATAGCAGCGTGATTGTCCGTGCGGGGCCCCGTCCAACGCGTTTCCAGCCAATGTTATTCTTCTGGGGCTCTAGTGTTCTGATTTGTTTCCCTTATATCTATATTGGTAAAGCGCGAGTGGAACTTCACTTCCGCTTTCCACGCCATTTTCCCGTAGCCCGATACGTCATTTCCGGCTACGGCACAATAACAGTACAGGCGGAACGTCATTTCCACTGTCGGGGCAATTTTCTAATAGTTCAATCGTACTTATACGATTATCGGCATCACTATATTAGACAGCTCATTTGAACAAGACAGTCCAATGCCATAATGCCAGGATTATAAAAAAAAAAACATCCATTATACACTGATAGTCAGTAGAATTAAAACATATAAAACCCATAGCTAAAATACAGTAAAGAAAACAATTTACAGTAAAGAAAAATGATATACAGTAAAGACAAAAATGATACAGCAAAATACCCTATAAAATCAATGATTATCAATAAGACAATTAATATCCCACTCTATATTGTGTCCTAGGGGGAGTAGGATTTCAATTCATATAGCCAAAACATTTCCTGCTTTGAATTTCCCTAATCTTAATACTCCCTCTCCAGTTGTGATATAATTTGGTAATTGCTGTGAACTTCAAACAAGACTCTCTCAAGCGGTCTCTTATGCCCCATACACACGTGCAAATTATCTGCAGACTTTTGTCTGCAGACTTACCTTTTCTATGTAGTGCAAGGGCCTGCCGGATTGCATACAAATTGAAAGTGTTTAGGTTTGACCTCATATTATATGGTTTTGGTAAGTCTGCAGACAAAAGTCTGCAGATAATCTGCACGTGTGTATGGGGCATTAGTCTCCTTGATGTTGTCCCACGTATTGTTTGTGACACCCACATTCAAGCAGATATACTACAAATCTTGTTTCACAAGTGATAAATGATTCAATATCATAAGTTTTACCAGTAGCATTAGAAGTGAATTGTCTGTGAATAATTTTTCTAAGTCTCCCAGGACTCCGATTACAGATGACACAATTATGGTACAGTAGGCAGAACACCCAAGGAAATTACTTAAATAACTTTAATAAAGAAATAATACCACCAAAATTATGGATTTGAACTGGCCACGGCCCTTTATTAGCATTTAATATAAACCAGCAACGTAAGTATAAATACTTTACACATACTTTAGCTTAGCTAAACAGCTCAAGCTAATAAATAACTTTAAAAACAAATACATCCACACGCCAGGCTCAAAAACATGGAGCCTGGCACCCCACACCAACCGTGGCCAGTTCAATACAGTTTTGAAGACCTACATTAAAAACATCTAAGGCAATATCAGACAAATGTACTAAATCAGGGCGATAAAAAAAACCCGGCAAAAAACCTTCCAGGTCGACATGTCTATAAGAAATACCATCGACCGAAGGAATAAATTTAGCAATTGCTCGATTAATTCTCTTACGAATTTTTTCACAAAAATAAAATTCAGAGGAAACAGACCACAGCATTCGTGGAACTATTTCTGAAAAAATTAAAATCGTATTCGGAAAAATAGTATGCAAATTGATAAACTCCAATCTAATATCGGAGATAATATCTAAAGTCCTACAAGCACCAATATCATTTCCCCCTAAGTGAAAAACAATAAAAGATGGAGAAGGCCAATGTAACATAAGAAGTGACAAAGCATCATGTAAGTCCTTCCACTGCATCCCACGTTTACCGTACCACCAAACTTGTAGAGAATCCAAAGGAAAACCCAGATTAGTACCGTAGGGTCGTCCTGCAGCTCTCTTGAAGGACCAAAAAACAAACGAATGGCCAATAATCCATACATGTCTTCGAGCTGTGGGATTCAAAAACAAAGGTTAGGTCTGACATATAAACGGTAACACTTAGAAGACCACCCACCAATGCGCTGAATATCAGGAGCAGAAAAACCCAACATAGCAGCCTCAGTAGCAGCCCCAATACGAAAGGAATGTGAAGTAATATGCAAGTGCTGCAGATTAAGATAAACAAGACACTTCTTGAAAAACTGATTTAAACTGAAAAATAGTAAGGGGTTTGCCAGAAACGTGCAACAGAAGATGACTCCCTGATGGACGTACCTGCAAATATTCCAATAGCAAAGACACCACACATATAGAAGAACCTTCTAACGTACGAAGAGTAATCCAGCGCCCTTTACCCATTTGATCAGTTTTACTGAAACGTAAATATAGTTGAATAAAACCATTGCAGACCTTCAAATCTGAAAAATGAAAACCAGAAAGACTACCTGAATTATTGGGCAATAATTCAGAGATGCGGAAAGCACCAAAAAAACATAAAGCAAAGGCTACTCTAAACAATAATGATTCAAAAGGAGAATTACAAACATAACCAGTAGAGGAACATAAACGTCCCAGGAGAGCTACCGTAACAGGAACTCTATTATCAATTGATGAATGACTCCTGCGGTAGCCCTTTAAAGCTTGTTGAACAGAAAAATACTCCAAACATGACGGTGCATTGGACAATTTCAAGAAAAAGGAAACACCACATAACGTTTTTCTAATGTAAGAATAAGAATAAGCCCCAGACATAAGAGTATTCAAAAAAACTCAAAACCAGCCTCTCAAAAGACAAAACAGAAATATCCGTCAAAGAGGATATAAAAATGGTCCACAATTTCCAGGCGGCAATATATTGTGCCCACGTGGAGGATGCCAAGGAACCACGAATCGCGTCATGGAGAGGAGTCATACCAGGTCCCATAAATGAGGTGGGCATAAACTGCCATGTAGGTCTGCATCCGGCACCAGCCTCCAAAAAACATTCAGCTGTAAACGCGACAAAGAGTCAGCAATTACATTCTTACTACTCGGTATATATTTGGCTTTAATCCATATGTTAAGATCTAAACATTTAAAAACCAGGTGACGTAAAACAGCTAAAACAGGCAAAGATTTCGAAGAAAGACAATTAATGGCATAAACCCACACGAGAATTATCAGAGTGTAATAAAATATTTCTATCCTTAAAATGAAATCCCCATAGTTCAAGAGATATAAGCAACGGAAAGATTTCCAACAAAACAATATTCTTAGTAAAACCATTCAAAAACCAAGAGGCAGGCCACAAACCAGCAGACCAGTGACCTTGCCAAAACGCACCATAACCTACCGAACCTGCCGCATCAGTGAATAAATTCAAGGAAGACATATTGCAAAAAGGTTTACGCCAGACCGCACAACCATTAAAATCCTTCAAAAAGCGACGCCAAACTAACAAATCAGAACGCAAAGAACTACCAATACTAATAAAATGATTAGGAGAAGAAACTCCAGACATGGCCTTGTATAAGCGTTTCGAAAATATTCTGCCCAACGGGATGACACGGGAAGCAAAAGCAAACAAGCCCAAAAGGGACTGCAAAGTCCTCAAAGTAACCCTGCGTTTAGACAGCACGAAATCGACCAATTTAAACAATTTACAAATTTTGTCAACCGGAAGGCGAAACTCCATTTCAACAGTATCAATGGTGATACCAAGAAACTCCAAAGAATTGGTAGGATAAACTGACTTCTCATCCACCAACGGAACGCCAAATTCAGAACACACCGTTTTAAATGTCGAAAAAAGAAACAAACAATCATTAGAATCACGAATGCCGACAAAAAGAAAGTCGTCTAAGTAGTGAACTAAAATGGCAGACCCAGCGCGATAACACACAACCCACTCCAAAAAAGTCGAGAACATTTCAAAATACCTACAAGACAACGCGCAACCCATCGGAAGACAACGGTCAAAAAAATAAAAGCCATCAAATTGAAAACCCAGAGAGTTAAAAGCCCTCGGATTGATAGGAAGCAACCGAAAAGCCGATTTAACATCAGCTTTCGCTAACAAAGCAGAATCACCAACTTTCTGAATAATACGCAAAGCGTCATCAAAAGATGAATAAGACACCGTACAAATCTCAGAATCCAATTCATCGTTCAATGACATCCCTTTCGGATAACTCAAATGATGTATCAAACGAAAGGAACCACTCTCCTTTTTTGGAATGATCCCCAGCGAGGAAACCCTAAAATTTGGAAAAGGAGGGTCAGTAAAAGGGCCAGAAACTCTACCTTCACGAATTTCAGTCAAGATTTTGTCAGCAACAATACCAGGATGTCGACGAACAGAAGGTAAGTTCTCAGAAAATAGACAACCCGATCCGCAAAAAGATGGCAACAAAAAAACCATCCGCGAAACCTTCACAAAGAAGGCCTGCCATCCGTCTGTTTGGCCAAATGTGAAGCCACGGCAGCATGGCTCCCAGTTTCACCGGTGTTGCTGCTTTTACGAAAAAGATCACCCTGTGAATGAGAAGAAATAGAATTCAATTTTTTAAAGCAACGAGAAGCAGAATGGTTTCCAGCACAATGAGCACATTCGTGCTTAAACCTGCATGTACCCGGCCACTTAAACAAACCCTCGTTAAAACTAAAACAAAAACCTTTACGAAAATTACCAACCGGAGCAACAGGCGAAGGTTTGACAACAGGACGCTGAGGCAAAAGCAAATTGAGCCACAGCCCAACATCTTTCATACCCCAACATAATGACGGGTGGACAGCCAACTTTTGTCGAAACGATTCATCGTAGTAAAACCAGGACATACCATTAAAATTCTTGTATGCTTCTAAAATTATTTCAACTGTCCGCTCAGCGTGAAGAAAATCAACCTGTGAAGGGAAAGCAGAGGAGGGGGGAGGAGGAGCCTGACCCCCAATTATCAATTCTACAGCTGGCCCAGTTTTATTATATTCACTGTCCATCGATCTGACATTGTCCCTGCTCTTCTTGGAAACTGCAGGGTGCCGAGGAGGAGAGGGAGACTCGAACCGGCGCGGCTTCTTCTTGTTTCTGCGTAGTTCCCGAACAGCCGTCGGAACTGCGCATGTGCCTGAAGTGGAGGGCCTCGCATCGTCAGCCGGCAAGTCCCGGAGGCTGCGAGGAGGAGACCTGTGACAATTCTCCTTACTGTCCCCGCCGGCGTCTGTGAATCCAGTGGCGCAGTAAACAGTTATAAGATGCATAGGCTAAGGAAAAACCGTTAGTCCTGCCTTAAAATATTTATGACCAATCACCACATATTTTAAATTGCATATTTAATGAGCTATTCTCCTATAGGTCTGCCACTGCCCCATAGGTGTAGGCAGTGCAATGAATGCACTTCCTCACCTTATATTACAGAGATAAAAAAACTTTTAATTTTTTAAAAAAAGACAATTTCTTAGGGGGATCTATAACTTTTCGTGCCAATTTATCTCTCAGGTTGGGTACCGGGTACCCTTCTGAAAATGACCTCTGGTTTATCAGAAAGCAATTTCCCTAAAACTGAGTCAGATTTCAATATTGGCCATCTCTTTTTAAAAATCCCTTTTATTTGAAAATATTGTGTTGGGTTAACTCAGCAATACAGGAAGAGGAGTGTGGTTGCTAAGAGTAACCAAGTTAAGGAACAATCTACAAGCAACCAGTCATTACCTGGTAACAGTGACAGGTCCCCTGATAGTGAGGGAGTATTGTCTGGCTCCCTCCCTAGTGGTTGGAATCCAATACCAGCCAGATCCGAACCCAGGTAATGGAGATCTATGGCCTGGTCACAAGGTACGGGTAGGAAGGAGTAAATGAGCATGCATGAGCTTCGCACTAGGTGCTTGGCGGAACCCCATTCTGTTACTGGGATTGAAGTAACAGAGGTACGCTGGACTGGTGGAGCGGGTGCAGGCTCAGCACATCCCTCTTAATGCAAACATAAAAGTTACAGTGTGTAGTGACATTAGACAGCACTTTGTCAGAGGAATTCTGCACTTTTACTGCACACAGCCTTATTGTTAGATTTTTAGCATGATCGCAGTCTCCACCCGGTCCCAGGCATTTATGAGCATGCTCCGCGAGAGAGGTACCCCCCGCATACATGGGTGCAGAGGACCCCGCCCCACAACCATGACTTGCTATAACTGAAAATTCTGACTATTTAAGGCAACTTCTGTATTGTAGGAACCAAAAAAATAGATTGTGTGGTTTAATAATTACTTTCACCCAAGACCTGTAGCTGGCTGCCAGCTGTTCCGTGTAGCTGCCAATTTTTCTGCCTCCCCCTTCTCTGCCTACGCTGTTATTCTGGGAGCCAGAGCAACCTGTGTAAAGCCCTTTTCCCATGGTGGCTTTGCTGCAACTCTGTGTAAGACTTTGACTCCCTTGATAGGTGCAGCGTGATGTGATTGGCAGAAAACACAAGTCTCGATTTGCAGAGAATGTGGTATTGTATCAGCCAAGTCAACAGTACAAACAGTTCACCTGACCTGGATCAGTTACAACTGAGCAGCAGATAATCAGTGGACAGAAGACTCTTAGATGCCAACTGTGTCTGTCACGGAGAGTGAAGTGCAGCCTAGCCGGTCCGACCCAAAAGGGGGCCTGAAGAGGTAGACGTAGGCCATGCTCTCTCTCTACTCCATCTGAACCTTTCCTTATCCCTTCCACTGTCACTGACAGACAGAGTACCTGTCCCTAACCTGTCCACTTGCCAAAAGAACGCCAAGCCCAGGAGCCAGGGTCTTAAATAGACTCTGGCTGACCCAAGATGGCTGCCAAGGTCACATGGGGTGACGTCATCCAATTGGATAGCTGCCTCCTTGTGACTGAGGGAAACCATAAAGGAACTCAGTTCCTCTTGACTTCCTCCCCCATCTGCATTGTACCACTTGTGGTGGAGAATAAAGATTGGACCTGCCTACGCTCCCCCTCTTAGAGCGATGTCCTCAAATAACAATACAGTGATAACACAATACGATGAAACAGTAAAATGTTGCATGATTTAAGCAGAGTATTTTACAGGGAGTTGTCCACAGTTTGACTGTAATGGATGGTGGACCCCATCATCCTCCGTGGGGCCACCATCAGAATCCTTGTCTCCCATATGGAACGCCAAAGCCTCAGACTGTTAGGAACCACAGTGTCAGGGTTAGGCCCCTTAAACATTACATCATACACTGGCTGCTTTTCCACTCGGTAGGGGGTGCACTCCCACTTGGGTTCCAGCTTGCTGCCTCTCTCACATTTGGAATTCTTTGCTGACACCCGTTCCCCCCAGTTGCAAAGCTAGCACCACTTGTTTGGCTTTTTGCAAGCGTTCCTAATGCTCTTGCATCCATGTACTGGGCATATGAGATGTGGGCCAAGTCCAGCAATAGATCTACAAGTAAGCAGCTGCAGCATCTGAACATTAAGAAAAATGGAGTATGGCCTGTGACTCGATGTACACTGTTATTGTAAGCCCCCACATGGTGATGCCAACAATTTTGTTGGCCTTGCTCAAAAGTTTGTAACATGCCCAGCAGGGTGTGGTTGAACCTGTTGAACCTTTCACAGGCCCCATTGCCCAGGTACAGAGTAGTCTGCAATTTCCTGATGCCACTTAAACATCACAACTCGGACATGATTAGGGACTCAAAGTTTAGGCCCTGGTCTGAGAGTATATGCCTGGGGAAGCCATACCATTGTACCATCTGTTTCCAGAATAATTTAGCTGTGGTTGGGGCCATTTGGCTCTTGGTGGGTACTATCATTGTGAATTTGGTGAAATGTTTAACAATGACCAAGGCATAGCAGAACCCTGGGGGGGGGGGGGGGAGCTGGAGATTGTCAGGGAGTCCATTGTGACCAGCTCAAAGGGCTCTGAAGTGGTAATAGTAAAAGGAGGCCAAGCAGGATGCATATTCCAGGAAAGCTTGAAAATATTTATTTTGCCCACTGTTAGCAGAGTTGGTGCACAGCAGAGGTGCCGATGTTAGGTTTTGTTTGAGAGCTTCAAAGGCCCATTGCTGAGGTTCCTGCCACTGGGACTGGATTGAGGGAGACGTGTCACCATGGCCTGATCTAGGAGGGTGCTGGGGTGGCCCTCCCCCAGATTTTAGTTGTGCCCCCCCAGGTCAGTCTTTTTGTGGACGCTGTGCCAGGCCACCGAGTACCTTCCCTCCATCCCCATGTTGCACTCATGACTGGGACAAGGGGAGAGCAGTCTGGAGCAGTGAAGTCCGCAAAGGAGAAATGACAGAGGAGAGAGACGGTGTGTGCGGGCTTTGCTCTCCTCCTCCTATCAGTGGAGCGATCCTGTGTAATCTGCTGCATGGAGGAGTGCCCCACTGACAGGAGTGAGAAAGCACACTCAACCCATACCGCTACCTTAATTCCCGCCTATAGGTTGGGGGGGGGAGCTTACAGGTCTGGGGGAACTGTACACAATGAAAGGGGGGAGGGGGTGTAACAATAATTTGTGCTGAGATAAGAGGTTTGTGCAGGAGGTGGGGTTTGGGCTATATGTGTTGTTAAGGGTAATGGGGCGGGGGTGTATGTATGCTAGGAAAAGAAATGGGGGGACATTTTTTAGGAGGGATGGGGGGGGGGTTAGCCAGGAGGGAGGTTGGGGGATTTGAGGCAAGGAGGGGGATTGGGGTGTTGTGCTAGGAGAGGGGATTGAGGGATTTGTGCTAGGAGAGGGAATTGGGGAGATCTGTGCTAGGAGGGGGGATTTGTGCTTGGAGAGGGGATTGGGGGGATCGAGGCAGCCAGAGTTGGTTTGTGTGGCTGCCTTCTCCACTTCTTCCACAGACTGCTTCACTCAGGCTGATCTTTCAAAAAGTAAAAGAGGAGGACCCCACACAGGAGCCCAGGAGCCTTCATCTACAGCCATGCTATAAGTGACTGAACAAACTGTCACTACAAACAGGCCTATCCTGCCACTTTACACACTATACTACCCTTACCTGCCATTATATTGCCACAGCCTGCCACTATACTGCCCTTGCCTGCCGCTATACTACCCCAGCTTACTACTTTACTGCCCCAGCCTGTCACTGTACTGCCCCAGCCTGCCACTGTACTGCCCTAGCCTGCCCATATAATGGTCTAACCTGCCACTATACTGCCCAAACCTGCCACTGTACTGCCCTAACCTGCCACTATACTGCCCCAGCCTACCATTATTTTGTACTAACCTTCCACTATACTGCCCTAACTTGCTACTATACTGCCTTAACCTGCCACTATACTGCCCTAACCTTCCCCATCCCCAGCCTGCCACTATAATGCTTCAACCTGCCCCTATACTGCTCTAACCTGGTACTATACTTCTCTAACTTTCCACTATCTTGCCAGCATACTGGCCCGGCTGCCACTATAATGCTCTAACCTGCCACTATACTCCCCTAATTTGCCACTATACTGTCCTAACATGCCACTACACTGTCAGTATACTGCCACAGACTGCCGCTATACTGTTTTAACTTGCCACTATACTTCCCTAAACTGCCACTTGCAGCTGCAGTTCTGACCTGTGAAATTACCTTTTTGGAATGGCAGAGCAGCTGCAGTAGCCAGCTACACACTGTGCAGATCGTCACTGTGTGTAAGGGAATCCAATCTCAGGTATGTGTAGTGTGTGGGGAATAAGTGATTTTCTGCCTGTGCCTAAGCTGTGTGCAGGGCAGGAATGGGAGAATGAGCTCTGGCAAGTGCTCTGCCAAAAGTGCAACAGTGGCCTGTCCTCTGCCCTGCCAGCAACAACCCCCTGTCCTCTGCCCTGCCAGAAGTGACCCCTGCATCGAGCAGCATTTACAGCACCCAGTTCAGATGTTGAATATGGTCCTCAAATAATTTGAAAAAGATTATGATATCTTCTAGGTAGACTAATACAGTCTGGAAATCGAGATATCCCAAGCACCTTTCCATCAAGGGCTGGGATGTACTGGGGGCATTGCTCAGTCCCAAGAACATACGATTTAACTCAAATAGACTTAGGGGCGTGATAAAGGCAGTCTTCTTCCGGTCCTGTTCCCTGATTGGGATTTGCCAGTAGCCACTTGCCAGGTTGCCACAGCTTCTCTGTTTCGCCGATCAGTCCAAGGGCAAACCCTTCTTGGTGCTCTAGATGCAGCCAGGACAGCATAGGGCACACACATGCACCATCCTCCATCTTGCTTCTCTTTCCCATGTGTTGGGTGTACCGGGTTCACTCTAATATGCAGCTCTACCGCCAGACACACTGGCACCAGCTTTACTGTTCTGCCGGAATTTTATCACTCTGGCTTTAACCCTTGCATAACCTATATAGAAATGTGCTGACTAGGATGCATGTTGAACATAGGGAAGAGTTCACTGACTTCGGCAGAACTTGTTTTGACATGACACTTGGTCACAGCCACATTTTGGGCAACAGGGTGTTGATAGCAAACACAGCCTTAATTGGTTTCCACGGGCAACGATAACACAGTCTTTACTGACAACAGCAGGTTCTGTAGCAGTACAAGCAAAGGTCCCAGCAACTGTTGGGCAGCTGAGTAGCAAGAAAAATACACTGATTTGTGGCAGTCCACCAAGGTTGTTATAAGCAACAACACGGGCAACAGTACTTGAATAGCACAGCAACAGTCACAGTCTCTACTTTCCCGCTTGATTCCTGTGACAACTTGGCAGCAAATTACAGTGTTTTGGCTCAATGGTTGCTAGTGGCAACTACCATGCAGGTTGCTATAGGGAAATCCCAGACAAGAACTCCAAATGTAGCACTACCCCTACAGGGATTTCTGGTTATGGTCTCCCCTATTCCTGTACAGCCAGGCACTTTGCGTTCTTTCACTTGCATCCAGGACACATGAAGTCTTTTTCTTGGCTTTTTTTGTTGTTTTTATTAGGGATAATACCTTGGATGGGTAAGAGGGATTATGGGATGCCCAGCTTGATGAAAAGCTGATTGGGAACAACTTCTTTCCTCTGTACAAAACAAGGATCCTGGACTGTTCTCCTTCCTAGACACCTTCAGTCCTTTAAGCGGAGTTCCACCCAAAAGTGGAACTTCTGCTTATCTCTTTGCTCCCCTCCTCCGGTGCCATAATTGGCACCTTTCGGGGGGAGCGGGTACCTGTTTAAGACAGGTACCGTTCCTACTTCCTGTAGACTCAGCCTCTGGGAAGTACATCACAAGCCTGGCCCCCTCCTCCTTTGACCGCCGCCGCATCAATTAGAATGCGCAGTGCGCTTTGCGCATAGGCAGTAGGGACCCAGCCATGAGCCCGCAAGACTTCACTGCTGGGTTCCCTTCCCTGCAATGGTGGCGGCAGGACCCGACAGCCGATGAAAACATCAGCTAAGGTGCCGACATTGCTGGATTCCAGGACAGGTAAGTGTCCTAAAATTAAAAGTCAGCAGCTACAGTATGTGTAGCTGCTGACTTTTATTTTTTTTTTGGGGGGGGGGCAGAACTCTGCTTTAGGAATCAGCAGCAAAAGTTCCTTGGGGACTAGGAGCTCTTGGATCCCTTTAGTAAATAGCAAAATATGTTGTAAACTGCATGCAAGATTATCTCCTCTCCTTTGCGAACTGCTCCAAGTTCCATTGCCTCCAGGAACTACTAGCCCTCCTGGCTGCTTGTCTACCAGCCCACCTGGCTGCTCCAAAGATCTCCCAGGGCAAGGGATAGAAAGGGTTAGGCACAGTGCTGTCCTCCTGAAAGATTGCTACACATGGCAGTCTTCCTCCTTGCGAATCCCTGGGTGTGCTTATGTACTCACTCTGTTCTCTTTATTCCCTGCTGCTCCTTAGGCAAGACTCCTTCTCAAACCGTAATGCTGATAAGATCTTCCCAAGCCAGCCCTCCCCCAGACCTAGGGGACCTCTCCTAGGGCCACCGACAGCCTCCCCAGCACTCCATCTACAACCTGATTCCCCCCTGCTAGCAAGGCTCTGTCATATTTAGGGGTTAACCATCCACCCTGCCAAGTACTTTCTGTCCGGTGATTGGTCAGATTTCCCTAAGTATGCAGATCAGGACCTCGCGGCCTCCACCCACTAGCTTCCAGGAGCTTCTACACGCTTCTAGATTTAGAGGGAAGTTCCAGCGACCTGCATCTGTAGAGCCATCCAGCCTGACCTGCAATAACCCTGACCCAATTTCTGACTCACAAAACTTACTATTAGTCAGAAACTTAAATTTGGCGGTGAGTGGTTGCTAAGGAGGCAGTGGGTGTCATGGCTATGGCTGGGCAATGATGTCACCACTATAACAGCCCCTTCTTTTATATAGCTGATGACAGCTCCGTGAGATCAGATTAGGATTGTGCATTGGGTCGTCAGGTTTTTTATATTTGGTGAGTCAGCAGGCATCGTGATTTTTATTTTTTTATTATTAAAGGGGGCTTTCAAATTCAGATAAGACCCATACAACCACCAGGCCAGGGTTGTGGGGAAGCGGCCCTTGTCCTAATTAACATGTGAACAAGGTGTTTTGCCAGGGGGGGGGGGCCTCTTTGCCATGAGAAATTAACTTAATCCCAAAAAAAAAAAATTATTTCCACTGCATTTTTGAAGAAGGCTTCGGGCCACCCAAGATGGTCCAGCAAGGGCCAGGACAGTCTCCTACAGTTGATTCAGCTGTGGGATTGGGGCACCACCAATCAGAGCTTGCTCAGGAATGTGTAACGCTCCTGCGTTTTTGTAGTAGGCTGGATTTGCAGCTGCAGAATCTCCACTCAGTAGTCATGTAGAGATGTGTTGAATAACCAGATCCAACTCTCCAGACTCATCACTGTGGGCCTGTCAGCTTCAGCATATAGATATACACACACTCAATAAGATGTTCCTGGAGTGATAGGATGTATATGATAGTATGAAGGTGATGTGCTGAAGGGACAGGTGTGAACAGTGACAGAGTTGGTAAGCACTTGATAGAAATGTTCAGGAGAGTATTAGATGGTATTAGGTAGAATGCAGATAGGTTAGTAATCGAGTATGGTAACAGGTGGTAAGGACAGCAGATGACAAATACAGGATAGGTTAACCCAGTGCAAGGATAGATAGTAGTAGACTCAAGAGCTAGCAATCTATGTAACAGTGCAGATGATAGAATTTGTATGCATAGATAGTAACAGTCCTTATGTGCAGAGGTAGATAGTGTAAGTTAGGTTATGGAGGATTCCCCTGTGGGGTACTTATCACTAGTAAGATTAGTAGTAGAGGGGTCCAGTAGTGAGGGAGTGATCCGGTAGCGAGATACAGGGATCAGTAGCGAGGTTCCGGTCTGTTCCAGGTAAAAGCAAATAGCTGGAGGTTCCGGCAGCGAGACAAGCTTGTAAGCATGTAGACACACAGGCACATAAGCACAGGCACAGGCACATTGAACGAACAACGTGAGAGAGAACGCCGGCGGTTGAAATAGCCGCTCAGAGCGGCGCTCGGCGATGACGTCATCCATCTTAAAGGTGTATGCGTACCACCTAATTAGAAAGGTGGGACGCATATTGAAAGAAAATGGAAATTAAGGGTACCAGAGGTACCAGAATCTTACAGAATGGCAGCAGGCATCTGCATGCACAGTGAGGTGTAGACTCTTGGAGGATGGCCTGTTGTCAAGAAGGGCAGCAAAGAAGCCACTTCTCTCCAGGAAAAATGTCTGGGACAGACTGATATTCCACAAAAGGTACAAGGATTGGACTGCTGAGGACTAGGGAAAAGTAATTTTCTTTGATGAATCCCCCTGATTGCTTGGGGCATCTGGAAAAAACCTTGTCTAAGAAATAAAGGTGATCGCTATCATCAGTTCTGTGTCATGCCAACAGTAAAGCATCCTGAGACCATTCATGTGTGGGGTTGCTTCTCAGCCAAGGGAGTGGGCTCACTCACAATTTTAAACACAGCCATGAATAAAGAATGGTACAAAAAACATCCTCCCAAAGCAACTTCTCCCAACCATCCAAGAACAGTTTGGTGAGGAACAATGCCTTTTCCAGCATGATGGAGCACCTTGCCATAAGGCAACAGTGATAACTAAGTGGCTTGGGGAGCAAAACATCAAAATTTCGGGCCAGAAAACTCTCCAGACCTTAATCCCATTGAGAACTTGTGGTCAATCTTCAAGAGGCGGTTGAACAAAAAAAAAAAAACACAAATTCTGACAAACTCCTCTGCAAATAATGACTCTTTTCATAAACTTAATGTAATTGTCAATACAAGCCTTTGACACTTATAAAATGCTTGTAATTATACTTCAGCATACTATAGTAACATCTAACAGAAAACACGAAACAGCAGACTTTGTGAAAATGAATATTTGTGTCATTCTCAAAACTTTTGGTCAAGGCTGTATATGTCACTCACTGACCCAAAACAAGGATTTGTATCACAAGTTACAGTATGACTTTCCTAATTGCCCTATTCCAGATTGGTGTGTCTGAAAATATTGAAGCTCTCTGGTAAGTAAAATGGCCAGTCGATTAGCATTTTTTGGGAAGGATTAGCAATGGCAGTTTTATTTCTCTCATAGCAAGTTTGCATTAGTCAGTAAACGTGGAGCGCTGTCCTGTTCTACACTCACAAAATGATCTCACAGGAGGATCAAACTAGTTGCTGCCTCTACATTTTCCCCAAATCCGCCTATTGTGGTAAGTAAGCAGTATGTGCTGTGTAGGCAAATGTCTATACTACAAAAGCAAGAGCTGCTGGCCACAACCTGTGAGTTCATTTACTGCACTACATCACCGGGATACACAAAGGATGCTGTTGCAATGAAAGGACTATAGAACAGATCAAATAAACCAATTTCATCCACTATACGCCATCTAAGTAACCTGAAATCCTGGTGTTTAACTGTTTGATGAAAGCCCTGCTCAGTATAAGTATTTTTTGAAAGCTTTACCATTTATTCTGCCCTTGCCTCTGCATTACAGGCTGCCTTAAAGGGTAAATCCACTTTTGTGGGAAAATAAAATAGAAAAAAAAAATTATATAGCATATACCAGTGGTGGGCAACTGTGACCCTCCAGCTGTTGTGGAACTACAGGTCCCATAGTGCCTCTGTCTCTGGGAGTCATACTTGTAACTATCATTCTTGCTACGCAAGTCATATTGTAATTGAATGTTATTAAATATTACCTTTCCTTTTGAGTCTGCAGCACTGTAATTTTCTGCAAAATGCAAGGCCACACGCATACGTGCGAACCTAGTGTTAGAACCCTTCAAGTGCAGCAGCTGATTGATAATTATAAAGTCACTCCCATTCACATTCACTTGGACACAGACAAACAAATAACTGTTTCTAATAACAAATGCTAGGAATCTGCAACAAAGTTTGTTAAAATCCAATGTACATAGATCACCCAGAGTGGAATGTTTGCTACTCTGTAACTCAAAATGCACAAAGCACAAAATCATGCTCTTAGTTGTCAGTGGGCCTTTAACCACTTTAAGACCGGAAGATTTTGCTGCTTAAAGACCAGGCCCTATTTTGCGATTCAGCACTGCGTGACTTTAACGGACAATTGCGCGGTCAGGCGACGCTGTACCCAAACTAAATTGATGTCCTTTTTTTCCCACAAATAGAGCTTTCTTTTGGTGGTATTTGATCACCTCTACGATTTTTATTTTTTGCGCTATAAACAAAAAAAGAGCGACAATTCTGAAAAAAAAAAAACAATCTTTTTCACATTTTGCTATATAACATTCCCAAAAAAAAAAAAATGTAAAAATCAAAATTTTTTAACATTTTAGGCCAATTTGTTTTCTGCTACATATTTTTGGTAAACAAAATCGCAATAAGCGCATTTTGATCGGTTTGTCCAAAAATTATTGCGTTTACTAACTATGGGAAAGATTTATGTCATTTTTATTGTTTTTTTTTGTTTTTTTTACTAGTAATGACGGCAATCTGCGATTTTTAGCGGGACTGCGACATTGCAGCGGACAGATCGGACCCCTAACTGACATTTTTTACACTTTTGGGGGGGGGACCAGTGACATTACTACAGTAATCAGTGCTAAAAATCTGCACTGTTACTGTAATAATGACACTGGCAGGGAAGGGGGTTAACCCTGTGGGTGATCAAGGGGTTAAATGTGATTCTAACTTTGGGGGGGTTGGGCTTGTGAGATGACCATAGAGACATGCGATCCTATAAAGCAAGATCGCATGGTCTCTGTGATCATCTCAGGGAGAATGACGGACGGCTGTGTTTACATCAGCCGTCCGTACTTCTCTGTCAGCGGGGAGAGATTGCGAGTGGCCGGCGGCCATCGGAGCCACCTGTCACACGCACTGGCTCCCCAGCTGACGAGCGGGGGCGGAAGCGCTCCCCTAACTTCTCCCAGGCGAGCGCCGTAGATGTATGGGACTTTGCCTGGGAGAGCCAGCCTGCCGCAGTACATCTGCGGCGGCTGGGGCTAAAGTGGTTAATAAAATTGTATACACCCATGGCATGTAAATACTTTTTATGTGTAAATCTCAAGTTCCACTTGAATGTACTTTTTAAGTTTTGTAATCAAAATGCTTATTGTGTTGTGTGAATATGTCTTTGCTGCATTATATTCATTTTCACAACTTTACTATGGATGGTAATGTCTACAAAGCTTCTTGGGCTATCTTCTTGACCATTAGCCTTAGAGCAGTGGTGGTCAACTTACTTGATATAGGAAGCCTCAAGTGCGGCCCCTGATATCACCTAGAGCCACACATAACATTTAGTGAAAGCTGAAAAAGACATCAAGCGTGCAACATGAATAGGTATGCTATAGGCAGTGGTGAAACTACCAGGGTCTCTGGAGTTCCACCACAATGCCGGGGCCCCAAGAGCCCAGGCTGTGGCTCCCCAGTGGCTGCAGGGCTCTGAGCTGAGAGTGGCTCTCTCAAAGCCCAAAGCCAGCGCTGACAGTTCCCCCCTCCCTCAAGACTAATGGGAGAGGAGAGAGAGAGCTAATCAACTTCTCTTCATCCCACCTTCTCATCCTGTTTCTGCCCGGTCCACACTCCCTGGCAGTGCTATGCCTCAGAGAAAGGGAAGTGTGGGTGGGAAGTTTGAAGCCTAGAAGCCAGAAGAGGAAAGGTGCCAACAGATGCTCACCATGCATCCTCTGTGAAGTTTCCCCCATTCCTCCCTTCTCTCTCCTGCCTCCCTGTGAGTAATAATGTGAGAGGGACTCAGATATAAGCGGTGCTCTGTGGTCTCTGATGTAAGGGGGGCTTAGGCAAGCAGAGACCCCCTTACATCAGAGTTCCCCTTTACACCAGAGTCCACAGCATTCCCCCTTACATCAAACCCCCCCCCCCCACACTTAGATTGAGGTTCCCCTTAGAATTCCAGAGTCCCCAGAGATCACCCTTACAGTCTAAGTGGAAATTCTGCAGACTTCAAAGTGAGAGGGCTCTGTGTATTCTGATGTAAGGGGGCTCTGCAGACTCTGATGTTAGGGGCGCTCTGCTGACTCTGATGTAATGGGGGCTCTGCAGACTCTGATAAAAGGGGGCTCTGTGGACTCTGATGTAAGGGGAAGGGGCTCTCCGAACTCTGATGTAAAGAGCGCTTTGTGGACTCTGATGTAAGTGATGCTTTGCAGACTTTGATATAATGGGGTTCTGTGGACTCTGATGTAAGGGAGGATCTGCAGACTCAGATGTAAGGGGCACTCTGTGGACTCCGATGTAAGGGGCACTCTGCAGATTCTGATGAAAGGTACTCTCTGCAGACTCTGATGTAAGGGGGCGCTACAGACTCTGATGTAAAGAGCGCTCTGTGGACTCTGATGTAAGAGGGGCTCTGCAGATTCTGATGTAAAGGGGCTCTGCAGACTCTGATAAAAGGGGTGCTCTGTGGATGCTGATGTAAGGGGTGCTCCCTTACAACCAAAAACGTAAATGTTTTATATACATTTTATTGGGTTTTTATGTGATGACTAACAAAAGTGGCACATAATTGTGAAGTGAAAGAAAAATGATAAATGGTTTTCAAATTTTTTTACAAATAAATATCTGAAAAGTGTGGCATGCATTTGTATTCAGCCCCCTTTACTCCGATACCCCTAACTAAAATCTAGTAGAGCCAATTGCCTTCAGAAGTCACCTAATTAGTGAATAGAATCCACCTATGTGTAATTTACTCTAAGTATAAATACAGCTGTTCTGTGAAGCCCTCAGAGGTTTGTTAGAGAACCTTAGTGAGCAAACAGCATCATGAAGGCCAAGGAACACACCAGACAGGTCAGGGGTACAGTTGTGGAGAAGTTTTAAGCAGGGTTAGGTTACAAAAAAAATATCCCAAGCTTTGAACATCTCACTGAGCACTGTTCAATCCATCATCCAAAAATGTAAAGAGTATGGCACAATTGCAAACCTACCAAAACATGGCCGTCCAACTAAACTGACATACCTGGCAAGGAGAGCATTAATCAGAGAAGCAGCCAAGAGGCCCATGGTAACTCTGGAGGAGCTGCAGAGATCCACAGTTAAGGTGGGAGAATCTGTCCACAGGACAACTATTAGTTGTCTAAACTATTGTTCAAACTATTATTGCACTCCACAAATCTGGCCTTAATGGAAGAGTGGCAAGAAGAAAGTTATTATTGAAAGAAAGCCATAAGAAGTCCCGTTTGCAGTTTGTGGGAAGCCATGTGGGGGACACAGCAAACGTGGAAGAAGGTGCTCTGGTCAGATGAGACCAAAATTAAAATTTTTGGCCTAAAAGCAAAACGCTATATGTGGGAGAAAACTAACACTGCACATCATACTGAGTACACCATCCCCACCGTGGAACATGGTGGTGGCAGCATCATGTTGTGGGGATGCTTTTCTTCAGCAGGGAAAACGAAGATGGCCAGAGTTGATGGGAAGATGGATGGAGCCAAATACAGAAAACCTGTTAAGAGTCTGCAAAAGCCTTGAGACTGGGGCTGACGTTCATCTTCTACCAGGACAATGACCCTAAACATACAGCCAGAACTACAATGGAATGGTTTAGATCAAAGAATATTCATGTGTTAGAATCGTCCAAACAAAGTCCAGACCTAAATCCAATTGAGAATCTGTGGCAAGACTTGAAAATTGCTGTTCACAGACGCTCTCCATCCAATCTGATAGAGCTTGAGCTATTTTGCAAAGACGAATGGGCAAAACTTTCACTCTCTAGATGTGCAAAGCTGGTAGAGACATACCCAAAAAGACTTGCAGCTGTAATTGCAGTGAAAAGTATTGACTCAGGGGGCTGAATACAAATGCACGCAACACTTTTCACATATTTATTTGTAAAAAATGTTGAAAACCATTTATCATTTTCCTTCCACTTCACAACTATGTGCCACTTTGTCTATCACATAAAATCCCAATAAAATACATTTACATTTTTGACAAAGAAGGTGTATTATAAAAGGTAATAAGAACATAAACAGCTCCACCTCAGATAGTACACTAGCGGCGCTAATAATTTATGAACAACCATAAATCAATGCATAGAGTCTCTGTAATGGGTAGCTATGAGAAGAGTTCATGCATGCAATTCCAGAGAAAAAGTATAAATAAACAGGGTGACAGTCCAAGGATGCAGATGATCAACAGTGGTACATCCAAACCACAGAGAAAGTCTCCACCTCACCGCTGTGCACGCCTTATGGTAATAAACTCACCAGAGGGCAATGAATATGTGCCAATCATGCCACAACAAACAAGGAGATGGTAGATCCTCGGACTCTCAGACCCTGGATAGGAAATTCACGTCACTCCTTGAACTCTTGGTGCACTTCTGAAGCCTTACTCAAACCTGGATGGGGCCACTCTCCTCACATGGTTGTATAGGAGCCACTCAGCATACCATGGTGCATGTAAGCAAAGTAATAAACCACATAGCGTGATACTGTATAAGCTCCAACTTTATTGACCCAAACAGAAAGACCCCTTAAGAATTGCACTCACATAAATACATAAATGAAAGCGTGTGTTTAAAAGGGTAAAACCTGTGTCCTGCAGCCGTTCCCCGCTATTTGCAGCTCGCCGCTCGGTACCTAGCTGGCCAACTTCCGGGTATGACGTCGGACTTAGGTAACCCTGGTGACTGTGTGACCACGCTCTGACGCATTTCGTCAGCAAATGACTTCCTGATTACCAGTGCAGACCCCCCCCCCCCCCTGTCAGGAGAGCCACAGATCGGCTCTCCTCTACTCATGCCTGTCAGGCACAAACTGAGGAAAGCCAATCAATGGCACTTCCTATTTACTATGTGACCAGCTGTGATTGGACACAGCTGGTCACATGGTAAAGAGCCTACGTCATATGGCAGTGTGTCAGGATACTACAACCACCTTCCCGCCGTCAATTACCTATATGGCAGGCCAGGAAGTGGTTAAGCACTCCTCTCCGCCTCCCCTGCTGCATTTGGCATGTAATTTTTTTTTTTGGGGGGGGGGGGAGGGAGCAGGTACCCGGTTTTGACAGTTACCCGCTCCCACTTAGGCAATTAGAGCGGAAGGTCTCCTCTCCCTCCCTGCAATCTTCTGGGACAGGTCACAGATCCCAGAAAACTGCCTGACCAATCAGCAGGCGCAGCGTGACTCACGAATGCGCAGGGCACACCCAGCTATGAAGCAGCAAGTTGTCACAGCCGGGTGCCCACAGTTAAAATGCTGGTGCTGGGTAGAGGAGAGATAGAAGTGATGGTTTGGGTGATCCACATCGCTGGATCCTGGGATAGGTGAGTGTGTGTTGATTAACAAACAAAAATTACTGGAGATCCTCTTTAACTCACTTGAGTAAGCACCTAAGTAGGGAAAACTCAAACTACTATCTGCAGGACGCTATAGGCCCGTACACACGAGTCGAAATTCGGCCGGGAATTTTCATCCTACGACCGATCTGCCGATTTTCGGCTTGTTAGTATGATGCTTCCGACAACCGACTCCGACTTTTCGGCCGAAAAAAATCTGGTGTGCAGACTATAAAATTTTTGTCGACCATCAAAACACGGCCGATTTTCATCTCATTAGTACAGATTTCCATGGGGAAAAATCTTATGAGCAAGACTGGGCATGCTCAGAGATGAAAGAACACAAAGAAAGCAATCCAACACATGACATCACTTCTGAAGTAGAATTCTGTCGTGCGGGAAAATTCGTGTACAGTCTAGAGCACATTCCAACCAACAGACACCACTCTGGACAAAAGACAGACGACCGGTCGGCGGAAATTCGTTGCGTGTGTACGAGGCTTAAGACCTGGACATAGGGTTGCCACTTTTTCTTGAAGCCAAACCCGAACACTTTAGCGGCACAGCAATTTTATTTAATTTTTTTTCAGGTATGCAGGATAACAGACCTGGGACACCTTTGGGTGCTCTAAAGAGAATAGTCTTTTAGGGATTAAGTATTTTTTCTGCAGTGTTCTCATTAAGATCACTGAAATATTAAAAATATATTTCATAATATTTTTCTGGGATGATTTCTTGATCTTTAGGTGTAGCTGGCATATTGAAAGTTAAAGAGAATAGTATTGCAGCACGCATAGTGACCCCTCACCCTCCTGTCAAGCCCTGTTCTGAGCTACTTTCATGTCTGAATAATGTGTCCTGGTTTTAGGGGGACTGAAACCCGGACACATGATTTAAAACCCAGACTGTCCACTGTCAACCCTACCTGGACAATAGGTGCCAAAGTGCCCCATATGGTACCTGAGCTGTAGAATGAGCGCCAGGGTATAGGACTCATACACATGCAGTAGTCCAAGTGACCCTGAAAACCCCACATCACTGCACTGCAACCGCAGGTATTGCTTAAGCTGCAGAGCAGTTGCATCAGGGCCCCATTCTCTTGAATGGTTCACATTTTCTGTAGTTATTTACTATCAGACAAACTGGGGGTGTCATTTTTTTCTTATGGCTGCTGTGTAAGGTTAGGTGGGGGAGGGAGATCGGAGTGCGATAAAACCTATATTTTTTTTGCTGCCCCCACTGCATGTGTAAGCAAGCCCTTAAGTCCCGGTTCACATATGTGCACTGACAGACATTGCATTTGATTCGGAGCGCACTGCTCTGCAAATCACATGCAATGTCTGTGCGATGCGAGTTCAGCCATACAAATTTCATGGCTGAATTTGCATCGCATTCAAACACAACTCGCACACGACCCTTTTTTGGGTCCGCACCAGAATCGGATCGCATAGGCGTTTACATCTATGCGATCTGCTTTATGTCCAAACTGACAGCTCACACTACGATAAACTAACTGATCTGGGGGTGTCGTTAACTTTGTATTGACACCCCCAGCGATTCGCATATGACAGTGTTTTCGCAGGGTTCTCGCATTGCATATATGCGAACCGGCACAAAGGTCCCTTTCACACTTGTGCGACTTGTCCTGCGATTTGGGACTGCAAAGTCACATGGCAAGTACCGTTCATATCTGTACGACTTTAAGTCGCAACGACTTCAAAGTAGTCCCTGTACTACTTTGGGGCGATTTTATAGCGTTTTGCGTTCCAAAGACATAGGCATATTGCTTCAAGTCCAGTCAAAATCACGGTAAAATTGCGCGACTTTTAGGTCGTATAAGTGTGAAAGGGGCCGAAGAGTGACAAGGTCTTCTTCATTGTTTATAAATAATGACATTCCTGAAAACGTTTTGTAGCAAATCCTCTAGCTGCCAGCTGTAGACCTTGCGAATAAAACAAACAGATGTACTCAGTAGTAGCACAATGTGAGAAATTATTTTACAAATATTTGCTGTCTTGAATCTCAGGCAGATATGGAATTATTATGAAAATGAGCACAAGCTGCCCTCTGATGGTCTATTTGTAGTATTACATGTGCCTAGTCGTTTAGTAGAACAAATCTACAGACAGATTTAAAAAATCAAAATGTTAAATTAAAAGACATAAAAGTATTACATTTGTTACATATTTTAAAAAAGTATTTGATGTAATCCTCAGAATTCAGACTGAAAGGGAGGGGAGCCAATTAGGTGTTGATGCGGTGCATATGTAATGAAAGACATTATACTGACAGTAGCAGAGGGTAGAAGGATGGTACAATCAGCATGATGCTGCCTCATTGTGTCTTTTGACCAGTGCGTTATGCTTAAAATGTATGTAAAAGCATCATTTATTTTTTTTGTACATAGTTTTATTAAGCAAATAATTTTTTTGAATGTCTTGAAAAGTTCCCTCTCTGGAGATCTGGCCAGTACCATCATTTCCTGTTGACAAGACTAATGCCTCGTACACATGCAACGATTGTTGGCCGTGAAATTTCGGCCAACGTCCGATCGGCCGATTGTTGGCTTTTTAGTATGATGCTTCCGACAACCGACTGCGACTTTTCGGCCAAACAAAATCTGGTGTGCATGCTATAAAATATTTGTTGGCCGTCAACAGAACGGCCGATTTTCCATCAGTCAGTACAGATTTCGGCAGACAAAAATCAGATGAGCAAGACTGGGCATGCTTAGAGAAGAAAAAACACACGGAAAGTAAACCAGCACATGACATCACTTCTGAAGTTGGTTTTTGTTGGCCGAGAAAATTTGTGTGCAGTCTAGAGCACATTTCAACCAACACAACAACACTGGACAAAAGACGGCCAATCGGTCGGCCAACAATCGTTGCGTGTGTACGAGGCATAAGCTACTGCCTCACAACAAGCAGCAATTTTGTCAGCCTGTTGTGCATGCTCATTAAGTTTGTCATTGGGCTGCCTAAAGGATCTACCAGATATGTGGTAGTAGCTACCCACATTTTGGCACTGGAAATCAAAGGAATCAATGGTTAGCTGACACAGCACATTATAATTGCATTATACACTGGTAACTTAAGGTTTATATGCTGCATCAGCTGGGGTGGTATTTTTTATTTCTATTATGTATGACCTGCATTCCAGTTGCGATCTTGCTGACTAGAGCCAGGGTTTTGAGCTTGTGACAAGTTGAGAGGAGGTTGTTGTTTGGCCATTTTCCATCTCTGGGTAGTAGCGACTCTAGGAACAATATATGGGGGGGGGGGGGCACATGAGCTACCACAGTCAAAACTGGGGAGCACTCATAATTTTCACCACTAAATCATATTACTGAAAAAAAAAACAAAATAAGAATATATAAATAGGGTTACAAAATTGTTATGCAGTATGCAATGATACCTTTTTTATGTTCTAACCTAACATTTAAAAGACAAGCTTATTGCTTCATACCTGAGAAAGAGGAAAATTCTCAACAGCTTTTCTTTACAGTTTAAAACAATTTTAGTAAACAGTTTTTACGCAGTAATAGCCCCTAGTATTGGTGCCAGTTTATGCAGTAATAGTTCTTAGTATTGGTGCCAGGTTATGAAGTAATAGCCGCTAGTATTGGTGCCAGTTTACGCAGTAATAACCCCTAGTATTGGTGACAGTTTAAGCAGTAATAGTCCCTAGTATTTGTGCCAGTTTATGCAGAAATAGCCCATAGTATCGGTCCCAGTTTATGGAGTAATAACCCCTAGTATTGGTGGCAGTTTATGCAGTAATGGCCCCTAGTATTGCTTCCAGTTTTTGCAGAAATTGCCCCTAGTATTGGTGCCCTTAATGCAGTAATACCCCCTAGTAGTGGTGCCAGTTTATGCAGTAATAGCCCCTAGTAGTTGTGCCAGTTTATGCAATAATAGCCCGTAGTATTGGTGCCAGTTTATGAAGTAATAGCCGCTAGTATTGGTGCCAGTTTACGCAGTAATAACCCCTAGTATTGGTGCCAGTTTAAGCAGTAATAGCCCCTAGTATTGGTGCCAGTTTATGCAGTAATAACTTCTAGTATTGGTGCCAGTTTAAGCAGTAATGTTTTCTAATATTGGTGCCAGTTTATACAGTAATAACCCCTAGTATTGGTGCCAGTTTACACAATAATAAAGCCTAGTATTGGTGCCAGTTTATGCAGTAATAACCTCTAGTATTGGTGCCAGTTTACGCAGTAATAACTTCTAGTATTGGTGCCAGTTTATGCAGTAATAAAACCTAGTATTGGTGCCAGTTTACGCAATAATAAAGCCTAGTATTGGTGCTAGTTAACGCAGTAATAAAGCCTAGTATTTATGCCATGCTTTCAGCGTGGAGGAGGTAGGGAAGAATAGTGAGACCTGCCAACCACAGTGATGAAAGGGTTAAGACCAGCTGCGACAGTTCATCAACTTCATGGGAGATCTTCCTGTGGGTCTCCTGATCCCCGTGGGTCTCCTGATGTGCTACAGTATAGCGTACCTTTCCATCTGGGACTCCACACCATGGCGAAACTAAGGGGGAAGGCTGCTACAGCGCACCTCTCTATTCGGGACTCATGCTACTACAGCAAGGGTGCCCAACCTTTTGAGGAGTGAGGGCCACTTTAGCGACTTGGTAACTGGTCTCAGGCAGATGATAGGTCTGTGTCCACTCAGCATATGCAGAGCAGACACGAATACAGCCCGCTCTACTCTATGGGCCCTCCAATCTGATCCCCCCAAACAGAAGAGGATGTTTGTTTTTTGAAGTGGATCGGATTGGAGATAGGCAGGTGTAAATGGACACAAGTCCATTTACATCTGCCGCTCTATAGAGGTGAATCGAGGGTCTGATTGGGTCCACCTGAAAAACAGACAGGCGGACCTGATCAGACGAATCATGTGAAAGGGGCCTAAGGCTGCTTTCACACGGATGCACTGCGGTTTACCTACACCTCAACTGACCTCAATCTTTGCTTCTTCCTCAGCATTCCTGCAGGTATCGCTGGCTGCTGCTGTCCCCCAGGTGGGTATGGCTGTTGCCTGCTGCTGGCTGTCCTCCTAGTAGTGCTGGTGGGTACTGCTTACTGGTACTGCTGGCAGGTATTGCTCGCAGGTACTGCTGTTGGGTAAGGCTGCTTGGTATTGCTAGTGGGTACTGCTGGTGGGTACTGCTGGTGGTTGGTACTGCTGGCTGGTATTGCTGGTAGGTACTGCTGGCTGTTACTGCTGGTGGGAACTGCTGGCTGGTACTGCTGGCAAATAATGCTGGTGGGTACTGCCGGCTTGTTCCCGACCCACCATCCCCAAGCATCAGTGTGACAGGAAGCATGCGGCTGCAGTAGAGAGCAGAGCTGATGCTTCCTGTATCGCTCATCTCACAGACGGAGTGCATTTGGTATCACTCCACCAGTGACAGGAAACGGCGCTATATAGGAAGCCTGGGCTCTGCTTCCTCTAGTGCAGGCTCCTTTCTTCACACTGATGATGCTCGGGGATGGCGGGTCAGGAACCCACAATCTGGGCTTACTGACCTGCCATCACAGAGCAGGAGGTTGCGCCGGGATCCTGTTGGGGGGAACACGGGGGGCACAGTGCATTGTTGGGGGGCCCTCTGCCCCCCCTACCCCCGTGATGCTACTGTCTATGGGCGCTATAATAGGATGTGAGCATACAGTATGTGAAGATTAGTCCTTTCCTTGGAGGATAATATATTGCTGTAATAAGTGCGTTCTGACCACTCCTATATGAAGGTCACAAGTGTTCTGATAAACCTTACATGAGAATGAGAGGTGTCACCAGTGGCGGCCGCTCTATAGGGGGGTGCAGGGGTGCCGCCCCCCCCCCCCCCCCCAATCTGTGGCCAAATAAAAAAAAAGGAAAAAAATACCATCTTCAGCCCACTAGGGGCGCCGGACTTACTGGTGGCTATGGGGGGGTGGGGTTTTGCACCCCACGTGCGTGCAGCAGAGGCGCTGAGCGGCAGCCTTCTGGGGGTCATCGGGGCGCAGAGCAATGCGCCCGACACTCCCCACTTTAGTGATGTCCTGGCTGTGATTGGTCCAGACTCCAGCCTGGACCAATCATAGAGGACATCCCGGGTGACGTTGCGTGGGGGGCGGTGCGTGCGTTAGTCGCGCACCGTCCCGACGTCACCTTCCCGCCCGCCGTCAGAGAAGAGGGCAGCGGCGCGCATCCAGGTCGAGGAGGAAGAAGACGTCCGAGGTTCGACTGGAGAAGAGGGCAGCGGCGCGCATCCAGGTCGAGCAGGAAGAAGATGTCCGAGGTCCGACCGGAGAAGAGGGCAGCGGCGCGCATCCAGGTCGAGGAGGAAGAAGACGTCTAAGGTCCGACCGGAGAAGAGGGCAGCGGCGCGCATCCAGGTCGAGGAGGAAGAAGACGTCCGAGGTCCGACCGAGTCTCCCGAGTCCCGAGCAGCACGCCAGGAACAGTGACTGCACCAGGGTGAGGTAAGTGAAGTGATGCCTCGGGGGGGCCCACACACTGCTTTGATGGGGGCACGCACGCACGCTGGTCTCTGCATTGAAAGGGGCATGTACACTGGTCACTACATTGAAAGGGGCATGTACGCTGGTCACTACATTGAAAGGGGCATGTATGCTGGTCACTACATTGAAAGGGGCATGTATGCTGGTCACTACATTGAAAGGGGCATGTATGCTGCTCAATGCATTGAAAGGGGCATGTATGCTGGTCACTACATTGAAAGGGGCATGTATGCTGGTCAATGCATTGAAAGGGGCATGTATGCTGGTCACTACATTGAAAGGGGGCATGTATGCTGGTCACTACATTGAAAGGGGCATGTATTCTGGTCACTACATTGAAGGGGGCATGTATGCTGGTCACTACATTGAAAGGGGCATGTATGCTGGTCACTGCATTGAAAGGGGCATGTATGCTGGTCAATGCATTGAAAGGGGCATGTATGCTGGTCACTACATTGAAAGGGGGCATGTATGCTGGTCACTACATTGAAAGGGGCATGTATGCTGGTCACTACATTGAAAGGGGCATGTATGCTGGTCACTACATTGAAAGGGGCATGTATGCTGGTCACTACATTGAAAGGGGCATGTATGCTGGTCACTACATTGAAAGGGGCATGTATGCTGGTCACTACATTGAAAGGGGCATGTATGTTGGTCACTAAATTGAAAGGGGCATGTATGCTGGTCACTACATTGAAAGGGGCATGTATGCTGGTCACTACATTGAAAGGGGCATGTATGCTGGTCACTACATTGAAAGGGGCATGTATTCTGGTCACTACATTGAAGGGACATGTATGCTGGTCACTACATTGAAGGGGGCATGTATGCTGGTCACTACATTGAAAGGGGCATGTATGCTGGTCACTGCATTGAAAGGGGCATGTATGCTGGTCAATGCATTGAAAGGGGCATGTATGCTGGTCACTACATTGAAAGGGGGCATGTATGCTGGTCACTACATTGAAAGGGGCATGTATGCTGGTCACTACATTGAAAGGAGCATGTATGCTGGTCACTACATTGAAAGGGGCATGTATGCTGGTCACTACATTGAAAGGGGCATGTATGCTGGTCACTACATTGAAAGGGGCATGTATGTTGGTCACTAAATTGAAAGGGGCATGTATGCTGGTCACTACATTGAAAGGGGCATGTATGCTGGTCACTACATTGAAAGGGGCATGTGTGCTGGTCACTACATTGAAAGGGACATGTATGCTGGTCACTACATTGAAAGGGGCATTTATGCTGGTCACTACATTGAAAGGGGCATATATGCTGGTCACTACATTGAAAGGGGGCATGTACGCTGGTCACTGCATTGAAAGGGGGCATGTACGCTGGTCACTGCATTGAAAGGGGGCATGTATGCTGGTCACTGCATTGAAAGGGGGCCTGTACTGTGGGGTTTGTGCTAGGGGGCCTGTACTGTGGGATTAGTGCTAAGGGGCCTGTACTGTGGGGTTTGTGCTAGGGGTCTGTACTGTGGGGTTTGTGCTAGGGGGCCCGTACTGTGGGATTAGTGCTAGGGGGTCTGTACTGTGAAATTAGTGCTAGGGGGTCTGTACTGTGGGGTTTGTGCTAGGGGGCCTGTACTGTGGGGTTTGTGCTAGGGGGCCTGTACTGTGGGGTTTGTGCTAGGGGGTTTGAGCTGGGGTGGTCTGTGCCACTCTGTCATTGTATCCCATAATAGGGTGTCTCTCACAGTATATCCCATAATAGGGCCCCTGTTCCCTATTATGGGATATACTAGTACTGATGGACCCCTTAATATGTGATATATTGGGAGAATTTGTTCACGCAAACAAAATACAGGGGACAAAATTGGTGGAGTCTATAAAGGGTGGGGCTTCTGAGAAATGGGAGGGGTCAAAATGGAAGGGTGGGGTCTTGCGCCCCACCATCTTAAAACTTCACCAGCCGCCACTGGGTGTCACCCTAGCTATCTATGAAGTTTAAGGGCTCTTTCACACGGTCCGCATTCCGTTGCGGACCGTGCTCTGCTCAGCGGGGATCGATCCACCGATCCCCCCTGAGCCGGCGGATGACAGCTCCGTCTCCACACTCTGTGCAGAGAGGGAGGTATCAGAGCCCCGCTGCTGTCTATAGGGAATCGGATGAGAGCGGACCGCCTGTCCGTTCTCATCCGATCACATCCGATCCGATCCCCAGGATGGATGGAAAAATTGGGTTTCCATCCGTCTGGATTTCACGGATAGGATCGGATGCGGATGGCAGCGGGAGTCAGCGGACATGTCACCGCTGACATCCGCTGCTCCATAGGGCTGAATGGGGCATCCGATCAGATCCGCCTAAAAAACTGACAGGCGGATCTGATCGGAACGCCCGTGTGAAAGAGCCCTAAAGTGGATGCAAACCCTCACATGCACCCAGTGAAGTAAGCAGCCTCAGATGATACATAGACATGAAACAAATCTTTCTACAAGGCAAACAACCCCCCCCCCCCCCCCCCTCCACATAGGTGGATGAACAAAGAAACTTGCAGAGCTGTGCTGTGAATAGAGGAGCTGTCTGCTTATCTGTCCCTTCCATGACAAATTTCCAGCTGTTTTTATCTCCTGTGTCTGAGAACTTGTCAGAAGTTATCATGCTGATAACAGAGGGACAGAGAAGCAGAGTGACATGAGAATTAGTGCTTTGGAGAGAGATAGTTAAACGCTACAGATATTATATGTGTCAAGGTCAGATTTCATGAATGGGGTTTACATCCACTTTAATTTTGCATCTTGGTATGTGGGACTTTTTCTTCATTATGACTCTCTGAACCCATTTTCGGATAAAATTTATGGACTCTTTTTCACTTTGTTTTTGCCTGAGTTTATATATCTTTTATATATTTCTTTTGTATTTACATTAAACGTTTTGGATGTCACATTTTTATATACAGCACAATGAATCATGGGGTTCCAATAAGCATTATTTTTACTTGCATGGGTTTTCACAAGAACATCTTATTATGAGCACTGCACTGGTTGTACTGTATATATATTTGCCTGTGGACTAGAGCCGGATTACTCACCGGATTAGCCACTTATATTTAAATGCATTATGGTCTTGGTTACACTGTTGCAAGTATTCATATGATATATCCATTTAACTGTTTCTTGTCTGTTTTATGTATACCACAACCTTTTCATTCCACTCAATGTTTAGTGGATGATTTTATCCATGTATGATTAATAAAGCTTTGATATTTTTATATATATTTTGGTGAATATCTAATTTCTATTTGGTACCCATAAAGTCCCACTTCTTGGTCTCCAGCCCTCATCTTTTCTCGCTTCGGCGAGAGCTTTGTTTACTCAGAGCTATATTTGTCTAAACTGTATATATGCTATTATTATGCAGGATTTATACAGTGCCAATGGTTTGCGCACAACTATACAAAATAGTTGGGAATTAATATGACTACATTTATGAATGGGTTTATTGAATACAATAAAATATACCCAACATATTTTGAGGGAAGGGGCTCCCTTTTCTCCAGGGCTTATGGTGTGGTTTGTGCTTCCTACCAGACAGTCACTTTTCATCCCTACATGGATACACTAATTGATCAGTTTTCAGCCCCAAAGCATGCATTTTCACACATTTTGTCTAGCATTAAGCAAATCATATGATAAGCTCTGACAAAGGAGAAGCCTCTTTTCGCAAAACAACTTGGATATATTTTATTGTATTGAATAAAGTTATTCGTATCAATACAATCCCATCCCGATTAGTTTCACATGAGTGAGTCCCGAAAAATGTGTCTCCCATCAATGCAACAAATGGCGCAACTTGCCACAGATTCCTGTAATTGTCAGTTATGCCTTGTACACACGCGTCGATAGTTGGCCGTGAATTTTCGGCCAACGTTCGATCGGCCGATTTTCGGCTTGTTATTATGATGCTTTCGACAACCAACTCTAACTTTCAGCCGAAAAAAATCTGGTGTGCAGGCTATAAAATTTTTGTTGGCCGTCAACACAACGGCCGATTTTCCGTCAGTGAGTACAGATTTCGGCAGACAAAAATCTGATGAGCAAGACTGGGCATGCTCAGAGAAGAAAAAACACACGGAAAATAAACCAGCACATGACATCACTTCTGAAGTTGATTTTTGTTGGCCGAAAAAATTTGTGTGCAGTCTAGGCACATTCCAACCAACAAAACACAACTCTGCACAAAAGACGGCCGATCAGTCGGCCGATAATCGTTGCGTGTGTACGAGGCAAGGTGTATATGAATCTATTGCAGAATTGCCTTAGACAGAATTTTGTCTTTGCAACACAATACTTACATGTGTGACACAATTAACTTTTACACTTTTTACACAATTAACACAATTAACAACTCCAGTTGGAGCCATGATGGATATGGCGTAGCGCGTAGAGGTACCAAGCGGTGGGCCGGTTTGACGTTTTGATTTAACCTCTTTGAAGTCATGATTGTCTAAAGCTTTTACTTTAATAAACGTGAGTTTAATATTTGATGTTGGGTTTTGGGTTCATGCCTCCTGAATTTATCGATACTGCATCATTGGAGATTGTCTCCCCTTTTTTCATATGTGCTAAACCTTATTTGGAGTAACACAGAATATAGTGAAGTGATCTATTTGAAGGGACGACACTAATCTATCTACCTTCTTCTAACTGCTTGACATTTATTTATGTATAATTGCTACTGATGGTGAACTTACATTAATGATTTGGATCAGCTGAATGTAGAACCATAGGCAAAAATGTTTTGAATTTAACCGCCAACAGTTTTTTTTTTTTCGCCATCTGGGTCTCATTGCCGAGATTTCCCTTCACTTCCTTTCCCATAGAAAACAGGAAATCGCTGCAAAATCAGGGAATTCCTTGGGGAACCCAAGGTCACCAGAACTAGTGTCCCCATCAGAAGATTTACCCTCTATTACTTTTCAAAGGGACAACACAAAATTAGTTTTTTTCCTATACTATCACACACTAAAAATGGACAGCCAGGGAGGGAGGGGGTAAAGGGAGAGGGGAGAGACTCTGAACACAGCGGGATGATGGAGGCAGGTAAACTGACCACGGTCTCATGGATCAGCAGCCATGATTATTGTGGACAGCACACACAGAGGGACACAAGAAGGATCAACAAGGTATTTTACAGCATAGAAAGGGACAGATAACGCTGCACAAGCACTATGCTTTTTAACATGCTTTAACCACTTGATCTCCAGAATATTTACCCCCCTTCATGACCAGGCTATTTTTTTATGATACGGAACTACATTACTTTAACTGGGTACATCGTCACACGACCACGCAATTGTCAAATAAAATTAATGTAATTTTTTCCCCACAAATCAAGCTTTCTTTTTGTGGTATTTGATCACCACTGTAGTTTTGTTTTTTTTTTGCGCTATAAACAAAAAAAGGCCGACAATTTTGAACAAGAAAAAAAAAACAATATTTTTTACTTTCTGCAATAAAACAATCCAATAAAAAAATGTAGGCCAATATGTATTCTAATGATAATAGGATAGCTCTCGTGCTAGATCACACAAAATATAAATGTGATGCCAGTGTGTAGATCAAATAAATATTCAATATTAAATGGTGTATAAATACATATGCTGCAGCTTAAACCACGAAATCAATATAAAAAAGTGTGAAAAATAAACTCCCACAAGCTGCACCAAAACACTTCAAAGAAATAAGTGTTCAAATAAATATGTGCAAAAAATACAATTTTGCAACAAATAATCATAAAAAATAAACACATATAAGGTGGAATTGTGCACAAAATAAATCACATAAAGTCCATTAATCAAATCTACTAAAGCCCCGTACACACGTACCGATCGTCGGCGAACGATCGGCCGTCTTTTGTCCCCGGGCTGTCGGTGTCTGTTGAAAAGTGCAAAGACAGCACAAGAATTTTGTCCGCCGACTACAGCCGACTGCAGAAGTGATGTCATGTAAAGGTTAACTTTCCCTGTGTTTTTTCTTTTCTGAGCATGCCCAGTCTTGCAAATCTGCGGTCTGTCGGCCGAATTCTGTACTGACTGGCGAACAATCGGCCGCTCTGGTGTTGGCATACAAAAATTTTAATGCTTGCATGACAGATTCTTGTCGGCAGAATGTGGGCTGACGGCTGTCGGAGGCATCATACTAACAAGCGTACAATCGGCAGATCGTTCGTCGGCCGACGCTTGTCTGCCGACGATCGGTACGTGTGTACGGGCCTTAACCACTTGCCGACTGCCTAACGCCGATCTACGTCAGCAGTCAGCCCCTCACAGGCAAAGTGACGTAGGGCTACGTCACTAGCTTGTGAGGGTCTAGGGAGCGAGCGCGCGCCCCCGGAGGCGCGCTTCCGCTCCCGCGTGGTCACGGACCCCCCCGCGCGTGTGACCAGCGGACCCGATGTCCGCCGGTCACTCGGCGATCGGCGGGGGAGAGGGAGAATGTCAGGCAGCTTGTGTAAACAAGCCACCTGTCATTCTCCTCGCTGTAAAGACACTGATCAAACGGATCTAGTATGTAGATCCGTTGATCAGTGTCCTTACAGCTCAAGCCACAGCCAATCACAGTAGAAAGCACGCCCCTAGGGATACACACAGCCCCTCCCTCCCAAATAAAGTTAACCCCTTCACAACCAGTGCATTTTTACAGTAACAGTGCATATGTATAGCACTGATTACTGTAGAAATGTCACTGGTAACCCCAAAAGTGTCACAAATGTCAGTCAAGGGTCCGATCTGTCCGCCCCAATGTCGCAGTACCGCAAAAAAAATCGCAGATCGCCGCCATTACGCGTTAAAAAAAAAACAACAAAAATGACAAAAATCTTTCCCTTTGTTAGTAAACGCGATAACTTTTGCGCAAACCAATCAAAATACGCTTTTTGCGATTTTTTTTTACCAAACATATGTAGCATAAAACAAATTGGCCGAAAATTTAAAAAAATTTTGATTTTTACTTTTTTTTTGGGGGGAATTTCATATAAAAAAATGTGAAAAATATTGTTATTTTTGCAAAATTGACGCTCTTTTTTTGTTTATAGCGCGTGATCAAAAAATCGCACAGGTGATCAAATACCACCAAAAGAAAGCTCTGTTTGTGGGAAAAAAGGGACGTCAAATTCGTTTAGGTACAGCGTCGCACGACCGCGCAATTGTCCGTTAAAGTCACGCAGTGCCGAATCGCAAAATACCCCCTGGTCAGGAAGGGGGTAAAATCTTCCGGGGCTCAAGTGGTTAAAGTAGTGACAGGTGTGAAGACAGGAGCTCCATGCTGAATGTTGGACACCACCTAAATCCACCACCTGCGTGATCCCTCTCCCATCAGCTGGTAACTCACCCCAACAAGATGCCCCCCATTTGCATGGTCAGGGCTACAAGCGCAATGACAAAACACAGTTAAGTGTAGGGTTCCTCCTTAAATTATATCTCCTCTCGCATGTACATATAGGGAAAAACAAAGGGGAATCCACTAGTGCAATACAGTTTTAAAACTCCAATTTTTATTGTTAACCACTTAACTTAACTTGAATGATAATTACTCAGTCATGCAATGCTGTACCCAATCAAATTTTTTTATCATTTTTTTCACACAAATAGAGCTTTCTTTTGGTAGTATTTAATCACCACTGGGTTTTTTATTTTTGCAATATAAGTGACAAAATAGCGAAAATTTTGGAAAACAAATCATTTTGTTTTAGTTTCTATTATAAAATTTTGCAAATAAGTAATTTTTTTTCATAAATTTGGGCCAAAATTTATACTACTACATATCTTTGGTAAAAATAACCCAAATTAGCGGTTATTATTTAGTCTGTGTGAAAGTTATAGAGTCTACAAGCTATAGTGCCAATCATTGAAAATTAATCACACCTGATGTACCGACGGCCTATCTCATTTCATGAGGCCCTGAAATGTCAGGACAGTACAAATACCCCCATTTTGGAAAGTAGACATTCCACGGTATTTAGTAAGAGGCATGGTGAGTATTTTGAAGTTGTAATTTTTTTCCCACAATTCTTGGGAAAATGAAGAAATACATTTTTTTTTTTTTTTTACACAAAATTGTCATAATAACAAGTTATATCTCACACACAGTATATGCATACTTGAAATTATACCCCAAAATACATTCTGCTACTCCTCCTGAGTATGGCAATACCACATGTGTGAGACTTTTACACAGCCTGGCCACATACAGAGGCCCAACATTCAAGGAGCACTGTCAGGTCTTCTAGGAGCATAAATTACACATATAATTTTTCTAACGACATATCACATTTTTGAAGGCCCTGGAGCACCAGGACAATGGAATTACCCACAAAACGACCCCATTTTGGAAAACAAACACCCCAACGTATATTCAATGAGGCATAATGAGTCTTTTGAACATGTCCTTTTTTTCCAGATGTTTTTGGAAAATGTGTAAAGAAAATGAAAACATTTTTTTTTTTTACACAAAGTTGTCAATTTATAAGATATTTCTAACACCTAGCATGTACATAGCAAAAATGACACCCCAAAATACATTCTGCTACTCCTCCTGAGTATGGCGATACCACATAGGCTAGACTTTGTCACAGCATAGCCACATACAGAGGCCCAACATGCAAGGAGCACCGTCAGGTGTTCTAGGGGCATAAATTACACATATAATATTATTACAACCAATCACACTTTTGAAGGCTCTGGAGCACCAGGACAATGGAAACCCCCACAAAATGACCGCATTTTGGAAAGCAAACACCCCAACACATAATCTAGGAGGCATGGGCTGCAGATAGGACTCAGGTACACTGATCGGCTTCAGAAAGATACTCGGGTACTCTGATGAGCTTCACAGAGGTACTTGGGTATTCTGATGGGCTAGAGACAGGTGTTCGGGTAATCTGATGGGCTGCAGATAGGTACTCGGGCACTCTGGGCTGGAGACAGGTACTCTGGGCTGGAGACAGGTACTCGGGTACTCTGATGGGCTACAGAGAGGTACTCGGGTACTATGATGGGCTGCAGAGAGGTATTCGGGTACTCTATTGGGCTGCAGATAGGTACTCAGTTACCTTGATGGGCTGAAGGCAGGTACCCAGGTATTCTGATGGGCTGCAGATAGGTACTCTGAAGGGCTGGAGACAGGTACTCGGGTACTCTGATGACAGGTACCCGGTTACTCTGAAGGTTACTCTGATGGGCTGGTGACAGGTACTTGGGTACGCTGATGACATGTTTTCAGGTACTCTGATGGGCTGCAGAGAGGTACTTGGTTACTCTGATGGGCTGCAGAGAGGTACTCGGTTACTCTGGGCTGGAGACAGGTACTTGGGTACTCTGATGGGATACAGAGTACTCAGGTACTCGGATACTCTGATGACGGGTACTCTGGTGACAGGTACTCGGGTACCCGAGTGCCTGTCATCAGAGTACCCGAGTACCTTTCATCAGAGTACCCAAGTACCTGTCACCAGCCCATCAGAGTATGAGTACCTGTCATCAGAGTACCTGATGGGCTGGTGACAGGTACTCGGGTACTCTGATGGGTTGGTGACAGGTACTTTGATGGGCTAATGACAGGTACTCTTTATTGGGGGGGGGCAATCAGTGTGTTTTGGGGTGCACTGTAATCGGTTACTAGCTGTTACCGCAATCTCCTCCTCACACAGGAGCAGTGTGTGAGGAGGAGAACACGGTGACAGCTAGTTACCGTGTTCTCTGTTGACATTCTGTGACCGGCTGTGATTGGACACAGCCGGTAAAGAGCCAATTTCATTTGCTCTTTACTCTGATCAGGGATGGACTGTGTCATAGTGACACTCTCCATCCCCGATCGCCGCTCTGCGTGCCCCTGGGGGCGCGCATGAGCGGCGTGCACGAGGGAAGTGCATGTGGCCGGCTTTGATTGGACACAGCGGGTCACATGGTAAAGAGCCAATTTTTTTTAATGGCTCTTTACACCGATCAGGGATGGGCTGTGTCCCGATAGACACGCCGCATCCCTGATCGCCACGCTGCGCGCCCCTGGTCAGTATGCTGCAACTGGGGGAACGTGAAACGTGCCCTTTTTTAGTGGCCTGTGAGCATCTACTTCTCTCCTTGTTGGCCTTTTGGACATGATAGGGATTTTTGGGGGGTTTTTCATAACTTTTTATAATAGAATGTGGGATGGAAATATGATGATTGGGTGCAATACTTTTGTGCTGGGTGCACTATAAATCTTTTATTATTGTTTTTTATTTTTTTTTTGGGGGGGGGGGGTTTGATAACTTTTCATTATAGAATGTGGGAAGGGAATATGGTGCTTGGATGCAATACTTTTGTACTTAGTGCACTATAAACCGTTTTATTATATCTTTTTTTTAATAAAGAAAAGCTTAATAAAGCCAAAAAAAAAAAAGGAAACCCCTGCTGATGGGGACAAGGGCCTCTTCCCGACAACCCTGGGCTGTGGTTGTGGGAGTCTGCGGCTGGGGGGCTTATTGGAATCTGGAAGCCTCCTTTAACAAGGGGGCCCCCCCCTAGTGAATGGGATTTCGGGTACATGGTATCCCTACCCATTTACCAAAAAAGTGTGCAAAAAAATAAACAGAACACCAGTTTTTGACAAGACCTTTATTCAAAAATAAAAAAATAGTGTCCCTCGATGTAAATTCATCGTCAATCATGAAAAATAAAAATAAAATAAAAATAGAAAAAATTCAAAGACCCGCCGAATGATGCTCTTGAGCTTTGACAGCTCTTTTATAGGCAAGGGGCGGGGCCACCCGCTTACGTCACTCAGTGCCACCGCCCACGTGATGTCATGTGACGTCAGAAGGGGGCGGTGAATGAGTAGGGGTACGATGTACCCGATACTCATTCACATGGGGGGGGATCTGGGGGCCCCCTTGTTAAAGGGGACTTCCAGGTTCCGATAAGCCCCCATAAAGAGACCCTCACAACCACAGCCTAGGGTTGTCAGGAAGAGGCCCTTATCCCCATCAACATGGGGAAAAGGTGCTTTGGGGGGCACCCCATAGCACCCTCCCCATGTTGAGGGCAAGTGGCCTGGTATGGTTCAGGAGGGGGGGCACTCACTCGTTCCCACCCATCCTGGCCTGCCAAGCTGCATGCTCGGATAAGGGTCTGGTATGGATTTTGGGGGGGACCCCACACCATTTATTTTTTTTTTTTTTAATTTAGGCGTGGAGTTACCCTTAAAATCTGTACCAGACCTGAAGGGCCTGGTATAGATTGGGGGGGGGGCATGCTGTTTTTTTTTTCTAATTTTGGCGTGGAGTTCCCCTTAAAATCTATACCAGACCCAAAGGGCCTGGTATCGATTTTGGGGAGGGGGGGGGGCCCATGCCGTTTTTGTTTTTAAATTCTGTCATCGGGTTCCCCTTAATAACTTAAAATCAGGGTACTTTCACCCCCTTCCTGCCTAGACCAATTTTCAGCTTTCAGCACTCATTGGCATCAATGGGAAGTATTGGTCAGCTTGACATGGCACTGCTCCCTGTCTTTAACATTGGCGTCTATGGGAAATCTTGCTCAGCTTGGCATGGCACTGCTCCCCATCTTTAACATTGGTGTCTATGGGAAATCTATGTCAGCTTGGCATGGCACTGCTCATGAACTATAAGTGACAGGGACACAAAACTTGGGGAACACTGAGAGGGGACCCAGGACTACAACATATCTATACATTTTAAAAGTGGGGTATAACCTGAACACTACATTGACTGCACTAAACTAACAACACACTATCCACTAACTACCTGCCTAACCTCTATTATCACACACTATAAACGGCTGCCGTGTAAGCAGCCTTATATAGTGTGGGGTGATGACTTAGCCCCTGAGCCATGGTTGGCTAAAGGCACTATGCCTTTAGCCAGTCATGGATCTGACATGACATTGTGCTGGGATTGGCCAAAGCATACAGGTCAGGTGCATTCTTTGGCCAATCACAAGCACTTAATACACTGCAATCGTGAAATGCATTATGGGACACTCATGGGCGGGTGAACTTGCCGACGATCGCCCTGGGTGTTTATGTGTGCAACGAACACCCAATGTTTGAGTCGAACATCCAGCCCAATTCTACTGTATAATAAGGCTTAACTATAGGTACTGTAAATATCTTATAAACGTGTACTGTTTAGGAGATATTTACTGTATATGCAGCCGGTGAGGTCATCGGCGCATGCACTCTGAAGGAACGGCTACCCGTGCCCTGTGCCATGACCGACGGCTCCCCAGAAGGAAGACGGTAGAAGATGGATGCGCCCTCCAGCGGTGGCAACACATCGATCGAAGGCTTCGTTTGCAGGTAAGTTTCACATAATGTGCTAGTATGCGATGCATACTAGCACATTATGCCTTCACTTTGCAGGTCAGAAAAAAATAAAAAACAAAAACAACAGTTTACTTCCTCTTTAATTCTTCTGATGTACCTGTCAACATTGTGCAAGTACAAGAAATACGTCTCACACTACTCAACAAACGCCACAGTACCTCATACATCAGTCGGATCAAAACCTGCCCTGTAAGATCAAAGTAGAACTACAGGCAATTTTTTTTTTTTTACATTTTGGATAGAGTAAGAGAGGGTTATAACCCCTGTCAGATTTTTTTTCCCCCATCTGTGTCCCATTGCAGAGATTTCCCTTCACTTCCTGTCCCATAGCCAAACAGGAAGTGAAAATAAATCATGCAAATAAAGGAAATTCCTTGGGGACCCCCAGGCAACTGGAACTAGTGTCCCCATTAGAAGTTTTCCCCTCTATTGCTTTTCTGGGGACAACCCAAAATTCGGGATTTACTTTCACTTTCAATGAAAATGGTAAACAGGGCAAATAGAGAAGGTGAACCGTCCTAACGGGGATACAGACAGCAATAAAAACTGGCAGGGGTTCTAATCCCTCTCCACTCTATCCAAAATGAAAAAACAATTTTGCCTTTAGCTATACTTTAAATCATATTGGCATTATTGCCTTATTTGTCCTGATTTAGGAATGAAATGTTGTTTTATAAGTATATAAATAAATCATTTTGTAATAAAAAATAGTTTATAATACATATACAGTATGTAATCTGTGGTAGGTAGAGATGGTGTAGTGCAGGCATGACACTCCCAGGATTCCTCCTTTTATAATATTTTTCTGTATATATGACCTCACCCCAAGTAGTTTTACAGACACTCCTCCTCACTCTGTGTACATTCAGCATATACTTTCACACACATTGCTCTGTATCAGTGTGACTCAGCTTCAGCCATGGCAGATCCTTCTCATCCCACTCTTCTAATGAATGATGGCAACAAGATTCCAATTATTGGGTTTGGGACGTACGCTCCAGAATATGTGAGTACAGTCAGGCATGTAGAACATGGAAATGTTTGGGGATTAGAGGAATCCAAGCAATGCGAGACACGCAAACATTCTGAGAGATCAGATGAGGCCTAAGGCCTTGCACACTACACTGTTTGGAAAAAGGGGCTTAAAAAAAAAAAAAGTCTAACCGTAAAAGAACATGTTGTAACAAAAACTTTATCACAGAATGTGCTAGACTGAGCAACAATTTATTTATCTTTAGACAGTTCAACCTGATTAGTTTGAGTCAGACAACTCCAAGTATATTTGTGTTGCGTTTATCAGTTATGAAGTTTTCCAACGTACAACAATCCAATTAAAAGAAACTGCCTATTACTAAAGCTGGATACACAGTATACAATTTTCTTTAGATTGTTTTCTTTTAGATTTACCAAAACCAAATAATATGAGGTCAAATCTAAACACTTTTAATTTGTATGCAATCAGGCAGGCCCTTGCACTACATAGAGCTTTAAACTGGATACACACTATACAACTTTTGTTGTTAGATTTCCTTTAGATTTACCTTCAACTATATAGTACAAGGGCCTGCCTGATTGCATACAAATTGAAAGTGTTTAGATTTGACCTCATATTATATGGTTTTGGTAAATCTAAAGGAAAAAATCTAAAGACAATTGTATAGTGTGTATGGCCCATAAGGGTAAGATGAACTCACCTAGGTTGAGTTCATGGGACAGTCACCAACTGCTCCTAAATCCTGAATGATAATCTGAACCCCATCAAAGTCAACGGGAGCCAAATTTTTAAGGCTGCATTCACACCTGAGCATAGCGTCTTACTTCACAGTGGATTACTCAGCTGTCATTTGACTGCTAATCTTCAGTTGGACTCACTATATGGACTTTATGTTTATTTAGAACTGTGTTATATGTTTGATCACTGTTTGAGGGTCTATTTACTTTGTTTGGATATTCACCTGTTAAGTACTAAATAGATTAACCACTTAAAGCGGTAGTATACTAAAAAAAACAAAAAAAAAAAAAAAAACCTGCAAGACAAAGGCATATTGAGCCATAGTATACATCGCATACTAGCTCATTATGAAATACTTACCTTAGAATGAAGCCCCGACACGGACCCCCAGACACCGCTGTGGGAGCTGACATGATCCCTCTGGGTCTCTTCCGGGTTCGGCGGCCGGAGCCGCGATGACGTCACTCCTGCGCATGCGCGTGGGAGTCATTTTCCGGCACTTCCCTGCAAGGAAACTCTGAAGGTCCGCCACATCAGCGGCTGCATGCAGTGCAGGTTTAGGAGATATTAATTGTACCTACAGGTAAGGCTTACCTGTAGTTAAAAGTCACAAAAAGCGGTATACTACCGCTTTAAGAATTTTCACTTTAAGAATTGCGTATTTCTGACACGCGTTGATTACAAGTTGAAATCAGTATTTTTTGCTAGAAAATGACTTAGAACCCCCAAACATTATTTATTTATATATATATATATATATATATATATATATATATATATATATATTAGCAAAGAATTTGGAGTATAAAATGGCGGTCGTTTCAATATTTTTTGTCACGCGCTATTTGCGCAACAGTCTTTCAAACGCAATTGTTTTGGAAAAAATAAATTTCACTGCATTTTAAAAAAAAAAAACAGTAAAGTTAGCCCAATTGTTTTCTATAATGTGAAAGATAATGTTACGCAGAGTAAGTAGATACCCAACATGTAATGCTTCAAAATTGCGCAGGCTCGTGGAATAGCGACAAACATTGGTACCTAAAAATCTCCATAGGTGATATTTTCAAAATGTCTACAGGTTACCAGTTTAGAGTTACAGAGGAGGACTAGGGCTAGAATTATTGCTTTCACTCTAACGATCGCGGTGATACCTCACATGTGTGGTTTGATGCGTTCGCTTTTGCGCACAAGCTCAGTGGGACAGTGCGCTGTAAATTTTTGTTTTTTCTTTTCTTATTTATTTTACCTCTTATTTTTTATTTTTACACTTTTTTTTATTAGCCAATAGAAAAAACGATCATCTGTTGCATCATTTGTTGCTAGCTATTTCAGCTTTTCCATAGCCTTTGCTATTATTTTTTTAATTAGGATAAGGAGTTACAGTTAGGCCTCATGTACACTGCAACTTGTACACGGCCGTTTAGGAGCAGTTGGGCGTTTTTTTTCAGAAGCCCCTGAGCCCACCTCTATGTTATTTTATCTGTCCATGTACACAGGGTCGTTTACAGTCATTTACAGGCAGTTGAGTTCAGTGTCGTTTTTTGGAAAGCAATTATTTGCGTTCAGGATGTTCAGAACGTGTGTTTACCGGCGTTTAAAACGCAAAAAATGTGACCGAACGCGTTCACCCGCGTTATATATATATATATATATATATATTCACTTGTGTGTGTGTGTGTGTGTGTATGTATGTGTATATATGTGTGTGTGTATATATATATATATATATATATATATATATATATATATATATATATATATGTGTGTGTGTAAACCCCTAACCCAAAATCTGCATAGTTGGGTCACCCTGGCATGGCAGAGTCAGGTCACCCTAAACTCCGGTCACCCTGACATGGCAGAGTGGGGTCATCCAGCTGCCATGTAAGGGTGACCAGAGTTTAGGGTGACCTGACTCTGCCATGCCAAGGTGACCCAACTATGCAGATTTTGGGTTAGGGGTATATATATATATGTATATATGTATATGTGTATATTTGTATGTATATGTGTATATATTCATTCAAATGAAAATGGCTGAAAAACATATATTTCTGTTGCATTGTGGGTATTTGGAAGGGTCTCCATATGTATTTTGCAAAAAACGCCTCTGAACGCAAGCGCCGCTAAACGTGTCTCAACGCGTCCATACGCGGTATGCAAACGTGACACAACGGGCGTTTTTAAACGTCGTTCTGTAGCTGTCAAGTTCCAGCATTCAAAGGACATTTTAAAACGTCCCGTGTACATATAGCCTTAAGGTTAGGTTAGGTTTAGAATTAAGAGTTGCGGTTAGGATTATTTATTTTTTGGTTAGGGTACTACTACAACTCCTACTACTCTAAACACTCTAACCCTAAATAAATTAAGTGTCATTTTTTTTTCGGGCTTGGGTGTTTTATTTTTTTTATGATTATTAAATTATTATTTTTAAGTTAATATGTTTTTAAGGTTAGGGGTTAAATATTATTTTGTATTGTTACATACTATTGTTTTTATTTATTTGTGTATTTATTTTACAGTTATTCATATATTATTACTCTTTTTTATTTTTTACATTTTTCATTTGAGCAGAAAATGGCATGACAAAACACACGATTGCACACAAAAACGCGCAAATGTTGCGTTTCCATTAATTCCTATTGGAATAAAAACACGCCAAAAACACTCAAATCTGCCTGATTTGAGCTACAAAAAAAGCTCCACAACTTTTTGGAGCTTCAGGCATTTGGCTTCAAGCTACTTGGAGTGGAGATGTGAACCACCTCTATAGAGAATAATTGATTTTTTTTTCTCCTCCAGTGTTTTGGAGCTTCAAGCTACAAAACTCTAAAGTGTGAACGGGGCTTATAATCAACTCTGTTGATTTTCAAAGCCAAAAGGCAAGAAATGGTTGAATTTTTTTTTTTTCAAATGTAGTTGTATATTTCTTGCTATTACCATAATCTACCAGCAAAGAAAAACAAAACAAAAATTATTCAGCTCATGACAATAGCAGCGATACCACATGTGTAAGTTATTTGTTGTTTGTACCCGTAGTAAGGCCCAGAAACAACAATTCTCATTTATTCTAATAAAATGATATTGACACTGATATTCTAATACACTGATATTGACATTGACTGACAATATTGACTGCTTATATTCACCTGCTAAAATACCCCTAAATGACATCACATTGGGCCAGCACATAGGGTTATGCTAAATTCATGTTTGTGGATTATTGGACATAAAATGCTGATCTGACAACACAGGTACCGCTCTTGGCTGTCAGTGCCACTTATCCCAGGAGGAACACTGGGGATGGGGACTTAACCAACTACAGTTCCATTTGAAGGTGGTCATGTGACATTCACAAATCAGTTTAATAGTCAAAGCATTAGGACTCAATGAGGCCAAAAATTACCCCAAAATTTGTCAACACACAGATTAAAAGATCTTTTACCTGTGTATGTTTTAATTACAATACATTTTTCTAAATAAAAAAGGATTAACTGGCATTAAGATTTTCCAACAGAGAAAAACCTAAGACAAATCAGCAGGTTGCAAAAACCATGAGCAAAAAAAGTATATGTTCCAGCTTTACTTCTCATCCAGAAGACTACAAAATCCCGGTATGCCACAGAGAGGGGTAGGCGGAGCATTAGGTCGCTAAGACCTGTTGCCTGTGCCACACTTAGTAGTATTGGCAGCCGCCAGTTTTATTAAGTGCAGCCGCCAGTCATCGGCCACCGGCCTGTATTATCATACTGGCAGCAGAGCGGCCGCTTTATGGGGGTGCCAGACCGATTTGCCTCCTAGGTCCTGCCACCCGACCCAGTCCAGCCCATAAGACTGGCAAGTGGTAGGGACTCTTTGTGCAGGAGCCAGGAGGAGGCTGTTTTTTTTCATGCGGGGCATATTTTTTGACGCCCCCCTGCAAAGTGCTGCCCTAGGCCTGGGCCTTGTTGGCTTAGGTCAAGATACAGCGTTGGTAACAGCCAGAGTCTATTACAACGATCAGGTAATCGGGAAGCAGTCCTCCTGGCTCCGCTGACAGCTTGGTCTATGTGTGGGGTGTGCGATTTCAGTGCAAACATAGCAGCACTAAAGCCCCGTACACACGTACCGATGGTCGGCTTACAAATGTTCCTCTTTTCTCCCCGGGATGTCGGTGTCTGCTGAAAAGTGCAAAGACAGCACAAGGACAGCACAAGAATTTTGTCCGCCGACTGCAGAAGTGATGTCATGTAATGGTTAACTTTCCCTGTGTTTTCTATTTTCTGAGCATGCCCAGTCTTGCAAATCTGCGGTCTGTCGGCCGAATTGTGTACTGACAGGCGAACAATCGTCCGTTCTGGTGTCGGCATACAAATATTTTCATGTTTGCACGAAAGACTTTTGTCCGCGGATTGTGCGCAGACATCTGTCGGAGGCACCATACTAACACGCGTACAATCGGCAGATCCTTCGTCCACCGACGTTTGTATGCCGACGATCGGTACGTGTGTACGGGCCTTCATATGCAGCCCCATGAGTAAATATCCACTTCCTTGAACCCACATAAAAACATAGCCTTGGAGGGATAGCGCTAAATAATATGCTGGGGGATGCCCAAAACCTGCCAATGATTTTAGGGAACTTTTAGGGAACATCATTCAGCACTTCTTTTCACAACCATGAGAAATATTTAAGCATGACTCCATAGATCAGAGGGAAGGTTTTTCTCTTAGTTTTTCTCTTAGTGAGACTTCATCTTCAAAACAACCCTTCAATGACCTCTCTAACTATAGGCGCTGTGGAAAATATCATCCTCAAAGTTTGATCAGTGACACAGAATTTACAGTATATACAGCATGGACACCCCCCCCCCCCCTGATCATTTTACCACACACAGGTCAGGGGTTGCATGATTACATTTTCATATGCAGATAAAATTGTATACAGAAACAGAATTCACCTGAACTAGTTATCCAGCAATCTGGACAGAACAATGTGAGGTCATTAACATTTAACAATGGGACAGGCAGACATGACACAATACACATTATCTCAGTACACAAGCAGTATATTTCTACTCAGCAACTAATAGATGACAGTGATTCAATCAACCTGAGCCAATTAAGTAGCTAGTAGTAGTAGAGATCCTGCAATACAATACACAAACAATAGGTGTAAATACAGAACCTATTGTAGATAACAGGTGAGTACATCAGCATATTCAACGATGTCTGGAAGACAGGTGGTTGAGCTGATGATTTTAGCATATTGTCTGTTTTTCATTCCCAGTGACAGTGAGTCCTGTCACACTATATAATTGGTGTTCATCCACCTTTGCTTCCTCTGACATTAGACTTGACAATCAAGTTATTTTTTCTCATATTTGCAAAGTCTGACTTATCTCCAGACTATCTTGTGGTTAAGAATTTTTTGCTTGCTTTACACAAAAAGGAGAAGATTTCCCTTTTATTGACAATATTTGTGCACGGCCTCTGGGATGTTAGCTGATGCTTTTTTACTGATGCAAAGGCCTCTGATGTGGACAAAGTAGTACTGTGAATTACGGAGGTAGGTTGAGTTCAGGTTCTGCAGTCCTATCTCTGGAGTTGTGCATTGATCAATCAAATGTTTGGAACATTAAGGTGATGGATGACAGTGTTATACTGTATACTGTTTGGTATACTTGTCTCTCTTTGGTAACAACCTTGTACTGTGCTTTTGGTGTGGGTTAAGGTCTGGCAAATACAAAAGACATAGCGATGTAATTATGAATATATTATTAAATGCACTTTTAAGAGCAGTGTAAATAGCTGACCTGGTATCAGCCTCTTGTAATCCCTGTGTAGTAGAGCTGGAACTTGGGAGGAAGATGCAGTACAAAAGACAATCAGCTCCTATGCAAGAAGCATGCTGATAGGAGGAAATAGCAGAGTGACAGAGGGATGAGATCATCACTATGCTGCTTCTCCATTTACTGTCCAGTCACAGGCTGGGACAGGTCCAGCATGAATAGTGCTGGAATAAACTCTGTGGAGGAAACCTTGCCCCCCCCCCCGGCAGGTTTCTGGAGGTTTTCTCGTGCACACCCTCTAGTGGGATAACCTTCAACTAAGTAGTTTGCACTTTGGCTGCTAGATGGAGATAACCTTTACTACCGTACATTACACATACAGTATCTCACAAAAATTAGTACACCCCTCATATTTTGTAAATATTTTATTATATCTTTTCATGTGACAACACTGAAGAAATTACACTTTGCTATAATGTAAAGTAGTGAGTGTACAGCTTGTATAACAGGGTAAATTTTCTGTCCCCTCAAAATAACTAAACACACAGCCATTAATGTCTAAACCGATGGCAACAAAAATGAGTAAACCCCTAAGTAAAAAAGTGTCAATTTTTTTTGTGTGGCCACCATTATTTTCCAGCACTGCCTTAACCCTCTTGGGCATGGAGTTCACCAGAGCTTCACAGGTTGCCACTGGAGTCCTCCTCCACTGTGCTGGTGGATGTTAGAGACCTTGTGATCCTCTACCTTCAATTTGAGGATGCCCCACAGATGCTCAATAGGGTTTAGGTCTGGGGACATGCTTGGCCAGTCAATCACCTTTACCCTCAGCTTCTTTAGCAAGGCAGTGATTGTCTCAGAGGTGTGTTTGTGGTTGTTCTCATGTTTAAATAATGCCCTGTGGCCAAGTCTCCAAAGGGAGGGGATCATGCTCTGCTTTAGTATGTTACAGTACATGTTGGCATTCCTTGTTCCCTCAATGAACTGTAGCTCCCCAGTGCCAGCAGCACTAATGCAGCCCCAGACCATGACACTCCCACCACCATTGTCATGCCTCCAGCATAAGGAAATAATTAATGCTATTGGAACTTGCAATGCCAATATTGTCCACAAGATGCCACTGTGACATAGACTGTTATACAGCACTTTATGGTACTTCCTGTACTCTATTGCTGGATATTAAATCCACCCCTCTCTGAGAGAATCTCCATTTTAAGATTTACCTCAGGAAGGAGCAGACAGCATCTGAGGTTGCTGTGGGAAGATTCCTGAACCCCCCCTTTGAAGCATCGCTGGTATGCCTATGAACTGTTGGTTATATACTCAATGCATATACTGTTTATGTTTGTATACTGATTATATGCCTTTATATGTTTATTTACAGTTTCACCTCATATTCACAATCCTATTCGCATATCCATTCTGACTTGTAACCTGTTCATGTGACCACTATTCTATCTCTGGAATAAAGCCTTAAGTTATCTGCATATGCAGATGACTGCGCTGGCAGAGTAGCAGGCCTCTGTATAGTCTCTGTCCTAAATCCCACTTGCTGGATAGCCGCTGTTTCACTGTTCTGTTCTTACTACACGTATGCCCCAGGCGTGTGCAGCTCAACATACAGCTAAACCTTTAATCCTGCAATAACCAGTCCTTTTGTAACTTAAGGCTTTATTCCAGAGATAGAATAGTGGTCACATGACAGGTTACAAGTCAGAATGGATATGCGAATAGGATTGTGAATAGAGGTGAAACTGTAAATAAACATATAAAGGCATATAATCAGTATACAAACATAAACAGTATATGCATTGAGTATATAACCAACAGTTCTGAGCATACCAGCGATGCTTCAAAGGGGGGTTCAGGAATCTTCCCACAGCAACCTCAGATGGTGTCTGGCTGTGTCACAAGGTGATCTAAAATGGAGATTCTCTCAGAGAGGGGTGGAACTAATGTCCAGCAATAGAAAACAGGAAGTACCATAAAGTACTGTACAACAGTCTATGTCACAGTGGCATCTTGTGGACAAGATTGGTATTACAAGTTCCAATAGAATTAATTACTTCCTTATGCTGGAGGCATGACACTCCCCGCCTGGTATCATCAGATACCACTATTTATTCCTCAGATGATAACAGCAAGATCAGTTCAGAAACTGGTCTGAGGAACAACTTGGTCTCCTTGTTTTTATAGATTTTGACTTCCACTTGACATGGGAGTGATGATGTGACACAATCAGATAAGCGATGTGGTGGTGACCAGGAACTATTAGAGGATTTCTCTCATCTGAATCTAGGTTGGCTTGTCTTAGACGACCACCTACCCTAAGTAGTCAATTTTGATCAAGGAATGGGTCAAGTTTTCTCAGGGCACTGTCTCTAGGGATAGGTTTTTCGTTCAAGATACAGTCTATCTCCTTAACATAGGCTTCGTGCTGTACAGTGCGGATGATAAGATCCTGAGACTGCTGTAGCTCTAATACTGAACTGATCCTTTGACAGTGGTGCCATCCCTTGCGGTCACAGCTGTTTGAGTCTCCTAATCCTCAACACTCTGTTGTTGACATAAACATAAAAACGTCTGGTTTCATTGTAGATGTAGCCTAGAACTACCTTGCTGTCTGTGTAGAGCTGAACATCTTTAAGGTCAATGTCCATCTCTGAGGCTATTAGCTCTGCTAGTTCAACAGCTAGTACTGCAGCACAAAGTTCTAGCCTAGGTATATTATGCTCAGGGTGTGGAGCAAGCTTTGCTTTTCCCATGATGAATCCTACGTGGCATCTTGCTGTAGTGTCAACAGTGCTTAAGTAGGCCACAGCAGCTATTGCCTTGACAGAAGCATCCCAGAATATGCAAAGGTTTTGACTCTGTATCTCTGTAGAAGGTGCAGGAGCATATGGGCGTGAAACATGGAGATCAGATAAGACTGATAGAGAGTCCCTCCACTCTACCCAAGAGTTCCTCTTATCAAGGGGTAGTGGGGCATCCCAGTCGGATGTTTCACAAATCAAGTCTCTAAATAGGTCTTTACCTTGAATTGTAACGGGTGCCGCAAATCCTAATGGATCGTACAGGCTATTGATAGTAGACAAGACACCTCTGCGAGTGAAGGGTCTTTCTTCTCCGTTTACTTGGAAGGTAAAGGAATCGGATTTCAAGTCCCAAAGTAGACCTAGACTGCGCAGTACAGGTAAAGAGTCTGTACCCAGATCTAAGTCCTTTAGATCACTGGAATGGTCTTGAGCGGGGAAAGCTTCCATTACCTCTTTGCTGTTAGAAGCAATTTTGTGGAGCCTGAGATTGGAACAAGCGAGCATTTCCTGTGCTCTTTTAAGAAGACAGATTGCAGACTCACTGGAAGGTAAGGATTTTAAACAGTCATCCATATAAAAGTCTTTCTCTATGATTTGTCTTGCATCTGAGTCAAACTCAAGTTCACCTTCTTGGGCGGAATGTCTGAGTCCGTAGATAGCGACTGCAGGTGAAGGGCTATTGCCAAAGATGTGTACCCTCATGCGATACTCTGAGATATCTTTTGAAGGATCATTGTCTTGGAACCAAAGGAACCTTAGGAAGTTCCTGTCTTCCTCTCTGACCAAGAAACAATGGAACATCTGCTGAATGTCAGCTATGAAGGCAATAGAATCTTTGCGGAAGCGTAAGAGCACTCCCAAGAGTTTCTTGTTAAGGTCTGGGCCTGTCAAGAGGACATCATTTAAGGAGATACCCTTGTATTTGGCACTAGAGTCAAACACTACTCTGATTTGACCTGGCTTTTTGGGATGGTACACTCCGAATATAGGGAGATACCCACACTCTTCAGAGTCTTTAGGGGTGGGAGCTACCTCGGCATGACCGTTCTCAAAGATCTTCCCCATGAAAGAAAAGAAATGTTCCCTCATCTCTGGCTTTCTTTGTAAATTACGTCTAAGGGAAGCAAAACGTTGTAAAGCTTGTTCTTTGTTATTGGGTAAGCGTTGTCTCTGTGGTCTGAAGGGAAGAGGTGCAACCCAGCTGTTTGTGCTGTCTTTGACTAGACCTTGCTCCATTACTTCTAAGAAGAGTTTGTCTTCGATAGACATTGCCACACGATTGTCATCTTTAGTTCTCTGAAAGACTGTGCACCCTAAATGGTCTTGGTCACTGTCACAGGCAAAGTTGTCACTAGTGGGGCTTGTGAAGGGACAAGATGAGTGGGTGGCGTAGGCTGATTCCTTAACAAGGAAATGGTTGTGGCATGGCTGGAATAGAGAGGGACGTCCATTCTCTATGGTAGTTGTGAGCATGCTGCTAATGGAGTTAGGTTTGTGCACGCTTCCTAGACAGACATCTTCTATGATGACCCATCCGAGGTCTAACTTCTGAGCATAAGGAGCGTTATTGGGACCATTAATTTGAGCTCTTGATTTGTGGGCTTGTAAGATATCTCTCCCGAGGAGTAGGATGATCTGAGCCTGAGGATCAAGTTCTGGTATCAGATGTGCTATGCGTTTCAAGTGTGGGTGATTAGCCGCTACATCTGGTGTAGGAATTTCAGATCTGTGATCAGGGATCTGATTGCATTCGATAAGAGTAGGCAAAGACAAGCGAGATCGCCCATCGATGGACTCGATTTGGTAGCCGGATGCTCTCCTACCAGCCGTCTCCACTATTCCTGCACAAGTTTTCAAGGAGTAGGGAATGCTGGGGCCTTTAATGCCGAACATGTCAAAGAAAGTTGAGCTGGCTAATGACTTGTTACTTTGGTCATCCAGGATTACATAAAGCTTACTAGCTTTGTCTTTTTGGCCTGTTGGGTAGACTCTGACTAGGCAGATTTTGGAGCAGGACCTACCACCTATGGCTCCTTTGCAGATCTCTGTACATTGTGAAGTGACCTCTGGTGTAGTTGTGGTGGTGTGCTCCTCCTCCCTGCCGTGCTCACTAGTGCTGAGGGTGTGTTGTAAAGTCCATGGAGCTGGCCCAGGATGTAACCCTGTGTTGTGGTCTGAGCTGTCACATTCTGTGCATTTTAAACTGACCTTACAGTCCTTGTCGAGATGGGATGTTGAAGAGCAGCACCTATAGCAGATGTGGTTCTCCTTGAGGAAGGCTTTGCGGTCCTGCAGGGTTTTCTCTCTGAAGGCTCTGCATTTTAGGAGAGGATGTGGCTTCCGATGCAAGGGACACTGCTTACCAGGATCGTTGACCTTTGTCTCTGAGTTAGAGAAGTTGGCAGACCTGTGAAAGGAACCTGGAGGAGACACGTTAGTTTTGTGTACTGCTACTGGAGGTTTGCAAGGGTTAAGTCCCACAGGAGCAGCACACAACAGCGTAAAATCAAAACTTGGATCATTTCTTGTTTCTGCAAATGGGAGAAATCCATGCAAAGTGACGTCTCCTACGACAGACTCCCCATAAGTGAGATAATAGAATCACTAATTCTAATCGCCCTCCAGAACCAACGCCCAAGCCAGAACGGTACATCAGAGGACAGCTCGGTGCCAGAAAAAGGTATGACTACACACAGCCATCTTACCATGACAACACACAGCAGGCTAACCAAGCCACCATAGACTTTGCAAGGTTCTTTGCACAACGCGAGTTAGTAACCAAAGGACTTGAAAAGTTTAATGACCGCCCTGAAAACTACAGAGCCTGGCGGTCATCCTTTCAAAACACTATCAGAGACTTAGGGCTATCTTGCAGCGAAGAGATAGATCTCCTGATCAAATGGCTTGGAAATGAGTCTGCCGAACATGCCAGGCGAATCAGGACAATAAATATAAACTACCCAGACACTGGTCTTAGAACAATCTGGGATAGACTTGATGAGTGTTATGGTTCAGCAGAAGCAGTAGAAAATGCATTATTCAAAAGACTTGATAACTTTCCCAAAATACCTAGCAAAGCCTACCATAAACTTAGAGAGTTAAGTGACTTGCTAATGGAACTTCAAGTAGCTAAATCTGAGGGAGACTTACAAGGACTTGCATTCCTTGACACAGCCAGAGGTGTCAACCCCATTGTGCAAAAGTTACCCTATAACTTGCAAGAGCAGTGGATTACACACGGATCCCGATATAAAAGACAGCATCATGTTCCATTCCCTCCTTTTTCTGTTTTTGTGGACTTTGTGTGCCAGCAAGCTAAAACTAGAAATGATCCAAGTTTTGATTTTACGCTGTTGTGTGCTGCTCCTGTGGGACTTAACCCCCGCAAACCTCCAGTAGCAGTACACAAAACTAACGTGTCTCCTCCAGGTTCCTTTCACAGGTCTGCCAACTTCTCTAACTCAGAGACAAAGGTCAACGATCCTGGTAAGCAGTGTCCCTTGCATCGGAAGCCGCATCCTCTCCTAAAATGCAGAGCCTTCAGAGAGAAAACCCTGCAGGACCGCAAAGCCTTCCTCAAGGAGAACCACAACTGCTACAGGTGCTGCTCTTCAACATCTCATCTCACCAAGGACTGTAAGATCAGTTTAAAATGCACAGAATGTGACAGCTCAGATCACAACACAAGGTTACATCCTGGGCCAGCTCCATGGACTTTACAACACACCCTCAGCACTAGTGAGCACGGCGGGGAGGAGGAGCACACCACCACAACTACACCAGAGGTCACTTCACAATGTACAGAGATCTGCAAAGGAGCCATAGGTGGTAGGTCCTGCTCCAAAATCTGCCTAGTCAGAGTCTACCCAACAGGCCAAAAAGACAAAGCTAGTAGAGTTGAGCGGACACCTGGATGTCCGTGTTCGGCGGGTTCGGCCGAACTTTAAAAAAAAGTCCGGGTCCGTGTCCCGGACTTTTGCCGAACTTTTCTCGGACACCGAACCCCATTGAAGTCAATAGGGACCCGAACTTTCAGGCACTAAAATGGCTCTAAAACACCAATGGAAAGGGCTAGAGTGCTGCAAATGGCAGCAAAACATTGTTAAGAGAATGGCAAGTGCTCTGCAAACAAATGTGGATAGGGAAATAACTTAAAACAACAAAAAAAACAACAGAAAAATAAAACAATGTTCTTCATCTCTGAAGGACGAGGCCCATATGGAGTAGGAGGGAGGTTGAGGTGGTGATGGATATGGCGGTCTCATAGGCGTGCGCACAGGGTGTGCCGGATGTGCCTGGGCACACCCTAATCACCTAGGGCACATAGCATTATCGCTCTGTTTGCCAGTGAGGAGATGGGAAAGATCTCCCTCGGACCTGCTCTGCTCTATTTCTCTTTGCAAGCAGGGAGAGTAATGTATCGGGGCCATGTACATGTAGGCAAACACATGCATGTGTATTTCAACTTTGGGGTGCACACCCTAATGCAATAGGCTGCGCACACCTATGGGCGGTGTAGGTGGAAGCGGCGGTGGAGGAGGAGGAAGAGGTAGCCAACACTGCTTCTTTTCACAAATTTTAAATGAGGGTACACCCCAAAAGAGTGAGAAAGAGCAAAAATAGAACAATGGCTGGGTAAGGTCGGTATCCATCGCTATTCTGCACAAGGTACGGAAAAGTCCCGTGGGATCCATGCCTGGTTCATTTTAATGAACGTGAGCTTGTCCACATTGTCTCTGGACAGGCGGCTGCGCTTGTCTGTGATTACGCCCCCAGCCGTACTGAATACCCGTTCAGATAATACACTGGCTGCAGGGCACGCCAGCACCTCCAAGGCGTAAAGGGCAAGCTCAGGCCATGTGCCCAACTTGGAGACCCAGAAGTTGAAGGGGGCAGACCCCTCATTCAGTACATCTAGGCGTGTGCACACATACTGCTCCACCATGTTGGTGAAATGCTGCCTCCTGCTAAGACGTTCCATATGAGCTGCTGGTGCTGCTGTTTGTTGTGGCGGGCTGACAAAGCTTTTCCACATTTCGGCCATGCTAACCCTTCCTTCTGAGGTGCTGGCGGTGCCCTGGTTGCGTTGGCGACCTCTTCCTCCTCCTCCTCCTCCTCCTCTGCCTTGTGCTTCCACTGTGGCCCCGCTGTCAGGTGGGAAAGCCAGCAGCATCGCGTCTACCAGCGTGCGCTTGTACTCGCGCATCTTGCGATCGCGCTCCAGTGAGTGAATTAAGGACGGTACGTTGTCCTTGTAACGGGGATCCAGCAGCGTGGCCACCCAGTAATCAGCACAAGTTAGAATGTGGGCAACTCGGCGGTCGTTGTGGAGACACTGCAGCATGTAATCGCTCATGTGTGCCAGGCTGCCCAGAGGCAACGAAAGGCTGTCCTCTGTGGGAGGTGTATCGTCCGTGTCCTCTGTATTCCCCCAGCCACGCACCAGTGATGGCCATGAGCTGGCCTGGGTGCCACCCTGCTGTGAACATGCTTCCATCTCCTCCTCCAGCTCCTCCTCCTCATCCTCCTCATCCTCCAGGACTGTGCCCCTGCTGGACAATTGTGTCCCTGGCGTTTGTGTGTGCAGGAACCCACCCTCGGAGCCCCTTGTGAATGACTGCCCTGAAAGCCTTGGAAATGTTACCTCTTCATCCTCCTCCTCCTCCTCCTCCTCATCCTGTGCCACATCCTCTTCCATCATCGCCCGAATTGTTTTTTCAAGGAGGCATAGAAGTGGGATAGTTAAGCTGAGAACGGCGTGATCGGCACTGGCCATGTTGGTGGAGTACTCAAAACAGCGCAACAAGACACACAGGTCTCGCATGGAGGCCCAGTTATTGGTGGTGAAGTGGTGCTGTTCCGCATAGCGACTCACGCGTGCGTGCTGCAGCTGAAACTCCACTATGGCCTGCTGCTGCTCGCACAGTCTTTGCAGCATGTGCAAGGTGGAGTTCCACCTTGTGGGCACGTCACATATGAGGCGGTGAGCGGGAAGGCCGAAGTTACGCTGCAGCGCTGACAGGCGAGCAGCAGCAGGGTGAGAACGCCGAAAGTGCGCACAGACGGCCCGCACTTTCTGCAGCAGCTCTGACATATCGGGGTAGTTTTTAAGGAACCTCTGCACCACCAAATTCAGCACATGCGCCAGGCAAGGGATGTGCGTCAAACCGGCTAGGCCCAGAGCTGCTATGAGATTTCGCCCGTTATCGCACACCACCAGGCCGGGCTTGAGGCTCGCTGGCAGCAACCACTCATTTGTCTGCTGTTCCATGCTCCTCCACAACTCCTGCGCGGTGTGTGGTTCGTCCCCTAAACAGGCAAGTTTTAAAACTGCCTGCTGTCGTTTACCCCTGGCCGTGCTGAAGTTGGTGGTGAAGGTGTTACGCTGTCCGGATGAGGAGGCGGTAGAGGATGAGGAAGCGGAGTAGGAGGAGTTAGGAACAGGAGGCAAACTGAAGCGCCCTGCAATCCTCGGTGGTGGAAGGACATGCGCCAAATTGCTATCCGCCTCAGGCCCATCCACCACTGCATTTACCCAGTGTGCCGTTAGGGAGATATAACGCCCCTGACCGTGCTTACTGGTCCACGTATCGGTAGTTAGGTGGACCTTGCCACAGATGGCGTTGCGCAGTGCACACCTGATTTTTTCCCCCACTTGGTTGTGCAGGGAAGGGATGGCTTGCCTGGAAAAGTAGTGGCGGCTGGGCACGACGTACTGTGGGACAGCCACCGACCTAAGGTTTTTAAAACTGTGCGTCTCCACCAGACGGAATGACAGCATTTCAAAGGCCAAGAATTTTGAAATGCTGGCATTCAGGGCCAGGGATCGCGGGTGGGTAGGGGGGTACTTCCTCTTCCTTTCAAGTGTTTGGGAGATGGAAAGCTAAACGCTTCCACGGGACATTGTGGAGATGGTTGGTGACCCAGGTGGTGGTGTTGCTGACAGATCCTCTGTTTGCGGGGTGGCAGGTGCCGGTATCACTACAGATGTGGCTGGAGCGGCCGAGACTGCAGCAGAAGAGGAAGCAGGATGAGCCAGAGACGTTTCTTGGTTTTGAAGGTGTCTACTCCACTGCAGCTCGTGCTTTGCACTTAGATGCCTGATCATGCAGGTTGTGCTCAGGTTGAGAAGGTTTATGCCTCGCTTTAGGCTCTGATTGCACAGGGTGCAAACCACTCGTGTCCTGTCATCAGCACATTTTCTAAAGAACTTCCACGCTAGAGAACTCCTTTGAGCTGACTTTGGTGCGCTCGTTCCCTTGCTGCGTTGGGCAGTAGCAGGCATAGTGTCTAGGGCACGGCCGCTCTGCTTCTGCACCCTGCTCCCTCTTCTGCTGTGCTGGTGGCTCTGTGCGACCACCGCCTCTTCCTCCAAACTACTCAGGTCACCTGCATGATGTTCATTCCATGTGGGGTCAAGGACCTCATCGTCCTCCACATCATCTTCCACCCAGTCTTCACCCCTGCCCTCCTTGTCGGTCTCCACAATTCTGAACGCCGCAGCAGTTGGCACCTGCGTTTCGTCATCATCGGAGACGTGCTGCGATGGTCCTTGCATGTACTCATCTTGAGAAATAAGTGGTTGGGCATCGCTGCACTCAATCTCTTCCACTTCTGGGGCAGGGCTAGGTGGATGGCCCTGGGAAACCCTGCTGACAGAGTCCTCAAAAAGAACTAGACTGCTGTATGGCTTGGGGCTCAGACTGCTTGCCTGATTTGCAAGGGGGTGAGGTGAAAGACGGTTGGACATCGGCTGCAGGTGCCAACTCTGACCTTTCTGCAGTAGACTGGGTGGGAGACAATGTGAAGGAACTGGAGCCAGTGTCAGCAGCAAACCAATCTACTATCGCCTCTCTGTGTTCTGGCCTCATCACTTCTAGAGGCGTATGATGCCCTACCAAATACTGATGCAGGTTCTGTCGCCTACTAACACTTGAGGAAGGTGTTTCACTTGTGCGTGTAGCTGGCACAGATCGACCACGTCCTCTCTTTGCAACAGGAGCTCTACCAGCAGCATCACGACCCAGGCCACGGCCCCTATTTGACGGTCTCCTCATATTTCTAATTTAAGATCTTGCCCTAGAAAGGTGTTTATTGAATAGCGGAACAAAACAACAACAGTATCGCACGGGTGTATCTCACAGTCAAATATGCAAACTATGCCGCAATTTAATGTTTTTTACCCCAAAATGGTGTATATTGAATAGCGGAATAGGATAAAAAACGGTGTATCTCACACGTACAAACAGAGACTAGGCCCCGATTAAATTTTTTTTGTACCCTAAAGGGAGGATGAGGAAGAGGAGTAGGAGGAGTTGGGAACAGGAGGCAAACTGAAGTGCCCTGCAATCCTTGGCGGGGGAAGGAGATGCGCCAAACAAATTTAAAAGGTGTATCTCACACGTACCGATACAGACTATGCCGTAATTAAATTTTTTTACACTCCAAAAGGGTGTATATTGAATAGCGGAATAGGAAAAAATTTTATAATACGGTGTATCTCACACGTACAAACACACACTAGGCCCCGATTACAAATTTTGGTACCCTAAAGGCAGGATGAGGAAGAGGAGTAGGAGGAGTTGGGAACAGGAGGCAAACTGAAGCGCCCTGCAATCCTCGGCGGTAGAAGGAGATGAGCCAAACAAATTTAAAAAGGTGTATCTCACACGTACCGATACAGACTATCCCGCAATTTTAATTTTTTACTCTCAAACAGGGTGTATATTGAATAGCGGAATAGGACAAATTTTACAAAACGGTGTATCTCACACGTACAAACACAAACTAGGCCCCGATTACAATTTTTTGTACCCTAAAGGCAGGATGAGGAAGAGGAGTAGGAGGAGTTGGGAACAGGAGGCAAACTGAAGCGCCCTGCAATCCTCGGCGGTAGAAGGAGATGCGCCAAACAAATTTAAAAAGGTGTATCTCACATGTACCGATACAGACTATCCCGCTGTCAGTTACCTTGGTGGAGGCCGAAGTGCTGAGAGGGCTTCCCTTGCAGCTCGGTGCGGATCACCCCTGGTGGTGAAACAGGAGATGACACGTCCCAAGGAGCACTGGATGCGGATGGATCCCGGATGGATGGATGGATGGATGGTGATTAGGACCGCTTCCAGGAGATCTATAGATGCTCAGAGAAAAGAGACAAGGTTAATGCCAGGCCGAGGGTCATACACAGTGAATCAGTCCGAGGAAATGGAGGTACAGAGGGGTAAGACAAGGAGAGAATCCGTGGAATCCAGGCCGATGTAGGTACACAGAATATCCAGCAGAGGTATGGTTCAGGCAAAGAGTCGTCAGGCAAGCCGAGGTCAAACAAGGAGAAGTGCAGATGGGTCAAGGAGCAAGCCGGGTCAAAAGCAGGAACGCAGATAAACAAACAGGACACAGGTACTAGAGCTGATGATAAACCAGCACTGAAGCACAGCCAGAGAGTGCTTTATATAGGGCCAGGGCTGGGGAGATGGGCGTGGTGACACACCTGATCTGCCTCCAGCGTTCTATTGTTGCTGAATGGCAATTCCTTTCCTGACAGTGCCCCCCCCCGAGGGGCAGCCTCTGGATGCCCTACGACCACACTTTCCCGGAAACTTGTTGTGAAACTCTCTCAGGAGTTTAGGAGCATGTATGTTGCCTAATGGTTCCCAAGAATTGTCTTCCGGCGGGTATCCTTTCCATTTGATTAGATATTGAGTGCGATTGCCTTTCTGTCGACAATCTAGGATGGTCTCAACCTCGAATTCAGTCTCCCCTTCTACCGAAACTGGAGGAGGTGGTAACTCTTCTCTTCCAGGGTAGGGGCTTGGTATCGCCGGTTTAAGCAGCGAAGCATGAAACACCGGATGGATCTTAAGAGAGCCAGGCAGGATTAACTCAAAGGCTACAGGATTCACTATTCTTTTGACCTCAAAAGGACCGATGAATCGGGGCCCCAACTTCTTGGATGGGCAAGACAATCTTAGATTAACTGACGAAAGCCAAACCTTGTCTCCCACCTTGTATGCTGGGTTCTCCTTCCGTTTGAGATCACAGAACTTTTTATAGGCCTGTTGTGCCTTCAGAATATTGTCCCGTAACAACTGGAGATTAGCTGCAATGGCTGCTAGCCGATCATGGACTGCGGGAACCGAAATTTCCTGATCCAGATTGGGCAAAAAGGAAGGATGGAAGCCATAATTAGCCCAAAATGGGGTTTGGTTGGTAGCGGAGTGCACAGAATTATTATAGGCGAACTCCGCGCATGGAAGCAGGGAGGTCCAGTTGTCCTGAGCACTGGTGCAGAAGCATCGGAGGTACTGTTCCAGGGTTTGATTTGTTCTTTCAGTTTGCCCGTTGCTTTGTGGATGATAAGCAGATGACAGGGACACTTCAACCGCCAAAGATTTACAGAGCTCCTTCCAGAACCTAGAGGTAAATTGAACGCCTCGATCCGAGACTATATTGTTCGGAAGTCCATGAAGCCTGACCACCTCTTTTATAAATGTATTGGCTGTCTCCAAGGCAGAAGGGGTACCCATCATTGGTAGGAAGTGAGCCATTTTGGTGAGTCGGTCTACGACCACTAAGATGGTAGTAAACCCTTCTGAGGGTGGAAGCTCGACTATAAAGTCCATAGATAGACCCTTCCAGGGTAGTTCCGGAATTGGCAATGGTCTTAACAGTCCCCATGACTTTACTTTTGCCCCCTTGTTGCGTTGACAGGTGATGCAGGAATCTACATATGTTTTGCAGTCCTGGTGTAATTTAGGCCACCAAAAGTGGCGTTGAATGAGTTCGAAGGTCTTCCTTACCCCAAAATGCCCTGCAAGTTTGTGGTCATGCAAGGTCTTGAGGACCATCAATCTCACTTGTGTGGGAACAAAAATTTTCTCCTGAAACCAGAGGAACCCTTCCCGCTTATGTAGAGATTCGGCTTCTTGTCCTGTATAATGGGTAGAGGCTTGCTGAATTGAGGACCGTAAGTCCGTATGGATCAGAAAAAAGTTTTGAGCCGACAGGATGGTATTGGGCTCTGTTGTATCGGGAGTGTCTGGAAACATCCGGGACAGGGCATCCGCTTTTCCATTCTTAGACCCTGGCCTGTAGGTAATGTGGAAATTGAAGCGGGAGAAAAATAAGGCCCACCTGGCTTGCCGAGGTCTCAACCGTTTGGCGGCCCTCAGATATTCGAGATTCTTGTGGTCCGTGAATATCATAATAGGGTGCACTGCCCCTTCCAACAGGTACCTCCATTCCTCCAGGGCAGATTTAATGGCTAGAAGTTCTCGATCCCCCACATCATAATTCCTCTCAGGAGGTGACATCTTCCGAGAGAAAAATGCTACTGGGTGTAGTAAGGCCTTTGTGCCTTGTCGCTGGGACAGAATAGCCCCCGTGGCTACTTCTGAGGCATCTACCTCGAGAATGTAGGGTAAAGCTGGATCTGGATGTTGAAGAATCGGAGCGGTCACGAACAGGCTCTTTAATTTATCAAAGGCTAACTGGGCCTCTGGCGACCAGTGGAAACGGATCTGCTGACGTGTTAGCTGGGTGATGGGTGTGACAATTGTTGAGAAGCCTTTTACGAATCTTCTGTAGAAGTTAGCGAAGCCCACAAATCGCTGAACTCCTTTCTTATCCGTGGGGGCTGGCCACTCCAAAATTGCCTTCACCTTCTGAGGATCCATCGAGACGCCCTCTGTTGAAATGATAAGCCCCAGAAACTGAATAGATCCTCTCTCAAATTCACACTTCTCCAGTTTCACGTAGAGCCCATGTTTCCTCAGGGTGGTTAGAACTTTTTTAACATGAATCCGATGAAGTTCTAGAGAGGGGGAGAAGATCAGGATGTCATCTAGGTAAACAATTAAGAAGTTATCCAGAAATTCACGGAAAATGTCATTTACCAGATGTTGGAAAGTGGCCGGGGCATTGCACAGCCCGAATGGCATGACCAAATATTCATAGTGGCCAAAACGGGTTCTAAATGCAGTTTTCCACTCATCCCCCTCTCGGATGCGGATAAGATTGTATGCCCCTCGGAGGTCTAGTTTAGTAAAGACTCGAGCATTCCGGAAGCGCTGGAACAATTCTGGAATTAGCGGGAGAGGGTAGCGGTTTTTAATGGTAACTTTGTTGAGTTCCCGGTAATCAACACAAGGTCTTAACGTACCGTCCTTCTTCTCCACAAAAAATATTCCAGCGCCAGCTGGGGAGGATGAGGGCCTGATGAACCCCTTTTTCAGATTCTCATCGACATAGGACCGGAGAGTTTCTAATTCCTTTTCAGATAGGGGGAAGATCCTTCCAAAAGGGATCTCAGCCCCTGGGAGAAGCTCAATGGGGCAGTCGTAGGGCCTGTGAGGGGGTAGAACATCAGCTTTCTTTTTGTCGAAAACATCCTTAAAGTCCCGGTAAGCTGCAGGAATGTCTTCGGAGGAATCTGAGGCCGGCTGGACGGCTAGGCAAGTGGCAGGAGCTTGGGATTCAGAAGGGAAGCAATGATCCAGGCAGTATTTGGATGAGAAGGAAATCCTCTTCTTAATCCAATCGATCTGTGGATTGTGGGCTTGGAGCCATGGTAGGCCTAGGATGACCGGGAATAAGGGAGAGGACAGGACATCGAAGCGGAGGAGCTCTTGATGACCCGAGTCCGTGGTAGTAAGGACCGGGTAGGTCTCCCTGGTCACGGGTCCGGAACTAGGCAGGGATCCGTCGGCCAGGAAAACTTGAAGCTGTTGCTCCTTGGCTTGCAGGGGTACCCCTAGCTTCGCAGCTAGTGTACAATCCAGGAAGCAACTGCAAGCTCCGGAATCAATAATTGCCGTGAGCTGGATCCTCTCTTCTGCTACCTGTAGGGAGACAGGAAGGATAAGGTGAGCAGGGGATGGCTCAGAGACCTGACAGTTCGGGACAGACCGTGAACAGCACTTACTAGGCCTCACAGGGCAATTGCGGAGGAAGTGGCCGGAAGCTCCGCAGTATAGACAGAGGTTCGCCTGGCGACGGCGTTGTCTCTCTTCGGGGGTCAAGGAGGAACGAATGAGCCCAATTTGCATAGGTTCCCCGTCTGCCGGGGCATTGACAGCTGGTCCTGGTAGAGGAGAGGCCATAAATGGGACCTTTGGCATGACCCACGTGGCTCGAGACCCTTGAAGGCGTTCTGAGCGTCGCTCCCTCAGACGCCTATCCATTTGGATGGCAAGAGCGATTAGATCCTCTAAGGATGCAGGTGTTTCTACCCGAGCCAGCTCATCTTTTAAAGCTTCCGAGAGGCCATGACGGTACTGGTATTTTAATGCTGCCTCGTTCCAGTCCGTGTCGGCTGCCCATCTACGGAAGTCTACCGTATAGTCCTCGGCCGGGCGTTTGTTTTGCTGGAGGGCATGCAGGGCCGATTCTGCTGTGACTGTACGCTGGGGATCCTCGTATAATTGGGCCATAGCCTCAAAGAAAGAGTTTGTGGAATTCAGGATTGGACTCTTCTGTTCCAAGAGATTGTGTGCCCAAGTCTGAGGTTCTTCGGCCAGTAGAGAAATTATGAATCCCACCTTGACGGACTCAGAGGAAAAGGTCCTAGGTTGAAGGGCTAGGTATAATAAACAAGCATTCTTGAAGGCCCTGAATTTCCTACGCTCCCCACGGAAGCGTTCCGGCGTGGGCACCCGTGGTTCCGGGGGCGGAGCTGAAGCCGAATGGCCGGAGCTAGCTTGGTCCGGTTGGGCCGGAGCCGGCAGCGAGCTAGCGGATGGCTGATTCGGATCAGGTGGAGGAGAAGGGCCGGCCATGTTGAGTACTCGACCCTCTAGCTGGAAGTACCCATCTTGTAGCCTTTGCACAGCTTGGGTCAGGGCTGAAACCTGCTGGCATAGGGCCTCGAGCTGGGAAGCACCTCTGTCGGCCTCTGACATGGCTGGTTTATGCTGTCAGTTACCTTGGTGGAGGCCGAAGTGCTGAGAGGGCTTCCCTTGCAGCTCGGTGCGGATCACCCCTGGTGGTGAAACAGGAGATGACACGTCCCAAGGAGCACTGGATGCGGATGGATCCCGGATGGATGGATGGATGGATGGTGATTAGGACCGCTTCCAGGAGATCTATAGATGCTCAGAGAAAAGAGACAAGGTTAATGCCAGGCCGAGGGTCATACACAGTGAATCAGTCCGAGGAAATGGAGGTACAGAGGGGTAAGACAAGGAGAGAATCCGTGGAATCCAGGCCGATGTAGGTACACAGAATATCCAGCAGAGGTATGGTTCAGGCAAAGAGTCGTCAGGCAAGCCGAGGTCAAACAAGGAGAAGTGCAGATGGGTCAAGGAGCAAGCCGGGTCAAAAGCAGGAACGCAGATAAACAAACAGGACACAGGTACTAGAGCTGATGATAAACCAGCACTGAAGCACAGCCAGAGAGTGCTTTATATAGGGCCAGGGCTGGGGAGATGGGCGTGGTGACACACCTGATCTGCCTCCAGCGTTCTATTGTTGCTGAATGGCAATTCCTTTCCTGACACCCGCAATTTAATTTTTTACACTCAAACAGGGTGTATATTGAATAGTGGAATAGGACAAATTTTACAAAACGGTGTATCTCACACGTACAAACACAATCTAGGCCCCGATTACAATTTTTTGTACCCTAAAGGCAGGATGAGGAGTAGGAGGAGTTCGGAACAGGCAGGAGGCAGACTGAAGCACCCTCAAATCCTCGGCAGTATGAGATGCGCCCCAAAAATTGGAAAGGTGTATCTCACATGTAGCGATACAGACTATCCCCGCAATTTAATTTTTTACACTCAAACAGGGTGTATATTGAATAGCGGAATAGGACAAATTTTACAAAACGGTGTATCTCACACGTACAAACACAATCTAGGCCCTGATTACAATTTTTTGTACCCTAAAGGCAGGATGAGGAGTAGGAGGAGTTCGGAACAGGCAGGAGGCAGACTGAAGCACCCTCAAATCCTCGGCAGTATGAGATGCGCCCCAAAAATTGGAAAGGTGTATCTCACACGTACCGACACAGACTATCCCGCAATTTAATTGTTTATACCCAAAGGTTTTGATTAAATAGCGGAATAGAAAATATGATCAAAAAAAGCGTATGTATCTCACACGTACAGAACCACACTAGGCCCCAATTACTATTGTTTGTACCCCTAAAAGGCTGGATGAGGAGTAGGAGGAGTTTGGAACAGGCAGCACCCTCAAATCTTCAGAAGTATGAGATGAACCCCAAAAACTTGGAAAGGTGGATCTCACACGTACCAACACAGACTATACCGCAATTTAACTGTTCCCCAAAGGTTTTTATTGAATAGCGGAATAGAAAATATGATCAAAAAAAGTGTATGTATCTCACACGTACAAAACCACACTAGGCCCCAATTACTATTGTTTGTACCCCTAAAAGGCTGGATGAGGAGTAGGAGGAGTTTGGAACAGGCAGCACCCTCAAATCTTCAGAAGTATGAGATGAACCCCAAAAACTTGGAAAGGTGGATCTCACACGTACCAACACAGACTATACCGCAGTTTAACTGTTCCCCAAAGGTTTTTATTGAATAGCGGAATAGAAAATATGATCAAAAAAAGTGTATGTATCTCACACGTACAAAACCACACTAGGCCCCAATTACTATTGTTTGTACCCCTAAAAGGCTGGATGAGGAGTAGGAGGAGTTTGTAACAGGCAGCACCCTCAAATCTTCAGAAGTATGAGATGAACCCCAAAAACTTGGAAAGGTGGATCTCACACGTACCAACACAGACTATACCGCAATTTAACTGTTCCCCAAAGGTTTTTATTGAATAGCGGAATCGAAAATATGATCAGAAAAAGTGTATGTATCTCACACGTACAAAACCACACTAGGCCCCAATTACTATTGTTTGTACCCCTAAAATGCTGGATGAGGAGTAGGAGGAGTTTGTAACAGGCAGCACCCTCAAATCTTCAGAAGTATGAGATGAACCCCAAAAACTTGGAAAGGTGGATCTCACACGTACCATCACAGACTATACCGCAATTTAACTGTTCCCCAAAGGTTTTATTGAATAGCGGAATAGAAAATATGATCAAAAAAAGTGTATGTATCTCACACGTACAAAACCACACTAGGCCCCAATTACTATTGTTTGAAACCCTAAAAGGCTGGATGAGGAGTAGGAGGAGTTTGTAACAGGCAGCACCCTCAAATCTTCAGAAGTATGAGATGAACCCCAAAAACCCCAAATATTTCAGCTCTGCTGCAGGCCACAATTTTTTTTTTTTTTAACCCAAGGCTGTATATTGAATAGTGGAATAGAAAAAAGTGTATGATTTTTGAAACCACTCAATAATAGCAGCACATGTGAACTGAACACTGAACACAGCAGTGTATGATCAGTCAGCACAGCACAGCTGAAGGAAAAATGCTACACACATTGACTGATAGAAAAATACTTTTCTCCCTCCTCCTCAGTGGGCAAAAAAAATTGTGTTCACTGCACCCCACACACAGCAAAATCGATGTGGACCACTGACACCTGCCTATCTCCAGCCTCTCCCTAAATGGATTGATAAGATCGTAGATCGGTCACTGAAAACCCCTCCCACACAGCAAAATCGATTGTAGAAAACTGACCCTAAAAATCAGCAGCAGCCTCTCCCTAAAAGGATTGATACGATCATAGATCGGTCACTGAAAACCCCTCCCACACAGCAAAATCGATTGTAGAAAACTGACCCTAAAAATCAGCAGCCTCGCCCTAAAATGCCTACAACTCGCCCTGCCTAACACACTCCGATTTGTCCCTCAATTCTATCCAGACACAAATGTTTTTTTCTTCCTGTCTTTCCCTAATCAGCAGCCAGCACGTATGATGTGTGCTCTGTCCCTGAACTAACACAGCAGAATGACGCAGCGGCGCTGCCTCGGACTTATAAAGACTTGGTCACATGCTTCAGATGGCCAATCACAGCTACTAATACATTTGTAGGCATGGCTGGGATGGCTTAAGGCACACCAGTTAAACGCTTGTTGATTGGCTGTTGAAAGCCCGCTATGAAAAGCGCGCCAATGCATGCAAAACCCGGAAATAAAACGACCGAACACGGATTTTTACCCGAACATACAGTAAAGTTTTCGGGTCCGTGTTCGGGTAACAAAAATCCAATTATTCGGTACGAACACGAATAATACAGTCCGTGTTCCCTCAACCCTAAAAGCTAGTAAGCTTTATGTAATCCTGGATGACCAAAGTAACAAGTCATTAGCCAGCTCAACTTTCTTTAACATGTTCGGCATTAAAGGCCCCAGCATTCCCTACTCCTTGAAAACTTGTGCAGAAATAGTGGAGACGGCTGGTAGGAGAGCATCCGGCTACCAAATCGAGTCCATCGATGGGCGATCTCGCTTGTCTTTGCCAACTCTTATCGAATGCAATCAGATCCCTGATCACAGATCTGAAATTCCTACACCAGATGTAGCTGCTCATCACCCACACTTGAAACGCATAGCACATCTGATACCAGAACTTGATCCTCAGGCTCAGATTATCCTACTCCTTGGGAGAGATATCTTACAAGCCCACAAATCAAGAGCTCAGATTAATGGTGCCAATAACGCTCCTTATGCTCAGAAGTTAGACCTCGGATGGGTCATCATAGGAGATGGCTGTCTAGGAAGCGTGCACAAACCTAACTCCGTTAGCAGCATGCTCAAAAATACCCTAGAGAATGGGCGTCCCTCTCTTTTCCAGCCATGCCACAACCATTTCCTTGTTAAGGAATCAGCCTATGCCACCCACTCATCTTGTCCTTTCACAAGCCCCACTAGTGACAACTTTGCCTGTGACAGTGACCAAGACCATTTAGGGTGCACAGTCTTTCAGAGAACTAAAGATGACAATCGTGTGGCAATGTCTATCGAAGAAAAACTCTTCTTAGAAATAATGGAGCAGGGTCTAGTCAAAGACAGCACAAACAGCTGGGTTGCACCTCTTCCCTTCAGACCACAGAGACAACGCTTACCCAATAACAAAGAACAAGCTTTACAACGTTTTGCTTCCCTTAGACGTAATTTACAAAGAAAGCCAGAGATGAGGGAACATTTCTTTTCTTTCATGGGGAAGATCTTTGAGAACGGTCATGCCGAGGTGGCTCCCACCCCTAAAGACTCTGAAGAGTGTTGGTATCTCCCTATATTCGGAGTGTACCATCCTAAAAAGCCAGGTCTAATTAGAGTAGTGTCTGACTCTAGTGCCAAATACAAGGGTATCTCCTTAAACAATGTCCTCTTGACAGGCCCAGACCTTAACAACAAACTCCTGGGAGTGCTCTTACGCTTCCGCAAAGATTCTATTGCCTTCATAGCTGACATCCAGCAGATGTTCCATTGTTTCTTGGTCAGAGAGGAAGACAGGAACTTCCTAAGGTTCCTTTGGTTCCAAGACAATGATCCTTCAAAAGATATCTCAGAGTATCGCATGAGGGTACACATCTTTGGCAATAGCCCTTCACCTGCAGTCGCTATCTACGGACTCAGACATTCCGCCCAAGAAGGTGAACTTGAGTTTGGCTCAGATGCAAGACAATTCGTAGAGAAAGACTTTTATGTGGATGACTGTTTAAAATCCTTACCTTCCAGTGAGTCTGCAATCTTTCTTCTTAAAAGAACACAGGAAATGCTCGCTTGTTCCAATCTCAGGCTTCACAAGATTGCTTCTAACAGCAAAGAGGTAATGGAAGCTTTCCCCGCTGAAGACCATTCCAGCGATCTAAAGGACTTAGATCTGGGTACAGACTCTTTACCTGTACTACGCAGTCTAGGTCTACTTTGGGACTTGAAATCCGATTCCTTTACCTTCCAAGTAAATGGATAAGAAAGACCTTTCACTCGCAGAGGTGTCTTGTCTACAATCAATAGCCTGTACGATTCATTAGGATTTGCGGCACCTGTTACAATTCAAGGCAATTCGTGAAACATTTGATTGGGATGCCCCACTACCCCTTGATAAGAGGAACTCTTGGGTAGAGTGGAGGGACTCTCTATCAGTCTTATCTGATCTCCATGTTTCACACCCATATGCTCCTGTACCTTCTACAAAGATACAGAGTCAAAACCTTTGCATATTCTGTGAGGCTTCTGTCAAGGCAATAGCTGCTGTGGCCTACTTAAGGACTGTTGACACTACAGCACGATGTCACATAGGATTCATCATGGGCAAAGCAAAGCTTGCTCCACACCCCGAGCACACTATACCTAGGTTAGAACTTTGTGCTGCAGTATTAGCTGTTGAACTAGCAGAGCTAATAACCTCAGAGATGGACATTGACCTTAAAGATGTTCAGCTCTACACAGACAACAAGGTAGTTCTAGGCTACATCTACAATGAAACCAGACGTTTTTATGTTTATGTCAACAACAGAGTGTTGAGAATTAGTTGATCCACCAGTCCAACACAATGGCACTATGTACCTACTGACTACAACCCTGCAGACCATGCTACAAGAGCTGTTGCTGCATGTAACCTGAAAGACACAACATGGTTTACCGGACCTGCATTCTTGTACGATGCAGAACAGACTTTTCCTAAAAGTGACACTATTGAACTAATAGATCCAGACTCAGATACTGACATCCGTCCTGAGATCTCAACATTTCATACTACAACTTCAGACTGCTAGCTTAAATCTGACAGATTTACCAGATTCTCAAAATGGAAGACACTTGTTTGAGCTATTTCTTGTCTTATCCATATAGCTCGCTCCTTTAAAGGCGACTCAAACAGCTGTGACCGCAAGGGATAACACCATTGCCAAAGGATCAGTTCAGTATTAGAGCTACAGCAGTCTCAGGATCTTATCATCCGCACTGTACAGCATGAAGCCTATGCTAAGGAGATTGACTGTATCTTGAACGGGAAACCTATCCCTAGAGACAGTGCCCTGAGAAAACTTGACCCATTCCTTGATCAAAATGGACTACTTAAGGTAGGTGGTCGTCTAAGGCAAGCCAACCTAGAGTTAGAAGAGAGAAACCCTCTAATAGTTCCTGGTCACCACCACATTGCTGTTTTGATTGCATCACATCATCACTCCCATGTAAAGTGGAAGTCAAGATCCAGAGAATCAAGGAGACCAAGTTGTTCCTCAAACCAGTTTCTGAACCGATCTTGCTGTTATCATCTGAGGAATAAATAGTGGTATCTGATGATACCAGGCGGGGAGTGTCATGCCTCCAGCATAAGGAAATAATTAATGCTATTGGAACTTGCAATGCCAATATTGTCCACAAGATGCCACTGTGACATAGACTGTTATACAGCACTTTATGGTACTTCCAGTACTCTATTGCTGGATATTAGTTCCACCCCTCTCTGAGAGAATCTCCATTTTAAGATTTACCTCAGGAAGGAGCAGACAGCATCTGAGGTTGCTGTGGGAAGATTCCTGAACCCCCCTTTGAAGCATCGCTGGTATGCCTATGAACTGTTGGTTATATACAGCTAAACCTTTAATCCTGCAATAACCAGTCACTTCCAGTATACTCAATGCATATACTGTTTATGTTTGTATACTGATTATATGCCTTTATATGTTTATTTACAGTTTCACCTCATATTCACAATCCTACTCGCATATCCATTCTGACTTGTAACCTGTTCATGTGACCACTATTCTATCTCTGGAATAAAGCCTTAAGTTACAAAAGGACTGGTTATTGCAGGATTAAAGGTTTAGCTGTATGTTGAGCTGCACACGCCTGGGGCAAACGTGTAGAGAGAACAGAACAACCATGCTTGACTGTAGGCAAGACACAATTGTCTTTGTACTCCTCACCTGGTTGCCACCACACACCCTTGACACCATCTGAAACATATAAGTTTATCTTGGTCTCATCAGACCACAGGACATGGTTCCAGTAATCCATGTGCTTAGTCTGCTTGTCTTCAGCAAACTGTCTGCAGGCTTTCTTGTGCATCATCCTTAGAAGAGACTTCCTTCTGAGATGACAGCCATGCAGACCAATTTGATGCAGTGTACGGTGTATGGTCTGAGCACTGACAGGCTGAACCCCCCTTCAACCTCTGCAGCAATGCTGACAGCACTCATACATCTTTTTCCCAAAGATAACCTCTGGATATGACACTGAGCATGTGCACTCAACCTACTTGGTTGACCATGGCGAGGCCTGTTCTGAGTGGAACCTGTCCTGTTAAACCGCTGTATGGTCTTGGCCACCGTGCTGCAGCTCAGTTTCAGGGTCTTGGCAATCTTCTTATGCCCCGTTTCCACTGAGCTTTCTGGTACGGTTCGGTTCGGTACGGTACGCTATTTATGCCGTTTCCATTATGAATGGTACCCTAATTCCGAACCGTACCGTACCACTTTTTTGGTACCCTTTCGTTGGGGTATCAAGCACATTAGTACCGTACCAACAGGGTGGAGCTTCACTCTGCATAACTTTGATTGGTTGACAGAGAATCGTCTATCACAGCTTTCCTGCTACACCACGCCTATCATGAAAGGGTACTATTGGCAGTGGAAACGCAATGTGTACCATTCCGAACCGTACCGTACCACTCAGTGGAAACGAGGCATTATAGTCTAGGCAATCTTTATGTAGAGCAGCAATTCTTTTCTTCAGATCATCAGAGAGTTCTTTGCCATGAGGTGCCATGTTGGACTTCCAGTGACCAGTATGAGAGTGAGAGCGATAACACCAAATTTAACACACCTGCTACCCATTCACACCTGAGACCTTGTAACACTAATGAGTCACATGACACCGGGGAGGGAAAATGGCTAATTGTGCCCAATTTGGAAATTTTCTCTTAGGGGGTGTACTCACTTTTGTTGCCAGCAGTTTAGACATTAATGGCTGTGTGTTGAGTTATTTTGAGGGGACAGCAAATTTGCACTGTTATACAAGCTGTACACTCACTACTTTACATTGTAGTTACATTGTAACGGTCTTTTCACATTTCTTCAGTGTTGTCACATGAAAAGATATAATAAAATATTTACAAACATGTAAGGGGCGTACTCACACATGTGAGATACTGTATGTAGGTTAAACCAATTTCTTTTTACATACTGACAGCTAAGTGCCGGTTCACATTTTTGCGATGCGGGAATGCTGCGAATATACAGCTTGTTCCCGAATTGCATCCGCACCCCTGGCAGTTCACACTGCCATATGCGATACGCTGGGGGTGTCAATTAAAAGTTAATGACACCCCCAGGTCAGATCGCATATCGCAGTGCGATCTGAAAGTTCGCACAGAATCGGATCGCACTAGTGTGAACCACCATGCGATCCGATTCTGCTGCGGACCAAAAAAGGGTCCTGTTCGTGTTTCAGTGCGATTGCGGTGCAAATTCAGCCATACAAACTGTATGGCTGAATTTGCACTGCACAGAGATCACATGTAATTTTAGGAGCAGTGCACTCCAAATTACAAGCGATCTCTGTGATCGCACAAATGTGAACCGGCACTAAAGGATGATGAGCTTATAAGAGAGAAACTGTATTGTGAACCTGATGTCTATAGTTTATGTATTTTAAGTTATTATAGGGTATATTATATTAATACTGTATTTTCTCTATAGAAACTTTCATGTAAAGTTAGTTTTCTTTTCTTTTCAGGAGTTCAGCTTTAATCTTTAAATTTTAATCAATTCACATTTGTTTTTGATTTCAACAAAACATACTTTTTGCTGAAAAAAATGCATGTTGAGTAGATATCCTTAGATGCTGCTTCACATCTATATGCTGCAGTTTAGTAAGAAAAACTAAAAGAAACCCAATGGGCCCATCCACAGCTACAAATGTGTATTACCTAATGTGTTGCATGCACATGGAAGAGTGTCAATTCAGCCTAAGGCCCCTTTCACACACGTGGTCCGTTCAGATCCGCCTGTCAGTTTTTTAGGCGGATCTGAACGGATGCCCCATGCATCTCTATGGGGCATCAGATGTCGGCGGAGACATGTCCACTGACATCCGATCCTGTCCGTCAAATCTGGATGGATGGAAACCCTATTTTCCATCTGTCTGGTGGATCGGATTGGATTGGATCGGATGAGAATGGACAGGCGGTCCGTTCTCATCCGATTCCCCCATAGAGGACAGCAGGGACCTGACAGCTCTGTCTCCGTACACAGCGCAGAGACAGAGCTGCCATCCGCCTGCTCAATGGGGAATCGGCGGATCGATCTCCCGCTGAGAAAAACTGAGTCCACCGATGGAGCAGCAAGTGTGAAAGGGGCCTTACCCCAAAGCCTTAAGTGTAACTTCATTATTGTTGAGAAAAAAAGAACCCACCAATGGGTGTACTATGCACATTGCAAGAATTTTAACAAATTGTGTTGCATTTTCTAAACTTTTTCACTTCTGAACAGGGCCGGCGCTCCCGCTAGGCGAGCTAGGCGACCGCCTAGGGCGCACTGCTTCCTAGGGGTGCAGTCATGGGTGCTGTTCTCCCCCCCACCACGGATGCTGGCACCCTCGCGCCACGCTGCACGGATGCTGGCCCCCCAGTGCTTCCCTCCTCTCTCACTCTCTCTCTCCTCTGCTCATCTCTCTGTGATGTGCAGCTCCGCCCACCGCTACTTCCAGGTTTCCTCACATCATGGAGCAGTAGGCAGCAGGGTGGGAAGTGCTGGCGGCGAGATCTGGCTACCCCCCGAGACCAGAGAACAGGAGGCTGAGCCGTGAGGAGGTGGTGCTGTGGCTGCTGGGGGGGGGGGGTAAGGTAAGTGCATGGAGACCTGTGTGTGCTGCTGCTGTGCCTAATATGTTACCTGACACCCTACTACCCCCCCCTCACCTGACACCCCACTACCCCCCCCACCTGACACCCTGCTACCCCCCCTCACCTGATTCACTGTACCCCCCTACCTGACACCCTGCTACCACCCTCACCTGACTCACTGTCCCCCCCACCTGACACCCTGCTACCCCCCCTCACCTCACACACTGTCCCCCCCACCTGACACCCTGCTACCACCCTCACCTGACTCACTGCCCCCCCCACCTGACACCCTGCTACCTCCCTCACCTTACTCACTGCCCCCCCCACCTGACACCCTGCTACCCCCCTCACCTCACACACTGTTCCCCCACCTGACACCCTGCTACCCCCTCACCTCACACACTGTTCCCCCCACCTGACACCCTGCTACCCCCCTCACCTTACTCACTGTCCCCCCACCTGACACCCTGCTACCCCCCTCACCTGACACCCTGCTACCCCCCCTCACCTGAAACATTGTTCCCCCACCTGACATCCTGCTACCACCCTCACCTGACTCACTGCCCCCCCACCTGACACCCTGCTACCCCACTCACCTGACTCACTGCCCCCCCCACCTGACACCCTGCTACCCCACTCACCTGACTCACTGCCCCCCCCCATCTGACACCCTGCTACCCCCCTCACCTGACACACTGTTCCCCCACCTGACACCCTGCTACCACCCTCACCTGACTCACTGTCCCCCCCCACCTGACACCCTGCTACCCCACTCACCTGACTCACTGCCCCCCCACCTGACACCCTGCTACCCCCCTCACCTGACTCACTGCCCCCCACCTGACACCCTGCTACCCCCTCACCTGACTCACTGTCCCCCCCACCTGACACCCTGCTACCCCCCTAGCCTGACACCCTGCTACCCCCCTAGCCTGAAACACTGCTACCCCCCTCACCTGATACACTGTTCCCCCACCTGACACACTGCTAACCCCACCTGCCACCTGACACCCTGCTACCCCCCTCACCTGACTCACTGCCCCCCCACCTGACACCCTGCTACCCCCCTCACCTCACACACTGTTCCCCCCACCTGACACCCTGCTACCACCCTCACCTGACTCACTGCCCCCCCCACCTGACACCCTGCTACCCCCCCCCCCACCTGACTCACTGTCCCCCCTAACCTGACACCCTACTACCCCCCTCACCTCACACACTGTTCCCCCACCTGACACCCTGCTACCCCCCTCACCTGACTCACTGCCCCCCCCACCTGACACCCTGCTATCACCCTCACCTGACACCCTGCTACCCCCCTCACCTCACACACTGTTCCCCCACCTAACACCCTCCTCCCCCCCTCACCTGACTCACTGCCCCCCCACCTGACACCCTACTACCCCCCTCACCTCACACACTGTTCCCCCCACCTGACACCCTGCTACCCCCCTCACCTCACACACTGTTCCCCCCACCTGACACCCTGCTACCCCCCTCACCTCACACACTGTTCCCCCCCACCTGACACCCTGCTACCCCCCTCACCTGACTCACTGCCCCCCCACCTGACACCCTGCTACCCCCTCACCTCACACACTGTTCCCCCCACCTGACACCCTGCTACCCCCCTCACCTCACACACTGTTCCCCCACCTGACACCCTGCTACCCCCCTCACCTTACTCACTGTCCCCCCACCTGACACCCTGCTCTACCCCCCTCACCTGACACCCTGCTACCCCCCCTCACCTGAAACATTGTTCCCCCACCTGACACCCTGCTACCACCCTCACCTGACTCACTGCCCCCCCCCCCCACCTGACACCCTGCTACCCCACTCACCTGACTCACTGTCCCCCCCCACCTGACACCCTGCTACCCCCCCTTACCTCACACACTGTTCCCCCCACCTGACACGACACCCTGCTATCACCCTCACCTGACACCCTGCTATCCCCCTCACCTCACACACTGTTCCCCCACCTGACACCCTGCTACCCCCTCACCTTACTCACTGTCCCCCTCACCTGACACCCTGCTACCCCCCCTCACCTGACACACTTACCTGAAACACTGCTACCTTTCTCACCTGACACCCTGCTACCCCCCCTCACCTGACACTGTCCCACCACCTGAAACACTGCTACCCCCTCATCTGACAACCTGCTACCCCCCTCACCTGACATACTGTCCCCCCCACCTGAAACACTGCTACCCCCTCACCTGAAACACTGCTACCCCTCCTCACCTGACACACTGCCCCCCACCTGAAACACTGCTACCCCCCCCCCACCTGACACACTGCTCTCCCCCCTCCCTGACACACTGCTTCTCCCCCCCACCCTGACACACTGATCTCCCCCCCTCCCTGACACACTGCTCCCCCTCTCCGACACACTGTTCTCCCCCTCCACCCAGACACACTGCTCCCCCCCCCTCCCTGACACTATGAGTGATGCAAGTATAGGGGGGAATATGGAGAATGCATTGAGTGTGCTGGGAATATAGGAAAATAGGGACATTTTGAAGTTCTTTTTATTTACTTATGGGGGGCGCAGGTAGCTTGTCTTGCCTAGGGTGCAGAATAGTCTAGCACCGGCCCTGCTTCTGAATAAAATGTTTATTTCACCATGTCTAAAAGCCTTTGCCATTTGTTTGCATGGCTGTATTAATCTAGATTTGCCACAAGATGGTGATAAAGTCTCTTTAGTTGGGACTAGCTATTCTATCAGGATGTACTGTAAATTCTTCCTCACCTTCAAGCTTATTAAACGATAATCTTTATTAGGACAAAAAAAATTTCACAATAGCTCTCAAAACCCATTCTTAATGTTTTGGTAGAGATCTGCAAACAATAATCTAAAATCCCCTCAGCTGATGTACCCCAACAGCATTTGCTATTTTTGGTTTATTATAGTTTTTTATATGTTTATAAAAACAATATATTTTTGTTTGGTTGGTTTTACTGATCATAAAAGAAATAAAGGATTTTTTTCAGCCTGGTATATACTGTTTTGCTGTGAAACGCCTGTACTTTAACCACTTTTGGACCGGAAGGATTTACCCCATTAATGAACAGACCATTTTTTTGCGATACGGCACTGCATTACTTTAAATGACAATTGCACAGTCATGCGATGCTGTACCTATATACAATTGATGTCCTTTTTTCCCACAAATAGAGCTTTTTTTTTTTTTTTTTTTTTTTGCGCTATAAACAAAAAAAGAGTGACAATTCTGAAATATATATATATATATATATATATATATATATATATATATTTTTTTTTTTACTTTCTGCTATATAACATTCCTAATAAAAAAAACAATTAAAAATCAATTTTTTTTCATAATTTTAGGCCAATTTATATTCTGCTACATATTTTCAGTAAAAAAAAAAAAAAATCGCAATAAGTGTATATTGATTGGTTTGCTCAAAAGTTAATGCATCTACAAACTATGGGAAAGATTTAAGTCATTTTTATTTATTTATTTATTTTACTTGTAATGGCGGCGATCAGCGATTTTTAGCGGGACTGTGACATTGCGGCGGACAAATCTAACTGACATTTTGACACTTTTGGGGGGGACCAGTGACGTTACTACAGTAATCAATGCTAAAACTATGCACTGTTACTGTATTAATGACACTGGCAGGGAAGGGGTTAACACCAGGGACAATCAAAGGGTTAAATGTGTCCCTAGGGGCTGTTTTATAACTGTGGGGGATGGGCTTGCTGCATGAACATAGAGACCTGTGTTCCTAAATAAGAGGAACACGGGATCCCTGTGTTCATAACTGACAGAGTAGCGGTCTGCCGTGTTTGCAATCAGGGCCGCTGGACCTGCTGATCAGCTTTCCCTGTGGCGAATGGGTGCGCACGCGCCCCCGCTAGTGGTCCCGCAAAGCGACGTACAGGTACGTAGTTTCGCGGGACAGAGCCGACCTGCCACCGTAAAACTACGGTGGCTGGTCAACAAGCTGTTAAAGAACCCTCAATATCAGGATCTCATTGTCCGGATCTCAGATTACACACAAAGCTCAATAAGTGAGAAGATAGACACTCCCCTTCCCCTTGCTCTGCATAAATTCCTCCTTCTCACATAGATTTTAATTAGACTACAAAATACAGAAAGTAAAAGGTAAGCTCACTTTTTTTGAAAAGCCCGGAATTCTCTTTAAATCAGTGTTAAGGACGCAACCTTATTTAAAAGATTTTGTGCAAATGTATACAAATAATGAAGTATTTGCTACCAACCGTAAAGAATAGCTCCAGTCTCTTAAGTGAAAATTAACAATATCAGCTCTGGAAGGTTTTACCCCCTTAATGACCAGGCCATTTTTTACGATTCGGCACTGCCTTACTTTAACAATTGCGCGGCCGTGCGACGCTGTACCCAAATACATTTGATGTCCTTTTTTTCCCACAAATAGCTTTCTTTTGGTGGTTTGATCACCTGTGCGGTTTTTAGATTTTGCGCTATAAACAAAAAAAGAGCGACAATTTTGAAAAAAAAAAAAAAAAATATATATTTTTACTTTCTGCTTTAAAACATTCTCAATATAAAAATTAAAAAAATCTATTTTTTTTATCAGTTTAGGCCAATTTGTATTCTGGTACATGTTTTAATAAAAAAAAAATCCCAAAAAGCATATTTTAATTGGTTTGCGCAAAAGTTATAGCGTTTAGATTTTTGGACTTTTTTATTTTATTCTTTTTTTGTTTGTTTTTTTAGTAATGATGGCAATCAGCGATTTTTGGCAGGACTGCGACATTGCGGCAGACATATCTGACACTAAATTATACTTTTTGGGGACCAGCGACATTATTATAGTAATCAGCGCTAAATAATATGCACTGTTACTGTATAAATGACACTGGCAGGGAAGGGGTTAATACTGGGGGTGATCAAGGGTTTAAGTGTAAGCCTAATTGTGCTTGCTAACTGTGGAGGGGGGAGGGCTCTGTGACAGGCACACAGAGATCGGTGTTTCAGCTTAGCTGAGACACACAATCTCATTGTGCCTGTCTGACAGAAGAGCCGCCTGCTTTGTTTACATAGGCAGGCGGCTCTACTGTCAGTTTCCCCGAAGATCGCAGGGAGCCGGCGGCGATCGCGCCCAATCCTTCCGTGGTCTAGCTCCCACTGTGTCTAATCACAGCGGGAGCGCGGTTCCAGCGGCGCGCGCAAACATAATCACAGAGATCTATGTGGCTATGCGCAGCCGAGCCGCAGTAAAACTGCGTAGGGTGGTCGGCAAGTGGTTAAAAGTCAGCAGCTTAAAAAACTGTAGCTGCTGGTCTGTAATATACACACACTCTCCTGTCCCATGTTCCAATGATGTGCCCCCCCCCCCCCCCACCACCATTCTCCCTGTTTCCTCTCTCACCAGCGCCGGGATCTTTACTATGGGCACCCAGCTGTGACTGCTTGTGGCTTCACAGCTGGGTGCCCGCTGCGCATGCACGAGCAGAGCTGCAGGCTGTGAATAGTGCCGCAGTCTTCTGGGACCTGTCTTGTGTTCCAGAAGACTTTGGGAGGGAAGAGGCGAAGGAAAAATTCCGCTTCCAATCGCCTAGGCAGTCGGAGCGAAAGTGGGAGTGGGTACCTGTCAAAATCAAGTCCCCTCCCCAAAAGCTCCATTTCACAAACAGGAACATGGGAGGAGGCCTTAAAGCAGAACTTCCTCTTTTCGGTGGAGCTCCGCAGCCGCTCTAAGTCTTAAAGATGACTATATGTGTTTATGTGTTACACAATCTGATTGTACAATCTCTGTTCGATCTACTATACCTACAAATATATAGTATATTAGATACAAATTGAATGGCTTGTATAGGTAAGCCAAGTTTAAGTTTGGTGGCCATACACAGTGCGATAACATTAACCCCTTCACGTTGACGGAAAGCAAATATGTGGCCTCGGATTCAGGGGGTTGTACCGGAGTGATACCTGCACAGCTAGAGGCATCACCCCAGTACTGATGTTTAGAGCTGACGATTGGCTTTCTTGTAATGACAATACGGCTGAGAAGCTACTCGGTTGTCATTACAAGGAGCAGGAGGAACACCCCCCCCCCCCCCTCCCCGCAGCCTTCCCCGGCATGCTCGGGTCACATTTAAAAAAAGACAGCATTCAAAACAGCCAAACTTGGCCTTTTGAATGCTTATAAGTGCATAGGAGGAATCTGGGGTATTTTAGACCCCAGATCACTCCATAAAGAGTACCTGTCACTGCCTATTACTGTCACAAGGTATGCTAACATTCCTTGTGACAGCAAAAAAAAATGTTCAATTTTTTTTTTTTTAAATGGACATTGTAAAAAAAAAATTTATTAAAAAAAAGATTTAAAGCTCCCCGTCCCTCCATGCTCGCATGCAGAAGCGAATGCATATGCAAGTATGTAAACATTGTTTAAACAACACATACGAGGTATCGCCGCAATCATTAGAGTGAGTGCAATAATTCTAGCACAAGACTTCCTCAGTAACTCTAAACTGGTAACCGTTCAATTTTTTTAAAGCATTGCCTATGGAGATTTGTAGGTACCGCAGCTTTTTGCAATTCCACAAGTGTGTGCAATTTTAAAGCATGACATTTTAGGTATCTATTTACTCGGCGTAACATCATCTTTCACATTATACAAAAAAATTGGGCTAACTTTACTGTTTTTTTTTTTTTTTTTTATTCAAGAACATGTATTTCTTCCTAAAAAATTGTATATGAAACACCGCTGTGCGAATACTGCGTGACATAAAATATTGCAACGGTTGCCAGTTTATTCTCTAGGGTCTCTCCACAATATATATATATATATATATATATATATATATATATATATATATATATATATATATATACAGGGAGTGCAGAATTATTAGGCAAATTAGTATTTTGACCACATCATCCTCTTTATGCATGTTATCTTACTCCAAGCTGTATAGGCTCGAAAGCCTACTACCAATTAAGCATATTAGGTGATGTGCATCTCTGTAATGAGAAGGGGTGTGGTCTAATGACATCAACACCCTATATCAGGTGTGCATAATTATTAGGCAACTTCCTTTCCTTGAGCAAAATGGGTCAAAAGAAGGACTTGACAGGCTCAGAAAAGTCAAAAATAGTGAGATATCTTGCAGAGGGATGCAGCACTCTTAAAATTGCAAAGCTTCTGAAGCGTGATCATCGAACAATCAAGCATTTCATTCAAAATAGTCAACAGGGTCGCAAGAAGCGTGTGGAAAAACCAAGGCGCAAAATAACAGCCCATGAACTGAGAAAAGTCAAGCGTGCAGCTGCCAAGATGCCACTTGCCACCAGTTTGGCCATATTTCAGAGCTGCAACATCACTGGAGTGCCCAAAAGCACAAGGTGTGCAATACTCAGAGACATGGCCAAGGTAAGAAAGGCTGAAAGACGACCACCACTGAACAAGACACACAAGCTGAAACGTCAAGACTGGGCCAAGAAATATCTCAAGACTGATTTTTCAAAGGTTTTATGGACTGATGAAATGAGAGTGAGTCTTGATGGGCCAGATGGATGGGCCCGTGGCTGGATTGGTAAAGGGCAGAGAGCTCCAGTCCGACTCAGACGCCAGCAAGTTGGAGGTGGAGTACTGGTTTGGGCTGGTATCATCAAAGATGAGCTTGTGGGGCCTTTTCGGGTTGAGGATGGAGTCAAGCTCAACTCCCAGTCCTACTGCCAGTTTCTGGAAGACACCTTCTTCAAGCAGTGGTACAGGAAGAAGTCTGCATCCTTCAAGAAAAACATGATTTTCATGCAGGACAATGCTCCATCACACGCGTCCAAGTACTCCACAGCGTGGCTGGCAAGAAAGGGTATAAAAGAAGAAAAGCTAATGACATGGCCTCCTTGTTCACCTGATCTGAACCCCATTGAGAACCTGTGGTCCATCATCAAATGTGAGATTTACAAGGAGGGAAAACAGTACACCTCTCTGAACAGTGTCTGGGAGGCTGTGGTTGCTGCTGCACGCATTGTTGATGGTGAACAGATCAAAACACTGACAGAATCCATGGATGGCAGGCTTTTGAGTGTCCTTGCAAAGAAAGGTGGCTATATTGGTCACTGATTTGTTTTTGTTTTGTTTTTGAATGTCAGAAATGTATATTTGTGAATGTTGAGATGTTATATTGGTTTCACTGGTAAAAATAAATAATTGAAATGGGTATACTGTATAATTGATTTTTGTTAAGTTGCCTAATAATTATGCACAGTAATAGTCACCTGCACACACAGATATCCCCCTAAAATAGCTAAAACTAAAAACAAACTAAAAACTACTTCCAAAAATAGTCAGCTTTGATATTAATGAGTTTTTTGGGTTCATTGAGAACATGGTTGTTGTTCAATAATAAAATTTATCCTCAAAAATACTAATTTGCCTAATAATTCTGCACTCCCTGTATATATATATATATATATATATATATATATATATATATATATATATATATATATGTGTGTGTTTGGAGGTTCTAAGTAATTTTCTAGCAAAAAATACTGATTTTAACTTGTAAGCAACATATGTCAGAAATGGGCTTAGGCTCCAAGGGGTTAAAAAGTCAATGTCCAATTCAACAGAATGATCCAATTGAACTTTGGTTTAGCGAGACAAAAAATGGCCTGGTTAAGTCAAATAGTTGTGGTGGAAAGAAATCAGTTGTAAGGGGTAGATCTATGGCGTTTTTTGGCAGCCTTAAGCCCCGGTTCACACTTATGCGATGCGGGAAGGCTGCGAATTTGCAGCCTGTTCCCGCATCGCAAACGCACCCCTGGCAGTTCACACTGCCATATGCGATACGCTGGGGGTGTCAATGTAATCTTAACGACACCCCCAGTTTGATCGCATATCGCAGTGCGATCTTGCAGTTCGCACAGGATCGGATCGCACAAGTGTGAACCGCTGTGCGATCCGATCCTGGTGCGGCTGCAAAAAAGGGTCCTGTGCGTCTTTGCTGCGGGTGCGGTGCGAATTTAGCCATACAAAGTGTATGGCTAAACTCGCACCGCACAGCCGATCGCATGTAATGAAGGAGAAGTGCGCTCCGACATTACATACGATCGCCGCAGCCGCATCAGTGTGAACCGGCACTCAATGTAAATGACTTGTAAGTGAAGGGTGAGAAAAATGCCATCTATTCACCCATGATAGATTTTGTTTTGCCACAACCAGTTTTTTTTGGGTCAACTGAAACCAAAGCTTGTGTGTGGTGAGATGAGGTTTCTATAGAGAGCGTATAATCAGACTGAATTTTAGATAGTTGGCTTTATTTAACTAAAAATCATGATAAAATTATGATATGATAAAAAAAATGTGAATTGTGTAATTTTGACAGATACATGCAGAAAATGAGTAATGTCAATCAGTGTGGCAAGGGGGCTTGTAAGGACGTACACAGGAAAGATATTAAAAGGAAACTCTGGCACTTGTAGTTCAACAGAGACAACAGAAAGGCCAATGGGAAATGGTGGAATATTTCACACATATATAAGACTGTTATGCAGCCTTTTAATTGGCTATCATTTTAGGCTAAAATCTTAGGCCCCTTTCACACATGCGGACTGTTCAGATCCGCCTGTCAGTTTTTCAGGCAGATCTGAATGGATGCCCCATGCATCTCTATGGGGCAATGGATGTCAGTGGAGGCATGTCCGCTGCCATCCGATCTGATCCTGTCCGTCAAAACATATTTTCCATCCATCCAGCGGATCGGTTTGGATGAAAATGGACAGGCGGTCTGTTCTCATCCGATTCCCCCATAGAGGGCAGCGGGGATCTGACAGCTCTGTCTCTGCACACAGAGCGGAGACAGACCTGTCATCCACTTGTTCAGCAGGGATCGGCGGATCGATCCCCGCTGAGTCCGCCGACGGAGTGGACAGGTGTGAAAGGGGCCTTACAAATTGTATTTATCCATGAATGGAAATATAGTAAATGTATTTTATGCTAATTAACTTGTAGTGATAGCACTTTACATATGGCTGCTTGTGCTCTAGATCCCGGTCTCCCTCAGTGAACAGGCCACTGAAGTTGCCATCGAGGTTGGCTTCCGCCACATTGATGGAGCGTACCTGTATCAGAATGAAAAAGAAGTGGGTCGGGCCATCCAGAAGAAGATTGCAGATGGTACTGTAAAAAGAGAAGATCTCTTCTACACTGGAAAGGTGAGGACATACTTCTGAGGCTTAGAGGGCTACACCAGGCTCCTGGGTCCAATGGCTGGTACATACCGTTTTTACATATGTTCTTACTATGTTTCTAGTGTTTTCTCTTTAAAGCTGAATATTCTTCTTAAGTTTTGCCTTCCCTGTTCTTTCTTTCCCCCACTATTAACACTCAAATTCAATTTCCATTTTCATGGCATACCTTATTTTAGATCAAGTGACATAATCATTGGGACTCTGCCCTTCTCTATGCAGTGCAGACAGATCATGGCTGGTGGGAGAGGCTGGCAGGGCGCTGTACATAGCTTGCTTAAATTATCACAGCACCCTGCCTCACTACTACTCCTCTCAGGAGCCCTCAGTCCCGATGCAATCAGTGGTCTGGCTCTTGGGAGGAGTAATGCCCAAATGTGATGCTGAGCCTCCATTACTGAAAAAGCTGAAATCCAATGAATGAAAAAGGTAGGACAGGGACACAGCCTGGGGAGTATGTGTGTATATTTACCCCTACACAGGTGTTTTACCTGCCTCCAAAAAAAAAACACCCAGGTGTGTTATTGCAGGGTTTTTTTTGGGTTCTTTCGAGGCAGGCATGACATCTGAACTTCTGTATAGGGGTATAGGGGTACACATATATAGGTGTGAAAGTAGCAGAACACTATACTTGCGCTAATGAAATAATTAACACCAATATGGCTCTGCTCCTATCACACCTATATATGTGTAAGTGTAAAATACATATAAGTGTGTGTGTATATATACCCCTATACAGAAGTTCAGATGTTTTGCCTGCCTCCAAAGACCCCAAAAAACGCCAGCTGCAAAAACACACCTGGGCGTTTTTTTTTGGCGCTGGCGTTTTTTTGGGTTCTTTGGAGGCAGGCAAAACATCTGAACTTCTGTATAGGGGTATATATGTACACACACACTTATATGTATTTTACACTTACACATATATAGGTGTTATAGGAGCAGAGCCATATTGGTGTTAATTATTTAATTAGCGCAAGTATAGTGTTCTGCTCCTTTCACACCTATATATGTGCAGGTGTATATATACATACATGGGTGTGTATATATACCCCCTATACACATGTTCAGATGTCATGCCTGACTTCAAACATGTCCTCAAAAAATCCCTATAAACGCCTGCAGCCAAAAAGCAAGCTGACCGGCGAGAAGCCATATCCGTGCTCTGAATGTGACATAAGAGAAACTATCTTTTCTCTATAGCGGTCACCCTGATATGGAAGGGTTTGGTCACCCTGCCATAGCAGTCAGTCAGTTCACCCTACACTACATTACGGTCACCCTGGCACTTAACACTTTCCCTACAGAAACTAATTTTTTGCATCTAACTAAAGTAAAAAAGAGCACTCTAACTACAATAGATATCCCTTTCCTCACACTAATAAATGGGATTGGTGCAGCGCTAACACAATTGAATCCACAGTCCATACAAATGTTCAAATGGATCAAATACAAAAGTGCAGTAAACAAAAGTTCATCAGAGAGTGCTCCAATAAAGAAGGGAAACTGTCCACCACTTCAAACTTGGAAAAAGCCCCGAGTGCAGGAACCGCCACCAAGATAATAAATGGCCTCTTACCAAATTGCAATGACCCCCATTACAAGGATCAAAGACAGCCTGTGTGATCAAATCAGTGCCCAGATCGACATGTATCGATTCCCAGTGTTCCCTCAGCAGCTCCGACCGGATGAAAGTCACGTGTTGATGAAACCGGTCGGAGGAGGAGCCTGCGGTTCGTCGTGCTGAGGCCAGCAAGGAGACACGGCGGCCATTTTATTGGTTGGAAACAAAGGTTCTGAGAGTATAGCTCCGAGACATGCTGTGATTTCTTCATGCAAACGTGAGTTGCCACTCTGCTTTTACTGAATAAACCTGTGAACGTACTTCACTATTGGAGTTGTCCCTCTTTTCCTTATGTTCACTTGTTCCGGTCGGAGCTGCTGAGGGAACACTGGGAATCGATACATGTCGATCTGGGCACTGATTTGATCACACAGGCTGTCTTTGATCCTTGTAATGGGGGTCATTGCAATTTGGTAAGAGGCCATTTATTATCTTGGTGGCGGTTCCTGCACTCGGGGCTTTTTCCAAGTTTGAAGTGGTGGACAGTTTCCCTTCTTTATTGGAGCACTCTCTGATGAACTTTTGTTTACTGCACTTTTGTATTTGATCCATTTGAACATTTGTATGGACTGTGGATTCAATTGTGTTAGCGCTGCACCAATCCCATTCTATATTGCTATTTAGATCTGGTATTTCTGATTCTAGATCAGGTGCTGGCTGCTTTCATTTGGTCTGTTGACTTTTTATTCATGTATGTTTTTATCTTTACATTTTAGCGCAGCAATATCCCCATTTTTATATTCACACTAATAAATGCTAAATGACACTTTTGAAGCAAAATTAACAGAACTGCTTCCACTCTCTTCCATGTCCCTGTATTACAATGCTAGGAATTTGCCGGGGCTATCTTATATACTGGGGGGCGTATTCACTAATGATTGGCCTGTGGACCCCCTAGTCACTCCAATCACATTCCTAGCATTCTCCTGCCCCCTCAATTGGCTTTTACTAATGGTTCTGGTCCAATCACGGGCTTTTAAAGTCCACTTCCTGACCCATTGCATTTTGGTCGGTTCTGGTTGCCGAATTCCGAACTTTTTCAGCAAAAAGTTCTAAATTCAGCCGAACCTCGAACAGCCAATGTTCGGGTCGAACCGATGGTCGACCCGATTTGTTCGATCATCCCTAATTTTGACACCTTTCTTCTGCAGCCCTAATCCACTTACAATCCATACAACCTTTTCACCGGTCTGCACCCTCAGGTCCATCGCCAGCGTAGTCCCTGGAACCACACCCTTCCCTTTCCCCCTCTTTTTCTTCCTTCTCTTTAATTCCCAGACATTTGCTGCTTACTTTCCCAACATTGTTTGGCTCCCTACTACTCCCCAAACTATAGCTGAGGCAGACCAAACAAGAGTCAGTTCTTTATCTTCTTTCATCTCCACTGTAGGGTTGAGCGAACACGGACTGTATTATTCGTGTTCGTACCGAATAATTGGATTTTTGTTACCCGAACACGGACCCGAAAACTTTACTGTATATTCGGGTAAAAATCCGTGTTCGGTCGTTTATTTCCGGGTTTTGCATGCTTTGGCGCGCTTTTCATGGCGGGCTTTCAACAGCCAATCAACAAGCGTTTAACTGGTGTGCCTAAGCCATCCCAGCCATGCCTACAAATGTATCAGTAGCTGTGATTGGCCGTCTGAAGCATGTGACCAAGTCTTTATAAGTTCGAGGCAGCGCCGCTGTGGCGTCATTCTGCTGTTTAGTTCAGGGAGAGAGCACACATCAACGTGCTGGCTGCTGATTAGGGACAGACAGGAAAAAAAAAACATTTGTGTCCGGATAGAATTGAGGGACAGGTCGGAGTGTGTTAGGCAGGGCGAGTTGTAGGCATTTTAGGGAGAGAGTCTGCTGATTTTTAGGGTCAGTGTGTTCTACAAACTACAATCGATATTGCTGTGTGGGGTGGGGTTTGTAGTGACCGATCTACGATCTTAGCAATCCTTTTAGGGACAGAGTCTGCTGATTTTTAGGGTCAGTGTGTTCTACAAACTACAATCGATATTGCTGTGTGGGGAGGGGTTTGCAGTGACCGATCTACGATCTTAGCAATCCTTTTAGGGACAGAGTCTGCTGATTTTTAGGGTCAGTGTGTTCTACAAACTACAATCGATATTGCTGTGTGGGGTGGGGTTTGCAGTGACCGATCTACGATCTTATCAATCCTTTTAGGGAGAGAGTCTGCTGATTTTTAGGGTCAGTGTGTTCTACAAACTACAATCGATATTGCTGTGTGGTGTGGGATAGGAGATAGGCAGGTGTCAGTGGTCCACATCCATTTTGCTGTGTGTGGGCTGCAGTGAACACAATCTTTTTGGGCTGCAGTAAACACAATCTTTTTGGGGTGCAGTGAACACAATCTTTTTGGGCTGCAGTGAACACAATCTTTTTGGGCTGCAGTAAACACAATCTTTTTGGGGTGCAGTGAACACAATCTTTTTGGGGTACAGTGAACACAATCTTTTTGGGGTGCTGGCTGCTGATTAGGGACAGACAGGAAAAAAAAAACATTTGTGTCCGGATAGAATTGAGGGACAGGTCGGAGTGTGTTAGGCAGGGCGAGTTGTAGGCATTTTAGGGAGAGAGTCTGCTGATTTTTAGGGTCAGTGTGTTCTACAAACAACAATCAATATTGCTGTGTGGGGTGGGGTTTGCAGTGACCGATCTATGATCTTATCAATACTTTTAGGGACAGAGTCTGCTGATTTTTAGGGTCAGACAGTGCGTTCTACAAACTACAATCGATATTGCTGTGTGGGGGGGGGGTTTGCAGTCACCCGATCTACGATCTTATCAATCCTTTTAGGGACAGAGTCTGCTGATTTTTAGGGTCAGACAGTGTGTTCTACAAACTACAATCGATATTGCTGTGTGGTGTGGGATAGGAGATAGGCGGGTGTCAGTGGTTCACATCCATTTTGCTGTGTGTGGGCTGCAGTGAACACAATCTTTTTGGGGTGCAGTGAACACAATCTTTTTGGGGTACAGTGAACACAATCTTTTTGGGGTGCAGTGAACGCAATCTTTTTGGGGTGCAGTGAACACAATCTTTTTGGGGTGCAGTGAACACAATCTTTTTTGCCCACTGAGGAGGAGGGAGAAAAGTATTTTTCTATCAGGCACTGTGTGCAGCATTTTTCCTTCAGCTGTGCTGTGCTGAGTGACTGATCATACACTGCTGTGTTCAGTTCACATGTGCTAATATTGAGTGGTTTCAGAAATCATACACTTTTTTTCTATTCCACTATTCAATATACAGCCTTGGGTTAAAAAAAATTAAATTGTGGCCTGCAGCAGAGCTGAATGATATTTGGGGTTTTTGGGGTTCATCTCATACTTCTGAAGATTTGAGGGTGCTGCCTGTTCCATACTCCTCCTACTCCTCATTCAGCCTTTTAGGGGTACAAACAATAGTAATTGGGGCCTAGTGTGGTTTTGTACGTGTGAGATACTTACAATTTTTTTGATCATATTTCCTTTTCCGCTATTCAATAAAAACCTTTGGGGATCAATTAAATTGCGGGATAGTTTGTGTTGGTACGTGTGAGATCCACCTTTCCAAGTTTTTGGGGTTCATCTCATACTTCTGTAGATTTGAGGGTGCTGCCTGTTCCATACTCCTCCTACTCCTCATCCAGCCTTTTAGGGGTACAAACAATAGTAATTGGGGCCTAGTGTGCTTCTGTACGTGTGAGATACATACACTTTTTTTGATCATATTTCCTATTCCGCTATTCAATAAAAACCTTTGGGGATCAATTAAATTGCGGGATAGTTTGTGTTGGTACGTGTGAGATCCACCTTTCCAAGTTTTTGGGGTTCATCTCATACTTCTGAAGATTTGAGGGTGCTGCCTGTTCCAAACTCCTCCTTCTCCTCATCCTGCCTTTAGGGGTACAAACAATAGTAATTGGGGCCTAGTGTGCTTCTGTACGTGTGAGATACATACACTTTTTTTGATCATATTTTCTATTCCGCTATTTAATCAAAACCTTTGGGTATAAACAATTAAATTGCGGGATAGTCTGTGTCGGTACGTGTGAGATACACCTTTCCAATTTTTGGGGCGCATCTCATACTGCCGAGGATTTGAGGGTGCTTCAGTCTGCCTCCTGCCTGTTCCTAACTCCTCCTACTCCTCATCCTGCCTTTAGAGTACAAAAAATTGTAATCGGGGCCTAGATTGTGTTTGTACGTGTGAGATACACCGTTTTGTAAAATTTGTCCTATTCCGCTATTCAATATACACCCTGTTTGAGTGTAAAAAATAAATCGGGGGATAGTCTGTATCGGTACATGTGAGATACACCTTTTTAAATTTGTTTGGCGCATCTCCTTCTACCGCTGAGGATTGCAGGGCGCTTCAGTTTGCCTCCTGTTCCCAACTCCTCCTACTCCTCTTCCTCATCCTGCCTTTAGGGTACCAAAAAATTGTAATCGGGGCCTAGTCTGTGTTTGTACGTGTGAGATACACCGTATTATAACATTTTTCCTATTCCGCTATTCAATATACACCCTTTTGGAGTGTAAGAAAATTAAATTACGGCATAGTCTGTATCGGTACGTGTGAGATACACCTTTTAAATTTGTTTGGCGCATCTCCTTCCACCGCCAAGGATTGCAGGGCGCTTCAGTTTGCCTCCTGTTCCCAACTCCTCCTACTCCTCTTCCTCATCCTCCCTTTAGGGTACAAAAAATTTTAATCGGGGCCTAGTCTGTGTTTGTACGTGTGAGATACACCGTTTTTTTATCCTTTTTCCTATTCCGCTATTCAATATACACCCTTTTGGGGTAAAAAACATTAAATTGCGGCATAGTTTGCATATTTGACTGTCAGATACACCCGTGCGATACTGTTGTTGTTTTGTTCCGCTATTCAATAAACACCTTTCTAGGGCAAGATCATAAATTACAGAAATATGAGGAGACCGTCAAATAGGGGCCGTGGCCTGGGTCGTGGTGCTGCTGGTAGAGCTCCTGTTGCAAGGAGAGGACGTGGTCGATCTGTGCCAGCTACACGCACAAGTGAAACACCTTCCTCAAGTGTTAGTAGGCGACAGAACCTGCATCAGTATTTGGTAGGGCATCATACGCCTCTAGAAGTGATGAGGCCAGAACACAGAGAGGCGATAGTAGATTGGTTTGCTGCTGACAGTGCCTCCAGTTCCTTCACATTGTCTCCCACCCAGTCTACTGCAGAAAGGTCAGAGTTGGCACCTGCAGCCGATGTCCAACCGTCTTTCACCTCATTCCCTTGCAAATCAGGCAAGCAGTCTGAGCCCCAAGCCATACAGCAGTCTCTTGTTCTTTTTGAGGACTCTGTCAGCAGGGTTTCCCAGGGCCATCCACCTAGCCCTGCCCCAGAAGTGGAAGAGATTGAGTGCAGCGATGCCCAACCACTTATTTCTCAAGATGAGTACATGCAAGGACCATCGCAGCATGTCTCCGATGATGACGAAACGCAGGTGCCAACTGCTGAGGCGTTCAGCATTGTGGAGACCGACAAGGAGGGCAGGGGTGAAGACTGGGTGGAAGATGATGTGGAGGATGATGAGGTCCTCGACCCCACATGGAATGAACGTCATGCAGGTGACCTGAGTAGTTTGGAGGAAGAGGCGGTGGTCGCACAGAGCCACGAGCACAGCAGAAGAGGGAGCAGGGTGCAGAAGCGGAGCGCCCGTGCCCTAGACACTACGCCTGCTACTGCCCAACACAGCAGTGTTAATTTTGGCAGCAAATTTCCATTTAGTTTTAGTCTTAGTCTTAGGACTAAAATGGCATTTTAGTTTTAGTCCTATTTTAGTCTTCTGCAAGTGTTTTAGTTTTAGTCGTATTTAGTCGTCTAAAACTACAGTATATTTTAGTCGACTAAAACGCCCTACATTTTAGTCGACTAAAACTCATTTTAGTCATCTATAATCAAATGGGTGTAGTTCAATTGTAATTTGTAATGCATTATTTAAGCATTTCTCTACAATTTCCAAACTCATTATATACTACTGCTGGTCCTGGAGTGAAAAATCGAATATGTTATTATTTATGCTTTGAGCATGCACCAGTGTTAATTTTTGGCAGCAAATTTCGATTTAGTTTTAGTTATAGTCTTTTGACAAAAATGCCATTTTAGTTTTAGTCGTATTTTAGTCTTAAGACTAAAATGCCATTTTAGTTTTAGTCGTATTTTAGTCATCTGAATTGTGTTAGTCGACGAAAACGTTTTAGTCGGTTTTAGTCGACGAAATTAACACTGCAACACAGCAAGGGAACGAGCGCACCAAAGTCAGCTCAAAGGAGTTCTCTAGCGTGGAAGTTCTTTAGAAAATGTGCTGATGACAGGACACGAGTGGTTTGCACCCTGTGCAATCAGAGCCTGAAGCGAGGCATAAACCTTCTCAACCTGAGCACAACCTGCATGATCAGGCATCTAAGTGCAAAGCACGAGCTGCAGTGGAGTAGACACCTTCAAAACCAAGAAACGTCTCTGGCTCATCCTGCTTCCTCTTCTGCTGCAGTCTCCGCCGCTCCAGCCACATCTGTAGTGATACCGGCACCTGCCACCCCGCAAACAGAGGATCTGTCAGCAACACCACCACCTGGGTCACCAACCATCTCCACAATGTCCCGTGGAAGCGTTCAGCTTTCCATCTCCCAAACACTTGAGAGGAAGAGGAAGTACCCCCCCTACCCACCCGCGATCCCTGGCCCTGAATGCCAGCATTTCAAAATTATTGGCCTTTGAAATGCTGTCATTCCGTCTGGTGGAGACGCACAGTTTTAAAAACCTTATGTCGGTGGCTGTCCCACAGTACGTCGTGCCCAGCCGCCACTACTTTTCCAGGCAAGCAATCCCTTCCCTGCACAACCAAGTGGGGGAAAAAATCAGGTGTGCACTGCGCAACGCCATCTCTGGCAAGGTCCACCTAACTACCGATACGTGGACCAGTAAGCACGGTCAGGGGCGTTATATCTCCCTAACGGCACACTGGGTAAATGCAGTGGCGGATGGGCCTGAGGCGGATAGCAATTTGGCGCATGTCCTTCCACCACCTAGGATTGCAGGGCGCTTCAGTTTGCCTCCTGTTCCTAACTCCTCCTACTCCGCTTTCTCATCCTCTACCGCCTCCTCATCCGGACAGCGTAACACCTTCACCACCAACTTCAGCACGGCCAGGGGTAAACGACAGCAGGCAGTTTTAAAACTTGTCTGTTTGGGGGACAAACCACACACCACGCAGGAGTTGTGGAGGAGCATGGAACAGCAGACAAATGAGTGGTTGCTGCCAGCGAGCCTCAAGCCCAGCCTGGTGGTGTGCGATAACGGGCGAAATCTCTTAGCAGCTCTGGGCCTAGCCGGTTTTACACACATCCCTTGCCTGGCGCATGTGCTGAATTTGGTGGTGCAGAGGTTCCTTAAAAACTACCCCGATATGTCAGAGCTGCTGCAGAAAGTGCGGGCCGTCTGTGCGCACTTTCGGCGTTCTCACCCTGCTGCTGCTCGCCTGTCAGCGCTGCAGCGTAACTTTGGCCTTCCCGCTCACCGCCTCATATGTGACGTGCCCACAAGGTGGAACTCCACCTTGCACATGCTGCAAAGACTGTGCGAGCAGCAGCAGGCCATAGTGGAGTTTCAGCTGCAGCACGCACGCGTGAGTCGCTCTGCGGAACAGCACCACTTCACCACCAATAACTGGGCCTCCATGCGAGACCTGTGTGCCTTGTTGCGCTGTTTTGAGTACTCCACCAACATGGCCAGTGCCGATGATGCCGTTCTCAGCTTAACTATCCCACTTCTATGCCTCCTTGAAAAAACAATTCGGGCGATGATGGAAGAGGATGTGGCACAGGATGAGGAGGAGGAGGAGGAGGATGAAGAGGTAACATTTCCAAGGCTTTCAGGGCAGTCATTCGCAAGGGGCTCCGAGGGTGGGTTCCTGCACACACAAACGCCAGGGACACAATTGTCCAGCAGGGGCACAGTTCTGGAGGATGAGGAGGAGGAGCTGGAGGAGGAGATGGAAGCATGTTCACAGAAGGGTGCCACCCAGGCCAGCTCATGGCCATCACTGGTGCGTGGCTGGGGGGATACAGAGGACACGGACAATACACCTCCCACAGAGGACAGCCTTTCGTCGCCTCTGGGCAGCCTGGCACACATGAGCGATTACATGCTGCAGTGTCTCCACAACGACCGCCGAGTTGCCCACATTCTAACTTGTGCTGATTACTGGGTGGCCACGCTGCTGGATTCCCGTTACAAGGACAACGTACCGTCCTTAATTCACTGACTGGAGCGCGATCGCAAGATGCGCGAGTACAAGCGCACGCTGGTAGACGCCATGCTGCTGGCATTCCCACCTGACAGCGGGGCCACAGTGGAAGCACAAGGCAGAGGAGGAGGAGGAGGAGGAGGAAGAGGTCGCCAACGCAACCAGGGCACCGCCAGCACCTCAGAAGGCAGGGTTAGCATGGCTGAAATGTGGAAAAGCTTTGTCAGCACGCCACAACAAACAGCAGCACCAGCAGCTCATATGGAACGTCTTAGCAGGAGGCAGCATTTCACCAACATGGTGGAGCAGTATGTGTGCACACGCTTAGACGTACTGAATGAGGGGTCTGCCCCCTTCAACTTCTGGGTCTCTAAGTTGGGCACATGGCCTGAGCTTGCCCTTTACGCCTTGGAGGTGCTGGCGTGCCCTGCAGCCAGTGTATTATCTGAACGGGTATTTAGCATGGCTGGGGGCGTTATCACAGACAAGCGCAGCCGCCTGTCCAGAGACAATGTGGACAAGCTCACGTTCATTAAAATGAACCAGGCATGGATCCCACGGGACTTTTCCGTACCTTGTGCAGAATAGCGATGGATACCGACCTTACCCAGCCATTGTTCCATTTTTGCTCTTTCTCACTCTTTTGGGGTGTACCCTCATTTAAAATTTGTGAAAAGAAGCAGTGTTGGCTACCTCGTCCTCCTCAGGGCCAGATTAACGTAGGGGCTATTGGAGCTGCAGCTCCAGGCCCCTACCTTTTATATAGGCCCCAGGTTGGCCATATTCACTGTTACCGCTCTTCTGTCACTTGTAAACACAGAAGTCTGGCTTCTATGCTCGCTTCCCCAGGCAGCTCCCTCAGAACCTCCCCACACAGCACGAAGGCCGGACAAGGAGGGACAGTTGCCGATGCATGGATGTGTTTATGGGCTTCAGAGACAGCATCCCATGTGGAATTAGGCATGCATGGCTGCACCCTTCCTCCTCTGGGTGCATGCCAAGGCACGGCCCTTAAGGCCCTTCAAAATCCTCAGCACCAAGCCCATGATGCTCTTAATCCGGCCCTGGTCCTCCTCCACCGCCGCTTTCACATACACCGTCCATAGGTGTGCGCAGCCTATTGCATTAGGGTGTGCACCCCAAAGTTTAAATACACATGCATGTGTTTGCCTACATGTACATGGCCCCGATACATTACTCTCCCTGCTGGCAAAGTGAAATAGAGCAGAGCAGGTCCGAGGGAGATCTTTCCCATCTCCTCACTGGCAAACAGAGCGATAATGCTATGTGCCCTAGGTGATTAGGGTGTGCCCAGGCACATCCGGCACACCCTGTGCGCACGCCTATGACACCGCCACATCCACCACCACCTCAACCTCCCTCCTACTCCATATGGGCCTCGTCCTTCAGAGATGAAGAACATTGCTTTATTTTTCTGTTTTTTTTTTTTTGTTGTTTTAAGTTATTTCCCTATCCACATTTGTTTGCAGAGCACTTGCCATGCTCTTAACTAAGTTTTGCTGCCATTTGCAGCACTCTAGACCTTTCCATTGGTGTTTTAGAGCCATTTTTGTGCCTGAAAGTTCGGGTCCCCATTGACTTCAATGGGGTTCGGTGTCCGGGAAAAGTTCGGCAAAAGTCCGGGACACGGACCCGGACTTTTTTTTAAAGTTCGGCCGAACCCGCCGAACACGAACATCCAGGTGTCCGCTCAACTCTACTCCACTGTCCTTAAAAAATGTCTGATGTCATCGTCCACCAAATCTATATGAACCTTTAAAGAGGAAGTAAAGCTTTCTCTGTAACTTGTACCTATAGGTAAGCCTTATCATAGGCTTACCTATAGGTACTGTAAATATCTCCTAAACATGCAGCATTTAGGAGATATTTACTTTACATGCAGCCTCTGACATCACTGGTGCATGCGCTCTGAAGGAAAGGCCGCCCATGCCATTCCTTTAGAGCCCTGTGCCCGTGAATGGCGGCTCCTTGCGCATGCACAGGAGTGACATCAGTCACGGCTCTGGCCAATTCTGGAAGGAAGACGGGTGAACATGTTGGCTGTGTCAGCGGTGAGCGGGCGCCGCTGTGGGGGCTTCGTTTTAAGGTAAGTATTTCATATTGAGCTGGTATGCAATGCATATTAGCTCATTATGTCTTTTTGTCTTTCAGCTTTTTATTTTTTAATTTTTTTTTTTTTTTTTTGAGGTTTACAACCTCTTTATGTGCTTATCCCCCTCTAAGAGGTTCATACTGTATGTAGGTCCATATTGCAAACTACAAATGACATCATGATTGTAACTACCAGCGATGTTATGTATACCAAAACATTATGTTCCTAGGGAACATGTATGGATATTGGTAGCTTCCGTGGTCTAGAGGTAGTGGGCGAGAGAACACATAGACTTCCGGTGGCCACGGCATTATTTATGTGGTTGCCATAGAAGCATCTTTAGAATCTATATAGGGGCTCGGCAGAGTGGCTCCTCTACCTACTGAGTAAGCCCAATGAGAGGACGTCTAGGAGGGAGGAGCCTGTGATGTCACGCTGCCCCCGCCGCTGATGTTTGGAGTGGTAAACCAGCGGATATGATTTATACAAGTGGTTTGTACGTTTCCCTTTTGTAAGTGGATTTTAGTGGGGGCTTTTAATAAAGTGGTAAACAGGAAAGCACTATGTATCTGCCTTTTTGTTACATGTGGTCCATTTGTGGATTGTGAGCATAAGAGAGAGAGTGTGCCAAATTCCAGGAGAAAGGAGCGGCGACCACTCCAGGGGATTTGAAAGAGTTAAGATGATGAGCCTGTTTCGTGTTTGAGGTGCACAGGTTGGTTGGAGCACAATGTTCCTGAATTGAAATGACTCATATTTGTTTAAGAATATTTTGAGAGACTGAAGTTTTTTAATATTATTTGGATAGGATCAATGTAATTTGTCACATAATGAGTTAGTTGTCTAAAGTTTTCTTTAAGTCTAAACTTAAATAATCCATATTGCAAACTGTATAGCTCAAACCTTACTCTTCCTGCACGGATACTATTTTGTATTTTTCATGTGTACAACTTTGTACGAGATGGCATGTTCTATATTTGATACAAAAGTTTGAACAAGGAAAAATGGTAGAAGCAATACTACCTTTTAGCCCAGTTTTACCCTTTAGCCCAGTTTTATGGGGATGTTCTATAACCTTTGCTAACATTACTTAATTTCCCCTTCCAACCTCCCTGAGGTGATGAATAAGGTGGCCCCTCCTTTACTGGCGAACTCTAGCTGTCAAGATGTTTTTTGGATTCAAATTGACAAACACATGTGGTTGGATTAAGTGGTTTATTCCTCGAGGGGAAATTTAAAAATTCAGATTTTACTGTTTCTAATAACAGAGTACATCTAAAGCCAATGTATTATTACTTGGTTAGATATCTGGACCGAGACAGGAGAGTCTGGTCCAACTTGGGTCTCTCCAGAGGTGTCGGCGGCTTCAAGGCCATACTGGGACAGAGGCCTATTGGGCTAAACCTGGAGGAGTTCTACTTCCTGGATTGGCCCAGATCCACCATACATTTGCAAATATTCACCAGTAACATTTTCTGGCTACTCGGCAAATGTTTAGCAGTGACATTATTATTCAACAGGATTTATATAGCACCAACAGTTTGCACACTGCTTTGCAAAATAAAGGGAGACAGTACAGTTACAATACAATTCAAAACAAGAGGATTAGAATTGTCCTGCTCATGAGAGCTTACAATCTAAAAGGGAGGAGCGAGTGGTACAAAAAGTAATATCTGCAGGAAGATGACCTATTCCAGAATTATAACCTCTCTTGTTAGGTGGGGGCAAGGTAGGCTTTCATGAGATGAGTTTTCAGGGATCACCTAAGGGTAGACGGGGTAGGCGACAGCTGGAGACATTGGTGTAGGGAGTTCCCGAGGATTTAGTTTTGGAAAATGCATTCAGAGTCAATTCAGCATCCTTTTGCCTAATCTCCTGTACAGTATAGTACTACTATAAAAATCAATAAGTGATATTGGAGTGTATGGGGTTATTATATGCTGTACATAAAACATACAGAAATTTTAATAGAGATAGGCACAGGCTGGGGATGTTTTAACCACTTCTGGACTGGAAAGTTTTACCACCTTAATGACCAGGCCATTTTTTGCGATACGGCACCGCGTTACTTTAACTGACAATTGTGCGGTCTTGCTACGCTGTACCCAAATAAAATAGAGCTTTCTTTTGGTGGTATTTGATCACCTGTGCGATTTATTATTTTTTGCGTTCTAAACAAAAAAAAAGCGACAATTCTGGGAAAAAAAAAAAAACAATATTTTTTACTTTCTGCTATATAACATTCCCAATAAAAGAAATAAAAAAAAATCTATTTTTTTTTCATAATTTTAGGCCAATTTGTATTTTGCCACATATTTTTGGTAACAAAATTCCAATAAGTGTATATTTATTGGTTTGCGCAAAAGTTATCGCGTCTACAAACTAGGGGAAAGATTTATGTAATTTTTATTTATTTATTTATTTATTTTTTACAAGTAATGGCAGCGATCACCGATTTTTTAGCAGGAATGCGACATTGCGGCGGACAGAACGGACCTCTAACTGACGTTTTTGACACTTTTGGGTGGACCAGTGACATTACTACAGTAATCAGTGCTAAAAATATGCACGGTTACTGTATTATTGACACTGGCAGGGAAGGGGATTTACACCAGGGGCAATCAAATGGTTAAATGTGTCCCTAGGGGGTGCTTTCCAACTGTGTGTGTGTGGGGGGGGGGTTGGGCTTTCTTCATGAACACAGAGACCTGTGTTCATAAATAAGAGGAACACCATGTCCCTGTGTTCATAACTGACAGAACAGCGGTCTGCCGCCACAGGGAGCGACTGCGGGTGCCCAGCAGACCCGCTAAACGTCTTCCCCTGTGGCGAATGGGTGCGTGCCGGCCTCCCGCTAGCAGTCCCGTGAAGTGCCATACAGTTTCGTCGTTTCGCGGGACAGAGCCGACCTGCCGCAGTAAAACCTGCGGCGGGCGGTTGTTAAGTGGTTAAACAGAGAAGCAATATGGTAATTATTACTGTGAGAAATATGTTTTTCTATGTATTTTTTAACCAATTGTAATGTTATTAAAAGTAAATTAATGTTTACATTTAGACTGAGTTGGGTACGCTAATACTTTGTCCTTTGTTTTGGTAATGGGTTCTATAATTGGGATGTTGTACCCCATATTGGATCGGACCATTGGTTCCTTATTATAATGGAGTTCCAATGGATGGGAGGTGCTCTGGGGAAATCCAGGAGGTGAGCTTAGGAGAAGTAATGAGGGATCCTAATGTCTGGCAGATCTTCTAAACAATACAAATTCTCTTATCCATTGGAAAGATATCTGTTTGAAATAATTGAATTAGCATTGCTTATAGAGAGAAAATAAGCTGTCAGAGCACACTATCATCCTGAAGAGGCTGAGGTTTAACATGCCACCCTTCGATCTTGCACCATAATTGCTGAATTTGTAGGCCGGGCACACAACAGTTCTTATTAATTGGAAATTTTAAAGGCATGGTTGGCAATAGAGTATACTGGAAAAGGTGAAACCGTGTCACATACCAACCTGGCACGAAGGTGAATCAACAAGATGGTTTCAGCCTGACTCCACCCAGGTCACGCCCCCCTCATGCATTTTACCCCGCCCATAGGGCTTAATCATCTCCTTTTCCAGTATATGCCACAAAGCTGATAGACGGGCTCCTTAGCTACCTGCACCCTTAAGTAGGAGTCACTAGAGTTGAAGGATGCTTTTGTGGAGCAGCACCCCAAGTTTTCTAGGGCTATACTGGAAAATGGAGTAGAAGAACATACACTTCACAAGACCATACAGTTTGTCACAGCCACTGTGTTAGGTTTGAGAGAGATGTTACCAGAGGACAGCTTCTGCTGGAGGGGTGGTGGAACAGGTCAATTCACACTGTACTTGCCATTGAAAAGATGTCAGAAGATTCTGCAAAACCATGTCCTGTAGATTCCTCTCCCTAACCTACCACTCACTTGAAGTGTGCCCCAATGACGTGGAATCCCCTATTTAAAGGTTCCCTTATTAAGATGGCCAGCTCAATTCTCATGAGAATTCAGCATCAAACCAGATGCCTATATTACCAAAGAGGGCCACTAGCGTCTCTAAGGCTCCGTTCACACCTGAAAGCAGACAGAATCGCCGTGATTTTGCCCTCAGTTTCAAATTGCTGTAAAACGTGGGACGCATTTGCGATGCCATTACTTCTTATTGGCACCCCTAGGGCGCCGCGATTTGGGGACATACTAAAACATTTAATGTGAAAATGGCTTAATGTAGCTTAATGTGTAATAAAGTGCCTAAACCATAATCAATTGCCCTGAAACTTTGCACAGACTAAGTTTTTAACTTTCCTAATATACCCTAGAAGTTTCATGTAGTTTGGTCTTCCAGGAGGCAAACAAGGGACATTAAGCTTGTTTTTTGGGGAGCTTAATGTGGCTTAACGTACAAAAAAAAGCTTAGATGTTAACCAATTTCCCCCAAACTTCACACAATAGAAGACTCTATTGATGCTAAGATAGTCTGAAATTTTTAGCTCATTTGGTAAATCACACCAAAAGTTATTCACATTAAGCTATTTTTTTACAATACTAAAACGTTTAATGTCCACGGCTTAATATAAAAAGAGCTTAATGTACCAAAATGTGCCTTAACCTCAACCAATTGTCCTGAAACTTTGCACAGCCCACGTTCTACACTTCCCAAAGCTATCCTGGAGGTTTCATCGATTTTGGTCTCCCACACGGAAAACTGGGGACATTAAGCTCTTTTTTTTGGGGAGCTTAATGTGGCTTAACGTACAAAAAAGAGCTTAGATGTGAACCAATTTCCCCCAAACTTGGCACAATAGAAGAGTCTATCCATTCCAACATATTCTGAAAATTTCAGATCATTTGGTAAATCACACCAAAAGTTATTCACATTAAGCTCTTTTTGTACAATACTAAAACATTTAATGTCCTTAGCTTAATGTGAAAAGAGCTTAATGTACCAAAATGTGCCTAAACCTCAACCAATTGTCTTGAAACTTTGCACAGCCCAAGTTCTGCACTTCCCAAAGTTATTCTGGAGGTTTCATCGATTTTGGTCTCCCACACGGAAAACTGGGGACATTAAGCTCTTTTTTTGGGGAGCTTAATGTGGCTTAACGTACAAAAAAAAGCTTAGATGTGAACCAATTTCCCCCAAACTTGGCACAATAGAAGAGTTTATCAATTCCAACATATTTCGAAAATTTCAGATCATTTGGTAAATCACACCAAAAGTTATTCACATTAAGCTGTTTTTAGCAATCATAAAAACACGTGGCTTAATGTGAAAAGAGCTTAACGTACCAAAATGTGCCTAAACCTCAACCAATTGTCTTGAAACTTTGCACAGCCCAAGTTCTTTACTTCCATAAGCTATCCTGGAGGTTTCATCGATTTTGGTCTCCCACACGGAAAACTGGGGACATTAAGCTCTTTTTTTGGGGAGCTTAATGTGGCTTAACGTGCAAAAAAGAGCTTAGATGTGAACCAATTTCCCCCAAACTTGGCACAATAGAAGAGTTTATCAATTCCAACATATTCTGAAAATTTCAGATCATTTGGTAAATCACACCAAAAGTTATTCACATTAAGCTGTTTTTAGCAATCATAAAAACACGTGGCTTAATGTGAAAAGAGCTTAACGTACCAAAATGTGCCTAAACCTCAACCAATTGTCTTGAAACTTTGCACAGCCCAAGTTCTTTACTTCCATAAGCTATCCTGGAGGTTTCATCAATTTTGGTCTCCCACACGGAAAACTGGGGACATTAAGCTCTTTTTTTGGGGAGCTTAATGTGGCTTAACGTACAAAAAAGAGCTTAGATGTGAACCCATTTCCCCCAAACTTGGCACAATAGAAGAGTCTATCTATTCCAACATATTCTGAAAATTTCAGATCATTTGGTAAATCACACCAAAAGTTATTCACATTAAGCTCTTTTTGTACAATACTAAAACATTTAATGTCCTTAGCTTAATGTGAAAAGAGCTTAATGTACCAAAATGTGCCTAAACCTCAACCAATTGTCTTGAAACTTTGCACAGCCCAAGTTCTGCACTTCCCAAAGTTATCCTGGAGGTTTCATCGATTTTGGTCTCCCACACGGAAAACTGGGGACATTAAGCTCTTTTTTTGGGGAGCTTAATGTGGCTTAACGTACAAAAAAAAGCTTAGATGTGAACCAATTTCCCCCAAACTTGGCACAATAGAAGAGTTTATCAATTCCAACATATTTCGAAAATTTCAGATCATTTGGTAAATCACACCAAAAGTTATTCACATTAAGCTGTTTTTAGCAATCATAAAAACACGTGGCTTAATGTGAAAAGAGCTTAACGTACCAAAATGTGCCTAAACCTCAACCAATTGTCTTGAAACTTTGCACAGCCCAGGTTCTGCACTTCCCAAAGCTATCCTGGAGGTTTCATTGATTTTGGTCTCCCATGTGGAAAACTGGGGACATTAAGCTCTTTTTTTGGGGCGCTTAATGTGGCTTAACGTACAAAAAAGAGCCTAGATGTGTACCAATTTCCCTCAAACTTGGCACAATAGAAGAGTCTGTCTATTCCAACATATTCTGAAAATTTCAGATCATTTGGTAAATCACACCAAAAGTTATTCACATTAAGCTCTTTTTAGCAATCATAAAAACGCATGGCTTAATGTGAAAAGAGCTTAACGTACCAAAATGTGCCTAAACCTCAACCAATTGTCTTGAAACTTTGCACAGCCCAAGTCCTATGCTTCCCAAAGCTATCCTGGAGGTTTCATCGATTTTGGTCTCCCACACGGAAAACTGGGGACATTAAGCTCTTTTTTTTGGGAGCTTAATGTGGCTTAACGTACAAAAAAGAGCTTAGATGTGAACCAATTTCCCCCAAACTTGGCACAATAGAAGAGTTTATCAATTCCAACATATTCTGAAAATTTCAGATCATTTGGTAAATCACACCAAAAGTTATTCACATTAAGCTGTTTTTAGCAATCATAAAAACACGTGGCTTAATGTGAAAAGAGCTTAACGTACCAAAATGTGCCTAAACCTCAACCAATTGTCTTGAAACTTTGCACAGCCCAAATTTTGCACTTCCCTAAGCTATCCTGGAGGTTTCATCAATTTTGGTCTCCCACACGGAAAACTGGGGACATTAAGTTCTTTTTTTGGGGAGCTTAATGTGGCTTAATGTACAAAAAAGAGCTTAGATGTGAACCAATTTCCCCCAAACTTGGCACAATAGAAGAGCCTATCAATTCCAACATATTCTGAAAATTTCAGATCATTTGGTAAATCACACCAAAAGTTATTAACATTAAGCTTTATTTTGCAATCATAAAAACGCATTGGCTTAATGTGAAAAGAGCTTAATGTACCAAAATGTGCCTAAACCTCAACCAATTGTCTTGAAACTTTGCACAGCCCAAGTCCTATGCTTCCCAAAGCTATCCTGGAGGTTTCATCGATTTTGGTCTCCCACACGGAAAACTGGGGACATTAAGCTCTTTTTTTTGCGAGCTTAATGTGGCTTAACGTACAAAAAAGAGCTTAGATGTGAACCAATTTCCCCCAAACTTGGCACAATAGAAGAGTTTATCAATTCCAACATATTCTGAAAATTTCAGATCATTTGGTAAATCACACCAAAAGTTATTCACATTAAGCTGTTTTTAGCAATCATAAAAACACGTGGCTTAATGTGAAAAGAGCTTAACGTACCAAAATGTGCCTAAACCTCAACCAATTGTCTTGAAACTTTGCACAGCCCAAATTTTGCACTTCCCTAAGCTATCCTGGAGGTTTCATCAATTTTGGTCTCCCACACGGAAAACTGGGGACATTAAGTTCTTTTTTTGGGGAGCTTAATGTGGCTTAATGTACAAAAAAGAGCTTAGATGTGAACCAATTTCCCCCAAACTTGGCACAATAGAAGAGCCTATCAATTCCAACATATTCTGAAAATTTCAGATCATTTGGTAAATCACACCAAAAGTTATTAACATTAAGCTTTATTTTGCAATCATAAAAACGCATTGGCTTAATGTGAAAAGAGCTTAATGTACCAAAATGTGCCTAAACCTCAACCAATTGTCTTGAAACTTTGCACAGCCCAAGTTCTTTACTTCCATAAGCTATCCTGGAGGTTTCATCAATTTTGGTCTCCCACACGGAAAACTGGGGACATTAAGCTCTTTTTTTGGAGAGCTTAATGTGGCTTAACGTGCAAAAAAGAGCTTAGATGTGAACCAATTTCCCCCAAACTTGGCACAATAGAAGAGTTTATCAATTCCAACATATTCTGAAAATTTCAGATCATTTGGTAAATCACACCAAAAGTTATTCACATTAAGCTGTTTTTAGCAATCATAAAAACACGTGGCTTAATGTGAAAAGAGCTTAACGTACCAAAATGTGCCTAAACCTCAACCAATTGTCTTGAAACTTTGCACAGCCCAAGTTCTTTACTTCCATAAGCTATCCTGGAGGTTTCATCAATTTTGGTCTCCCACACGGAAAACTGGGGACATTAAGCTCTTTTTTTGGGGAGCTTAATGTGGCTTAACGTGCAAAAAAGAGCTTAGATGTGAACCAATTTCCCCCAAACTTGGCACAATAGAAGAGTTTATCAATTCCAACATATTCTGAAAATTTCAGATCATTTGGTAAATCACACCAAAAGTTATTCACATTAAGCTGTTTTTAGCAATCATAAAAACACGTGGCTTAATGTGAAAAGAGCTTAACGTACCAAAATGTGCCTAAACCTCAACCAATTGTCTTGAAACTTTGCACAGCCCAAATTTTGCACTTCCCTAAGCTATCCTGGAGGTTTCATCAATTTTGGTCTCCCACACGGAAAACTGGGGACATTAAGTTCTTTTTTTGGGGAGCTTAATGTGGCTTAATGTACAAAAAAGAGCTTAGATGTGAACCAATTTCCCCCAAACTTGGCACAATAGAAGAGTCTATCAATTCCAACATATTCTGAAAATTTCAGATCATTTGGTAAATCACACCAAAAGTTATTAACATTAAGCTTTATTTTGCAATCATAAAAACGCATTGGCTTAATGTGAAAAGAGCTTAATGTACCAAAATGTGCCTAAACCTCAACCAATTGTCTTGAAACTTTGCACAGCCCAAGTTCTGCACTTCCCAAAGCTATCCTGGAGGTTTCATCGATTTTGGTCTCCCATGTGGAAAACTGGGGACATTAAGCTCTTTTTTTGGGGCGCTTAATGTGGCTTAACGTACAAAAAAGAGCCTAGATGTGTACCAATTTCCCTCAAACTTGGCACAATAGAAGAGTCTGTCTATTCCAACATATTCTGAAAATTTCAGATCATTTGGTAAATCACACCAAAAGTTATTCACATTAAGCTCTTTTTAGCAATCATAAAAACGCATGGCTTAATGTGAAAAGAGCTTAACGTACCAAAATGTGCCTAAACCTCAACCAATTGTCTTGAAACTTTGCACAGCCCAAGTCCTATGCTTCCCAAAGCTATCCTGGAGGTTTCATCGATTTTGGTCTCCCACACGGAAAACTGGGGACATTAAGCTCTTTTTTTTGGGAGCTTAATGTGGCTTAACGTACAAAAAAGAGCTTAGATGTGAACCAATTTCCCCCAAACTTGGCACTATAGAAGAGTCTATCGATTCCAACATATTCTGAAAATTTCAGATCATTTGGTTAATCACACCAAAAGTTATTCACATTAAGCTTCCTTTTACATTCCTAAAACATTTAATGTCAACAGCTTAATGTAAAAAGAGCTTACATTTAGCCAGTGGCGGCCCGTGCATAGGGGGCGCCAGGGCGCCGCCCCCCCCTAAAAAAAAAAGAAAAAAAAAAGGACAAAAAAACAATAAAGTTAGGAAAAAAAATCAGTTCGCCGGTCTGACCGGCTTATGTGGTGGCTAAAGGGGGGGTGGGCTTTATGACCCAGAAGAGGCGCCGATTGGCTGCCTTCTGGGGGCGTAACCTGGGTGCAGAAAAGAGCGCTTGGCCACCCCCACCTGGCTGTGATTGGTCCAGACTCCAGCCTGGACCAATCACAGAAGGACATCATCTGGTCACGTGACGCATGGGGCGGTGCACCGCCCCACGCGTCACGATCACCGCTTCTGCCTTCCGGGTTCCATTCCTTCCCGCGGCTGAGAGAAGATAGAAGACTCCCGTCCGCTCAGAGCTCTCGCCGACGCCGAGTCGCCGCTTGACCAGGAGGACCAGTCCAGGACCAGGAGGAGACGGAGACCAGGAGTCGGGTCGGGCGGCGGCGGGCCTTCTTCGTGGACAGACGGCAGACCGCATTCGGATCCAGGCCTCGGGTCAGAAGAGAGAGACGAGTCCAGCCCTGTGCAGCAGCAGCCCGGTAAGTCCTCAGTCCTCCTCCTCCTCAGGCCTCTGTCCACTCCACAAAAAAAATGCATGCCTTGCCATTGCCTGCCATCCATGCCATGCCATGCCATTGCCATCCATTGCCTGCCATCCATGCCATTGCCATCCATTGCCTGCCATCCATGCCATTGCCATCCATTGCCTGCCATCCATGCCATGCCATTGCCATCCATTGCCTGCCATCCATGCCATGCCATTGCCATCCATTGCCTGCCATCCATGCCATGCCATTGCCATCCATTGAATGCCATCCATGCCATTGCCATCCATTGCCTGCCATCCATGCCATTGCCATCCATTGTCTGCCATCCATGCCATTGCCATCCATTGCCTGCCATCCATGCCATGCCATTGCTGGATGGATGGATGAAAGGGGCATGTATGCTGGTCACTACATTGAAAGGGGACATGTACGCTGGTCACTACATTGAATGGGGCATGTATGCTGGTCACTGCATTGAAAGTGGGCCTGTACGCTGGTCACTACATTGAAAGGGTGCCTGTACTGTGGGATTAGTGCTAGGGGGCCTGTACTGTGGGGTTTGTGCTAGGGGGTCTGTACTGTGGGGTTTGTGCTAGGGGGTCTGTACTGTGGGGTTTGTGCCACTCTCAGTAAGTGTATCCCATAATAGGGTGTCTCTCACAGTATATCCCATAATAGGGCCCCTGCTCCCTATTATGGGATATACTAGTACTGAGAGACCCCTTAATATGTGATATATTGGGAGAATTTGTTCACGCAAGCAAAATATAGGGGACAAAATGGGTGGAGTCTATAAGGGGTGGGGCTTCTTATAAATGGGAGGGGTCAAAATAGAAGGGCGGGGTCTTGCACCCCCCCATCTTAAAACTTCACCAGCCACCACTGCATTTAGCTTGCTTTTTGTGAAGCTTACTGTGGCCTTATTACTTATTGTACCAAGTTTGGGGGAAATTGGTTCACATCTAAGCTCTTTTTTGTACGTTAAGCCACATTAAGCTCCCCAAAAAAAGAGTTTAATGTCCCCAGTTTTCCGTGTGGGAGACCAAAATCGATGAAACCTCCAGGATAGCTTTGGGAAATGTAGAACTTAGACTGTGCAAAGTTTCAAGACAATTGGCTGAGGTTTAGGCACATTTTGGTACGTTAAGCTCTTTTCACATTAAGCTATGCGTTTTTATGATTGCTAAAAAGAGCTTAATGTGAATAACTTTTGGTGTGATTTACCAAATGATCTGAAATTTTCAGAATATGTTGGAATAGATAGACTCTTCTATTGTGCCAAGTTTGAGGGAAATTGGTTCACATATAGGCTCTTTTTTGTACATTAAGCCACATTAAACGCCCCAAAAAAAGAGCTTAATGTCCCCAGTTTTCCACGTGGGAGAACAAAATCGATGAAACCTCCAGGATATCTTAGGGAAGTGCAGAACTTGGGCTGTGCAAAGTTTCAAGACAATTGGTTTAGGTTTAGGCACATTTTGGTACGTTAAGCTCTTTTCACATTAAGCTATACGTTTTTATGATTGCTAAAAAGAGCTTAATGTGAATAACTTTTGGTGTGATTTACCAAATGATCTGAAATTTTCAGAATATGTTGGAATAGATAGACTCTTCTATTGTGCCAAGATTGAGGGAAATTGGTTCACATATAAGCTCTTTTTTGTACGTTAAGCCACATTAAACGCCCCAAAAAAAGAGCTTAATGTCCCCAGTTTTCCACGTGGGAGACCAAAATCGATGAAACCTCCAGGATAGCTGAGGGAAGTGCAGAACTTGGGCTGTGCAAAGTTTCAAGACAATTGGTTGAGGTTTAGGCACATTTTGGTACGTTAAGCTCTTTTTACATTAAGCTAAGGACATTAAACGTTTTAGTATTGTACAAAAAGAGCTTAATGTGAATAACTTTTGGTGTGATTTACCAAATGAGCTAAAATTTTCAGAATATGTTGGAATAGATAGACTCTTCTATTGTGTCAAGTTTGGGGGAAATTGGTTCACATATAGGCTCTTTTTTGTACGTTAAGCCACATTAAGCGCCCCAAAAAAAGAGCTTAATGTCCCCAGTTTTCCGTGTGGGAGACCAAAATCAATGAAAACTCCAGGATAGCTTTGGGAAGTGCAGAACTTGGACTGTGCAAAGTTTCAAGACAATTGGTTGAGGTTTAGGCACATTTTGGTACGTTAAGCTCTTTTCACATTAAGCTATGCGTTTTTATGATTGCTAAAAAGAGCTTAATGTGAATAACTTTTGATGTGATTTACCAAATGATCTGAAATTTTCAGAATATGTTGGAATTGATAGACTCTTCTATTGTGCCAAGTTTGGGGGAAATTGGTTCACATCTAGGCTCTTTTTTGTACGTTAAGCCACATTAAGCGCCCCAAAAAAAGAGCTTAATGTCCCCAGTTTTCCACGTGGGAGACCAAAATCGATGAAACCTCCAGGATAGCTGAGGGAAGTGCAGAACTTGGGCTGTGCAAAGTTTCAAGACAATTGGTTGAGGTTTAGGCACATTTTGGTACGTTAAGCTCTTTTCACATTAAGCTATGCGTTTTTATGATTGCTAAAAAGAGCTTAATGTGAATAACTTTTGGTGTGATTTACCAAATGATCTGAAATTTTCAGAATATGTTGGAATAGATAGACTCTTCTATTGTGCCAAGTTTGAGGCAAATTGGTTCACATATAGGCTCTTTTTTGTACGTTAAGCCACATTAAACGCCCCAAAAAAAGAGCTTAATGTCCCCAGTTTTCCACGTGGGAGACCAAAATCGATGAAACCTCCAGGATAGCTGAGGGAAGTGCAGAACTTGGGCTGTGCAAAGTTTCAAGACAATTGGTTGAGGTTTAGGCACATTTTGGTACGTTAAGCTCTTTTTACATTAAGCTAAGGACATTAAACGTTTTAGTATTGTACAAAAAGAGCTTAATGTGAATAACTTTTGGTGTGATTTACCAAATGAGCTAAAATTTTCAGAATATGTTGGAATAGACAGACTCTTCTATTGTGCCAAGTTTGGGTTGAAATTGGTTCACATATAGGCTCTTTTTTGTACGTTAAGCCACATTAAGCGCCCCAAAAAAAGAGCTTAATGTCCCCAGTTTTCCGTGTGGGAGACCAAAATCGATGAAACCTCCAGGATAGCTTTGGGAAGTGCAGAACTTGGACTGTGCAAAGTTTCAAGACAATTAGTTGAGGTTTAGGCACATTTTGGTACGTTAAGTTCTTTTCACATTAAGCTATGCGTTTTTATGATTGCTAAAAAGAGCTTAATGTGAATAACTTTTGGTGTGCTTTACCAAATGATCTGAAATTTTCAGAATATGTTGGAATAGACAGACTCTTCTATTGTGCCAAGTTTGAGGGAAATTGGTTCACATATAGGCTCTTTTTTGTACGTTAAGCCACATTAAGCGCCCCAAAAAAAGAGCTTAATGTCCCCAGTTTTCCGTGTGGGAGACCAAAATCAATGAAAACTCCAGGATAGCTTTGGGAAGTGCAGAACTTGGACTGTGCAAAGTTTCAAGACAATTGGTTGAGGTTTAGGCACATTTTGGTACGTTAAGCTCTTTTCACATTAAGCTATGCGTTTTTATGATTGCTAAAAAGAGCTTAATGTGAATAACTTTTGATGTGATTTACCAAATGATCTGAAATTTTCAGAATATGTTGGAATTGATAGACTCTTCTATTGTGCCAAGATTGAGGGAAATTGGTTCACATATAAGCTCTTTTTTGTACGTTAAGCCACATTAAACGCCCCAAAAAAAGAGCTTAATGTCCCCAGTTTTCCACGTGGGAGACCAAAATCGATGAAACCTCCAGGATAGCTGAGGGAAGTGCAGAACTTGGGCTGTGCAAAGTTTCAAGACAATTGGTTGAGGTTTAGGCACATTTTGGTACGTTAAGCTCTTTTTACATTAAGCTAAGGACATTAAACGTTTTAGTATTGTACAAAAAGAGCTTAATGTGAATAACTTTTGGTGTGATTTACCAAATGAGCTAAAATTTTCAGAATATGTTGGAATAGATAGACTCTTCTATTGTGTCAAGTTTGGGGGAAATTGGTTCACATATAGGCTCTTTTTTGTACGTTAAGCCACATTAAGCGCCCCAAAAAAAGAGCTTAATGTCCCCAGTTTTCCGTGTGGGAGACCAAAATCAATGAAAACTTCAGGATAGCTTTGGGAAGTGCAGAACTTGGACTGTGCAAAGTTTCAAGACAATTGGTTGAGGTTTAGGCACATTTTGGTACGTTAAGCTCTTTTCACATTAAGCTATGCGTTTTTATGATTGCTAAAAAGAGCTTAATGTGAATAACTTTTGATGTGATTTACCAAATGATCTGAAATTTTCAGAATATGTTGGAATTGATAGACTCTTCTATTGTGCCAAGTTTGGGGGAAATTGGTTCACATCTAGGCTCTTTTTTGTACGTTAAGCCACATTAAGCGCCCCAAAAAAAAGAGCTTAATGTCCCCAGTTTTCCACGTGGGAGACCAAAATCGATGAAACCTCCAGGATAGCTGAGGGAAGTGCAGAACTTGGGCTGTGCAAAGTTTCAAGACAATTGGTTGAGGTTTAGGCACATTTTGGTACGTTAAGCTCTTTTCACATTAAGCTATGCGTTTTTATGATTGCTAAAAAGAGCTTAATGTGAATAACTTTTGGTGTGATTTACCAAATGATCTGAAATTTTCAGAATATGTTGGAATAGATAGACTCTTCTATTGTGCCAAGTTTGAGGCAAATTGGTTCACATATAGGCTCTTTTTTGTACGTTAAGCCACATTAAACGCCCCAAAAAAAGAGCTTAATGTCCCCAGTTTTCCACGTGGGAGACCAAAATCGATGAAACCTCCAGGATAGCTGAGGGAAGTGCAGAACTTGGGCTGTGCAAAGTTTCAAGACAATTGGTTGAGGTTTAGGCACATTTTGGTACGTTAAGCTCTTTTTACATTAAGCTAAGGACATTAAACGTTTTAGTATTGTACAAAAAGAGCTTAATGTGAATAACTTTTGGTGTGATTTACCAAATGAGCTAAAATTTTCAGAATATGTTGGAATAGACAGACTCTTCTATTGTGCCAAGTTTGGGTTGAAATTGGTTCACATATAGGCTCTTTTTTGTACGTTAAGCCACATTAAGCGCCCCAAAAAAAGAGCTTAATGTCCCCAGTTTTCCGTGTGGGAGACCAAAATCGATGAAACCTCCAGGATAGCTTTGGGAAGTGCAGAACTTGGACTGTGCAAAGTTTCAAGACAATTAGTTGAGGTTTAGGCACATTTTGGTACGTTAAGTTCTTTTCACATTAAGCTATGCGTTTTTATGATTGCTAAAAAGAGCTTAATGTGAATAACTTTTGGTGTGCTTTACCAAATGATCTGAAATTTTCAGAATATGTTGGAATAGACAGACTCTTCTATTGTGCCAAGTTTGAGGGAAATTGGTTCACATATAGGCTCTTTTTTGTACGTTAAGCCACATTAAGCGCCCCAAAAAAAGAGCTTAATGTCCCCAGTTTTCCGTGTGGGAGACCAAAATCAATGAAAACTCCAGGATAGCTTTGGGAAGTGCAGAACTTGGACTGTGCAAAGTTTCAAGACAATTGGTTGAGGTTTAGGCACATTTTGGTACGTTAAGCTCTTTTCACATTAAGCTATGCGTTTTTATGATTGCTAAAAAGAGCTTAATGTGAATAACTTTTGATGTGATTTACCAAATGATCTGAAATTTTCAGAATATGTTGGAATTGATAGACTCTTCTATTGTGCCAAGATTGAGGGAAATTGGTTCACATATAAGCTCTTTTTTGTACGTTAAGCCACATTAAACGCCCCAAAAAAAGAGCTTAATGTCCCCAGTTTTCCACGTGGGAGACCAAAATCGATGAAACCTCCAGGATAGCTGAGGGAAGTGCAGAACTTGGGCTGTGCAAAGTTTCAAGACAATTGGTTGAGGTTTAGGCACATTTTGGTACGTTAAGCTCTTTTTACATTAAGCTAAGGACATTAAACGTTTTAGTATTGTACAAAAAGAGCTTAATGTGAATAACTTTTGGTGTGATTTACCAAATGAGCTAAAATTTTCAGAATATGTTGGAATAGATAGACTCTTCTATTGTGTCAAGTTTGGGGGAAATTGGTTCACATATAGGCTCTTTTTTGTACGTTAAGCCACATTAAGCGCCCCAAAAAAAGAGCTTAATGTCCCCAGTTTTCCGTGTGGGAGACCAAAATCAATGAAAACTCCAGGATAGCTTTGGGAAGTGCAGAACTTGGACTGTGCAAAGTTTCAAGACAATTGGTTGAGGTTTAGGCACATTTTGGTACGTTAAGCTCTTTTCACATTAAGCTATGCGTTTTTATGATTGCTAAAAAGAGCTTAATGTGAATAACTTTTGATGTGATTTACCAAATGATCTGAAATTTTCAGAATATGTTGGAATTGATAGACTCTTCTATTGTGCCAAGTTTGGGGGAAATTGGTTCACATCTAGGCTCTTTTTTGTACGTTAAGCCACATTAAGCGCCCCAAAAAAAGAGCTTAATGTCCCCAGTTTTCCACGTGGGAGACCAAAATCGATGAAACCTCCAGGATAGCTGAGGGAAGTGCAGAACTTGGGCTGTGCAAAGTTTCAAGACAATTGGTTGAGGTTTAGGCACATTTTGGTACGTTAAGCTCTTTTCACATTAAGCTATGCGTTTTTATGATTGCTAAAAAGAGCTTAATGTGAATAACTTTTGGTGTGATTTACCAAATGATCTGAAATTTTCAGAATATGTTGGAATAGATAGACTCTTCTATTGTGCCAAGTTTGAGGCAAATTGGTTCACATATAGGCTCTTTTTTGTACGTTAAGCCACATTAAACGCCCCAAAAAAAGAGCTTAATGTCCCCAGTTTTCCACGTGGGAGACCAAAATCGATGAAACCTCCAGGATAGCTGAGGGAAGTGCAGAACTTGGGCTGTGCAAAGTTTCAAGACAATTGGTTGAGGTTTAGGCACATTTTGGTACGTTAAGCTCTTTTTACATTAAGCTAAGGACATTAAACGTTTTAGTATTGTACAAAAAGAGCTTAATGTGAATAACTTTTGGTGTGATTTACCAAATGAGCTAAAATTTTCAGAATATGTTGGAATAGACAGACTCTTCTATTGTGCCAAGTTTGGGTTGAAATTGGTTCACATATAGGCTCTTTTTTGTACGTTAAGCCACATTAAGCGCCCCAAAAAAAGAGCTTAATGTCCCCAGTTTTCCGTGTGGGAGACCAAAATCGATGAAACCTCCAGGATAGCTTTGGGAAGTGCAGAACTTGGACTGTGCAAAGTTTCAAGACAATTAGTTGAGGTTTAGGCACATTTTGGTACGTTAAGTTCTTTTCACATTAAGCTATGCGTTTTTATGATTGCTAAAAAGAGCTTAATGTGAATAACTTTTGGTGTGCTTTACCAAATGATCTGAAATTTTCAGAATATGTTGGAATAGACAGACTCTTCTATTGTGCCAAGTTTGAGGGAAATTGGTTCACATATAGGCTCTTTTTTGTACGTTAAGCCACATTAAGCGCCCCAAAAAAAGAGCTTAATGTCCCCAGTTTTCCGTGTGGGAGACCAAAATCAATGAAACCTCCAGGATAGCTGAGGGAAGTGCAGAACTTGGGCTGTGCAAAGTTTCAAGACAATTGGTTGAGGTTTAGGCACATTTTGGTACGTTAAGCTCTTTTCACATTAAGCTATGCGTTTTTATGATTGCTAAAAAGAGCTTAATGTGAATAACTTTTGGTGTGATTTACCAAATGATCTGAAATTTTCAGAATATGTTGGAATAGATAGACTCTTCTATTGTGCCAAGTTTGAGGGAAATTGGTTCACATATAGGCTCTTTTTTGTACGTTAAGCCACATTAAGCGCCCCAAAAAAAGAGCTTAATGTCCCCAGTTTTCCGTGTGGGAGACCAAAATCAATGAAAACTCCAGGATAGCTTTGGGAAGTGCAGAACTTGGACTGTGCAAAGTTTCAAGACAATTGGTTGAGGTTTAGGCACATTTTGGTACGTTAAGCTCTTTTCACATTAAGCTATGCGTTTTTATGATTGCTAAAAAGAGCTTAATGTGAATAACTTTTGATGTGATTTACCAAATGATCTGAAATTTTCAGAATATGTTGGAATTGATAGACTCTTCTATTGTGCCAAGTTTGGGGGAAATTGGTTCACATCTAGGCTCTTTTTTGTACGTTAAGCCACATTAAGCGCCCCAAAAAAAGAGCTTAATGTCCCCAGTTTTCCACGTGGGAGACCAAAATCGATGAAACCTCCAGGATAGCTGAGGGAAGTGCAGAACTTGGGCTGTGCAAAGTTTCAAGACAATTGGTTGAGGTTTAGGCACATTTTGGTACGTTAAGCTCTTTTTACATTAAGCTAAGGACATTAAACGTTTTAGTATTGTACAAAAAGAGCTTAATGTGAATAACTTTTGGTGTGATTTACCAAATGAGCTAAAATTTTCAGAATATGTTGGAATAGACAGACTCTTCTATTGTGCCAAGTTTGGGTTGAAATTGGTTCACATATAGGCTCTTTTTTGTACGTTAAGCCACATTAAGCGCCCCAAAAAAAGAGCTTAATGTCCCCAGTTTTCCGTGTGGGAGACCAAAATCGATGAAACCTCCAGGATAGCTTTGGGAAGTGCAGAACTTGGGCTGTGCAAAGTTTCAAGACAATTGGTTGAGGTTTAGGCACATTTTGGTACGTTAAGCTCTTTTCACATTAAGCTATGCGTTTTTATGATTGCTAAAAAGAGCTTAATGTGAATAACTTTTGGTGTGATTTACCAAATGAGCTAAAATTTTCAGAATATGTTGGAATAGACAGACTCTTCTATTGTGCCAAGTTTGGGTTGAAATTGGTTCACATATAGGCTCTTTTTTGTACGTTAAGCCACATTAAGCTCCCCAAAAAAAGAGCTTAATGTCCCCAGTTTTCCACGTGGGAGACCAAAATCGATGAAACCTCCAGGATAGCTGAGGGAAGTGCAGAACTTGGGCTGTGCAAAGTTTCAAGACAATTGGTTGAGGTTTAGGCACATTTTGGTACGTTAAGCTCTTTTCACATTAAGCTATGCGTTTTTATGATTGCTAAAAAGAGCTTAATGTGATTAACTTTTGGTGTGATTTACCAAATGATCTGAAATTTTCAGAATATGTTGGAATAGATAGACTCTTCTATTGTGCCAAGTTTGAGGGAAATTGGTTCACATATAGGCTCTTTTTTGTACGTTAAGCCACATTAAGCGCCCCAAAAAAAGAGCTTAATGTCCCCAGTTTTCCGTGTGGGAGACCAAAATCAATGAAAACTCCAGGATAGCTTTGGGAAGTGCAGAACTTGGACTGTGCAAAGTTTCAAGACAATTGGTTGAGGTTTAGGCACATTTTGGTACGTTAAGCTCTTTTCACATTAAGCTATGCGTTTTTATGATTGCTAAAAAGAGCTTAATGTGAATAACTTTTGATGTGATTTACCAAATGATCTGAAATTTTCAGAATATGTTGGAATTGATAGACTCTTCTATTGTGCCAAGTTTGGGGGAAATTGGTTCACATCTAGGCTCTTTTTTGTACGTTAAGCCACATTAAGCGCCCCAAAAAAAGAGCTTAATGTCCCCAGTTTTCCACGTGGGAGACCAAAATCGATGAAACCTCCAGGATAGCTGAGGGAAGTGCAGAACTTGGGCTGTGCAAAGTTTCAAGACAATTGGTTGAGGTTTAGGCACATTTTGGTACGTTAAGCTCTTTTCACATTAAGCTATGCGTTTTTATGATTGCTAAAAAGAGCTTAATGTGAATAACTTTTGGTGTGATTTACCAAATGATCTGAAATTTTCAGAATATGTTGGAATAGATAGACTCTTCTATTGTGCCAAGTTTGAGGGAAATTGGTTCACATATAGGCTCTTTTTTGTACGTTAAGCCACATTAAACGCCCCAAAAAAGAGCTTAATGTCCCCAGTTTTCCACGTGGGAGACCAAAATCGATGAAACCTCCAGGATAGCTGAGGGAAGTGCAGAACTTGGGCTGTGCAAAGTTTCAAGACAATTGGTTGAGGTTTAGGCACATTTTGGTACGTTAAGCTCTTTTCACATTAAGCTATGCGTTTTTATGATTGCTAAAAAGAGCTTAATGTGATTAACTTTTGGTGTGATTTACCAAATGATCTGAAATTTTCAGAATATGTTGGAATAGACAGACTCTTCTATTGTGCCAAGTTTGAGGGAAATTGGTTTACATATAGGCTCTTTTTTGTACGTTAAGCCACATTAAACGCCCCAAAAAAAGAGCTTAATGTCCCCAGTTTTCCACGTGGGAGACCAAAATCGATGAAACCTCCAGGATATCTTAGGGAAGTGCAAAACTTGGGCTGTGCAAAGTTTCAAGACAATTGGTTGAGGTTTAGGCACATTTTGGTACGTTAAGCTCTTTTCACATTAAGCCACGTGTTTTTATGATTGCTAAAAACAGCTTAATGTGAATAACTTTTGGTGTGATTTACCAAATGATCTGAAATTTTCACAATATGTTGGAATTGATAAACTCTTCCATTGTGCTAAGTTTGGGAGAAATTGGTTCACATCTAAGCTCTTTTTTGTACGTTAAGCCACATTAAGCTCCCCAAAAAAAGAGCTTAATGTCCCCAGTTTTCCACGTGGGAGACCAAAATCGATGAAACCTCCAGGATAGCTTTGGGAAGTGCAGAACTTGGGCTGTGAAAAGTTTCAAGACAATTGGTTGAGGTTTAGGCACATTTTGGTACATTAAGCTCTTTTCACATTAAGCTAAGGACATTAAACGTTTTAGTATTGTACAAAAAGAGCTTAATGTGAATAACTTTTGGTGTGATTTACCAAATGATCTGAAATTTTCAGAATATGTTGGAATTGATAGGCTCTTCTTTTGTGCCAAGTTTGGGGGAAATTGGTTCACATCTAAGCTCTTTTTTGTACGTTAAGCCACATTAAGCTCCCCAAAAAAAGAGCTTAATGTCCCCAGTTTTCCACGTGGGAGACCAAAATCGATGAAACCTCCAGGATAGCTTTGGGAATTGCAGAACTTGGGCTGTGCAAAGTTTCAGGACAATTGGTTGAGGTTAAGGCAGATTTTGGTACATTAAGCTCTTTTCACATTAAGCTAAGGACATTAAACGTTTTAGTATTGTACAAAAATAGCTTAATGTGAATAACTTTTGGTTTGATTTACCAAATGAGCTAAAATTTTCAGACTATCTTAGCACAAATAGAGTCTTCTATTGTGTGAAGTTTGGGGGAAATTGGTTAACATCTAAGCTCTTTTTTGTACGTTAAGCCACATTAAGCTCCCCAAAAAACAAGCTTAATGTCCCCAGTTTGCCTCCTGGAAGACCAAACTACATGAAACTTCTAGGATATATTAGAACAGTTAAAAACTTAGTCTGTGCAAAGTTTCAGGGCAATTGGTTATGGTTTAGGCACTGTATTACACATTAAGCTACATTAAGCCATTTTCACATTAAATGTTTTAGTATGTCCCCGCGATTTGGGTGTGACTGTCATGCAATAAATTGAGCTGCAATCAGGGCAAATCGCAAAACGTGACACTGTCGCCCACAAGTAGCTCATGTTCCTTTTTGAACGACATGCATCTTGCGTTGTGATTGCAGCGCAATTTACCATGCGACATTCACTGCAAAATCGTGGCACGATTGTGGTGTCATTAAAAAGTATAAGCGTCACAAATGCATCTTGCGTTTTGCAGCGATTTTAAATTGCGGGCAGAATGGTGGCAGTTCCACCCATGATCAGGTGTAAACAGAGCCTTAGGGCAGTATTTCTCTAACTTTTCTTCAGTCGAGACACCTTTTAAAAATATAGACAATCTCAAGACACCCTTTAAAATTATGGAGAGTCTTGAGGCACCCCATTATAAAATGTAAAAAACTATTCTAATAGTTTTACATAATGCATCAACATCCACACATGTAGTACACCCAATGTTAGAGGTGATGTTTTCTTCCAAAGAAAATACACTTTTGCACACTGGTACTGATTAGTATTCCAATGTTTCTCTTCTCCCTCAATTTCTCTCCATCAGTCAGCTAATATGATCCAAGTGCTGAAGGAGAGAGGCAGAGGTGGGTCAAACAAAGATGCTGTGGAGGCAACAGACATCCTTATTATCAACGGATGACATAATTGGTTGTTAAGATGCCAGTGTCTGGAAAGTCGTAATGGTGCACAATGAAAACCTGTGGTTTGTGAAACTAAAAGGCAGGCTTCATCCACCTGCGGGCTTGTATACAGTTTTTTGATTCATTTTTAGGCATTTTGCCAAGGCAACCCTGAAGAAGCCTCAAGGCACCCTAGAGTGCCTGGGCACACTGAGTGAAAAAGGCTGCCCTAGAGGCAAACTTCCCTTTATAGACTCCTCTTCTCCTGTAACAATGGCACAGTGCCACCTACAGGCCATAAGAGTACCTGCACCTACCTAAAAAATCATAAATGTCCACTAGAAGAAGCAACAAATATTATTATATATATGTATTAAAAATGTAAAAGCTGTCTTAAAATAAATTCTAGAATTTTCAGTTTTTGCTTCAGACCACCTTAATCATAGAATAGAGTCAGAGGGTGAGTGTAGCATTTGCGAGGGAGCAGGATACAGGGGGCAGGTGGTTAGATGGGTGTTAGAAAAAAGTCCAGCAACCTTGTTAATACTAGCAGGGTTGAACGAGGGAAGTAATGATTGTACCTGTCGACATGGCGTGTTAAAGGGGGAGGTTTCTGCACATTAGAATTGTATCAATCTTATTTTTGAAGTGATTGGCGATCTCCTGGGCAGTGAGTGAGTTAGAGGGTGTAAACTGCGGAGGACAGAGTAGAGAATTAAACGTAGAGAAGAGTTAACGAGGACTAGATAAGAATGTGTGAATGAGCGTGATAAAATAGGTTTTCTTTGGCAGTGAAGAGGCAGGATTAGTATTTAAGGAGGGCAGATTTATATTGGTTGAAGTCTTTCGGGGACTTAGTCTTATGCCACAGGCACTCAAGAGTGCGGCTACGTCTTCTGAGGCTTCTGATGTCATATGTTTACCAGGGTTGTAGTCGGGGCCAATTCTGTGTGTAGTGAGGGGAGCGAGCTTGTCTAGGGAGGATGACAGTGAGCTGTTATGGATGGAATATAGGCTTGGGCATGAAAGGGGTGAGAGTTTGTCACATAAATGGTCAGTACCAGAGTAGAGAAGAGAAGGGTTGAGGTGGTGAATGCTTCTATGGGTTGGAGGGAGAGGAGGTGGAAGACAGGGAGAGGGCGAAACTAATAAGGTGGTGATCAGAGAGTGGGACAGGATTGTTGGAGAGGTTGCATGGAGTGCATAGATAGAAGACAAGGTCAAGGGTATTGCCATTGGAGTGTGTAGGAGCCTGTATCCATTGCTTCAGGTCAAGAAATGAGGTAAGACTGAGAAGTTTAGAAGCAATAGTAGCATTAGCATTAACAGGTATGTTAAAGTCACCGAAAATGATTGTGGGGATTTCAGAAGAGAGAAAGTAGGGTAGCCAGGCAGAGAAGTGATCAAGGAAGGTTGATGCCAGTCCAGGGTACCGGTAGATGACAGCAATTCTTAGAGAAACAGGAGAAAATAGACAAATACAATGTGCCTCAAAAGAGAAGAATGTCAGAGGAGGAGGTGAGTGAAGTACTTGATAGGTGCTGCATGGGGCTAGAAGGATTCCCACTCCACCTCCCGTTCATCCACTTGGTCTGGGGGAGAGAGTCCAGAGAAGACAACCATTGAAGAGGGAAGCAAGAGAAGTAGTATTGGAATCATGAAGCCAGGTTTCGGTATGGGCGAGTAGGTTAAAGGAATTTGTGATAAAGAGGTCGTGGAGGGAGGTGATTTGGTACAGACAGAGTGGGAGTTCCAGAGGTCACAGGAGAAGGGGAGGCTGGTATTGGGAAGAAGAGCAATGGAGACTAGGTTCTGTGGGTTGCGGCTGCTTCCAGAGGATGTAGGTGGTGGGAGCATGGGAAAAAGTCAAATGGAGGCCCAGGGTTTGGGAATATGTGACCAGAGGTAAGGAGAAGCAGGAGGGTGAGGAAGATAATGTGGGAGTGTGATTTATATGAAGGAGCATGCCCCAGAGTCCTGGAGGTTTTCTCAGTATATGGATGTAAAATTACCAAGAGATGGTAGGAGCAGTAAAAGGGAGAGGACAAAAGGCAGGGTGATATATATAAGCTGTGGGGTGGAGAAGATGGGGGAAGGTACGTGAGTTTGAGAAGAGTAAAACATTGTAAGCAGGAGTGGTAGAACGTGCATGTTACAGAGTGGGAAAAAGCCTGTTTGGTCCTTTTTGGTGTAGTTTGCAGTGTATGCTCGCTTCGTGCATTAGCTGAAGTGCAGGGCTTGAAGAGCATATCACTTAGAGAAATAAGCCTTAAGGAAAGATGCCCTGCAACATGCTCCCCCAGCAACGTACTGACCCCTTAAGGGTGCACTAAATTTATACTGGTATAAGAGTGGGGGTGGAAATTTGTTAATTAATCATGAGTGGATATAAGGATGCCTAATAATCAGAGTGGACCTTTCACTTCTAAAGTCAGACTAGCAAGAAAGGCTATGAAGATAAGGTCATCACATAAAACATGGTAAGATACTCTGAAACAATATAAACATCATGGCAATGCACACAAGGCAACAGATGGAAAAGGCCACATACCAAAAAATACAGATACATAGTGTAAACAGGTTCCAGTTGCAGTTAAAGGTGGATGTTTTTCAGCAGACACATACCCTGTGGAGGGGCAGAGAATAGATGTTCAGATGAGGCAGAGCTTGAAGTACATATCACTTGTAGAAAGAATCACTTAGAGAAAAAAGCCTTAAGGAAAGATGCCCTGCAACATGCTCCCCCAGGAACGTTCTGACCCCTTAACCACTTAAGCCCCGGAGGATTTTCCTGCTAAAAGACCAGGGGGTATTTTGCGATTCGGCACTGCGTGACTTTAACGGACAATTGCGCGGTCGTGCGACGCTGTACCTAAACGAATTTGACGTCCTTTTTTTCCCACAAACAGAGCTTTCTTTTGGTGGTATTTGATCACCTGTGCGATTTTTTGATCACGCGCTATAAACAAAAAAAGAGCGACAATTTTGCAAAAATAGCAATATTTTTCACATTTTTTTATATGAAATTCCCCAAAAAAAAAAAGTAAAAATCAAAATTTTTTAACATTTTTGGCCAATTTGTTTTATCCTACCTATGTTTGGTAAAAAAAATCGCAAAAAGCGTATTTTGATTGGTTTGCGCAAAAGTTATCGCGTTTACTAACAAAGGGAAAGATTTTTGTCATTTTTGTTGTTTTTTTTTTTTAACGCGTAATGGCGGCGATCTGCGATTTTTTTTTTGCGGTACTGCGACATTGCGGCGGACAGATCGGACCCTTGACTGACAATTTTGACACTTTTGGGGTTACCAGTGACATTTCTACAGTAATCAGTGCTATACATATGCACTGTTACTGTAAAAATACACTGGCAGTGAAGGGGTTAACTTTATTTGGGAGGGAGGGGCTGTGTGTGTCCCTAGGGGCGTGATTCTTACTGTGATTGGCTGTGGCTCTAGCTGTAAGGACACTGATCAACGGATCTACATACTAGATCCGAGTAATCAGTGTCTTTACAGCGATGAGAATGACAGGCAGCTTGTTTACACAAGCTGCCTGACATTCTCCCTCTTCCCCCGACGATCGCCGAGTGGCCGGCGGACATCGGGTCCGCTGGTCACACGCGCGGGGGGGTGCGTGACCGCACGGGAGCGGGAGCGTGCCTCCGCGGGCGCGCGCTCGCTCCCCAGACCCTCCCAGGCTAGTGACGTTAATTAACGTCACTCTGCCTGGCAGGGGCTGACCGCCGCAGTAAATCTACTTGCGGCGGTCGGCAAGCAGTTAAGGGTGCACTAAATTTATACTGGTATAAGAGTGGGGGTGGAAATTTGTTAATTAATCATGAGTGGATATAAGGATTCTATAACAATCAGAGTGGACCTTTCACTTCTAAAGTCAGACTAGCAAGAAAGGCTATAAAGATAATGTCATCACATAAAACATGGTAAGATAAACATTATGGTAATGCACACAGGACAACAGATGGAAAAGGCCACATACCAAAAAGCACAAATACATAGAGTAAACAGGTTCCAGTTGCAGTTAAAGGTGGATGTATTTCAGCAGACACATACCAAAAAGCACAGATACATATAGAGAATAAACAGGTTCCAGCTGCAGGTAAAGGTGGATGTATTTCAGAAGTAGGGATGGGCTTGATGTTCATCAGCTGTTCGTGTGTTCGCCGAACATATGAAAAAATGGGGTGCTCGGCGGGAAGTTTGCCCGCCGATGAGCGCCTCATAATGCACTGCGCTGGTGCAGTGAATAAATTACTGATGATTTGCCAAAGCATGCACCTGACCTGTATGCTTTGGCCAATCACAGCACAATGTTCTGTCAGAGCCATGGTTGGCCAAAGGCATGGTGCCTTTAGCCAATCATGGCTCTGGGGCTAAGTCAATGCCCCACACTATATAAGGCTGCTGATTCCACAGCAGCTCTGTATAGTGTGTTATAATAGAGATTAGACAGGTAGTTAGTGGACAGTGAGTGGAGTTAATTTAGTGCAGTCAGTGTAGTGTTCAGGTTATACCCCACTTTTATAATGTATGGATATGTTGTAGTCCTGGGTCCCCTCTCGGTGCTCCCCAAGTTTTGTGTCCCTGTCACTTATAGTTCATGAGCAGTGCCATGCCAAGCTGACCAAGATTTCCCATAGATGCCAATGTTAAACACAGGGAGCAGCGCCATGTCAAGCTGTCCAATATTTCCCATGGATGCTAATGTTAAAGACAGGGAGCAGTGCCATATCAAGCTGACCAATATTTCCCATTGATGCCAATGAGCATTGAAAATTGGTCTAAGCAGGAAGGGGTGAAAGTGCCCTGTATTTAACCTCCCTGGCGGTATGATTCTTTCGGATTTTAGGTGCTGAAAGCGGTACCATTATTTTGCTTGTAATTCTTGAGAATGAGCAGCCCAAACCAACTATTTATATATGATTTCTTTTTACCGTGTGTTCTTCTTTATAACATCCCGAGTATGATAAAGTTTGAAACACAAAATCCTAAATTATAATATAATAAATAACTTTAAAATAATAATATAATAATAACACTTTTTTTTTCCAAAAAATAACACTTTTTATTCAATAAATTATAGTAAATCATGTAATCAAAAACACTGAAATTTTTTTTTGTCAAACAAGGATGCAATATATTTTTTTTCTTCTTAAAAAGGATGCAATATTACTCGTCATACTGCTTCAATAAACGTCCCGGGTGTGGAAAATTTTGAAACAGGGTACTGTACAGCGCAAAGTCCAACATCACAGTCTGGACAGTAGTACCGCGTTTCCTTTCTGATTTTCCGTCCGGTGTCGTCGTGCTTGGAACAGCAAACCACACACATCCTTGTGGGTGCAGTCTTCTTCTCCGTCGGCGGAATGTGGTCCATAAAATGGACCGGTCAGTCGTTCAGGGTTCACAACACCAGCAGCACGGCGTCCGGATCGACTTACTGTTGGTGTCTGGTGCCTGAGAAATATGAGCTCAACAATTTTCCACACAAAGTCCGCATTGGATCACAGGCCTGTCACTTTTCTTTTTTAGGAGAATGAATTAGTTCCACAAACACTGCTCCAGGAGGTGCCTGAATATTTTCTTATAATATTTTTTCTGCTGTTTCCGCATTGCCGGATAGAAAGTCATGGCCTGGTCAGCTCTGTCCACACCTCCCATGGTGTTGTTATAATCCAGGACCAGTTGCGGTTTCAGAACATCTTTTCCCCCTTTTGTATGTACCATGACAGTAGTGGTGTTATGGATGGTACTCATCAGGCAGACATCTTTTTTGTCATGCCATCTAAGTGCCAACATTTTTCCTTTCTGCCAGGCAACTAATTCTCCGGGCTTCAGCTTTTTGTTGGCAAAGCTGGGGGGCATGTCACGCCGGTTTGCTCTGACGGTCCCATACGCATCTGTCTTATGTTGTAGGAGGAACTCAAACAGTTCTGGGGACATATAAAAATTGTCTGTGGTGACACAGTACCCCTGATCCAGCAGAGGCTCAATCAGCGTCAGAACAGAAGCAGTTGCCATCCCATAGCTGCTGAACCTTTGGTTGAACTTGGTTCCTCTCACGGTGTATAGGACCGAGTTCCAAATATATCCAGAGCTGGATTCACACAGCATAAATGATTTTATTCCAAAGCGTGCTCGCTTGGACGCAATATATTGTATCAAGCTAAGTCTCCCTTTATATGCCATTAGACTTTCGTCTATGCAAATGTCTCTTTCTGGGACATAGGACTCCTGGAAATTTTTCAAATTTAATTGGTAAATGTCCCAGATCTTTTTGAGCTTCGGAACCGGATGAGAAGTCTTATCAAAATCGTCATTATTGGTAAAGTGCAAATACCTCATAATAAGGGAAAATTAGTACTCCGACATAACGGTGCAAAAAAAAGGAGTGGCCAATAATTTGTTTGTGGTCCAATACCACTTCTGCAGGGGTTTCCCCACCACTCCCTGCAGAATAATTAGGCCCAGGAATTTCCAGATATCTGCACTGGTCACGGGTTCCCACATCCTGCTCCTTGAAACCCGCTGATGTGCTGCGGCTTGTTGCTCCTGGTACCAATTGGTCTCCACAACAATTTTTTCGATAACCTCATCGGTCAAAAAAAGTTGCAGATACGCCAAGGGGTCATCCTCCTCAACATCGACTTTGATACCAGGCGCTCCGGTAAATGGGAACCTTGGGGGCGCTACGTGCTCCGTACCGCAGTCGATCACGCACCAAGTACGCACATCGCTCGGCACAGTCACAGCATCATCACTGAACTCACTTTCAGCGTCGGATGACGAGCTTCCCCATGAATCGCTGTCACTCCACTCTGCATGCAATTCAGGATCGCTGTCACTCTCGCCCAGCAGGTCATATACCGCTTTTGATGTTGCGGCGCGCTTGTTTGAGGCCATGGTCACTCTGCAATGTCCAGATACAGTGTATAGGAATAATGCAGGAAGTGCAATAGAGAAAGCACTGGGGAGCAATCAAAGGTCAATTTATTTTATTTAGGGAATGTAATCCAATAGGATTACAGTGTATCAGTGTGTTTGTGTGTTATACATTTTGAATTTGCCGCCGGTTCCACCCCCCTGCGGACGTTACGTCGCAGGAGACGGAAGCCGGGCTCACAGACGATCGGGAGGAAGCTCCGCCGCCGCATACTGCCCGCATACTTCGCTGGATCCCGGAGAAAAGGTAAGTAAAACCTCTACCAGGATCCAGTGATCTTCCTAGCGGTACCCCGAGTGTGGCTCGGGGTTACCGCTTTTGGCTCTAAAATCTAACCCCGAGTCACGCTCGGGAATACCGTTAGGAAGGTTAAGGGAAACCCTATGACAAAATATAAAAAAAAAAAATTGAGTGGGGTCCCCCCCAAAATCCATACCAGGCCCTTCAGGTCTGGTACAGATTTTAAGGGGAACTCCTCGCCAAAATAAAAAAAAATAAAAAACGGCGTGGGGTCCACCCCAAAATCCATACCAGACCCTTATCCGAGCATGCAGCCTGGGGCCAGGATAAGGGGGGGCGAGCGCCCCCCCTCCTGAACCATACCAGGCAGCTTGCCCTCAAAATGGGGAGGGTGCTTTAGGGGTGCCCCCCAAAGCACCTTGTCCCCATGTTGATGGGGACAAGGGACTCTTCCCGACAACCCTGGGCTGTGGTTGTGGAGGTCTGTGGGTGGGGGCTTATCGGAATCTGGAAGCCCCCTTTAACAAGGGGGCCCCCAGATTCTGCCCCCCCCCATGTGAATGGGTAGGGGTACATCGTACCCCTACCCATTCACCAAAAAGTGTACAAAAAAACACAAAAGACCATTTTTGACAAGTCCTTTATTCAAAAATAAAAAAAATAGTGTCCCTCGATGTAACTCGTCAATCACGACGCTCGCCACACCCGAAGAACAGAAATAAAATATTTATTTATAGGCAAGCGGCTGGGCCACCGGTTACATCACTAGGTGGCACTGCCTCCTTCTGATATCACATGAAATGACACTTAGTGCTCTGAATCGAAACAAGTACACACTGTAAACTTTGTTCATATTCATATGTGTGCGGTTTGCAACTGCTTAAAAGCTTTTAAATGCAAGCAGTGTTAGTAGCTGAATTTGATCTAGTATCAGCCTCTTGCAGTCCATGTGCAGTGGATATAAAAAGTCTACACACTCCTGTTAAAATGTCAGGTCTCTGTGATGTAAAAAGCAGGGGTGTGTAGACTTTTTATATCCACTCTACAGCAGGACGAAGAGGAAGAAGCAGCGCAAGGAGTCCGTTCATCTGTTGACAAGAACATCGTGCTGATAGAGGAGAACAGAGTGAGAGAGAGATGAACTCATCACTGTGCTGCTTCTCCTTTCCCTGTCCAGTCAGACTGGGTGCAGGTCCATGACAGCCTGGGCTGAGAGGAAGCAAAGAAGGTGAATATTGCTGGCCATCAGACTGAGAACAACCAGCAGCAGAATAACTGTGAGGGACAGCTCTGGATTTTAGGTGAATATTGCAAAACAGGTTTTATTTTATTTTTATTGAGTTTATTATTTCAATCTTGTTAGTTTTATCTTAAACCTGTTTAAAATTTGGTGCACAGTGTGAATAGAATTTAAACTCTGCTTGCATTTTTCAGTTGTGGTCGACACTTCATTTACCAGAGCTGGTAGAACCTAATGTGAGGCAATCCCTGGAGACTCTCCAACTGGATTATATGGACCTCTTCCTCATCCACTGGCCATTTTCACTTAAGGTACTGTAAGTATCTGCATTTAGCTTATAACCACTTACATGCCGTTGTTTTATGTCTATGGTTCTAGTTGTGTTTGGATCAGGCCCTGCTTTACTGTGGCAACTGTTATCATTATACCTTGCACGTAAATGTTGGTCATCCTACTCATCCCAGCTGGTTCAGTTGTCTCAAGCAGACTGTGATTTCCATATTTTTAATATATCCCCCAAGATTAGAGCAGGGTGGGTCAGGTACTTCTAAATTAAAAATCGCAACAATGTGTTAACGGACAAAAAAAAAATTACATTTCTGTTCCTTAAAGCCCCAAATAAAACATTTTCCCATATTTTATACTTGTTCCCCAACACTTCCTTGAGATAGAAATTTGTAGAGAAGTATACGGGTTGAGTCACTCTGGGAGAACGGAATCCATTTATTATTTCTTGTTTATATCTAAACTCATTTGCAATGTGTTAAAAATATATCTGTAATAAATATATCAGTGTGTTCGAAATAGGAACTAATAAACTTGAGACAGCAGCTCAAATCTTCATCAAAATCCAGCCTCACCCGGTTTTGACTTCCCAAGGACCCATATTGGCCGGTTATTAGTTTTGAGAATGAATAAAGATAAGCGCACACCAGGGAGCCGCCCAGTTCTATGTGTGTCAGAAAGGCTAAAGCTTTGCCTCCTCCCAAGCCACTCCCCTCTGTGTTAGCAATATTTACTTACCCTTTTCCCCCTCGCCTCTGTTTGATGCCATGGTACCCAAGCAGCCAGCACCAATCACCAGCGCGTCAAATATTTCCTCTGTCTTCCACCCAGTGATCAGATTGCAACATTGTAAGTCACAAGGTGAGGGGCTGCAGCAAGGGCTGATCTGTGTCAGACATTTGTGAGCACCAGGATTTACATGATTGTGACATCTCTGAGCTGGCATTTAATCCAGGAAGTAGATGGTGACCCTGGATGACGCCTGAATAAATTTGGCACTGTCGTCCTGGAGAGAAAAGCAAATGAAGGCATTGTCAGGGGTATACTGTATTCCCTGTGAGAGGTAATAAATACCTGGAGGTGTTACACTTGCGCAATACTTGGCATTCTGCATTTTAAACAAAATGTATATAGATGTTTGTTCCATTTAAACTGTTTTGTCATCACAACATTACAATAGGTAATAGTCTTCATAGACTTAGTATAGGGTTCAGTGATTTCAATACTCTTCACAAAAAAACGTGTTTTGTTCAATAGTTCTTTTTAGCATCTTTTACGCTCTTCACAAACTTTTCATAGTATTGGCAGCTGAGGGACAGTTCCTGATGTTAAATAGAAATAAGCCCTTTGGCTCGGTGGACTTTCTGAGAACTTGCCATTTGGAGCAAAGGTTGGGGTTGTGGTCCAATAGCTGACACTCGCTGACGGTGTCTTGGAAATGTGCAAGATTTGACAATCTGTTCTCGTTCTTTAGCCCGGAGGTGATCTGATCCCCGTGGATGAAAATGGAAAACCTCAACTCGATACCACAACAGACCTGTGTGCTATATGGGAGGTGAGAGAAGGCATTTGATTGGCTCAGCTAGAGCAGTGGTAATTGGTATCAGATAATGGCAGATTGAATGTGTTCAAAATAAAATGCTGTTTTTAGTTTTACAAACAGGCTAAAGTATGTACTGTATATCTGTGTATTATATTAAAGGAGAAGTACAGCCAAAGCTCGTATGGCTGTACTTCTCCTGTTGATCACAGGAGTGCAATTTGTTCTGCACTCCTGTGACCTGTTTTCAGCAGACAGCAGGCTAAAGTCACAGAGCTGGTCCAGGCTCAGGCAAGACTGCGACAATGGAGTCGAGATCCACCCACATGCCTGGACTAGCACCTGGCTCAGCCTCTCAGCGAGCTGGCCACTCCTCTAGCTCCCTCCCCGTTTGGCTGTACTTCTCCTGTGTATCACAGAAGTGCAGTTTGTTCTGCACTCCTGTTACCCCTTTTTCGGCAAAACAGTGGTCTGAAGCCCGCTGTTTGCTGAAGTCATGAAGACTTGGGTAGGATTGCGACAGTGGAGTCAGGATCCGCCCACATGCCTGGACCGACACTTGGCTCAGCCTCTCAGCGAGCCGGCCTCTTCCACCACTCCTGCCCCGTTTGGCTGTACTTTTCCTGTCTATCACAGGAGCGCAGTTCGTTCTGTTTTCCTTTGACCCGTTTTCAGCAGACAGCAGGCTGAAGGCTGCTGTTGGCTGATGTCACGGAGTCGGTCCAGACTTTTGTAGGATTGCGACAGTGGAGTCGGGATCTGCCCACATGCCTGAGCCGGCATCTGGCTCAGCCTCTCAGCGAGTCGGGCACTTCCACCGCTCCTGCCCTTTTTGGTTGTACTTCTCCTGTCTACCACAGGAGTGCAGTTTGTTCTGCACTCCTGTGATCTGTTTTCAGCAGACAGCGGGCTGAATCCTGCTGTCAGCTGATGTCACAGAGCTGGTTAGGCTTGGGCAAGATCGCGACAATGGAGTTGGGATCTGCACACACGCCTAGACCAGCACCTGGCTCAGCCTCCCAGCAACCTGGCCGCTCCCACCCCCTCCACATTCCAGCACTCCAGTGAGCACGGGGCGGGAGCAGAGCAGAGATCTGCTGACAGTAGTTTTTTGCTCAGGGAGCTGTGAGAACAAAGCATTTTGCAATGTTTCATCGCTCGGTTCTCAGTGTTAGATGCGCGGGGGGGGGGGGGGGGGGGGACAGACACAGCATTGGATCAATGCTGCATTCACCTAGGTAGGTATGATTAAAAAAAAGAACCCTCATACATCTCTTTTAAACCTCAAATTAAGCCAAACAGATAAATGAGGAAATCTTCGGGCCCCTTTCACATGGGGCTGTCTTAATGCAGTGCACCCCTGCTTTCTGTGTATTTATCCCTATTCTGTGTGTACGACAACCTGTCCGACAGAAGCCGGCCAAACGTCAGGCTTCTGTTGATGAGGCATGCCAGAAAAATATCTGCAGATCGGCATCTGATCACCACTCTCAGCTAATGGCTGTGAGGGCTGGCGGAGGGGGGGAACCATCCCCCTGTCAGAACAGGGGGTAAATCGCTGTACTAATATCAGATAGCTAGTACAGCAAACTTGAGCCCCTCAATTTTTTTTCTTTGTTCAGCCTGCTGGGTTGAACGAAAGTAAACTGATCATGTGTACCTACCATAAGTCCGGCTACCACTTGGTACAACGTTAAGCCCCATCCAGCTACCGCTTGCTGTAGACTTTCCCAGGCTGCCTCCCCTCCACTGCTCTTCTTCTTGCCTGATCTTGATACTATTTTTGCTTATGCTGATTTTTTTTTTATTTAACTCCTGTTGGGCCACTAAATTACCTCCTTCCCATCCAATTGCTTACAGAGCAACCTCTCTGATTGAAGGACTGACTTTCTATTTATTGGCTACACCAAAAAACTGAAAACAAAAACTTGTCAAGCCAAAACTTTTTTTGAGCGAGAGTATGAGGGGTAATAACCTCTGTCTTATTTTTATTGGTGTCGGGGGCTTAAAGTTGTTTTAATATATTTACCTGGACTTCTACCTTATTACAACAGGTCTCTGCTGCGTAATGTGGACCTTTTCAGCACATTTACATGTCAGAATGAATACATTCACAACATACAAGAACCACGTTTTCTGAAATAGTTTCACGGTTTTCAATTAAAATGACATCCTTAAAGTTGTATTAAACTTCCCAAAAATGTATTGTATTGCAGCTTACCAAATATTTGATGTGGAGGCTAGATTCGTTTTTTTTTTTTTTTCCTTTTATTTTCACCTGGTGAACTTCATTTAACAGACCAAGCTGTCCAGATAAAGTGGCACTTAGGGGGGTGAGACAAACCATGTAACACTGAAAGGGGTGTTTGCAATGGTTAGCTTTAATTGATTTATGTAAAACCTTTATCCTAAAAAGGAAAAAAACTGTTGCCGTAACTGCCTAAAAAGTGTTTGCTGGAGTGCGGTTTTAATTTGTGAGTCCATTGTGCATTTGATACAACCCTCACCCCAGACTGACGTTACTGCTGCCCAATTGGTTGTCCATTGCTCCTCCATCCAGAGTATAGCCACACTCAGGGAAGAAGTGTGTTACTAACCAGATTACCAGGTGAAAATCAAGGGAAAAACTGCCATAATTAAAAAAGTAATGCAGCCACCTTCTAAATGATTCTAAAAGGTATTTTTTTTTTAAATAACAAGCATGTCATACTTACCTGCTCTGTGCAATAGTTTTGCACAAAGCAGTCTCGATCCTCCTCTTCTCTGGTCCCCTGCTCGTGCTCTTGGCTCCTCCCCCTTGCACTTGTGCGTCCTTACTCTGCTAGACACATAGACCACTTATCAGCTCCGTCCTTACTGGCTCCCACTGCTGTGTCTGAGCCAATCAGGAGAGAGAGAGAGAGAGCCGAGGGAGCCTTGGCTCTTGTGCACATCGCTGGATCAAGATCAGGTAAGTATTTAGGGGGGCTGGGGGTAGCTGCATCATGAAGGTTTTTTACCTTAATGCAGAGAATGCATTAAAGTAATATAAACCTTCAGGCTTTAGAACCACTTTAAAGATTGGTAAGCTGGTAACTATTTAAATGTTTGTTTTGGGGTTTAATGTCGCTTTAAGTTCCAATCTAGTAAATTTGCCTAGGTTGAGATGATGTCATCAGTCTGTTGCAGGCAGGAGGAAGAGTTTCTTCTGTCTCTTCTCCTCCAGTGATCAGACTGCAACATTGCAGCTTTATAGCAAAGGCTAAATATGGACATTCCATAGTTCATTTTTCAACAGTATGCTTCTGCCACTCACAGGCCATTGAAAGATGTAAGGATGCTGGGCTGGTGAAATCTATTGGATTCTCCAACTTTAACCGTCGGCAGATAGAGAAGATTCTCAACAAGCCTGGACTGAAGTATAAGCCTGTGTGCAACCAGGTAATTAACAATTACATTAATAAATGTCGTAATGTGTATTTGGCAGGTCTGCCACTGGTGCCCTGTGCTTTTCACAGATGAGAGCGGTTCTCCCTGAGCACATGTGACAGACATGAAATGGTCTGGATAAGCGGTAGAGAACATTATGCTGCCTGTAACATCATTCAGCATTTTGTTTTGGTTGTGGGTCGGTGATGGTTTGGGGAGGCATATCCATGGAGGGACACACAGACCTCTACAGACTAGACAATGGCACCTTGACTGCCATTAGGTATCAGGATGAAATCCTTGAACCCATTGTCAGACCCTATGCTTTTGCAGTGGGTCCTGGGTTCCTCTTGGTGCCCAACAAAACCTGGCCTCATGTGGTGAGAGTATGCAGTCAGTTCCTGGAGGATGGAGGATGAAGGAATTGATACCATAGCACGGCCCCCATGTTTGCCTGGCCTAAATCCAATAGAACACCTCTGAGAGATTATGTTTCAGTCCATTCAACGCTGCCAGGTTGCACCTTAGTCTGCTCAGATCTGGGAGTAAATACCCCAGGACACCATTGGTCTTCTCATTAGGAGCATGCCCCGACATTGTCAGGCATGCATACGAGCATGCGGGGGTCATAAAAACGACTGAGTACCATTTTGAGTTGCTGCAATGAAATTTCAGCAAAATCGACTAGCCTGCTGTATCATGTTTTGAACTTTGATTTTCAGGGTGTCTTTGAATTCAGCCTTCTGTAGGTTGATAACTTTCATTTCCATCAAATTATGTGGCATCCTTTCGTTCCTAACATATTTCTCAGTCCATATCAGTATAGATATCCAGCATGATATTTTCCAAGTTAAGATCTGCTGTGTTTTGCTGTGCTGTGTTTTTAAAGTGTTCCTTTAATTTGTTTTGAGATTTATATAGATATATATATATATATATATACTGTATTGATGCAGTACATATACTACCTATACATACACACTATAACATTTTAGGAAGTATGTGTGAAAAGCAAGTCAACAAGAAAAAATGTTGGTACCCATTGCAACCAATTGGGGGTCTTTGTTCAAGTTTTCAACTCTGCACTACAAAAATGACAGTATATTGCAGGGTTTCTCAACCAGGGTTCCGTGGAACCCTAAGGTTCCTCCAGAGGTTGCTAGGGGTTCCTTGAGCAATGGGCAATTTTTGCCTCTCAGATAAGTTCCCACTGACTTTTAGCTATCTGTAAGGAGGTAAGTCTTTCCAAAAGTAAGGAGCATTCTTCCAACTGACTGTCACACTAATGTGTCATGAGTTGTAGATTTTAAATTTTTTGCAGAAGTTCCCCAAGACCGAAAATATATTTCAAGGGTTCCTCTTTGTTGATAAGGTTGAGAAAGGCTAGTGTATTGGCCATTAGACATGTTCTTGCTTCAGGATCTCTCACTATGTTGTAGCACCCAATTCAAGCCTTAGTGCCAGGGCTGCTGTTAGAAATCGCAGGGCCCCCCCCAATAAAATATTTAAGATATATTTAGCTAAAATGACAACAAAATCACTATTAGCAGACACAAATATAACATAACTCGCATAATTCCTGCTAAATCTAAAAAAAACTATGGTAAATAAAAAAGAAGATGAGATGAGAAAAATATACAGGCTGGGCAGTTGGAGCTCAGTGATCAGAGAGACACAGAGAGAGAAACAAAGTTACAATTTACAAATAAGTAGAAAGAAAATTCCCCTATGGGTGGGATTTTTAAGGCAAAAACCAGGACTTGAGTATGTTTAGTAAAGAATTTATTAGACAATGGTGTTACAAAATGTATGCAAAAAACATATATTAAAGACAAAAAACAAAAACCACATGTAGGTTATAAAAACATGGTCATAAATACGTCTCTGATGTTAAGGCTGTCTGAGGAGATGTCTGGATGGGACCAGACGCGTTTCGGTCGATTTGCCTTTTTCAATAGTCCAACAAGAGTAACCAGATCTCAGACTGGAAATGTAAAGAGCATCAATCAACACTTAAAGCTAAATAAAAGTTTACAATGTATATATTACATAGTATTTGTTTTGCCAAAGAGTATACAAGTCATGTCAATAAAGTGTTAATATGAATACCAGATGGAGGAGTTCTCTGTGAGATGGAAGGAAAAAGACCATGTGGGAAGTTTAAAATCTCTTCGGGTGCATAAACCCGCGTTGCCAAGAAGCCGCTAAATGATGTATATTAAGTTGTAGTTCTCTGTGTTTACAGACCACAAACTATATGCTAAGATAATGCGTTTCTAAGTTTGGAAGGGAACCCCCAAGGCGTTGTACATAGGTTGTGGGAAACAAGGTAAGAGGGTGAAATCCGCATTTAGTGGCGGCTATGCTCCTCCAATCATAGTTCCCACAAGGATCCCAGAGGGTAGGTCCGCATTAGAGGGCGTCTATAGGGAAGAGAAGTGGGAAAGAAACAGAATGGGTAAGGTCAAAGATTGCTAGGGAACATTATGGTAGGTAAATGAGTGGGTAATGATGAAGTATATTACCGTATATGTTTGTGAAGTTGTACTCGTCTTAACTAGGTCACTGTAGGATATATTGTACTGGGCTTCTCCAGTACTTAGTCCAATATTGGACACGTGGTCTACAGGGTAACAAATTGATTAGGTGTATTAAATATATAAAGGCTAATGAACAGCCTAACGGAGGCGGACTGGGAGCACCGTTCCCGAGGGTGTGCAAGTCTAGACTGTCACCCGTAAAGAAGATTCGTACCAAGAGAGAAAAACACTTGGATAGCCATGCAAGAAAAATAGCCCAGATACAAGTAGTAAGAATACGGATCAAAAGTATAAGACACCATAGGGAGAATCCTAAAGTCAGATCATGCAGGTGTCGGAGTATGTAGCTCTGAATCACAAGAGGAGAGTGCTTCGTAGAAATTATAGAGAAAAAGAGTTGCATCAAATATCGGAGTAGGAGAAGGAAAACTTACCTCAGTACCCCAGAGTCAATGAGTAATGGCGGCGCGCTCTCTGTGGAGAGCGTCCGCCATTAAATACGCCCACGCCTGCGCAGTGACCCGAGCTGTGGGCCCCGCCCGCAGGGCATGTCCGGACCAATAGGGATCCCCCGTTTCTGGAGCGCACAGGCGCCGCCTACGTTAGACGTTGGCCGCGGCGTGCGTTCCTGGCACGCCAGCGCGCAATATCCGGTCCTGTGGATCCGTCCAATGACGGTATCCTGGAGTCCGTGCAGGGGCGGAAACCGCCCCCTTTGTGCGCTGGGGGGAAAAAAGAAGAATGAAGGAACAATGTTGTCGCCAAAAAATAGCTCTCAAGAGAGGCATTAACATATATACCGGCAAATCAAACACTATGCTAACAATGTTAACACACCATTTCAGCACATATATATCATGCAGTACATACGTATGTTACCAGAATTTTTTAGAATATGATGAATAGTGGATGTCTAATGACCCATCTCTTAACATCCATATTGGATCCTAATATGGGTGCATAGGATTGATAGGGGTATTTATTGGGAGCATACTTAGGCCATATACTAGAGGTGGGTAATTTAGGCGCGGTGTGAGTGGGCATAGATGTTATAGTATGCGTATTGTAAAGATTACAGAGATCATATCTATTACATTTCTTAATATATATAGGTTATACATCATGGATATTAATCCATGATGCACAAATATGTGTCCGTGAAATGGACTACCTAATCTTCTATAGTATACTGCCAGATATTTAGGTTCTCAACGGGGCCTGTGCTTCCAAATTGACCCTAATAAGATAGACAATGAAATCCTATGGCGATAGATATAAGTTCTTTATGGTTCCCAGCTCCCAGAGGAAAAGCCCTCGAGGAAGGGCTTGAAACTTATGTTTTCATTTAATCCTGGGGGGATGGTGGCTCTGAGATTGTGGATCCATCGGGATTCTTTCTGTAGGAGGGTTTTATCCCAATCTCCCCCTCTGCTGCTGGGGTGCACACGATCCAGAATAATAAACGAGAAAAGATACCCTTATGTGTACTTAGGACATGTCTCCCAAGAGCGAGATCAGGGTTTCGCTGGCGCATACAGGAAATATGTCTTTGAGCTCGCTTATGGAATTCGTTTTTTGTCTTTCCGACGTAAAAGCACCCACAGCAGCAGAGGAGGAGATAGACCACTCCTGTTGTTTGACAGTTAGAAAAATGTAATGGTTTGTAGGGTAGTCCATTAGGTAGGAGTATGTTGGGATTTGTGCAGATAAACTGGCAGACATTGCAGCCTCCACATCTGAACGTTCCCAACCGTTTACAGGGATCCTGATGGAATTCCCCTGTGTATTCGCTATTTACCAGTTTGTCTTTCAGTGATCTAGCTTTGCGATATATTATCGCAGGTTTCTCTGTGACAAAGGGGTTCAAATTAGGGTCACATGTTAGTAGATGCCAATATTTGCCTAGGATATTATATATCCGGTCATGTTGTCTCGTGTATTTTGTAATAATCCTTGCTTGGTGTTGGGTCTGATTTGTGTTGTGTATAGAGCTTGGTGTTTTTTTAAAAATTAGATCCTGTCTCTGTTGTGATTTTGCCCTGCAGTATGCTTTTTTGAGGCAAGATTGTGAATAGCCTCTAGTTGTTAACCTCGCTCTGAGTTTGTCCGCTTCAAGTTTGAAGGTGGATTCGTCAGAGCAATTTCGGCGTAGGCGCAAATACTGTCCATAAGGGATAGACCTCACTAAGTTGGCTGGATGTGTGCTGGTGGCAAATAATACCGTGTTTGCCGCTGTGGGCTTTCTGAACAAGGTTGTGGAGATTTGTCCTTGTCGATTTTTATTGATAGTTATATGAAGGAAATCGATATAACTTGCATCATAGTTCAATGTAAATGTTAGATTGAAATGGTTAACATTCATACATTGTACACATTCCAGGAGAAGGTCACTAGTTCCGGTCCAAATAATAAGAACATCGCCGATGTATCTATGCCATGCCAGTATGTGCTGGGTGTATTTAGAATGGGATTCCTCGGAGAGGAAACAACGTTCCCATTCCCCCAGGTACAGATTGGCATACGATAGGGCACAACATGTCCCCATCGCAACGCCCTGTACCTGGAGGAAATGGGAACCATCAAAAGCGAATACATTTCGGGTGAGAATGTACTCGAGAGATTGTAGGATAAATTCTTGTGTGGACGAGGGATCCAAGTTTGATTGTGTGAGGACATGTGCCACTGTTCTGATGCCCTGCTGGTGGGGGATGGAGCTATATAAAGCTTCCACATCTATAGCAGCAGGGCATCAGAAGGGATCGACATGCCCTCTAAGAGTTGTAATAAATGTATTGTGTCCTTTACAAAAGAAGGAAGTGTTTGCACAAAGGGATGTAGTTTGCTATCTACGTATCGACTTAGGTTCTCTGATATGCTGCCTCTCCCCGAGACAATAGGTCGCCCTGGGGGGTCATCTTTATTTTTGTGAACTTTGGGCAGACTGTAAAAGGTGGGGATTTTTGGAAATTTGATGCGGAGGTAGTCCCAGGTAGTTTTGTCAATACACCCTGTGAGGAAACCTCCGTCCACAATGGTGTAGAATTCTGTAAAGTATTTATCAATGGTGGTCCTAGAAATGTTTTGGTACCAGTTCGCGTTGTTGAGAATTTTCCAGCACATATTGGCATATTGTTGGTTATGCATAATGACGATGTTGCCCCCCTTATCGGAGGGCTTGATCGTCAGTTGTAGTTGTTCAGTGAGTGTGGCCAAGGCCTTTCCTTCTTCCTGGCTAAGATTGGAGGACTTAATCTGTGAGGATAGTTTGATTTTTTCAATTTCATTCGATACCAGCATGACAAATGCTGCCAAATTAGTATTGGTGTTTAGTGCCGGAAATTTGTCTGACTTTTTTTGGAAACGAGTAGAGGGATTTTGTTGGGAGTGTTCGCCTAATAGTGAATCTAGATCTATTCTGTCGATCAGATCTAGACCGTCCAGTTCTTCCAATAAGGAAATTAGGGTGTCCAGAGCTGCGGCTTCTAATTTCTTGGATTTCGGTTGTAGCAATTTGGGATTATATTTTTGTGCGTGTTGGCATTGTAGGAGGATTTTGCGAGCAAATAGATTTAGATCCTTTTTAAATTCAAATGTGTCCATATCTGTAATGGGACAGAAAGTCAGACCTTTCTGTAGCAAGGATATTTGAGCTGTTGAGAGTGTTTAGTCTGAAAGATTAATTATGTCACTGCTTACACTCGAAGGTGTGTGTTGATTATTTGTGGGGGTGATTGCGTTTCATGAGGGGTCTTCATTTGGTGTATTTTCCACTGCCATAGCGTGAGTGGTGTCAGATAACCATATGTTTTGTCTCTAGTGTGTTCTTAACTGGGAAATTGGTATTCATTGTTCGTCGTGTATCCAATGATGGATTTAACAGAGACGAGGACCCTGAGGGTGTTGGGGGGCGTTTGCTAGCATTGACATTTTCCTCTTGAGAAAAGGATCGTTTAGTTTTAGTCTGTTTGCCTCTATTGTAAGTTTGTTGTGATGAGGACGATAGTGATGAATTAATAGAGGAATTAGATCCTAGGTTGGAATCAGCTCTAGTTAAATCGCGTCTTTTTGGACGGTACTGTATCTGGCGCTGGTTCCATTTGTAGGCTTTTTTGTCGCGAAAGGCTATGCGGTCCCTACATAACTTTTGTTCCTTCTTACTTATGTTGAGCTTGATATTTTTATCAAGTTGATGTTTAATGTTATTTTCTAGGCTTTGAAATTTAGGAGTATCTAAATGTTGCTCGAGTTGTTCATATAACTTTTCAATAACATGATCCAAATCCTTAATTCGTTTATGGTATTCTTCGATTAAAAGACACATCATGTTTTTAGAGCATAGTTGTAAATTTGCCTCCCACTTTGATTTGAAGACCTCATCGAGATCTTCAATAGTGGGGAAGATTTGGATCCTCAACCCAAGAGGGTTCAGGTTTTCCTTATTGTAAGTTTCAAAGTTATCTATATGGAGATATAGGTTGGTTTTCTTTTCGACAGCTTTTTTGAGTTCAAAGACTAGGGACTCTGTTTTAGTGTCTTGAGCCTCTTTTTTGCCATGCTCTCTGTAGGAGAGTAAAAGGTTGTCAAAGCCTGTACCTCTAAACATGATATTTATAGTTTGATTCGAAGAGGGTCTAAATTTGAAGGAATTTTCCTCAAGGGAGGTAGTGGAGAATGTCATGCCCACACTCAATAAAGGTAAGAAGTCTCTGACAGAATATCAGGTTCGTAATTGTAAGTGATAAATGCAGCCTTGTCCAGTATGTATACAAATAAATGGTATGGATAGTGCGGATGATGAAAGCCTGTATGCTAGTGTTTTACCTTTTCGTACAATGTTTGAAAGACCGGATTGTAAGGTATCAATGCCTAAAGTCAATAAATTGGATACGTATGTACTGCATGATATATATGTGCTGAAATGGTGTGTTAACATTGTTAGCATAGTGTTTGATTTGCCGGTATATATGTTAATGCCTCTCTTGAGAGCTATTTTGGCCACAACATTGTTCCTTCATTCTTCTTTTTTCCCCCCAGTGCACAAAGGGGGCGGTTTCCGCCCCTGCACGGACTCCAGGATACCGTCATTGGACGGATCCACAGGACCGGATATTGCGCGCTGGCGTGCCCGGAACGCACGCCGCGGCCAACGTCTAACATGGGCGGCGCCTGTGCGCTCCAGACACGGGGAATCCCTATTGGTCCGGACATGCCCTGCGGGCGGGGCCCACAACTCGGGTCACTGCGCAGGCGTGGGCGTATTTAATGGCGGGCGCTCTCCACATAGAGCGCGCCGCCATTACTCATTGACTCTGGGGTACTGAGGTAAGTTTTCCTTCTCCTACTCCGATATTTGATGCAACTCTTTTTCTCTATAATTTCTACGAAGCACTCTCCTCTTGTGATTCAGAGCTACATACTCCGACACCTGCATGATCTGACTTTAGGATTCTCCCTATGGTGTCTTATACTTTTGATCCATATTCTTACTACTTGTATCTGGGCTATTTTTCTTGCATGGCTATCCAAGTGTTTTTCTCTCTTGGTACGAATCTTCTTTACGGGTGACAGTCTAGACACCCTCGGGAACGGTGCTCCCAGTCCGCCTCCTTTAGGCTGTTCATTAGCCTTTATATATTTAATACACCTAATCAATTTGTTACCCTGTAGACCACGCGTCCAATATTGGACTAAGTACTGGAGAAGCCCAGTACAATATATCCTACAGTGGCCTAGTCAAGACGAGTACAACTTCACAAACATATACGGTAATATACTTCATCATTACCCACTCATTTACCTACCATAATGTTCCCTAGCAATCTTTGACCTTACCCATTCTGTTTCTTTCCCACTTCTCTTCCCTATAGATGCCCTCTAATGCGGACCTACCCTCTGGGATCCTTGTGGGAACTATGATTGGAGGAGCATAGCCGCCACTAAATGTGGATTTCACCCTCTTACCTTGTTCCCCACAACCTATGTACAACGCCTTGGGGGTTCCCTTCCAAACTTAGTAACGCATTATCTTAGCATATAGTTTGTGGTCTGTAAACACAGAGAACTACAACTTAATATACATCATTTAGCGGCTTCTTGGCAACGCGGGTTTATGCACCCGATGAGATTTTAACTTCCCACATGGTCTTTTTCCTTCCATCTCACAGAGAACTCCTCCATCTGGTATGTATTCATATTAACACTTTATTGACATGACTTGTATACTCTTTGGCAAAACAAATACTATGTAATATATACATTGTAAACTTTTATTTTTTTATACGACTATCCATACAAATGTCAGCTTTAAGTGTTGATTGATGCTCTTTACATTTCCAGTCTGAGATCTGGTTCCTCTTGTTGGACTATTAAAAAAGGCAAATCGACCGAAACGCGTCTGGTCCCATCCAGACATCTCAGACAGCCTTCACATCAGAGACGTATTTATGGCCATGTTTTTATAACCTACATGTGGTTTTTGTTTTTTGTCTTTAATATGTTTTTTGCATACATTTTGTAACACCATTGTCTAATAAATTCTTTACTAAACATACTCAAGTCCTGGTTTTTGCCTTAAAAATCCCACCCCTAGGGGAATTTTCTTTCTACATATTCCAGAGGGATGTTGGCAATTCCCAGGATAAAACACTGAACCCGAATAATCTCTGCTCCAATTTACAAATAAATTCCTGAGCAGAGAAAAGTGCTGGGAGGGGGGGCCCACACAAGGGAGGGGGATTAGTGAGGGACAACTGTCTCTTTATAAACAGATAAAAGCTGATAGCAGGGAGAGGGACAGGTGCTGGAGGAAGATTTCTGTATTTGTTGTCCATCACTAATCCCCCCTCTCTTCTGTGTGGGCCCCCCTGTGTGCTCGGGTCCCCTACAAGAGGGCTGGTGGTCCCCCCCTATCAGCGGCCCTGCTTAGTGCAACATTTTTAGTGAACTTCCAAATCCATTGCTCCAGTTTATACCACCTACTGGCATTTCTCTGAAGGATTTCAGTGGTCAGATGTTGGCCTCTGAGCTTCAATTTCCACCAATCTGTCACATTTCTTACTCTTTCATCCAGCAAAATCCATATTAGGAGATTTCAATGGAAACACCTCTTAAAAGTGAAAGTATAGTTTGACTTAAAGCATTGCCAATGACTCTCCATGTTTTGCAGGTTGAATGCCACCCATATCTGAATCAAAGCAAACTGCTAGAGTTCTGCAAAACAAAGGACATCCTGCTGACTGCGTACAGTGTCCTGGGCTCTCACAGACACAAGGACTGGTACGATCTGGGTTTGGGGCTGCTTCAGCTGTTCATGTTACCTTGTTTTATTACGTATTTTACTCTTTTAGAAAGCACTGACTCTCTTCTGCTGCACTCTACAGAAAGCACTGATCACCTCATCTCATGTCCCCCAAAAGAACTTATCCTTCCTACCGCAGCTGGCCATACACAAATACGCAGAGTTGTCAGCCAGGGGAAAAATGTTGTTGGGTGACAAGGTTGTGTGGAGTGCACTGCAGCAAAAAGTGGGTTTGGATAATTTATTAAAGGGGAGGATCTTATTGCAAATACACACTTTGAAAGCTGTCCTGCTACACTGTGTGTATCGGGGGGCTGCAGTCAATGGTCCTGATACAGGATGGGTTGTTGTCACAATGAGAGAGGATTTTTAATGATAGCATCTGTAGAGCCATCTCATGTAATTAGCAGGGCTGGGCTGTCATTTTGACAGCCTGGTAATTTATCTTCCACAAACTCCCAAGCAAGGGTCAATGCAAGAGCACAAGAAGTTCCTGATCCAATTATGCAAACCAACCATAGTGCCCAAGGTGGAAGCCTCTAGCCTCCACATTAGCTAGGCTTTGCTTCTAAATCTCCAGGACAGCTTTTGGGACTGTAGGAGCTTTGATTAAAGCAACAGGAAATGAGTGTGAAAATGAGTGTCCCCTGAGATTCTAGGGGTGTTCACAACACTGGAACAGAGGATTAGGAATGATGGGTTCCTGGTGGTGTGCAGGAGGTGCAGAAAGAAGAGGGGGGAGCAGTGCTGGGGTGTCAGATATGGGAACACAGGAGGTGCAGTGGGGGAAAACATAGAGGGGCTCTTTGCAAGAACTGCAAGTGGGGATCAGAGCAGTGGATCGAAACAGGAGATACATGTGTAAGAAAAAAATGTGGACATTCTTCTGCTGCACTGCATGTCTTAGCTGAGGGGTTCTAAACCAAACATTGATGCCCCTTTGATACACTAAAATACCTCCTATTCTGCTCTGTGTAAGCTATCTCATCAGTCATTAAGACAGGAGGGGCACAAACACAACATACTACTAGCTGCGCTAGTGGGTAAAACTGTTCATTTTTTTTTTTTTTTTTTAGTGAGGTCAGAAAACAGAAATCTGCTTTTCTATTAGATCAGAGTACTCCTTTAAAGCGTATCTGCAGCTATAAACTATTTTTTTCTAGTTAGAACTTTTAACCTGCTTTGACATGTTTTAACTGCTCTCTGTAACTCTGTGGTTGGGGGGATTTCTCTTCAATTCCTGTCTCAATGACAATGTGCAGCCAGGACATAAAGTGTGAGGACACTTCCCGAGGCACACAGACAGCAAAAAAGTAGAAATAGATTAAAGTAGGGAAAGGCTACGACCTCCATAAGCTTTTTAACGCCGTTTTTTTTTTTTTTTTTCTGTTTTTTTTTTTTTTTGTTTTTTTTTTTTTTTAAAGTGAAAACAGCTTTATTTGTGGCATTTAAAATGTCAGTCATAAATAGTGTTGAGCGAACACGGACTGTATTATTCGTGTTCGTACCGAATAATTGGATTTTTTGTACCCGAACACGGACACGGACACTTTACTGTATGTTCGGGTAAAAATCCGTGTTCGGTCGTTTTATTTCCGGGTTTTGCATGCTTTGGCGCTCTTTTCATGGCGGGCTTTCAACAGCCAATCAACAATCGTTTAACTGGTGTGCCTTAAGCCATCCCAGCCATGCCTGCAAATGTCTCAGTAGCTGTGATTGGCCGTCTGAAGCATGTGACCAAGTCTTTATAAGTTCGAGGCAGCCGCAGCGGCGTCATTATGCTGCTTAGATTCAGGGACAGAGCACACATCAACGTGCTGGCTGCTGATTAGGGAAAGATAGGCAGGAAAAAAACATTTGTGTCCGGATAGAATTGAGGGACAGGTCGGAGTGTTTAGGCAGGGCGAGTTGTAGGCATTTTAGGGATAGAGTCTGCTGAATTATATAGGGTCAGTGTCTTCTACAAACTACAATCGATATTGCTGTGTGGGGGGTGGGGTCTGCACTCAATCCTGATCTACGATCTCTTCTCAATCCTGTTAGGGACAGAGTCTGCTGAATTTTAGGGAAACTGTGTTCTACAAACTACAATCGATATTGCTGTGTGGTGTGGGATTGGAGATAGGCAGGTGTCAGTGATCCACATCCATTTTTCTGTGTGTGAGCTGCAGTGAACACAATCTTTTTGGGCTGCAGTGAACACAATCTTTTTGGGCTGCAGTGAACACAATCTTTTTGGGCTGCAGTGAACACAATCTTTTTGGGCTGCAGTGAACACAATCTTTTTGGGCTGCAGTGAACACAATCTTTTTGGGGTGCAGTGAACAAAATCTTTTTGGGGTGCAGTGAACACAATCCTTTTTGGTGTGCAGTGAACACAATCTTTGTGGGGTGCAGTGAACAAAATCCTTTGTGGGGTGCAGTGAACACAATCTTTTTGGGGTGCAGTGAACAAAATCCTTTTTGGGGTGCAGTGAACAACATCCTTTTTGGGGTGCAGTGAACACAATCTTTTTGGGGTGCAGTGAACAAAATCCTTTGTGGGGTGCAGTGAACACAATCTTTTTGGGGTGCAGTGAACACAATCTTTTTGGGGTGGAGTGAACAACATCCTTTTTGGGGTGCAGTGAACAAAATCCTTTTTGGGGTGCAGTGAACAAAATCATTTTTGGGGTGCAGTGAACACAATCTTTTTGGGGTGCAGTGAACACAATCTTTGTGGGGTGCAGTGAACACAATCTTTTTGGGGTGGAGTGAACAACATCCTTTTTGGGGTGCAGTGAACAACATCCTTTTTGGGGTGCAGTGAACACAATCTTTTTGGGGTGCAGTGAACACAATCTTTGTGGGGTACAGTGAACAGAATCTTTGTGGGGTGCAGTGAACACAATCTTTGGGGGGTACAGTGAACACAATCTTTGTGAGGTGCAGTGAACACAATCTTTGTGGGGTGCAGTGAACACAATCATTGTGGGGTGCAGTGAACTCAATCTTTGTGGGGTACAGTGAACACAATCTCATACTGAAGGTTTGAGGGTGCTGCCTGTTCCATACTCCCCCTACTCCTCATCTAGCCTTTTAGGGGTACAAACAATAGTAATTGGGGCCTAGTGTGGTTGTGTACGTGTGATATACATACACTTTTTTGGGATCATATTTTCTATTCCGCTATTTAATCAAAAACCTTTGGGGATCAGTTAAATTGGGGGATAGTCTGTGTTGGTACGTGTGAGAGAGATCCACCTTTCCAAGTTGTTGGGGTTCATCTCATACTTCTGAAGGTTTGAGGGTGCTGCCTGTTCCATACTCCCCCTACTCCTAGCCTTTTAGGGGTACAAACAATAGTAATTGGGGCCTAGTGTGGTTGTGTACGTGTGATATACATACACTTTTTTGGGATCATATTTTCTATTCCGCTATTTAATCAAAAACCTCTGGGGATCAGTTAAATTGGGGGATAGTCTGTGTTGGTACGTGTGAGAGAGATCCACCTTTCCAAGTTGTTGGGGTTCATCTCATACTTCTGAAGGTTTGAGGGTGCTGCCTGTTCCATACTCCCCCTACTCCTAGCCTTTTAGGGGTACAAACAATAGTAATTGGGGCCTAGTGTGGTTGTGTACGTGTGATATACATACACTTTTTTGGGATCATATTTTCTATTCCGCTATTTAATCAAAAACCTCTGGGGATCAGTTAAATTGGGGGATAGTCTGTGTTGGTACGTGTGAGAGAGATCCACCTTTCCAAGTTGTTGGGGTTCATCTCATACTTCTGAAGGTTTGAGGGTGCTGCCTGTTCCATACTCCCCCTACTCCTAGCCTTTTAGGGGTACAAACAATAGTAATTGGGGCCTAGTGTGGTTGTGTACGTGTGATATACATACACTTTTTTGGGATCATATTTTCTATTCCGCTATTTAATCAAAAACCTTTGGGGATCAGTTAAATTGGGGGATAGTCTGTGTTGGTACGTGTGAGAGAGATCCACCTTTCCAAGTTGTTGAGGTTCATCTCATACTTCTGAAGGTTTGAGGGTGCTGCCTGTTCCATACTCCCCCTACTCCTAGCCTTTTAGGGGTACAAACAATAGTAATTGGGGCCTAGTGTGGTTGTGTACGTGTGATATACATACACTTTTTTGGGATCATATTTTCTATTCCGCTATTTAATCAAAAACCTCTGGGGATCAGTTAAATTGGGGGATAGTCTGTGTTGGTACGTGTGAGAGAGATCCACCTTTCCAAGTTGTTGGGGTTCATCTCATACTTCTGAAGGTTTGAGGGTGCTGCCTGTTCCATACTCCCCCTACTCCTAGCCTTTTAGGGGTACAAACAATAGTAATTGGGGCCTAGTGTGGTTGTGTACGTGTGATATACATACACTTTTTTGGGATCATATTTTCTATTCCGCTATTTAATCAAAAACCTCTGGGGATCAGTTAAATTGGGGGATAGTCTGTGTTGGTACGTGTGAGAGAGATCCACCTTTCCAAGTTGTTGGGGTTCATCTCATACTTCTGAAGGTTTGAGGGTGCTGCCTGTTCCATACTCCCCCTACTCCTAGCCTTTTAGGGGTACAAACAATAGTAATTGGGGCCTAGTGTGGTTGTGTACGTGTGATATACATACACTTTTTTGGGATCATATTTTCTATTCCGCTATTTAATCAAAAACCTTTGGGGATCAGTTAAATTGGGGGATAGTCTGTGTTGGTACGTGTGAGAGAGATCCACCTTTCCAAGTTGTTGAGGTTCATCTCATACTTCTGAAGGTTTGAGGGTGCTGCCTGTTCCATACTCCCCCTACTCCTAGCCTTTTAGGGGTACAAACAATAGTAATTGGGGCCTAGTGTGGTTGTGTACGTGTGATATACATACACTTTTTTGGGATCATATTTTCTATTCCGCTATTTAATCAAAAACCTCTGGGGATCAGTTAAATTGGGGGATAGTCTGTGTTGGTACGTGTGAGAGAGATCCACCTTTCCAAGTTGTTGGGGTTCATCTCATACTTCTGAAGGTTTGAGGGTGCTGCCTGTTCCATACTCCCCCTACTCCTAGCCTTTTAGGGGTACAAACAATAGTAATTGGGGCCTAGTGTGGTTGTGTACGTGTGATATACATACACTTTTTTGGGATCATATTTTCTATTCCGCTATTTAATCAAAAACCTTTGGGGATCAGTTAAATTGGGGGATAGTCTGTGTTGGTACGTGTGAGAGAGATCCACCTTTCCAAGTTGTTGGGGTTCATCTCATACTTCTGAAGGTTTGAGGGTGCTGCCTGTTCCATACTCCCCCTACTCCTAGCCTTTTAGGGGTACAAACAATAGTAATTGGGGCCTAGTGTGGTTGTGTACGTGTGATATACATACACTTTTTTGGGATCATATTTTCTATTCCGCTATTTAATCAAAAACCTCTGGGGATCAGTTAAATTGGGGGATAGTCTGTGTTGGTACGTGTGAGAGAGATCCACCTTTCCAAGTTGTTGGGGTTCATCTCATACTTCTGAAGGTTTGAGGGTGCTGCCTGTTCCATACTCCCCCTACTCCTAGCCTTTTAGGGGTACAAACAATAGTAATTGGGGCCTAGTGTGGTTGTGTACGTGTGATATACATACACTTTTTTGGGATCATATTTTCTATTCCGCTATTTAATCAAAAACCTCTGGGGATCAGTTAAATTGGGGGATAGTCTGTGTTGGTACGTGTGAGAGAGATCCACCTTTCCAAGTTGTTGGGGTTCATCTCATACTTCTGAAGGTTTGAGGGTGCTGCCTGTTCCATACTCCCCCTAATCCTAGCCTTTTAGGGGTACAAACAATAGTAATTGGGGCCTAGTGTGGTTGTGTACGTGTGATATACATACACTTTTTTGGGATCATATTTTCTATTCCGCTATTTAATCAAAAACCTTTGGGGATCAGTTAAATTGGGGGATAGTCTGTGTTGGTACGTGTGAGAGAGATCCACCTTTCCAAGTTGTTGAGGTTCATCTCATACTTCTGAAGGTTTGAGGGTGCTGCCTGTTCCATACTCCCCCTACTCCTAGCCTTTTAGGGGTACAAACAATAGTAATTGGGGCCTAGTGTGGTTGTGTACGTGTGATATACATACACTTTTTTGGGATCATATTTTCTATTCCGCTATTTAATCAAAAACCTCTGGGGATCAGTTAAATTGGGGGATAGTCTGTGTTGGTACGTGTGAGAGAGATCCACCTTTCCAAGTTGTTGGGGTTCATCTCATACTTCTGAAGGTTTGAGGGTGCTGCCTGTTCCATACTCCCCCTACTCCTAGCCTTTTAGGGGTACAAACAATAGTAATTGGGGCCTAGTGTGGTTGTGTACGTGTGATATACATACACTTTTTTGGGATCATATTTTCTATTCCGCTATTTAATCAAAAACCTTTGGGGATCAGTTAAATTGGGGGATAGTCTGTGTTGGTACGTGTGAGAGAGATCCACCTTTCCAAGTTGTTGGGGTTCATCTCATACTTCTGAAGGTTTGAGGGTGCTGCCTGTTCCATACTCCCCCTACTCCTAGCCTTTTAGGGGTACAAACAATAGTAATTGGGGCCTAGTGTGGTTGTGTACGTGTGATATACATACACTTTTTTGGGATCATATTTTCTATTCCGCTATTTAATCAAAAACCTCTGGGGATCAGTTAAATTGGGGGATAGTCTGTGTTGGTACGTGTGAGAGAGATCCACCTTTCCAAGTTGTTGGGGTTCATCTCATACTTCTGAAGGTTTGAGGGTGCTGCCTGTTCCATACTCCCCCTACTCCTAGCCTTTTAGGGGTACAAACAATAGTAATTGGGGCCTAGTGTGGTTGTGTACGTGTGATATACATACACTTTTTTGGGATCATATTTTCTATTCCGCTATTTAATCAAAAACCTTTGGGGATCAGTTAAATTGGGGGATAGTCTGTGTTGGTACGTGTGAGAGAGATCCACCTTTCCAAGTTGTTGAGGTTCATCTCATACTTCTGAAGGTTTGAGGGTGCTGCCTGTTCCATACTCCCCCTACTCCTAGCCTTTTAGGGGTACAAACAATAGTAATTGGGGCCTAGTGTGGTTGTGTACGTGTGATATATACATACACTTTTTTGGGATCATATTTTCTATTCCGCTATTTAATCAAAAACCTCTGGGGATCAGTTAAATTGGGGGATAGTCTGTGTTGGTACGTGTGAGAGAGATCCACCTTTCCAAGTTGTTGGGGTTCATCTCATACTTCTGAAGGTTTGAGGGTGCTGCCTGTTCCATACTCCCCCTACTCCTAGCCTTTTAGGGGTACAAACAATAGTAATTGGGGCCTAGTGTGGTTGTGTACGTGTGATATACATACACTTTTTTGGGATCATATTTTCTATTCCGCTATTTAATCAAAAACCTTTGGGGATCAGTTAAATTGGGGGATAGTCTGTGTTGGTACGTGTGAGAGAGATCCACCTTTCCAAGTTGTTGGGGTTCATCTCATACTTCTGAAGGTTTGAGGGTGCTGCCTGTTCCATACTCCCCCTACTCCTAGCCTTTTAGGGGTACAAACAATAGTAATTGGGGCCTAGTGTGGTTGTGTACGTGTGATATACATACACTTTTTTGGGATCATATTTTCTATTCCGCTATTTAATCAAAAACCTCTGGGGATCAGTTAAATTGGGGGATAGTCTGTGTTGGTACGTGTGAGAGAGATCCACCTTTCCAAGTTGTTGGGGTTCATCTCATACTTCTGAAGGTTTGAGGGTGCTGCCTGTTCCATACTCCCCCTACTCCTAGCCTTTTAGGGGTACAAACAATAGTAATTGGGGCCTAGTGTGGTTGTGTACGTGTGATATACATACACTTTTTTGGGATCATATTTTCTATTCCGCTATTTAATCAAAAACCTTTGGGGATCAGTTAAATTGGGGGATAGTCTGTGTTGGTACGTGTGAGAGAGATCCACCTTTCCAAGTTGTTGAGGTTCATCTCATACTTCTGAAGGTTTGAGGGTGCTGCCTGTTCCATACTCCCCCTACTCCTAGCCTTTTAGGGGTACAAACAATAGTAATTGGGGCCTAGTGTGGTTGTGTACGTGTGATATATACATACACTTTTTTGGGATCATATTTTCTATTCCGCTATTTAATCAAAAACCTCTGGGGATCAGTTAAATTGGGGGATAGTCTGTGTTGGTACGTGTGAGAGAGATCCACCTTTCCAAGTTGTTGGGGTTCATCTCATACTTCTGAAGGTTTGAGGGTGCTGCCTGTTCCATACTCCCCCTACTCCTAGCCTTTTAGGGGTACAAACAATAGTAATTGGGGCCTAGTGTGGTTGTGTACGTGTGATATACATACACTTTTTTGGGATCATATTTTCTATTCCGCTATTTAATCAAAAACCTTTGGGGATCAGTTAAATTGGGGGATAGTCTGTGTTGGTACGTGTGAGAGAGATCCACCTTTCCAAGTTGTTGAGGTTCATCTCATACTTCTGAAGGTTTGAGGGTGCTGCCTGTTCCATACTCCCCCTACTCCTAGCCTTTTAGGGGTACAAACAATAGTAATTGGGGCCTAGTGTGGTTGTGTACGTGTGATATACATACACTTTTTTGGGATCATATTTTCTATTCCGCTATTTAATCAAAAACCTTTGGGGATCAGTTAAATTGGGGGATAGTCTGTGTTGGTACGTGTGAGAGAGATCCACCTTTCCAAGTTGTTGGGGTTCATCTCATACTTCTGAAGGTTTGAGGGTGCTGCCTGTTCCATACTCCCCCTACTCCTAGCCTTTTAGGGGTACAAACAATAGTAATTGGGGCCTAGTGTGGTTGTGTACGTGTGATATACATACACTTTTTTGGGATCATATTTTCTATTCCGCTATTTAATCAAAAACCTTTGGGGATCAGTTAAATTGGGGGATAGTCTGTGTTGGTACGTGTGAGAGAGATCCACCTTTCCAAGTTGTTGGGGTTCATCTCATACTTCTGAAGGTTTGAGGGTGCTGCCTGTTCCATACTCCCCCTACTCCTAGCCTTTTAGGGGTACAAACAATAGTAATTGGGGCCTAGTGTGGTTGTGTACGTGTGATATACATACACTTTTTTTGGATCATATTTTCTATTCCGCTATTTAATCAAAAACCTTTGGGGATCAGTTAAATTGGGGGATAGTCTGTGTTGGTACGTGTGAGAGAGATCCACCTTTCCAAGTTGTTGGGGTTCATCTCATACTTCTGAAGGTTTGAGGGTGCTGCCTGTTCCATACTCCCCCTACTCCTAGCCTTTTAGGGGTACAAACAATAGTAATTGGGGCCCAGTGTGGTTGTGTACGTGTGATATACATACACTTTTTTGGGATCATATTTTCTATTCCGCTATTTAATCAAAAACCTTTGGGGATCAGTTAAATTGGGGGATAGTCTGTGTTGGTACGTGTGAGAGAGATCCACCTTTCCAAGTTGTTGGGGTTCATCTCATACTTCTGAAGGTTTGAGGGTGCTGCCTGTTCCATACTCCCCCTACTCCTAGCCTTTTAGGGGTACAAACAATAGTAATTGGGGCCTAGTGTGGTTGTGTACGTGTGATATACATACACTTTTTTGGGATCATATTTTCTATTCCGCTATTTAATCAAAAACCTTTGGGGATCAGTTAAATTGGGGGATAGTCTGTGTTGGTACGTGTGAGAGAGATCCACCTTTCCAAGTTGTTGGGGTTCATCTCATACTTCTGAAGGTTTGAGGGTGCTGCCTGTTCCATACTCCCCCTACTCCTAGCCTTTTAGGGGTACAAACAATAGTAATTGGGGCCTAGTGTGGTTGTGTACGTGTGATATACATACACTTTTTTTGGATCATATTTTCTATTCCGCTATTTAATCAAAAACCTTTGGGGATCAGTTAAATTGGGGGATAGTCTGTGTTGGTACGTGTGAGAGAGATCCACCTTTCCAAGTTGTTGGGGTTCATCTCATACTTCTGAAGGTTTGAGGGTGCTGCCTGTTCCATACTCCCCCTACTCCTAGCCTTTTAGGGGTACAAACAATAGTAATTGGGGCCCAGTGTGGTTGTGTACGTGTGATATACATACACTTTTTTTGGATCATATTTTCTATTCCGCTATTTAATTTAACTGGGCCTCCATGCGAGACCTGTGTGCCTTGTTGCGCTGTTTTGAGTACTCCACCAACATGGCCAGTGGCAATGACGCCGTTCTCAGCTTAACTATCCCACTTCCATGCCTCCTTGAAAAAACAATTCGGGCGATGATGGAAGAGGATGTGGCACAGGATGAGGAGGAGGAGGAGGATGAAGAGGTAACATTTCCAAGGCTTTCAGGGCAGTCATTCGCAAGGGGCTCCGAGGGTGGGTTCCTGCACACGCAAACGCCAGGGACGCAATTGTCCAGCAGGGGCACAGTTCTGGAGGATGAGGAGGATGAGGAGGAGGAGGAGCTGGAGGAGGAGATGGAACCATGTTCACAGCAGGGTGGCACCCAGGCCAGCTCATGGCCATCACTGGTGCGTGGCTGGGGGGATACAGAGGACACGGACGATACACCTCCCACAGAGGACAGCCTTTCGTTGCCTCTGGGCAGCCTGGCACACATGAGCGATTACATGCTGCAGTGTCTCCACAACGACCGCCGAGTTGCCCACATTCTAACTTGTGCTGATTACTGGGTGGCCACGCTGCTGGATCCCCGTTACAAGGACAACGTACCGTCCTTAATTCACTCACTGGAGCGCGATCGCAAGATGCGCGAGTACAAGCGCACGCTGGTAGACGCCATGCTGCTGGCATTCCCATCTGACAGCGGGGCCACAGTGGAAGCACAAGGCAGAGGAGGAGGAGGAGGAGGTCGCCAACGCAACCAGGGCACCGCCAGCACCTCAGAAGGCAGGGTTAGCATGGCCGAAATGTGGAAAAGCTTTGTCAGCACGCCACAACAAACAGCAGCACCAGCAGCTCAGATGGAACGTCTTAGCAGGAGGCAGCATTTTACCAACATGGTGGAGCAGTATGTGTGCACACGCCTACATGTAGTGAATGACGGGTCTGCCCCCTTCAACTTCTGGGTCTCCAAATTGGGCACATGGCTTGAGCTTGCCCTTTACGCCTTGGAGGTGCTGGCGTGCCCTGCAGCCAGTGTATTATCTGAACGGGTATTTAGCACGGCTGGGGGCGTTATAACAGACAAGCGCAGCCGCCTGTCCAGAGACAATGTGGACAAGCTCACGTTCATTAAAATGAACCAGGCATGGATCCCACGGGACTTTTCCGTACCTTATGCAGAATAGCAATGGATACCGACCTTACCCACCCATTGTTCCATTTTTGCTCTTTCTCACTCTTTTGGGGTGTACCCTCATTTAAAATTTTTGAAAAGAAGCAGTGTTGGCTACCTCGTCCTCCTCCTCAGGGCCAGATTAATGTAGGGGCTATTGGAGCTGCAGCTCCAGGCCCCTACCTTTTATATAGGCCCCGGGTTGGCCATATTCACTGTTACCGCTCTTCTGTCACTTGTAAACACAGAAGTCTGGCTTCTATGCTCGCTTCCCCAGGCAGCACCCTCAGAACCTCCCCACACAGCGTGAAGGCCGGACAAGGAGGGACAGTTGGCGATGCATGGATGTGTTTATGGGCTTCAGAGACAGCATCCCATGTTGAATTAGGCATGCATGGCTGCACCCTTCCTCCTCTGGGTGCATGGCAAGGCACGGCCCTTAAGGCCCTTCAAAATCCTCAGCACCAAGCCCATGATGCTGTTAATCCGGCCCTGGTCCTCCTCCACCGCCGCTTCCACCTACACCGCCCATAGGTGTGCGCAGCCTATTGCATTAAGGTGTGCACCCCAAAGTTGAAATACACATGCATGTGTTTGCCAGCAGGGAGAGTAATGTATCGGGGCCATGTACCTGTAGGCAAGGAGAAATAGAGCAGAGCAGGTCCCAGGGAGATCTTTCCCATCTCCTCACTGGCAATGCTATGTGCCCTAGGTGATTAGGGTGTGCCCAGGCACACCCAGCACACCCTGTGCGCACGCCTATGTCACCGCTAGGCTTGTGACGGTATCAGATTTTCATGCTGCGATTAATTGATTAAGGTTTTGCCACGGTATACGGTATTATCACGGTATTCTATTATTAAATTTAAATTATTAAATTTCCACCTCACTTCAATTTCATTGCTGAATTTAGGGGCTTTGGTTCACTTATGCACATTATTATATAGTCAGTCAGTACAGACTCTGTGAACCAGGCCTAAAATAGGTCATCAAGCAGTGTCTGGCCTAACTGGTGATAACTGGTTCTGGCGCTCGGCTCCGATCCGATGGCCTGGTCATTAAGAGGGCAAATCCTTGTGGTCAAGAAGTGGTTAAACCTGAAGGAGGTGTTGTTTATAAATTACTTTACTATTGCTTTAGGCCTGGTTCACATGTATGCGGGTTGGTGGTTCACATTTGCACAGGCATAGCAGCCCATTGATTTGAATGGGCTGCTATGCCCTCATTTTCCGCAGAAAAAAGGTGCATGCAGCATTTTTTTAAAATTCAGTGGCCTTGAAATCCATCCTGCTTTTGCACCATGCGACTAACCTGCAGTTCCTGCTCTGGCAAGCTTTCTGCATTTTTTGTATACGTGGGCACGGCATTTAAAAATAAACAGTTTGCGTGTGCAGCAACGGCAGGTAAGTCGCATGGTGCAAAAGAAGGATGGATTTCATGGCCACTGCATTTTTTTAAATTCTGCATGCACCTTTTTTCAGCTGAAAACGCAGGCATAGCAGCTCAAGCCCATTCACATCAATGGGCTGCTATGCCTGTGCAAATGTGGGCCCCCAACCCGCATACATGTGAACCAGGCCTAAAGCAATAGTAAAGTCATTAATTGGTTAAACCTGCAGGAGGACCGGTGTTTTTATCTATTAATGACTTTACTATTGCTTTAGGCCTGGTTCACATGTATGCGGGTTGGGGGCCCACATTTGCACAGGCATAGCAGCCCATTGATGTGAATGGGCTTGAGCTGCTATGCCTGCGTTTTCAGCTGAAAAAAGGTGCATGCAGAATTTAAAAAAATGCAGTGGCCATGAAATCCATCCTTCTTTTGCACCATGCGACTTACCTGCCGTTGCTGCACACGCAAACTGTTTATTTTTAAATGCCGTGCCCACGTATACAAAAAATGCAGAAAGCTTGCCAGAGCAGGAACTGCAGGTTAGTCGCATGGTGCAAAAGCAGGATGGATTTCAAGGCCACTGAATTTAAAAAAAATGCTGCATGCACCTTTTTTCTGCGGAAAATGAGGGCATAGCAGCCCGTTCAAATCAATGGGCTGCTATGCCTGTGCAAATGTGGGCCGCCAACCCGCATACATGTGAACCGCCAACCCGCATACATGTGAACCACCAACCCGCATACATGTGAACCAGGCCTAAAGCAATAGTAAAGTCATTAATAGATAAAAACACCGGTCCTCCTGCAGGTTTAACCACTTCTGGATCGCAAGGATTTGCCCCTTTAAAGACCAGGCCATCGGATCAGAGCGCCAGGACCAGTCATCACCAGGTAGGCCAGACACTGCTTGATGGCTATATAATAATGTAATGTGGGCTGCTAGGCGTGTGTGTGTGTATATATATATTTATTAGAGCTGCACGATTCTGGCCAAAATGAGAATCACGATTTTTTAGCTTGGAATAAAGATCACGATTCTCTCACGATTCTCTGTGTAACAAAAAAAAAAAAAATTGGGATAACTTTACTGTTACGTTTTTTTTTTTTTTTTTATTCATTAAAGTCTAATCATTGCGTTTGAAAGACTGCTGCGCAAATACAGTGTGACATAAAATATTACAACAATCGCCATTTTATTCTGTAGGGTCTCTGCTAAAAAAATATATAAAATGTTTGGGGGTTCTAAGTACTTTTCTAGCAAAAAAAAAACTGATTTTAACTTGCAAACAGCAAGTGTCAGAAAAAGATCCAGTCTTTAAGAGGTTAAACTTCCTTTCTCCCTGGCAGAGGGAAGGAAAAGATACAAATGTAATCATTTTTGTTTATAGTTAGGAGACTTAATGCTGAAAGGTGTTAGCTGAGTGAGTGAATGAGTCATCCAGCTCACTGAAATGTATCAATTCACAAGTCAGGCAGACTTGACAGAGAAACTCGGTATTTTAAAAATGCCACAATAACAATACCGTGGCTATGCAATACCGCGATATATCGAATTACCGAAAACCGGCATATGTCTAGTCACCGCCACATCCACCACCACCTCAACCTCCCTCCTACTCCATATGGGCCTCGTCCTTCAGAGATGAAGAAGAACATTGTTTTATTTTTCTGTTTTTTTTTGTTGTTTTAAGTTATTTCCCTATCCACATTTGTTTGCAGAGCACTTGCCATGCTCTTAATTACGTTTTGCTGCCATTTGCAGCACTCTAGCCCTTTCCTTTGGTGTTTTAGAGCCATTTTAGTGCCTTAAAGTTCGGGTCCCCATTGACTTCAATGGGGTTCGGTGTCCGGGAAAAGTTCGGTAAAAGTCCGGGACACGGACCCGGACTTTTTTTTAAAGTTCGGCCGAACCCGTCGAACACGGACATCTAGGTGTTCGCTCAACCCTAGTCATAAACCAAGTTTTACGAAATGCAAATTTTCTTAAATCCTGATAAGTATCAGGTAGTACTAAATCCAGATATATCGGCACGGTTATCCTAATAGCAATGATCTCTGCATGAGATTTTACTACAGATGGGGAAGGTTTACTAAAACTGGAGGGTGCAGCTGTGTGCATTGTAGCCAATCACTTTCTTCAATTAAGCTTTGACAAAAAGCCCCCATTCACATTGGTGCAATTTGACAGGTCAAAACGCAGCTTATTGCTGGTAACCTGAGCAATGCCTACTTTGCAGCACTGCACAGATTTCCAAAAGTAATTCCTGCCCTACTTTGGTGACGATTTCAATAGACATCTGGGCATGAACCCGTACAGATGTCTCTTGCCCCCCAAAGTCAGACTGAAATGTGGGAAATTGTGCGAGTTTAGATACAAGATTTTAAAGCCACGTGCAGTGTGAATGAAAGCTGATTGGCTACCATGCACAACTGCACCAAATTTTTCACTTCGGTTTTAGTAGGTCTCCCAGTGTGCAAACTCTGGTGCAGCTGTGCATGGCAGCCAATCAGATTCCAGGTCTAAAGCCCCGTACACACGTACCGATGGTCGGCATACAAATGTTCCTCTTTTCTCCCCGGGATGTCGGTGTCTGCTGAAAAGTGCAAAGACAGCACAAGGACAGCACAAGAATTTTGTCCGCCGATTGCAGAAGTGATGTCATGTAATGGTTAACTTTCCCTGTGTTTTCTATTTTCTGAGCATGCCCAGTCTTGCAAATCTGCGGTCTGTCGGCCGAATTGTGTACTGACAGGCGAACAATCGTCCGTTCTGGTGTCGGCATACAAAAATTTTCATGTTTGCAAGAAAGACTTTTGTCCGCGGATTGTGCGCAGACATCTGTCGGAGGCACCATACTAACACGCGTACAATCGGCAGATCCTTCGTCCACCGACGTTTGTATGCCGACGATCGGTACGTGTGTACGGGCCTTTATGGTCAAAGCCCAATTGAACAAGCTGAAGTTAGAAGCTGATTGGCTACCATTCACAGCTGCACCAGACCCTGCACTCTTTTAGCAAATCAGCCCCAAAAACGTCTACATTTTTTTTTTTTCTCCATGACCGCTTCTGCTGAACCTGTGCATTTTGTGAATGGAGAGCAATAAGACCAGTGTATGTGCCTCAATGGATGTGCAGCAGGGTGAACTAAGGGAACGTTTCAAACCAGAGAAAAACACCTGTATACCACTACAGCCATGCTGGTCATATTTTAACGCTGTTTAAGTCCCATTCGAGGCTTTACTCTAGCCTCCCATTTTAGTGAAACACGGTTACCCCTATGGGATTCAGGCAGCAATATAAAACCAGACAGAGGTTCTAACCTTTATAGACTTTATCCAAAATAAAAAGAGATTTGGCTGGAGTTACATTTTTAATGAAAGTCTCCTTGAGGTCATTTTTCTCTTCTCTTTTTTTTTTCTCCATTTAGGGTGGATCAGAACTCTCCAGTTCTACTGGAAGATCCAGTCTTGGCCGAAATTGGCAAGAAGTACAATAAGACACCGGCAAACATCGCTATTCGCTACCAGATTCAGCGTGGAGTGGTGGCCATCACCAAGAGTTATAACCCAGAAAGGATTAAGGAAAACTTTAAGGTGAATGCTGCACTCCTCTGTGCCTCCAGCATTATATGGAAACAATCACATTTTCACAGTTTGCTTTATTATTACAGCATTGTGAAATTTACTCTGCCTCTTCCAAAAAAAGTAACACATTCTACAGCTGCCAAAGAATCTTCTGCTTCTGACACTTCAATGTTTGTGCTTGGTCCCTTGCTGAGCACTGTGTTACTTTCTGCCAGCCCTCACTAGGACCAGGCCTCCGACACTCCTGGAAGTGCCAGATGCAGAAAATCCTCCAGGCATCTCTTCAATACTGCGCAGATTGGTGGGACAAGTGAGTAATTGCACTGGCAGGCACTGCATTTTTAGACTCCATGCACACTAGGTTAAAATAAAATGCTCCTAGCTTTTTACATAGTTGCAAAGTTAGTCAGGTAAAAAAAGACACAAGTCCATCTGGCTCAACCAATAAAAAAAAAACAGGAATAAAAACCCAACCATGCAATCCCATATACAGAATTCTATACCTGGAGTTGATCCAGAGGAAGGCGGAAAAAAACCCCCAGTAAAGCATGATCCAATTTACTACAGCAGGGGAAAAAAAATCCTTCCTGATCCCCTGAGAGGCAAGGAGCTTTTTTTTTCACCTCTAGAAGCACACAGCGTTATCCTATGTGTCCATGCACACTATTGCAGTCTAGAAATGTTTTTGAAGCTTCGGCTTTTAGGAGCAGAGAAAAAAAACGTTTTTTCTTTTTGCATTTTTGGAGGCCATTTGCTGGCAGAAAATTTTTTAGGTTAAAATGTGCATGGAGTATTAGTTTTTTTTTTTGTTTGTTTTTTATAAGCTTTTTTCCACTCACCTTTCACACTTTTCGGTTGGTCCCCTAATGTGATGGATAGGCTCACAATAGGGAGTCTCAGAAAGTAGAACTGTTATATTCTGACATGCAGTTTTCATAAACCTCTGTTGATGTGTCTAGTGATTGCTAAGTTTAAATTGCCCAAGCTTGTGATAAATTTAAAAGGGACTGTAAAGGTAGAAAGTTTTTATTACCTTAATGCATTTTATGCATTAAGATAAAAATCCTTCTGTGTGCAGCAGCCCCCCTAATACTTACCTAAGCCCATCTCTATCCAGCAATGTTGCTGGAGTGTCTCAGCTGTCCGGGACTCTTCCTCCTCTTTGGCTGAGACAGCAGGGTGGTGCAATTGGCTCCCGCTAGTGTCAATCAAAATCAGTCAGTTAGTTTGAATGGACACAGGGAGTTGTGACTCCGCTTGAGTGCCCCCACAGCAAGCAGCTTGCTGTGGGGGCACTCAACAGGAAGGAGGGGCCAGGAGCACAGAAGAGGGACCCGAGAAGAGGAGGATCTGGCCCACTCTGTGCCAAACCAACTGCACAGAGGAGGTAGGTATAACATTTAAAAAAAAAAAAAAAAAAAAACAAGACTTTACAATCACTTTAGCTTACATTTTTTTGTAAATGTTATCAAGTGAATCTGTCTGTAATTTACCCTTTGAGTAAGTTTCAGTAAGTTCAATAAGGCTAGCTCACACCACATGCATTCCAGTGCTTTTTTCCTGCATCCAAACTGCATAGAAAGTAGGTTACATGGTTTCTAATGTCATAGTTCACACCAGTACTTTCAGTTCCAGTGCGTTCTGATTCCAGAAAAAAAGTTGAACATGTTGCATTTTTCCTGCACAGAACTGTACTTGAATGCAGTAAAGCACATCCGAAACGCACAGAATGCACCTACATGCATCAAAAACGCAACGGACCCCAGTACAGTGGGAAAAAAAGAGGAAGAAAAAAGCATCTGAAAGGCATCAAAAATGCGCATGCAAAAACGCATCCGGAAGGAATCTGGATGATGTTTTTGTGGTGTGAACTAGCCCTAAAAACAACCAGCTCATTTGATATCCCAAAAATTGTGAAATAAAGGATACCGAAAAGTACTGGGTATTCCACAGGGCTCTGGTCAGTAAGGGAAATGTTAGAATGAACCATATTCAGGCAGTTCCTACCTTCACCTCCTTCCTCTTTGCCTGATTAGATCTAATGATTTGTCTTCATTGCACAAACTCATATGTATTCAATTTCAGGTGAACTATGAAGAAGTATTTAAGAAGGATCTTTTAACTATTTGCAGGTCTTTGACTTTGAGTTGACTCCTGAAGACATGAAAACTCTTGATGGGATGAACAGAAACCTTCGTTATGTGGATATCCCTCTGTATGTTTTAATATGGAATGTTTACAATTTTTTTAAGAGCTTGTCCACCATGTAGTAGGGATCGACCGATTATCCGCAAGGCCGATATATCAAGGGCCGATATGCACTTTCCCCGATATATCGGTATTGACCCCCGGAGGTTGCCGATATTACTGTATGTAATATTAGTGTATGTAAAATCCTAGCATCCACTTTATTAGTGTTTTTATATAATGTCCAGTGTGTGTTTTTGTAATCTAATAATCTAAATACCTTCATTACATCGCCGCTTGGCCCTTCCGTGACCCCCAGCTGTCAGTGGGGGAGGAGAGAAGGACAGCAGAGCAGGAGGGAAGATGTAACAAAGGTATTTCACACTATTCTAATCTAATACCCAGCGCTTCTGTGTACACTGCAGAGGGGAGGGACTGAGATCATCCTCTGACAGCTATGAGAGGAGAAAACAGCAGAACGGGAAATTAGTTGAGCCCAGAGCAGCGATGTAATGAAGGTATTTCCCACTATTCTATTACAAAAACACACACTGGACTTTATATAAAACACTCATTTTATTCTAGGATTTTAATGACGCTAAACTAGGTTCACATGGGATTCCTGGCAGGCAGGGAGGGAAGGGAAGATTGCACATTACAGCTAAAAGACCTACCCCACATGTTCAGTACCAGATTTGTGTCAAAAATTGTCTTTATTTTTTAAAACTTTAAATGTACAAAATATCGCCCCATATCGGCCGATACTGATATGCAATGGCCAAAATATCAGTATCGGCAACGAAAAACCGATATCGGTCGATCCCTACTATGTAGTAACTTTTTTAATCAAATGTAATTTATTGGTTAGATCTGATATTGTAAGAGTCCCATGCAGATGTTATTACCTAATTTTAGCCAAGGTTCGCACATTGTTTCCCACAAGAATAAATTGGAACAATGTGCGAATCTTGGGTGAAAATATTCATAAATAGGCCCCAATATGGCAAAGTTTGTGGACATCTGCCAATCATACCTATAAAATCATGTTGTGGCTACAGTCTTCTGGGAAGGTTTCCTGCAAGATTTCAGTGTCTGTGGGAATTTCGGTCCATTTGTGAGGTCAGGTACTGATTTTGGATGAGAAGATACGGCTCACAATCAGCATTCCAATTCATCTCAAAGAGGGATGGGGTCAGGGCTCTGTGCAGACTACTTGAGTTTCTCAACACCAAACTCATCAAACCATGTCTTTATAGAGCTGACTTTGTGCATAGGGGTACAGTCATGCTCAAACAGAAAAGGGACTGCCTCTAACTGTTGCCAGATTGTTGGAAGTGTACAATTATCAAAATTATGCTGTAGCATTAACAGTACCTTTTTAATGAAAACATATGAACTCAAAAGCTTGGAAGGGTGTCCACATGCTTTTTGCCATATAGTTTTACAATGTACTGATAAAAATTCTAACAGTTAATTTTTAGAACCCAATGGAGGAGAGTAATGATATAGTGGCGGGGCTGGCCCAAGACATTGTGCTGCCTGGGTCCAAGAATTAAATGATGCAAACCCCCCCCCCCCCCCCCCAAAGAAAGAAAATCACGCCCAACAAAAGGCCCCCACATACATTATTTTATATAAATATAAAATCTTGAAAAAAAAAAAAAAATATATATATATATATATATATATATATATATATATATATATATATATATATACAGTTATCATCTTCTATAACTCACCACCGGACTGGTCCACCAAATACCCACTGTCTGTCCTCTGTATTCCTGTCACTCCTGTGTCTGCCGCGCCCACCGCCCCCTAGAGGAGCCAGCCTGCCCTGTGTGAGATAGAGTGCACTGATGTCTGACGTCATTGCACACTCAACGATCAAGTGAGGGACATTCCACGGAGGAGACACGCCGCCTCATACTCCTCATTTTGCACTACGGGCGGCAGTATAAGATGGGGAAATGCCACCCGTAACGCACTGCAAACTGATGACACACAAAACTGCTGGGAAAATAATCTTGAGAGTAAATTTGCACTTCCAGTGGACCCAGCAGGACCCATGGTAGGGCAAGCCCTGTATAGGGGTAAAAGGGGAACTTCCAATGTGTGGAAGGAAGTGGAGTGCCACTTCCCCTAAAATAATGGGATTTTGTAGATCTTATGTTTTGGCTACCAAGCTTGCACTTGACTGACACATAAATTCTTTTTGGAGCTCACCCCCTTTTACATTGTGGGTTTTGCCCAAGGTCATTCAGCTGGAAAAAGGAAAAGTGCCCTGTAAGAGCAGTCAATGGGTTGAGCACTATGGCCAACAAAACTTCTGTTTGTAACGCTCCTGCGTTTCTTATATGGTGTGGATTTTCAGCTGCAGAAATAGTTCCACGTCAGTAGTCATGTAAGAGATATGCTGAGATACCATTCCCAACCTCAATGACTCATCATGTGTGGAAGGTCTTATTTCAGCCAGTAAATACACACAATTAGCCAGCTGGTTCCTAGAGTGACTTTATGTATGTGGTAACACAATGATGAAGGTTGAGGGATAGGTTGAGTGGAGGTGGTAGGTGATAGACACTTGAAGGTGAGACAGTAGCAGATGGATGCAGGAAGGTTTAGCAATGTTGTATGGTAGCAGATGACAGAATAGCAGGTGGACATACAAAAGAGATCAACCTAGTGCAGAAAAGTAGCAGTAGTCTCAAGAGCTAGCAATCTAGTTATGCAGATGTGATAAACAGTCTTTACTATGCAGAGCTAGATAGTGTAAGCTTAGTATAAGTTTATAGAGAATTCCCCTGCGGTGGAATTAGCACTATTAGCGATACAGCCGAAGGGTGGTTCAGGAGAGGCGGATGATCCAGTAGCGGGATACAGGGATCAGCGCAGCGAGGTTCCGTCAGCAAGGTAAGCTTGCAAGCATGGAAGCTTCAAGCAAGGTTAGCATCCAGGTAAGGGTGTTTGAACGAACACATGTGAGTGAGAACCGGCATTTAAATAGCCATCTAGTCCGGCGCTGGGTGATGACAGCTCCAGTCTTAAAGGTGTATGCGCACCTTTCCAAAAGTAAATGGTGGGGCGCATACACTTGTGGAAAGTGTAATTTAGGGTACCAAAGGTACCGGAACATTACAATACCCCCCCCTTAAGGCCTGCTCCTGAAGGCCTCTGGAGCTGGTTTGTCTGGGTATCTCGCATGAAAATTGCGGATTAATCTAGGGGCATGTATGTCAGAGGTGTTTAGCCAGGTGTCGTCTTGGGGCCCATAGTTCTTCCATCTAACCAAGTACTGAAGTCTTCTTCTGTAGATACGAGAATCCAGAATCTCTTTTATCTCGTATTCTTCTCCACCTTCAACTTGTACAGGAGGGGGAGGTGGAATATTAGGCCTTATTCCTTGGTCCGGAACATGGGGTTTCAGTAGCGACACATGGAAAATGGGATGGATTTTTAGGTCCATTGGCAATGTAAGCTGCACTGCAGCTTTTCCAATAAGTTTCTTGATTGGGAAAGGTCCCAAGAACAGAGGTCCAAGCTTTTTGCTAGGGATCTTCAGTCTCAAGTTTTTTGTTGAGAGCCAAACGAGGTCCCCGATAGTATACTGTGGAGAAGGTCTTCTACGAAGATCATAGTACTTCTTTTGTTGACTGTGAGCGTGTGCAATGGTAATATTTAGTAAACCCAGAGAATCCTTTATTTGGGTAAGATAGTCTGAGGCTACTGGGTTATTTGAAGGAAGGATGCGTGGAGGGAGAATAGAGGGATGGAACCCATAGTTCAAGTAGAACGGACTCTGCTTGGTCGTACTGTGGGTTGCGTTGTTGTAGGCAAATTCTGCCAGGGGGACAAGATCCAACCAATCATCCTGTTGGTAAGAAGTGTAACAACGTAAATACTGCTCGATGCATTGGTTGACTCTTTCAGTCTGTCCGTTGGTCTGCGGATGGTAAGGAGAAGTGAGCTTCCGCTCAATCCGTAGTATGTGACATAGTTCTTGCCAGAATTTAGAAATAAATTGGGATCCACGGTCAGACAGAAGAGTTTTTGGGATACTATGTAATCTGAAGACATGTTTCATCAGGAGTTCTGCCGTTTGTTTGGACGAAGGTAGTCTGCGAATAGCAATGAAATGTGCCATCTTTGTCAGATGGTCCACTGACACCAAGATGGTATTAAATCCTTTGGAAGGAGGCAATTCTACGATGAAGTCCAATGACAAAACCTCCCATGGAGTTTGGGGTATTGGTAGACTGCATAGTAGACCGGATGGTCTCGTAGTGTCAATTTTGGACCTGGCACAGACATTGCATGAAGAGACGAATTTTTGTATAGATGTTTTCATGTCAGGCCACCAGAATTGCCGAGAAATCAAATTGAAAGTCTTTGTCATACCCATATGTCCTGCCATAGGCACATCATGCGATAATTCCAAGATCTTGGTGCGTAGGGTAGGTGGTATGTAAAGTTTGTCGTTGTAGTAGAGGAAGCCTTCTGCATCAGTATTTAGTTGTGGTGGGGGTGAATCCAAACTTATACCATGCAGAACCTCTTCCTTCAAGGAACGGACAACTCCAATAATGCGTATTGTGAGGTATTATAGGAACGGAAGGAATTTCAAAGTAGTTTTCTTCAGTTAGTCGTGATAGCGCATCCGCCTTTTTGTTCTTATCTGCAGGTGTGTAGGTCACTAGGAAGTTAAACCTTAGAAAGAATAGTGACCATCGTACCTGTCGATGCGAGAGAGTTTTGCTAGTCTGAAGATATTGGAGGTTTTTATGGTCCGTGTATATAATTATTGGTAATTGGGTGCCTTCGAGTAAATGTCGCCAATTCTCCAGAGCCAATTTTATAGCAAGCAGTTCCTTTTCACCCACGGGGTAATTTATCTCGGGACTGCTCAGGGATTTAGAAAAAAAAGCGACTGGATGAAGTGGTGAAGTGTGGGTAGGTCATTGGGAGAGTATTGCTCCTACTGCCATGTTTGACGCATCTACCTCCAGAATGTATTGGAGGGATGGGTCTGGATGGCATAATATGGGAGCGGAAGTAAACCTTGTCTTTAACAAGTGGAAAGCCTTATTTGCTTCTTCTGACCATTTAAATGGTATTTTTATGCTAGTGAGCTGTGTGAGGGGTCTCACAATAGCAGAAAAGTTTTTTATGAACTTCCTGTAGAAATTTGAAAATCCCAGGAATCGCTGTAGCGCCTTGCGTGTAGTTGGTGTAGGCCAATCCTGAATGCAGGATATTTTACTCATGTCCATCTCGATTCCTGTTTTGGATATGATGTAGCCTAGAAAGAGTACCTCATCTTTATGGAACAAGCATTTCTTCAGCTTCACATAAAGATTATGTGCAAGCAATCTCGATAATACAAGTCTTACATGTCTTATGTGTTCAGACAGGGTCCGTGAATATATAAGTATATCGTCCAGATATACCACAACACAGACATCTAGTAAGTCTTTAAAAATATTGTTTATAAATCGTTGGAAAACTGCAGGGGCATTGCATAGGCCGAATGGCATCACAAGATATTCGAACAATCCGTATCTAGTTCTGAATGCAGTCTTCCACTCGTGTCCATCACGGATTCGAATGAGATTGTATGCTCCTTTCAGGTCTAATTTTGAAAAATAGGTAGCTCCACGCACCTGCTCAATGAGCTCAGGGATAAGCGGTAGAGGATAGCGATCTTTTATTGTGATAGCATTCAATTTCCTGTAGTCGATGATAGGTCTGAGACTTGAATCTTTATTGCGAACAAAAAAGAGTCCTGCTGCTGTGGAAGAAGTGGAAGGTCTAATAAAACCTTTTTCCAAGTTCTCATCCAAATAGGTTTTGAGATGGGCAAGTTCATCCTGTGAAAGAGGATAAACATGACCGAACGGCAATTTGCTATTTGGGAGTAGATCAATGCTACAATCATAGTCTCGATGAGGAGGTAATGCTTGAGCATTTTTCTCAAGAAAAACCTCAGAAAGATCCTGATAACATAGTGGTGCAATCTCATCTGTCACCACAGACAGAATCTTCCCGGAAAACGGGAGGTTACACGTTTCCTCGCAATAACAAGAAGGGAAGGTCAAGGACCGTTTCTTCCAATCTATGGTTGGTTGGTGTGTGTGTAACCAGGGAAGTCCCAACACAATGGGAAAGTGGGGTGAAGGTATTAAATCGAAGGTAGAAGTCTCCCTATGAGACTCGTTAATAGTGACTAGAAGTGCTTGTGTCTGATCGGTGATCGGACCAGAGGATAACGGAACACCGGTAATAAGACTTACTGAGACAGGTTTGAGTTTAGAAATAATAGGAATTTTATTTAAAGCAGCAAAACATATATCCATATAATTTCCACAAGATCCTGTGTCAATCATGGCCTTAGTAGTAATCCTGTTCTGGTCCCACTGAAATGTCAAAAAAACAGAAATGTAGGGGTTAGTGAATGAAGTTGTCAATCCTCCTAGAGAGACATGTGAACACTCACCCTTCTTTTTGTTGACTAGGGGACAGACGTTTATCTTGTGATCCGGGGATGCACAGTACAAGCAGAGATTTTCATTTCGTCTTTTGGCTTTTTCCATAGTTGATAGCGGTGGGCGTATGGTTCCTACCTCCATAGGAACGGCCAGACTCCGAGAGGAAACGGATAATGGTATTCCCATCTTTTCAGCCTTTCTTTCTCGTAGTCTTCTATCTATGGTAATACTGAGTTGTATTAATGCATCCAGGGTTTTTGGCAGATCCGCTCGGGCGAGCTCGTCCTTAACGGCTTCTGATAGGCCAAGCCTAAATTGGGTTTTCAGAGATGCATCATTCCATTCTGAATCAAGGGTCCATCTCTTGAACTCTGCGACAAAGTCTTCTACAGGCCTCCTTCCTTGTTTCAAGGATCTTAACTGAAGATCAGCAGTACTCTGCCTATTGGGGTCATCATATAGGCTAGTGAGCTCTGCCAGGAACAAGGCATAGGAGTTGAGAAGCTGGTCGTTTTTCTCAAAAAGAGAATCTGCCCAGGCTCGAGGATCGTTTGATAGGTAAGAAATAATAGTACAAACCTTAATGTGATCAGTAAGGTAGGTACGAGGTTTTAGCAAAAAAAGTAACTCACATGCGTTTTTAAATTCGCGAAATTTTTTGCGATCGCCTGTAAATACCAAAGGGGGATTTATCTTGGGTTCAGGGGACTGAGCAGAGGTAAGTTGTGTCAGTCTAATTACCTGCTGCGACAGAGCCTGATTGTCTTCTTTTAATTCAGCAAGTGCGTGTATTAACGCAGATACTTGCTGTTTTAATTGTGTCACCTGAGTGGTTATTTCTGCTGAATCCATTTTTGGGTTCGTTCAATCTGTAACGCTCCTGCGTTTCTTATATGGTGTGGATTTTCAGCTGCAGAAATAGTTCCACGTCAGTAGTCATGTAAGAGATATGCTGAGATACCATTCCCAACCTCAATGACTCATCATGTGTGGAAGGTCTTATTTCAGCCAGTAAATACACACAATTAGCAAGCTGGTTCCTAGAGTGACTTTATGTATGTGGTAACACAATGATGAAGGTTGAGGGATAGGTTGAGTGGAGGTGGTAGGTGATAGACACTTGAAGGTGAGACAGTAGCAGATGGATGCAGGAAGGTTTAGCAATGTTGTATGGTAGCAGATGACAGAATAGCAGGTGGACATACAAAAGAGATCAACCCAGTGCAGAAAAGTAGCAGTAGTCTCAAGAGCTAGCAATCTAGTTATGCAGATGTGATAAACAGTCTTTACTATGCAGAGCTAGATAGTGTAAGCTTAGTATAAGTTTAGTAGCGGGATACAGGGATCAGCGCAGCGAGGTTCCGTCAGCGAGGTAAGCTTGCAAGCATGGAAGCTTCAAGCAAGGTTAGCATCCAGGTAAGGGTGTTTGAACGAACACATGTGAGTGAGAACTAGTGTTGAGCGAACACGGACTGTATTATTCGTGTTCGTACCGAATAATTGGATTTTTTGTACCCGAACACGGACACGGACACTTTACTGTATGTTCGGGTAAAAATCCGTGTTCGGTCGTTTTATTTCCGGGTTTTGCATGCTTTGGCGCTCTTTTCATGGCGGGCTTTCAACAGCCAATCAACAATCGTTTAACTGGTGTGCCTTAAGCCATCCCAGCCATGCCTGCAAATGTCTCAGTAGCTGTGATTGGCCGTCTGAAGCATGTGACCAAGTCTTTATAAGTTCGAGGCAGCCGCAGCGGCGTCATTATGCTGCTTAGATTCAGGGACAGAGCACACATCAACGTGCTGGCTGCTGATTAGGGAAAGATAGGCAGGAAAAAACCATTTGTGTCCGGATAGAATTGAGGGACAGGTCGGAGTGTTTAGGCAGGGCGAGTTGTAGGCATTTTAGGGATAGAGTCTGCTGAATTATATAGGGTCAGTGTCTTCTACAAACTACAATCGATATTGCTGTGTGGGGGGTGGGGTCTGCACTCAATCCTGATCTACGATCTCTTCTCAATCCTGTTAGGGACAGAGTCTGCTGAATTTTAGGGAAACTGTGTTCTACAAACTACAATCGATATTGCTGTGTGGTGTGGGATTGGAGATAGGCAGGTGTCAGTGATCCACATCCATTTTTCTGTGTGTGAGCTGCAGTGAACACAATCTTTTTGGGCTGCAGTGAACACAATCTTTTTGGGCTGCAGTGAACACAATCTTTTTGGGCTGCAGTGAACACAATCTTTTTGGGCTGCAGTGAACACAATCTTTTTGGGCTGCAGTGAACACAATCTTTTTGGGGTGCAGTGAACAAAATCTTTTTGGGGTGCAGTGAACACAATCCTTTTTGGTGTGCAGTGAACACAATCTTTGTGGGGTGCAGTGAACAAAATCCTTTGTGGGGTGCAGTGAACACAATCTTTTTGGGGTGCAGTGAACAAAATCCTTTTTGGGGTGCAGTGAACAACATCCTTTTTGGGGTGCAGTGAACACAATCTTTTTGGGGTGCAGTGAACAAAATCCTTTGTGGGGTGCAGTGAACACAATCTTTTTGGGGTGCAGTGAACACAATCTTTTTGGGGTGGAGTGAACAACATCCTTTTTGGGGTGCAGTGAACAAAATCCTTTTTGGGGTGCAGTGAACAAAATCATTTTTGGGGTGCAGTGAACACAATCTTTTTGGGGTGCAGTGAACACAATCTTTGTGGGGTGCAGTGAACACAATCTTTTTGGGGTGGAGTGAACAACATCCTTTTTGGGGTGCAGTGAACAACATCCTTTTTGGGGTGCAGTGAACACAATCTTTTTGGGGTGCAGTGAACACAATCTTTGTGGGGTACAGTGAACAGAATCTTTGTGGGGTGCAGTGAACACAATCTTTGGGGGGTACAGTGAACACAATCTTTGTGAGGTGCAGTGAACACAATCTTTGTGGGGTGCAGTGAACACAATCATTGTGGGGTGCAGTGAACTCAATCTTTGTGGGGTACAGTGAACACAATCTCATACTGAAGGTTTGAGGGTGCTGCCTGTTCCATACTCCCCCTACTCCTCATCTAGCCTTTTAGGGGTACAAACAATAGTAATTGGGGCCTAGTGTGGTTGTGTACGTGTGATATACATACACTTTTTTGGGATCATATTTTCTATTCCGCTATTTAATCAAAAACCTTTGGGGATCAGTTAAATTGGGGGATAGTCTGTGTTGGTACGTGTGAGAGAGATCCACCTTTCCAAGTTGTTGGGGTTCATCTCATACTTCTGAAGGTTTGAGGGTGCTGCCTGTTCCATACTCCCCCTACTCCTAGCCTTTTAGGGGTACAAACAATAGTAATTGGGGCCTAGTGTGGTTGTGTACGTGTGATATACATACACTTTTTTGGGATCATATTTTCTATTCCGCTATTTAATCAAAAACCTTTGGGGATCAGTTAAATTGGGGGATAGTCTGTGTTGGTACGTGTGAGAGAGATCCACCTTTCCAAGTTGTTGGGGTTCATCTCATACTTCTGAAGGTTTGAGGGTGCTGCCTGTTCCATACTCCCCCTACTCCTAGCCTTTTAGGGGTACAAACAATAGTAATTGGGGCCTAGTGTGGTTGTGTACGTGTGATATACATACACTTTTTTGGGATCATATTTTCTATTCCGCTATTTAATCAAAAACCTTTGGGGATCAGTTAAATTGGGGGATAGTCTGTGTTGGTACGTGTGAGAGAGATCCACCTTTCCAAGTTGTTGAGGTTCATCTCATACTTCTGAAGGTTTGAGGGTGCTGCCTGTTCCATACTCCCCCTACTCCTAGCCTTTTAGGGGTACAAACAATAGTAATTGGGGCCTAGTGTGGTTGTGTACGTGTGATATACATACACTTTTTTTGGATCATATTTTCTATTCCGCTATTTAATCAAAAACCTTTGGGGATCAGTTAAATTGGGGGATAGTCTGTGTTGGTACGTGTGAGAGAGATCCACCTTTCCAAGTTGTTGGGGTTCATCTCATACTTCTGAAGGTTTGAGGGTGCTGCCTGTTCCATACCCCCCCTACTCCTCATCTAGCCTTTTAGGGGTACAAACAATAGTAATTGGGGCCTAGTGTGGTTGTGTACGTGTGATATACATACACTTTTTTTGGATCATATTTTCTATTCCGCTATTTAATCAAAAACCTTTGGGGATCAGTTAAATTGGGGGATAGTCTGTGTTGGTACGTGTGAGAGAGATCCACCTTTCCAAGTTGTTGGGGTTCATCTCATACTTCTGAAGGTTTGAGGGTGCTGCCTGTTCCATACTCCCCCTACTCCTAGCCTTTTAGGGGTACAAACAATAGTAATTGGGGCCTAGTGTGGTTGTGTACGTGTGATATACATACACTTTTTTTGGATCATATTTTCTATTCCGCTATTTAATCAAAAACCTTTGGGGATCAGTTAAATTGGGGGATAGTCTGTGTTGGTACGTGTGAGAGAGATCCACCTTTCCAAGTTGTTGGGGTTCATCTCATACTTCTGAAGGTTTGAGGGTGCTGCCTGTTCCATACCCCCCCTACTCCTCATCTAGCCTTTTAGGGGTACAAACAATAGTAATTGGGGCCTAGTGTGGTTGTGTACGTGTGATATACATACACTTTTTTTGGATCATATTTTCTATTCCGCTATTTAATCAAAAACCTTTGGGGATCAGTTAAATTGGGGGATAGTCTGTGTTGGTACGTGTGAGAGAGATCCACCTTTCCAAGTTGTTGGGGTTCATCTCATACTTCTGAAGGTTTGAGGGTGCTGCCTGTTCCATACTCCCCCTACTCCTCATCTAGCCTTTTAGGGGTACAAACAATAGTAATTGGGGCCTAGTGTGGTTGTGTACGTGTGATATACATACACTTTTTTTGGATCATATTTTCTATTCCGCTATTTAATCAAAAACCTTTGGGGATCAGTTAAATTGGGGGATAGTCTGTGTTGGTACGTGTGAGAGAGATCCACCTTTCCAAGTTGTTGGGGTTCATCTCATACTTCTGAAGGTTTGAGGGTGCTGCCTGTTCCATACCCCCCCTACTCCTCATCTAGCCTTTTAGGGGTACAAACAATAGTAATTGGGGCCTAGTGTGGTTGTGTACGTGTGATATACATACACTTTTTTTGGATCATATTTTCTATTCCGCTATTTAATCAAAAACCTTTGGGGATCAGTTAAATTGGGGGATAGTCTGTGTTGGTACGTGTGAGAGAGATCCACCTTTCCAAGTTGTTGGGGTTCATCTCATACTTCTGAAGGTTTGAGGGTGCTGCCTGTTCCATACCCCCCCTACTCCTCATCTAGCCTTTTAGGGGTACAAACAATAGTAATTGGGGCCTAGTGTGGTTGTGTACGTGTGATATACATACACTTTTTTTGGATCATATTTTCTATTCCGCTATTTAATCAAAAACCTTTGGGGATCAGTTAAATTGGGGGATAGTCTGTGTTGGTACGTGTGAGAGAGATCCACCTTTCCAAGTTGTTGGGGTTCATCTCATACTTCTGAAGGTTTGAGGGTGCTGCCTGTTCCATACTCCCCCTACTCCTCATCTAGCCTTTTAGGGGTACAAACAATAGTAATTGGGGCCCAGTGTGGTTGTGTACGTGTGATATACATACACTTTTTTTGGATCATATTTTCTATTCCGCTATTTAATCAAAAACCTTTGGGGATCAGTTAAATTGGGGGATAGTCTGTGTTGGTACGTGTGAGAGAGATCCACCTTTCCAAGTTGTTGGGGTTCATCTCATACTTCTGAAGGTTTGAGGGTGCTGCCTGTTCCATACTCCCCCTACTCCTCATCTAGCCTTTTAGGGGTACAAACAATAGTAATTGGGGCCTAGTGTGGTTGTGTACGTGTGATATACATACACTTTTTTTGGATCATATTTTCTATTCCGCTATTTAATCAAAAACCTTTGGGGATCAGTTAAATTGGGGGATAGTCTGTGTTGGTACGTGTGAGAGAGATCCACCTTTCCAAGTTGTTGGGGTTCATCTCATACTTCTGAAGGTTTGAGGGTGCTGCCTGTTCCATACCCCCCCTACTCCTCATCTAGCCTTTTAGGGGTACAAACAATAGTAATTGGGGCCTAGTGTGGTTGTGTACGTGTGATATACATACACTTTTTTTGGATCATATTTTCTATTCCGCTATTTAATCAAAAACCTTTGGGGATCAGTTAAATTGGGGGATAGTCTGTGTTGGTACGTGTGAGAGAGATCCACCTTTCCAAGTTGTTGGGGTTCATCTCATACTTCTGAAGGTTTGAGGGTGCTGCCTGTTCCATACTCCCCCTACTCCTCATCTAGCCTTTTAGGGGTACAAACAATAGTAATTGGGGCCCAGTGTGGTTGTGTACGTGTGATATACATACACTTTTTTTGGATCATATTTTCTATTCCGCTATTTAATCAAAAACCTTTGGGGATCAGTTAAATTGGGGGATAGTCTGTGTTGGTACGTGTGAGAGAGATCCACCTTTCCAAGTTGTTGGGGTTCATCTCATACTTCTGAAGGTTTGAGGGTGCTGCCTGTTCCATACTCCCCCTACTCCTCATCTAGCCTTTTAGGGGTACAAACAATAGTAATTGGGGCCTAGTGTGGTTGTGTACGTGTGATATACATACACTTTTTTTGGATCATATTTTCTATTCCGCTATTTAATCAAAAACCTTTGGGGATCAGTTAAATTGGGGGATAGTCTGTGTTGGTACGTGTGAGAGAGATCCACCTTTCCAAGTTGTTGGGGTTCATCTCATACTTCTGAAGGTTTGAGGGTGCTGCCTGTTCCATACCCCCCCTACTCCTCATCTAGCCTTTTAGGGGTACAAACAATAGTAATTGGGGCCTAGTGTGGTTGTGTACGTGTGATATACATACACTTTTTTTGGATCATATTTTCTATTCCGCTATTTAATCAAAAACCTTTGGGGATCAGTTAAATTGGGGGATAGTCTGTGTTGGTACGTGTGAGAGAGATCCACCTTTCCAAGTTGTTGGGGTTCATCTCATACTTCTGAAGGTTTGAGGGTGCTGCCTGTTCCATACTCCCCCTACTCCTCATCTAGCCTTTTAGGGGTACAAACAATAGTAATTGGGGCCCAGTGTGGTTGTGTACGTGTGATATACATACACTTTTTTTGGATCATATTTTCTATTCCGCTATTTAATCAAAAACCTTTGGGGATCAGTTAAATTGGGGGATAGTCTGTGTTGGTACGTGTGAGAGAGATCCACCTTTCCAAGTTGTTGGGGTTCATCTCATACTTCTGAAGGTTTGAGGGTGCTGCCTGTTCCATACTCCCCCTACTCCTCATCTAGCCTTTTAGGGGTACAAACAATAGTAATTGGGGCCTAGTGTGGTTGTGTACGTGTGATATACATACACTTTTTTTGGATCATATTTTCTATTCCGCTATTTAATCAAAAACCTTTGGGGATCAGTTAAATTGGGGGATAGTCTGTGTTGGTACGTGTGAGAGAGATCCACCTTTCCAAGTTGTTGGGGTTCATCTCATACTTCTGAAGGTTTGAGGGTGCTGCCTGTTCCATACCCCCCCTACTCCTCATCTAGCCTTTTAGGGGTACAAACAATAGTAATTGGGGCCTAGTGTGGTTGTGTACGTGTGATATACATACACTTTTTTTGGATCATATTTTCTATTCCGCTATTTAATCAAAAACCTTTGGGGATCAGTTAAATTGGGGGATAGTCTGTGTTGGTACGTGTGAGAGAGATCCACCTTTCCAAGTTGTTGGGGTTCATCTCATACTTCTGAAGGTTTGAGGGTGCTGCCTGTTCCATACTCCCCCTACTCCTCATCTAGCCTTTTAGGGGTACAAACAATAGTAATTGGGGCCCAGTGTGGTTGTGTACGTGTGATATACATACACTTTTTTTGGATCATATTTTCTATTCCGCTATTTAATTTAACTGGGCCTCCATGCGAGACCTGTGTGCCTTGTTGCGCTGTTTTGAGTACTCCACCAACATGGCCAGTGGCAATGACGCCGTTCTCAGCTTAACTATCCCACTTCTATGCCTCCTTGAAAAAACAATTCGGGCGATGATGGAAGAGGATGTGGCACAGGATGAGGAGGAGGAGGAGGATGAAGAGGTAACATTTCCAAGGCTTTCAGGGCAGTCATTCGCAAGGGGCTCCGAGGGTGGGTTCCTGCACACGCAAACGCCAGGGACGCAATTGTCCAGCAGGGGCACAGTTCTGGAGGATGAGGAGGATGAGGAGGAGGAGGAGCTGGAGGAGGAGATGGAACCATGTTCACAGCAGGGTGGCACCCAGGCCAGCTCATGGCCATCACTGGTGCGTGGCTGGGGGGATACAGAGGACACGGACGATACACCTCCCACAGAGGACAGCCTTTCGTTGCCTCTGGGCAGCCTGGCACACATGAGCGATTACATGCTGCAGTGTCTCCACAACGACCGCCGAGTTGCCCACATTCTAACTTGTGCTGATTACTGGGTGGCCACGCTGCTGGATCCCCGTTACAAGGACAACGTACCGTCCTTAATTCACTCACTGGAGCGCGATCGCAAGATGCGCGAGTACAAGCGCACGCTGGTAGACGCCATGCTGCTGGCATTCCCATCTGACAGCGGGGCCACAGTGGAAGCACAAGGCAGAGGAGGAGGAGGAGGAGGTCGCCAACGCAACCAGGGCACCGCCAGCACCTCAGAAGGCAGGGTTAGCATGGCCGAAATGTGGAAAAGCTTTGTCAGCACGCCACAACAAACAGCAGCACCAGCAGCTCAGATGGAACGTCTTAGCAGGAGGCAGCATTTTACCAACATGGTGGAGCAGTATGTGTGCACACGCCTACATGTAGTGAATGACGGGTCTGCCCCCTTCAACTTCTGGGTCTCCAAATTGGGCACATGGCCTGAGCTTGCCCTTTACGCCTTGGAGGTGCTGGCGTGCCCTGCAGCCAGTGTATTATCTGAACGGGTATTTAGCACGGCTGGGGGCGTTATAACAGACAAGCGCAGCCGCCTGTCCAGAGACAATGTGGACAAGCTCACGTTCATTAAAATGAACCAGGCATGGATCCCACGGGACTTTTCCGTACCTTATGCAGAATAGCAATGGATACCGACCTTACCCACCCATTGTTCCATTTTTGCTCTTTCTCACTCTTTTGGGGTGTACCCTCATTTAAAATTTGTGAAAAGAAGCAGTGTTGGCTACCTCGTCCTCCTCCTCAGGGCCAGATTAATGTAGGGGCTATTGGAGCTGCAGCTCCAGGCCCCTACCTTTTATATAGGCCCCGGGTTGGCCATATTCACTGTTACCGCTCTTCTGTCACTTGTAAACACAGAAGTCTGGCTTCTATGCTCGCTTCCCCAGGCAGCACCCTCAGAACCTCCCCACACAGCGTGAAGGCCGGACAAGGAGGGACAGTTGGCGATGCATGGATGTGTTTATGGGCTTCAGAGACAGCATCCCATGTTGAATTAGGCATGCATGGCTGCACCCTTCCTCCTCTGGGTGCATGGCAAGGCACGGCCCTAAGGCCCTTCAAAATCCTCAGCACCAAGCCCATGATGCTGTTAATCCGGCCCTGGTCCTCCTCCACCGCCGCTTCCACCTACACCGCCCATAGGTGTGCGCAGCCTATTGCATTAAGGTGTGCACCCCAAAGTTGAAATACACATGCATGTGTTTGCCAGCAGGGAGAGTAATGTATCGGGGCCATGTACCTGTAGGCAAGGAGAAATAGAGCAGAGCAGGTCCCAGGGAGATCTTTCCCATCTCCTCACTGGCAATGCTATGTGCCCTAGGTGATTAGGGTGTGCCCAGGCACACCCAGCACACCCTGTGCGCACGCCTATGTCACCGCCACATCCACCACCACCTCAACCTCCCTCCTACTCCATATGGGCCTCGTCCTTCAGAGATGAAGAAGAACATTGTTTTATTTTTCTGTTTTTTTTTGTTGTTTTAAGTTATTTCCCTATCCACATTTGTTTGCAGAGCACTTGCCATGCTCTTAATTACGTTTTGCTGCCATTTGCAGCACTCTAGCCCTTTCCTTTGGTGTTTTAGAGCCATTTTAGTGCCTTAAAGTTCGGGTCCCCATTGACTTCAATGGGGTTCGGTGTCCGGGAAAAGTTCGGTAAAAGTCCGGGACACGGACCCGGACTTTTTTTTAAAGTTCGGCCGAACCCGTCGAACACGGACATCTAGGTGTCCGCTCAACCCTAGTGAGAACCGGTGATTTAAATAGCCATCTAGTCCGGCGCTGGGTGATGACAGCTCCAGTCTTAAAGGTGTATGCGCACCTTTCCAAAAGTAAATGGTGGGGCGCATACACTTGTGGAAAGTGTAATTTAGGGTACCAAAGGTACCGGAACATTACACTGTTCCTGTTTTGTTTTTTTTTTTCCATTAGAAGACATAGTGCAGCTTCTGCAAAAAAGAATTTATTTAGCTTGCCATATTTTCTGGTGATGGTTTTTAGAACAAATTTATATAGTATTTGTTCAGTAGTGGGTTTAGAACAGGATCATTGATTTTAGTAGTTTGAGGCCCTTAGTACTGATTCTCTTTACTCTCAAATAATTTAATCAATTTTTTCACTTGAACAGTAGACGTTTTTTGGCAGGATTTTTGTAATGGATAGCCTATTTATTTGAGCAGTTTGAGATTCTTAGTTCTTATTCACTACACTCAAATGATTATCACACAGGATGCCCTAATCTTGCAGCATCTAAAAACAAATGGTCACACATGATCTAAACCCTAACTCCTTAAATCAGTAGTTAACTCTTTTCTGCTAATTTTACCAATAGGTAGGCTTATAATAAAGCTTAACTGTGGATAAAATGAATATCTCCTAAAACTTGCACAGTTTAGGAGATATTCCAGTAAGAAGCAGCCGTGACGTCACCAGCGCATGCGCTCTGAAGAGACCACATACTCTTCATGCCAGATCAACCATTCAATTGGCCCATGGACCCAGAATGAAGACTGAAGACTGAGTTCACATGGAAGCCTTGTCAGGGATTGCTAGAGGGCTTCATTTAAGGGTTAGTCTCTCATAATGTGCTATAGAGAAAAGACAGGCGCCACTCTAAGTGCAGTAGGAAGGTTTAATGAAGCATGTCAATATACACCAATATACTCACAATAGGGCAAGTATGGAGGGCAACATATTGTATGTAATCATGTCCGTCCGTAAGAAGAGTTCGTCATGATGTCTCCGGCAGTCTCTAGTACTCCACTGCAGCCGATGGATATCGGTACTTCCTGGTGACTGGGACGCGGGGGTAGCATCCGGCAGCACTTCCTGGTCGTGATGTGATAGCGTGATGACGTGTAGCGTGATGACGTAGGCGACGCGTTTATGGAGCATGCGCTCCTTCCTCAGGCCTCTGATAATGTGCTAGTGTGCAATGCATACCAGCACAATACAACATTACCTTGCAGGAAGATTTTTATTTTTTTTCTCTTGGGGGGGGGGGAGTTTACTACTGCTTTAAGTACCGTGAATCATAAACACTTTTTACAGCTTAAATTGCACAGCATTGATGTGGACTAGTTTCTTAATAATGAGACAAAGTTTGCAATGTATATGAGCTCAGTTGGTTATAGTCTGCATTGGGGGTGCATGTGACAGGGTGACATCACAGGAGAGCGACTGGGAGAGAGTTATCACCCTATAATAGGAAGTGCCTGAACAATGCTCTTCATGGCAGCATCACCAGGTATTATTTTAACAAAAGCTGCAAATTCAAAAAGTCTGAAAATTTTGGAATTCCATTACCATGATAAAGTTTATATGAGTTTTATTGTGTCCAGATCACTTTAAATGAAGAAAACGAACAGATTAAGTTGTCTGATATCTGTCACAGAGAAGACTTCCAGATGCTGCCACAGACCTGCTCTCAAAAAGTGTTGCTAGCTTTAGATTCGAACATACTCTGCAGGTGTATTCCCTAGAGAAAGTAAAGGAGATTTAAAGCAGAACTCGAGGCATCAAAATATTAATTTTCCCCAGTCCCTTCTACTACCCCTGTACAATATACACCCTTTATCTTAAATTTAAAACTAAACACCTGTTTTATTAGCAGTATAAAGTAGCAGTCTTGTGCCTGCTCTAGTCACTTTTTTTCTCCTTTCTGTACTATGGGGGTAAAATATGGAAACAAATCCAAACTGGAATTCTACTATAAGATGTGCTACACACATGGCCAAAAATTGCCCATGTGTTGTAGAGATTGAGGCTGTAGTTTTGGACTATGCATGAGTTAAATGGCTGTTAAAGCCGTACTTTTCCCCATGGCTCAAATTGTTGGATTTCCAAATACCCAAAACACTCACAGGTCTGAATGTTGAAATAAATAGACCTAATTTAAAACATTCATTTCCCGTTGGCCACAATTAGTAAAAGATACAATATGTGACTGGGATTTGAGGTACACCAAGTCCACAATGAGTATTGCCCAAGTACAACCACATAACCATTAAACTTACTCCACATGACCATTAACTGTAAACATACTAAGTGCAGCATCCATTAATGATGATGTATATAGAGAAGTACAATGCAGAAATGGCCTCCAGGGCCAATTTTGGCAGGAGATGTACGAGTCTGGATCCTGCAAACAATGAATTATATCTGATAATGCAAACAAGGAACAAAGAGCTTTTTGTATGGTTTCAAAAGTTAAGGAGAAATTATTAAGCGACACGTGGGCTTACTTAAAGCTAAACTCTGGGCATATAAACTTTTATTTAAATACACTCGCAATAGACACTAGGGATATAAATCCATTTTGTGTGCACTAAATGTATTTACAAATTCAGTTTGTACTGTGTGTAGCAGTGACATCACAACTGTGCTGTACATAGCCTGTGCAGAGTGGTGGGAAACAGCAGAAGGCTCCAACCACTATAGGTTTGCAAGCAGGGTTCAGGTAGGGATAGGGATGAGTGTACTCTCATGCCCCTAAGGGCTGCCAGAGGTATATGCCTAAGCATGGGGTATGGTGTTAAAGCGGCAGTCTCTGTGATGAGGGACACTTCTCCATAACAGACAGTGTTAACTCTTTCATTCCGTAGCTCAGCTCTTCCAGTCTTGCACCGAACAGGTTAATAACAGCTTGTTAATACACTTTCCTCTCTATGCAGTATTCCTGAGCCGGTGCCACATGGCATGCAACGGGCTCCACCTGCCCAGCAGACTGGAAATCTTTTTTTTTTTTTCTTTTTGATCCACCTGCCCAGCAGCCTGTCTCCTATTCCCAGTGACACATGTTTAACCCTTTTTTTCCATGTATGTGCTTGTACTGCTATTCCACACTCTTAGCAATATTTTAGACTTGTATCCCAGGAAGTTGCACACTGTTCGTTATCAGTACATATAATCTCCAAGGCCTCTCTCCATGTTCTGTTTCAACAAGCTGAGTCCCCTAGGACTCCCTATGCCACAATTCAGACCCAAGTTAGGGATACCAATCGCTAGGGAAGGAACACAAGCTCCTCCCCTACCTGGGATTACAAGCTCCTCCACTACCACAATTCAGACCCAAGTTAGGGATACCAATCGCTAGGGAAGGAACACAAGGTACTCCACTACCATCTATGCCTAGTCACCCCAGCTTCCTGGCTGGTTGACTACTATATGCACTAGACTAGTGTTTCTCAACCTTTTTCCAGTCAAGGTGCACTTGAAAAGTATTTTCAATCTCAAAGCACCTCAGTCTAAGGCCGGGTACACATTACTGCATGTGAGAACGCACGCAAAATCGCATGTGTTCCCAACAAGAAGAAAAGCACACTGCTCTGTAGCAGATGTGCAGGGGTGCCATTAATTCTTAGTAGTATCCCCACGCATTCGCAAATGCAGTGCATTTCTGCTGATTTTAAAAACAAGAGTCAAGGACTTCTTTTCTGAAAGTCCATAGCAGCACATAAAAAGCCAATAAGCTCATATTCCCTATCACCAAGGGTTTTGCACACAAACCAAGCTTCTGGATTACATCTTCGAGCAATATCTTTCCCCATTGCCAAACACGGAGCAACACAAGCTAGAGGCTGCTCCTGCCTTTGATCTATTTGCAACCAGTTGAGGGCCGCACCAAGAAAAGACAGGGAAAAACAAGCAGCATAATTATTAACCTCTGACTTCCTATAGGCACCATCTCAAAGCTATTTTTAGGCCAACTCAAAAATAACAATGTACAAAATGTCAGTTACCATAAAATTGGGCAAAATAACAAGTAAAGAATACATAACCCAATGCATTGAGTTACAGGAGTGGGAGAAGACAAGACCAGTCATGGGCGTCTGCAGAACTTTTTCCAGGGGGGGCATCATTCTAAGGTCAGCCATTCTCCGCCCCTTTTCAACAATGTCATGAAGGGGAGGGGCTTAATCATTATTACATAAAGTGCAGGAATTCAAAGGTTTGAGAAACCTGATGCAAAAGAAAAGCTGACCCTCTCTGTTTTAAATGCGCATGCATGCACGTGAGGTCAGTACGTGCTGTGACATCACGTGCCGTGCCTCTGTGTACGGGGCCACAAATCTCCTCAATTTCCTTGCCCCGTGCTCCCCCTCTCCTGGAATTATAGCACCCGGGCCTGGGGCTGAGGACAGTGGTCCACACGGCTGCTGATGTCAGTCACCGCGCAAGCCACGACTTGCGAATATTTATTTTTAAAGGGTAAAAAGCCGCTCTTTACCAGTTTTCAGAGCGCTGATCGCCGCTCACGTGACCGGCCGCCTCTCTCCTTCTCTCGGCCTCTCCTCTCCCCCTCCCGACTGACGTCAGTCAGCTATCAGACAGGGAGAGGAGAGAGCTGGCGGGTCACGTGAACGGCGATCGGAAATCTGAAAGCTGATAAAGAACAGCTTTTTTTTTTTTAAAACACATACACAGACACAGGGGCATGGGCACAAGCACACAGGATTACTAAACATACCAGACAGGGTAGTATAAAGTGGCTTAACAACCAATGTAAAGGGGAAGTTGAGATTCCGGGGGGGGGGGGCGCTTGTCCCCCTTGCCCCCCCATGCGGACGCCCATGAGACCAGTCCCTCTGCACAAGTAGAGAGAGAGCAGCAGTTACCAGTCTTTATTAGAAGAAGTTCCTGCACAGAGGTACAGTTTCACACCTAATGCCTAATACCACTACATTTGTTCTTCCCTTGTTAATTAAAGCCTACCTGCAACCCAAATTATTTACATTTGGATAGAGTAGGGATGATGCTCTGTCAGATCTTTATCTCTGTCTGTGACCCTAGTGCAGGATATTATCCCTAACTTTCTGTTCCACCAGAACAAGAAATGGGGGAGCACTTGTCACTGGAACACAAATATACTGTGTTTCTTTATCAATCATGGAGGGACACAGGAATGTAGTAATTCTTGGACATATGAGTTGTACTGACAATTTCAAGAAAAAAAAAAAATAAAAATAACACAGCATCCATATACTGTAATACTTCTTCTAACCATCATGCTTTTTTTTTTTCAACCATCATGCAGGTTATTGTTAGCGTCCTTAGGTGGTTCTACACTTCATCTATACTATCTGGATTTTTATTTTGTAGTCCTTTTTGTGGCATGGATTTTTTTTCACTTTAACCACATGCGGACTGCCTGCTCACACTGTACTACGGATGGCGGCCTGTGCAGGCGCAGCAAAGTACCCGTACGTTACTGCCTGCTTCCGAGTTTAGGGCATGCCCCCCCCCTGCAAACAGGGATAGGAAGCAAAGAGATCTTTAGTAAAAATCAGCACACCTTACACATTGTTAGGTACATATCGCACTAGGTGTGAACCCCATCCCCAGCCAGTGTCATCAGTACAGTGACAGTGTATATTATTAGCACTGATTACTGTATTAGTGTCACTGGTGATGTTAATGGCAGTTTGTCAGTACCAGCATCAGTTAGTGTCAGAGTGGCCGCCACGCTATTGTAGTTCCATTATAAGTCACTGATCACCGCCATTAGTTGTATAAAAAAAATTCCATTGTTGATCAAATACCACTAAAATAAATCAGTGTTTGTGTGGAAAAAATTATATAACTTTAGTTTGGGTACAGCGTTGCATGACTGTGCAATTACCAGTTAAAATAGTGCAGTGCTAAATAGCAAAAAATGGCCTGGCCACAAAGAGGGTAAAATCTTTCGGAGCTCAAGTGGTTAATCAAAACATGTATTATGATATTTGAGCATGTCTCTACACAGCAGCTATTCCTACTAGTGGAAAGCAATAACTTTTCAGGCCGTTCCTAGACTCTGCTTGACTGAAGATTGTGGGACCTGCCTAGAATGTGACCTTCAGGCACTGTGGTGCTGATTGTGGTGCTTTTTCGTGTACTTTGTTAGACACAGGGTCCTCACCAGGTCCAGAGCTGTGGCACAGCCTCTGTTTTTCACTGTTTCATTCTGTGATTTTTACTAGGCCCATGGACAAGGTGTAGATAAAGTGGAATGTAACCTTTGGGTACTGGGAGCTTGCATTGTAGCACTTCCCAGTATGTCTTTTGAACACTGCGTTGTGCATATTACTGCTTTTTTACACAAAGTTAGTTTACTGCAGATTACAGAGTAGTGAGACTATTCTCTGAATATCTGCCTTTGGAGTAAACTCTATATTGTGGTGCATTCCAGAACCTTGTGTGCTGTGTCAGTTAGCCGCAGACTTTTTTCCAGTAGTCCCAGTAGTTTTTTAGATGGTCTTCATCAGCAGCTTCTATAACTCAGAGCCTGCAACCTTTTCCGTGTCTAGCAGGCCTCCTATATGCATTTCTGACTACGTTTCAGTCTGTGTCCAATTAATGGAACAATCAGTTTGCAGACATTTCAAACTGACTCTGATCCCATTCGTACAGAACCTAGTTCTGACCCTGTTGGGTTCCTATCTCTAACAGATTTAGAAGGCCCTATAATTATCTCTGATTCAGGTTCTGCAGAAGCTTTTTCTGCAGAGTTTGTATTTGACTAGATGCTATTTGAAAAAGTAAGCTGTCGATTCCAATCTTTTTGGTTCAGCATGCTCTACAATGCATTGAGAGAATCAAACTGCTGTACCAGGTTGTGCTAACATGAAGGCCCTCCCTGTATCTACTGTTTTAGAACAGTTCCTCTTTGAGAACTGGTAACTTGCATCGCAATCATGGCTTACTGATGATGTGAAGAAGTATTTTCCCTTTGATAGGGTATTTCTTGACAAATGGTCCCCATTGTGACCTATCCAACTCTTCACCTTATGGGTAGCTCATCACTTTGGGTGAATATACCTTTATCTTTAGAGATTTCATTGTCCTCAAGTTGGACTCCCTATTTAAATCTCAGTTTGAAGAAAACTGCAACGACTCTCCATCCTCTGCTGATGGTGACTTTAATTTGTAAAACCAGATCCTTTGAGATGTACGACTCTAACATAGAGCAGGACCTTCAAGTTTTTCAACTTGTTGAGCAACTGTCTGAAGCCCTCCGCTTCAGTTATGATGGGCTCTTAGAGTTAGAGGCATCTAAGTTGGTGTCTAACATGGCAGTAATGTCTGTCCATATGCAAAGGGCACTTTGGCTACATGCCTGAGACTTAAGGTGGCTATACATGGATTGAAATATGTCCAGTTTAGCAGAAACTGACTTAATTTTGATCCATGTATGGGCACCCTGGTTGTACAAAAGGCGATCCAGATGGACTTCTGTACAACCGGCTGGTTTTTTCCTGATGGATCAGTGCACTGATCATTGTATTCTGGTAGCAGGAAAGGCCCCTGCCATCAGAACACAATGGAGGAGGATTCTCCCATCCACATTGAATGTGTGGATGTGAGTATTAGAGGCTGCCTTTACCAATGCTATACATTTATTAAACATCTTATTTACTTCCATTGTTGCCAATAAAGGGAAAGTATCTCTTTGGTCATACACTTAACAGTTAACAGTGGCATGCCCAAACCTCCTGATTCTTGCTCTTGGTGTCCACTTTATTGCAGGAGATGTGTGGATTAGTCAGAAGGACCCCAGTCTTCGCTATTACAGCTGTAATATCATGTAGTAGACACTCAACATTTGTCTTCCAATTGTATGACAAATCTTGCAGCCAAAAACTTTTGTTAAGAAATATACCCCCACTTTTACCAGTAGTTTATGGACGGTTTTGAGTACTGTATGTTGTTGCTGTTTCATGGGCATTTAATTTAAAGCGTTTGTTACACCAACATTTCATATTCCTAATATGTGTCTGCTGTACCATGTCCTTTTATGAAAAAGTATCCTGTTCTCTTTGTATTGCTTTCTTTGTGTGAAATCCCTGGTGTTCCTGCCAGTCCCTCTGCTTTCTGATTAAAAACTGACCACGCTAAGCAGGAGAGCACAGCGTGGTCAGTTCTCTAGCTATGCTGGGAACTCAGGGTGCTCGCCTCCAATGATCAGACTTGTCCTGTCATGCCCTCCCCTGCACAGCTATTAACTGGGAAGCTTAGTATACTGCTGCTTCTCCTCCCTTCAGCTCTTATGCAGCTGAGAGCAGAGGAATAACAAGGAATAAAAAGGTATTTATATATATTATTTTTATATATCTATACACAACTGTTTTCCTTTCATTTTCGATTTCAAACTGAATGGGTTGTTTTACAAGATGATCCTTTTACAATCACTTTAAGGCTTGACATGTTTGGTATCTACAGTATTTACTTGACCCAATCTCATTCTTATACATTTTATTAAAAATAGTGATATTTATTGTGTGACATAAAAAATAATTGCAACTACCACCAATGTATTCTCCAGGGTCTCTGCCTTCAGATATCATATAATATTTGGGTGTTTTAACTAATCTTCAGGCCTAAAATGTGCATTTTAACTTGTATTCAAAAGTTACTTTACTCTAACCTTCTTGTTTCACATCAAAGGTTTTCTTCCCTCTCTATCTTTAGATTAATTTTGAGAGGGCTGTTATATATCTCCCTTTCCCAGAAATCAACGGTTATGGGTATTCTACTTTAACCTCCAGTTGTTCAGTGGTTGGTCTTTGGTTTGGACATACTTTGTTTGTCCAACATTCCTATTCATAAGGTCAAGGGTTAGGTATCCTAGGCTTCAGCCTTTACCTTTCAAATGTTCTTGTTTTGTTGACCACTTTTGCTATTTTGCCCACCTGTGTGAGGGTGTGTTTTTTTTTTTTTTTTTTTTGGTGGTTGTTTGGTTTTCCCTAACATTATTGTTGAGGTTTATTATTCTATGCAGCCTCCCCCTAGTGGCAGGCCCTGCTTTGGATCATCTGCTTTCTTGGTGCCTTCACTTGTTAGTAGCAATTTTCATATTTGCTTCCCTTTTTTATTATCTAGCCTTATTCAGGCAGTGGTTTTCTTCTATTAGTATTTTGTTCATGTGTGTTTGTGTATGATATATATATATATATATATATATATATATATATATATATATATACAGTACTGTGCAAACATTTTAGGCAGGTGTGAAGAAATGCAGTAAATTACGAATATTTTAAAATATATATAAATTTTATTTGTTTAATTTTATTGATATACAAAATGCAAAGTGAGCGAACAGAAGAAAAACCTAAGTCACATCAATATTTGGTGTGACTACCATTTGGCTTCACTCCAGCATCAATTCTTACACTTGCAAACTTTGTACATTTGCACTAAGTCAGGGATTTTGTAGGATTAGAGTCAGGTGCATGATTAATCAATTATTCTAAGAAGGTTCTAATGGTCATCAATTTCGTATGTAAGATGAAACAGTCAATAACTAAAACAGAAACAGCTGTTGTGGAGCCTTAAAATTGGGTGAGGAATAGCCAAACTCTACTACTAAGGTGGGGTTGGGGAAAGACTGTTTCCTGTCACAGGTCATACGCCATGGCAAGATTAGGAACAGCAACAAGACATAAGGTGGTTATACTGCATCAGCAAGGTCTCTCCCATGCAAAGATGTCAAAGCATATTGGGGCTTCAAGATGTGCTGTTGAAGTTCTTTTAAACGAGCACAAAGAAACAGGCAACGTTGAGGACCGTAGATTTAGCGGTCGGCCAAGTGAACCTTATGCAGCTGATGAAAGACACTTACTTCCCTTCGACGTCAGAAAATGACCAGCAGTGCCATCAGCACAGAACTGGTGGAAACCAGTGGGTCTCAGGTACATCCATATACTGTTCAGAAAAGTGTGGCCAGAAGTGGTCTTCGTTGAAGAATTGCAGAAAAAAAGCAATACCTCTGACATGGAAACAGGGCTAAGTGACTCAACTATACATGAAAACATAGGAATAGAGGTGCAGTAAAATGGCAGCAGTGGTTCTGTACTGATGAGTCAAAATTTGAAACATTTGGCTGTAGCAGGAGGCAGTTTGTTTGCTGAAGGGCTGGAGAGCGGTACAGTAATGAGTATCTGCAGGCAACAGTGAAGCATTGTGGAGGGTCCTTCCAAGTTTAGGGCTGTATTTCTGCAGTTGGAGTTAGGAATTTGGCCAGGATCAATGGTATCCTCAATGCTGAGAAATACAGGCCATACCATCAGGAAGGTGTGTGATTGGCCCCAAATGTATTCTGCAGCAGGACAACAACCCTAAAAATACAACCAAGGTCATTAAGAACCATCTTTCAGCGTAAAGAAGAACAAGAGCCCTAATCTCAACGTCAAGCCTGACATGATGTGATTGTATTTTATTAATAGTTACATGACTTGCTCACAGTTCTTCTATCTTTCTTTACAGATTTTCTGACCATCCCGAGTACCCCCTGCATGATGAGTATTAAAGGGAAATTTTGACAACCAATCTCTACAGCTCTGGGCAAGATCTGTAACAGAACAATTGTAAAAAAAAAAAAAAGTATCATAGGAAATACTGCCATGCCCAATGTGATTGCTTGTCTATAAAGCAAGTATGGATACACTGTATGCATGTTTTTTGTACTAATGTTCATGCTGTAATAAAAAAATATGAATAGAAACTTTCTTGTATTTAAATTCATGTCACGATAGACAGCTACAGTCACAGCTAAAGCCCGGCTCTGGGCACAGTCTATTTCAAAGATTTCTAGTGTCTGTACCCTTTACATCATCATTGCTGTTATAAAAACTCTTCAACCCACAAAGTTGAGAAAAACCCTGCTTTCAGGCTATTTGGTTAGTACAGGTCCTGCTATACTTTTTGCCAAATACAGACATCTCTGAGGCTTACATTCTTGGATTTATATGTCAAAAAAACTGTAAAAAAAAAAGTTTATTTTTTACATTTAAATACACTTTAAAGTCATTTTAAAGGGTTTTTTTCTCTAAAATAACAAATATGTAATACTTACCGGTTCTGTACAATGGTTTTGCACAGAGCAGCTCTGATCCTCCTGTTCCTGGGTCCCCCGCCGGTGCTGCTGGCTCCTCCTGTCTTGTAAGTGGCCCCATGGCAAGCCGCTTACTATGGGGGCACTCGCACAGGCTTGATCTAAAGCCGCATTGTGTGTGTCTATTGACACACACAGTGCTGCTCTGCCCTGTCTCCCACAATCTGCTCACAGAATTTGATTGACAGCAGCCCGAGCCTATTACTCCAGCTGCTGTCAAGTCTCCTGCCTGTGAGATGAAGGGAGAGAAGAGCAGCACTGCTGCAGACAGGCAGAGCAATAGATTGAGATCAGGCTCAGGTAAATATGTGAGGGAGGGCTGGGGGAGCTGATATTAACCACTTCTGGACCGGAAGGATTTGCCCCCTTCCTGACCAGGCTATATTTTGCGAATCGGCACTGCGTTATTTTGTTTTTTTCCCACAAATAGAGCTTTTTTTTTTGGTGGTATTTGATCACCTGTGCAATTTAAATTTTTTGCGCTATAAACAAAAAAAGAGAAACAATTCTGAAAAAAAATATTTTTCACATTTTGCTAAATAACATTCCCAAAAAAAAAAAAAAAAAAAGTAAAATCAAAATGTTTTAACATTTTAGGCCAATTTGTTTTCTGCTACATATTTTTGGTAAAAAAAATTGCAATAAGCGTATTTTGATTGGTTTGTGCAAAAGTTATCGCGTCTACTAACTACGGGATAGATTGATGTCATTTTTATTGTTTTTTTTACTAGTAATGGCGGCGATCTGCGATTTTCTGCGGGACTTTGACATTGTGGCGGACAGATCGGACCCCTGACTGACATTGGACACTTTTGGGGGGACCAGTGATATTACTACAGTAATCAGTGCTAAAAATATGCACTGTTACTGTAATAATGACACTGGCAGGGAAGGGGTTAACAGTGTGGGTGATCAAGGGGTTAAATGTGAGCCTAGGGGAGTGATTCTAACTGTGGGATGTCGTGGCTTGTGAAATGACCATAGAGACCTGTGTTCCTATAAAGAAGGATCACAGGGGCTCTATGATCATTCCAGGGAGAAGAATGGTTAGCTGTGTTACAACAGCTAACCGTCCTTCTCTCTCAGCGAGGATCGATCGCGGGTGTCAAGCGGCAATCAGAGTCGCCGCCTGCCCGCTGCATCGGCTTCCCCGCTGATGAGCGGGGGCAGGAGCGCGCCGCTGGTGGCACGCGCTTGCCCCCTAACCTCCTGCGCGCGACTGACGTATAGCTACGTCGGTTTGCCCAGGAGCGGCTGCCTGCCGCAGTATAACTGCGGCGGGCGGTCGTGAAGCGGTTAAAGGGTTTTTTACCTTAATGCAGAAAATGCATTAACGTTTACAACCACTTTAATGTTAGGTTTTCAAATAGGGGTATGGCCCATACACATGATTAGAAAATAGTATTAAAAATACCGCATTCAAAGCGATCATACATTAATCTGATCGCTAGTACACAGCTTTCGAGAGCCAATCATGACAGTTCATACAAAATTATCCGATGAGACAAAATTTTCTCTTACTAAACCAGATTGTGCGATTTTCGTTCAATCAGTACAGTTGTCGTTCGAAAATACAATCCAAATACACTACAACACATTACATCCCTTCCAAATTTTTATTCTGTCATCTGAGTATTTTCGTAAATTTAGTAAACTCTTAATTTTCGATATGAGACTAGCATGCAAGAAAAAAAAAAACCGACGATCATTCGTCCTTAATCCCATCATGTGTACCAAGCATTAGTAATCAGAATAAGTGTTAATGTTGGGGGTTTAGTGTTAGGATTGGCTTTAGGGTTAAAGTCAGTCAGTCTTAGCATTAGTATTATCAACAAAGGCATTATACATTATTGATATGGTAATCACATGCCTTTACTGATCAATAACATCAGCATGGCAAAATTATGTTTCTTTCACTTAGTTTTTAATAACATTTTTCCAGCAAAGTTAATAATACACAACACAGGGGGTGAACAAAATAGTAGTGGTTAACAGTACGGTGGCCAGACGTTCCCGGGGACCATCCCTGGACTGAGGACACTGTCCCCGGACCAAGTCTGTCCATGGTTTTGTCACCGGATTCAGGGCCGGATTAACGTAGACAGGGCATCCCATGCTGGCTGGCTGAATGCTGATGCCCCCTGCTGGATGATCTCAAAGCCGCTCCTGATGCTGTTCAGTAGAGGAGAGGCAGGGCCAAAAATTGACTGTGTGGAAACCAGGAGGCAAGCAGATGGGGGGGGGGGGGTCTGTTTGTACCACAGGTGAGGGCAGTGGGGAGCAGGGGTCACAGGGCAGTGGGGGCGCAGGGGGTCACATGGCAGTAGGGGAGCAGGGGTTGGAGCTGATGCAGCTGCATGGATAGATGGAGAGTTTAGCTGTTGTGGGGGAAGGGCTAAAAGGTGGCTGCAGATGTAATCTGTGAGAGAATGGTGCAGAGGTGAGCTATGGATGTGGGGGCAGAAGTGTCCCCTGTGCTTAGCAAACCCGTGAACCCTGCACTCTATGCCTAACACTCTCCTGTGTATTATGTAGTCCTGTGCACAGCGTTCTGTGTATTGTGCAGTCCTGTACCCAGCACTCTGTGTATTATGCAGTTCTGTGCCCAGCGCTCTGTGTATTATGTAGTCCTGTGCCCAGGGCTCTGTGTATTATGCATTCCGGTGCCCAGCACTCTGTGTATTCTGTAGTCCTATACCCAGCAGTCTCTGTATTATGTAGTCCTGTGCCCAGCGCTCTGTGTATTATGTAGTCCTGTGCCCAGCGCTCTGTGTATTATGTAGTCCTGAGCCCAACGATCTGTGTATTATGTAGTCCTGTACCCAGCGCTCCGTGTATATACAGTCCTGTACCCTGCAGTCTATGTATTATGCAGTCCTGTGCCCAACGCTCTGTGTATTATGCAGTCCTGAACCTAGCGCTCTGTGTATTTTGCAGTCCTGAGCCCAGCGCTCTGTGTATAATGCAGTCCTGTACCCAGCACTCTGTGTATTATACAGTCCTGTACCCCGCAGTCTATGAATTATGCAGTCCTGTGCCCAGCACTCTGTGCATTATGCAGTCCTGAACCCAGCGCTCTGTGTATTTTGCAGTCCTGAGCCCAGCGCTCTGTGTATAATGCAGTCCTGTACCAAGCGGTCTGTGTATTATACAGTCCTGTACCCCGCGGTCTGTGTATTATGCGGCCCTGAACCCCGAGCTCTGTGTATTATGCAGTCCTGAACCCAGAGCTCTGTGTATTATGCAGTCCTGTGCCATTTGCCAATAAAAAAAAAAATATGTCCCCGGATTTCATTTTTAAAATCTGGTCACCTTAGCCTATGCAACATGGAGATTTGCATCAGATTGGGACATCAGTTATTTTGCTGGTTTTGGTTTGTAGCAGCAATCTCTCTGAACATAGTCATGGGCAGCCTCACTGAGGAGAGCTGTGAAAACCAGGGAAAGTAGACAATCAACAGAGGTCATTGCTGTTTCAGAATGGAGGAGGCAGGGGCACCAGGGACAACAAGCATGAGCACAAGCCCAGGAAATTCCAGAACTTTCATCAGAATGAAGTGCACCAGCAGCTGTAGCATCCAGTGCAGAAGGAATGGGACAAGCTGTACTTGGATTAGAAAGGCAGAGAAGGAAGCCAAAAAAAGTCTGAAAGAACATAGATCAAGTGATAAAAAAGCAAAGTAGAGAATATACATGTGATGATTTCTAATGGCATCCCTGGATACAGGAGTGCTGGGTAAGGGGATACAGGGATTTGGAGTACTGGGGCTTATTTTTCTCCCAGCATACTAGCCATAAATCATGACTTGATACACACGTTATTGACCACACTCCTGGGTGTTTTGGTGGGATTCATTTAAAGTGTATCTCTAAAGTAAAAAATTGGGGCGTGAATTTTTAGGTTTGGCTACAAATGAGGGAGTGATTTTTTTTGGTCAGCAAGGTGTTCCTGATTTTCATTTAAAAAAATCAGGTACCCTTACAACATGGTGCACCATCTTCAGAACTTTAAAAAATTTGTCAAAGTTTCGTGGATTAAAGTTAGAGCCAAAAGAGGCAATGGTGTCCTATGATGTGATATCACTTTTGTACCACAAGCAAAGACTGTTGAGACTGTAAGGAAACATTTGAAAGACTTTTACCAATCGAACAGAACAGAACATGGTAAGTATGGATGAGCAAGTATGTTCCTTGCTGGATCATTGTCACAACACCGTCTATTTTGAGCACAAGGATAACCTGACCTCTACAGGCAGAAATATGGCTGTGCTATGGGATCACCTATATCTCTTACTGTAGCTAACCTGTACATGGAGGAGGTGGAATAGAAAGTCTTGAACTCCTTCAGGCGAATAATAACAATTCATTGGTTCAGGTCTGTGGATGATATGTGGGTCACAATTAAAACATTGGAAATACAAGCTTTTAATGGGTACATAAACTCATTGGACAACACAGGTGAAGAGGCAAAGAATACCAGGTTACACTTTTGGACTACATGTTATATAGTTATATGACCTTAATGGGGACGGTACAGCTCTTTTGGGGAGAAAGATGGCCACCAAGTTGGAGGAGCTTTTAAACTAGAAGACGGGGGGGGGGGCTCAGAAGTAGAGTCAGTCAGGAGGGAGCAAAGGACTGAAGGCAGTGGCAGGGTCAGCAGCGACAGTAGGTCCATAACGGCAATTGGCAGGTCTGTGCGGGAAAACCTCAGACCAAACAGGAATAAACATAACCACCAATCACGTTTAACTTCCGTAAAACTAAGAGGGGTATATGCTAATGCCAGGAGCCTAGCTAATAAAATGGATGAGTTGGAAATGTTAGTACATGAGGATGACATAGACCTTGTGGAAATAACGGAGACTTGGTTCGAGCCCTCACATGACTGGCTGGCCAATATCCAAGGGTATTCGGTGTACCGGAAGGACAGGGTAGGAAAAAGAGGGGGAGGGGTATGTCTCTATGTCAAGAACAATGTAAAGGTGATTGAGAGGAGTGACATTACGGAAGGGATGAGCATGGATTTAGAATCTGTGTGGGTAGAACTCCATAGGGAAGGAGAAAAGGGAAAAGTAATTGTGGGGGTTTGCTATAGACCACCTAAACAAGGGGAGGAGGTAGAGCTGGAATTTTTAGCACTATTGGGTAAAGTGGCAAAACTGGGATCAGTCATCATATTGGGGGACTTCAATTATCCCAACATTGACTGGGAAGAGGGGACTACACACTCACAGAAGGCCCGTCTATTCACAGAAACCTTACAGGATAATTACATTTCACAGTTGGTGGATTCTCCGACTAGAGAAAATGCAGTCCTGGATCTATTGATCACTAATGACCCAGACCTAATCTCGGAGGTAGGAGTCCAGGACTATCTGGGCTCTAGCGATCACAGGATGATCACATTTAGTGTAAATAACAATATAACAAGGCAAGTGGGGAACATAAGAACCCTAAACTTCAGAAGGGCAAACTTTCCAAAAATGTACTCATTGATGGAAAGGGTAAACTGGGACCAAGCCCTGGGATCACTGACCACAGAGGAAAAATGGGAATGCTTTAGGAACATATTAAGCAAATGCATCTTGCAGTGCATTCCTATGGGAAATAAATTTAGAAGAGACAAAGCCAAACCTGGCTGGCTAAACCGTAGCGTTAAAAAACGTATTAGGGGAAAAAAATTGGCCTTCAAGAAATATAAATCAGAGGGCACAGTATCGGCTTTCGAGCAATACAAGGAGGCAAATAAGAAAAGTAAACACGAAATCAAGATGGCTAAAATCAATTTTGAGAGACAAATAGCGGAGGATAGTAAAAAAACCCAAAAGAAATTCTTTAAATATATCAACAGCAAAAAAACTAGGGCAGAGCATATTGCACACATAATTAACGATGATGGGAGGATGGATACAGAGGACACTGAAAATGCAACTGTGCTGAATGCTTTTTTCTCGTCAGTCTTTACACAGGAAACGGAGGGGTACAATGACCATGACTGTATGGTTAGTAGTAATACACAGGACTTGCCAATATGGCTAACAGAGGGTGAAATCAGGGAAAGGCTGGATAAACTTAACACAAACAAATCACCAGGCCCGGATGGCGTACATCCGAGAGTACTCAAAGAACTCAGTAAGGTTATATCTAGACCACTGTTCCTGATCTTTGCTGACAGTATTAGGACAGGAGATGTACCAGGGGATTGGAAGAAAGCTAACGTGATTCCGGTATTCAAAAAGGGACAGAGGCATATCCCGGGAAATTATAGGCCTGTCAGTTTGACATCAGTAGTATGTAAACTTCTGGAGGGGATGATAAGGGACTATATCGTAGAGTTTGCTAAAGACAACAGCATCATCAGCAGTAATCAGCACAGGTTTACAAGTGGGCATTCTTGTCAAACCAATCTCTTAACATTCTATGAGGAGGTGAGCTGTGAGCTAGATAGGGGCAGACCAGTAGATGTGGTGTACTTGGATTTCGCTAAGGCGTTTGATACAGTTCCCCACAAGCGCTTAATTTATAAAATAAGGTCTGCAGATATCGACAGCAGGGTTTGCTCTTGGATACGGAACAGGCTAAAAGGGCGTGTCAAAAGGTTGGTAATAAACAGCGCATACTCAGACTGGTCTGAGGTAGTAAGCGGGGTCCCCAAGGGCCCAGTCCTGGGACCGACCTTGTTCAATTTATTCATAAACAGCATTGAAGTCGGGATCAGTAGTTCGTTATCAGTTTTTGCAGATGACACAAAATTGGCCAGGGCAATAACTGCACAGCATGAAGCAGATATCCTACAGAATGACCTGGACAAAATAACGGAGTGGGCAACGACATGGCAAATGAGGTTTAACGTGGAGAAGTGTAAGGTTTTGCACTTGGGGACTAAAAACTTAAAAGCACAATACACATTAGGAGGGAAACCCTTGGGGGAATCAAAAATGGAGAAGGATCTGGGAGTCTTGGTTGATGATAGATTAGGCAACAGCATGCAATGTCAAGCGGCAGCTGCCAAAGCCAGCAGAATATTAGCATGCATAAAGAAAGGGATGTATTCCAGAGATAAGACCATAATCCTTCCACTTTATAAAACTCTGGTCCGACCGCATCTGGAGTATTCTGTCCAGTTCTGGTCGCCAGTCCTCAGGAGGGATGTGCTGGAGCTGGAGAGAGTCCAGAGAAGGGCAACTAAACAGATTAGGGGATTGGAGGACCTTAATTATGAAGAGCGGCTGCAATCGCTTGATTTATTCTCCCTGGAGAAGAGACGCCTGAGGGGGGGGCATGATAGCAATTTATAAATATCTCAATGGGGATCTCAGCATAAAAAAAAAGCTGTTCAGTCGAAGGGATTGCATGAGGACTAGAGGGCATACAATGCAATTGGAGGAGAAGCGTTTTAACCTCAGGCAACGTGGGGGGTTCTTTACTGTTAGGGCTACAAGATTGTGGAATTCTCTACCACAAGAGGTGGTTTCTGCGGGAAGTATGGTGGCTTTCAAAAGACTCTTAGACGTACATCTCAAGGATCAGAACATTCAGGGCTATGTGAGATGATTACAGCCACACACACCTACACAGGTTGAACTGGATGGACTATTGTCTTTATTCAACCTCACCTACTATGTAACTATGTATATCGGGGGGACACGACTTGGACTTTGAGTTCTACAGGAAACCTACTCATGCAGACCAGTATCTGCTATTTAACTCCTACCACCCACTGGAATGCAAACCAGAACTATACAAAATCAGGCTGAGATGGTAACAAAAAACACAGTCTAAGGCCTGGTTCACACTTGTGCGATTTCAGATGTCAAAATTGCATGACAAGGGAAGTTACATTGCTTTCAATGGTGTCCATACACATAAAAGGAGTGATTTTGGAAAAGATTCCTGCACTGCTTGGGTGTGATTCCAGTGCGATTTTAGAATATACAAACCTTATCAAAGTTGCATCCAAGAAGCATTACATAATCGCACTAAAAGTCAGATCAAAATTGTAGAATTGCGAACCTAGCCTTAAAGGTATAGGCTTGTTTAGAAAAAAAAACTGTCATACTTACCTTACGTACTTAGCTACTGGACAGAGCAGCCTGGATCCTCCTCTTCCTGGGTTACCTGCATCAATTTCTAGCCCCTCTCTCCTGCCAAGTGCCCTCAAAGCAAGCAGCTTGCTATGGGGGCACCCAAGCAGGCTCGCTCTTGCTCTGTGTCCATTTACACACAGAGCCAGAGCTCAGCCCTGCCCCCTCTCTCCTCATTGGCTCACTGGCTGTGATTGAGCCTCAGTCAATGAGGAGTAAGAGTCCCCAGAGAGCCGAGGCTCTCGTGCACATCGCTAAATCGAGATGAAGCTCAGGTATGTATTGAGGGATGGGGGGGGGGGGGGTGGGGGCTGCTGCACAGAATATGTTTTTTTACCTTCACGCATAGAATGAGAGTGAGTTGCCAGCATTCTCTGGTTGCAGCATAACCTTTACTTTGTCAACGACCTTTTGGTGAATCTTTCCCAGCATTTTTGTTTGATAATACTTCTCACTCTTCAGTGTGTAGCTTGGCTGAAGTATGGACATCAACCGCTTAAATCCTGAGTCAGACACCATTGAAAATGGCTGGTTATCAGTGACAATCATTTCTGTGATTACTCTGTCCAGCAGTTGGGATCTTCCATCTTAATCTAGACAGTGACACCTGTTTTTTTTTTTTTTTTCAGAAACATATCTGTTTTTGTTGCCTGGGATAGTGGAGGAGGTATTTCAAAATCACATTGATATTAATTTTGTTTTTTCTGTGCTGCATGATATAATTCAATATGATGAACTCTTAGATGGACCCAAAGATTTGACGTATTTTTGTTTTTTGCAGTTACTGATCCCATGCTTATATTGTTTGTGCATGTGTTGCACACTGCTGCTTTTCCTGGAGAAGGTTGAGATGAGAAATAGTCACAGAACACAATTTTACTTTTTCTCTCCTCATCCATCTCCATTGCAATTTGAAAGACACAAAAAAGTAAAAAAATGTCTTGCTGGCACCCTGTTGTGGGTCGGTCGGTGGCTGACGCCTGGCGGTGTGGGTGGCTTGCTGGCACCCTTGTGGGTTGGTGGCTGATGCCTGGTGGTGTGGGTGGCTTGCTGGCACCCTGTTGTGAGTTGGTGGCTGATGCCTGGCACTGTGGGTGGCCTGCTGGCACCCTGTTGTGGGTTGATGGCTGATGCCTGGCAGTGTGGGTGGCTTGCTGGCACCCTGTTGTGGGTTGGTGGCTGATGCCTGGCAGTGTGGGTGGCTTGCTTGCTGGCACCAAGTTGGGAGGTGGCTGTCTGCTAATACCCTGTTGTAGGTTGGTGGCTGATGCCTGGCAGTGTGGGTAGCTTGCTTGCTGGCACCCTGTTGTGGGGTGGCTGGCTGCTGTCACCCTGTTGTGGGTCGGTGGCTGAGGCCTGGCAGTGTGCGTGGCTTGCTTGCTGGCACCCTGTTGTGGGGTGGCTGGCTGCTGATACCCTGTTGTGGGTTGGTGGCCTACGCCTGGCAGTGTGGGTGGCTTGCTTGCTGGCACCCTGTTGTGGGGTGGCTGGCTGCTGTCACCCTGTTTTGGGTTGGTGGCTGACGCTTGGCAGTGTGGCTGGCTTGGTGTCACCCTGTTGTGGGCGGCTGGCTTGCTGGAACGCTGTGGTGGGTGGCTGGCTTGGTGTCAACCTGTGGTGGGTGGCTGGCTTGCTAGAACACTGTGCTGGGTGGCTGGCTTGGTGTCACCCAGTTGTGGGTGGCTGGCTTGCTGGAACACTGTGGTGGGTGGCAGGCTTGGTGTCACCCTGTTGTGGGTGGTTGGCTTGCTGGAACACTGTGCTGGGTGGCTGGCTTGGTGTCACCCTGTTGTGGGTGGCTGGCTTGCTGGAAAACTGTGCTGGGTGGCTGGCTTGGTGTCACCCTGTTGTGGGTGGCTGGCTTGCTGGAACACTGTGGTGGGTGGCTGGCTTGCTGGAACACTGTGGTGGGTGGCTGGCTTGGTGTCACCCTGTTGTGGGTGGCTGGCTTGCTGGAACACTGTGGTGGGTGGGTGGCTGGCTTGGGGTCACCCTGTGGTGGGTGGCTGGCTTGGGGTCACCCTGTTGTGGTGGGTGGCTAGCTTGTTGGAACACTGTGCTGGGTGGCTGGCTTGGTGTCACCCTGTTGTGGTGGGTGGGTGGCTTGCTTGCTGGAACACTGTGGTGGGTGGCTGGCTTGGTGTCACCCTGTTGTGGGTGGCTGGCTTGCTGGAACACTGTGCTGGGTGGCTGGCTTGGTGTCACCCTGTTATGGGTGGCTGGCTTGCTGGAATACTGTGGTGGGTGGGTGGCTGGCTTGCTGGAACACTGTGGTGGGTGGCTGGCTTGGTGTCACCCTATTGTGGGTGGCTGGCTTGCTGGAACACTGTGGTGGATGGCTGGCTTGGGTTCACTCTGTTATGGGTGGCTGGTTTGCTGGAACACTGTGGTGGGTGGCTGGCTTGGGGTCACCCTGTTGTGTGGGTGGCTGGCTTGGGGTCACCCTGTTGTGTGGGTGGCTGGCTTGGTGTCACTCACCCTGGCTTGTTGTGGGTGGCTGGCTTGCTGAAACACTGTGTGGTGGTGGGTGGCTGGCTTGGTGTCATCTGAGTGGCTGGTTTGCTCGCTGGAACCTGGTTGGGGGTGGCTGGCTGGCTGCCGGCACCCTGTTGTGGGGTGGGTGGGTGGATGCTGGCCTGGCACCCTGTTCTGTTGTGGGTCGGATGGCTGGCGGCTGGCACCCTGTGGTGGGTGGATGAGGCCAGGGCCTGTGGGTGGATGGCTGGCTGGCACTGTGAGCACTGTGACCAAACTGCAGCTGGCTGCACAGTGCACACGAGGCTGTCCGAGGCATGGGAGGCAGTCTTAGAAGGCAGAGGACGTGTGCAGCACGCGGTGAAATGACGTCACATATGGGCCGCGCAGGCGTGGAAGGCAGTCTTAGAAGGCAAAACGGGGGTAGCGCAACATACGCAATGATGTCACGAAAATATCGGCAATATCGGTAACTTCAGAGGCCGATTCCGATATATCGGGGAAAGTGCATATCGACCCCCGAAATATCGGTTTTGCCAATAATCCGTCGATCTCTAGTGTGTACGAGGCTTAAGTCCATTTGAACGTGAGTAACTACTACTAGCTACACCATGTCTTGGATAGATGAGAACCTTTACAGATGAAATAGTACATTATATTTTTCAAGCAAATGTCTGCTAGACAGCTCAGGAAGCGAAGTTGAGACTTTTCTTTTCAACATAATTTCACTTAGGCAAAATCAACTTACCTGAAATCTTTACACTCACCCATAGTCACGACAATGAAATCTAAAATGTAACTAAACTTTTGTTGCTGTCTTAGGGGCAGGGGGATCTGTTGGAAGTTTATAGGGGGGGAAAACTTATTGGGGGAGCAGATCCATTAGGTTAGGGAGAGCATTAATCTACCCCCAACCATACGTGACCCAATGCTTTCCAAGTTCTCTCTATTATTCTTTTTTATTAATTTTTTTTTTGCTAGCCGCAGGCTAATGGAACTCTGGGAAAAGTCTCAAGTTCCACATCGATGACAGCATGATAAAGGTTCAAGTTTTTTTCAAATGAAATTAACAACTTTACAGAAAAAGACTAAACATTGAAAAAAAAACTTAGCTTCACTACAAACTGGGACTTGTGTCATTTTTTCCTTAATGAGCCATTGAGAGCCATAATATCTCCAACAAGGATGTCACAGCATGTGTAATATGCATTGTATATTGGTTGCCCATATGTTAGGTTCATATAAAGATTTCAGGGTAAAATTGATTAACCCCTTTAAACTTCCCATGCTGTGCACTGTTTATTTTGATGTCAAATTTCAATTTAGTTTTAGTCATAGTCTTTTGACTAAAATGCATTTAGTTTTAGTCGTCTTTTAGTTTTAGTTGTATTTTAGTCAACTAAAATTTACAGTACCTTAACTTCCCCTTTCTTTGGATCTCCGTCTGTCAGTTAAAGCCCCATCCCCCTGACTCTATCTACCTGCTGCCTGGGAGTTGTAAAATATTAGCCTCCCCAGACTGTCCACTTCTCTGCCCTGTGAACTCCTTTTACTTCCCCATCCCCACTTACAGGTGACCTCGCCATCCCCAAAGTATAATACACCCTGCCCTGTGCACTCTCTCACTCCCATTTACTTCCCCATCCCCACTTACAGGTGACCTTGCCATCCCCAAAGTATAATGCACCCTGCCCTGTGCACTCTCTCACTCCCATTTACTTCCCCATCCCCACTTGCAGGTCACCTTCCCATCCCCATAGTATAATTCACCCTGCCCTGTGCACTCCCTTACTCCCATTTACTTCCCCATCCCCACTTGCAGGTCACCTCCCCATCACCAAAGTATAATGCACCTGGCCCTGTGCACTCCCTTACTCCCATTTACTTCCCCATCCCCACTTGCAGGTCGCCTCCCCATCCCCAACTCCTTCACTCCCATTTACTTCCCCATCCCCACTTACGGGTCACCTTCTCATCCCCAAAGCATAATGCACCCTACCCTGTGCACTCACTTACTCCCATTTTCTTCCCCAACTCCACTTGCAGGTCACTTCCCCATCCCCAAAGTATAATGCACCCTGCCCTGTGCACTCCCTCACTCCCATTTACTTCCCCATCCCCATTTACAGGTGACCCCCCCATCCCCAAAGTATAATGCACCCTGCCCTGTGCACTCACTCAATCCCTTTTACTTCCCCATCCCCACTTACAGATGACCTCCCCATTCCCCAAAGTATAAGGCACCCTGACCTTTGCACTCCCTTACTCCTATTTACTTCCCCATCCCCACTTGATTGGCATTACAGCCAAAAGTTTAATTTTTTTTTAAAGTTGCACTTCTGTTTGTCAAAAAGCAATATATTTGTTTGTTTATGAAACTTGGTTTTATTTTTTAAAAAATGTAATATATCGCAATGGCTTAATCTGTGTCTGTAGTGCATGTTCAATCCTTAATTCCATAAATAATAACATGTTATTAGATTTTTTTTTCAGAAGTATATAATGAGTTTTGAAATTCCAGAGAAATGCTTAAAAAATGCATTACAATCTAACTAAATCCATTGGGTTTTAGTCAACTAAAATGTACTGGAGATTTTAGTCAACTAAATGAAAATTGGAATTAATTTTCGTCATAGATTTTGTCAATTGACTTAAAGCGGCGTTCCAACCATTTTTTACATTTGCAATATATCTTATGGCCATTTTTTTTTAGTAAATACCTTTTTGCTTGTATTTTAGGAAGCACTTCTGGCTGTGGTCACCTTGGCGATTCGCAAGGACTCCTGGAATAGTGGCGTCATGTATCCCAGCAATCCATGGGAATTGTCCAGTGATGAAATCTCTAGTTATTTCCAGAGAGAGCGCTGCGCAGTGGCATTACTGCATAGGCACGAGTTCAGGAGGTGCATGCTGGATTGCACTGAAATCCTGGAAATGAAAAGAAGAGATCTTCGGCTACCCACAGCTAATATGGAACCTGCCTGCTCCCCGAGATCTGGTTAGTAATCAAATGTTTTAACATAAACTACAACAAGCACACATATGACATGTTCTAAATCAGTGGCGGCCGGCCGATAGGGGGCGCAGGGGCGCCGCCCCCCCCCCCAAAAAAAAAAACGAACAAGAAAAAAAAAGATTAAATTAAAAAAAAAAAGTATAGTTTTTGCCCACTAGGGGCGCCGGACTTAGTGATTGGTATGGGGGGGTAGGGGTTTTGCCTCCCACGTGAGGCAGACAGAGGTGCCGATTGGCGGCCTTCTGGGGGTCATCGGGGGGGGAAGAGCAATGCGCCCCGACACTCACCACTTTCCTGGACTCCTGGCTGTGATTGGTCCAGACTCCAACCTGGACCAATCACAGGAGGACATCCCAGGACGTGACGCGTGGGGGTGGTGCACCGCCCCGCCGTCATGTCGTAATCACCTTCCGTTCCCGGAACTTCCCGCCCAGCTGAGAGGAGAGCGCGTGAGGACTCGACTCAGCTGAGGCGAACTCCATGGAAGAAAAGCTGCAGTCCGCAGGCAGAAGAAGAAGTCTACAGTACAGCCGGAGTGACCACCTGACCTGACAGACAGTGGAGTGATACTCGGAGTCCGACGCCGCTGTGAGAGAAGAACGCAGAGCCAGCCCAGAGACGCTACTCCCGCAGGCAGCAGCAGTGATACTGAGCCGGTAAGTGATGCCTCGGGGGGGGGGGGGGGGAGGGGAACGGGCCAGCCTGCACACTGTCACAGTCTGGTGCTTTGAAGGGGGCACACACGCACGCTGGTCTGTCTCTCTCTGCATTGATGGGGGGGGGGGGCGGCCGGCTGTGTTACATGCCTGTGACATGCCTGTACCTGTGTACTATACCATCTGTGCCATGCCTATTCCATCACCTGTGCCATGCCTGTACCATCTGTGCCATGCCTATTCCATCACCTGTGCCATGCCTGTACCATTTGTACCATGCCTATTCCATCACCTGTGCCATGCCTGTACCATCTGTGCCATGCCTTTTCCATCACCTGTGCCATGCCTATTCCGGGAAATGGTGATCAGCAGCAAGTCCAGAGTATCTCATCTGGTGCCCCAGCAGAAGTGCTGGCTACAGGGCAGAGTGCCCTTGGCATCTGCCCAGCATCAGAAAAAGAGTTGGATCCGGAGAGTCTGAGAGAGGATCTGCGTGAGCTGTTTTCCCAACAGCAGATATCCCCACCGGGAGTAGAGGAAGCAATTCTCCCTCCCCAGCAATTGGACACTACCCCAATGTTCATCCCCCCAGCAGAAGCGCTGGCTACGGGGCAGAGTGCCGCTGGCTTCTGCCCACCCTCAGAGTTAGATCCAGGGCGTCCGAGGGAAGACCTCAGCGAACCGTTTCCCCAGCACTTGGACACTACCCCAGTGTTTATCCCCCCAGCAGAAGCGTTGGCTACGGGGCAGAGTTCCGCTGGCTCCTGCCCCGTCCTCAGTATGTTTTTGGAGGGTTTGGGAGACAGCCCCTGTCAGAAGTCACCCCAGTGACTGGTCACAGAACCGGCAGGGGAGAAAACCCTTCCCCCTCTCCAGCAGTTGTACCCAACTTTTGCATATGCCCCCCCCCCCCGGCAGAAGCTCTGGCTAAAGGACAGAATGCTGATGGTCTCTGCCCAGCACATCAGAACAAGAGATGAAGAATCCAGGAGACAGTCCCTGCAAGATACCTTCTTAGTGGCTGGTAACTACACCAGGAGAAAAGCTAGTACCTTTTTCTCCCCAAATGCATAGCCCTACCAGCCTACATTCCCTACCAGCGGAAGTGCTGGCATCAGGGCAGAGGATTATTCAGCTCCCCCCAATATCTGCAACCCAGCCCCGGATCAGAGGAGTGCAGACTGCTGTTCCCACTCTGCAGCGGCTGTTTTTATTCACGGGAGACCCTATGTGCGGTTTTGCTCCCCAGCGCCAGAGTCGTACTTTTACTTTTCCTGGTTGCCTGGGGTGGAAGTTTGTGACTAACGCAGGTCCAGACCAGTTGAGGGTCAGGAACCTGGTTAGTCTGTTTTTAAAAGGGGAGAAATGTGACAGAACCCGCTGTCACTGTGTGATTTGGAGGGGACTGTGTGCAAGCCTCCTACCGACAGACTATGGGCCAGAAGATCCTGGAGACCTGGGGACATGCTGGCATTGAGTTAATGTAATGTAATGCTAAAGCCCTTCTCCCCCCCCTTCCTGTTTCTGTGTCTAATTGTGTGGATTCATGACACATAGACAATGGTCTTGACTGGAGACATCTCTCCGCAGGGGGTGTGTATTGAGAGACTGCCTGTTTACCATAAGCTCATTAGGTTATCTGTAGCCTGTTTCAATGTACAAATGTTCAGTTCCCATTGGTTGTTCCTTGTCCCCTTCCCCCCTTTGGCAAGGCTAAGGGGAGTGTCCCTAACTGTGTGTAAAACTGTATGTCTTGGAATTTAATAAACAGTTTAAGCTCTGCATGTTGAACCCTCAACACCTGTGTGGATTGTCTCGTGATTGAGGGGTTAAGGGCTGGGTATGGCTTCTCCGCAGGCTGTGGGTGCGTTTGGAGGACAGGAGACACATGTCCGGCGGATGTGCCGACCTGGGGTACTAAGATCCGTTACAGTGAGGCTACATTTGATGGGAACAGATAAGGCTGCATTTGATGGGCACTGGTGAGGCTGCATTTGATGGACACTGATAAGTCTGCATTTGATGGGCAGAGTGGGGCTGCATTTGATGGGCACTGATAAGGCTGCATTTGATGGGCACTAATACGCTGCATTTGATGAGATAAGCTGCATTTGATTGGCACTGATAAGCTGCATTTGATGGGCACTAATAAGGCTGCATTTGATGGCACTGGTGAGGTTGCATTGACTGGCACTGATAAGCTGCATTTGATGGGCACTGGGGAGGGTGCATTGATGGGCACTAATAAGCTGCATTATACGTCACCTCCGGTTCTTGAAGCTCGGGCCGTGGAACGCGGAAGCTTCCCGGCTAGACTACTGATCGTGAACAGCCTACTCCGTGAGTCACTACGTTTCCTATTAATCCGATTGCAATGTATACGGCATCATGGGGTTTCCTCTTTTGGTTTTGAGGAATTAGAGAGCCCGTACACGCTCATCCCACTGGAGGAACCCCTGGGAGTCTTTTTCCTACTTCACCTCAATTGCAACAGACAGGTTGTATGTAAGGTGCGACACCTAGTGGCCACACTGGTGGATGCAACCTATTGGAATTTCTTTTTCTTTTGATCATTTGAACACAATAATTTCTCAGGAGGAATTCTTATATTTATTGATCTAATTTATTTTCATCACAATCTTATATAAATTATATAATTTATTTCCAGTAAGCTTTACTTTCTCACTGGTAATTGCATTGTTTAGTGTTTTTTGTCTGTTTTTTTTTTTTATTTGGAATAAATTATCACTGCTTCTCCATTTCTGCCTATTTATTGCACAGCACTTTGCACTTTGTCACTGCACCTTGTTGGGTTCAGGATAATAATTGGTCATTTCTTTTAGACCATTTGGGTACACAACACCACTTGTGCACTTTATTTTGATTTATTTGTTTATATACCTCAATAATTTTGGATATCACCACTTGATTTGGTACACTATTTATTTGGCACTCAGCCACTCACAGGTAGCGCCGTTTCAACCTCTTTGCACCTACGTCAGTCTGATCCTATGGTCACCTTTTATAGGCCATTTCCCTGACAGGCCAGCAGAGGGCTGTCAGTTGAGTCAGGAGCGTCCATTTATATTATTGGCAATGTTGCCAGTTCTCCTATGGCCATTTCCCTGACAGCTGTATTTGATGGGCACTGGTGAGGCTGCATTTGATGGGCACTGGTGAGGCTGCATTTTATGGGCACTGATAAGCTGCATTTGTTGGGCACTGGTGAGGCTGCATTGATGGGCACTGATAAGCTACATTTGATGAGCACTGGTAAGGTTTCATTAACCGATTGCCAACCGCCGCACGACTATTTACTGCGGCAGTCAGCCCCCTACAGGCAAACCGACGTAGGGCTACGTCACTCGCCTACGAGCCTCTAGGGGGCGAGCGCACGCCGCCGGAGGTGCGCTCCCACCCCCCGCTCATTCACTAACATCCCCACTCGAGTGACCGGCGGCTCCAATGTCCGCCGGTCTCTCGCGATCTCCCGCTGGAGAGGGAGAAAGGCAGGCGGCTAATGTAAACAAAGCCGCCTGTCATTCTCCCTGATGTAACTGCAGAGATCATACGATCCTGCTATGTAGGATCGTATGTCTCTGTGGTTACATCACAAGCCATGCCCCCCCACAGTTAGAATCCCGCCCCTAGGGATACATTTAACCCACTGATCACCAATAAAGTTAACCCCTTCCCTGCCAGTGTCATTTTTACAGTAACAGTGCATATTTATAGCACTGATTACTGTAGTAATGTCACTGGAACCCCCAAAAGTGTCAAAAATGTCAGTCAAGGGTCCGATCTGTCCACCGCAATGTCGCAGTCCCGCAGAAAAAAATTGCAGATCGGCGCCATTACTAGTAAAAAAAAAAAAAAAAAACAATAAAAATGACATAAATCTTTCCCGTAGTTAGTAGACGCAATAACTTTTGCGTAAACCAATCAAAATACGCTTATTGTGATTTTTTTTTTACCAAACATATGTAGCAGAAAACAAATTGGCCTAAAATATAAAAAAAAAATGATTTTTACATATTTTTGGGGGAATTTCATATAAAAAATTTGAAAAATATTGTTATTTTTTTCAAAATTGACGCTCTTTTTTTGTTTATAGCACAAAAAGTAAAAATCGCACAGGTGATCAAATACCACCAAAAGAAAGCTCTGTTTGTGGGGAAAAAAGGACATCAATTTCATTTGGGTACAGCGCTGCACGTCCGTGCAATTGTCTGTTAAATTTACGCAGTGCCGAATCGCAAAATAGGCCCTGGTCTTTGAGCAGGAAAATCCTCCAGGGCTAAAGTGGTTAATGGGCACTAATAGGCTGCATTTGATGGGCACTGATGAGACTGCATTTGATGAGTACTGATGAGGCTGCATTTGATGGGCACTGGTGAGGCTGCATTGATAAGCTGCATTTAAGGGGTACTGATAAGCTGCTTAAGTGTAGGCTGGGACACTTGGACAGGGACACAGGGGGCCCCATGATCCCCTATTGCCAGGGGGCCCCATGAGTTGTCAGTCCGCCCCTGGTGTTGGGGTCACATTAGCTGATTTATGGAGAAAAACTGAGGGAGAAGAGAAATATTGAAATATTAGTCAGTACCAGTTTGCAAAAGTGTATTTGCTTTGGAAGAATAAATCACCTCTAACATTGGGTGTCCTACTTGGATTTGTGGATGTTGCTACATTATGTAAAACGATTGGAATAGTTTTTACATTTTAGAATGGGGTACCTTAAGACTGTCTATGACAGTGGCGGCTGGTGCTCAAAATTTTTGGGGGGCGCAAAAAGGAAAATGTAATAGGTATTGCTTTGCGTCAAAAAACGCAGTAAAAAATTGCGTGACTTTGAAGTCATGGTACAGGCATGGCACAGGTGATGGTATAGGCATGGCATAGGTGATGGTACAGGCATGGCACAGGTGATGGTATAGGCATGGCATAGGTGATGGTACAGGCATGGCACAGGTGATGGTATAGGCATGGCACATATATGGTATAGGCATGTCACAGGTCATGGTACAGGAGATGGTATATGCCCCCTTTCAATGCAGTGACCAGCGTACATGCCCCCTTTCAATGCAGAGACCAGTGTACATGCCCCCTTCAATGCAGAGTTCAGCGTGCGTGCCCCCTTCAATGCAATGAACATTGTGCTGTGCCCCCTTCAATGCAATAAACACTGTGCTATGCCCCCTTCAATGCAATAAACACTGTGCTGTGCCCCCACAATGCAGAGTTCAGCATGCATGCCCCCTTCAATGCAACTGTGCTGCGCCCCCTTCAATGCAATGAACAATGTGCTGTGCCCCCTTCAATGCAATGAACAATGTGCTGTGCCCCCTTCAATGCAATAAACACTGTGCTGTGCCCCCTTCAATGCAATAAACACTGTGCTATGCCCCCTTCAATGCAATGAACACTGTGCTGTGCCCCAACAATGCAAAGTTCAGCGTGCATGCCCCCTTCAATGCAACACTGTGCTGTGCCCCCTTCAATGCAATAAACACTGTGCTGTGCCCCTTTCAATGCAATAAACACTGTGCTGTGCCCCTTTCAATGCAATAAACACTGTGCTGTGCCCTCTTCAATGCAATAAACACTGTGCTGTGCCCCCTTCAATGCAATGAACACTGTGCTATGCCCCCTTCAATGCAATAAACACTGTGCTGTGCCCCCTTCAATGCAATGAACACTGTGCTGTGCCCTCACAATGCAATGAACACTGTGCTGTACCCAGTGGTGTATTTTGGTTTTGTGCTGCCCTAGGCAAGACTAAAACTGGACGCCCCCCTCCCCCTCATATGTCAATTTTTCCCACTCCTTCCTTTTTAATGGATGTGACCCCCTCCACAATTGAAGGACTACAAGTCCCAGCATGAACCCCTGAGATCTCATGGGGGGGGGGTGAAAGGGGGAGGGAGAGAGAAGGGGGGTGAGAGGGGGAGGTGGAGATAGGGGGGTGAGGGAGGGAGGGGGGTGAGGGAGGCAGAGAGGGGGGTGGGTGAGGGAGGGAGAGAGAGAGAGGGGGGTGAGAGAGAGAGAGGGATGAGAGAGAGGGGGATGAGAGAGAGGGGGGATGAGAGAGAGAGGGGGTGAGAGAAAGGGAGAGAGAGGGAGGGGGATGAGAGAGAGGGGGGGGTAAGAGAGAGGGGGTGAGAGAGATGGGGGTGAAGGAGAGGGGGGAGAGAGAGGGGGATGAGAAAGAGAGAGAGGGATGAGAGAGAGAGAGAGAGAGTGGGGTATGAGAGAGGAGGGATTGAGAGAGAGGGGGGTGAGACGAGAGAGAGGGTGTGAGAGAGAGAGAGAGAGAGAGAGAGGGGTGAGAGAGAGATAAAGAGGGGATGAGTGAGTGAGAGAGAGGGGGGGTGAGACGAGAGAGAGAGAGAGAGAGAGAGAGGGTGTGAGAGAGAGAGAGAGAGAGAGAGAGGGGTGAGAGAGAGATAAAGAGGGGATGAGTGAGTGAGAGAGAGAGGAGGGGGTGAGAGAGATAGGGGGGTGAAAGAGTGAGGGAAGGTGAGAGGGGTGGTGAGTTAAAGAGAGAGAGAGGGGTGAGAGAGAGAGAGGGTGAGAGCGACGGCTCTAGCAACCAGTGGCCAATAGAGTCTCAGGTAGAGGGGGTGGCTTTTTTGCTGCCCCCCTGCAAAGTGCCGCCCTAGGCCTGGGCCTTGTTGGCCTAGGCCAAAATACAGCACTGGCTGTGCCCCCTTCAATGCAATAAACACTGTGCTGTGCCCCCTTCAATGCAATAAACACTGTGCCCCCTTCAATGCAATGAACTCTGTGCTGTGCCCCAACAATGCAGAGTTCAGCGTGCATGCCCCCTTCAATGCAACTGTGCTGTGCCACCTTCAATGCAATGAACACTGTGCTGTGCCCCCACAATGCAGAGTTCAGCGTGCATGCCCCCTTCAATGCAACTGTGCTGTGCCCCCTTCAATGCAATAAACACTGTGCAGAGTTCAGCGTACGTGCCCCCTTCAATGCAACTGTTCCGTGCCCCCATCAATGCAGAGTTCAGCGTGCGAGCCCCTTTCAATGCAGAACAGAATTCCACAGCATTGTCCCCAATCACTGCAGAGCGCCACAGCATTGTCCCCAATCACTGCAGAGCGCCACAGCATTGTCCCCAATCACTGCAGAGTGCCACAGCATTGTCCCCAATCACTGCAGAGCGCCACAGCATTGTCCCCCAATGATTGCAGAGCGCCACAGCATTGTCCCCCAATGATTGCAGAGTGCCAGCATTGTCCCCAATGTTTGCAGAGTGCCAGCATTGTCCCCCAATGATTGCAGAGCGCCAGCATTGTCCCCCAATGATTGCAGAGCGCCACAGCATTGTCCCCCAATGATTGCAGAGCGCCAGCATTGTCCCCCAATGATTGCAGAGCGCCACAGCATTGTCCCCCAATGATTGCAGAGTGCCAGCATTGTACCCCAATGATTGCAGAGCGCCACAGCATTGTCCCCCAATGATTGCAGAGTGCCAGCATTGTCCCCCAATGATTGCAGAGTGCCAGCATTGTCCCCCAATGATTGCAGAGTGCCAGCATTGTACCCCAATCGATGCAGAGACCAGCGTGCGTGCTCCCTTCAAACTTACCTGGCGGCGGGGCGGCTCAGCTTCTTCCTCTTCTGCGGCGGGTCCTTCTCCCTCGCCTCGGCGGCGGGAACCGGCGGGCGGCCTGCTCCCTTCAAACTTACCTGGCGGCGGCGCGGCTCAGCTTCTTCCTCCTCTTCTGCGGCGGGTCCTTCTCCCTCGTCTCGGCGGCGGGAACGGGCGGGCGGCCTCTCCTTTTCTCTGAGCGGCGGTGACGGTGAGTGACTGACGCACGCACCGGCACCGCCCCCATTGCGACGTCAGCGATATCCTGGATGATGATTGGTCCAGGCTGTAGACTGGACCAATCACAGCCAGGATATCAGAAAGTGGGGGTGTCCAACCGCAAAGACTTGCACCCAGGATACCCCCCTACCCCCCAGAAGGCAGCCAATCGGCACCTCTTCTGGGACGTAACCCCCCCCCCCCCCCCCCAGCCACCAGTTCCTTCAGGCGAGGCCGGCGAACCCAATTTTTTTTTTTTGTACAACTTTATTTGTTCGTTTTGTTTTTTTTTTTTCTTTTTTTTTCTTTTTTTTTTTCTTTTTTTTTAGGGGTAGGGGGGCGGCGCCCTGGCGTCCCCTATGCACGGGCCGCCACTGGTCTATGATTTTTAAAGGGTGCCTCGAGATTGTCTATAATTTTAAAAGGGTGCCTTGACTGAAAAAAGGCTGAGAAACACTGGGCTAGTAGGTATCTGTTTCTTCAAAGTCAGCAGATACAGTACTTGTAGCTGCTGACTTTTAGTTTACCTTTACTCATATGAAGTTCCTCATAAATATGAAAAATTATATTTGATGCTAGGTTTGCCGTAAGGTAATACCACAGATCAATGTGTACCAAGCGTATTTGTTCTCTACAGATCCCATTAAACATTGTGCAATGAGTTTGGCTGTCCACTGACATAAGACTGATACTGTGCTTTATGTTTCATAATGTGCCGAAAGTGATAATGCAATCCCAGCAGTGTGTATTGGAAGAGAAAAATGTTTGTAACAAGTTTATCAGATGTCTTGGACAGAGGCCATATCCAGCTGTGAATGGCTAAATACCCATAAGGCCTTTCATTCCTCTCTATTTCAGCCATTAGAGCAATTTAAAGATGCTGGTCTAGTCATTTTTATTGGAGTGTCCAACGTTGTCCAGCATTGTCCATACACAGCTGGAACTGATCCTGAATTAACCAGACTGAAATAGAAGCCCGTCTGCAATACAGTAGATGCAGTGTTGGATTTCCATCCCTGGAGCCTATAGGCAACAAACTAGGATCACCTGTTTCATACACAACATGTTCTTGCCTTACCCGGCTGTGACAGCTTGCGGCTTCGCAGCCGGGTGCGCACTGACGTGTCCCAGAAGATTGCAGGGAAGGGGAGAACTTCCTCTGGAGCCGCCTAGGCGGCCCGAGCAGAAGTGGGAGCGGGTACCTGTCAAATCTAGGTAACCACCCCCCCACCCTAAAAAATGACATGCCAAATGTGGCATGTCAGGGGGTCAGGAGCACTTAAAGCGGAAATTCTACTTTTGGGTGGAACTCCGCTTTAACAATGTGTAAATAGACTTATGTGAGGTGATTGTATTTCTGCGAATGATAAAAAAAAAATTGACTAAAAACTGTATGGGGAAAAGTTGCCTTTTTGTCACTGCAGCCAATAAAGTAGTTCTAAATAGAGATGGCGTTGCAATTCGCCCGGCGGTCGGTTCGCTGCGAACTTTGCTTGTTCGCAGTTCGCCGATCTTGCGAACATATGGCGTTGTTCACGGCGGCCATATTAGTTTACATTGGGGAAAACTTTGACCCATGACACATCCATCAGGTGGAACAGGACAGCCAATTGAGACATCTGAGCACATGGACATGCCCCCTACCTTATAAATAGATCTGATCTGGCTGCCATTTTACATTCTGCTTTTTGTCAGTGTAGGGAGAGGTTTACTGTGTGCAGCAGGGACTGATTGTCAGTGACACAGATCGCTCTGTCATAGGTCCACAAAAGTCCTTTCAAGGACTGGTATTTGGTATAGGTGTACTATTCTTTGGTGTGCAGTGCACTATATAGGGGTGTAATACACTTATAATATACTTTCTAATATAGAAAGCATATTATAGTGGATTTGTATTGTGCACTGTGCTGCTGGTCGTTGTGACTGGTGTGGTGAGCGTTTCTGCAGCGATACTACAACTACAAAGAGTGACAAAAACACTTTTAAAAAAGTATTATAACTGGTGTGATAGACCAGTGGCCCCCCTAAACGATAGATTGAAGCGGGGTGTTATCTAACAATATACTTTCATAACAGTGTATTTGGGTACTGCAAAAATGTTGCCTCTTTTGCTGCGTTAACTGTGCTACACACAGTGACAACAGTTACTGGCCAATTTTTTTGTAGAACTGGTGTGATAGACCAGTGGCCCCCCAATACCACAGATTGAAGTGGGGTATTATTTAACAGTATACTTTCATAACAGTGTATTTGTGTCCTGCAAAAATATTGCCTCTTTTGCTGCGTCAACTGTGCTAGACACAGTGACAACAGTTACTTGCCAATTTTTTGTAGAACTGGTGTGATAGACCAGTGGCCCCAAAACCACAGATTGAAGCGGGGTGTTATATACCTTCTTCCACATATGAAATATAGGGAATTCAGGAATACCCAAGGCCAACCTCCCAAGTGGTCAATGGGGGGGGGGGGGGGGAAGGATAATGAGAGGGAAATGTGTGTGGGACTTTCAAGGTACCGTATTCAACAATAGACAATAGTAAAATCTACAATTTTTATTTGGAAAAACAAAATATTAAAATCACATGACAATGATGTGGATATGCTCAGTGTTACCATGTACTCCGAATAATGTAATACATATACAGTATGAGTTTTGCAGTCCTAAGGTGGATTTTCAAACTTCAAAAAATGCTCGACATGTTTCGTGGTATACCCACTTCTTTAGGAGGATGTTACACACATTAATACTTGCATCTAGTGATAATAATATAATAATTAATGATAATGTAAACAACAGCAATATAGCATAAATAATACAAAGCAGATATGGGAGGAGCTATCTTACCCAGTATTAGGAGCCCAGGTAGATCACAGATCAGAGGACCCAGCCATCATGTGCAGGGTATCAGGATGGTGGAAACCTTCCTCCCGGAGCAACCATGCTCCAACCTAACGCTTAACGGCTTCATTTTATAACTTCTAAGTTTTATACTTACCAGGAATTACTTTACATTTATGAACAACATGTATCTGCAGGTACAGGGCGTGGCCATGGGGACCACATGTGCACCCTCCTATGCCAACCTCTATCTGGGGGGGTGGGAGAGGATGGTCTTCTCAGATGTAAACCTCAAATCTTATCTTGAATTTGTGCCTTTTTTGTCTTTCGTAGAGCTACTAGAGCTCTACGTGACCGCCTAGTACACAGTCACTATGATGTAAGTGAACGCAGAACCGTGGGCCCCCGTGGCACATTCCCCTGTGGGGACTGCCCACGCTGCCCATGGATACTAGCGGGCACCACATATCGCTTACCAGACGGTAACTTGTTTTCACCACGTGTTCATACTACATGTGAAACCAAAGGTGTCATATACTTAATGATATGTGATTGTAAAGCCTACTACGTAGGGAAAACCAGACGGGAACTAAGACAGCGGATTGGGGAACACTTATATTGTTCTAACACTGGCAAACTTACAGCAGTAGGTAGACACATCGGCCTATACCATAGGTTCCAACCTGAGGTGGTCAAGTTCTTCGCCCTCGATGTCATCCCTGAAAATCCCAGGGGTGGCAACTGGGACAGGGAACTACTACAGTGCGAAACCCGGTGGATAGAGAGACTAAATGCTGTAGTCCCTCCGGAATAAATGAAGTAAATAGTTACAAATCCTTTCTGTAACTATCCATATATGCCAGGAATTATTTCTTCGATATTCGGATGTCATCTCTCCGATATTCGGATATATACCTCTATGACCGATTCACTCTCTCTTTTCCTTTCCTTCTCCCTTTATATGTTCTTTTGTATATTTGTATATATGTTTTTACCCTACATTTTTCATTCTTTCCTTCACATCTTCTCTCTCCCTTTTTTTCTCTTTATCTTTTCTTTTTATCCCATTCACTTTCCCATTGGAAAACCCAAACAACGATTATCAAAAATGACCACTAGATGGTGCTTCTTTATTATGAATTTCCTTTGTATTGTGCTAATTGTAATAACATGTATATGCATAATATGATATACTCCACTTGTTAAAGATCTATATACAGTAAACCCCCCCTCCATTGCGGGGGTTACGTTCCGGACCCAGCCGCGAAAAGTGAAAATCCGCAAAATAGAAAAACCCTATTAAAATGCATTGTAGGCATGTTTTTTTTACTGTCACTGTACGTGTAAAAGCATTTTAAAGGTCTTTAAACACACTTTTACAACAATAGAAACTAATTTAAACACATAAAAGATACTGAGAGACATAGCAAGAGCTATGGAAAACACAAAAATATTTCATTTTTAATGATTTATATAGTAAAATAACATTACAAAAAAAAAACGCAATATACCGGGACCGCAAAAACTGAACCGCGATGGAGCAGGGGTTTACTATAATTTGTTTTATGGGGCATAGCATTATTCTGTTATTAGAAAAGTGGTTGGGACCAAAATCGGACTACAAACACTCGCCCAGCGCTCTTAATGAGGGAGATATAACCACACACTAGATCAAAGTATTGACAATAAATAACATAAATTTCGCTGATCGCAGCCGCTGTGTTAAAAACAATAGATATAAAATGATGAAATAAATACTGTAAAAGTACATAAAAGTATAGTCCAGAATTAAATTGCATCTAGCAGCGCACAATATATCACCATATATTATAGACCATATAATCCTCAAAAGGAACAAAACTGTCCTCAGACACAATAAAATGTTCTTAAAAATTCTCCAGACAGTTCATAAGGTGCTGATAATAATGATCCCCGGTGCATAGATGTCAGTAGTTAGGCTCCAACCTTCACCACACCAACCGTGACCCCCCTAAGAGTGGGCACTCACCGGAAATATTATAAACACACGCCTGTAAGCATAGGTAGCTTGGACCCTTTACACCCTTGGATATCCACGTCACTACCAGATGACTTCCACATACGTATTCCAATACAGGATTCAGATGTGTCATGGAAATAAAGATGGGGGCACCATAGCGTGATACTGTTTCAACATTTATTGTACAAATCACACCCAAAACACCCCAAATCCAATATGCTTACATGTAAACAGAATTTTTCAAGCAGAATAAAAGTAACCCATTGGTTAAGGCCAGCTCACCACGGCTGCATTGAAGATAATCAAGACTCCACTGTTGCATGAAAATGTTCAAGCCTCCTTAAAGGTGAGATCCGGATGCCAGCCAAAGCCACTTGTGGTTACCAGGGAGACAGCATGCCTGTGTCCTGACGCGTTTCGTCCCTGTGGACTTCTACTGAGGACCAGGCATGCTGTGAATTGCTCCCATATTTATATATGGATGACCAGGACTCTTCCCTATGTGTGTAATTATTACTCCTCCCCTTAGGAGGAGTTTTGCACGCTCTAATTCCCGCCAGAATGCATTGCTTCCGGTATCCACGATACCGGAAGTGATGTCGGATGTAAACAGCGCCTCGCCTGGACGTACCTACGTAATTTCCGGCGGGCGTCGTATCGTCACTTCTGGCGGAAACCGCTGTAGCGGATGCCGCTCTGACTACATCCGGAGTGCTCAACCCAGATGTTGTTAAACTACTCCAGGAAGCGAACGAGCGGCTGTCAGCATAGGATGCTAGCCTCGCTAATACATCCAGTGACCATTCTGGTGAACAGCAAACATTACAATTGCCAATGTAATCAGGGGGCAGTCCCAGTCAACCATATTACATAAAGAATGTTGCAATACTATTATACCTCTTATCACACACTGTGTTCTTAATGAATATGGAAATACTCTTTGTACATCTAGACATATCTCACATGTGTGCCCAGGACTCTGTACAGTATATCTGTGGTGAAACCACATAATCCGTTGCCATTAGAGAGTGATCACAGTCATTTATACCCAAATGGCATCCGATTGCCTAAAACCACATATAAACATGGCCTAATAAAACAATATATTATATCCTGAACATGAGTATTAAACGAGTGTATAAATCGTACGTATAGAAAAGGCATAAAGACTAAAAATAACAGAGATACCTAAAAAACTTAGTCAATGATACACACCCAAATAACTGAATACATATCAAGAGGCTTGAGGAGGAAAACGATAAAACACCGGTAAATGCATAAATATATAGACACCATATATAAATATAAAACCCAGATAAAACATAATAAAAAAGGTATTAAAAAAGGGGGAATGCCTATTAAAAATTGCTTAAAAAACAGTTTAGGTCTAAATCAACGTTCAAACCATTCGGTATTAAGGCATTGTTCCGGTATATCCATTCTGTCTCTTTTTTGGATAATTCCCGGACTCTATTGGCCCCTCTCCAAGAGTGGGGCATTTTTTCGATCCCCCAGAATTTTAAACCTGCAGGGTCCCTTCTATGTTTGTCCCTAAAGTGTAAAGGGACACTATGTTCTCTGAACCCTATACATATATTGTAAATATGTTCTGCGATTCTCACACCTAGTTTCCTTTTCGTGCGGCCGATATAAATCATGCCACACGGGCACTCCATGCCATACACAACATGTGTAGACATGCATGTTATAGTCTCTTTAATTTCAAAGGTCCTGCCATTGGCATTGGATGTAAATGCAGTGAGACCTCTAAAGTGCGTGTTCACCTGTCGGCACGCTTTGCATCGTATACAAGCGAAAAAACCTGGAGTATTCCAGAACATTTGAGGAGCCTTTGGTAGATATAAAACCTTTTTCACAATGCGATCCCCTATACTGGGTGCCTTGCGGTATATAAAAACTGGGTTAGAGGGTAAAACTGGTCCTAAAATCTTGTCCATTTTTAAAACATTCCAATGTGTCTTAAAAATTTCCTCAAACTCTCGGTATTGAATATTAAAATCCGTAATAAAACCCCATTGGTGTCTATCGTTAATGGTCTTCTGTCAGGGCACTACCAACGTCATTGCTAATCAGCGAATTCGCGCATTGGCGCGAACGCGCATGCGCGCCCAATCACGGGCGAACGCAGTCCGAAATGTGCGTGCGCCAATGCGCACGCGCATACGCAAGTGCGTAATGGCGCTTGGCGCTAAACGGCCTATTTAAAGCCAGCAATCTCAACAACAAGTTGCTGGATGATCAACAGCCTCCCGTGTTCCCTGTGCCTTGTAACCTGCTGATCGTGATTCCCTGTTGCCGACCCGGACTGTCTGACGTTGTTTCTCCTGGCTCCTGACCCCTTGGCTTACTCCTGGTTTCCTGCTGTCTGCTCCTATACTTGACCTCGGCTTGGCTCTTGACTTCTCTACAGCATACTCCCAGTCTGTTCCTGTTTGCATCCTGCTACTGCCTGGCTTGCCAAAGTGTTCCGGACCTGCTTGGAACTTTACAACAAGCTTTGTTCCTGCTACCATCTGGTCATCCCAACCGGCAACCCGTGCAACTTCGGGCACAGCACTCCCTGTCCCACTTCCAGGGGTGCTCTGCACCTAGCCGCAAGGGGGAGCCCTCTCTACACTCCGGCTTCGGATCAGGTACGTGACAGTATCATCCAGCCATGACAGAAGCCGAGAGAGGTGTCTCCCCGTTGGAAGCTTTATGTCAACAAGTTACAGCATTGACCCAAGCGGTTAAGAACCTCCAAGATGGTTACTTCCAGATAGAAGGTCGCCTCCAGAACCTGTCAGCACCATCTTTGCCGGCAACCCCTGGTCCATCCGCTGCAGTCTCCGCCTCCGCTCCTTCAGCTTCAGGACCCTCAGCACCTGCTATGATGGCTCCTCCCCCTGAGCCGAGGGTACCCACTCCGGAACGTTTCTCTGGTGACCGCAAGAAATTCAAGTCATTTAAAAACGCTTGCCTGCTATATCTGGCTCTACAGCCTAGAACTTTTGCCTCAGAGACAGTTAAAGTGGGGTTTGTTATTTCCTTATTATCCGATGAACCCCAATCATGGGCCCACCATCTGTTGGAACAGAAAGACCCTGTATTGAACTCTATAGACGTTTTCTTTGCTTCTATGGGTCAATTGTATGATGACCCGCAACGCACGGCCACTGCCGAAGCTACCCTCCACAAGTTACAGCAAGGCCGACGCCCTGTGGAGGACTATACCGTGGACTTTCGTAGGTGGGCTGCAGACACGGGTTGGAATGAGGCCGCCCTCAAATATCAGTATCGGCTAGGCCTTTCCGAGACCCTTAAGGATGAACTCGCAAGAATAGAGACCCCCACCACATTGGAAGGTCTCATTCAGCTTTCTATTCAGCTGGACAGACGTTTACGGGAGCGTCGGTCGGAACGTGCACAATTATTTCAGCCATCTTGGATGCTGCCCAAAGTTCCGCCAACTCCGGCACCGCTGCCCACGGCTGCCAGTCCGATTCCCCCTGATGAACCGATGCAGATTGGGGCGGTCCGCGCAGCTTTAACTCCTGCTGAACGACTTCGTCGCCGGCAAGCAAACCTGTGCCTTTACTGTGGAGGAGATGGACACTTTCTTCGCAACTGCCCGGTGAGACCAAGTAAGGCTCCTTCTCCCAGCTACATGCATCTCCAGATTCCGGGACCTTCCCCAACTCACCTAGTCCTCTCTGTGTCTTTACAGGTTTCGGAAGGGGAAGTCAAGCTGCCCGCCATCATTGACTCCGGAGCTTGCAGTTGCTTCCTGGATATCTCTCTAGCAAAGGCCCTTCATATCCCGCTTCAGACTAAAGGCCATAAACTAGAGATCCATCTTGCAGATGGCACCACGCCCAGATCAGGGCCCATTACTCAGGAAACCCTACCTATCCTTTCCACAACTGGCCCCAACCATCAGGAATTCCTTCACTTTGATGTCCTTCCTTCACCCATGTTTCCCATAATTTTGGGAATTCCTTGGTTACGGGCACATAACCCACAGATAGACTGGCTCAAAGGGGAGGTTTCCTTCAAATCAATGTACTGCCTCCAACACTGTATGCCACCTGGAATCCCGCAGTCTACAAGCTGTCTCTCCATCCAACCTGTCTCTAATGCCAGCCAAGAGGTCCCTTCAGTTTATCACGACTTTCTGGATGTCTTTGACAAGAAAAAAGCGGACGCACTACCACCTCACCGTCCCTATGATTGCCCAATTGAACTGTTGCCCGGTGCAGAAATTCCCTTTGGGCGTATCTTTCCACTTTCTGAAACAGAGCTTGAAGCCTTACGTCAATATATTGATGAGAACCTCAAGAAAGGATTTATTCGTCCTTCTTCTTCCCCGGCAGGAGCTGGGATCTTCTTCGTGGAGAAGAAGGATCACACTCTCAGGCCATGTGTGGATTACAGGGACCTAAATAAAATTACCATTAAAAATCGGTACCCTCTTCCCCTCGTTCCCGAACTCTTTCAAAGGTTCCGTACCGCCCGAGTTTTCACTAAACTAGACTTGCGAGGAGCCTACAACCTGGTACGGATCCGCGAGGGCGACGAGTGGAAAACTGTATTTCGAACCCGCTTCGGGCACTACGAATACCTTGTCATGCCCTTCGGGCTGTGCAACGCCCCGGCCACTTTTCAACACCTAGTGAATGATATCTTCAGAGAATTTTTGGACAACTTTCTCATTGTTTACTTGGATGATATCCTTATTTTTTCTGCCACCCTGGAACTGCACAGAATGCATGTAAGGAAGGTACTGGCTACTCTAAGGAAACACGGACTTTATGCAAAATCAGAAAAGTGCGAATTCGAAAAATCGTCTATACAATTTCTGGGCTTGATCATCTCAACAGATGGAGTGGCAATGGATCCTCAAAAAGTATCTGCCATCCTGGAGTGGCCTGCTCCCACAGACAAGAAAGGCATCCAAAGGTTTGTGGGTTTTGCAAACTTTTACCGGAGGTTTATCAAAGACTTTTCTCGCATTATTGCTCCTATTACCCAAATGACCCGGCAACACACCCGTTTTCAATGGTCCTCAGCAGCTCAGATGGCATTTGACAAGCTCAAAGCCCTGTTTACCTGTGCCCCTGTGTTACAACATCCAGATCCAGCCTTGCCTTACGTCCTAGAAGTCGATGCTTCAGAAGTGGCCACAGGAGCAGTTCTCTCCCAACGCCAAGGACCCAAGGCGATGCTTCACCCAGTTGCTTTTTTTTCCCGGAAGCTCAGCCAACCTGAAAGGAATTACGATGTGGGTGATCGGGAACTGTTGGCCATTAAGGCTGCTTTTGAAGAATGGCGGTATCTGTTAGAAGGTGCAGCACATCCGATAATGATATTCACTGACCACAAAAATCTTGAATATCTCAGATCGGCCAAACGTTTGAGACCTCGACAAGCCAGATGGGCATTATTTTTCTCAAGATTCAATTTTCATCTCACGTACCGTCCGGGCTCCAAGAACGGGAAGGCGGACGCTCTCTCACGGATGTTCCCTGAAACCCCTGTGGATACCACCCCCAGCACTATCCTGTCCTCCCAAAATTTTCTTCTAATGCAACCAGACCTTAGGTCTACCCTGGAATCAGCCTCTGCCCAATGTTTTGTTCCTGAGATCCCTTCACTCGAGAAACGAGGAAAACTTTTTTGGCACAAGGACAAGATCTTTGTACCTCAGGAAACCAGACTCGCAGTCTTTAAAGCATGCCACGATCACCAACTAGCTGGCCACTTCGGGGTCCGCAAAACTCTGGAACTAATCCAACGAGCCTATTGGTGGCCAAACTTAAGGCAGGACTGTCAGAATTACGTGAGCTCCTGTACAATCTGCCTTCGTAACAAGGGCAGCCACGTCCAAGCCTGGGGTCTACTAAGACCACTTCCTGTCCCAAGTCGGCCATGGGAAATGTTGTCTATGGACTTCATAGTAGATCTACCCTCTTCAGACGGATTCTCCACAATCATGGTGGTGGTGGATCGCCTATCAAAAATGGCCCACTTCTTGCCCATGATAGGTACTCCTTCGGCCATGGACACGGCACACACTTTTGTGAAAGAGATCCTAAGGCTACATGGTCTACCCGGCAGTATCGTGTCCGATCGTGGGGTACAATTTACCTCCAAATTCTGGAGGGTGCTCTGTAAGGTCTTAAACATCCAGGTCTGCTTGTCTTCAGCTTACCACCCTCAAACTAATGGCCAAACTGAAAGAACTAACCAGACATTGGAGCAATACCTCCGCTGCTTTTCTACCTTTTCCCAGGACAACTGGGCAGTCTTACTGCCATGTGCGGAATTCGCTTATAACAACTCCATCCATGCCTCCACTCGTCAATCTCCATTCTGGGCGAACTACGGATTCCACCCATCATCTCTGCCTACACCTATGCCCGAAGCTACTGTACCTGCCGTCCAAGACAGGGTAGCCCTTATACAAGAAAACTTCCTACTCTTACAGGAAACTTTGCAAAAAGCACAAATGGATTACAAGGAATTCTATGACAAGAGGAAGAAGGACAGTCCAGCTCTGAAGGTAGGAGACAAAGTGTGGCTCTCCACAGTAAACCTTAAGTTGTCCTGCCCATCCAGAAAGCTGGGTCCGAAGTTCATTGGCCCCTTTTCGATCAAAAGGATGATCAATCCCGTGGCTTTTGAACTTTGTCTTCCAAGCACATACAGGATTCACCCAGTCTTCCACGTCTCCCTGCTAAAGCCTGCAAATCCTGGCCCCTTTCCTGGAAGAGATGACTTGCCTCCACCTCCTGTTACGGTAGATGAAGAAACTGAGTACGAGATTGAATCCATCTTGGATTGCCGGAAAAGAGGAAGGCAGGTTCAGTACCTGATAAAATGGAAAGGCTATGCACCTGAGGAGAGTTTGTGGGAACCGGCGAAGAACATACACGCTCCCAGACTCCTGCGAGTGTTCTTCAACAGATTCCCTGAAAAACGATCTTACTTGGGCATCCGGAGGCTGCCCCTCGGGGGGGGGGGGCACTGTCAGGGCACTACCAACGTCATTGCTAATCAGCAAATTCGCGCATTGGCGCGAACGCGCATGCGCGCCCAATCACGGGCGAACGCAGTCCGAAATGTGCGTGCGCCAATGCGCACGCGCATACGCAAGTGCGTAATGGCGCTTGGCGCTAAACGGCCTATTTAAAGCCAGCAATCTCAACAACAAGTTGCTGGATGATCAACAGCCTCCCGTGTTCCCTGTGCCTTGTAACCTGCTGATCGTGATTCCCTGTTGCCGACCCGGACTGTCTGACGTTGTTTCTCCTGGCTCCTGACCCCTTGGCTTACTCCTGGTTTCCTGCTGTCTGCTCCTATACTTGACCTCGGCTTGGCTCTTGACTTCTCTACAGCATACTCCCAGTCTGTTCCTGTTTGCATCCTGCTACTGCCTGGCTTGCCAAAGTGTTCCGGACCTGCTTGGAACTTTACAACAAGCTTTGTTCCTGCTACCATCTGGTCATCCCAACCGGCAACCCGTGCAACTTCGGGCACAGCACTCCCTGTCCCACTTCCAGGGGTGCTCTGCACCTAGCCGCAAGGGGGAGCCCTCTCTACACTCCGGCTTCGGATCAGGTACGTGACATCTTCTCTTTGGTGGCCAGACAATCACTTTGGGGAATGGACAACACCTCCTGGACGATTTTATCCAAATCTTGCCCTGCATATCCTTTTTCAAGAAATTTGTGCTTAATCTGGGAAGATTGATCTAAGTAATCCTCATCCAATGTGCAGTTACGACAAATTCTCAACATCTGACCTTTAGGTATGTTTTTCAGCCACAAGGGATGGTGTCCGCTTTGTATCGGTAGGTATCCATTACGGTCCGTTGGCTTGAAATATGCTTTAGTGATAATTGCACCATCTATCAGGGATACGCTGACATCCAAATAATTGATAGTCTCTCTGCTCCAAGTGAACTCCAAACTAATGTTCTGTGTGTTCGTGTTTAATTCGTTCATAAAAGCCAGCAGGGATGTTTCGTCACCCGCCCAGATAAAAAACAAGTCATCAATGTATCTCTTATACATTAATAACTCTTTCCTCCGTCCAGCATGGATATTCCGATCTTCCCATTCTCCCATGAACAGATTAGCAATCGAGGGTGCAAACTTAGCCCCCATTGCAACTCCCCTTTTCTGTATATAAAATTGATTAAAATACCAAAAATAATTGTGCGATAAACAGAATTCTAAAACCATACCTAAAAACTTTTTCTGTACATGAGGTAGATCTGATCTTTGACTTAAAGCCCAATTCAATGATAAAATGGCATCCTCGTGCTGTATAATTGTGTACAGTGAAGACACATCTGCAGTCACTAAAAAAATCTCATTCACATCTGGCAGGGTCAATTCTTTTAAAGTGCACAGGAAGTCCTTAGTGTCTCTAAGGTAGGCCCTCATTTTTGTTACACTTTTTTGCAAAAAGTGATCCAGATATTCACCAGCCCTAGTTGTTACTGACCCAATGCTATTGACAATGGGTCTGGCCGGGGGGTGGACCTTATTTTTATGGACCTTGGGCAGTGTGTAGATGGTAGGAATGCGGCTGAAACTTGGGACAAGATACTTCAATTCTTTCTTTGTAATGATATGCCTGCTGAAACCTATTTCCATTAAATTATTCAGATCCTTTCTGTATGCTAGTGTGGGATCATGTTCCAATTTGCCATACACTTCGGTATCGTCCAGCATGGTCATCAATTGGTTGTGGTAGTAGTTCTTGTCCAAGATAACTACCCCTCCTCCTTTATCAGCTGGCCGGATAATTACCTCCTTCTTTCTTTCTAAAGATTGGATCCCTTCTTGTATGTATCTCGAGTTAGAATTTTTTATGGGCTGAATCTTATCTAAGTCTCTGATAATTAACTGCTTGAAGACGTCAACATTGTGATTGGCTGTTTGTGGAGGGTTAAAGAGGGAATTATTCTTCAACCCACTATTTACTCCCGCCATATCTGGTCTGTTGGTCACATCAGATGTTCTGTTTTGTACCTGGTTAGTATTCAGAAAGTACCTTTTCATGTTAACCTTTCTGATATACTTTTGTATATCTACGTATACATTAAATTTGTTTACCGGTTTTTTGATACCGCATTTTAGACCTGCATTCAAGACGTTAATCTCTTTTTGGTTCAGCTCTATCCCAGCCAGGTTATAAATTCCCTTCATTCCAATTATCCTGTTATATATTGAATCCTTGCTCTACCTGTTTCCATCTCTCACATTAGGAGCCTCGGCTGGATCCGTTTCTGCGGGCGGGGCCAACTCTCACTGGCGGACATGTGACCCCATAGTCTGGGGGCATTACATTACGCCCAATCAGTGTCACGGTCATTTCACGGTGATACCGCGGAAGCGCGATCATTCGCGCCTGCGCGGCCTACGGTGGTCAGAACGGTCTGACGCCACGCACCCGATTGGAGCTCAGGGATGTTCGCCCGCTAGGCGGACACATAAATAGCGACGTTATTATTCCTCACCTTCCACCTGGAGACACTAAATTTAGGACCCCAGAGGGTAAGACAAACTTGGACGATAAAATACTATATTGTCGTGCCATTTTGTGGCCTTATATATGGATATGTAAGGCTAGGCTATGCTTATATCTGCTATATGTTCTTTAGGTTGGCTATCCCCTGCGCTCCCCCTGGCTTAGGGAAGCAGGTCTGAGTTCTAAGCAAATCGTCTTTTGAATCCCTACCATCAAGAGGGGTACAACAGCTATTATTATCAGCACTATATTATCCATACAGTGCTCTTACACAACCCCTCATTCTCGGGCCCTTGTCCAGGTTGGAAATCGGTTTGGATTTGTTTTAATCACCTACCTCATCAGCGGGTGGCTCCGTTCGGGCTCTTTGGGGTATGTTTTCTGTCTATTTATAGACATATACAAACATGACCTTTATAACACCATGGTGCTTTCTCGCTGGGTGATCGGTGGCTTCTCCTTTTTATCTATTTATTTTTTCACTTATCCAGGTCACCATCAAATCCCCCCATCCTTTTTTCTTGTCCCACATCTTTCTCTTTTTTTTGTTTTACCCCTCTTCCTGGTTCCCCCCCCCCCTTTTCTCCGTTTTCTCCCCCTTCTTTTCCCTCCCCTTTTCCCCTCTCCCCCCCCCCCCCATTTCCCTTTTTCCCCTCACCCCCCCCCCCCATTTCCCTTTTTCCCCTCACCTTTCTTCCTTTCCCTTTTCTAATTCCTTTACCTATGGGATGGTGGTGATAATCTCTCTAAATTGTACATCAGTTGACAAAATATGCATACCTTCTATAATCAATTTGTATATAGTGTCCCCTATGTCCGCCGGTGAGAGGCACATGATGGCTGAGTCCTCTGATCTGTGATCTACCTGGGCTCCTAATACTGGGTAAGATGGCTCCTCCCATATCTGCTTTGTATTATTTATGCTATATTGTTGTTGTTTACATTATCATTAATTATTATATTATTATCATCACTAGATGCAAGTATTAATGTGTGTAACATCCTCCTGAAGAAGTGGGTATACCACAAAACATGTCGAGGTTGCGCATTTTTTGAAGTTTGAAAATCCACCCTAGGACTGCAAAACTCATACTGTATATGTATTACATTATTCGGAGTACATGGTAACACTGATCATATCCACATCATTGTCATGTGATTTTAATATTTTGTTTTTCCAAATAAAAATTGTAGATTTTACTATTGTCTATTGTTGAATACGGTACCTTGAAAGTCCCACACACATTTCCCTCTCATTATCCTTTCCCTCCCCCCCATTGACCACTTGGGAGGTTGGCCTTGGGTATTCCTGAATTCCCTATATTTCATATCCATTCGGGATGCTGGTACTATAGACATTCTAAAAATACTTCAGGCGTCCATATTTATCTTCTTCCACATATACTGTGCTTCTCTAGAGACTTTTGTCACAGGGTAATTAAAAAAATGACAGGCAGAGAAAGAGGCAGGCCCTTACGCAGGGGTGGTAGGGGTAGGGCAGGAGCAATAGGCCGGAGCCAAAGTGTGAAGTTTCAGAAGGTGCGTTCGATTACGTCAAAGGATGCACCAGACTTGGTTAAGTGGCTCACTCAGCCTTCCTCTTCTGCACCCTCTTCATCCTCTCTATCTGCACCCTCTTCACTCTCTGCTGTGTGCACCCCCAGACACCACCACCAACAACACCACCACCACCATATACCCTCAGCTTGAGTCACTGGAATTATTTTCCGATCCATCACAAGACATTTGCAATGCGCAGCCATTCTTGGCATCGGATCAGGAAGAGGAGGTAGCAACAGCCGCCACCCAGCAGTCTGAAGACAATACCCAGATCAGCCAAAGGAGGTTGGTCCCGGCTGTTGCTGCCTACTCCGAGATGGTGGTGGGGAAGGTGACGTCGATGATGACGTGTCTATGGACATCACGTGGGCGCCCACAAGAGAGGAAGAGGAGGGGAGTTCAGAGGGAGATACATTGCACAGGAGGGACAAAGCAGACTGCTAATGTATCAGGAGCGAGCCATCAACCATGTACAGTCACATCTGGCACTCCCAGGACGCCGTCACATGGCTCCGCAGTGTGGGCTTTTTTTAATGTGTCCGCTGCTGACAATAGTGTTGCCATCTGCAGCCTTTGCAGTCAAGGCATAAGTCAAAGTAAGCCCAACACTCACCTAGGGACGACCGCCTTAAGAAGGCACCTGGACTCCCATCACCGAGCCCAGTGGGAGCAACGCCGTAAGAACCCACAAAGCCACACTCCAGGCTCTCACCGTCCAGCCTCTTCTCCTTCTCCTCTCTCCTCACAATTGTCCTCCACTCCACCTTCCATCATGCCGTCCTCACATTGTTCTGGAAAAAGGCAGGCTTTCGTGGCCCAAATGTTGGAGCGTAAAAAAATGATGACGCTGGATAACCCTGTTGCCCAACGGTTGACTGCTGGCTTGTCGGAACTGATAGCCCGCCAACTACTGCCATATCAACTGGTGGACTCGGAGGCCTTTCGGAAATTTGTGGCCATTGGAACACAACAATGGAAGGTCCCAGGAAGGAAATATTTCTCGCAGAAGGGCATTCCAGAGCTATATGGCCATGTTCAGCGGCAAGTGAATGCATCTCTGGTACACAGTGTCAGTGCCAAGATGCATCTGACCACAGACACGTGGTCTAGCAAACACGGGCAGGGAAGGTATATAACTTTTACTGCCCACTGGGTGAACCTTCTGATGGCTGTCAAGTATGTAACCCATGGCACCCGTGTAGATTTGGTTTTACCGCCACGGATTGCATGTAGGCCTGCCTCTTCTTCTCCTCCTCCTACTCCATCCTCCCTCTCCTCCTCGTCTGACTCCTCCTTTTCCGCTGCTACCGTCTCTTCCGCTGTGCTGCCCAAGATCCCCAGAACCTATTCCACATGCCAGGTGAGACGTTGCCATGCTGTGCTGCGTCTGTTGTGCCTGGAAGCCAAGAGCCACACTGGTCCTGCACTCTTTTCAGCTTTGTGTTCACAGGCAGATCAGTGGCTGACACAGCTCAATTTGACAGCTGGTAAAGTGGTGTGCGACAATGGTGCCAATCTGCTGAGCACGCTGAAACAGGGCAAAATTACACACGTGCCATGCATGGCACACGTCCTGAACTTTGCCGTGCAGCGATTCGTTGCCAAATACCCTGGGGTCCAGGATGTCTTGTGGCAGGCCAGGAAAATCTCGGGCCATTTCAGAAGATCTTAAACAGCCATGCCTCGCCTTGCTGACGTTCAGCGGCGACACAACCTGCCCATCAGGCGTCTTATTTGTGACTGCCCGACGCAATGGAACTCAACTTTGTATATGCTTGATAACTGCACGTTTCTGCTGGAGCAGCCTAACGACTACCTGTACGAACTCCACGGCAAGACAGGTTTTGGGGTGCTTGGGTTTTTTCACCGCGCCAGTGGCTGCTCATGCGCGACGCATGCAGACTTCTGCGGCCATTTGATGAGATCACCAAACTGGTCAGTCGCGGCCAGGGCGCCATCAGTGACATCGTAACTTATGCCTTCTTTCTGGAGCATACATTGCGTCGTGTCATTGATCAAGCCGTCGAGGAGCAGGAGCAGGAAGATGAGGAAGTCGCAATGTTGGATGAATTCCCATGGGGTGCTACTCCATCTTAGACAAGTCAATAACAGGAGTCTTAAGAGGAGTCAGAGGAGGATGGTGCCGGGGCGGATGAGGAGGAACAAGAAGAGCATGCTTTAAACCTTTCTGGGATCCCTGGTGTTGTCCGTGGATGGGGGGAGGAGAACGAGGACGACATTATCCTGGATGATGAGCTGGAGTCAGGTCACTACACCGCTTCCAGTTTAGTGCGAATGGGGGCCTTCATGCTCCAGTGTTTTAAGGGGGACCCCCATATAAAAAGCATAAAGGGCAAGGACCAGTACTGGGTGGCAACATACTAAGATCCCCGGTACAAACAAAAAATGGCGGAAATGTTACCACCATCACAGAGGGCGGTCAGAATGCAGCACTTCCAGGCCTTGCTTCGAGAAATGCTGCATTCTGCTTTTGCGTGCGCTGGCAGAGAAACAGTTGCGGGTAGCAATCCAACAGCACCTGCAAGAAGAGGTGGGTTTGAAGATGTGTTGGTCACTTCAGATATGAAATAATTCTTTCAGCTGACCACTCGACAGCTGTACTCCGGATCTAGCATCAGGGAACACCTAAACTGACAGGTGTCCGACTACATCGGGTTAACGGCCGATGTAGGCGCTCTAAGGAGTGATGAACCCCTGGACTACTGGGTGGGCAGGCTTGACCTCTGGCCAGAGCTTGCACAATTTGCAAAGGAACTGTTGGCTTGCCTCTCGTCCAGTGTCCAGTCTGAAAGGACGTTCAGCGCAGCAGGGGGGATCGTGACCGATAAGCGCACTCGCCTAGCTCATGAAAGTCTTGTCTTCGGTAAATACAGCGGCATAAAAGGCATTTCATGTCCATTGAATGCCTAATTTTTGGGGCCTTTCATGGCCGACAATTATTTTTTCTGTCAATGCCTAATGTACCTCCAGCCACAGAATACAACATTCTTAGCTGTCAGGTAAACGCATGTGGGCTAATTTTTGGGACCTGTACTGGCCGACACTTACTTCTGTATCCTGTGAATGCCTAATGTACCTTCAGCCACAGAATACAATGTTCTTAGCTGTCAGGTAAACCCATGTGGGCTAATTTTTGGGGCCTGTACTGGCCGACACTTACTTCTGTATCCTGTGAATGCCTAATGTACCTTCAGCCACAGAATACAATGTTCTTAGCTGTCAGGTAAACGCAAGTGGGCTAATTTTTGGGGGCTGTAATGAGCGACACTTATTTATCCTGTGAAAGCCTAAATGTACCTTCATCCACAGAATACAACGTTCTTTGCTGTCAGGTGAACGCCTGTGGGCTAATTTTTGGGGCCTGGAATGGCTGGGCGACACTTCTGTATCCTGTGAATGCCTTATGTACCTTCAGCCACAGAATACAACGTTCTTAGCTGTCAGGTAAACGCATGTGGGCTAATTGTTGGTGGCTGTAATGAGCGACACTTACTTCTTTATCCTGTGAATGCCTAATTTTTCAGACTGGAATTAAAAAGCAATGGCTCTGTAAACGTTCCGCCAAATTGTGGAAGGGATGCGGACCCATTTTACAGACATGTGAATGGACCCTATATGTATTTGACATGTATTTACCGGCTGCTGTCAGTTCTGGCTGATTTAGGAAAAAAAAAAAAAATGTTTTGCTGGAAAAAAAAAATTTTCCAATAGCAATACTTCTGTTATGACAGTGGCTGCAAATTTGACCTAAAGGTTTTTGAATTTCGCCTTCCATTAAAGTCAAGTTTGTGGCTAACGTTCGCGAACCGCCCGAGCCGATGTTCGTCCATCACTACCCCAGACCATAACACTCCCACCACCATGCTTGACTGTACGCAAGATATACTTGTCTTTGTACTCCTCACCTGGTTGCAGCCACACACGCTTGACGCCATCCGAACCAAATAAGTTTATCTTGGTCTCATCAGACCACAGGACAAGGTTCCAGTAATCCATGTCTTTAGTCTGCTTGTCTTCAGCAAACTGTTTGTGGGCTTTCTTGTGCATCATCTTTAGAAGAGGCTTCCTTCTGGGACGACAGCCATGCAGACCAATTTGATGCAGTGTGCGGTGTACGGTCTGGCCACTGACGGGCTGACCCCCCACCCCTTCAACCTCTGCAGCAATGCTGTCAGCACTCATATGTCTATTTCCCAAAGACAACCTCTGAATATGATGCTAAGCACGTGCACTCAACTTCTTTGGTCGACCATGGCAAGGCCTGTTCTGAGTGGAATCTGTCCTGTTTAACGGCAGTATGGTCTTGGCAACTGTGCTGCAGCTCAGTTTTAGGGTCTTGCCAATCTTCTTATAGCCATCTTTATGTAGAGCAACAATTCTTTTTTTCGGGTCCTCAGAGAGTTTGCCATGAGATGCCATGTTGAACTTCCAGTGATCAGTATGAGAGAGTGAGAGGGATAACACCAAATTTAACACACCTGCTCCCCATTCACACCTGAGACCTTGTAACACTAATGAGTCACATGACACCGGGGAGAGAAAATGGCTAGTGGGCCCAATTTGGACATTTTCACTTAGGGGTGAACTCACTTTTGTTGCCAGCGGTTTAGACATTATCACATAAATTCTCAATTTATGTGATAATGTCTAAACTCTCAAATTCTCAATAAAATCCATTACGTTTTTAGTTGTAACATGACAAAATGTGGAACATTTTAAGGGGTGTGAATACTTTTTCAAGGCACTGTATATTTAAAAAAAAAAAGAATATTTAACAATATTTATTCATAATTAAATATTTATGTATTGAAGACCCGGTTCCCTCGAGCTGATATCCAGCTATACCAATATGCCTTTCTCGCTGGATACCTTGTGAGTGCATCACATGGGCTTTAACTTTTGTTTTCTACTTAATTAATGTTACTGCACCAAAGGAAGTTTTGGCACTTCTCTCTCCCCCCTCCCTTCTAATAATAAACATTTCCTTCTTTCTCTCAGAACAAAATAAAGTTGGGTGCATTTGCAAATACAGTATATAACAATTATTAGGGAAATCCATGTAATGACGGCGGTCTCCATTAAACTTAGATGGTTGATGCATATGTGTGTTGGTATCGACTCGGTCCAACAGTTGTCTCTGGAGAGTATGAATCTCTTCCTGTTGCCTTTTCACTATACTTTCTAGTTTGGCAACTTTTGCTTGGTAGGTCACACCAAATTCTTGCAGCTCAGCAATTTGTTGCCTCAATGTTTGGGCCAGAATATTCTGTCATGATCAGGAATCAGGCTCAAAGACCAGTTGCTATAGCAGTAGGAAACTCACACAGAACTCAGCAGGATAGGTACACAGGCAAGTTACTCTGGCGGATGACGCAGGCTCACCTGAGGTGTGAGTGCAGAGGTGCAGAGTCTAAGTACTAACCGGTGTTCACCAGAGCTACTGATGGTGGAGATTGATTTTTCTGTGTGCTAGCACCAGGTTGCGGTCCTCAGGGTCACCCTACCAGGAGGTGAGCAAGCCAGGATCCAGTAGCCGATTAAGCAGGTAAGGATCAAACAGAAGCATAGTCAGTACACAAACCAAAAGATCAGTAACGAGTAATTGCAGTTGGGATCAGGCAGAAGCGTAGTCGTGGAACAAGCCAAAGGTCGATAAAGAGTGGTAGCAAAATATGGATGGCAGTAGGGAAGACAAGAGCGAGATACTGGCTGAGAGAGCACAATAGTCTGGCAAACAGGAAGTGCAGAGACATGACTTAGATCACAAAGTTCATGGGAGGAGCAAAGAGTTCAGGCTTCAGGATAAAAATGACAGAATCATTCAAGGAATTGTCCATGGAGCTGTCAAGTATTAAAGGTAACTCATCAAGAAGAGACATTGTCTGACACAGCAGAGGTTCCAGGTTCAAATCCAGGCCCTGTGTCAGGTACCTTGGTTGAGGCCGAAGTGCTGAGAGGGCTTCCCTTGCAGCTCGGTGCGGATCACCCCTGGAGGTGAGACAGGATGACACGTCCCAAGGAGCACTGGATGCAGGTGAAATCCGGATGGATGGTATGGTATGGACACCAAGGACCGCTGCCAGGAGATCTAAAGGTGCTCAGTGGAAAAAGACACAAGGTTAATGCCAGGCCGAGGGTCATACACAGTTAATCAGTCCAGAAGTAATGAGCCAAGTGGGAGGTAGCAAAGGGGCAAGACAAGAGAGAGTCCGTGGGATCCAAGCCAAGGTCGGTACACAGGAGATCCAGCAGGGGTGTCAGAGCAAAGAGTGGTCAGGCAAGCCGAGGTTGATCAAGGGAGAAGATGCAGACAGGTCAAAGAAGCAAGCCTCTGGATGCCCAATGACCATGTTTTTTTGGAAATTTGTTGTGAAATTCTCTCAAAAGTTTAGGGGCGTGGATGTTACTCAATGGTTCCCATGAATTGTCCTCCGGAGGATATCCTTTCAATTTAATCAAGTACTGAGTACGGTTGCCTCTTTGTCGACAATCCAAGATATTCTCAACCTCAAATTCAGGCTCCCCTTCTACTGAAACTGGAGGAGGTGGTACCTCTTCTCTTCCCGGGAAGGGGCTTGGTACCGCTGGCTTAAATAGTGAGGCATGAAATACTGGGTGAATTTTGAAAGAGCCGGCAAAGGCCAATTCAAAAGGCCACAGGATTCACCAGTCTCTTGACCTCAAAAGGACCGATGAATCTTGGCCCCAATTTCTTGGACGGGCAGGATAGTTTCAAATTAATTGAAGAGAGCCAAACTCGGTTCTCCTTCCGTTTGAGGTCAAAGAATTTCTTATAGTCCTGTTGTGCTTTATGAATATTGTCTCGTAGCAACTGGAAATTAGTTTTAATGGCTGCTAGCTGATCATGGACTGCGGGAACCATTATTTCCTGATCCAAGTTAGGCAAAAAAGAAGGATGAAAGCCATAATTAGTCCAAAACGGGGTTTGATTGGTTGCGGAGTGTATGTAATTATTGTAGGCGAATTCTGCGCATGGAAGCAGGGAGGTCCAGTCGTCCTGAGAGCTGGTGCAAAAACATTGGAGGTACTGTTCCAGGGTTTGATTGGTTCTCTCTGTTTGCCCATTACTTTGTGGATGGTAAGCAGATGACAGGGACACTTCAACCGACAAGGACTTGCAGAGCTCCTTCCAAAATCTAGAGGTGAATTGAACACCTCGGTCTGACAATATATTATTTGGAAGTCCATGTAGCCTGACCACCTCTTTGATAAATGTGTTGGCTGTTTCCAGGGCGAAGGGAGTGCCCCTCATGGGCAAGAAGTGAGCCATTTTCGAGAGTCGGTCCACGACTACCAAGATGGTGGAAAACCCTTCTGAGGGTGGTAGCTCAACTATAAAGTCCATAGACAGACCTTTCCAGGGCTGCTCTGGAATCGGCAATGGTCTTAACAGGCCCCATGATTTGACTTTAGCCCCTTTGTTATGTTGGCACGTGATGCAGGAATTTACATAGCTTCTGCAGTCCTGATGTAGCTTAGGCCACCAGAAGCGGCGTTGGGTAAGTTCGTAGGTCTTTTTTACCCCAAAATGTCCAGCGAGTTTGTGGTCGTGAAAAGTTTTAAGGACCAACAATCTCACTTGTGTAGCAACAAAATGTTTTTCCTGGTGCCAGAGGAATCCTTCCCGTTTATTTAGAGAACCGGCTTAGAGTTCAGTACATTGGGTAGAGGCTTGCTGAATTGTGGACTGTAGGTCAGTGTGAATCAGAAAAAAAGTTTTGAGCTGATAGGATGGTATTGGGCTCCGTCGTGCTGGGAGTGTCCGGAAACATTCGGGACAGGGCGTCCGCCTTTCCATTCTTAGATCCTGGTCTGTAGGTAATATGGAAATTAAAGCGTGAAAAGACTAGAGCCCACCGGGCTTGCCGAGGTCTTAGGCGTCTAGCAGTCCTGAGATACTCTAGATTCTTGTGATCCGTGAATATCATGATAGGGTGTGCCGCGCCTTCAAGCAGGTACCTTCATTCTTCACTCTTCTAGAGCACATTTAATAGCCAGAAGTTCCCGATCCCCCACATTGTAGTTCTTCTCTGGGGGTGACATTTTCCGAGAGAAGAAAGCTACTGGGTGTAGCAGGGTCTTCGGGCCTTGTGGCTGGGACAGAATAGCCCCTGTGGCTACTTCCGAAGCATCTACTTCGAGAATATAAGGTAAGGCTGGGTCCGGGTGTTGAAGAATAGGTGCAGTCACAAACAGGCTTTTTAATTTATCAAAAACTGACTGAGCCTCCGGTGACCAGCGGAAGCGAATCTGCTGGCGCGTTAGTTGGGTGATGGGTGCGATAATTGTTGAGGACCCCTTTATAATTCTTCTGTAGAAGTTAGCGAAGCCCACAAATCGCTGAACTCCCTTCTTATCAGTGGGGGCTGGCCACTCCAGAATGGCTTTTACTTTCTGTGGATCCATAGAGACGCCCTCAGTTGAAATGATAAGCCCTAGGAACTGGATGGACTTCCTCTCAAATTCACATTTTTCCAGTTTCACATAGAGCCCATGTTTCCTTAAGGTGGTTAATACTTTTTTGACGTGAATCCGGTGGAGTTCCAGGGTGGAGGAGAAGACCAAGATGTCATCTAGGTACACAATTAAGAAGTTGTCCAGGAACTCTCGAAAAATGTCATTGACCAGATGTTGAAATGTGGCCGGGGCATTACACAGCCCGAAGGGCCTGACCAGATATTCGAAGTGGCCGAAACGGGTTCTAAACGCCGTTTTCCACTCATCCCCTTCTCGGATGCGAATAAGGTTGTACGCTCCTCGGAGGTCTAATTTCAGGCAGACCGGAAGCGCTGGAACAATTCTGGAATCAAGGGGAGAGGATAACGATTTTTGATGGTAACTTTGTTGAGTTCCCGGTAATCAACACAGGGTCTTAACGTGCCATCTTTTTTCTCAACAAAGAAGATTCCAGCGCCAGCTGGGGAGGACGAGGGCCGGATGAACCCCTTTTCCAGGTTCTCGTTGACATAAGTCCGAAGAGTTTCTAATTCCTTTTTAGATAAGGGAAATATTCTTCCAAAAGGGATCTCGGCTCCTGGAAGAAGCTCAATGGGGCAGTCGTAGGGCCTATGAGGGGGTAAAGCATCAGCCTTTTTTTGTCGAATACATCCCTAAAGTCCCGATAGGCTGCGGGAATGTCTTCAGGAAGGTCTAGGGCCGGCTGAACGGCCAGACACGTGGCAGGAGCATTGGGTCCAGGGAGAAAGCAATGGTCCAGGCAATATTTGGACGAGAAGGAAATCCTCTTCTTCACCCAGTCAATTTGTGGGTTATGAGCCTGGAGCCATGGAAGGCCTAGGATAACCGTGAATAAGGGAGAGGACAAGACATCAAAGCGGAGGAGCTCTTGATGGCCCAAGTTCGTGGTAGTGAGTACCGGATAGGTTTCTCTGGTCACAGGTCCGGAACTAGGCAGGGATCCGTCGGCCAGAAAGACTTGAAGCCGTTGCTCCTTAATTTGTAGGGGGACCCCCAGTTTCCTTGCTAGTGTACAATCCAGAAAACAACTGCAAGCTCCGGAGTCAACAATTGCCGTGAGCTGGATCTTCTCTTCTGCTACCTGTAAGGAGATAGGAAGGATAAGGTGAGCAGGGGACGGCTCAGAGACCTGACAGTTCCATACAGACCGTGAATAGCACTTACTGGGCCTCACGGGGCAGTTGCGGAGGAAGTGGCCGGAGGCTCCACAGTATAGGCAGAGGTTAGCCTGGCGGCAACGTTGTCTCTCTTGGGGGGTTAGGGAGGAACGAATTAGTCCAATCTGCATGGGTTCACCGTCCGCAGAGGCATTCATAGCTGGTGCAGGGAGAGGAGAGGCGGCAAACGGGACCTTAGGCATCACCCAAGTAGCTTGGGCCCCCTGGAGGCGTTCTGAGCGTCGTTCCCGCAGACGCCTGTCCATTTGGATGGCTAGAGAGATCAAGTCTTCCAGGGATGCAGGTGTCTCTATCCGAGCAAGGTCGTCTTTTAGAGCTTCAGAGAGGCCATGACAGTACTGGTATTTCAATGCTGCCTCATTCCAGTCCGTGTCGGCTGCCCATCTACGGAAGTCTACAGTGTAGTCCTCGGCCGGGCGTTTATTCTGCTGTAAGGCATGTAAAGCAGACTCTGCTGTGACCGTGCACTGAGGATCTTCATATAGCTGGGCCATGGCCTCAAAAAATGAGCTTACTGAGTCCAAGGTAGGACTCTTCTGTTCAAGGAGGTTGTGTGCCCAAGTCTAGGGTTCTTCAGCTAATAAGGAGATTATAAACCCCACTTTAATGGATTCCGAGGAGAAGGTCCTGGGCTGAAGAGCCAAATATAATAAACAGGCATTTTTGAAAGCCCTAAATTTCCTTCGCTCCCCACTGAAGCGTTCCGGCATGGTCACCCGTGGCTCTGGTGGCGGAGCTGAAGCTGAATGGGCGGAGCTAGCTTGATCCGGTTGAGAGGGAGCCGGCAAAGAGCTAGTGGCAGGCTGTGTGACGGTACTAGCCGTCACTATGGGTGACGGATCACCCTGTTCCTGGATTGTAAACCCCTTTGTGTCATTTTCTTATGAGTTTGGGACATTGCATTTTATTTTCCCTTTATTCATCCTCTGAACAACTGACTCATGGCATTGAGTTAATGTAATGTAATGTTACAACCCATCCCCCCCCCTCCTGTTTCTGTGTCTAAGTGTGTGGATTCATGATACAGACAATAGCCTGAGCTGGGCTGGAGACATCTCTCCGCAGGGGGTGTGTATTAAGACTTGCAGTTTCAAATGTACAGTTCTCATTGGTTGTTGGTTGGTCCTTGTCTCATCCCCCCCCCTGCAAGGCTAAGGGGAGTGCCCCTTAGCTGTGTGTAACTGTCTGTCTTGGAATGTAATAAACAGTTCCTGTTTTTACCCTCAACTCGGAGCTTTGTCTAGTTTTTGGAGGGGGATTTATTATACAGTAAGCCGTTCGATTGTTTGGGGCTCTCTTTGGATGATTATTCGTATGCTGGCGTGCTACAGGGGTAATTCGTACATGCTGCAAAGGTGGTACATCCACTAAACGGCGGTTTCATTCCTTTTTACGCTGAGGTTCGTAACAGGCTGATTAGGGTCAGTCGGAGGAGATGAGCCGGCTAGGTTTACTACCCTACCTTCCAGCTGGAAGTAACCATCTTGCAGTCTTTGTACGGCTTGGGTTAGGCCTGAAACCTGTTGGCATAAAGCCTCGAGCGGGGAAGAACTTCTGTCGGCCTCTGACATGGCTGGTTTATGCTGTCAGGTACCTTGGTTGAGGCCAAAGTGCTGAGAGGGCTTCCCTTGCAAGAGAGAGTCAGTGGGATCCAAGCCAAGGTCGGTACACAGGAGATCCAGCAGGGGTGTCAGAGCAAAGAGTGGTCAGGCAAGCCGAGGTCGATTTAGGGAGAAGATGCAGAAAGGTCAAAGAAGCAAGCCGGATCAAAACAGGAACACAGGTAATTGGACAGGACACGAGCTGACAATAAACCAGCACCGGAGCACACCGGAAGAGCATCTTATATAGGGCCAGGGCTGGGGAGATGGGCGTGGTGACACACCTGCTCTGCCTCCGGCGTTCTGTTGTTGCTGAATGGTGATTCCTTTCCTGACACCCTGACACATACCTTGGCACAGTATTTGTGGCTACAGACTTCAGAGCATTTAGAAGAAACATTTGTTGGGAATGAAGAAACATTTGTTGGGAATTGTTATTACACGCCATAATTTGAAGCAGGGTTCCATGTAGATGGCTGCTGTGGATTGTCTGGAAGTGTAGCAGGATGCATAGCTGTAACGTGTTTGTCACTACTGCAGTCTGTGCACTTTGACAATATTACAATTTTTAGTGAAATGATCATAAGAAGCACAGCACCTATAACATATTCCAATTTTATGGAGCATCTCCCTGCATTCTTGGTTCAGTCTTTGCCCTAAGCCCACAACTTTTCATAAAAGGGTGAGTTTTTTTGTGAATAGGGCACTGACGATTAGGACCCTTGTCTCTATCACCCGAAACACTCAGGTGAGCAGGAGAGCATATGGGAGACGAAAGGTCTGTCTTTATAACAGATACACCTCTAAGTCCTTATGTTTAGCTCCTTTATTATCATACTTTGATGATGATGATGATGATGAAGCAGGCAAGCTAGATTAACTGAAGCTGGGATCGTTTCTCATCCAGGCTTGTTCCCTAATGAACCTACAAAAATGTGAGAATGGAGGAAAAGATGCATTATAGTCTCTTTTATATTTTGAACCCTGTTTTGTGCCCAATTCTCTTGCAGGTTGTATGGCAGTTTAAACACCACTAAATTCACGCAATGAGTGGTGTCCAGATAGCTTTGTCCAGATAGGTAGTCCAGGTAGGGTCTGTCTTTGTCAACTCTAGCTCAATGAGGAGGTCACTTAGTTCTTGAAGCTTGCGACTTTTTGGAACGTTTTGCAGTCTCTTGAATAAAGCGCTTTCTGTGGCTTTAGAGCTACTATAGGTTTGCTCAAGTCTTGCCCATGCAGCAGCAAGACCTGTATCTGGGTAGTCAACATGTACTGCTCTCAGTCTTTTAACACAATCTGCAGTTTCTGGATTCAGTCACTTTATGAGCAAATCAAGTTCCTCCTTGGCACTAAGGTTGAGTTCACTAATAACAGCTTTGAGCCTGGGTTCACACTAAATGCAGTACGAATTAACAGAGAATTTGGCACCACATCTAAATCGTAACCACCGTCTGCACCCACTGTCCACAGCTCAACTCCGCACTCCAAACCGCATCTCACACTTGCACAGGCTTCTGTGTTCACAAGTGACAGTAGATATCGGTGTGAGCTCAGGGCTACTGCCGGAGGTGGCGAAATTTTGTTCCACCATGTTCCAGCTGAAAAAAAACCCTGAGGGGCATGTATAGTTGTGGCTGCGGGGTGAGAAATGCCTCAGCTGCAGATGATTGGCCCATACAGGTTAAAGGTTTGTAGGGGTTTGGATCCTAGTCTTAACACTCCCAAGCTCATCACTACTCCTCCATAGACATAGTAGAGTGAATGAGCGTTATCACCAGGGGTGTTGCTAGGTAGGAAAAAAACTAGGGGCTTCAGCCCAAAGGTAAATTTTATCCCACGACGCCCCCTTCTGATGTCGGAAGATCAGTGCCAGGGAGCTTTGCCTGGCGCTGGATTAAAGGTGAGTGTAACACCAATTAAAGCATTTTGATGGGGCGAAACCTCTGGACCCCATTACATTAAACAGCCCCCCCCCCAATCCTCTGGATCCCTTTATATTACACAGGGCCCATCCACACCTCTGTACCCCTTTACATTACACAGCGCCCCCCCCCCCCACACCTCTGGACCCCTTTTGCATTACATAGCCCCCCCCCACACCTCTGGACCTCTTTACATTACACAGCCCCCCCACCTCTGGACCCCTTTTGCATTACATAGCCCACCACACCTCTGGAACCCTTTACATTACACAGCCCCCCCCCCCCCCACACACACCTCTAGACTCCCTTTACATTATTACATTACACAGCCACCCCCCCCCCCCCCCACACACACACACCTCTGGACCTCTTTTGCATTACACAGCCCCCCCCTCCCCCCCACACACCACAGCTCTGCCCTTTCCTACCTGATTCATGCATGCACAGGGGGAGACGCAGGAGAGCGGAGCAGAACAGAGGCAGTACTGGAGAGAGAAACACCAGCGCTGAATAGACAGCGGGAGTTGCCAGAGTTAACTTTCCAAGTTACCCAGCAGGTGATTGGTTGCTAGGTGGTCCTAGCAACCAATATCGCCTGCTGGGTAACTTGGAAAGTCAACTCTGGCAGCTACCGCTCTCTATTCAGTACTGGTGTGCAAACTGTATACTATAGCCCCATACCTCTCAGCTTTTGAACTTCAGAATGAGGGACACTTGAGAGAGGAAGTGAACTGTGGCGTGTAGCGTAGCAAAATGGGTGTAGCCAAATGCTTAAAAAAAACATGCTTCCTTGTACTTATAAAAAATCTTTGATTGCTGTCCAACAAGCTGGAGTCTCAAGGACACAAACGCCAGTACAATCATTAAAAAAAAAAAAATTGAATAAAAATGCTTTCATTGCAAATGGTTTTGCACAAACTATGGAAGAGTGCGTTACGCTAAGTGTGGTAGGATTTGTGCATTTGTGTGTACAGAGTGCAAAGTTCAGGAATGCGTTGTACAGAGTGCATGGTTCAGGAATGCTTTGCACAGTGTGCAAGGTTCAGTAATGCGTTACATACAGAGTGCAAGGTTCAGGAGTGCATTGTACAGAGTGTAAGGTATAGGAATGCGTTGTACAGGGTGCAAGGTTCAGGAATGCATTGTATAGAGTGCAAGGTTCAGAAGTGCGTTGTACAGAGTGCAAGGTTCAGGAGTGCGTTGTACAGAGTGCAAGGTTCAGGAATGCATTTCACAGAGTGCAAGGTTCAGGAGTGCGTTTTGTACATAGTGCAAGGTTCTGGAGTGAAATTTGTACAGGGTGCAAGGTTCTGTAGTGTGTTGTACCGAGTGCAAGGTTCAAGAATGCGTTTTGTGCAGGGTGCAAGGTTCTGGAGTGCGTTTAGTACAGGGTGCAAGGTTCTGGAGTTTGTTTCGTACAGGGTGCAAGGTTCAGGAGTGCGTTGTACAGAGTGCAAAGTTCAGGAATGTGTAGTATGGGGTGCAAGGTACAAGAATGCGTTGTACGGAGTGCAAGGTTCAGGAATGCGTTGTACGTAGTGCAAGGTTCAAGAATTCGTTGTACAGATTGAAAGGTTCAGGAATGAGTAGTACAGAGTGCAAGGTTCAGGAATGCATTGTACAGAGGACAAGGTTCAGGATTGCGTTGTACGGGGTGCAAGGTACAGGAATTAGTTAAACTGCAAAGACACCATTTAGTTAAATATAGCACACTTATCTTAAAATCTTGATTAGCAGCACACAGGAGCCGAGGAAAGAATGGCGGCATCAGATGGAACATAAATGAGTGCAGCCTATAGCAGGACATGCAGCAGTGTAACATTTATACAGCACATCCAGTGATTGGTGGGCAATCCGGGGCAGCCACAAGGTGAGTAATGGAGCTGTCAAAATGAAGCATTGATGTTGGGTGTGGACGGGGCCGGTATACGGGGCTCCGCCCCTTTGTTCCATGCATAGACAAACAGTAGCTGGCCAAGGAGGAAGGTGGCAGGGGGCAGGACCGTTTGTACCTGCTGTATGTGCACACACAGCAGTGTATAAATCGGGTTTACTATACACCGCTGTGGATACACATACAGCAGTTACAATTGGTCCCGCCCCCTGCCACCTTCCTTCCCGGCCAGCTGCTGTTTACCGCCCCCTGTTTACCGAATACCGGCCCTGTCTACACCCGACATTAGTGCTTAACCTTGACAGCTCCAATCAAGTCCACCAATCACTGTATGTGCTGTATAAATCATGTTACACTGCTGAGGTATGTAGCCCCGAGGTCCCGGCCAACCCCAGGCCTTTGGACTCGGGGCTAATCATTTTAAATAAGCAATAGGAGACCCAGGGTTTTTTGGGGGCCCATTCTGGGCTATAGTTCTGGTCAGCCCCCCCTCCCGATGCCACTGGTTGTCACCCTAGGACAGGATGTGTGTTACTGGCACCCTAACTAGGTTAAAAAAAAAGTAACAAAACCAGAGAAGAAACAAACGAATGCAGCCACCACATATATGAACTGGTAAACCAATTACATTTTTGTTCTTGGGTTTAGTGAATGCAACAGGCTATTGCACTTATCACACAGGCTTTTATCCTTCAGCATGAATGTGTTTTTTTTTTACTGATTACTGTGTTGATAAAATGTAGCACTACTCCCTGGGGAGCTGCTTAAAGTGGGTTCCCCTGGTTTACCCATAGCAACAACTTAGCAATTCAAAGTACTTTAAGCGTTTTGCTCAGTCAGAAAACAGTCCAGGGGATGTGGATTTTTTGTTGGTTTTATTTTAGAACTTGGATAGGAGAAGGGATGAGTGGGATACTCTAACTGGATGTACTATGCACAATTTTAGGACTTCTAACTATGTTGAGTGCGGCAAGGCCTCTGCTTCACCTTGCCACTGTAGTGAAGTATTTGATAAGTGAACTGTATAATGAATTAATCTTCAGGGCCCCGCTTGGCACCCCCTTTACCCCTACTCTTCAGGGTTCTACTTGGCACCCCCTTTACTCTTGCATAATGTGTGAGCTGACCTTCTATCCTCTGACTTCTCTGGAGTGGTCCCCCTTCCTGGGCAGACCCCTTGGCAAACCCCCTGGTACTCACAGACACTGTTTTTCCCAGATAACTCTGCCAGCAGCTCCACTATCAGCTTTTCAGGATCCTTCAGACTCAGCTCCACACCTGGCTCACTAGGCCGACTGCCTGCGACCACCATCCTCAGACAGCAGGAGGAGAGACAGTCGTCACCCTCCTCCTGGGACTCTGCTTCCCGCCAAAGACACCCTGTCACATGTCCCCTTGGCTTTTATCGTCAATCCCAGGATGCACTGCGGTAGTGTCCTCCCACTGGAACTGCCACAAAAGCCCCTTTGCCACTGGCCAGGTTTCCTCCACTGTTCAACAGGCTCCCCTATTGGATACAATGGGGACACTCCCTCAGACCAAGTGACTCACACCTCGAAACGTGCAACAGGCATGACTAACAGATCAGGCTCCCCTGATAAGCAGATGGAGCATAATAATGCTTTTCCTAGCGCCTATCTAGGAGGGTGCTACAAAAATATAAAACTAATTCCAGGTCTTTAATCAGGGATATCAGGTTCTTTCCTGCAAGAATTACCATAAGCATGTACACTGCTCAAAAAAGGAACACTTTGAAAACACATCAGATCTCAATGGGGAAAAATATCATGCTGGATAACTATACTGATATGAACTGGGTAATGTGTTAGGAACCAAAGGATGCCACATCGTTTGATGGAAACGAAAATGATCAATCTAACCTGAGGGCTAAATTTAAAGACACTCCGTAAATCAAAGTGAAAAAATGATGCAGCAGGCTAGTCGATTTTGCTGAAATTTCATTGCAGCAACTCATAATGGTACTCAGCAATTTGTATGGCCCCCACATGCTTGTATGCATGCCTGACAACATCAGGACATGCTCCTAATGAGATGACGAATAGTGTCCTGAGGTATTTCCTCCCAGATCTGGACCAGGTCATCACTGGCAACGTCAGATGGACCCAAACATAATGCCCCAGAGGTGTTCTATTGGATTCAGGGAAGCATGGGGGTCATTCATTGGTATCAATTCCTTCATCCACCAGGAACTGGCTGCATACTCCCGCCATGTGTATCTGGGCATTGCTGTGCACCAGTAGGAACCCAGGACCCTTTGCACCAGCATCAGGTCTGACAATAGGTCCAAGGATATCATCCCGATATCGAATAGAAGGGTGCCATTCTCTAGCCTGTAGAGGTCTGTGCGTCCCTTCATGGATATGCCTCCCCAGACCATCACTGACCCACCACAAAACTGGTCAAGTTAAAAGACGTTACAAGCAACATAACTTTCTCCACGGCTTCTCCGGACCCTTTCATGTCTGTCACATGTGCTCAGGTTGAACCTGTATCATCTGTGAAAAGCACAGGGTGGACCTGCCAAATCTGGTGTTTAATAGCAAATGCCAATTGGGCTCCACGGTGCCAGGCAGTAAGAACAGGGCAGACTAGAGGATGTCGGGCCCTCAGGCCACCCTCACGAAGTCTGTTTCTGATTGTTTGGTCAGAGACATTCACACCAGTGGCTGCTGGAGATCATTTTGTAGGGCTCTGCCAGTGCTCATCCTGTTCCTCCTTGCACGAAGTAGCAGATACCGGTTCTGTTGATGGGTTAAGGACCTGTCTAGCTCTCCTAGAGAAAGTGCCTGTAAGTGCCTGTCTCCTGGAATCTCCTCCATGCTCTTGAGATTGTGCTCGGAGACACAGGAAACGTTCTGGCAAAGGCATGTATTGATGTGCCATCCTGGAGGATTGGGACTGCCTGTGCAACCTCTATAGGGTCCAGATATCGCCTTATGCTACCATTAGTGACACTGACCCTAGCCAAACGCAAAACTTGGGAAAAACTGATGAGAAGGGAAAAAAATGTCAGTGGCCTCTACCTGTAAAACCATTCCTGTTTTGGAGGTCGACTCATTGTTGCCCATCTAGTGCACCTGTTATTAATTTAATTAACACCAAACCAGCTGAAACTGATAAACAACCTCCACCTAACTAATCAGATCAATATCCCATAAGTTTAACTGACTTGATGCTATAAGGCCCCTTTCACACATGCTGTCCGTTCATTTCATCAGTTCAGTCACGTCAAAATGTATCAGTTTTCCATCTGTTTTACATCCATTTTTCATCCGTTTTTCATCAGTTGTCATCTGTTTTTCGTCAGTTGTTATCTGTTTTCCATTCGTTGTCATCCGTTTTTCATCTGTTGTCATCCATTTTTCGTACGATCCGTTTTTTTGACGGATGAAAAATAGGGCATTCATCCGTTCAAAAAAACGGACATTGACAGAAGTGGATGAAAACGGATGTTAACTGATGATCATCCGTTGTCATCTGTTTTTACAAAGAGATACATTGATGTCCATTTTTCATCCGTCAACAGATGGATGAAAAACGGACAAACAGACCGTATGTGAGAAAGACCGTATGTGAGAAAGGGGCCTAAGTGTTCCTTTAATTTTTTTGAGCAGTGTTGAGCAGTGATCATGAAAAGATTGTTACTTGCGAAACTGTAACAGACACAAAAACACTTAATATAAATTACACAGGGAAAACTATACAAACAGCGCGTGGTCTTTACCTTTTATCAGAAGTTTAAAGAAGAGCATCTGAATTTACACAGCGATTTGGGGTTTGGAACACATAATCCTGTTAAACTGGTTATAAATTATCACATTGTTAATTTAGATGCAGCGCCACCTCAAAAAGAAAACTGGAAACACGCTCATGAAAGGAACATCCTCCTTATACAGGGTCTGCTCAGAATCACGCTTCTGCTCCGCGTCTGCTCAGAACCACATACAGTAAAAATGTCGTCACTAGTCGAGAAGGATGATGGCACACAGGACCAGGGCACAATACTTCACCAAGACTCTCGCCTGCTTCTTAATGATGGGCACAGCATGCCAGTGATTGCACTGGGGACATTCCTCCCTGATATAGTGAGTAACACTCAACTTTTCTTTTTTCAATTTTAGTTGGTAGCAAGGATTTAACATTCAGGGCTCATTCACTGTAACTGTAAAGTACATCTCAATTCGAAGCCAAAAATGTAATATATTTCAGCTTCCCAGCCGCGCATGCGCAATACAGCATACATAGGCGCGATTTATAAGGAACTGTTCCCAACACGCTAACCTCTGTCAGAAGCTGAAGGGGACACAGAGCAGCAGCAGCAGCTGGGTTGTGTGAGTCACTGTGGGTGTATGCTACTGGCACAAACAGGGCCTGTATCTTTGGGATAACCAGTGCTGTGTGTAAAAGGCTGTATAATCTTGGCACAAGCCTTGAGTACACTGATGTTAGTACCTCAAGTTTGTCTTACTATAAAGCAATGTCTTCCCAAAAGAGGGCTGGGGGGGGGGGAGCACAGTTGGAAGGGGCACTATGATGCCACCGTCAGGCCTTGAAGGTCCTAGCTGTGCTTCCTCTGTATCTGTGTTTACACCTCCTGAAGAGTCAGTGGCGACTAGCCAATCTGTGTCATTACTGTTGTCAGGCATAGTAGCTACTCCAGGTGCTTCTGCTGCAACCTACGTCACTAAGGACGATTTTGCATCGGCATTAGCCAACCTTGAGGATAAGATTGCTGCCCTGATTGCAGCATCTCAAGGAGGGAGGAAACGTGATAGATCCCTCTCATCTGTGCCATCCCCTGAATCAGTTCAGCATTGGGCATAGGATGTGGAAGAAGTAGCTGATGATGACCCTATGGAAGGTCAAGCTGAGGTTTCCACTTCTGGGGAGTCAGGGTCAGAGGAGTCTTTATCAGCCTCTCAAACCCAGAGATTGTTATTTCAGTCTCTTACTGAAATGGTCCGGTCTAGATACAAATTTCCTCCCTTAGAGACAGCTGAAAATCTTTTTCCTCTCTAGGCTCATTGCGTCCTCCTCATAGTCCTTGGACATTTCCCATACATCCACTCTTGGAGCAAGAAATGTATAATGATTGGGATCATCCTGATAGGATTTTTGTTCCTCCTACAAGATTTTCTCTATTGTATCCTATGGAGAAAAAATGTTTACTAAGAAATGGAATATACCCACTGTGGATGCTGCCATTTCTTCGGTTAACACGAGTTTAACCTGCCCTGTGGATAATACCCAGGTTTTAAAGATCCAGCAGATAAAAAGTTGGAATCTTTATTGAAAGCCTCTTTTGTTGTTGCAGGATCTGCTATACAATCAGCAGTAGCGGCCTTAGGAGTGTGTCAGTCTTTAAAAGATGCTATGAAGCGAGTGTCCAAGACAGTTCCTTCCCAAGGAGAGTCTGTGGAAGATCTTTCAGATCTGCCTCGCACTTTATGTTTCGCAGTTGATGCTCTTTCAGACTCCATACAGCAAATGTCACGGTTTGCCCTAATGACAGTGCATATGCACAGAATCCTTTAAAGAGCTGGCCTGCGGAATTGCTAAAAAAGCTGACAAACAAAACTGAGGTACTTCCTGTGTGGGAGGGGTTATATAGGGAGACATCCTTTCCGGGTGCCAGTGTCCTTCACCTGTAGGTGGTTATATAACCTATATGTTATGATTTGTGGCTCTGTTTCCCGTAATGTACTTCAAGAAATAGATTTTACAGGTATTAAAAATCAATTTTTCTGCCCTATGCTCACTTTCTGTACTGCATGGAGGAGCAGTGTTGTCTATGTAGAATGGGACTATACATTACCTCCAACTCTCCTCATTTCTACAGCATATGAGAGAGGTGTTATGTAGTCCTGAGAGATAGCTGAGTATAATGTAACTGATAAGAGTGCAAGACAGGCAAGGAATAAAGGAAATGATCAGCTGATACATTTCCTGACAATATTAATAGGCAGGGCTTTTTTTCTCAGAGAATAAGTGCAAGTACTCCTCCTTTCTGAGTCACCCATTTTCTCTGCCCCTACCCACCTTGAGCTCTGTCCCTTATTTTCACACCCTACCCACCCAGTAACCCCTCTATTGGAAAATACAGAACCAAGTATGATTTTATGGTGCTAAGTCATTTTTGGAATTTGTTAACTAAAACAAGGAAAGCAGTAAAATAGATTCCCTGCAGTGAGCAGCAATATACCCTCCCCACATTTGATAGATTCCCCCAGCAACAATCCCCCTCCCCCTCGGCAACAATAGATCCCCGAAGCAACAATGGACACCCTAGCAACAATAGACCCCCTAGCAACATTAGACCCCCACCAAAACTATACCCCCCCAGCAAAACAGATCCACCCAGAAACAATAGATCTCCCACCAGCCAGCATTAACAGACTCCTCCCTCAATAGTAGATCCCTTCCAGCAACAATAGTCCCCCTGCAACAATAGATACCCCTCCAGAGATAACATATCCCCCAGAAGCCAGCAACAGACCCTCCAGCACAAACCAGCACCCCTTGCCATTACATACATTCAGCGCCTGATGTGCCAGAACTGTGTTTTACCACGTTCCCGTTGAAAAAAAAGCCCTGTCAATAGATATTATTTGCACTTGACAAGCATATACGCTAACACAAAACACTTTCCATGGTATGCTTAACAGAACAAAAAAAGCACACATAATAGAAGTTCATTTTTTGGGTGTACATAAATTTTAAGCTTGGGATAGTATCTGTCAATGTATGGAGGATGAAGGCTGCAGAAAATTCAGTAAGTTAGGTTGGCTTCTGAATAATGCCATTATTCAAATATTATCCTCTGTCCTGAATATGCCTGAACCTTTGACCCCAGAAACCTGTTTGCTGGGTATATTAGATGAAATAACATGGTCTAGATATCACAAGATAATGCTTAGAGAAACGCTGTCTATGGCAAGGAAAACAATCACAGTTAAGTGGATTCAAGTGAAGCCCCCTGCTGTTAAGAACTGGATAAGAGCGGTAAATCAGATTTTACCATTGGAAAAAGTATTGTATATGCATAGAGGATGCTCAATGAAATATAATAAAATTTGGGATAATTGGTGTCAATCAACATTAAGCAATGGTTGAATATAAGGAGATAACCAAGAGGATATAGAGGGATGCACATAGTATGATGAGGTAATAAATCTATGATTGCAATGGAGCAAGGGTTTGAGGCACACCGGGACAACGGAGATCAATTAAGCTAAATGGATATACATTGGCATAAACAGATTATGAATACTAAGTAAACAGATAATTATTTGGATATTAAATCATTTTTTATTATTTAATATTGTTTTGTCCTTTTGTTGAAAGGATGGTTGGAATGTTCGTTTTTATGCACATATTGAAATAAAAAGAATTTAAAAAAGAATAATGCCATTATACAAACTGCATGGAACTTTTTTTTAATGATTTTGCATTCAAGTAGAACTGTTGGCAAAACTTCTATTTTCATTTTGGATAGAGGCAGGGAGGATTATAATTCCTGTCAGATTTATTTTCGCCATCTGTGTCCCACTGCAGAGATTTCCTTTCACTTCCTGACCCATAGCCAAACAGAAAGTACAAGGAAATTCCTGCAAATTAAGGGAATTCCTTGGTACCCCCAGGTCACCAGAATTAGTGTCCCTATTGGAAGATTTTCCCTCTATTACTTTTTTGGGGACAACCCAAAATTGTGATTTTTGTTTACTTTAACTATCAATGATGATGGTAAATAGGACTGATAGGATGAATCTCCCTAACAGGCTCACAGACAGCAATAAAAACTGCCAAAATCCCTCTCCGCTCTATCCAAAACAAAAAAAAAAAATGATTTGCCTTTAATTATACTTAAATTACAGTACAAACTGTTTTTCCCAGGTTCCTGATGACTTGATTGCGGAAAACAAGATGACCATCTCTGTTCTGGAGTCATCTTACTTTTTTGACCAGGTATGTTACCTTTTTTGACCTATGCTATGGATCAATACAAGAGATAATATAGGAACAATAAAGGTGTGCAGCAGCCTTATCCAGTCCGAATTCAGTTTCCTGTAGACAGGTGAGTTAAAACCTAATTTCTGATTGGTTGCAGTGGGTAAACATGCACTCTGTAGGTAGTTCTGAGCTGGGAGCCATAGTATATAGCTCATGTTCCAGTGGGGAAATTTCCTTTCACTTCCTGTCCTGGAGACAGGAAATCCCCTCTTCGGAAACTGTCACAGGAGATAATGTCCCTATAGGATTTTTTCCTTCTGTTCCTAATCCAGTGACATCTATAACATATTTGATTTTTATCACTTTCTGTGTTAGTGACTCCAGGGTAGATAGAGTGGGTGGATCTGCCACAGACAGCAATAAAATACTGACCCAACTATCCCATACCTAACCAAAAACTACAAAATGGCTTTAGATATAATATTAGTAATCATCATAATTATATGTATATATTAGTAATTGTTCTCATCTTGTATCAGTCTCTCGCAGATAAGGTGAAAGAAGCTGTGAAAACTTCCCTTGATGTTGGTTACCGGCATGTTGACTGCGCCTACATCTATAGGACTGAGAAATACATTGGCCAGGCCTTTCGAGAAAAATTTTCTGAGGGCAATTTAAAAAGAGAAGATGTCTTCTATACAACAAAGGTATCCTCATTTGCAGATTAAAGGCAATTAGCCACATATAGGGATGAAATTGTGATCTGGCCTAATTTATAAATGATTTGTAACTCTGTTCAGCCAGTGTTGTGATGCAGACACTCCTGCCAGGCAGCAAAGTAAGGTTGGCCACCTTACTGTTCCCTACTACTGTTAAGTGATAAAGCTTAATCCAGGACCCCATAGCTTTTTGCTTAGACAGTGACAGAACAGCAACACACAGATGGGTCAGCCTGGCACATTTCTCTCCTGTAAACATGTTCATAGGGCTATACTGACAGCACTTTGGGAAGCAACAGAGTTTCTATTGGTTTACAGCACTGGCCTTCCTTCCATTCTGAATGCTGCTGCACAGGGAAAGCTAATATAAAAGGTAAATTTGAGTTTTTATAATAGCTGTATTTAAAAATACATATTCCTAAATAAATACATTATTGGTTTGAATTACATTTTTAGATATGCCTAGAGTTCAGCTTTAAATGTTTTTTTTTCCCTTAAAAAATTATTTAAAGTGGTTGTAAACTTCAGACAAGAAATATGAATACAAAATATCCATTCGTAGTGTGTACTTGTCTCAATTAAAGTGTTACTAAACTCAGAACCTGCATTCACGATATCTGGTCTCCCACAGTACACAGAACATGGAAATGCAATTATTTTAGTAAAAACAATCTGGTAAATACTTTTCTCATCAGCAGTATATAGCAGTCTTGTGACTTCTATCAGTATCCGGTGGAGCACTGGTAAAGCTTTTAGGAGGGGTTTTCTGACTGTCCTATGAGACTGCAAGACCCCTCTGTCTGGATAGTGCTGATTGGCCCTGTGCTGATCACATGCACTCTCCCAAGAAAAAAAAAATCTCTCTAGCAATACACACCAAACTGAGTGTGCAGCCTGACTCCATAGACTCTGTGTTATCAGGAGATGGTCTGGAGGAACAGAGAAGCCAGGATCAAACAGCCTTTTTACACAATGTGGAGGATTAACCCCTTAGGTTCCAGGTATAACTGCACATACAGACTGAATTTACTGTAGTGGGTTTCATAACACTTTTAGAGCACTAAGTGTCACTTTTTGTCTGCTGCTTCATTCCTCTGCTATCAGCATGAATCACTTCTAACAAGTTTTCCTGGCACCAAGAGAAAAATGGTGACACAGGGGAGGGACCTTTGGCTGATTGACAGCTACAGCTCTGTTCATTTGTGCTGTGCGGAGCTCCAAACAGCTCTCAGAGCTCTCTGCACTAAACTCTGCAAAGTGTGACTTGAGCTCTCCACCCCCCTTTTTCTTAACTCTCAGACAAGTTTTAGAATTCAGCACTTTGAACAGATGTAGAGAAGAGAGGCTGCAGATAAACAGGTACAACTTATGTATGAATATTTGTTTCATCTCTGTGTATTACCCGATGCCAGTCACTTCAGTGCATATACAGTGCCTTGCGAAAGTATTCGGCCCCCTTGAACTTTGCGACCTTTTGCCACATTTCAGGCTTCAAACATAAAGATATAAAACTGTAATTTTTTTGTGAAGAATCAACAACAAATGGGACACAATCATGAAGTGGAATGAAATTTATTGGATATTTCAAACTTTTTTAACAAATAAAAAACTGAAAATTTGGGCGTGCAAAATTATTCAGCCCCTTTACTTTCAGTGCAGCAAACTCTCTCCAGAAGTTCAGTGAGGATCTCTGAATGATCCAATGTTGACCTAAATGACTAATGATGATAAATAGAATCCACCTGTGTGTAATCAAGTCTCTGTATAAATGCACCTGCACTCAGAGGTCCGTTTAAAGCGCAGAGAGCATCATGAAGAACAAGGAACACACAAGGCAGGTCCGAGATACTGTTGTGGAGAAGTTTAAATCCAGATTTGGATACAAAAAGATTTCTCAAGCTTTAAACATCCCAAGGAGCACTTGCAAGGGATAATATTGAAATGGAAGGAGTATCAGACCACTGCAAATCTACGAAGACCTGGCCGTCCCTCTAAACTTTCAGCTCATAGAAGGAGAAGACTGATCAGAGATGCAGTCAAGAGGCCCATGATCATTCTGGATGAACTGCAGAGATCTACAGCTGAGGTGGGAGACTCTGTCCATAGGACAACAATCAGTCGTATACTGCACAAATCTGGCCTTTATGGAAGAGTGGCAAGAAGAAAGCCATTTCTTAAAGATATCCATAAAAAGTGTCGTTTCAAGTTTGCCAAAAGCCACCTGGGAGACACACCAAACATGCGGAAGAAGGTGCTCTGGTCAGATGAAACCAAAATCGAACTTTTTGGCAACAATGCAAAACGTTATGTTTGGCGTAAAAGCAACACAGCTCATCACCCTGAACACATCATCCCCACTGTCAAACATGGTGGTGGCAGCATCATGGTTTGGGCCTGCTTTTCTTCAGCAGGGACAGGGAAGATGGTTAAAATTGATGGGAAGATGGATGGAGCCAAATACAGGACCATTCTGGAAGAAAACCTGATGGAGTCTGCAAAAGACCTGAGACTAGGACAGAGATTTGTCTTCCAACAAGACAATGATCCAAAACATAAAGCAAAATCTACAATGGAATGGTTCACAAATAAACATATCCAGGTGTTAGAATGGCCAAGTCAAAGTCCAGACCTGAATCCAATCGAGAATCTGTGGAAAGAACTGAAAACTGCTGTTCACAAACGCTCTCCATCCAACCTCACTGAGCTCGAGCTGTTTTGCAAGGAGGAATGGGCAAAAATTTCAGTCTCTCGATGTGCAAAACTGATAGAGACATACCCCAAGCGACTTACAGCTGTAATCGCAGCAAAAGGTGGCGCTACACAGTTTTAAATATCCAATAAATTTCGTTCCACTTCATGATTGTGTCCCACTTGTTGTTGATTCTTCACAAAAAAATACAGTTTAATATCTTTATGTTTGAAGCCTGAAATGTGGCAAAAGGTTGCAAAGTTCAAGGGGGCCGAATACTTTCGCAAGGCACTGTATGTAAGGGTTTACAATCACTTTTTCCTTTCTAGTAGCTGTACAAGTTCTGGAGGAAGCAGATCCCAATACTGTATGTCATTGCTCTATAAAATGGCAGGCAGAAGCTTTCCACATGTCAGCTTGACATTCACAAATTCAGGCAAAAAGATGGGGGCTTATTTACCATATTAATTATAATGATATATTAATGGCAAGAGATACAAGTTCAAGGAGAATTAGGCAGATGTTGCCCACAATAAAGGATTTAATCAATTCGCTGACCCACACTCTTTTCTGCTTCAGAACATCTAATGCTGGCAGATAAATGTAGTGTAAGGCCCCTTTCACACATGCGGACCATTCAGATCCGCCTGTCAGTTTTTCAGGCGGATCTGAACGGATGCCCCATGCATCCCTATGGGGCAGCGGATGTCAGCGGAGACATGTCCGCTGACATCCGATCCGATCCTGTCCGTCAAATCCGGACGGATGGAAACCCTATTTTCCATCCGTCTGGCGGATCGGATTGGATGAGAACGGACCGCCTGCCCCCATAGAGGACAGCGGGGACCTGACAGCTCCGTCTCCGCACACACAGCGGAGACGGCGCTGCCATCCACCTGCTCAGCGCGGGATCAGCGGATCGATCCCCCACTGAGAAAAACGGAGTCCGCCAGTGTGAAAGGGGCCTAAGGCAGCACCTTCTATACTCTATACTATGTTAAGTGGCACTGTGTCACGGCAGCTCATTAATATTGAATAGGCTGGCAGTGCACCCAAATGTATAGAAAAATGCATTATGTGTTTTTCACGCACCACACACATGATTCACATATGTTTCCTTGTGGCCTACAACCTAAACCTGTTGTGTTGTACTAACTTGGTGCAATGGGGTGCCATATCAAATAAATGACACTGCAACCCAGTGCACTGTGTGTAATGCATTGTCATGAGTTGTATTAAAAATGGTAAAATGTGTGTTTTACCTTGTGTTACTGCAACACAACAGTGTAAAATGGGTCTTTAATGCTTTTTAAAAATTACCTTTGCATATCAGTCTACGGCCTCTGTATAGGGCCAGCGGCAATGAGGCTTGATGGGCAGTCTGCTTTCCACGTCAGTTTGAGGAGCCTCTGAGATGATTCAGAATTCATTGTAGGTGCTGTTGACCCTCTTCAGTTGCTTTTGCATTCCCAAAGCATTGTTTATTGTACAAACTAAGTTACGTAGGTATGGACCATAGGGTGAGTACCTGGATTAATAGATGGCTTCAGGGGCAAGACCAAAGGATGGTGATAAATGGCGACTATTCAGAATGGTTTGGTGTGGAAAGTGGGGCCCCCCAAGGATCTGTCCTGGGACCAATCCTGTTTAATTTATTCATAAATGATCTGGAGGATGGAATAAACAGCTCAATCTCAGTATTTGCGGACCATACTAAGCTAAGCAGGACAATAACTTCTACGCAGGATGTGGAAACCTTACAAGAAGACCTGAACAAAATAATGGGGTGGGCAACTACATGGCAAATGAAGTTTAATGTTGGAAAATGTAAGTCAATGCATTTGGGTGCCAAAAATACGAACACAAGTTACTCACTAGGGGGAGAACCTCTGGGGGAATCTAGGGTGGAAAAGGTGGGGGTCCTAGTAGATGACAGACTCAACAATGGCATGCAATGCCAAGCTCCTGCAAGCAAAGCCATCAGAATTTTGGCATGTTTTAAAAAGAGGATTCACTGTAGAGATAAAATGATAATTCTCCCACTCTACAAGACTCTGATCCGGCCACATCCTGAGTATGCCGTCCAGTTCTGGGCACCGGTCTTCAGGAAGGATGTGATGGAACTGGAGAAAGTCCATAGAAGGGCATCAAAGATAATAAAGGGACTGGAAGACTTCAGCTATGAGGAAAGGCTACAGGTTTATTCTCTCTGGAGAGGATACACTTGAGAGGGGATATGATATTAATGTACAAATACTGTACTGGTGACCCTAGCATAGGGAAAAAATATTTTTAGTGAAAGGAAATTTAAAAAGACTTTAAAAAGAATCAGTACAACCAACCTGTTGGTTTTTCAACACATGATAATTATTGTATTCTAACGGAATACAATTGCGCAGCGGGAGTGATTCCCCCATCTTTCCTTTATGTATGGCCAGCCTAAAGCCTGGTGCACACTATTTGTTTTTTTGGGTTGAAGGAAAAAAAAACTGTCAGCTCCGGTCAGAGCAACTGTACTCACTATGTAAGTACAGCGATCTCCCCCTGCTGAGCTCTTGTGTTCTGACAGGGAGATGGCCCCCCTGTCATTGGCTGAGAGCGCTGATCGGGAGCTGGTTGACTGCTAGTTTTCCAGCATGCTCGTCCGACACAGGACAGACTGACATACACACGGGCCGAATGTTGGCTGTTTTTTTTTTTGAACCGGCAAATGTCTCCCAACATTCGGCCCATGTGTATCCAGCTTTAATCTCCTGCTTGTTGTTGGATTCCCTGCTTTTACCAAATCTTTTCACGAAGATACAAGTTTCATTTCAAGCATTCCTTTTAATTAAATTTAATAATTTCAATTTAATTTAATATTTATTAACTGGAAAATAACAAAAAAATCATTTTCGTTTAATGTAATAGTTGATATTTACTATTTTACATTTGTTTATTAATATAAAATTGAATTTTAATTAGGTGTTTTATTGTCATTACTGTCTCATACCCAATGGAGGCTGAGCTGATAAGAGGGTTTCCCTCATAGCTCCTGTCTAATACCCCCTGCAGTTGGTGACAGGGTGTACCAAGACAAGGAGTGACATAGGTGTTTGTGCAAAGCATTTAAAAAGATCAGGCACCAGAGGAAATTTTACCAGGAAGATGTCAATGTGACAGTGTCCATAGCTGCTGGAGATCACCCTTGGAAAGAGTAAGCAAAAACAACAACAATTTTGATTTCCATGAAAAGCGCTTAGGACTAGTCTTATCAATTCTTTGGCTGTGTAAATGTAATTTGCTGTAAAGTCAAACGATTGTGAGATTAAGGCTCCATTCACACCTGAGCGTATTGTTTTAAGGCGTATTTTTTTTTTTGTGTTTTTCAGGCGTTTTTTTGGGCGTTTTTTAGGCATTTTTTGCAGGTGCTTGGAGGCAGGCATTGACATCTAACAAAAACGCTTGTAATCTGCCAAAACAGAAGCTCAGGTACTTTTTTTGAGCTTCAGGTGTTTTACTTCAGGCGGCAAAATGATCATATGGGAACATGGGCCATTGAAATGAATTGGATTTTGCTTGTTGGGCATTTTGAGACTTCAGAGATGAGCGTTTTATGAGCTGAAAAACGCGCAGGTGTGAACAGGGCCTAATCCATTAAAAAAATTACAAAAATGTATTGCATGTCACAGGAATTAAAATAAGATAGAAAAGGTACAATCCATTTGGCTGCACACCATGGCCAGTCCAAGATTTTTATTGTGCAATCTTTACACAAAAAATGTCCACCACCAGGACACAGTCAGGCTAGATCAGATTGATGCATTTCACACAACCTTTGTGCTTATTCATAACCTAGCAAAACTAAACAAACAATCCTTAAAGAGGTCCACCCTCACCTGTCACGAGTGTCGAGTGATACAATTAGTGGTTCCTAATCACTTGAAAGTTTCTTAAAATGACTGTATGTAACACTATGTGAATAAACCAACAAAATGTTACAAAAGAAAAAGTGTTTCTAAAATAATTAATAATAAAAATAAATAAAAAATGTAATATTAAAAGTGTTGCAAAAATGCAATGTAAAATAAAAATAGATTCTTAAAGACAAAACACATGATAAAGTTTGGTATTATCAGAAAAAAACAATGTGTAAGAGTCAGAAGGTAAGCCATGTCATACATAGGATAACAGGATGCAGGTCTGGTCATAGGTCACATGAGCTTACAACCATTCAGCAGTTCTCCTTAGTTGTGTTGTACCTTAACCTTCTTAGCGGTATTCCCGAGTGTGGCTCAGGGTCAATTTTCAGTACCAAAAGCGGTAACCCTGTGCCACATTTGGGATTACCCCAAAATGACACTCACCTTCCCCTGCAATCCCCCGCCGTCCTCCCCAGCCTTCCTGCAGCCATTCTTCCGCTGTCCTCTCGCTCTGTGCTCGGCCGATGCCGGCACCTTCTTCCGGTTCCCTTCCCTGCAAGAGCCGGGTCGCAGGAGGGTGGAATACAGTGTAATCTGTTACAATTACAACTTTGTATCATGCCATTTCATCTAGAGGCTTTTCCAGTGCCCTGCCTGTACTTTTTGAGGTACTTTGTGCCTGGGAAATTGATAACGTCCATGGCGTCCAAAAAGCATTCTTTTAGCTCAAAAACGCTTTTGGACGAACTGGAAAACAGCGACGGTGTATCAGAATTATTTGAAGAACTGAGCGATAGCGATTCATGGGAAAATTCATCATCCGGTACTAAAAGTGACAACAGCGACGATTCTGCGACTGAGCTCAGCGATGTGCGGACTTGGTGCTCTATTGACTGCGATACAGATCAGGCAGCGCCCCCGAGTACAGATTCCTCTGCATAATGAAATATCTCCACTTCGAAAACAATGAAGAATTTGATGAAATGTATTATTATTACATTATAATTTATGATTTCGTGTTTCAAACTTTATCATACCCGGGATGTCCACTAGACTCTTGTTTGGACAGATTTAAGTGAGTTATTCCTAAGAATTACAGGCCTAAAATATAGAACATATTTCCATGCAAAACAATGTAATGCTTTTAGCACAGAAATTCTGACATAATCAGACCACCAGGGAGGTTAAATAGATTTTTGTGTGCCAGATGTGCATACTAATTTGCACATTAACACGTGCATGCACAGGCACAGCCTTGAATTTACAGGAGTTGCACTAAGCGCATATGCAGATCTTTGGGCACAGGCATACACTTGTAAGGCTACATTCAGACAACTTCAGAGTGATGGCCAGTAGATTCTTGCAGGGGGTTGTAAATGCTCATTGCACACACTGTGGTGACACATACAAACAGACCGCAGGTAATCAGTCACTTTGTATGTGGTCATAGCCAGAGCGTTGCTGTGTCAATAGACGGTGTTTAGCCATTTAGGCCCTGTTCACACCTGAGCGTATTTCAGCTCGTAAAACGCTCATCTCTGAAGTCTCAAATAGCCCAACAAGCAAAATCCCATTCATTTCAATAGCCCCTGTTCACATCTGAGCGTTTTGTCTCCAGAAAAAAAACGCCTGAAGCTCAAAAAAGTACATGAGCTTCTTTTTTGGCTGATTACAAGCGTTTTTGTTAGATATCAATGCCTTCCTCCAAACACATGCAAAAAACGCCTGAAAAAAGCCCCCAAAAAACGCCTGAAAAAGCCCTGAAAAAACACCTGTAAAAAGCCCAAAAAAGCACCTGAAAACGATACGCTCAGGTGTGAATGGAAAGGACATTGTGAAATAAATGTAATTTCTTCAGAACAGTTATGAATCTGCTTTTTTTTACTTATTAAAAAAAAAAAATTGTATTACATGTTAACCTATATAGTGTGATCACAAATATACACTTTACAGCATGGTAGTTTTGGAATAAGATGATGCCTTTTATCGAATGCCATTTTTTTTTTTTTACAGCTCTGGGTCACATTTTACCAGCCCCAACTTGTTCGCTCAGCTGTAGAAAGGTCTCTTGCTGCTCTTCAGATGGATTATGTTGATTTACTTATTATCCATTTCCCTATACCATTAAAGGTAAGCATTAGGCTACATTCACACCTGAGCGTAGCGTTTTTCGCGCGTTTTTTACCGCGATTTTACCGCGATTTTTGCGGTGTTTTTTACCGCGATTTTACCGCGATTTTTACCGCGATTTTTGTGCAGGCGTTTTTAGATTGAATAGAGATCAATGGAAAACGCCTGTAATCTGCCCAAAAAGAAGCTCATGTACTTTTTTGAGCGTTGGGCGTTTTGTAAACAGCGTCAAAACGCTCAGATGTGAACAGGGGCCATTGAAATGAATAGGATTTGTCTTGTTGGGCGTTTTGAGAGCTGATCCTAGAGCAGAAAAACGCCCCAAAAACGCCTACATGTGAACGGAGCCTTATTGTGTAGCGTGACAAGTTGTGTCTTTAGATTACCCCATTGTTCTACCAATAGACTGGACCCCAATACAAATGTTGGCATTTAGCATAGCTAGGATTCCTACATAGAAGGAGATTCCTAAAGTGGACCTATCAGTAACTTTATGGATGCAGAGAGACCAGCGTGCCCCCTTTCAATGCAGAGAGACCAGCATGCCCCCTTTCAATGCAGAGAGACCAGCATGCCCCCTTTCAATGCACAGTGACCAGCGTGCCCCCTTTCAATGCACAGTGACCAGCGTGCCCCCTTTCAATGCACAGTGACCAGCATGTCCCCTTTCAATGCACAGTGACCAGCGTGCCCCATTCAATGCAGTGACCAGCGTGCCCCCTTTCAATGCACATGTGGCAGAGGATGCCAAGCCCATAGCGAGATAGGAGACAGATACACATACACCTTGATCTTACCTATACAAGATTATTACTACTTGTACTATTCTGGACCCTCTGCGGTCTCATCCTTCCTGTGTAATACAGGTTGTTACATGGATATATCCCTCTCCCCCTCACGGGAGTAGTTTATACTGAGCCAATTTCTTCTGCCGGTTATCGTGGTGCCTCCCTGGTTCCTCTGGGCGGATGCTACTACTCCTTTCATACTCTCACGGACTTCGCAGCCCCGGAACGGGCCTGTGGGAATTTGGGCATTCCTCCCAATGGTAGCAATACCATCTTTTAGCTGACAGACCAATCCAACCCATAGGGATAGACGCTAAGGATATACTAGGTACTGTATCTGGAGCTTTGGGTGACCCCTGAAGAAGGGCTCTTTTGCCCGAAACGCGTAGGGTCGGTTCCGGTTCCACGATCACCTTGTACTCCTAAGCGCCCCTATTGTGTTCGGTAATTGGTCTGTCATATGCATGCATATTTTTATGCCCTGTGATGTTATTGATTTATGTTATCATTGTATGTATTTTGTATTAATAAAGATATTTTATGCATAACACAGTGTTCAGTGGCATTTACAGTCCCATACACAGGGGAATCTTTTCTTGTTTTCAATGCACAGTGACCAGCGTGCCCCCTTTCAATGCACAGTGACCAGTGTGCCCCCTTCAAAACAGTGACCAGCGTGCCCCCTTCAAAACAGTGGCCAGCGTGCCCCCTTCAATGCAGTGACCAGCGTGCCCCCTTCAATGCAGTGACCAGTGTGCCCCCCCTTCAACGCAGAGACCAGCGTGCCCACTTCAATGCAGAGACCATCGTGCGTGCCCCCTTTCAATGCAGAGACCATCATGAGTGCCCCCTTTCAATGCAGAGACCAGCATGCATGCCCCCTTCAATGCAGAGACCATCGTGCGTGCCCCCTTTCAATGCAGAGACCATCGTGTGTGCCCCCTTTCAATGCAGAGACCAGCGTGCCCCCTTCAATGCAGAGACCAGCATGCCCCCTTCAATGCAGAGACCAGCGTGCGTGCCCCCTTCAATGCAGAGACCAGCGTGCGTGTCCCCTTCAATGCAGAGACCAGCGTGCGTGCCCCCTTCAATGCAGAGACCAGCCTGCCCCCTTTCAATGCAGAGAGACCAGCGTGCCCCCTTTCAATGCAGAGAGACCAGCGTGCCCCCTTTCAATGCACAGTGACCAGCGTGCCCCATTCAATGCAGTGACCAGCATGCCCCCTTTCAATGCACAGTGACCAGCGTGCCCCCTTTCAATGCACAGTGACCAGTGTGCCCCCTTCAAAACAGTGACCAGCGTGCCCCCTTCAAAACAGTGACCAGCGTGCCCCCTTCAATGCAGTGACCAGCGTGCCCCCTTTCAATGCACAGTGACCAGCGTGCCCCCTTTCAATGCACAGTGACCAGCGTGCCCCCTTCAAAACAGTGACCAGCATGCCCCTTTCAATGCAATGACCAGCGTGCCCCCTTTCAATGGAGTGACCAGCATGCCCCCTTCAATGCAGAGACCAGCATGCCCCCTTCAATGCAGAGACCATCGTGCGTGCCCCATTTCAATGCAGAGACCATTGTGCATGCCCCCTTTCAATGCACAGACCAGCATGCATGCCCCCTTCAATGCAGAGACCATCGTGCGTGCCCCCTTTCAATGCAGAGACCATCGCGCATGCCCCCTTTCAATGCAGAAACCAGCGAGCCCCCTTCAATGCAGAGACCAGCGTGCATGCCCCCTTCAATGCAGAGACCAGCGTGCGTGCCCCCTTCAATGCAGAGACCAGCGTGCGTGCCCTCTTCAATGCAGAGACCAGCGTGCGTGCCCCCTTCAATGCAGAGACCAGCGTGCGTGCTCCCTTCAATGCAGAGACCAGCGTGCGTGCCCCCTTCAATGCAGAGACCAGCGTACGTGCCCCCTTCAATGCAGAGACCAGCGTACGTGCCCCCTTCAATGCAGAGACCAGCGTGCGTGCCCCCTTCAATGCAGAGACCAGCGTGCGTGCCCCCTTCAATGCAGAGACCATCGTGCGTGCCCCCTTCAATACAGAGGCCAGCGTGCGTGCCCCCTTCAATGCAGAGACCAGCGTGCGTGCCCCCCTTCAATGCAGAGACCAGCGTGCGTGCCCCCTTCAATGCAGAGACCAGCGTGCGTGCCCCCTTCAATGCAGAGACCAGCGTGCGTGTCCCCTTCAATGCAGAGACCAACGTGCGTGCCTCCTTCAATGCAGAGACCAGCGTGCGTGCCCCCTTCAATGCAGAGATCAGCGTGCGTGCCCCCCTTCAATGCAGAGACTAGCGTGCGTGCCCCCCTTCAATGCAGAGACCAGCGTGCGTGCCCCCTTCAATGCAGAGACCAGTGTGCGTGCCCCCTTCAATGCAGTGTGGCCCCCACCCCCGAGACCAGTGCACTTACCTGCAGCAGCAGTGGTGGCGGCGGCTTCTCCTCAGTCCCCTGGCGTCTCCTCGAGTCCTCCCGCCTCCTCCTCAGCCAATGGCATGGGGTTTGCCTTGCAGCCAATCAGGAAGCGAGTATTAGATCCACTTCCTGATTGGCCAGGAGGAGGATCCGTGTGACAATAGCGAATTTTCATTCGCTATTGTCACACAATGGGTGTGCCTGGGGCGCACTGCTCTGCACCCCGGGCCACCCTTTGCTGAAGCCTAGGACCGACCGCCACTGTAAATGAATAAATTATCTAGCGCTCCGCGGGCCGGATTAAAAGGTCCGCCGGGCCGTATACGGCCGTGTTCCGTAGTTTGCCCATTCTTGGTCTAGGACATTATTTTCCATTTTCATTATGGTATCTTATCAAATGATTTTAGCCCAGGGAACAAACTCTGACACTGGATGAGACATGAATAAACATGGAACCGACCTTCAGGAAAAACGGATAAAGGCATTGTCAGGGTGAGTCCTGTGATCTCTGTTAGAGGTGATAAATACTTAGAAGTTTTAGGCCTCATGCACACTGTGCGTTTTTACAGCTGCTGTTTTTGGCATCAGATGTTTTTTTCTGCAGCCAGTAAACTCCCCAGTATATTACCCTATGTGTCCATGCACACATAGGCTATTATCAGCAGTTTTTAGCAGGGAGTATAGTTTTGGTAAAAAAAAAGCTAAAAAATGCTACAGCTAAAAAAAGCTGAAAAACGCTACTGCAAAACAGCCGAAAAACGTCTTCTACAGCTAAGGCTTTCTACTGACGTTTTGATAATGTCTAGTGTGCATGAGGCCTTACAGTTACACATTATTTTAGCATTCGGGTACTGAAAGCAAAAATACAAAAATATATTTAATGCTAGGTCCACTCCAACAAAATATGGTCCCTTAAAAGTAAAATGCTTTGGTCTTTTTTAAAAAAACATGTTGATAAATTAAAGCTTTAGTCTTTTAATTATGTGTGAAAAAGAAGAATAAATAGTCCAACACTTGCGGCTGTGCATCAATGTGATCAAAATTTGCAAAAATGCCATAATAAAAAAACATCCTGCTTGATATTTTATTACAAATAATGTAGCCCAGGTCATCCGAGTTGAACCACAGGTGACTGTGTTCATGTTTTTTGTCTGTTTAGCCAGGAGCCAACCTCTTTCCAAGTGATGACAAAGGTATATTCTTGTTTGACAGTGTTGACCTCCGACAGACCTGGGAGGTGAGTACATTTGGCATTCTGGATCCAGAATTATCAAAGTGCACATGGCAAGATCTTGCACAGAGCAAAAGAAATAGTATTTTTCCCAGCACACTTACCAGCTAGCCAGAAAAATAAAAACTAATTGCACGGTTTGCATTTAAAACAGAGGTTTTAGTTGCACAATATTTGCAAATATTCATGGGAGCTGTACTACTTTGTCAAGGCTTCTCTGTATAGTGTGGTCCCAGCTTCAGTCTATAAGAGCCTCCATGTTGGAGCATATATAGCAATGGATAAGCTGAGGGCAGGTATTTTGAGAAGCAGCCCATTTCTTAGTGCAGGCACAAGGACACATTAGAAGCCCAGGACAGCACAATGGCAGTTCTAGGCATGCAATGTGTCCCTGCACCAATTCTATGGAGACATACCAGAGAGCAAGAGGAAATGTCTACAAAATTGGTGGAATTTCAGTCTTGGACAATTTTTTCAAAGGTGATCACACTCTCCTGACCTCTAGTTCTGGTTACCACTGTAACATTTTGTATTTCTCCTCAGTTTCTGTCTCTCTAACAGAGGTGATCGGGACAGTTAGAGAGGTAGATCTAGCCAGAGGGAGCATAAACTCCAAAAAAACCTGACAGGTGTTCTAATCCTTCCACACTCTATCCAAAACGAAAAAAAAAAAAACAACATAAAACATGATCTGGCTATATATACACTTTAAAACTACAACGTATAATGGTTTTGGGAATAATTTATTCTAGTTGTTTTTATTCTTTTTTTTTTTTTAAGATTCTATTCATTAATTGTTTATATTAGAAGGTACAAAACAAAGCTTATTGGGCATACCCAGGCTTACACAGTTACATACAAAAGAAACAAAAACAGCGCAAAAGGCACCAAAAAACAATTATTGGCAACCAAATATCCATGAGAAGTACCGCTCATAAATAGCTATAGAATCAGAAAGGGCAATGGGCAGGTTCACTCCACTAAGTAGGCAATACTCTAAGGATAGCGAAGGAGTAAAAATGATATGGGGCAAATCATCCCAAAGTGTCACCTGTGGGGGTGTGGGGGTGGTTGTTGTTTTTACTCTTAACCTATCTCCTCTTAACATTCTTAACATGAAATGAAAATCTTACCCATTTGTATTCATTTTTCTATTTTCCTAAATTTGTTGTGTGGATGTGGGGATGCATGAACTGCTTTTGGTCCAACAAGGTTCATGTTAAATATTTACCAAAATGTGTATATATATATATATATATATATATATATATATATATATATATATATACAGTGGGTACAGAAAGTATTTAGACCCCCTTAAATTTTTCACTCTTTGTTATATTGCAGCCATTTGCTAAAATCATTTAAGTTCATTCTTCTTCCTCATGAATGTACACATAGCACCCCATACTGACAGAAAAACACAGAATTGTTGACATTGTTGCAGATTTATTAAAAAAGAAAAACTGAAATATCACATGGTCCTAAGTATTCAGACCCTTTGCTCAGTATTTAGTAGAAGTCCCCTTTTGATCAAATACAGCCAGGAGTCTTTTTGGGAAAGATGCAACAAGTCTTTCACACCTGGATTTGGGGATCCTCTGCCATTCCTCCTTGCAGATCCTCTCCAGTTCTGTCAGGTTGGATGGTAAACGTTGGTGGACAGCCATTTTTAGGTCTCTCCAGAGATGCTCAATTGGGTTTAAGTCAGGGCTCTGGCTGGGCCATTCAAGAACAGTCACGGAGTTGTTGTGAAGCCACTCCTTCGTTATTTTAGCTGTGTGCTTAGGGTCATTGTCTTGTTGGAAGGTAAACCTTCGGCCCAGTCTGAGGTCCAGAGCACTCTGGAGAAGGTTTTTGTCCAGGATATCCCTGTACTTGGCCGCATTCATCTTTCACTCGATTGCAACCAGTCGTCCTGTCCCTGCAGCTGAAAAACACCCCCACAGCATGATGCTGCCACCACCATGCTTCACTGTTGGGACTGTATTGGACAGGTGATGAGCAGTGCCTGGTTTTCTCCACACATACCGCTTAGAATTAAGGCCAAAAAGTTCTATTTTGGTCTCATCAGACCAGAGAATCTTATTTCTCACCATCTTGGAGTCCTTCAGGTGTTTTTTAGCAAACTCCATGCGGGCTTTCATGTGTCTTACACTGAGGAGAGGCTTCCGTCGGGCCACTCTGCCATAAAGCCCCGACTGGTGGAGGGCTGCAGTGATGGTTGACTTTCTACAACTTTCTCCCATCTCCTGACTGCATCTCTGGAGCTCAGCCACAGTGATCTTTGGGTTCTTCTTTACCTCCCTCACCAAGGCTCTTCTCCCCCGATAGCTCAGTTTGGCCGGACGACCAGCTCTAGGAAGGGTTCTGGTCGTCCAAAACATCTTCCATTTGAGGATTATGGAGGCCACTGTGCTCTTAGGAACCTTAAGTGCAGCAGAAATCTTTTTGTAACCATGGCCAGATATGTGCCTTGCCACAATTCTGTCTCTGAGCTCTTCAGGCAGTTCCTTTGACCTCATGATTCTCATTTGCTCTGACATGCATTGTGATCTTGAAGGTCTTATATAGACAGGTGTGTGGCTTTCCTAATCAAGTCCAATCAGTATAATCAAACACAGCTGGACTCAAATGAAGGTGTAGAACCATCTCAAGGATGATCAGAAGAAATGGAAAGCACCTGAGTTAAATATATGAGTGTCACAGCAAAGGGTCTGAATACTTAGGACCATGTGATATTTCAGTTTTTCTTTTTTAACCGGTTGCCGACCGCCGCACGACTATATACTGCGGCGGTCAGCCCCGGCCAGGCAGAGTGACGTATCGGTACGTCACTCGCCTGTCACTGACTTGCGAGCCTATAGCGAGCGGGCGCGCGCCCGCCGAGGCGCGCGCCCGCCGCGGCTCGTTCACAGGCAAGTCAGTGCGTGTGACCGGCGGACTCGATGTCCGCCGGCCACACTACGATCGCTCCTGTGAAGGGAGAAAGACAGAGCAGCTTGTGTAAACAAGCTGCCTGTCAGTTCTCCCTGTGTAAAAGTAAAGATCTGACCGTTCTACTATGTAGAACGGTTGATCTTTGCTTTTACACCAATAGCAATGTCCCTACACAGTAGAAAGCACGCCCCTAGGACACACTTAACCCCTCCCTTCCCAATAAAGTTAACCCCTTCCCTGCCAGTGTCATTTTTGCAGTAACAGTGCATATGTATAGCACTGATTACTGCAGTAATGTCACTGGTAACCCCAAAAGTGTCAAAAATGTCAGTCAAGGGTCCGATCTGTCCGCCGCAATGTCGCAGTACCGAAAAAAAAATCGCAGATCGCCGCCATTACGCGTTAAAAAAAAAAACACCAAAAATGACAAAAATCTTTCTCTTTGTTAGTAAACGCGATAACTTTTGCGCAAACCAATCAAAATACGCTTTTTGCGATTTTTTTTACCAAACATAGGTAGCATAAAACAAATTGGCCGAAAAATGTTAAAAAATTTTGATTTTTACTTTTTTTTTTGGGGAATTTCATATAAAAAAATGTGAAAAATATTGTTATTTTTGCAAAATTTACGCTCTTTTTTTGTTTATAGCGCGTGATCAAAAAATCGCACAGGTGATCAAATACCACCAAAAGAAAGCTCTGTTTGTGGGAAAAAAAGGACGTCAAATTCGTTTAGGTACAGCGTCGCACGACCGCGCAATTGTCCGTTAAAGTCACGCAGTAAAAAATCGCAAAAAAACCCCTGGTCCTTTAGCAGCCAAATCCTCCGGGGCTTAAGTGGTTAATAAATCTGCAACAATGTCAACAATTCTGTGTTTTTCTGTCAGTATGGGGTGCTATGTGTACATTCATGAGGAAGAAGAATGAACCTAAATGATTTTAGCAAATGGCTGCAATATAACAAAGAGTGAAAAATTTAAGGGGGTCTGAATACTTTCCGTACCCACTGTATATATATATACACAGTATATATATATATATATATAAATAAAGCTTTTGACTGTCTTTTGGCTTAGGCGATGGAGCAATGTAAAGATGCCGGATTGGTCAAATCCATCGGGGTGTCCAATTTTAACCGACAACAGTTGGAGTTGATCCTGAATAAACCAGACCTGAAATACAAGCCGGTCTGCAATCAGGTAGATGTGTTTATATTTTATTTATTCCACACACCAATTTTTTTAATTACCGGATTGCGGCTTCTGGTACCCAGTGGCTTTGAGTATCATGTAATTGTTATGCGATTACATGATCACAATGTACAGTGAGGAAAAAAAGTGTTTGATCCCCTGTTGATTTTGTATGCTTGCCCACTGACAAAGAAATGATGAGTCTATAATTTTAATGGTAGGTTTATTTTAACAGTGAGAGACTGAATAACAACAAAAATATCCAGAATTACACAGGAGAATCTTGTCAATGATCTCAAGGCAGCTGGGACCATAGTCACCAAGAAAACAATTGGTAACACACTATGCCATGAAGGACTAAAATCCTGCAGTGCCCGCAAGGTCCCCCTGCTCAAGAAAGCACATGTATAGGCCCGTCTGAAGTTTGCTAATAACCATCTAAATGATTCAGAGAACTGGGTGAAATTGTTGTGGTCAGATGAGACCTAAATTGAGCTCTTTGGCATCAACTCAACTTGCCATGTTTGGAGGAGGGGGAATGCTGCCTATGACCCCAAGAACACCATCCCCACCGTCAAACATGGAGGTGGGGGTGTTTTTCTGCTAAGGAGACAGGACAATTTCCTTGCATCAAAAGGATGATGGACAGGGCCATGTACCTTCAAATCTTGAGTGAGAACCTCCTTCCCTCAGCCAGGGCATTGAAAATGGGTCGTGGATGGGTATTCCAGCATGACAATGACCCAAAACACATGGCCAAGGCAACAAAGGAGTGGCTCAAGAAGAAGCACATTAAGGTCCTGGAGTGCCTAGCCAGTCTCCAGACCTTAATCCCATAGAAAATATATGGACGGAGCTGAAGGTTTGAGTTACCAAACGTCAGCCTCGAAACCTTAATGACTTTGAGAGGATCTGCAAAGAGGAGTGGGACAAAATCCCTCCTGAGATGTGTGCAAACCTGGTAGCCAACTACAAGAAACGTTTGACCTCTGTGATTGCCAACAAGAGTTTTGCCACCAAGTACTAAGTCATGTTTTGCAAATTTTTTTGCAAATACTTATTTGACTCATTAAAATGCAAATCAATTTATAACTTTTTTTAAATGTATTTTTCTAGATATTTTTGTTGTTATTCTGTCTCTCACTGTTAAAATAAACCTAGCATTAAAATTATAGACTGATCATTTCTTTGTCAGTGGGCAAATGTAAAAAATCAGCAGGGGATCAAAAACTTTTTTCCCTCACTGTATGAACTTTTTTCCCTCACTGTCAAATGTCTCATAGTGACACTGTACTATTCTGGGGGGTTGATCAGGATTTTTTTTTTATATTTTGATTGCTGTTACAGCGATGATCACTGTAACAGCAATATTTTGAACTGTCATGAATGGGTTTCATTCATAACATCTGTGCTTATTATTTTGATGCTGTGATTTGCTCACTCATGGCACCCTGTACCATGTGCTAGCTGTGGGCCAATCACAGCACACAATAGTAATCACAGCTGTTATGAATGTAACCCATTCATTACAGTTCAAAATATTGCTGTTACAGTGATCATCGCTGTAACAGCAATCAAAATATAAAAAAATAAATCCTGATCAACCCCCCAGAATAGTACAGTGTCACTAAGAGACATTTGACTATGTAGCACTGAACTACTCTGATGAAAGCATGTAAAAAAAATATTTAAAAAAAGAAAAAAAAAAGAATAAAAGGTTAAAAAATTGAATAATAAATGTATTAATTTATTTTAACATGCTGTCATCAGTCAGTATCCCTGATCACCTTCACAATAGTCATATGATGATGCTGTTCTACACTGGTGAAATTATGTTAAAAAAAAAGGAGGGAGGGCATAGAGTCCGGGTGGCGAGTCGGCGATCCGACCCAGCCATTTTGCCACAGTGCCACTACTTCACTTGTGACTTTTGCCAGACTGGCACAATATATATTTAAAACAACCAGTTACAAAAAGATATAGACTCTACCACCACCACAGGGCACTGGGCAGCAGGAAGTCCACCACCACCAGTCCACCAACGCACACAGCCAGCCCAGAAGAGGAGAGAGGCACAGACAGGCAGGCCTGAGGCCTGCAGGAGGATGGAGCCAGAGGGACCCAGACAACAGTGTGCCAGCCAGTGCCTGCCAGGCCACACCACCAGCAAGCCCAGCACAGCAGGTACCAAAAAAAAAAAAAAAACATCACAGTCAGTCACAGGCAGTCAGGAGTCAGGACTCCCACCAGCCACCAGCCACCACACCACTACCAGTGTGCCACACCACCACCAGCAGCCAGCCAGTCCAGAGACAGCAGCAGCCAGCAGGTACCAAAAAAAAAAAGGTTACTTAAGTCAGGAGGACTCAGACCCCCACCACCAGTGTGCCACGCCACCACCAGTGTGCCACGTCACCACCAGTGTGCCATGTCACCACCAGTGGGCCACGCCACCACCAGTGTGCCACACCACCACCAGCAGCCAGCCAGTCCAGAGATAGCAGCAGCCAGCAGGTACCAAAAAACAAAAAGGTTACTTAAGTCAGGAGGACTCAGACCCCCACCACCAGTGTGCCACGCCACCACCAGTGTGCCACGTCACCTCCAGTGTGCCATGTCACCACCAGTGTGCCACGCCACCACCAGTGTGCCACGCCACCACCAGCCAGACAGCCGCCCACCACCAGCAACAGCCAGCCAGTCCAGGCAGCAGCAGCTACCAAAAAAAATTACATTTACTTTGCTGAGTAACTAATTACTTTTTCAATGTGGTAACTGAGTCAGTAACTTTTGGGAGAAGTAATTTGTAACTGTAACTAATTACTTTTTTAAACTAAGATGAGCAACACTGATGGCCACGGACAGAAATGCTAGGGGGTGTTTTTCAACGTGATTTCTCAGCAAAATAAAGCATGAAGACATAGATGGATGGATGAGTTTGCTTTGAACATTAAAAAAGTGTTTTTGGTTTGTGGTGCTCAGATGCAGTATAGTTCAGCTTTAGGTAATTAAAGGGTAATTGAAGGGATTTTAGTTTTTTTCAATGAGAACATATTTGAAGTTATCATTGTAATCATAGGAAATACTAATTTTTGTGCAATTTATCTTTATTGTCATATATATGGGTGTAAATCTCGCGCTGTCCTGAGAGATATAGATGTAGATACCCTTAATGCCGCTTGTACTTATTACTGCTAACCGCACAGTTAAAAGGACAAAAAATAGGGGGTGAAGGTGAAGGTGCTCTTCACCTATGGGTGTGCTACATGCTCACCTCAACCTTTCAGGTAATGCGCCTTTAGATCTATAAAAGATCCGATCACTCCTCCTCTCCTCCTCTTCTTCTTTGGATGTATATGGTGGGATATAGGGGATGATGGTCTAATCCTCCTGGATCAGATTAGAGGCCCTCTGGTGGTGCTTCGGATCTCAAAATAAGGGGCCAATGTAGTGTAGTATTTTTCAATCCAAAATGTATTAAATAAAAAAATCGTAACAACTCACATTTAAGACTGCCGTTCTGAGCTTGACTGCAATAAGCCGCGGGACTTTTCCTTTCCCTTAAGAAGTCACGTGAGCGATCGTGACGTAACGTGTAGGGCATAGCACCGGACGTGAGGTTACAGGACACGGAAGTAAGTCCCGTGGTTTATTGCAAACAAGCTGGAAGAGGAAGATCAGCGTTTCCTCTGTTGTTTTGGGACACTTGCACACTTAATAATATTATTTGGCACCTTATCCCAGGATTTGAAACACACAGACCTTGGTTTACATTTACACTGAACACTTTATTGGCACATTTATATATCTGTGTAATTCTAATGAACACATTATCACCATAAGCACCTTAATATATTTTTATTTATTTATACACTTTTCTTTATATTATCGATTTGATTATATTGTAGATCATTATATTATTTTATTTGAGCACTTTAATATTTACTGTTATATGGTATGAATTTTTATATTTATTTAGGAAGATACATAACATAACAATAGTTTTTTTATGTATTTATTCTGATAGATCACATTGAATATTTATTATCCATCGCACAACAATTTTATTTATTTATTATCCATTGCACTATTTTTTATCAACATTATTTCCACTACTATTCTATTAGATTTATCACCACTGAGGTAATTGTACAGTACACAGAAATCCCTTGAAGCGCGGTACTTCCCCCCCCTATTTTTTATCTTTATTGTCAAGTGAAAAGGAATAATTGATAGATTATAGAGAGATAAAAGGTGGAAAAAAAATATACAGGTTTCAGGTGTCCCACACAAGGGTTCTTTAGATCGTAGATATGAAAATGGTTATATTGCAAAGCCTAGGATTATTTGTACAATTTACATCACATCATGTATACAGACTGGTCAGAAAGAAAGAAGAGAGAAAGAAAATCTAAAATTTTAGACATGTTACCAGTACAGTAGCTCAGGGCCTGGCTCACAGTTTCCGCTCTAATTCATCCCAAAGGTGTTCTATCGGGTTGAGGTCAGGACTCTGTGCAGGCCAGTCAAGTTCTTCCACCTCAAACTCACTCATCCATGTCTTTATGGACCTTGCTTTGTGCACTAGTCCAAATCATTTGGTTAAGGGGGATTATGGTGTGGGGTTGTTTTTTAGGGGTTGGGCTTGGCCCCTTAGTTCCAGTTGAGGGAACTCTTGAGGTGTCAGCATACCAAGACAACTTTATAGCAACAGTTTGGGGATGCCCCCTCCTGTTCCAACATGACTGCACACTGGTGCACAAAGCAATCTCCATAAAGACATGGATGAGCGAGTTTAGGGTGGAGGAACTTGACTGGCCTGCACAGAGTCCTGACCTCATCCTGATATAACACCTTTGGGATGAATTAGAACTCAGACTTGGAACCAGGCCTTCTCATCCAACATCAGTGCCTGACCCAGGGGCGGATCCAGAGTCTAGTCTCGGGAGGGGCACTGCCAGAAAATAAGGTGTTACTTACAGAACTGTATTTAACATAGTTTACAGTCCTCAAAATAAAAAGTAAAATCAATAGGGAAAAAAAAAATGTAAAGTGCCCCGTCCCTCCGAGCTCGCGCACAGTAGCGAATGCATACGCAAGTCGCACCCGCATATGTAAACAGTGTTCAAACCACATTTGTGAGGTATCGCTGTGATCGTTAATGCGAGAGCAATAATTCTAGCACTAGACCCTCTCTGTAACTCTAAACTGGTAACCAGTAGAAATTTTTAAAGCTTCGCCTATGGGGATTTTAAAGTACCAAAGTTTGTCGCTGTAGCACCCTCTTAGGTAGGTGCTAGAGAGTGAGTATAGTTTTGGATGTGTCTGCCTATCAGAGGAGCAGCAGGCAAATTCTATATGTCTTTCTGCTTAATCTGTGATCTTTGGCTGGTGAGCAGAGTCCTGGAGGGAGGGTGGCGGCTGCCTCCTCCTCTGTAGCAGTGGCACATGGTCACAGGCGGTCGGCCTGGGGACCAGAAGGAAGGAGCTGAACCCAGAGGTCCAGGAGAGCTAACTGAGGGGGAGACCCTAGAAAAAAAGTGTCGTGAGTACAGGGGATCGTGTCTAGGGACCAGACCTGAGGGGGGCCACCCTGTTGTAGAACAGTCAGAGGACGGGTGCAGGGCCGGCCTTTGTGGTGTGCAAGCTGTGTGGCCGCACAGGGCGCTATGGGCAACAGAGGCGCCGTGCAGCCATCACAGCTTGCAGATGATCAGGCCGCACAGCGGGAGGTAAGCGGTGTCCGCGACCTGGACAGGGTTAACACAAGCCGCCGCTTACCTCCCGCTGTGCGGCTGTGCCTCGGTCTCCTACTGCTGCAGTCTGAGCTGTGTATTACACACAGCTCAGCCACAGAGACGCTGCTGCTGACTGATCCCTCCTCCTCTCTGCAGGGACGCCAGAGGAGAGAGATTGTCAGCTCCTCCTCCTTCTCCTCCCGCCCCTTCTCCTCCCGCCCCTTCTCCTCCTCCTCCTGGGTCTGCCCCATCCACACTCTCCGGGATGTGTGGGCGGGAAGTTTAAAGAAAAAAAAGGCCTCAGACAGCGTGAGCCTCCATACTGGGTAAGTAAGCTCTCTCTCCTGCAACAAATGTAAGGGGGGCTTTGTGTGGGGGGTTTCTGATGTAAGGGGGGGTCTCTGATGTAAGGGGGTCTCTAATGTGAGGGGGGCTTTGTGTGGGGGTCTCTGATGTAAAGAGAGCCTCTGATGTGAGGGGGGCTTTGTGTGGGTGGGTCTCTGATGTGAGAGGGGCTCTGTGTGGGGGGCTTTGTGTAGGGGGTCTCCGATGTAAGGGGGGCTTTGTGTGGGTGGGTCTCTGATGTAAGGGGGGTCTCTGATGAGAGGGGGGCTTTGTGTGGGGGTCTCTGATATAAGGGGGTCTGTGTGGGGGAGCTCTGATGTAAGGGGGGCTTTGTGGAGGGTCTCTGATGTAAGGGGAGCTCTGTGTGGGGGGGGTCTCTGATGTAAGGGGGGCTCTGTGTGGGGGGGCTCTGATGTAAGAGGGGCATCTGATATAAGGGGGGCTCTGTGGGGGGTCTCTGATGTAAGGGGGGCTCTGTGTAGCAGGGTCTCTGATGTAAGGGGAGCTCTGTGTAGCGGAGTCTCTGATGTAAGGAGAGCTCTGTGTAGCGGGGTCTCTGATGTAAGGGGAGCTCTGTGTGGGGGGGGTCTCTGATGTAAGGGGGCTCTGTGTGGGGGGTCCCTGATGTAAGGGGGGCTCTGTGTGGGGGATCCCTGATGTAAGGGGGGCTCTGTGTGGGGGTCTCTGATTTAAGGGGGTCTATGATTTAAGGGGGGGCTCTGTGGGGGGTCTCTGTAAGGGGGGCCTCTGTGGGGGTCTCTGATGTAAAGGGGGGCCTATTTGGGGGTCTCTGATGTAAAGGGGGGCTTTGTGAGGGTCTCTGATATAAGGGGGCCTCTGTGAGGGTCTCTGATGTAAAGGGGGGCCTCTGTGGGGGTCTCTGATGTAAAGGGGGGCCTATTTGGGGGTCTCTGATGTAAAGGGGGGCTTTGTGAGGGTCTCTGATGTAAGGGGGCCTCTGTGAGGGTCTCTGATGTAAGGGGGGGCTCTGTGAGGGTCTCTGATGTAAAGGGGGGCTCTGTGAGGGTCTCTGATGTAAGGGGGGCCTCTGTGAAGGTCTGTGATGTAAGGGGGGCTCTATGAGGGTCCCTGATGTAAGGGGGGCCTCTTTGAGGGTCTGTGATGTAAGGGGGTTCTCTGATGTTAGGGGGGTGTCTCTAATGTAAGGGGGGTCAAGTTATTAGTGATCATAAAAAAAGAAAAGTCAAATAAAGTGCACAAAAGGTGCAAGAAAATGTGCGGGGCGCGTGCGGGGGCGCCACAGGATTAGCTCGCACAGGGCGCCTGAACACCTAAGGCTAGCCCTGGACGGGTGTCAGTTGGTGGAAAGAAAGGGGATACTGGTCGGGTATCCTGAAGATAGTTGTTCAAGCAAGTCTTCTATACAGAGATTTAACCTAAAATTAATCTAGTGGCAAGGTGAATCTACAGTCTGGCTGCAAGAAGTCCTCATCCATTCTGAATAGTTCAATTTTGGAGTATCCCACTAACAACTAGCCTAACAGTTTTTTTCCTTACCTAGGATAAACTCATTATATAGGATAAATGTCATCACGCTTCCTGTTGTGTCTCAAGTAAGGGAAGTCTCTCAGTGGATCACACATCGCAAAGAAAACCCTGACAGTGGTCTTTTTATCCCCTATGCTATCAGTGGTGTATTTAGGTTTTGTGCTGCCCTAGGCCTGACTAAACTTGGGCACCCCCTAATTTAAATATGACCCAACCCTTCCTGTAAAGGCCACACCCCTTCATGTTTATGACCCACCCTGTTATCTGTAAACCACAGACTACAACCAGTTTTTCAGTGCCCATCAGTTTCCATAAGTTCAGCCTCATCAGTGCAGCCTTATGAGTGCAGCCTGATTACTGGCCATCAGTGCAGCCTCATCAGTGGCCATCAGTACAGCCCCGTCTGTGGCCATTAGTGCAGCCTATCAGTGTATCATATCAGTGCCCATCAGCGCAGCCTCATCAGTGGCAGTCATTGCAGCCTCAGAATGTCAATACAGTACAGAATATCAATGCAGCCCCATCAGTGAAGCTTATCAGTGCCCACTTTTTTGCTGCCCCCCTGCAAAGTGCCGCCCTAGGCCTGGGCCTTGTTGGCCTAGGCCAAGATACAGCACTGTATGCTATCACTCCCAAACTACATACATTTTTAACCACTTTAAGACCGTAAGGATTTGCCTCCTTCCTGACCAGGCCCTATTTTGCGATTCGGCACTGCGTTAATTTACCGGACAATTGCGTTGTCGTGCGATGCTGTACCCAAATGTATGTCCTTTTTTCCCCACAAATAGAGCTTTCTTTTGGTGGTATTTGATCACCTGTGCGATTTTTATTTTTTGCGCTATAAACAAAAAAAGAGCGACAATTTTGAAAAAAAAAAAAAAAATATGTATATTTTTCACATTCTGCTATATGACATTCTCAAAAAAAAAAAAAAAATCAATTTTTTTTTTTTACATTTTAGGCCAATTTCTTTTCTGCTACATATTTTTGGTAAAAAAATCGCAATAAACGTATTTTGATTGGTTTGCGCAAAAGTTATTGTGTCTACTAACTACGGGAATGATTTATGTAATTTGTATTGTTTTTTTTTTTTTTACTAGTAATGGCGGCGATCTTCGATTTTTTGCGGGACTGCGACATTGGACCCCTAACTGACATTCTTGACACTTTTGGGGATACCAGTGACATTACTACAGTAATCAGTGCTAAAAATATGCACTGTTACTGTAATAATGCCATTGGCAGGGAAGGGGTTAACACTGTGGGTGATCAAGGGATTAAATGTGAGCCTAGGGGAGTGATTCTAACTGTGGGGGGGGGGCGTGGCTTCTGAAATGACCATAGAGACATGTGATCCTATACAGAAGGATCACATGGGCTCTATGATTATTCCAGGGAGAAGGACAGTCAACTGTGTTTATAACAGCTGCCCATCCTTCTCCCTCAGCGGGGAACGATCGTGGGTTTCAGGCGGCAATCGGAGCCGCCTGCCCGCTGCATCGGCTTGCCCGCTGCATCGGCTTCCCCGCTACCAAGTGGGGGCGGGAGCTCGCCGCCCCCTAGCTTCCTGTGTGCAACCGACGTAGGTCTATGTTGGTTTGTGCAGCAGAGCCACCCTGCCGCAGTAAAAAGGCGACGGGTGGTCGGGAAGTTGTTAAGTGGATTTCCTGATAATATGAACACTGCCGTTAGGAAAGGAAGGAAAGAAAGCAAAATCACAACTGATGAGATCCCAGACAGCAATAAAACCTAAATGAGTTTCTGACCATTCTCTACCCAAACCAAAATGAAAAAGAATGTTGTTGGCTGAAGTTCCCGTTTTTTTTTTTTTTTTTATACAAACTTTTTTTTATTGAAAAAGAAAAAGGATTTCTCACAATTATTTGAAGCAACATTGGTTATATCCCTAACCCTAAATCCTGAAGTTCCAGTTTAGCCCTCTGGATAGATAGGGGGATCTACTTACTGACATACTGTATAGATGTTGCCAAAGTGAAACCTACAAACTAAAATGTTGCAATGTGTCTTTATTAGAACTTACGTTTATTTACCAAACCTTTTACCGACAGGTGGAATGTCAGCCTTACCTTAATCAGAATGGAATGCTGGAGTTTTGTAAATCAAATAATATTGTTCTTGTGGCCTATGGGGTACTAGGATCACCAATTGGGTTTGGAGCTTCTTGGTAAGATCAGTTACTATAGTTTTTGGTTAAAAGGTAAGCTATGCTTTGTAAAGGAGGTTTTAACAGTCTAATAGTGAATCCAAAGTGTCTCATTTTCTGACCCCTTTGTGTGATTTGCTGTAAAAGATATGATGTTTTAGTGTCTCCCGAATGCTGCTGTTCTTCATTAAAAGTGATTGTAAACCCTCACCTTGTAAAACAACCCATTCAGTTTAAAATAGAAATGAAAGGCAAAACATTTGTGTATAGATATATATAAAAAAAAAACTGTTATTAATACCCTTTTTCCCTTTTTTATAAGTGATCAAATTCCCTCTGTTCTCAGCTGCATAAGAGCTGGGGGAGGAGAAAAAGCAGTACACTGAGCTTCCCAGTGAAAGACAGTGCAGGGGGGTGTGTTAGGATAAGTCTGGTCATTGGAGGAGAACAAGCTGAGTTCCCAGCATAGCTAAAGAACTGACCACAGTGTGTTCTCCTGCTTAGTGTGGTCAGTTATTTATAGGAAAGCAGCGGGACTGGCAGGAGCACCAGAAATTTCAAACAAAGAAAGCAATACAAAGAGAAAAGGATACATTTTTTTCATAGAAGTTCATGGTACAGCAGGCACATCAGTAATATGAAATGTTGGGTTTTACAAATTATTTAACCACTTAAGCCCCAGAGGATTTGGCTGCTCAAAGACCAGGCCTATTTTGCGATTCGGCACTGTGTGACTTTAACAGACAATTGCGCGGTCGTGCAGCGCTGTACCCAAATGAAATTGACGTCCTTTTTTTCCAACAAACAGAGCTTTCTTTTGGTAGTATTTGATCACTTGTGCGATTTTTACTTTTTGTGGTATAAACAAAAAAGGAGCGACAATTTTGAAAAAATAACAATATTTTTCAAATTTTTTTATATGAAATTCCCCCCCAAAAAAATTTAAAAATCTAAAATTTTTAACATTGTAGGCCAATTTGTTTTCTGCTACATATGTTTGGTAAAAAAAAATCGCAATAAGTGTATTTTGATTGGTTTGCGCAAAAGTTATTGCGTCTACTAACTACGGGAAAGATTTATGTCATTTTTATTGTTTTTTTTTTTACTAGTAATGACAGCGATCTGCAATTTTTTTTGCGGGACTGCGACATTGCGGAGGACAGATCGGACCCTTGACTGACATTTTTGACACTTTGGGGGGTACCAGTGACATTACTACAGTAATCAGTGCTATAAATATGCACTGTTACTGTAAAAATGACACTGGAGGGGAAGGGGTTAACTTTATTGGTGATCAGTGGGTTAAATGTATCCCTAGGGGCAGTGCCGTAGCGTGGGTTGTCAGCACCCGGGGCAAGGCAAGTAATTTGCGCCCCATAACCCGCGGGATTTTAGCACTCGAGTCTCTTCCACTAGATTAGTTAAAGAAACCCTTACCCCCTAAGCACATGTATTGTTTGTTATGAAAATACTGATGTAATTAAAGTAAAATGCATCTAAATACAAGTTTGAATGACCAGCGTGTCCCCTTTCAACGCAGAGAGACCAGTGTGCCCCCTTTTAATGCAGAGAGACCAGCGTGCCCCCTTTCAATGCAGAATGACCAGCGTGCCCCCTTTCAATGCAAAAAGACCAGCGTGCCCCCTTTCAATGCAGAGAGACCAGCGTGCCCACTTTCAATGCGGAATGACCAGCGTGCCCCCTTTCAATGCGGAATGACCAGCTTGCCCCCTTTCAATGCAGAGAGACCAGCGTGCCCCCTTTCAATGCAGAGAGACTAGCGTGCCCCCTTTCAATGCAGAATGACCAGCGTGCCCCCTTTCAATGCAGAGAGACCAGCGTGCCCCCTTACAATGCAGAGAGACCAGCGTGCCCCCTTTCAATGCAGAATGACCAGCGTGCCCCCTTTCAATGCAGAATGACCAGCGTGCCCCCATTCAATGCAGAATGACCAGCGTGCCCCCTTTTAATGCAGAATGACCAGCGTGCCCCCTTTCAATGCAGAATGACCAGCGTGCCCCCTTTCAATGCAGAGAGACCCGCTTCCTGATTGGCCAGGAGGAGGATCCGTGTGACAATAGCAAATTTTCATCCGCTATTGTCACACAATGGGTGGGCTCGGGGCGCACTGCTCTGCGCCCCAAGTCCACCCTTTTTTGAAGCCTATTAGAGCCTCTGGCTCTAATCAGCTGATTAACCACCTCAATACTGGGCACTTAAACCCCCTTCCTTCCCAGACCAATTTTCAGCTTTTAGCGCTGTTGCAATTTGAATGACAATTGCACGGTCATGCAACACTGTACCTAAACCAAATTTGTGTCATTTTTTCCCCACAAATAGAGCTTTCTTTTGGTGGTATTTGATCACCGTCAGGTTTTTTCTTTTTTGGTGCACAAATAAAAAAAGACTGAAAAGTTTGAAAAAAAAAAAAAAAAAGTTTTTTGTTTAGGTTATAAAATTTTGTAAATAGATATGTTTTTTCCTGCACTGATGAGCACTGATGATGCCGCACTGACAGGCACTGATGAGGAGACACTGATGGGGTGGCACTGATGGGGTGGCACTGATATGCAGCACTGATGGGCACTGATAGGTAGCACTGATATGCAGCACCGATGGGCACTGATATGTGGCACTGATAGATAGCACTGATATGCAGCATTGTTGGGCACTGATAGGCAGCGCTGATGGGCACTGATAGGCAGCACTGATGGGCACTGATTGGCGGCACTGATGGGCACTGATAGGTGGCACTGTTGGGCGGCTATGATCGGCACTGATCGGCACTGATGGGGGGCACTGATCGGCACTGATGGGGGGCACTGATGGGCACTGATAGGCGGCACTGGTGGGCAGTAATGGGCACTGGTGGGCGGCACTGATAGATGGCAATAACGGCACTGGTGGGCAGCACTGATAGATGGCATTGGTGGGCAACACTGATAGGGAGGGCACTGGGGGGCTCTCTGAGCCCTGCTTGACATCCCTGGTGGCCATGGTGGGCATCCCTGGTGGTCATGGGTGGGCATCCCTGGTGGCTTAGTGGCACCCAGGCTGTACTGGTAATCAATCATCTGATTACCAGCACAGACCCCCCCTGTGATCAGTGAGTAATTAGAAATACTCACTGATCACCCCAGCAGCAGCACCGATCCTCTTCTCTTCTCCTCACTGACAGGATCTGTCAGGAGGAGAAGAGATCGAAGCCGTTACAACGGCTCTATTTACATTACATGATGGCTGTGATTGGACACAGCCGTCATGTGATCAGGAGGGCCAATCACAGGGCCCTCCTGCCGAATGATGTTGCTCTGTGTCCGAGGGACACAGGCACATCGAGATCGCGCCGCTGCGCGTGCCCGCGGCGGCGCAATCTCTCTCCTTCTGAAGGACGTTCCGGAACGTCCATTCAGAAGGACGAGACTCCCACCCGGCCGTATATTTACAATGGCCCGGGTGGGAGGTGGTTAAAAAACAAAACCCCACTCTGTGACAGCGCCAGGCTGCTGACTCACTCGCTGCTAAACTGACTGAGCAGTGAGGAGAGGCGGCATAAGCGGGGCTTGGCTTTCAACGCCACCCCACCCTACACCAATGGACAGGTGAGGCACAGTCCAGCCCCGCCCCTAGCTGACCCGAGCTATTTTCAGCCATAGGGCGGCCGCGCTGGACATCTCCCAGCCTAAAGATGGAGGCAGCCGCAGACAGTGTGTGAACTGTGTATGTCAGAGTCAGACAGACAGATTGACACTGCGGATGTGCCCCCCCCCCCAGATGTTGCGCCCGGTGCGGCCAGCCCCCCCTGCACCCCCTACGCTACGCCACTGCCTAGGGGCGTGATTCTAACTGTGGGGAGCGTGGCTTGTGTTGTAACCACAGAGACATACAATCCTACATAGCAGGATCATATGATCTCTGCAGTTACACCAGGGAGAATGACAGGCGGCTTTGTTTACATTAGCCGTCTGCCTTTCTCCCTTTCCAGCGGGAGATCGCGAGTGACCGGCGGACATCGGAGCCACCGGTCACTCGCGCGAGGATGTTAGTGAACGAACGGGGGCGGGAGCGCGCCTCCGGCGGTGCGCGCTCGCCCCCTAGAGGCTCGTGGGCGAGCGACGTAGCTCTACGTCGTTTTGCCTGTAGGGGGCTGACTGCCGCAGTAAATAGTCGTGCGGCGGTCGGCAAGCGGTTAATAAATCTGTAGCTTTATACCACCAAAATATTAAGCCCAAATGGCCCAGTCTGCTTGGGAGCTGGCACAACATTTTCACTGTCTTCCTTTTTGTGTTGGCAAGAGTGGGTAGTGCACTTTAGAGAAAAGTGAAAGGAAAGGAGAGGAATGAAAGTCCAGCACTAGTAGCCAATTTGTTTCTGTTGCAGTGCATAGTGCTGACAGTAAACATACAGGCAAGGAGGGTAGAGGAGAGAATTAATCTCAACATGGCACTGCTACTCCCACATTCTCCAACCAGAAGCCTAAAGCTAGGTATACACGTACCGAAATTCAGCTGGTACAACAGGACCTGACCAAATTTCCATATGTGTGCAGTTCTGTCTGTTCAGCAAAAGCCAATCTAAAGGCCGGCTTCTATTAACCACTTCTGGACCGGAAGGTTTTCCCCCTTAATGACCAGGCCATTTTTTGCGATTCGGCACTGCGCTACTTTAATTGACAATTGCACGGTCGTGTGACACTGTACCCAAATACATTTGATGTCCATTTTTTCCCACAAATAGAGATTTCTTGTGGTATGTGATCTCCTCTGCGATTTTTATTTTTTTGCATTATAAACAAAAAAAGAACGACCATTCTGAAAGAAAAACCCCAATATTTATTTTTGTACATCACGGGACACAGAATTGTACGAATCATAATGTATGGGTTATATAGCCACCCAATTAATGCCCCCCCCCCCTATATAACCCCTCCCACACAGGAAGTACCTCAGTTTTTTTGCCAGTGTCTAAAGGTGATGGTCACTGTGGAGAGTCTCTCCACATTTTTCTTATTTTCTCTTCAAAAGAAGACAGAAGATTATGCTATTTACCCTGATCAAAGATCATTGAATCTAAGGGGTTAAGCTATCAGATCCATCCTAAACAGTCAATGGACTAAAAAGATGGTACCTGAGCCTGAGGAAGCAGATACGAGGTTTTGCCTGTAATGCTGTCTTTCTTAGGTGCTGGACCCTGGCATCCGGATCCTTGGAATACCAAACCCCAAAGGCGCTCCGTGCAGGGTGCTCTACAGGTCCAAGGACGTGGCCCCTCTTACATAGGGGAACCAGTTCTTGAAGGTTGCCAAGACAAAGCTCGCCGAGGTGTGTGAAGATTAAATTTCTGTTTCAAAACAGAATCCTGCGGTAGGACTGGTGAGTCCATTTTAAATGATATACTTATTCAGCAAACCTTAAAGGTAAAAATTGCTGGCATAATTGCAAATTGTAAATATTTTATGCACTGTTCCTTTTAAAAAATAACACAGACCATGTACCCCTATATATGTATCCCTCAATGAGGTGGATATTATGCTTACACCTTGTTGAGGCTGTTATGGGATTGTTGCAAAGCTTGATTTAAATAATTGTTTCTTTGCCTATTGTTTTACATTGTGTTTTACCCTGTGCTGATGACTTCAATAGTATCAGCTGTGACAAACAAGATTCAGCCCAAGCTGCTCTCACCCCATATGTTTGTTATTTTCGCCCTGGCGCATAAGCGTCCTTATGTTCGTCTCTGCCTTGATTGCGCGTTTATGGTGTAGACCTATTTGCGTGCGCGAGGGAATCTTCACCTTTAAGTACAGGCGTACGCCATATAGAGGTTGTGTTCTAAAGCAATAGGCGTGCACGTTGACACCACGTACCACGCCGCACATGCATAAATGGACGCGTTCTGTAAAGAACTGTCTTTGACACACTAGCCTCTGTCACTGTGGGTTTATGTTACTGGCACAAACAGGTCCTGCATCTGGGGATAATCAGTGCTGTGTGCATTAGGCACTGTGATGTCACCATCAGGCCTTGAAGGTCCTAGCCTTGTTTCCACTGTGTCTACTCCTCCTGAAGAGCCAGAGGCATCTTGCCAATCTGAGCCATTACGGTAGTAGCTACTCGTAGTACTTCTGCTGCAACCTAGGTCACTAAGGACAATTTGGCTGTGGCATTGGCCAGCCTTGAAGGTAGGATTGCTGGTATTATTGCAGCATCTCAAGGGAAGAAACGTGATAGATCTCCCTCACCTGAGCCACCCCCTGATTCAGTTCAGGATTGGGCAGCGAATGTGGAAGAAGTAGCTGATGGTGACCCTATGGAAGATCAAGCTGAGGTTTCCACTTCTGGGGAGTCGGGGTCAGAAGAATATATCTACCTCTCAGACCCAGAGATTGTTTATTCGGTCTCTTACAGAAACGGTCCGGTCTGGATACAAATTTCCTCCCCTAGAGACAGCTGAAGTCTCTTTTTCCTCTCTAGGCTCATTGCACCCTACTCATAGTCTGCAGCCATTTTCCATACATCCGCTATGGAGCAAGAAATGTATAAAGATTAGGAGCATCCTGATAGGATTTTTGTTCCTCCCAAGAGGTTTTTATTATTGTATCCTATGGAGAAAAAGTTTACTAAGAAATGGAATATACCCTCTGTGGATGCTTCTGTTTCTGCAGTTAACAAGCGTTTAACCTGTCCTGTGGATAATGCCCAGGTTTTTAAAGTTCCAGCAGATAAGAAGTTGGAATCTTTATTGAAAGTCTCCTTTGCAGGTGCAGGTTCTGCAATACAACCAGCAGTAGCAGCCATAGGAGTTTGTCAGTCTTTGAAAGACCGTATGAAGCGAGTGTCCAAGACAGTTCCTTCTCAAGGAGAGTCTGTTGAAGATCTGTCAGACTTACCTCGCACTTTGTTTTGCAGTGGATGCTCTTACAGACTCCATAAGGCAAATATCATGATTTGCTCTGATCTCAGTGCATATGCGCAGAATCCTTTGGTTACAAAATTGGTCTGCGGAATTACTATGTAAAAAATGACTGACTGGCTTCCCTTTTCAGGGAGAACGCCTTTTTGGTGATGATCTGGATAAAAATATCCAAAATATCTCAGGGGGGGGGGTTCAGAGTACACTGCTACCCATTAAAAGGAAGAGCAAGCTTCCTTCTCTCAAAATCCCCAGCACTCATAATACCAGTGCTTCTACTTCCAGAGAGTGACAGCGGCCTCAACCATCTGGATCTGGAACCAAGCCTTCAGGGCAGGGTCAGAAAAAGCCCTGGGCCCAGAAATCAGCCAAGTCTTCTACTAAGCCCTCTCTGTGAAGAGGCGCCCCCACTCACGTGGGTGGGGGGAAGGCTGCGGCAGTTCTCAAAGGTTTGGGTGGAACCAATCCAAGACAACTGGGTTATCTCCACCATTTCACAGGGGTACAAGCTGGAATTTCAGGTTTTCACGTCTCCCCGGTTTATAAGGTCAAGTTTACTAACAGATCCCCTAAAAAGAAGGTCTCTCTTTCTGGCATTGGACCAGCTGAAGGCTCAAAAAGTGATAATAGAGGTCCCAGGGGACCAAAAGTTCAAGGGTTTTTACTCAAACCTAGTCCCGAAACCAAACAGGGACGTGAGACCTATTCTGGATCTCAAAGCTTTAAACCAGTTTCTGAACATTCATACTTTCAGTATGGAGTCAATTCATTTAGTTGTAGCCTCCCTGCAGGGAGAGGAATTTCTATCATCCATAGACATCAAGGATGCATATCTTCCAAGTGCCTATATTCCAGGCTTTGCAATATAGAACTGTCATTTTCAGTTTGTGGTCCTGCCCTTCGGGTTAGCCACAGCTCCTAGAGTTTTCACAAAGATCCTAGCTCCAGTATTGGCTGTTCTAAGGTCCCGAGGGATATCTATAATAGGATATATTGACGATCTAATACTAATAAATCGATCGGCTTTGGCCCTAAGCCAAAATTTTCATCAGATAGTACAGTTCTTAGAACGTCTGGGTTGGATACTGAACTTGGTAAAGTCAGCATTACAGCCGGTCCAGCATCTGGAATATCTGGTTCTTCTTGTGGACACAGCACAGACAAAGATATTCTTGCCAGCAAAAAAGGTCGCAGACCTGAAGGATCAGGTTCGGTCTATAGTAAGGCTGAGATATCCTTCTATACGCCGTTGCATGATGTTACTAGGGAAGATGGTGTCCATATTCGAGGCAATTCCCTATGCTCAATTCCATGCCAGACCCTTACAGAACAACTTTCTGTCTGCCTGGACCAGAAAGGTTCAGTCTCTGGACCGATCCATGTCTCTGGTGCCAAGAGTAAATTGGTGGTTGTTGACCAGAAATCTAGAGAAAGGGAAATCCTTTCTTCCAGTGACTTAGAAATTTGTCACTACAGTCTCTCCAGCTGGGGAATGGTTCTGGAGGAAGCCACTGTCCAGGGGAAATGGTCTTGGGTAGTGCAGTTAGTTGGGCTTTGAAATTCTGGACGTCCAGGCTTCGGGGTCACCCTGTCAGGGTAAAATCCTACAATGCCACTGCTGTGACTTTAATCAACCATCAAGGAGGCACAAGGAGTCGGTCAGCCCAGAAAGAGGTGGACTTCATCTGTCACAAGTTAGCCTGTATATTCTTACCTCCTTGCAGCAATGCTTCTGTCTTGGCTCCCTTCACATGTGGTGTTTGGGCTTCTATGGGCGTCGCCTGCTCCACTGTGGGTTATATCCTGTTTCTGTCAATTACTTCCTGGGTCACCTCCCTGTTTGCTTCCCTATATATACACAGGCTCAGTGCACTGTTCCTTGCTTGAGCAACAACCCTGTTCTCTGAGCTCCCATCCGTGTATCCCTTGGCAATTGTATCTGATCTCCTGTGTACCGACCCGGCTTTGTTTCTCCGTCTACGTTTGTCTGCTGCCTGTCCTGACCTCGGCTTGTCTCTTGGATCTCCTTATAGTCTCCTGTTTACCCTGCACACGCCAGCGGTCTCCACATTCTCAGCTGGGCCTACCTGGGGGCCGCGACCTGGTTCCAGTCTGCTGCAAGTCCATCCCCACCATCAGGGGCAAGGGTGAAGAAGCAGGCTGGGGCTTAGACTCCGCGCCCCGGGGAATCCTTAGCTGGGGATCTATAAGGGCTCACTACCACAGACCCGTGACAGTTTGCTCAAGCCATGAGCTCGTCGGAGACACCGCAGCCACTTCAGGATCAACTTCAGAGTTTGGAACAGAGTGTTAACGTTCAGCAGGCTTATCAAGAACAGATTATGCAGTGTCTGCAGGCTCTTTCTTCCCGTTTGGATCAGCTGCAGATTGTTCCTACTCCCGCTTCCTCCGTTCCAGCTCCTGTGTCCGCCCCTGTTGCTTCCGCTTCCGCAGTCCCTCCAGCAGAGGTCAGTCCTGCAAAACTCCAGCTGCCTCCGCCATCTCGCTTCTCTGGGGACCCCAAAGCTTGTCGGGGATTCATTAATCAGTGCTCAATCCACTTCGAGCTAGCAGGCCATTACTTTCCTACTGATCGTTCCAAGGTGGCGTACATGATTTCACTCCTGTCGGGACCAGCGTTGGCTTGGACCTCGCCGCTGTGGGAACGTCAAGATCCTACCGTTTCCAGTCTCTCTGCCTTCCTACAAGCTTTCCGTAATACCTTTGATGTGCCTGGCAGGGCCTCATCTGCTTCCGGAGCCCTTCTTCGTCTTCGTCAAGGAAACATGACTGTTGGTCAATATGCAGTTCAGTTTCGCACCCTGGCTTCGGAACTGGCATGGACAACGAGGCTCTTACTGCAACATTTTGGCAAGGTCTTGCAGATCGTATTAAGGACGAACTAGCTGGCAGAACTGTACCCACCACCTTGGATGGCTTGATTTCCCTTAGCATCCAAATTGATGTCCGCTTCCAGGAGCGAGATCTGGAAAGGACTGTGTCACGTCACCCCCCACTGGGTCACCTTGCTCCTGTTGTCCAGAACATTCTGGAACAACCCATCTCTCCCGCAGTATTGGCTTCTGAAGAACCCATGCAATTAGGCCGGACACGCCTCGCTCCAGAAAAAAGGTCCCGTCGCCTGAGACTCGGCCTGTGTCTTTACTGCGGAGCTGGTGGTCATATGATAAAATCCTGCCCCGTCCGTCCGGGAAACTCTCGGGTCTAGGTCGCTCAGAGGGAAGCGATCTAGACCAGAATCTGAACTCAGCCACCTACCCTCGATTTGTTATTCCCGTCTCTATTCATTGGGCCCTAAATTCTTATCAAGTTTCTGCATATGTAGACTCTGGAGCAGCCGGGAATTTCATTGAGCAGTCTTTGGCCACTGAACTTGGCATTCCTCTAGTTCCCCTGGCTATGCCTCTAGCTGTTTCGGCAGTGGATGGCTCTACCTTGGCCTTTGGACCTCTACGCTTCAGAACAGCCTCCATCACCATGCATGTCGGTGTTCTTCATCGGGAGGAAGTCTCCTTCCTGATACTTCCCAAGTCTTCTAGTCCCATCATTCTTGGACTTCCATGGTTGAAGAAACACTCACCTTATTTGGATTGGAACTCTGGCCAAGTATTATCTTGGGGGTCGCAATGCCATCAGACCTGTCTCCCTAAGGTGTCTCCACCTCTCCGTGTACCTGTGGCTGAGGTCTCTACCTCTCCTATCCTTCCTCAGCAGTATCTGGCCTTCCGAGATGTCTTTTGCAAGAAAGCTGCTGACAGTTTGCCTCCTCATCGTCCCTACGACTGTGCGATTGACCTCCAACCCGAGGTTTCACCACCCCGAGGTAGAGTCTACCCTCTCTCCATCCCGGAGACCCAAGCCATGTCCAAGTACATCCAGGAAAATCTGCAGAAAGGATTTATACGTAAATCCAATTCTCCTGCTGGGGCTGGGTTCTTCTTTGTGGAGAAAAAGGATGGTACACTCCGGCCCTGCATTGATTATAGAGGTCTCAACGCCATCACCATTAAAAATCGGTACCCGTTACCCTTGATTTCCGAACTTTTTGACAGGCTACGAGATGCTCATATTTTCACCAAGTTGGACCTCCGTGGAGCATACAATTTGATTAGGATTCGAGACGGGGATGAATGGAAAACCGCTTTCAACACCAGAGATGGGCACTATGAATATCTCGTAATTAGGGTTGAGCGAACACCTAGATGTCCGTGTTCGACGGGTTCGGCCGAACTTTAAAAAAAAGTCCGGGTCCGTGTCCCGGACTTTTACCGAACTTTTCCCGGACACCGAACCCCATTGAAGTCAATGGGGACCCGAACTTTAAGGCACTAAAATGGCTCTAAAACACCAAAGGAAAGGGCTAGAGTGCTGCAAATGGCAGCAAAACGTAATTAAGAGCATGGCAAGTGCTCTGCAAACAAATGTGGATAGGGAAATAACTTAAAACAACAAAAAAAAACAGAAAAATAAAACAATGTTCTTCTTCATCTCTGAAGGACGAGGCCCATATGGAGTAGGAGGGAGGTTGAGGTGGTGGTGGATGTGGCGGTGACATAGGCGTGCGCACAGGGTGTGCTGGGTGTGCCTGGGCACACCCTAATCACCTAGGGCACATAGCATTGCCAGTGAGGAGATGGGAAAGATCTCCCTGGGACCTGCTCTGCTCTATTTCTCCTTGCCTACAGGTACATGGCCCCGATACATTACTCTCCCTGCTGGCAAACACATGCATGTGTATTTCAACTTTGGGGTGCACACCTTAATGCAATAGGCTGCGCACACCTATGGGCGGTGTAGGTGGAAGCGGCGGTGGAGGAGGACCAGGGCCGGATTAACAGCATCATGGGCTTGGTGCTGAGGATTTTGAAGGGCCTTAAGGGCCGTGCCTTGCCATGCACCCAGAGGAGGAAGGGTGCAGCCATGCATGCCTAATTCAACATGGGATGCTGTCTCTGAAGCCCATAAACACATCCATGCATCGCCAACTGTCCCTCCTTGTCCGGCCTTCACGCTGTGTGGGGAGGTTCTGAGGGTGCTGCCTGGGGAAGCGAGCATAGAAGCCAGACTTCTGTGTTTACAAGTGACAGAAGAGCGGTAACAGTGAATATGGCCAACCCGGGGCCTATATAAAAGGTAGGGGCCTGGAGCTGCAGCTCCAATAGCCCCTACATTAATCTGGCCCTGAGGAGGAGGACGAGGTAGCCAACACTGCTTCTTTTCAAAAATTTTAAATGAGGGTACACCCCAAAAGAGTGAGAAAGAGCAAAAATGGAACAATGGGTGGGTAAGGTCGGTATCCATTGCTATTCTGCATAAGGTACGGAAAAGTCCCGTGGGATCCATGCCTGGTTCATTTTAATGAACGTGAGCTTGTCCACATTGTCTCTGGACAGGCGGCTGCGCTTGTCTGTTATAACGCCCCCAGCCGTGCTAAATACCCGTTCAGATAATACACTGGCTGCAGGGCACGCCAGCACCTCCAAGGCGTAAAGGGCAAGCTCAGGCCATGTGCCCAATTTGGAGACCCAGAAGTTGAAGGGGGCAGACCCGTCATTCACTACATGTAGGCGTGTGCACACATACTGCTCCACCATGTTGGTAAAATGCTGCCTCCTGCTAAGACGTTCCATCTGAGCTGCTGGTGCTGCTGTTTGTTGTGGCGTGCTGACAAAGCTTTTCCACATTTCGGCCATGCTAACCCTGCCTTCTGAGGTGCTGGCGGTGCCCTGGTTGCGTTGGCGACCTCCTCCTCCTCCTCCTCTGCCTTGTGCTTCCACTGTGGCCCCGCTGTCAGATGGGAATGCCAGCAGCATGGCGTCTACCAGCGTGCGCTTGTACTCGCGCATCTTGCGATCGCGCTCCAGTGAGTGAATTAAGGACGGTACGTTGTCCTTGTAACGGGGATCCAGCAGCGTGGCCACCCAGTAATCAGCACAAGTTAGAATGTGGGCAACTCGGCGGTCGTTGTGGAGACACTGCAGCATGTAATCGCTCATGTGTGCCAGGCTGCCCAGAGGCGACGAAAGGCTGTCCTCTGTGGGAGGTGTATCGTCCGTGTCCTCTGTATCCCCCCAGCCACGCACCAGTGATGGCCATGAGCTGGCCTGGGTGCCACCCTGCTGTGAACATGGTTCCATCTCCTCCTCCAGCTCCTCCTCCTCCTCATCCTCCTCATCCTCCAGAACTGTGCCCCTGCTGGACAATTGCGTCCCTGGCGTTTGCGTGTGCAGGAACCCACCCTCGGAGCCCCTTGCGAATGACTGCCCTGAAAGCCTTGGAAATGTTACCTCTTCATCCTCCTCCTCCTCCTCATCCTGTGCCACATCCTCTTCCATCATCGCCCGAATTGTTTTTTCAAGGAGGCATAGAAGTGGGATAGTTAAGCTGAGAACGGCGTCATTGCCACTGGCCATGTTGGTGGAGTACTCAAAACAGCGCAACAAGGCACACAGGTCTCGCATGGAGGCCCAGTTATTGGTGGTGAAGTGGTGCTGTTCCGCAGAGCGACTCACGCGTGCGTGCTGCAGCTGAAACTCCACTATGGCCTGCTGCTGCTCGCACAGTCTTTCCAGCATGTGCAAGGTGGAGTTCCACCTTGTGGGCACGTCACATATGAGGCGGTGAGCGGGAAGGCCGAAGTTACGCTGCAGCGCTGCCAGGCGAGCAGCAGCAGGGTGAGAACGCCGAAAGTGCGCACAAACGGCCCGCACTTTCTGCAGCAGCTCTGACATATCGGGGTAGTTTTTAAGGAACCTCTGCACCACCAAATTCAGCACATGCGCCAGGCAAGGGATGTGCGTCAAACCGGCTAGGCCCAGAGCTGCTATGAGATTTCGCCCGTTATCACACACCACCAGGCCGGGCTTGAGGCTCGCTGGCAGCAACCACTCATTTGTCTGCTGTTCCATGCTCCTCCACAACTCCTGCGCGGTGTGTGGTTTGTCCCCCAAACAGGCAAGTTGTAAAACTGCCTGCTGTCGTTTACCCCTGGCCGTGCTGAAGTTGGTGGTGAAGGTGTTACGCTGTCCGGATGAGGAGGCGGTAGAGGATGAGGAAGCGGAGTAGGAGGAGTTACGAACAGGAGGCAAACTGAAGCGCCCTGCAATCCTCGGTGGTGGAAGGACATGCGCCAAATTGCTATCCGCCTCAGGCCCATCCGCCACTGCATTTACCCAGTGTGCCGTTAGGGAGATATAACGCCCCTGACCGTGCTTACTGGTCCACGTATCCGTAGTTAGGTGGACCTTGGCACAGATGGCGTTGCGCAGTGCACACCTGATATTTTCCCCCACTTGGTTGTGCAGGGAAGGGATGGCTTGCCTGGAAAAGTAGTGGCGGCTGGGCACGACGTACTGTGGGACAGCCACCGACATAAGGTTTTTAAAACTGTGCGTCTCCACCAGACGGAATGACAGCATTTCAAAGGCCAATAATTTTGAAATGCTGGCATTCAGGGCCAGGGATCGCGGGTGGGTAGGGGGGTACTTCCTCTTCCTCTCAAGTGTTTGGGAGATGGAAAGCTGAACGCTTCCACGGGACATTGTGGAGATGGTTGTTGGTGACCCAGGTGGTGGTGTTGCTGACAGATCGTCTGTTTGCGGGGTGGCAGGTGCCGGTATCACTACAGATGTGGCTGGAGCGGCCGAGACTGCAGCAGAAGAGGAAGCAGGATGAGCCAGAGACGTTTCTTGGTTTTGAAGGTGTGTACTCCACTGCAGCTCGTGCTTTGCACTTAGATGCCTGATCATGCAGGTTGTGCTCAGGTTGAGAAGGTTCATGCCTCGCTTCAAGCTCTGATTGCACAGGGTGCAAACCACTCGTGTCCTGTCATCAGCACATTTTCTAAAGAACTTCCACGCTAGAGAACTCCTTTGAGCTGACTTTGGTGCGCTCGTTCCCTTGCTGCGTTGGGCAGTAGCGGGCGTAGTGTCTAGGGCACGGCCGCTCCGCTTCTGCACCCTGCTCCCTCTTCTGCTGTGCTGGTGGCTCTGTGCGACCACCGCCTCTTCCTCCAAACTACTCAGGTCACCTGCATGACGTTCATTCCATGTGGGGTCGAGGACCTCATCGTCCTCCACATCATCTTCCACCCAGTCTTCACCCCTGCCCTCCTTGTCGGTCTCCACAATGCTGAACGCCGCAGCAGTTGGCACCTGCGTTTCGTCATCATCGGAGACGTGCTGCAATGATCCTTGCATGTACTCATCTTGAGAAATAAGTGGTTGGGCATCGCTGCACTCAATCTCTTCCACTTCTGGGGCAGGGCTAGGTGGATGGCCCTGGGAAACCCTGCTGACAGAGTCCTCAAAAAGAATAAGAGACTGCTGTATGGCTTGGGGCTCAGACTGCTGGCCTGATTTGCAAGGGGGTGAGGTGAAAGACGGTTGGACATTGGCTGCAGGTGCCAACTCTGACCTTTCTGCAGTAGACTGGGTGGGAGACAATGTGAAGGAACTGGAGGCACTGTCAGCAGCAAACCAATCTACTATCGCCTCAACTTGTTCTGGCCTCATCACTTCTAGGGGCGTTTGATGCCCTACCAAATACTGATGCAGGTTCTGTCGCCTACTCACACTTGAGGAAGGTGTTTCACTTGTGCGTGTAGCTGGCACAGATCGACCATGTCCTCTCCTTGCAACAGGAGCTCTACCAGCAGCACCACGACCCAGGCCACGGCCCTTATTTGACGGTCTCCTCATATTTCTGTAATTTAAGATCTTGCCCTAGAAAGGTTTTTATTGAATAGCGGAATAGAAAATATGATCCAAAAAAAGTGTATGTATATCACACGTACACAACCACACTAGGCCCCAATTACTATTGTTTGTACCCCTAAAAGGCTAGATGAGGAGTAGGGGGAGTATGGAACAGGCAGCACCCTCAAACCTTCAGAAGTATGAGATGAACCCCAACAACTTGGAAAGGTGGATCTCTCTCACACGTACCGACACAGACTATCCCGCAATTCAATTGATCCTCAAAGGTTTTTATTGAATAGCGGAATAGGAAATATGATCAAAAAAAGTGTATGTATCTCGCACGTACACAACCACACTAGGCCCCAATTACTATTGTTTGTACCCCTAAAAGGCTAGATGAGGAGTAGGGGGGGTATGGAACAGGCAGCACCCTCAAACCTTCAGAAGTATGAGATGAACCCCAACAACTTGGAAAGGTGGATCTCTCTCACACGTACCGACACAGACTATCCCGCAATTCAATTGATCCTCAAAGGTTTTTATTGAATAGCGGAATAGGAAATATGATCAAAAAAAGTGTATGTATCTCGCACGTACACAACCACACTAGGCCCCAATTACTATTGTTTGTACCCCTAAAAGGCTAGATGAGGAGTAGGGGGGGTATGGAACAGGCAGCACCCTCAAACCTTCAGAAGTATGAGATGAACCCCAACAACTTGGAAAGGTGGATCTCTCTCACACGTACCGACACAGACTATCCCGCAATTCAATTGATCCTCAAAGGTTTTTATTGAATAGCGGAATAGGAAATATGATCAAAAAAAGTGTATGTATCTCGCACGTACACAACCACACTAGGCCCCAATTACTATTGTTTGTACCCCTAAAAGGCTAGATGAGGAGTAGGGGGGGTATGGAACAGGCAGCACCCTCAAACCTTCAGAAGTATGAGATGAACCCCAACAACTTGGAAAGGTGGATCTCTCTCACACGTACCGACACAGACTATCCCGCAATTCAATTGATCCTCAAAGGTTTTTATTGAATAGCGGAATAGGAAATATGATCAAAAAAAGTGTATGTATCTCGCACGTACACAACCACACTAGGCCCCAATTACTATTGTTTGTACCCCTAAAAGGCTAGATGAGGAGTAGGGGGGGTATGGAACAGGCAGCACCCTCAAACCTTCAGAAGTATGAGATGAACCCCAACAACTTGGAAAGGTGGATCTCTCTCACACGTACCAACACAGACTATCCCCCAATTTAACTGATCCCCAAAGGTTTTTGATTAAATAGCGGAATAGAAAATATGATCCAAAAAAAGTGTATGTATATCACACGTACACAACCACACTAGGCCCCAATTACTATTGTTTGTACCCCTAAAAGGCTAGATGAGGAGTAGGGGGAGTATGGAACAGGCAGCACCCTCAAACCTTCAGAAGTATGAGATGAACCCCAACAACTTGGAAAGGTGGATCTCTCTCACACGTACCAACACAGACTATCCCCCAATTTAACTGATCCCCAAAGGTTTTTGATTAAATAGCGGAATAGAAAATATGATCCCAAAAAAGTGTATGTATATCACACGTACACAACCACACTAGGCCCCAATTACTATTGTTTGTACCCCTAAAAGGCTAGGAGTAGGGGGAGTATGGAACAGGCAGCACCCTCAAACCTTCAGAAGTATGAGATGAACCCCAACAACTTGGAAAGGTGGATCTCTCTCACACGTACCAACACAGACTATCCCCCAATTTAACTGATCCCCAAAGGTTTTTGATTAAATAGCGGAATAGAAAATATGATCCCAAAAAAGTGTATGTATATCACACGTACACAACCACACTAGGCCCCAATTACTATTGTTTGTACCCCTAAAAGGCTAGGAGTAGGGGGAGTATGGAACAGGCAGCACCCTCAAACCTTCAGAAGTATGAGATGAACCCCAACAACTTGGAAAGGTGGATCTCTCTCACACGTACCAACACAGACTATCCCCCAATGTAACTGATCCCCAGAGGTTTTTGATTAAATAGCGGAATAGAAAATATGATCCCAAAAAAGTGTATGTATATCACACGTACACAACCACACTAGGCCCCAATTACTATTGTTTGTACCCCTAAAAGGCTAGGAGTAGGGGGAGTATGGAACAGGCAGCACCCTCAAACCTTCAGAAGTATGAGATGAACCCCAACAACTTGGAAAGGTGGATCTCTCTCACACGTACCAACACAGACTATCCCCCAATTTAACTGATCCCCAAAGGTTTTTGATTAAATAGCGGAATAGAAAATATGATCCCAAAAAAGTGTATGTATATCACACGTACACAACCACACTAGGCCCCAATTACTATTGTTTGTACCCCTAAAAGGCTAGGAGTAGGGGGAGTATGGAACAGGCAGCACCCTCAAACCTTCAGAAGTATGAGATGAACCCCAACAACTTGGAAAGGTGGATCTCTCTCACACGTACCAACACAGACTATCCCCCAATTTAACTGATCCCCAAAGGTTTTTGATTAAATAGCGGAATAGAAAATATGATCCCAAAAAAGTGTATGTATATCACACGTACACAACCACACTAGGCCCCAATTACTATTGTTTGTACCCCTAAAAGGCTAGGAGTAGGGGGAGTATGGAACAGGCAGCACCCTCAAACCTTCAGAAGTATGAGATGAACCCCAACAACTTGGAAAGGTGGATCTCTCTCACACGTACCAACACAGACTATCCCCCAATTTAACTGATCCCCAAAGGTTTTTGATTAAATAGCGGAATAGAAAATATGATCCCAAAAAAGTGTATGTATATCACACGTACACAACCACACTAGGCCCCAATTACTATTGTTTGTACCCCTAAAAGGCTAGGAGTAGGGGGAGTATGGAACAGGCAGCACCCTCAAACCTTCAGAAGTATGAGATGAACCCCAACAACTTGGAAAGGTGGATCTCTCTCACACGTACCAACACAGACTATCCCCCAATTTAACTGATCCCCAAAGGTTTTTGATTAAATAGCGGAATAGAAAATATGATCCCAAAAAAGTGTATGTATATCACACGTACACAACCACACTAGGCCCCAATTACTATTGTTTGTACCCCTAAAAGGCTAGGAGTAGGGGGAGTATGGAACAGGCAGCACCCTCAAACCTTCAGAAGTATGAGATGAACCCCAACAACTTGGAAAGGTGGATCTCTCTCACACGTACCAACACAGACTATCCCCCAATTTAACTGATCCCCAAAGGTTTTTGATTAAATAGCGGAATAGAAAATATGATCCCAAAAAAGTGTATGTATATCACACGTACACAACCACACTAGGCCCCAATTACTATTGTTTGTACCCCTAAAAGGCTAGGAGTAGGGGGAGTATGGAACAGGCAGCACCCTCAAACCTTCAGAAGTATGAGATGAACCCCAACAACTTGGAAAGGTGGATCTCTCTCACACGTACCAACACAGACTATCCCCCAATTTAACTGATCCCCAAAGGTTTTTGATTAAATAGCGGAATAGAAAATATGATCCCAAAAAAGTGTATGTATATCACACGTACACAACCACACTAGGCCCCAATTACTATTGTTTGTACCCCTAAAAGGCTAGGAGTAGGGGGAGTATGGAACAGGCAGCACCCTCAAACCTTCAGAAGTATGAGATGAACCCCAACAACTTGGAAAGGTGGATCTCTCTCACACGTACCAACACAGACTATCCCCCAATTTAACTGATCCCCAAAGGTTTTTGATTAAATAGCGGAATAGAAAATATGATCCCAAAAAAGTGTATGTATATCACACGTACACAACCACACTAGGCCCCAATTACTATTGTTTGTACCCCTAAAAGGCTAGGAGTAGGGGGAGTATGGAACAGGCAGCACCCTCAAACCTTCAGAAGTATGAGATGAACCCCAACAACTTGGAAAGGTGGATCTCTCTCACACGTACCAACACAGACTATCCCCCAATTTAACTGATCCCCAGAGGTTTTTGATTAAATAGCGGAATAGAAAATATGATCCCAAAAAAGTGTATGTATATCACACGTACACAACCACACTAGGCCCCAATTACTATTGTTTGTACCCCTAAAAGGCTAGGAGTAGGGGGAGTATGGAACAGGCAGCACCCTCAAACCTTCAGAAGTATGAGATGAACCCCAACAACTTGGAAAGGTGGATCTCTCTCACACGTACCAACACAGACTATCCCCCAATTTAACTGATCCCCAAAGGTTTTTGATTAAATAGCGGAATAGAAAATATGATCCCAAAAAAGTGTATGTATATCACACGTACACAACCACACTAGGCCCCAATTACTATTGTTTGTACCCCTAAAAGGCTAGGAGTAGGGGGAGTATGGAACAGGCAGCACCCTCAAACCTTCAGAAGTATGAGATGAACCCCAACAACTTGGAAAGGTGGATCTCTCTCACACGTACCAACACAGACTATCCCCCAATTTAACTGATCCCCAAAGGTTTTTGATTAAATAGCGGAATAGAAAATATGATCCCAAAAAAGTGTATGTATATCACACGTACACAACCACACTAGGCCCCAATTACTATTGTTTGTACCCCTAAAAGGCTAGGAGTAGGGGGAGTATGGAACAGGCAGCACCCTCAAACCTTCAGAAGTATGAGATGAACCCCAACAACTTGGAAAGGTGGATCTCTCTCACACGTACCAACACAGACTATCCCCCAATTTAACTGATCCCCAAAGGTTTTTGATTAAATAGCGGAATAGAAAATATGATCCCAAAAAAGTGTATGTATATCACACGTACACAACCACACTAGGCCCCAATTACTATTGTTTGTACCCCTAAAAGGCTAGGAGTAGGGGGAGTATGGAACAGGCAGCACCCTCAAACCTTCAGAAGTATGAGATGAACCCCAACAACTTGGAAAGGTGGATCTCTCTCACACGTACCAACACAGACTATCCCCCAATTTAACTGATCCCCAAAGGTTTTTGATTAAATAGCGGAATAGAAAATATGATCCCAAAAAAGTGTATGTATATCACACGTACACAACCACACTAGGCCCCAATTACTATTGTTTGTACCCCTAAAAGGCTAGGAGTAGGGGGAGTATGGAACAGGCAGCACCCTCAAACCTTCAGAAGTATGAGATGAACCCCAACAACTTGGAAAGGTGGATCTCTCTCACACGTACCAACACAGACTATCCCCCAATTTAACTGATCCCCAAAGGTTTTTGATTAAATAGCGGAATAGAAAATATGATCCCAAAAAAGTGTATGTATATCACACGTACACAACCACACTAGGCCCCAATTACTATTGTTTGTACCCCTAAAAGGCTAGGAGTAGGGGGAGTATGGAACAGGCAGCACCCTCAAACCTTCAGAAGTATGAGATGAACCCCAACAACTTGGAAAGGTGGATCTCTCTCACACGTACCAACACAGACTATCCCCCAATTTAACTGATCCCCAAAGGTTTTTGATTAAATAGCGGAATAGAAAATATGATCCCAAAAAAGTGTATGTATATCACACGTACACAACCACACTAGGCCCCAATTACTATTGTTTGTACCCCTAAAAGGCTAGGAGTAGGGGGAGTATGGAACAGGCAGCACCCTCAAACCTTCAGAAGTATGAGATGAACCCCAACAACTTGGAAAGGTGGATCTCTCTCACACGTACCAACACAGACTATCCCCCAATTTAACTGATCCCCAGAGGTTTTTGATTAAATAGCGGAATAGAAAATATGATCCCAAAAAAGTGTATGTATATCACACGTACACAACCACACTAGGCCCCAATTACTATTGTTTGTACCCCTAAAAGGCTAGGAGTAGGGGGAGTATGGAACAGGCAGCACCCTCAAACCTTCAGAAGTATGAGATGAACCCCAACAACTTGGAAAGGTGGATCTCTCTCACACGTACCAACACAGACTATCCCCCAATTTAACTGATCCCCAAAGGTTTTTGATTAAATAGCGGAATAGAAAATATGATCCCAAAAAAGTGTATGTATATCACACGTACACAACCACACTAGGCCCCAATTACTATTGTTTGTACCCCTAAAAGGCTAGGAGTAGGGGGAGTATGGAACAGGCAGCACCCTCAAACCTTCAGAAGTATGAGATGAACCCCAACAACTTGGAAAGGTGGATCTCTCTCACACGTACCAACACAGACTATCCCCCAATTTAACTGATCCCCAGAGGTTTTTGATTAAATAGCGGAATAGAAAATATGATCCCAAAAAAGTGTATGTATATCACACGTACACAACCACACTAGGCCCCAATTACTATTGTTTGTACCCCTAAAAGGCTAGGAGTAGGGGGAGTATGGAACAGGCAGCACCCTCAAACCTTCAGAAGTATGAGATGAACCCCAACAACTTGGAAAGGTGGATCTCTCTCACACGTACCAACACAGACTATCCCCCAATTTAACTGATCCCCAAAGGTTTTTGATTAAATAGCGGAATAGAAAATATGATCCCAAAAAAGTGTATGTATATCACACGTACACAACCACACTAGGCCCCAATTACTATTGTTTGTACCCCTAAAAGGCTAGGAGTAGGGGGAGTATGGAACAGGCAGCACCCTCAAACCTTCAGAAGTATGAGATGAACCCCAACAACTTGGAAAGGTGGATCTCTCTCACACGTACCAACACAGACTATCCCCCAATTTAACTGATCCCCAAAGGTTTTTGATTAAATAGCGGAATAGAAAATATGATCCCAAAAAAGTGTATGTATATCACACGTACACAACCACACTAGGCCCCAATTACTATTGTTTGTACCCCTAAAAGGCTAGGAGTAGGGGGAGTATGGAACAGGCAGCACCCTCAAACCTTCAGAAGTATGAGATGAACCCCAACAACTTGGAAAGGTGGATCTCTCTCACACGTACCAACACAGACTATCCCCCAATTTAACTGATCCCCAAAGGTTTTTGATTAAATAGCGGAATAGAAAATATGATCCCAAAAAAGTGTATGTATATCACACGTACACAACCACACTAGGCCCCAATTACTATTGTTTGTACCCCTAAAAGGCTAGGAGTAGGGGGAGTATGGAACAGGCAGCACCCTCAAACCTTCAGAAGTATGAGATGAACCCCAACAACTTGGAAAGGTGGATCTCTCTCACACGTACCAACACAGACTATCCCCCAATTTAACTGATCCCCAAAGGTTTTTGATTAAATAGCGGAATAGAAAATATGATCCCAAAAAAGTGTATGTATATCACACGTACACAACCACACTAGGCCCCAATTACTATTGTTTGTACCCCTAAAAGGCTAGGAGTAGGGGGAGTATGGAACAGGCAGCACCCTCAAACCTTCAGAAGTATGAGATGAACCCCAACAACTTGGAAAGGTGGATCTCTCTCACACGTACCAACACAGACTATCCCCCAATTTAACTGATCCCCAAAGGTTTTTGATTAAATAGCGGAATAGAAAATATGATCCCAAAAAAGTGTATGTATATCACACGTACACAACCACACTAGGCCCCAATTACTATTGTTTGTACCCCTAAAAGGCTAGGAGTAGGGGGAGTATGGAACAGGCAGCACCCTCAAACCTTCAGAAGTATGAGATGAACCCCAACAACTTGGAAAGGTGGATCTCTCTCACACGTACCAACACAGACTATCCCCCAATGTAACTGATCCCCAGAGGTTTTTGATTAAATAGCGGAATAGAAAATATGATCCCAAAAAAGTGTATGTATATCACACGTACACAACCACACTAGGCCCCAATTACTATTGTTTGTACCCCTAAAAGGCTAGGAGTAGGGGGAGTATGGAACAGGCAGCACCCTCAAACCTTCAGAAGTATGAGATGAACCCCAACAACTTGGAAAGGTGGATCTCTCTCACACGTACCAACACAGACTATCCCCCAATTTAACTGATCCCCAAAGGTTTTTGATTAAATAGCGGAATAGAAAATATGATCCCAAAAAAGTGTATGTATATCACACGTACACAACCACACTAGGCCCCAATTACTATTGTTTGTACCCCTAAAAGGCTAGGAGTAGGGGGAGTATGGAACAGGCAGCACCCTCAAACCTTCAGAAGTATGAGATGAACCCCAACAACTTGGAAAGGTGGATCTCTCTCACACGTACCAACACAGACTATCCCCCAATTTAACTGATCCCCAAAGGTTTTTGATTAAATAGCGGAATAGAAAATATGATCCCAAAAAAGTGTATGTATATCACACGTACACAACCACACTAGGCCCCAATTACTATTGTTTGTACCCCTAAAAGGCTAGGAGTAGGGGGAGTATGGAACAGGCAGCACCCTCAAACCTTCAGAAGTATGAGATGAACCCCAACAACTTGGAAAGGTGGATCTCTCTCACACGTACCAACACAGACTATCCCCCAATTTAACTGATCCCCAAAGGTTTTTGATTAAATAGCGGAATAGAAAATATGATCCCAAAAAAGTGTATGTATATCACACGTACACAACCACACTAGGCCCCAATTACTATTGTTTGTACCCCTAAAAGGCTAGGAGTAGGGGGAGTATGGAACAGGCAGCACCCTCAAACCTTCAGAAGTATGAGATGAACCCCAACAACTTGGAAAGGTGGATCTCTCTCACACGTACCAACACAGACTATCCCCCAATTTAACTGATCCCCAAAGGTTTTTGATTAAATAGCGGAATAGAAAATATGATCCCAAAAAAGTGTATGTATATCACACGTACACAACCACACTAGGCCCCAATTACTATTGTTTGTACCCCTAAAAGGCTAGGAGTAGGGGGAGTATGGAACAGGCAGCACCCTCAAACCTTCAGAAGTATGAGATGAACCCCAACAACTTGGAAAGGTGGATCTCTCTCACACGTACCAACACAGACTATCCCCCAATTTAACTGATCCCCAAAGGTTTTTGATTAAATAGCGGAATAGAAAATATGATCCCAAAAAAGTGTATGTATATCACACGTACACAACCACACTAGGCCCCAATTACTATTGTTTGTACCCCTAAAAGGCTAGGAGTAGGGGGAGTATGGAACAGGCAGCACCCTCAAACCTTCAGAAGTATGAGATGAACCCCAACAACTTGGAAAGGTGGATCTCTCTCACACGTACCAACACAGACTATCCCCCAATTTAACTGATCCCCAAAGGTTTTTGATTAAATAGCGGAATAGAAAATATGATCCCAAAAAAGTGTATGTATATCACACGTACACAACCACACTAGGCCCCAATTACTATTGTTTGTACCCCTAAAAGGCTAGGAGTAGGGGGAGTATGGAACAGGCAGCACCCTCAAACCTTCAGAAGTATGAGATGAACCCCAACAACTTGGAAAGGTGGATCTCTCTCACACGTACCAACACAGACTATCCCCCAATTTAACTGATCCCCAAAGGTTTTTGATTAAATAGCGGAATAGAAAATATGATCCCAAAAAAGTGTATGTATATCACACGTACACAACCACACTAGGCCCCAATTACTATTGTTTGTACCCCTAAAAGGCTAGGAGTAGGGGGAGTATGGAACAGGCAGCACCCTCAAACCTTCAGAAGTATGAGATGAACCCCAACAACTTGGAAAGGTGGATCTCTCTCACACGTACCAACACAGACTATCCCCCAATTTAACTGATCCCCAAAGGTTTTTGATTAAATAGCGGAATAGAAAATATGATCCCAAAAAAGTGTATGTATATCACACGTACACAACCACACTAGGCCCCAATTACTATTGTTTGTACCCCTAAAAGGCTAGGAGTAGGGGGAGTATGGAACAGGCAGCACCCTCAAACCTTCAGAAGTATGAGATGAACCCCAACAACTTGGAAAGGTGGATCTCTCTCACACGTACCAACACAGACTATCCCCCAATTTAACTGATCCCCAAAGGTTTTTGATTAAATAGCGGAATAGAAAATATGATCCCAAAAAAGTGTATGTATATCACACGTACACAACCACACTAGGCCCCAATTACTATTGTTTGTACCCCTAAAAGGCTAGGAGTAGGGGGAGTATGGAACAGGCAGCACCCTCAAACCTTCAGAAGTATGAGATGAACCCCAACAACTTGGAAAGGTGGATCTCTCTCACACGTACCAACACAGACTATCCCCCAATTTAACTGATCCCCAAAGGTTTTTGATTAAATAGCGGAATAGAAAATATGATCCCAAAAAAGTGTATGTATATCACACGTACACAACCACACTAGGCCCCAATTACTATTGTTTGTACCCCTAAAAGGCTAGGAGTAGGGGGAGTATGGAACAGGCAGCACCCTCAAACCTTCAGAAGTATGAGATGAACCCCAACAACTTGGAAAGGTGGATCTCTCTCACACGTACCAACACAGACTATCCCCCAATTTAACTGATCCCCAAAGGTTTTTGATTAAATAGCGGAATAGAAAATATGATCCCAAAAAAGTGTATGTATATCACACGTACACAACCACACTAGGCCCCAATTACTATTGTTTGTACCCCTAAAAGGCTAGGAGTAGGGGGAGTATGGAACAGGCAGCACCCTCAAACCTTCAGAAGTATGAGATGAACCCCAACAACTTGGAAAGGTGGATCTCTCTCACACGTACCAACACAGACTATCCCCCAATTTAACTGATCCCCAAAGGTTTTTGATTAAATAGCGGAATAGAAAATATGATCCCAAAAAAGTGTATGTATATCACACGTACACAACCACACTAGGCCCCAATTACTATTGTTTGTACCCCTAAAAGGCTAGGAGTAGGGGGAGTATGGAACAGGCAGCACCCTCAAACCTTCAGAAGTATGAGATGAACCCCAACAACTTGGAAAGGTGGATCTCTCTCACACGTACCAACACAGACTATCCCCCAATTTAACTGATCCCCAAAGGTTTTTGATTAAATAGCGGAATAGAAAATATGATCCCAAAAAAGTGTATGTATATCACACGTACACAACCACACTAGGCCCCAATTACTATTGTTTGTACCCCTAAAAGGCTAGGAGTAGGGGGAGTATGGAACAGGCAGCACCCTCAAACCTTCAGAAGTATGAGATGAACCCCAACAACTTGGAAAGGTGGATCTCTCTCACACGTACCAACACAGACTATCCCCCAATTTAACTGATCCCCAAAGGTTTTTGATTAAATAGCGGAATAGAAAATATGATCCCAAAAAAGTGTATGTATATCACACGTACACAACCACACTAGGCCCCAATTACTATTGTTTGTACCCCTAAAAGGCTAGGAGTAGGGGGAGTATGGAACAGGCAGCACCCTCAAACCTTCAGAAGTATGAGATGAACCCCAACAACTTGGAAAGGTGGATCTCTCTCACACGTACCAACACAGACTATCCCCCAATTTAACTGATCCCCAGAGGTTTTTGATTAAATAGCGGAATAGAAAATATGATCCCAAAAAAGTGTATGTATATCACACGTACACAACCACACTAGGCCCCAATTACTATTGTTTGTACCCCTAAAAGGCTAGGAGTAGGGGGAGTATGGAACAGGCAGCACCCTCAAACCTTCAGAAGTATGAGATGAACCCCAACAACTTGGAAAGGTGGATCTCTCTCACACGTACCAACACAGACTATCCCCCAATTTAACTGATCCCCAAAGGTTTTTGATTAAATAGCGGAATAGAAAATATGATCCCAAAAAAGTGTATGTATATCACACGTACACAACCACACTAGGCCCCAATTACTATTGTTTGTACCCCTAAAAGGCTAGGAGTAGGGGGAGTATGGAACAGGCAGCACCCTCAAACCTTCAGAAGTATGAGATGAACCCCAACAACTTGGAAAGGTGGATCTCTCTCACACGTACCAACACAGACTATCCCCCAATTTAACTGATCCCCAGAGGTTTTTGATTAAATAGCGGAATAGAAAATATGATCCCAAAAAAGTGTATGTATATCACACGTACACAACCACACTAGGCCCCAATTACTATTGTTTGTACCCCTAAAAGGCTAGGAGTAGGGGGAGTATGGAACAGGCAGCACCCTCAAACCTTCAGAAGTATGAGATGAACCCCAACAACTTGGAAAGGTGGATCTCTCTCACACGTACCAACACAGACTATCCCCCAATTTAACTGATCCCCAAAGGTTTTTGATTAAATAGCGGAATAGAAAATATGATCCCAAAAAAGTGTATGTATATCACACGTACACAACCACACTAGGCCCCAATTACTATTGTTTGTACCCCTAAAAGGCTAGGAGTAGGGGGAGTATGGAACAGGCAGCACCCTCAAACCTTCAGAAGTATGAGATGAACCCCAACAACTTGGAAAGGTGGATCTCTCTCACACGTACCAACACAGACTATCCCCCAATTTAACTGATCCCCAAAGGTTTTTGATTAAATAGCGGAATAGAAAATATGATCCCAAAAAAGTGTATGTATATCACACGTACACAACCACACTAGGCCCCAATTACTATTGTTTGTACCCCTAAAAGGCTAGGAGTAGGGGGAGTATGGAACAGGCAGCACCCTCAAACCTTCAGAAGTATGAGATGAACCCCAACAACTTGGAAAGGTGGATCTCTCTCACACGTACCAACACAGACTATCCCCCAATTTAACTGATCCCCAAAGGTTTTTGATTAAATAGCGGAATAGAAAATATGATCCCAAAAAAGTGTATGTATATCACACGTACACAACCACACTAGGCCCCAATTACTATTGTTTGTACCCCTAAAAGGCTAGGAGTAGGGGGAGTATGGAACAGGCAGCACCCTCAAACCTTCAGAAGTATGAGATGAACCCCAACAACTTGGAAAGGTGGATCTCTCTCACACGTACCAACACAGACTATCCCCCAATTTAACTGATCCCCAAAGGTTTTTGATTAAATAGCGGAATAGAAAATATGATCCCAAAAAAGTGTATGTATATCACACGTACACAACCACACTAGGCCCCAATTACTATTGTTTGTACCCCTAAAAGGCTAGGAGTAGGGGGAGTATGGAACAGGCAGCACCCTCAAACCTTCAGAAGTATGAGATGAACCCCAACAACTTGGAAAGGTGGATCTCTCTCACACGTACCAACACAGACTATCCCCCAATTTAACTGATCCCCAAAGGTTTTTGATTAAATAGCGGAATAGAAAATATGATCCCAAAAAAGTGTATGTATATCACACGTACACAACCACACTAGGCCCCAATTACTATTGTTTGTACCCCTAAAAGGCTAGGAGTAGGGGGAGTATGGAACAGGCAGCACCCTCAAACCTTCAGAAGTATGAGATGAACCCCAACAACTTGGAAAGGTGGATCTCTCTCACACGTACCAACACAGACTATCCCCCAATTTAACTGATCCCCAGAGGTTTTTGATTAAATAGCGGAATAGAAAATATGATCCCAAAAAAGTGTATGTATATCACACGTACACAACCACACTAGGCCCCAATTACTATTGTTTGTACCCCTAAAAGGCTAGGAGTAGGGGGAGTATGGAACAGGCAGCACCCTCAAACCTTCAGAAGTATGAGATGAACCCCAACAACTTGGAAAGGTGGATCTCTCTCACACGTACCAACACAGACTATCCCCCAATTTAACTGATCCCCAAAGGTTTTTGATTAAATAGCGGAATAGAAAATATGATCCCAAAAAAGTGTATGTATATCACACGTACACAACCACACTAGGCCCCAATTACTATTGTTTGTACCCCTAAAAGGCTAGGAGTAGGGGGAGTATGGAACAGGCAGCACCCTCAAACCTTCAGAAGTATGAGATGAACCCCAACAACTTGGAAAGGTGGATCTCTCTCACACGTACCAACACAGACTATCCCCCAATTTAACTGATCCCCAAAGGTTTTTGATTAAATAGCGGAATAGAAAATATGATCCCAAAAAAGTGTATGTATATCACACGTACACAACCACACTAGGCCCCAATTACTATTGTTTGTACCCCTAAAAGGCTAGGAGTAGGGGGAGTATGGAACAGGCAGCACCCTCAAACCTTCAGAAGTATGAGATGAACCCCAACAACTTGGAAAGGTGGATCTCTCTCACACGTACCAACACAGACTATCCCCCAATTTAACTGATCCCCAAAGGTTTTTGATTAAATAGCGGAATAGAAAATATGATCCCAAAAAAGTGTATGTATATCACACGTACACAACCACACTAGGCCCCAATTACTATTGTTTGTACCCCTAAAAGGCTAGGAGTAGGGGGAGTATGGAACAGGCAGCACCCTCAAACCTTCAGAAGTATGAGATGAACCCCAACAACTTGGAAAGGTGGATCTCTCTCACACGTACCAACACAGACTATCCCCCAATTTAACTGATCCCCAAAGGTTTTTGATTAAATAGCGGAATAGAAAATATGATCCCAAAAAAGTGTATGTATATCACACGTACACAACCACACTAGGCCCCAATTACTATTGTTTGTACCCCTAAAAGGCTAGGAGTAGGGGGAGTATGGAACAGGCAGCACCCTCAAACCTTCAGAAGTATGAGATGAACCCCAACAACTTGGAAAGGTGGATCTCTCTCACACGTACCAACACAGACTATCCCCCAATTTAACTGATCCCCAAAGGTTTTTGATTAAATAGCGGAATAGAAAATATGATCCCAAAAAAGTGTATGTATATCACACGTACACAACCACACTAGGCCCCAATTACTATTGTTTGTACCCCTAAAAGGCTAGGAGTAGGGGGAGTATGGAACAGGCAGCACCCTCAAACCTTCAGAAGTATGAGATGAACCCCAACAACTTGGAAAGGTGGATCTCTCTCACACGTACCAACACAGACTATCCCCCAATTTAACTGATCCCCAAAGGTTTTTGATTAAATAGCGGAATAGAAAATATGATCCCAAAAAAGTGTATGTATATCACACGTACACAACCACACTAGGCCCCAATTACTATTGTTTGTACCCCTAAAAGGCTAGATGAGGAGTAGGGGGAGTATGGAACAGGCAGCACCCTCAAACCTTCAGAAGTATGAGATTGTGTTCACTGTACCCCACAAAGATTGAGTTCACTGCACCCCACAATGATTGTGTTCACTGCACCCCACAAAGATTGTGTTCACTGCACCTCACAAAGATTGTGTTCACTGTACCCCCCAAAGATTGTGTTCACTGCACCCCACAAAGATTCTGTTCACTGCACCCCAAAAAGATTGTGTTCACTGCACCCCAAAAAGGATGTTGTTCACTGCACCCCAAAAAGGATGTTGTTCACTCCACCCCAAAAAGATTGTGTTCACTGCACCCCACAAAGATTGTGTTCACTGCACCCCAAAAAGATTGTGTTCACTGCACCCCAAAAATGATTTTGTTCACTGCACCCCAAAAAGGATGTTGTTCACTCCACCCCAAAAAGATTGTGTTCACTGCACCCCAAAAAGATTGTGTTCACTGCACCCCACAAAGGATTTTGTTCACTGCACCCCAAAAAGATTGTGTTCACTGCACCCCAAAAAGGATGTTGTTCACTGCACCCCAAAAAGGATTTTGTTCACTGCACCCCAAAAAGATTGTGTTCACTGCACCCCACAAAGGATTTTGTTCACTGCACCCCACAAAGATTGTGTTCACTGCACACCAAAAAGGATTGTGTTCACTGCACCCCAAAAAGATTTTGTTCACTGCACCCCAAAAAGATTGTGTTCACTGCAGCCCAAAAAGATTGTGTTCACTGCAGCCCAAAAAGATTGTGTTCACTGCAGCCCAAAAAGATTGTGTTCACTGCAGCCCAAAAAGATTGTGTTCACTGCAGCTCACACACAGAAAAATGGATGTGGATCACTGACACCTGCCTATCTCCAATCCCACACCACACAGCAATATCGATTGTAGTTTGTAGAACACAGTTTCCCTAAAATTCAGCAGACTCTGTCCCTAACAGGATTGAGAAGAGATCGTAGATCAGGATTGAGTGCAGACCCCACCCCCCACACAGCAATATCGATTGTAGTTTGTAGAAGACACTGACCCTATAATTCAGCAGACTCTATCCCTAAAATGCCTACAACTCGCCCTGCCTAAACACTCCGACCTGTCCCTCAATTCTATCCGGACACAAATGGTTTTTTCCTGCCTATCTTTCCCTAATCAGCAGCCAGCACGTTGATGTGTGCTCTGTCCCTGAATCTAAGCAGCATAATGACGCCGCTGCGGCTGCCTCGAACTTATAAAGACTTGGTCACATGCTTCAGACGGCCAATCACAGCTACTGAGACATTTGCAGGCATGGCTGGGATGGCTTAAGGCACACCAGTTAAACGATTGTTGATTGGCTGTTGAAAGCCCGCCATGAAAAGAGCGCCAAAGCATGCAAAACCCGGAAATAAAACGACCGAACACGGATTTTTACCCGAACATACAGTAAAGTGTCCGTGTCCGTGTTCGGGTACAAAAAATCCAATTATTCGGTACGAACACGAATAATACAGTCCGTGTTCGCTCAACACTACTCGTAATGCCTTTTGGCTTGTGTAACGCCCCAGCTGTCTTCCAGAACTTTGTTAATGACATTTTTTCTGATCTCCTATATGTTTGTGTCATTGTGTATCTGGATGACATACTCATCTTTTCTCCAGATTTGAATACTCATCGCCAGCATGTTTGTACGGTTCTTCAACGTCTTCGGGACCACCGCTTATATGTGAAGTTGGAGAAGTGTCTCTTCGAGCAAACCCAAGTTCCTTTCCTAGGCTACATAGTCACAGATAAAGGACTGCTTATGGATCCTGCCAAACTTCAGGCCATCTCCAACTGGCCTCAGCCTTCTGGTCTAAAAGCTACGCAACGGTTCTTGGGATTCACCAATTTCTATCGCCAGTTTATCCCTGATTACTCCTCTCTGGTGGCACCCATTACCTCCTTGACCCGGAAGGGTGCCAATGCCAGAACCTGGCCTCCTGAAGCTGTCAAGGCTTTCCACAAGCTCAAATCGGCCTTCCTATCGGCATCTATTCTCAAACGTCCTGACATTCTTCAGCCTTTCTTCTTGGAAGTAGATGCCTCGTCCTTGGGAGTGGGGGCCGTCCTTCTCCAAAGGCATGACAGTAAGCTCCGCCCCTGTGCCTTTTTCTCGAAGAAGTTTTCTGATGCAGAGAAAAACGACACCATCGGGGATCGGGAGCTTCTGGCTATCAAGCTGGCACTGCAAGAATGGCGACATCTACTGGAGGGGTCTCCTCATCGTATTCTGATCTATACCGATCATAAGAACCTCCAGTATCTGCAGTCCGCCCGACGTTTAAATCCCAGGCAAGCACGATGGGCTCTCTTTTTTGCCAGGTTTAATTTTGACATCACCTTCCGGCCTGGCTCCAAGAATGCTCGTGTGGATGCCTTGTCCAGATCATTTGACGTTGCTGACTCAGAGTGTCATATTGAACCTGAACATATTATTCCTGCCAATTGTTTCCTGGCCTCCACTCACCTTCAGTCTCCACGTATCCCTCCCGGAAAGACTTTTGTGAGGCCCTCCCTTCGCCCCAAGCTTCTCAAATGGGCACATGATTCCAAACTCTCTGGACATCCTGGTGTGCAACGCACCTGTGCCTTCCTGCTGCGTTACTACTGGTGGCCCTCACTCCGGAAGGATGTTGTGGAATATGTCCAGGCTTGCTCCATTTGCGTGCAGTCTAAGTCTTCTACTTCAGCTCCAGCAGGTCTCCTGTTACCTCTACCTGTTCCAGATGTACCGTGGCGATGCATTTCTATGGACTTTATATCTGAACTACCCCCATCAGCGGGCTCCACCGTTATCTGGGTGGTGGTGGACAGGTTTTCTAAAATGTGTCACTTAACTCCACTTCCAGGCCTACCCTCTGCTGTCACTTTGGCTTCCATCTTCATTAGGGAAATCTTTCGTCTCCATGGTATGCCCTCACACATTGTCTCAGATAGAGGAGTTCAGTTTACGGCCCGCTTCTGGAGAGCCCTGGCCACGTCATTTGGAATCAAGTTGGATTTCTCCTCAGCTTTTCATCCGCAGTCAAATGGTCAAACGGAAAGGGTTAACCAGAATGTGGAACGGTATCTTCGTGCCTTCATTTCTGCCCATCAGGATGATTGGGTAGACCTTTTACGCTGGGCAGAATTTGCCCTCAATAACCATGCTAATGCCAGCACTGGTGAGTCTCCCTTCTTCACGGTATTTGGCCGCCATCCTTCAGTACCATTTCCTGTTCCGATCTCTGCTGAAGTGCCGGCAGCCGCAGAGGTGCAACGGTCTCTCAATTCTATCTGGGCAGATGTTTCCAAGAATTTACATCTGGCGGCTTCCAGGTACAAGGTAGCTGCAGATCGTCATCGCCGTGCGAGCCCCAAAATTCTCCCTGGTGATAAGGTTTGGCTCTCTACCAAGAATATCCGTCTCAGGGTACCCTCTATGAAGTTTGCTCCCCGTTTCATTGGTCCCTTTACAGTCCTCTGCCAGGTTAACCCTGTCGCTTTTAAGCTCTGTCTCCCGTCACATCTAAAAATCCCCAATGTTTTCCATGTTTCTCTCCTGAGACCATACATCATCAATAGGTTTTGTCGTCCTATTCGTCGTCCTTCTCCAATAGCCAGTACTTCGGATCAGTACAAAATCAAGCAAATCTTGGATTCCAAATTCTCCAGGGGGAGGCTCTTGTATCTAGTGGACTGGAAAGGATATGGTCCTGAGGAGAGATGTTGGATTCCTTCCACTGATGTTTCTGCACCTCGTTTGGTGAAACTTTTTCATCAGAAGTTTCCTCTCAAGGCTGGGCCCAAACGAGTGGGGAGGCCCCGTAAGAGGGGGGGTACTGTCACAAGTTAGCCTGTATATTCTTACCTCCTTGCAGCAATGCTTCTGTCTTGGCTCCCTTCACATGTGGTGTTTGGGCTTCTATGGGCGTCGCCTGCTCCACTGTGGGTTATATCCTGTTTCTGTCAATTACTTCCTGGGTCACCTCCCTGTTTGCTTCCCTATATATACACAGGCTCAGTGCACTGTTCCTTGCTTGAGCAACAACCCTGTTCTCTGAGCTCCCATCCGTGTATCCCTTGGCAATTGTATCTGATCTCCTGTGTACCGACCCGGCTTTGTTTCTCCGTCTACGTTTGTCTGCTGCCTGTCCTGACCTCGGCTTGTCTCTTGGATCTCCTTATAGTCTCCTGTTTACCCTGCACACGCCAGCGGTCTCCACATTCTCAGCTGGGCCTACCTGGGGGCCGCGACCTGGTTCCAGTCTGCTGCAAGTCCATCCCCACCATCAGGGGCAAGGGTGAAGAAGCAGGCTGGGGCTTAGACTCCGCGCCCCGGGGAATCCTTAGCTGGGGATCTATAAGGGCTCACTACCACAGACCCGTGACATCATCCTGTCTTGGGCAGAGAAGTTTGTGCCATGCCTGACAGCAGTTTTTATTCCGGGAATAGAGAACTGGCAGGCAGACTTTTTGAGTCGTCAACAGATGTTTCCGAGGGAATGGTCCTTACACCCCAAGATTTTTCAATCAATCTGCCTACGCTGGGGGGTCCCAGACGTAGATCTGTTGGCATCCAGGTTCAACAATAAGTTGAAGAAATTTGTGTCCAGAACCAGGGATCCATTCGCAGTCGAAGTGGATGCTTTGCTGACTCCATGGGAGGAGTATTCCATGATAGATGCCTTTCCTTCGGTGCAGCTGATACCGCATCTATCCTGCCTTTAGGGTACAAAAAAATTGTAATCGGGGCCTAGATTGTGTTTGTACGTGTGAGATACACCGTTTTGTAAAATTTGTCCTATTCCGCTATTCAATATACACCCTGTTTGAGTGTAAAAAATTAAATTGCGGGATAGTCTGTACCGGTACATGTGAGATACACCTTTTTAAATTTGTTTGGCGCATCTCCTGCTACCGCCGAGGATTGCAGGGCGCTTCAGTTTGCCTCCTGTTCCCAACTCCTCCTACTCCTCTTCCTCATCCTGCCTTTAGGGTACAAAAAATTGTAATCGGGGCCTAGTCTGTGTTTGTACGTGTGAGATACACCGTATTATAAAATTTTTCCTATTCCGCTATTCAATATACACCCTTTTGGAGTGTAAGAAAATTAAATTACGGCATAGTCTGTATCGGTACGTGTGAGATACACCTTTTAAATTTGTTTGGCGCATCTCCTTCCACCGCCAAGGATTGCAGGGCGCTTCAGTTTGCCTCCTGTTCCCAACTCCTCCTTCTCCTCTTCCTCATCCTCCCTTTAGGGTACAAAAAATTTTAATCGGGGCCTAGTCTGTGTTTGTACGTGTGAGATTTTTTATCCTTTTTCCTATTCCGCTATTCAATATACACCCTTTTGGGGTAAAAAAACATTAAATTGCGGCATAGTTTGCATATTTGACTGTCAGATACACCCGTGCGATACTGTTGTTGTTTTGTTCAGCTATTCAATAAACACCTTTCTAGGGCAAGATCATAAATTACAGAAATATGAGGAGAACGTCAAATAGGGGCGTGGCCTGGGTCGTGGTGCTGCTGGTAGAGCTCCTGTTGCAAGGAGAGGACGTGGTCGATCTGTGCCAGCTACACGCACAAGTGAAACACCTTCCACAAGTGTGAGTAGGCGACAGAACCTGCAGCAGTATTTGGTAGGGCATAATGCGCCTCTAGACGTGATGAGGCCTGAAGAAGTACAGGCGATAGTAGATTGGGTTGCTGACAGTGCCTCCAGTTCCTTCACATTGTCTCCCACCCAGTCTACTGCAGAAAGGTCAGAGTTGGCACCTGCAGCCAATGTCCAACCGTCTTTTACCTCACCCCCTTGGAAATCAGGCAAGCAGTCTGAGCCCCAATCCATACAGCAGTCTCTTGTTCTTTTTGAGGACTCTGTCAGCAGGGTTTCCCAGGGCCATCCACCTAGCCCTGCCCCAGAAGTTGAAGAGATTGAGTGCAGCGATGCCCAACCACTTATTTCTCAAGATGAGTACATGCAAGGACCATCGCAGCACGTCTCCGATGATGACGAAACGCAGGTGCCAACTGCTGCGGTGTTCAGCATTGTGGAGACCGACAAGGAGGGCAGGGGTGAAGACTGGGTGGAAGATGATGTGGAGGACGATGAGGTCCTCGACCCCACATGGAATGAACGTCATGCAGGTGACCTGAGTTGTTTGGAGGAAGAGGCGGTGGTCCCACAGAGCCACCAGCACAGCAGAAGAGGGAGCAGGGTGCAGAAGCGGAGCGGCCGTGCCCTAGACACTACGCCCGCTACTGCCCAACGCAGCAAGGGAACGAGCACACCAAAGTCAGCTCAAAGGAGTTCTCTAGCGTGGAAGTTCTTTAGAAAATGTGCTGATGACAGGACACGAGTGGTTTGCACCCTGTGCAATCAGAGCCTGAAGCGAGGCATAAACCTTCTCAACCTGAGCACAACCTGCATGATCAGGCATCTAAGTGCAAAGCACGAGCTGCAGTGGAGTAGACACCTTCAAAACCAAGAAACGTCTCTGGCTCATCCTGCTTCCTCTTCTGCTGCAGTCTCGGCCGCTCCAGCCACATCTGTAGTGATACTGGCACCTGCCACCCCGCAAACAGAGGATCTGTCAGCAACACCACCACCTGGGTCACCAACCATCTCCACAATGTCCCGTGGAAGCGTTCAGCTTTCCATCTCCCAAACACTTGAGAGGAAGAGGAAGTACCCCCCTACCCACCCGCGATCCCTGGCCCTGAATGCCAGCATTTCAAAATTCTTGGCCTTTGAAATGCTGTCATTCCGTCTGGTGGAGACGCACAGTTTTAAAAACCTTATGTCGGTGGCTGTCCCACAGTACATCGTGCCCAGCCGCCACTACTTTTCCAGGCAAGCCATCCCTTCCCTGCAAAACCAAGTGGGGGAAAAAATCAGGTGTGCACTGCGCAACGCCATCTGTGGCAAGGTCCACCTAACTACCGATACGTGGACCAGTAAGCACGGTCAGGGGCGTTATATCTCCCTAACGGCACACTGGGTAAATGCAGTGGCGGATGGGCCTGAGGCGGATAGCAATTTGGCGCATGTCCTTCCACCACCGAGGATTGCAGGGCACTTCAGTTTGCCTCCTGTTCCTAACTCCTCCTACTCCGCTTCCTCATCCTCTACCGCCTCCTCATCCGGACAGCGTAACACCTTCACCACCAACTTCAGCACGGCCATGGGTAAACGACAGCAGGCAGTTTTAAAACTTGCCTGTTTGGGGGACAAACCACACACCGCACAGGAGTTGTGGAGGAGCATGGAACAGCAGACAAATGAGTGGTTGCTGCCAGCGAGCCTCAAGCCCGGCCTGGTGGTGTGCGATAACGGGCGAAATCTCTTAGCAGCTCTGGGCCTAGCCGGTTTGACGCACATCCCTTGCCTGGCGCATGTGCTGAATTTAGTGGTGCAGAGGTTCCTTAAAAACGACCCCAATATGTCAGAGCTGCTGCAGAAAGTGCGGGCCGTCTGTGCGCACTTTCGGCGTTCTCACCCTGCTGCTGCTTGCCTGTCAGCGCTGCAGCGTAACTTCGGCCTTCCCGCTCACCGCCTCATATGTGACGTGCCCACAAGGTGGAACTCCACCTTGCACATGCTGCAAAGACTGTGCGAGCAGCAGCAGGCCATAGTGGAGTTTCAGCTGCAGCACGCAACGCGTGAGTCGCTCTGTGGAACAGCACCACTTCACCACCAAGAACTGGGCCTCCATGCGAACTGGGCCTCCACTTGTGTGCCTTGTTGCGCTGTTTTGAGTACTCCCCCAACATGACCAGTGCCGATGACGCCGTTCTCAGCTTAACTATCCCACTTCTATGCCTCCTTGAAAAACCAATTCGGGCAATGATGGAAGAGGATGTGGCACAGGATGAGGAGGAGGAGGAGGAGGATGAAGAGGTAACATTTCCAAGGCTTTCAGGGCAGTCATTCGCAAGGGGCTCCGAGGGTGGGTTCCTGCACACACAAACGCCAGGGACACAATTGTCCAGCAGGGGCACAGTTCTGGAGGATGAGGAGGAGGAGCTGGAGGAGGAGGTGGAAGCATGTTCACAGCAGGGTGGCACCCAGGCCAGCTCATGGCCATCACTAGTGCGTGGCTGGGGGGATACAGAGGACACGGACGATACACCTCCCACAGAGGACAGCCTTTCGTTGCCTCTGGGCAGCCTGGCACACATGAGCGATTACATGCTGCAGTGTCTCCATAACGACCGCCGAGTTGCCCACATTCTAACTTGTGCTGATTACTGGGTGGCCACGCTGCTGGATTCCCGTTACAAGGACAACATACTGTCCTTAATTCACTCACTGGAGCGCGATCGCAAGATGCGCGAGTACAAGCGCACGCTGGTAGACGCCATGCTGCTGGCATTCCCACCTGACAGCAGGGCCACAGTGGAAGCACAAGGCAGAGGAGGAGGAGGAGGAGGAGGAGGAGGAAGAGGTCGCCAACGCAACCAGGGCACCGCCAGCACCTCAGAAGGCAGGGTTAGCATGGCAGAAATGTGGAAAAGCTTTGTCAGCACGCCACAACAAACAGCAGCACCAGCAGCTCATATGGAACGTCTTAGCAGGAGGCAGCATTTCACCAACATGGTGGAGCAGTATGTGTGCACACGCCTAGACGTACTGAATGAGGGGTCTGCCCCCTTCAACTTCTGGGTCTCCAAGTTGGGCACATGGCCTGAGCTTGCCCTTTACGCCTTGGAGGTGCTGGCGTGCCCTGCAGCCAGTGTATTATCTGAACGGGTATTTAGCACAGCTGGGGGCGTTATCACAGACAAGCGCAGCCGCCTGTCCAGAGACAATGTGGACAAGCTCACGTTCATTAAAATGAACCAGGCATGGATCCCACGGGACTTTTCCGTACCTTGTGCAGAATAGCGATGGATACCGACCTTACCCAGCCATTGTTCCATTTTTGCTCTTTCTCACTCTTTTGGGGTGTACCCTCATTTAAAATTTGTGAAAAGAAGCAGTGTTGGCTACCTCGTCCTCCTCAGGGCCAGATTAACGTAGGGGCTATTGGAGCTGCAGCTCCAGGCCCCTACCTTTATATAGGCCCCAGGTTGGCCATATTCACTGTTACCGCTCTTCTGTCACTTGTAAACACAGAAGTCTGGCTTCTATGCTCGCTTCCCCAGGCAGCTCCCTCAGAACCTCCCCACACAGCACGAAGGCCGGACAAGGAGGGACAGTTGCCGATGCATGGATGTGTTTATGGGCTTCAGAGACAGCATCCCATGTGGAATTAGGCATGCATGGCTGCACCCTTCCTCCTCTGGGTGCATGCCAAGGCACGGCCCTTAAGGCCCTTCAAAATCCTCAGCACCAAGCCCATGATGCTCTTAATCCGGCCCTGGTCCTCCTCCACCGCCGCTTCCACCTACACCGCCCATAGGTGTGCGCAGCCTATTGCATTAGGGTGTGCACCCCAAAGTTTAAATACACATGCATGTGTTTGCCTACATGTACATGGCCCCGATACATTACTCTCCCTGCTGGCAAAGTGAAATAGAGCAGAGCAGGTCCGAGGGAGATCTTTCCCATCTCCTCACTGGCAAACAGAGCGATAATGCTATGTGCCCTAGGTGATTAGGGTGTGCCCAGGCACACCCTATGACACCGCCACATCCACCACCACCTCAACCTCCCTCCTACTCCATATGGGCCTCGTCCTTCAGAGATGAAGAACATTGTTTTATTTTTCTGTTTTTTTTTTGTTGTTTTAAGTTATTTCCCTATCCACATTTGTTTGCAGAGCACTTGCCATGCTCTTAACTACGTTTTGCTGCCATTTGCAGCACTCCAGCCCTTTCCATTGGTGTTTTAGAGCCATTTTAGTGCCTGAAAGTTCGGGTCCCCATTGACTTCAATGGGGTTCGGTGTCCGGAAAAAGTTCGGCAAAAGTCCGGGACACGGACCCGGACTTTTTTTTAAAGTTCGGCCGAACCCGCTGAACACGGACATCCAGGTGTCCGCTCAACTCTAGTTATCACGTCTACAAACTAGGGGAAAGATTATGTCATTTTTATTTATTTATTTTTTACTAGTAATGGCCGCGATCAGCGGGACTGCGATATTGTGGCAGACAGATCGGACACCTAACTGACATTTTTGACACTTTTGGGGGGGACCAGTGACATTACTACAGTAATCAGTGCTACAAATATGCACTGTTACTGTACTAATGACACTGGCAGGGAAGGGGTTAACATTAGGGGCGCTCAAAGGGTTAAATGTGTTCCTAGGGGGTGCTTTCAAACTGTGTGGGGGATGTACTTATGGAATGAACACAGGGACCTATGTTCCTAAATAGGAGAAACACAGGAGCCCTGTGTTCATTGCTGACAGAACAGCAGTTTGCCGTGTTTACAAAGGCAGACTGCCGTTCTGTCTCCACGGGGCTGATCGCGGGTGCCCGGTTGCATTCGCAGCCAACGGACCCGCAGATCAGCTTCCCCTGTGGTGAATGGGCGCGTATGCCCCCACTCGCAGTCCCACAAAGCGACGTACAGTTAGGTCATTTCGCGGGACAGAGCGGACCTGCCGCAGTATATGTACTGCTGGCGGTCGGCAAGTGGTTAAACGGTCATGCTGGAAAACCAGTGTGACAGGAGTCACTTTGGGCATGGGGGTTGTGGACCCCAAATTCCTTTAAAGAGGTTGGGAGGCACTATGTCCAGCCTTGTGTGGATTTCTTATGTTTAAGTCACCCTGCATCTGTTATGGATGCAGGGTGACCAGGAGGGTGGTGAACACTGAAAATATGGTTTGGACTACTACAAATGGGACAGTCATATTCAGGAAAAATGTCTCCCTTGTAATATGAAGATTTTTCTTCCCATTTGCCATGAGGTCTCTGAACAGGAAGTCAACTCCTAATATGGTCATTACAGGAAGTTATGAGGAGACGGGCTGTCTGAGGTGGCTCTCCATTCACCTATTGTCAGGTGTGCTAATGACCTCACCTGTTGTCTGCTAAGGGATGTATTGACACTCAGAGTAATGTGTATTGAGGGCTCGTTAGGGAACCATTGTTCTGTATCTGACCAATCCCTGTTGACTCATTTTCAAGTCCTCATTTGCATGGCAGTCCTTCTGGTCAAGTTATCTGACCAATCACTGCTGACTCATTTTCAAGCCCTCATTTGCATGGCTGGAGAGGACCTTATTGGGAACTGCAGGTACTGTGCAATTGACCAATGGGAAAGCGGTTGTTGGGGGAAGGATGTTCCAAATTCCGTATAAAAGTGTGCTGTGTTCTTCCAATAAATGTTGTTCCTGTTTTACCCTCAACTCGGAGCTTTGTCTCGTTCTTGGGGGGATTCACTGTATGCTGTTGGAGACTGATTGCTAGGAGTGTAAGCTGATGTATGCTTTTCCTGTTCGTCTGCTAGCAGCTATTCGTGAGGTTCCAGGATGGAGTGCTATTTTGTATCCAGTTCGGGAGTTTGGTGTCCTGCAAGTAGCTGTGCCTGTCTCTCAGAAAGGGGCATATCACCTAAACGGATTTTAATCCCTTGTCTGCTGAAATGGTCCGTAACAATTGGTGGCAAGCGGCGGGATCGTTCCTACAGCCAGAAGGACAGCTACAGGAGACACCATTGCTCTGGATTTTACAATTGAGGGCAACGCATGTCCCAGTACTGCGACCCTGACAGCACCAGCATGGAACCAGCAGTGGAGTTCGATGAGGGTGCCATGGATGACCGAGATGCAGTCCGTAAAGGCATCTGGTACCAGGCACTGGGCATTGTGGAGTACCAGCAGGGTGAGAGACTCCCCAAGGAAGACCAGCGGTTGCAGAAGCGAGTAGCCCTGCGGATGCCCGTCCTGGGGGAGCAGCCCCGGGAGGAATGGGTTAAAGAATTGGAGCTCCGGGTATGGCAGGAGATGTGGCTGGAGGATGCCTACCAGGCGCTGTGGTGGTATGTTGCACAGTACCTGCCCTGGACAGCCGAGCATGACAAGCCAGAGGGAGAGGAGTTTGATGGTCCTGGCTTGTTATGGGAGTCTTTTTCAGAGCTGGAATTTGGGAGCCCTACACAAGCCCGGTTCAGTGATCTCTTGGAGTGGAGGGAGAGCAGGTATGACTGGGACGACACTCACGAAATTGAGCAAGACCTGGTCCACCTGGTGACCCGGGAGATGGAGCTAGAACAGGGCTACCAGCAGCTGTTCCAATACTATGAGAAGGCTAAGCAGGAGAGCAGCAGGACAGACCCAGAGCCAGACCCATTCAGAGGGGACGAGATGGTAAAGTTTTACTGGGAAGAACCCCAGGTGGCCGGTAGAGATGGGACCGAGGTCTCTCCACCGGTCCTGCAGGGAATTGGGAGCCCAGTCTCCCTTCCCCAGCGGCAGTGTAAAGTGCAGGGAGAGGAGAGCAGTGTCCTCCCTCCCCAGCGGCAGGCTGAATTACAGGGGACAGAGGTAGTTGTTCCTGCCCTCCAGCAGCAGAGTTATATGCCGGGAAGGCAGTGTGAAGTACAGGGAGAGGAGAGCAGTGTCCTCCCTCCCCAGCGGCAGTGTGATGTGCCGGGAATTGGGAGCCCAGTCTCCATTCCCCAGCAGGAGTTACAGCAGGGAATTGGGAGCCCAGTCTCCATTCCCCAGCGGCAGAGTATCCTACAGGGAATAGAGAGCCCAGTCTCCTTTCCCCAGCAGCAGGACTCTGTTGGGAGGAGAGACAGTCGGTCTCCCTCCGCAAAGACTGGAAGTATATTTGGGAGAGGAGCTTGTTACCCCCTCTCCCCATGGACAGTTTGATTTGTTGGGAATTGGGAGCTCAGTCTCCATCCCACAGCAGCAGAGTGTCCTGCAGGGAACAGAGAGCCCAGTCTCCTTTCCCCAGCAACAGGACACTGTATTGGGAGCAGAGACAGTCGGTCTCCCTCCCCAGGGGCTGGAAGTATATTTGGGAGAGGAGCTTGTTACCCCCTCTCCCCATTGGCAGAGTGATATCCAGGGAATTGGGAGCTCAGTCTCCATTCCCCAGCGGCAGATTGAGCTTTTGGGAATTGGGAGCCCAGTCTCCATCCCACAGCAGCAGCTTAACGTACCAGGGGGAGACAGTAAGCCCCCCAACAGTGCAGATGGGACAGTGGTCTCTGCACTCACAGCACAGGGGGTAGGGACAGTTGGTCCTGACCCCAGCAACAGGGCTGTTTAGCCAAAGGGAAGACAGTCGGTCTTCCCCCACAGCAGCATGGTGGTGTATCTAAAGGGGAGACAGTCGGTCTCCCCCTCCAACAACCCGTCTCCAACCAGGCTACTTCTGTGGTAGCGCTGGCACCAGGGCAGAGTACTGCTGTTCTCTGCCCACTCAGCAACCCACCAAGGCAGTCTACCAGTCCCCCACACAGCCAAGGTGAGGCACCTGGACATGGACAAATTTCTCTTCTACCCAGGTGTAGTAACCAGTTATTTTGGGTGGTCTGTACTGCTGTTTCTGTTTTGTGGGTGGGCTGCTGGACTAACAAGGGCACTGACCGGCAGAAGGTCAGATACCCTGTTAGTCTGTTTGGAAAAGGGGAGAAATGTGACAGGAGTCACTTTGGGCATGGGGGTTGTGGACCCCAAATTCCTTTAAAGAGGTTGGGAGGCACTATGTCCAGCCTTGTGTGGCTTTCTTATGTTTAAGTCACCCTGCATCTGTTATGGATGCAGGGTGACCAGGAGGGTGGTGAACACTGAAAATATGGTTTGGACTACTACAAATGGGACAGTCATATTCAGGAAACATGTCTCCCTTGTAATATGAAGATTTTTCTTCCCATTTGCCATGAGGTCTCTGAACAGGAAGTCAACTCCTAATAAGGTCATTACAGGAAGTTCTGAGGAGACGGGCTGTCTGAGGTGGCTCTCCATTCACCTATTGTCAGGTGTGCTAATGACCTCTCCTGTTGTCTGCTAAGGGATGTATTGACACTCAGAATATTGTGTATTGAGGGCTCGTTAGGGAACCATTGTTCTGTATCTGACCAATCCCTGTTGACTCATTTTCAAGTCCTCATTTGCATGGCAGTCCTTCTGGTCAAGTTATCTGACCAATCACTGCTGACTCATTTTCAAGCCCTCATTTGCATGGCTGGAGAGGACCTTATTGGGAACTGCAGGTACTGGGAAAGCGGTTGTTGGGGGAAGGATGTTCCAAATTCCGCATAAAAGTGTGCTGTGTTCTTCCAATAAATGTTGTTTCTGTTTTACCCTCAACTCGGAGCTTTGTCTAGTTCTTGGGGGGATTCACTGTATGCTGTTGGAGACTGATTGCTAGGGGTGTAAGCTGATGTATGCTTTTCCTGTTCGTCTGCTAGCAGCTATTCGTGAGGTTCCAGGTTGGAGTGCTATTTTGTATCCAGGTCGGGAGTTTGGTGTCCTGCAAGTAGCTGTGCCTGTCTCTCAGAAAGGGACATATCGCCTAAACGGATTTTAACCCCTTGTCTGCTGAAACGGTCCGTAACAACCAGCATTTGAACTGTGCTTGCAGCCAATTGCTGCAACATTGATCTGTGTATTCTGATGGGGGTGTTCCCACTTTCAGGGTACAATAGTGCAGCGGGGGAGATTCCCCAATCCACATCAATTGCATTGATGCAGGGATCTATGTGTTTTTTTTTTTCTCATTCAACCTGTATACAGAGCTTAAGACTGTGATCCTCATAAAGCTATGCTGCTGTTTTACTAGAGGTCAATACCGTAGTTGTGCTGGCTGGCATGAGTGCCTGGATCTGGCTGGCATGAGTGCCTGAAGGTTGTACAGTGAGTCACAGTAGCTACTAAAGGCGTTTGCGATATCTCTAGGGTCGTGTAATAATTCGCCCGTGGTCTGGTGTATAATAGAGTTAATCTTGTTTTTAGTTCTCTGGCCCTTTAGTTTGGTGGCTAATAACTTACCGACCTTGTTACTGATGGCATAGTATTTGGCTTTGGATTTTTGAAGGTTTCTCTCATAGGTGTCGAGTAGGTGTGACCTGAGTTCCTGCCTGAGTGTGGTAAGTTTCTGTTTTCAGCAGAGGGATTGGTTTGGTTCAGGGACTCTACAGAGGTTATTTCACGGTTTAGTCTATCTATATGTTGTGACCGTTTCTTATTTGTCCTATGTTTCCAGAGAATCGCGGACTCCGATACCGACCCCACATTGTTTTGGAAGAATTCTGATACTGATTGTCGGAGAAAATTAGCATTTTCTGGAAGTTTGAGGATGTCAGCCCTTGCCCGCCACGGTTTTTGTGTAGGAGTTATAGAAGATAAAGTTATCGAAATGCTCACAGGAGAGTGATCTGACCATGTAATGGGGGCAGATGGTGAAAGAACTCTCTGTCCGATGGGTGGTGACAACTCCACACATCATAGAGGTTATTTCTATGCATAAAACCTTGTAGGGTCTGCTGGTGTCTGGTGGCCTTAGTCGAAGTGTCCATGAGTCGGTCCGGCGGGAGGTTGAAGTCCCCGCAAAGTATTAGTGGTCCTTTCTGGGTGGATCAAATTTTTTTGATCGTGCGGTTTAAGAATTGGAGTTGGTGAACATTGGGAACGTATATGGAAACCAGAGTCATAGTACAGCCATCTATAGAGCACACCACAATAAGATATCTGCCATTGGGGTCGGCAACGGATGTTATGAGGCGAAATTCTAGTGATTTGTGGATTGCTATCAGAACCCCTTTTCGTTTCTTGGCGCACGATGCAGTGAAAACAGTGGGAAAGTCTCTGTGGGTGCAAACAGGCGCGTGCGAATCTAAAAAGTGGGTCTCTTGGGCACATACAATTTTGGCCTTGTTTCTAGCAGCTGTGCGCCACAAGGAAGCACGTTTAGCTGGGTGGTTTAAGCCATTAACGTTCAAGGACAATACTTAAACTGACATGGAATTGTAGGAGGTTGTGTGGCATGCAGTTACTCACGGTTCCGTGGGTGTTGACATTGCAGCTGGTGGAGCGAAGGGCAGCTTGGTTTGGCATGAATTTCTGTGTTAGAGTTGCTATAGTTGAAGGAAATACGTGTGTTGAAGTAGACGGTACTTTGGGTCAGATAGGCCGTACACACACTGTTCATCGTTGACACGGTGGATGTACCTACATAGGGGGAAGGGAAAAAACAAAGATCCAAACAAACCAACAATAGACATATAAACATGGCAGAGACAACTGGCATAGGTAGCCTTCTCCTATTGGGGGTAAGAACAGTTTATAGCCAAACAGGCTGAACAGCTCCAAGCAAATTCCGATGGGTCAGACAGGATTCCAGTTGTGTGGGTAAAGAAGAAAAAACATTTAACTGTGCGTTTTCATGTGTCTCTCATATTGCGATGGGGCACAGTGTGCCACTGCTGAGGCACTCTACTTGGGGATTTTTTTTGCTCCTATTGGAGGGGCAGGTTCAGGGATAATATCCCATGATTGAAGCAGGGATATGCCTCTATCCAGAGTGGTTAATGGAGTGTGATGCTCCATTCCTCTCCACCACGATCTTTGAAGGGTGCTTCCATTTATAAGGAAGGTTGTGATTCCGTAGTGCTTTCATGATAGTGGACAGTTGCCTCCTCATATCCAGGGTGTGTTTGGATAGGTCAGCAAATATTTGAACAGTGGAATATGGGTCAGGAAGTTGGCCTAGTAATTAGGGATGATCGAACTTTTGAAAAGTTTGGTTCGGCCAGAACATCCGAACTTCCCGAAAGTTCGGCCCGGATTTCAGAACCCAATTGAAATAAATGGGACCCGAACTTCGGTAATCAAAAAACACAATTTTTAAGCCCTAAAACCCAATAAATGCCCCTAAAAAGTGCCTAGGGTTCTGGGTCATGCCCCATTAACTATTAATCACACAAAAAAAGTTCTTAAAAATTGTCATTTTTGATAAAAAAGCCAATTATTGAAAAAAAAAAAAAAAAAGAGAGAGATTTTTTGATTTTTACTTTGGATTTAGTATCTGGGGGTCTAAAAAGTGTACATGTGAAGTTTCAGCTCTGTAGCATGTCCAGAACCATAAAAACAAGATTGTTTGTATTAGAAAACTTTCAGCTCAGGAGGTTGGCTTCGCTGCTGTAACACCTTGCCGGTTTAATAGCAGGCATTTTTTGGGGTTCTTTGCAGTCAGGAAAAACATCTGAACTTGTGTATAGTGGTACTGTGCACAAGTTCTGATGTTTTGCCTGCCTCGAAAAACCCCCAAAAAATGCAAGCAAAAACACACCTGGGCATTTTTTTTTTTTTTTTGACGCTAGCGTTTTTTTGGCATTTTTTGGAGTTCTTTTGAGGCAGGCAAAACATCTGAACTTGTGTATAGTGGTGTATATACACACATACATATATTTATATACACACCTAGACATATATAGGTGTGATAGTAGCAGAAATATATGCTTGCGCTAATGAAATAATTTACAGCAATATATTTCTGCTACTATCACATGTGGCTAGGTGTCTATATACATATAATTATGTGTGTATATATACCACTATACACAAGTTCAGATGTTTTGCCTGCCTCAAAAGAACCCCAAAAAATGCCAAAAAAAACGCTAGCGTAAAAAAAAAAAATGCCCAGGTGTGTTTTTGCTGGCATTTTTTGGGGGTTTTTGGAGGCAGGCAGAACATCAGAACTTGTGCACAGTACCACTATACACAAGTTCAGATGTTCTTCCTGACTGCAAAGAACCCAAAAAAATGCCTTCTATTAAACCGGCAAGGTATTACAGCAGCAAAGCCAACCTCCTGTGCTGAAAGTTTTCTAATACAAACAATCTTTTTTTTAAGGCTGCATTCACACTTGAGCGTAGCGTTTTTGACCGCGATTTTACCGCGATTTTACCGCGATTTTTACCGCGATTTTACCGCGATTTTTTCAGGCGTTTTTCATTGACATCTATCAAAAACGCTGGTAATCAGCCCAAAAAGAAGCAAGCTCATGTACTTTTTTCAGCTACAGGCGTTTTTCAAAACACTCAGATGTGAACAGGGGCCATTTAAATGAATGGGGTTTTACTTGTTGGGCGTTTTGGAAGCGTTTCTTTTGAGCGTTTTTGGAGCTGAAAACGCCCAGGTGTGAATGGAGCCTTATGGTTCTGGACATGCTACAGAGCTGAAACTTCACATGTACACCTTTTAGACCCCCCAGATCTGAAATCCAAAGTAAAAATCAAAAAATCTCTTTTTTTTTTTTTTTTTTCAATAATTGGCTTTTTTATCAAAAATTACAATTTTTAAGAACTTTTTTTGTGTGATTTTGTGTCTGGGGGGTCTAAAAGGTGTACCTGTGAAGTTTCAGCTCTATAGCATGTCCAGAACCAGAAAAAAAAAGGATTGTATGTATTAGAAAACTTTCAGCTCAGGGGGTTAGCTTCTCTCCTCGGTTTTCACACCTTGCCGGTTTCAAAGCAGGCATTTTTTTGGGTTCTTTGCAGTCAGGAAAAAACCTCTGAACTTGTGTATAGTGGTACTGTGCACAAGTTCAGATGTTTTGCCTGCCTCCAAAACCCCCCAAAAAATGCCAGCAAAAACACACCTGGGCATTTTTTTTTGACGCTAGCGTTTTTTTGGCATTTTTTTGGGTTCTTTTGAGGCAGGCAAAACATCTGAACTTGTGTATAGTGGTATATATACACACATAATTATATGTATATAGACACCTAGCCATATATAGGTGTGATAGTAGCAGAAATATATTACTGTAAATGATTTCATTAGCGTAAGCATTTATTTCTGCTACTATCACACCTATATATGTCTAGGGGTATATATACAGACATATATGTGTATATATACCCCCTATACACATGTTCAGATGTCATGTCTGACATCAAACATGTCCTAAAAAAAGCACTGGCAGTGGCAGCCCCTGCAGCATAAAAAATGCTTGGCTGGTGAGAAGCCATATTCCTGTGCCGAAGCAATTCAGAGAAATGATCATTTCTCTATAGCGGTCACCCTGCTATGGAAGGGTTTTGTCACCCTGCCATAGCAGTCACTGCCAGTTAACCCTACACTACACTACGGTCCCCTTACACTTAACACTTTCCCTACAGAAACTAAATTTTTGAAGCTAACTTAAGTGTAAAGGAGCACTCTAACTACACTAGATATCCCTTTCCTCACACTAATAAATAGCTAAATGACACTTTTAAAGTAAAATTAACAGAACTGCTTCCACTCTCTTCCATGTCTAGTATAACAATGCTAGGAATATGGCGGGGGCGATCTTATATACTGGGGGGCGTATTCACTAATGATTGGTCTAGGGATCCCCTAGTCACTCCAATCACATTCCTAGCATTCTCCTGCCCCCTCAATTGGCTTTTGCTAATGGTTCTGGTCCAATCACGGGCTTTTAAAGCCCATTTCCTGAAGCATTGCATTTTGGGCGGTTCTGGTTGCCGAATTCCGAACTTTTTGGGCAAAAAGTTCTAAATTCGGCCGAACCTCGAACAGCCAATGTTCGGGCCGAACCGATGGTCGACCCAAACCGTTCGACCATCCCTACTAGTAATCTGGATTTGTTGAGAATGGCTTCTTTCGTTTGGTAGAAGTGCACTCGCAATAGGGTGTCGCGAGGCGTTTCCTGAGGAAGAAATGTGGGCTTTGGGACCCTGTGGATGCGGTCGATAGTGAGCTCCAGGGGGGTCGCTCCAGGTAATATAGCAGAGAAAACATCAAGGGCAAATTTGTGTAGCTCGGCAGGTAGCACGGATTCAGGGATGCCCCGGATCTTAAGATTGTTTCTTCTGAAGCGATATTCCAGATCAGCAATCTTCGCTTTGAGCCAGTGGCGCTCTTCAACATTCTCCTCATGTGCTTCTACCAAGTCATTAACAGTAGTGACTATATCAGATACAGAGGATTCCACATTATGCACTCTGTCACCCAGGGAATGGACTTCTGCAGTGAATCTGTTAGCAAGTGTCATAATGTTGGATTGCAGGGAGGTATGGAGAGTGAACATAATTTCCTTAAGAGCAGTGTCCAGGATAGGTTGGCCTACAGTGGGAAAGGCAGCTATGGGAGAAGTCCCCAAAGAGACTGGCAGTAGATTGTTAACTGAGCAGCCAGGAGCTGAGGCCTTATCAGGGTGTTCTAGCCATATTTTAGATTTGGCAGGGCTGCTGCAGGAGGGGCTGGAGGGCTATGATGTGTGTGGGGAGAGAGAACCTGTAACTATATGTCCTCCGGAGGGTAGATCTTCCGGGAGGTCAGTGTAATGGACCCGCTGCCTCTCCTGGGCGGCGAGGCCCGGGCCGCCGGCGCCATCTTGTCGACCACCTCGAGGTGGCGGCGGGAAGAAAGCTGTTAGTTTCTTCTGTCCTTTCTCCTCCTTATGTTTCCTGGACATGGCGGTGTGTCCTGTGCAGAGTCTGAGCGGGTTTGGAGGCCGGATCCTTTCTCAGTGGCTGCGGATGTCGCTGGATTAACTCACCTGGAGCCGGAGCGAGGGATCAAGGGTCCATCTAGGTCCCACGCTGGCCACGCCCCCTCTTATATATTTTCATGTGACAACACTGAAGAAATTACACTTTGCTACAATGTATAGTAGTGAGTGTACAGCATGTATAACAGTGTAAATTTACTGTCCTCTCAAAATAACTCAACACACAGCCATTAATGTCTAAACTGCTGGCAACAAAAGTGAGTACAGCCCTAAGTGACAATGTCCAAATTGGGCCCAATTAGCCACCCCCCCCCCCCGTGTCTTGTGACTCGTTAGTGTTACAAGGTCTCAGGTGTGAATGGGGAGCAGGTGTGTAAAATTTGGTGTTATATCTGTCATTCTCTCGTACTGGTACATGGCACATTATGGCAAAGAACTCTCTGAGGATCTGAAAAAAAAAAGAATTGTTCTCTACATAAAGATGGCCTAGGCTATAAGAAGATTGCCAAGACCCTGAAACTGAGCTGCAGCATGGTGGCCGAGACCATACAGCGATTTACCAGAATAGGTTCCACTCAGAACAGGCATCGCCATGGTCGACCAAAGAAGTTTAGTGCACGTGCTCAGCGTCATATCTAAAGGTTGTCTTTGGGAAATAGACATTTGAGTGCTGCCAGCTTTGCTGCAGAGGTTGAAGGGGTGGGGGTCAGCCTGTCAGTGCTCAGACCATACACCGCACACTGCATCAAATTGGTCTGCATGGCTGTCGTCCCAGAAGAAAGTCTTTTCTAAAAGATGATGCACAAGAAAGCCCACAAACAGTTTGCTGAAGACAAGCAGACTTAGGACATGGATAACTGGAACCATGTCCTGTAGTCTGACTAGATCAAGATAAACTTATTAGGTTCACATTGTGTCAAGCGTGTGTGGCAGCAACCAGGTGAGGAGTACAAGCCCATGAACGCCAACATGTACTGTGACATACTGAAGCAGAGCATGATCCCCTCCATTTGGAGACTGGGCCCCAGGGCAGTATTCCAACATGATAACGACCCCAAACACACCTCCAAGATGAACACTGCCTTGCTTATGAAGCTGAGGGTAAAGGTGAAGGATTGGTCAAGCATGTCTCCAGACCTAAACCCTATTGGGCATCTGTGGGGCATTCTCAAACAGAAGGTGGAGAAGCGCAAGGTCTCTAACATCCACCAGCTTTGTGATGTCATCATGGAGAAGTGGAAGAGGACTCCAGTGGCAACCTGGAAAGCTCTGGTGAATTCCATGCCCAAGGGGGTTAAGGCAGTGCTAGAAAATAATGGTGGCCACTGGCCACACAAGATATTGACACTTTGGGCCCAATTTGGACATTTTGACTTAGGGGTGTACTCCCTTTTGTTGCCAGTGGTTTAGACATTATTGGTTGTGTGTTGAGTTATTTTTAGGGGACAGCAAATTTACACTGTTATGTACACTCACTACTTTACATTGTAGCAAAGTGTCATTTCTTGAGTTTTGTCACATGGAAAGATATAATAAAATATTTACAAAAATGTGAGGGGTGTACTCACTCATGTGAGATACTGTATATATATATATATATATATATATATATATATATATATATATATATGAAGCAGGCAGTAGATGCACTCAACGGGACTTACGGCAGGAAAAAAATTTCCACCGTAGTTTAATCAATAGCAATGTTTCAGCATGGCACAACCTACCTTTCTCAAGACTGAACAATACCCAAACGTTAATATTATTGAATAAACTACACTGCAAAATTTGTGGAGGCTGCAGGACCTGATCGGCATACTTTTGGCACCCTAGAATAAGTATTTCTGAAAGTTGTGACTTTTGTTTCCAGGTGCGGAGTTTTGGGTCCAGTCGATGGTGTCCTTAAGCACCTTTGTGTCCTGCTAAAATGTACCTCTACTGGCTGCCCTGCTTCATATTGTACATTCATTAATTTTTTCAAGGATTGCAATATCCCTACAGTCGTGTGCGTTGCAAACCTCTACACTATGCATATATACATGTATATTGTTGTTAATATTGTTAAAGAAAAACTATACTTTGGGTGTTACATGGCTTTCCTTCCAGTAGCAAAATTACTTCGAAGGTCCATGGTAATTTCAACATTTGCCAGAGTACTTTTCAAAACACAATCAGCTTACTTAAAACAGACAATGAAAACATTTTATCAAGTAGCATTAACAAACCTTGCTCTTAAAAAACTCCACTAAGTAAGATCCGGATTAGTTAGGGGTGTGTTAAATGAAGAAATTAGAAAATACTGTATGCTTTTTGGAAAAGCATAGGGGAGAGTGTGTTGAAGTGACCAAATATTTTTGCTTGACTGCAGTAGAGAAGATACTACTAGACCAGCCTTTTTTCAACCAGGGTGTCCAGGCACCTTGGAGTGCTTTGGCAAAATGCCTAAAAATTGCTCAAAAATTGTATACAAGCTGGCGTGTGGATGAAGGCTGCCTTTTTAATTACACTAAGTCTCAGGTTTTCATTGTGCACCTTAAAACCTTCTTGCTGCCGGTGTTCCGTGAGAATTACCTACCCCGTGAGAAAAACCTACCCTGGCAGTGCGCATGCTCACAGCCCCTAGTGCGCATGCGCACTAGTCTGAAATGATGACTGTTCCGTGGAAAAAACCTACCATCGCGGCGGGGACATTAAAACAGCTGTACTGCAATATGAGTAAGCTCCGCTCCTTGCCCTGTCACTTCCCTGAGCTTGTCTACTAAATATAAAAGCGGCTGGCGGCTCCGTGATTTATGTTGTCATACAGCCGCCGCCGGTTTTATATTTAGTAGACAAGATCAGGGAAGTGACAGGGATAGCAGTGGAGATCACATGATATTTCTGGCGAGCTGTTTTAATGTAATTCCGCGGCGTTACAGACACTTTCGTACACCGGAAGTGACGAGGGGTAGGTTTTTCTCACGGGTAGGTAATTCTCACGGAACACCGGCGTCCTAAAAACAAATGTCATCATCAGTTGATAAAGAGGATGTCAGTCGCCTGCACAGCATCCTTGTTTGACCCTCCCCTGACCCTGTCTATCAGCACTGGGGTCACATTAGCTGAGTGATGAAGAAAAACTGAGGGAGAAGAGAAACATTGGAATACTGGTCAGAACCAGTGTGCAAAAATATATTTGCTTTGGAAGAATAAATCCTCTCTAATGTTGGGTGTCCTTCTTGGACTTGTGGATGTTGCTGCGTTATGTAAAACTATTAGAATAGCTTTCACATTTTAGAATGGGGTGCTTCCAGACTGCCCATAGTTTTTAAAGAGTGCATTGTGATTGTCCATAATTTTTAAAGGGTGCCTTGACTGAAAAAAGGTTGAGAAACACTGTACTAGACAAAGGGAAAATCATTTGGATAATGACTATAAAGAAAACCTACTTACACACTAGTATTGATAATAAAGAAGAAGTATGGCCAAAGCTCTTTTGGCCATACTTATCTTGTCAATCACAGCAGTGCACGTAGTTCTGCACTCCTGCAACCCACATTTAGCCGACAGCAGGCAAAAGTCCGCTGTCGGCTGACATCACAGAGCCAGTCCAGGCTCTGCGGGGGTCTTGACAATAATGTTGGGATGCAACCAGATGCATGACTGATAGCTCACCCAGCCTGTCAGCACACCAGGGGCAGAGCACTGCACTGACAATCAACGGTTTGTGCTCAGAGTGGACCCAAGAACTGAGCAAATATGGGTCTTTGATTGCTCAGTTTTAGGTGTAGTGCCAACAGGGAACAGATGCAGCTTGGATCGGTGCTGCAGCCATCTATGGGAGTATAATTATTTATTTATTTTTTATGTATTTTCTTTAAAGCGGTTGTAAACCCAAAATAAAAAAAAAAATAAAAAAAAAACCTGCAAGACAAAGGCATAATGAGCTAGTATGCATCCCATACTAGACGCCGTGGGACGCCGGGCGCTGATATGATCCCACTGCGTCTCTTCCGGGTTCGGCGGCTCCGACGCTGTGATTGGCCGGAGCCGCGATGACGTCACTCCCGCGCATGCGTGCGGGAGTCACTTTCCAGCAAGCTCCCGGCAAGGGAAGCTGAAGGTCCGCCCGACCTTCAGAGCGCATGCGCCGCTCACGTGAGCGTCTGCATGCACTGCAAATATCTCCTAAACCGTGCCAGTTTAGGAGATATTAATTGTACCTCAGGTAAGCCTTATTATAGGCTTACCTGTAGTTAAAAGTGAAAAAAAGCGGGATACTACCACTTTAACCTAAGGATAACTAAACTAAAAAAAAAAGATGTAATATATTGCAGTCCTTCTTCAGATGTTTTATGCATGCTTTTTTTTTTTTTTCAAAGTAAGAACATTTATGACAAGTACACTGCAATTCTTGTGAACTAAAATAAATAAAGAATATTTTATTTCCTCTGAAAACTGCTAATTCCTCCACCCTCCATGTAATGGAAATGAAGAGAGGAAGACATGTTTGAAGCCCAGTCTGGCTGACAACTATGGATGGTTTCATAGCTACAGTACAGTGAGTCAGCGTGGCCACCCAGGGACAGAAAGTGGTTTACTAGCAGGATCACCAGGGTTAAATTAAAAAAAAAAAGCCTTTAAAATATAACAAATGCAGCCACAATATCTAAGGACTGGTATGCTACAGTATTTATTAATTTTTGGGGGGTTTCGGTTTAGATACACTTTTAATCTCTTATAGTCACTTTGTGCTTTATCCGCGCTCCTTAACTCCCGATTGATAACAAAGTATGTTGGGTTGTGAGCTGACTGGTCAATAGAGAGCCAAGGAGTGCTAGATGCGCTGGTTACAACAAGACGTGAGAAATCTGGTCACTATGGGGTTGATTTACTAAAACTGGGGAGTGCAAAATCTGGTGCAGCTGTACATGGTTGCCAATCAACTTCTAACTTCAGCTTGTTCAATTAAGCTTTGACAAAAGAACCTGGAACTGATTAGTTTCTATGCAGAACTGCACCAGATTATGCACTCTCCAGTTTTAGTAAATCAACCCCAGTATGCTTAAAACACATATTCTGCATGTACATTGTCTTCCCTGGATTCTTCTTTTTACCTCCATCAACATGTTAATGAACTTTTATGACAATATTTCTATTTACAATACACACCTTATTTGAGACACAGTGATATCATTACTAGGTCTCTTTTCTGCTTTGTGCAATGCAGGTAGACCATGGCCGGAGGGACAGGGACTGTACAGAGCTTCCTGAAAATATCACAGCCTGATGAAAGGGTTGGGATGGCTACTGGTGTTAGTTATGCAAATATCATAGTTCTTTGTTTTTAGGATGTAAGTTTAGAGTGGGAATTCCAAGGTAAATGGAATTTGAATACAGACCCTCCTAGATAATGTCTATATATAATGCTTCCATGATTGAACAGTGTAAAGTGAAATCAGAGTAAGTATTTTCAGTACAGAAGAGGAGCCTGTACAAATGTACAAGACTGAAAGGAAGACTTTAAGTGCCTAGGATTTGTGGGGCAATGGGGTGAATATAGTGTGGCTGCAACTAACTTCAGTGTTTTCTGATCCCAGCTTCCTGGTTTTTTTCCAACTGGAAAACTTCAAATAAGGAGGCATAAAATTTTAACTAATGGAAACGTTCATAGACAATAAGTATGTGATTTCTATGTAGCTTGGATCCAGACTGCCCAAATCTACTAGAAGACCCTGTCCTAATTTCAATCGGTGAGAAATACCAAAAGAGCCCAGCACAGGTGTCTATCCGATACCTCCTTCAGAGGGGATGCGTTGCTATCATCAAGAGTTTTAACTCCGAGCGCATAAGGCAGAATCTCCAGGTAATGCCCCCCGTGGAAATTTGCCTATTTTTTTTCTTTTAGTATGTATAGTGTTTTGCTAATTGTGTCCACTTAGAGGGGTTTACCTTTTAATACAGGGGTCCTCAAACTTTTTAAACAGGGGGCCAGTTCACGGTCCCTCAGACACTGTTGGGGGCCGGACTATAGTTTGAAAAAAAAATATGAACGAATTCCAATGCGCATATTTTATTTGTAGTGCACAAAAAAACAGGAAAGACAATACAATATTTATTGTTTTATTTATATACATATATATGACCACAGCGTGCCCCCCTTTCAATGCAGAGTGACCACAGCGTGCCCCCTTTCAATGCAGAGTGACCACAGCGTGCCCCCTTTCAATGCCAGAGCGACCACAGCGTGCCCCCTTTCAATGCAGAGTGACCACAGCGTGCCCCCTTTCAATGCCAGAGCGACCACAGCGTGCCCCCTTTCAATGCCAGAGCGACCACAGCGTGCCCCCTTTCAATGCAGAGTGACCACAGCGTGCCCCCTTTCAATGCAGAGTGACCACAGCGTGCCCCCTTTCAATGCCAGAGCGACCACAGCGTGCCCCTTTTCAATGCCAGAGCGACCACAGCGTGCCCCCTTTCAATGCCAGAGCGACCACAGCGTGCCCCCTTTCAATGCCAGAGTAACCACAGCGTGCCCCCTTTCAATGCCAGATTGACCACAGGGTGCCCCCTTTCAATGCCAGATTGACCACAGTGTGTCCCCCTTTCAATGCAGAGGGACCACAGCATGCCCCCCTTTCAATGCAGAGGGACCACACCATGCCCCCCTTTCAATGCAAAGTGACCAAAGCATGCCCTCCTCTCAATACCAGAGTGACCACAGCTATACCCTGTCAGAATGCTATACCTCCGTCACTTCCGGTGGCGGTACATCATGAAACAGCTGTGAGACTCGCCAGTGCACAGGACGGATTGCCACTGTTACAGTCATCGACTCTGACAAGGTATACATAGCAGTCCATACAGGGGGCGGGACGGGGAGGAACATTTTGCAGAGCTCACTTAGCGGAGGCGGGGTGGGAGGGTTGAAGGAGGCGGGAAGGAAGTCCGGCCGTGACATTAATACAGGCCTTCTAGCCATTAAAAGGCATAAAAAAACAAAACATATACTTAGTATTTTATATAAATTATATATAGGAGGAGCCACTTTGGCTTTTAATGGCTATAATGCCTGTATTAATGTGACGGCCGAACTTCCTTCCCGCCTCCTCTCAGTTCTACCCTCCGGCCCCGCCTCTGGTAAGTGAGCTCTGCAAAATGTTCCTCCCCGCCCCGCCCCCTGTAAGGACTCGATGACGGGTGTTCTGACAGATACCCTGTCACTACACAAAATGTTCCTCCCCGTCCCGCCCCCTGTATGGACTGCTATACCTTGTCAGAGTCGATGACTAACAGCGGCAAGCTGACCTGTCTGCGCATGCGCACTGGTGATTCTCACAGCTGTTTCATGACGTACCGCCCCGGAAGCGACGGGAGTATAGCATTCTGACAGGTTATAGCAATCTGTCAGAACACCGGCCGGCGGGCCGGGCTCAGGACCCTGGCGGGCCGCATTTTGAGGACCCCTGTTTTAATACCTGTCAGTTAGAGAGGAAAAGTCACCCTGACAAAGATCCAGTCTACAAAAAAAAAACTAACTGTAGCACCCTACAAGGTAGGTGCTAGGCAGACTTGTATAAAGTACTCGAAATTTCTACTTGAGTAAAAGTACAAGTGCTCGATCAAAAAATTACTTGAGTAGAAGTGGAAGTGCTCGCAGAAAAAGTTACTTAAGTAGAAGTACTAAAGTATTCAACATTTTTTTTACTTAAGTATTGCAAGTAGTTTTTTAAAAAAATTTGCTACTTAAGTACTAAAAGTAAAAAGTACCAGTAGTTTTGAAAAAAAAATTCTACTCAAGTACTGAAAGTAGAAGTACAAGTACTGTGTTATGTAGTTATTAAAGAAATAAGTCAAAAGTTTGAACATCATATTGTTTTTTATTATTTCAAATGATTTATTCAAATGATTAACCTGTGTTTGTTAGTAGTTTCTTGATGCACTTTAAGCGCTGTAGCACCATTTATTTGTTTGTTTCATATTTTCTTTTTATTGGAAAGATTTGGTATAGCAGCTTTTATTATACACAGCCTTTATTTTCGTATGCGCTGATTTACAAATGACATTATACACATTTTTTTGAGCTTTATGCAACCTGCCATCTACTGTTCTGGCAGTCGTAATTTTTTTAAAAGTAACGAGTAACTATGCAGCACAAAAAAAAAAATACTTGAGTAGAAGTATCGAAATCATCGAAAAAATGTAGTGAAGTAAAAGTAGAAGTAGGAGCTAAAAATTCTACTCTAGGAAAGTACAGATACCGCATTTCGGTACTTAAGTACAGTACTTAAGTAGTTCTACTTCGTTACTATACATCTCTGGTGCTAGGTAAAGGTATAGTGGGCTTTGGCTGCCTAACAGCAGGGCCATCATTTCAGCTGGACTGTCATGTCTCCCAGGTGTGTCTGCTGAGAGGGGAGTCTCCCCACTGGCTCCATGAGAGGATTCTCCTTGGGCAGTGGAGGAAATCCAATCAGAGACACATTCAGGCCTGTATCTACCCCAAAAGGCAGATTCTGCCGCAGAGGATTCTGGGTGTGGGTATATGTTTGAGGGGCACGCATGACGCAGAATCTTGGGCAGGAAGCAGAGTCCCAGGAGGGAGAGTACAGCTGTCTCTTCTCCTGTCAGAAGGATCAGGTTTCTCGGTTGGCGGCCTGGAGAGGGGATCCGGTGTGCCAAGGACCAGTGGAGGAAGAGGGGTTCAGTTCCAAGAAAGCTTGCCAAGGTCATGAGTACTGTGAACTGCCCCTAGGGGTCTGCCAAGTGTAGAGGGGACCACTCCAGAGAAGGTTCCTGGGGATCCAGGAGTCAGCTAGCTGTAAAGGGGGTGCCTAGTCAGAGGACCCTGAAGTGTTAGAGGGGGTGCCTAGTCAGAGGACCCTGAAGTGTTAGAGGGGGCACCAGCGGTTGGGCCCTGAAGAGCTAATGTGTGCAGTGTACACAGTTAAGAGTTGCAGTGGCACAAGCAGTAACAAGGAGCTACCTCGGTCAGTGAAGGACTGAAGGGAGCTGTTCAGTGACTTTTGAGCTAAATTGAGTGTCAGGAGTCAAGTGTTCTACAGTCCTGGATCTTCTGAGTTAACGAACACGTTAAAGTCGAAGTTCCAGCATAAGTCCAGCATAACGGTATCTTCAAACACCAGGAAGCGCTGGTCGGCATTCAGCTGGCGTCAAGACAGCGCCAACGGGCATTTTTGTATAAAGTTCCAGTTAACTTAGTTGAGCCAGAGGAGTATCCCACTCATTCCCTTCTCCCATCCCCAAAATACAATAAACAAAACCAACCAAAGATGCCGGAGTGGTCAATGTCTTAATTCTCACACTTGGGTTCACACCTTAAATGTGTTGGAGGTGTCACCGGTGACAATGGCAGACCCACATCAGGCTCAAGGCCTGGAAATATTGCTACATAACTAAAAAAATATTGAGCTACAGTTTCACGAAAAGAAAAAAATATGAATAATTTTTGATTATCTGTAAATTAAATAAAATGTAACTAAATTCAATTTAAAATTTTAAGTATGATGTAATAATATCAAATTCTATTTTATTTGCAACATAAAACTGAAGAAACCAATTGCAGTTAGCAGTTCTTTAAAAACACTAGTCACTTACTTTGTCCATTCAGGCATTTCTCTTTAAAGCATCTGCTGGCTGAATATAGTAAATATGAAAAAAAAAAAAAAAAATTGCCAGTTTTTATATTGACATGCTTACAATAAAATATAAAAATAAAATACAAAAATGGAAATGTTTAATCCCTAGTCCTGAATATTATAAATTGAAAAACTAACTATACATACCCCTTAAAAATAGCTTTGAGGGTACCATTGCTGAACTCTCTCCACATTAAAAGGTATCAAAAATTACAATAGTGGAATCCTAGCTCTTTAATGGGGCATGTTGTTAAATACTACTGGCACAGTGTACCAATGTAATGTTGTTTGCACCCGCATCATCTGAAAAATGAACTAAAGTATGAGTGTTGTAATCCATTAAAAAAAAAAATATATATATATATAACTAACTTGACTTGATCCCACGGCGTCTGTTCCAATCCGATCTCATCCGATCCAAACCGCTGGACGGATGGAAAATATGGTTTCCATCTGTCCAGATTTGACGGAACGGATCGAATCGGATGTCAGCAGACATGTCTCCGCTGAAATCCGATGCCCCATAAAGATGCATGGGGCATCCGTTCAGATCCACCTGAAAAAGGGACAGGCGGATGTGAACGGTCCACCTGTGTGAAAGGGGCCTAAGTTAAGCTGGATACACACTATACAATTGTCTTTAGATTTTTTCCTTTAGATTTACCAAAGCCATATAATATGAGGTCAAACCTAAACACTTTCAATTCGTATGCAATCAGGCAGGCTCTTGCACTACATAGTTAAAGGTAAATCTAAAGGAAATCTAAGAACAAAAGTTGTATAGTGTGTATCCAGCTTTAGGGACTGCAGATATCAGGTTGCCTTGCCATGGCCTGCTGTTTATGCATGTATTTGCAAATGTGTGCAACTAAACCCCTGTTTTTAACCCATACTGTTAGTCAATTCGGTTGGTCGCAGACTGGTTGGTAATCTGTGACTGGAAAATCCTTGGCTTTTTTGACATGTGTTTGCCCTTCCTGTGCTCCTTGCTGTTTAGACCAGTTATAGGTGGGGGAAGTGACCACTTTTTGTATTGTCACACATATGGCAGCCCATTTAAGTGAATAGGCTACCTATGTACAAAAAAGCAAGCAAAAAAAAAGGAACAGGAATGTGTGTTCCTGCTACATGAAGAATAAAGAGGGCCTTAGGAGTGGTATATAGAAATGGCCGGCCAGAGATGTCTGTCAGCTGGAGAGAGAGATATGTCCACTGGCTCCCAGCTCCAGCGCTGCAGTAGCAGCTAACTGCAGTTCTAGGCTGGCTCTATATTCACCCCTCTCCAAATCCTGAAGTTCTGAAGTTTCTGTCACTTCACTCCAGCAGTGATAAAGCCCAGGCCTGGTACAGGAGGGTTGGCTGTACTGCCCTATCAGCGGTCCTGTGTCTAGTGACCCAGACTATGTGTTCCAGTTACTTACCTTGCGCCCCTTTAGTAACTTCAGGCCAGACAAAGGCAAAGTTTCAAACATTTTACTTTAAGAATAAATTAACATAATAGCAGCGACAGTCGACAGTCCAAGATAAAGTGGCAACATTTCCTAACATCCATAATCCCTAACTACAGGCTTACAGTCCTACATACAGTGCCTTGAAAAAAGTATTCATACCCCTTGAAATTTTTAACATTTTGTTATAGAGCTGCACGATTAATCGCTAAAAAATCGCAATCTCTAGGGTCCATTCACACTAGCGCGACTTGTCAGGCGACTTGGTCGCCTAACAAGTTGCGGTCGGTCGCTCGCCATTGAATAGTACAGGACCCGTTCTAATAGGAGCGACACAAGTCGCTCCGACTTAGAAAAAGGGTCCTGTACTACTTTGGGGCGACCTGGAGGCGACTTGCATTGACTTCAATTATATGAAGTCCCTGCAAGTCGCGCCGAGGTCGTGGTGCACGCTGTGCACCGCGACTTCACAGGTCGCCCCAGCAAGTCGTGTCGCGCCAGTCTGAATGGGCGCTTAAAACGGCATGTCCTCGATTCTTACAAAACTCTTCTCTGCTCACTCCAGCAAATGTTTATCAACATTGTTAAGGCTGCTAGATAACTATAAACACAATGTTTTAGCCCCCGTTCACATAGAGGATACCTGTGAGGCGACCTGGTCGCCTCACAGGTCGCCGCAGGTCGCCTTCCATTGGGAAGCTGCAGACCCGTTCTAATAGGAGCGACACAAGTCGCTCCGACTTAGAAAAAGGGTCCGGAGCTTCTTTGGGGCGACCAGGAGGCGACCGCCATAGACTTCAATGTTATGAAGTCCGTGGCGGCCGCTCCGAGGTCGCGGCGCGCTGCTCGCACCGCGATCTCGGAGGCCGCCACCCGAAGTCGGATCGCCCCTATGTGAACGGGGGCTTACAATGCATAATTTCCTTCTTATTGATCAAAGGAATGAACCTCAGTCTGTAAGCGAGGGCAGTTTAACCTCTTAGGCTACGTTCACATGTGGGCATAGCGGATCGTGGGCAGAATCACTGCGTTTCTGCCCGAGATCCGGAAATCATTGCAAATCATGGGACGCCTGTGCTTGGCCCGTGATTTGCAATGGCACCCCAAATGCTGTACGATGGTGCCGCGATTTCCACTTGCCAAATCGCGGTAACATCGCGCAAACAGAATTGCGGGACGCATGACACACAAAAGAAGCTCTTGTGCCTTTTTCGGGCGTCATGCGTCCCGCGATTCTGTTTGCGCGATGTTACCGCGATTCGGCAGGCGGAAATCGCGGCAACATCGTACAGCGTTTGGGGTGCCATTGCAAATCACGGGCATCGCACAGGGGTCCCGCGATTTGCAATGATTTCTGGATCGCGGGCAGAATTGCGGTGATTCTGCCTGTCATCCGCTGCGCCCACATGTGAACGTAGCCTTAAAGACTAAGCCTTTTTCTGACACTTGTTGCTTACAAGTTAAAATCAGCATTTTTTGCTAGAAAATTACTTAGAACCCCCAAACATTAAATATATTTCTTTTAGCAGAGACCCTAGAGAATAAAATGGCGATTGTTGCAATAATTTTTGTCACACTGTATTTGCGCCAAAGTCTTTCAAATGCAGTTTTTTGGGACAAAATACAATTTAATGAATTAAAAAAAACTAAATAGTAAAGTTGGCCCAATTTTTTGTATAATGTAAAAGATGATGTTACGCCGAGAATCGTGAGAGGATTGTGATCTTTATTCTAAGCAAAAAAAATCACGATTCTCATTTTATCCAGATTCGTGCAGCTCTATTTTGTCATGTTACAACCAAAAACGGAAATGTATTTTAATGTTTTAATATCTTTTTATTAATTTTATTTTAAGAGAAAAAAAAAAACATAGCATTACATGACAAAACATTAAACATACACATAACCAGCATATACATACTACACAACTTTTTGAATACCCCTTAACTTAATACTTCTCAGGTTCCACAAAAAAAAAAATCCCGAACACCAACACCCCCTATTAACTATAAAAACCCTTAAAAACCTTGAAATTGTGAACTATTTATTAGGGATTAAAGAAGGGTTGAAACTCAAGATAACTACATTTGTCATCTACCCGAATCCACCCTATTTAAACTCGTTCCCTACCAGAATTTAGACCACAACACAAAAAAAATAAAAATAAATTCACGCTCATATATAGTGGTGCTGTCCCTTGATTCAGCCATATTGGAAAGAAGTGTTCGGCTTAATTAAGAAGATTAGTAATGTAGAAATTAGGCAAGATCCTTGGCAATGCCTGTTCCATGCTACATTTGAATCAAGAAAAAAATATAGATTAGCTATTATTCCATTTCTCTTAAATGCAGCAAAAGCACTAATCCCGAAATATTGGAAACTTAAGCCTCGTACACACGCAACGATTATCGGCCGACCGATCGGCCGTCTTTTGTCCAGTGTTGTTGTGTTGGTTGAAATGTGCTCTAGACTGCACACAAATTTTCTCGGCCAACAAAAACCAACTTCAAAGTGATGTCATGTGCTGGTTTACTTACCGTATGTTTTTTCTTCTCTGAGCATGCCCAGTCTTGCTCATCAGATTTTTGTCTGCCGAAATCTGTACTGACTGACGAACAATCGGCCGTTCTGTTGACGGCCAACAAAAATTTTATAGCATGCACACCAGATTTTGTTCGGCCGAAAAGTCGCAGTCGGTTGTCAGAAGCATCATACTAACAAGCCGACAATCGGCCGATCAGACGTTGGACGAAAATTCACGGCCAGCAATCGTTGCGTGTGTACGAGGCATAAAGAATAAAGAAACTACAGACAATGCAGGATTGTTTTAAGAAAGTGGATAGAACTAGGTTTATGGAAGAATACATTTATTTGAGTTATATGGGCAATGAGAGTCCCTCTTAGGAGGAAGGGGGTGAGGAGATAGGGGGAATCCTTTGAGGCGGTAATAATATATTTGAAAATTGTGAGACTAAAATTTGTCCAACTGTGTTTTGTTTCACCCCCCTCTTTACCTCCCCCCCCCACTTCTTTTACCTTATCCCTTTTTTTTGTGGTTTAAATTCTGGTTGGGAACACGTTTAAATAGGGTAGAATTGGGGAGATGACATATGTAGTTATATTGAGGTCCTCCACTTAAGCCCCGGAAGATTTTACCCCCTTCCTGACCAGGGCCTATCTTGCGATTCAGCACTGCGTGCGTGTAACGGACAATTGCACGGTTGTGCGACGCTGTACCCAAATGAAATTGACGTCCTTTTTTTCCCACAAACAGAGCTTTCTTTTGGTGGTATTTGATCACCTGTGCGATTTTTTGATCATGCGCTATAAACAAAAAAAGAGCAACAATTTTGCAAAAATAACAATATTTTTCACATTTTTTTATATGAAATTCCCCCCCCCCCCCCCAAAAAAATTTAAAAATCTAAATTTTTTAACATTTTAGGCCGATTTGTTTTCTGCTACATATGTTTGGTAAAAAAAATTGCAAAAAGCGTATTTTGATTGGTTTGCGCAAAAGTTATTGCGTTTACTAACTAAGGGAAAGATTTTTGTCATTTTTGTTGTTTTTTTTTTTTTTTACGAATAATGGCGGCGATCTGCGATTTTTTTTTTGCGGTACTGCGACATTGCGGCGGACTGATCGGACCCTTGACTGACATTTTTGACACTTTTGGGGGTACCAGTGACATTACTACAGTAATCAGTGCTATACATATGCACTGTTACTGTAAAAATGACACTGGGAGGCAAGGGGTTAACTTTATTGAAGAGGGAGGGGTTAAGTGTGTCCCTAGGGGCGTGTTTCTTACTGTGATTGGATGTGGCTTTGTGTGTAACAGCACAGATCAACGGTCCTACATAGCAGGACCGAGTGATCAGTGCTTTTACACAGGGGAGAGTGACAGGCGGCTTTGTTTACATTAGCCGCCTGCCTTTCTCCCTCTCCACCCGACGATCGTGAGTGACCGGCGGACATCGGGTCCGCCGGTCACACGCGCTGGCTTCTTCGGGTACGATCGGGGGTGGGAGCGCGCCTCCGGCGGCGCGCGCTCGCCCCCTATTCGCTCCCAGGCTAGTGACGTACCGGTACGTCACTTTGCCTGGGAGGGGCTGACCGCCCCCGTATATAGTCGGGCGGCGGTCGGCAAGTGGTTAATTAATCACTTAGTAATAAACATATAATATACAATTTCAAGGTTTCCAGGGGTTTTAGGGGTTTATGGTAAATTTATTTTATTGGGATTTCATGTGATAAACCAACACAAAGTGGCACATAATTGTGAAGTGGAAGGACAACAATGATAAATGGTTTTCCAAATTTATTACAAATAAATATCTCAAAAGTGTGGCGTGCATTTGTATTCTGCCCCCTGAGTCAATACTTTGTAAAACCACCTTTCGCTGCACTGCCAGTTGCAAGTCTTTTTGGATATGCCTCTACCAGCTTTGCACATCTAGAAAGTGACAGTTTTGTCCATTCTTCTTTGCAAAATAGCTCAAACTCTGTCAGATTTTCAATTGGATTTAGGTCTGGACTTTGACTGAGCCATTCTAACACATGAATATGCTTTGATCCAATCCATTCCATTGTTGGCTGTACGTTTAGGGCATGTTGTTCTGCTGGAAGGTGAACCTACGGCCTAATCTCAAGTCTCATGCAGACTCTAGCAGGTTTTTTCTAAGACTGCCTTGTGTTTGGCTCCATCTTTCTTCCCATCAACTCTAACCAGCTTTCCTGTCCCTGCTGAAAAAAAACATCCCCATAACATGATGCATCCCCATAACATGATGGTTTGTTCAGGGTGATATCAGTGCAGTGTAAAGCTTTGTACACACGATCAGATTATTGAACAATCTTTTGTCCGTTTTTTGTTGCATGCTAGTCTCATATCGAAAGTGAAGAGGTTACTTTCATACGAAAGTTCCCGTACGACAGAATTCAACTTCAGAAGTGATGTCGTGTGTTGAATTGTTTTGTATATGTTCTTTCGGTTCTGAGCATGCCTAGTCTTGCTCTTACGATTCTTTTCGGATGAAAACTGTACTAATTAAACTAAAATCAGACGTTGTGTTGACGTACGATAAAAATCTTATAGCCTGCACATTCAGTTTTTTTCGTCCGAAAATTCGTAATCAGCTGTTGAAAGCATTATACTAACAATCAGAAAATCGATTTTCGTATCGTGTGTACGGGCCTTTAGCTTTATACCACACATAGCGTTTTGCTTTTAGGCCAAAAAGTTCAATTTCGGTCTCATCTCACCAGAGCACCTTCTTCCACATGATTGCTATGTCCTCCACCTGGCTTCTTGCAAACTGTAAACAGGACTTCTTATGGCTTTCTTTCTACAATTACTTTCTTCTTGCCACTCTTCCGTAAAGGCCAGATTTGTGGAGTGCACGACTAATAGTTGTCCTGTGGACAGATCTCCCACCTGAGCTTTGGATCTCTGCAGCTCCTCCAGAGTTACCATGGGCCTCTTGCCTGCTTCTCTGATTAATGCTCTCTTTGTCCAGCCTGTCAGTTTAGGTGGACGGCCATGTCTTGGTAGATTTGCAGTTGTGCCATATTCTTTCCATTTTCGTATGATGGATTGAACAGTGCTCCGTGAGATGTTCAAAGCTTGGGATAATTTTTTTATAATCCAACCCTACTTTAAACTTCTCCAAAACCTTATCCCTGACCTGTCTGATGTGTTCCTTGGCCTTCATAATGCTGTTTGTTCACAAAGGTTCTCTAACAAACCTCTGAGGGCTTCACAGAACAGCTGTATTTGTACTAAAATGAAATTACACACAGGTGGACTCTATTTACTAATTAGGTGAATTTTTAAAGGCAATTGGTTCCACTAGAGTTTAGTTAAGGATATCAAAGTAAAGGGGGCTGAATACAAATGCTTGCCACACTCTTCAGACATTTATTTGTAAAAAATTTTAAAAAACATTTATTGTTTTCCTTCCACTTCACAATTATGTGCCACTTTATGTTGGACTATCACATAAAACCTCAATAAAGGCCATTTACGTTTTTGGTTGTAACATGACAAAACATGGAAAAAACATGGAAATTAATGAATACTTTTTGCTACAATGTATGTACGTTATGTAATACTATTGTCTTTTATGTTCTGGTTTGTAGATTCTTCCCTGTTTCAGGGAGTGTGATTAGCTTTCATACTAGGGATGGGCTTGATGTTCGAGTCGAACGTAAGTCGAACGCAAGTTTGACTCGAACATCGGGTGTTTGTGTGTTCGCCAAACACACGAACATCCGGGGCACTTCTGAGGCATCCCACTGAATGACGTTCTTTAGTTTTGACAGCTATTTTATAGGCAAGGGGCAGGGCTACCCGTTTACTTCACCTGGTAGCACCGCCCCCTTCTAACGTCGCGTTGTGACGTAACTTGGTGGCCGCGCCCCTTGCCTATAAAACCGCTGTCAAAGATGAAGAGCATAATTCGGGGGATAGCTTCAGAAGAGGCGAAACGATTTTGAAATTGTTTATATTTTTCGGGTCGGCGGGCTTCGTGATTGGCGATGGATTTACATCAAGGGACAATATTGTTTCTTTCTTTTCTTTTTAATAAAGGACTTGCCAAAAACTGTGTTTTGTGGTTTTACCTTTTTTACACTTTTTTGATGAATGGGTAGGGGTACGATGTACCCGATACATATTCACATGGGGGGGGGGCGAAACTGGGTGCTTCATTATTCCGACAAGCCCCTCACCCACAGATCTCCACAATCACAGCTCAGGGCCGTTGGGAAGAGTCCCCCAAAGCACCCTCCCCATGTTGAGGGCAAGGGGCCTGGTATGGTTCAGGAGGGAGGGCTCACTCACCCCCCCCCCCCTCATCCTGGCCTGCCAGGCTGCATGTTCGGATAAGGGTCTGGTATGGATTTTGAGGGGGGCCCAACACAATTTTTTTTTTTTCTTTTATCTGTGTTGCTGGGAGCCGACAATACATTACAGCCGTGAGCAAGTTTAAATTATATTTTTTCCTTTAGAAATATCAGTATTGCTGTAGCAAGTTCTATACATCATACAAATGAGCCACTTTGCAGGCACAATAAGGGGACCCCCCAGGCATGATATTTAAAGGAATTTTTCATTTTTATTGTTTCACTTTAAGCATTATTAAAATCACTGCTCCTGTAAAAACTATTTTTTTAAATAAATAATATTTTTTTGCATTGATACATGTCCCCCAGGGCAGTACCCAGGTCCGCATACACTTTTTATGGGAATAACTTGCAAAAAAGCCATTAAAATGAGGACTTTCGATTTTTCATGTTTTTGTCCCACAGACTTTAATAGAGTTTGAATGTTCGCTAGAACTTTTCCCATGTTCGAGATGTTCTGGTGAGAAACAAACTGGGGGGGGGGGGGGTTGGTGGGGGAGTTCAGACCATCACTATTCCGTCCCAAAGAGCTGCACAGTAAATGTTTCAAAATATAAAACCTCTAATTTTTACATCCTACCAGGTCTTTGACTTCCAGCTCAGTGAAGAAGACATGAAAACCATTGATGACCTAAATAAAAACCTCCGCTTCTGGAAATATAAAGCGTAAGTAAACAAGCCAAGTGACATAGAAAGCTTTTAAGGCTAGGCGTGCCATAGATTGTCTGATGTGCAGGCTGAATCCATCTGCACCACAGCTATTAGTTCTGGTATCTATAAGATAAAAATGGAAGAGTTCTTAATGTCACAATGGCAACAAGAATAGGAGATTAAAAAAAAAAAATGTGAATGTACAATGACAGGGAAGGGTGTGGAAACAACAGAAGGAGGAGTATTTTTTATGTGCATTCCTGATGCCCATTTTGCAATAGGCCATCTTAGTCCTTGGTCTTTCTATAGTTCCAATTTAATTAATTTTGACAGCTCTCCAAAACACATATATCCTCTTTTCAGTGTTGTACCCTTTTTCTATATGTGTCCATACAACTGTTTTTTTACAGTGTCAATATACACTACTAGCACCACATGTTTTTACCTCCCTTTTATACTGTATGTTCCAAGATTTTGTTTGCTTTTGCAGCTTCTGTTTGGCATTGAGGACCGGTTCACATTTCTGCGAGTGCGCCGATTGCATGTAATTCGGAGCGCACTGCTCCTTCATTACATGCGATCGGAGGTGCGGATGCGAATTCAGCCATACACTTTGTATGGCTGAAATTCACACTGTATCCGCTCCAAACACGCACATGACCCTTTTTTCCAGCCGCATCAGGATTGGATCGCACAGTGGTTCACACTTGTGCGATCCGATCCTGTGCGAACTGTCAGATCGCACTGCGATATGCGATCAAACTGCGGGTGTCGTTAACATTTCATTGACACCCCCTGCGTATCGCATATGGCAGTGTGAACTGCCAGATGTGCGTTTGCGATGCGGGAACAGGCTGCGAATTCGCAGCCTTCCCGCATCGCACAAGTGTGACCCGGCACTTAGTGGTTGTGTAAGATTAATAACCAAAATTCCCAGGTTCTTCTCCAGATCTGTTTGGTTTGAATGTATTGTATAGGGAGCAATATACCAAATATCAATTTTTTTACCAATAAAACTGATCCACCAAAAGAACAGAAGCAGACCTTAATACATAGGCAAGTTTTATTTACTAAGATGCCAAGTCAAATGGATTGAAGTGCTTGGAGAGATGCCTAGTAAATCCATTCTGTTCTAATAGTTATTGGTTATCAGTGGGAACAGAAGAATCTGCTATGTAATTTGTGTCCATCTTCGAGGTGTGCTCACAGCATTCTAAATACTTACAATTAGTTCTATTGCCAAGGCCTGAGTGCCGGTTCACACTACTGTGGCACGACTTCGGGGGCGACCTGTGAAGTCGCGTGCACCGCGACCTCGGCGCGACTTGCACGGACTTCATATAATGAATGTCAATGCAAGTCGCTCCGATGTCGCCTCGAAGTAGTACAGGAACAATTTTCTAAGTCGGAGCGACTTGAGTCGCTCCTATTAGAACGGTTCTCGTAGCACTGCATGGACCGCGACTTGTCAGGCTGACCAGTCGCCTGACAAGTCACGGTAGTGTGAATGGGCACTTACTGTATGCCCCTGCCCAGCACTTCACAACCTTGCACACACATTTCTCTGCCACATCCAGCAACTACTGTGCAATTTGTTTATTGTCAGGCTGTACCAATATGGGTGGTTAGGGGTCACCATGAGACCGGACCAGTCATTGGAATGAATGGAATGAGTGGTGTGCATGCACAATAGAAAGTGGAGAGCAGGACTGCTTTCTGCAAAGGCTGTGTGGCGCTGGGCAGGGCAACACAGTGAAGAACTCAAGAGAGGCTAAAAGTAAGTATTTAGGTAGGTGACTGCCACGTGATTAGAAACACATCTAACGGACGACCCCACTAAAATTCTCTCTTTAAAGAGTGATGCTCCTCCTCCTTCAGACAGCCAATGAGGACAAAAGAAACCTGGCAGGTCTCAAGCTTTTTGAAGTTGATGTCTGTAAACATAAAACTTTAGATTATTCTATTTTTTTTTTTTTTTGTTACTGTGACCACTTTTAGAACTGGACCTTATTGTCTTTTTTTTATCTGTTTTTAATTTGTGTAATATAGGTGGAAAAATCATCCAAATTATCATTTTGACAAAGTGGAATAAATATGGAACAGTGTATAAGTACTGCACAAAACCTAAAACCTAAAAGGACTATTCTTAGAAGGCGTCTTACTCCATTATGACAAAAGCGTTGTCAAGGTTCCCTTTACTCTGCAACATAATTTAGAATTACTGTGTTCTCTATTTTTTTTTTTATATTAAAAAAAAGACTGAATAAATATAACATCATTATGAGTGTTTTATTTAAATAATTAAGTTAGCCTCTTTTTTCTATCTATACAAAAATGTCTTGCTTTTCATTTCTATTTGAAACTGAATGGATTGTTTTACAAGGTGATTGTTTACAATCACTTTAAGGCTTCTTTCACACGGTCCGCCTCCGCAGGCGGATCCGTGTTGCTCAGCGGGGATCGATCCGCGATCCCCGCTGAGCCGGGCGGATGACAGCTCCGTCTCCGCTTGCAGAGCGGAGAGGGAGGTGTCTCAGCACCCGCTGCCCTCTATGGGGGATCGGAGGAGAGCGGACCGCTTGTCCGCTCTCATCAGATCCGCTCCGCTCCGATTACTGAACGGATGGAAAAATAGGGTTTCCATCCGTCCAGATTTCAGCACAGGATCGGATGCGGGTGTCAGCGGAGGTGACCTCCGCTGACACCCGCTGCCCCATAGAGCTGCATGGAGGATCCGATCAGATCCGCCTAAAAAACTGACAGGCGGATCTGATCGGACCGCCCGTGTGAAAGAGCCCTAAGTCCAAATTTTGCCTGTAAACAGTAAAACAGTGTAACTTTGTACCAAGCCACAAGGTAAGACCCAGCACCAGAGGGATGATCTGTGTGAGACGTGTACAAAAAAAAACATAACATAGAGGCTACTGCATCAGAACCTGATCATTCATAATTATGTAAGCTAAAGAAAAGATTTTAGTCCGGGAAATAGATGCTGATGCTGAATGAGGTCTGAAAATATATAGCACCACCTTCTGGGATAAAAAGCAGATGACATTGTTAGAGTACTCTTATCTCCGTGAAGGGTAAAGCCCCGTACACACGTACTGATCGTCGGCCGAATGATCGGCCGTCTTTTGTCCAGGGCTGTCGTGTCTGTTGAAAACTGCAAAAGACTGTACACGAATTTTGTCGGCCAACAACAGCCGACTGCAGAAGTGATGTCATGTGATGGTTAACTTTCCTTGTCTTTTTTCTTTTCTGAGCATGCCCAGTCTTGCTAATCTGCTGTCTGTCGGCCGAAATCTGTACTGACTGGCGAACAATCGGCCGTTCTGGTGACGGACAACAAAAATTTTAAAGTCTGCACGACAGATTCTGTTCGGCCGAAAATGCGCTGTTGGCTGTCGGAAGCATCATACTAACAAGCCTACAATCGGCCCATCGGTCGTCGGCCGAATATTTACGGCTGACAATCGGTACGTGTGTACAGGGCTTTATACATACCTGGAAGTGTTACAATTCCACATTATTTTAGCATTCATGTACCTAACACAAAAAAATATATATTTGATGCTAGGTCCACTTCAACAGTATAGTGCTACCAAAGTATAATGTTTTGATTATTTTTTTAACATAACACACATAAACTGATGTTTTTATATTGTTTTAATATGTGTGTAAATTACAATAATCCAACACCAGCTCCTGTGCATCTGTGTGGTCAAAATGTAGAAATGCAATATTAAAAAAACATCCTGCTTGGTATTTTATTACAAATAAAATAACCCAGATCACCGGAGCTTAACCACAGGTGACTGTAGGGTTGATTTACTATAACCGGAGAGTGTAAAATCTGGTGCAGCTGTGCAAAGCACAACAACACTGAACCTTCCAAACTGGAGCGTTTATTGTCACCAACAAGCAGTAATAACCTGCTTCTTCAGGAGGATGATTGTTCTAAAGAATATAATGATTGTTCTAAAGAATATAATGGTAACATGTAAGTATAAGTGTATAAACACACACATCATACATATAAAGAACATGCTAGGTCATAATCAAAAAGCATATAAACAATGTGCAAATTTTTCATGTATATATATACACACCACAAAAATAGGGGAATAAAGACATAAAAGATACTCCTGTCCACCAAGTAGGGTACACCAGGCGTCCAATACAGCAGAACAGCCCTGCCAGAAGACACGGGGGACTAAAAAATAAAAACCTAGGTAATAACAAAAATTCATAAGGTAGAATACCAAGAAGAAAGGATATACAGTATATCAAGCAACATTGGTACCCATTTTATATGGTTGGTATAGAACTAACCTTCTGATTGATATAACCACAAAGTGCAAGCCAGGGGGGGAATTAAGCGGAGTACTTCATCTTTTCAGTTTTCAGAAACTATGCAGCTATACACTGCCTTAAAAAAAAAATGTTTTCATACTTTTTTGTCATCTTACATTATTTTATGTGACCAACACAAAGTTGTGAAGTTGAAGGAAAATGAAAAATGGTTTTCCAAATTTTTTTACAAATAAATATGTGAAAATTGTGGCGTGCATTTGTATTCAGCCCCGAGTCAATACTTTGTAGAACCACCTTGTGACCGTACTCACTGTCACTAGAACCACCTTGTGACCGTACTCACTGTCACTATGCGTGAAAGACAGATAAGTAATGGTTTGGATTGCTTCAATATTTGTCACCAAAATCTTCATATAGAAATATGAAGATTTAATACCACCTTACACAGTGTTTTCCATTCTTGGCTGTGAGAGAGGCACAAAGACTGTCATTCGCAGACTTCCCTATTGTTTGTGTATTGGAAGGGAATGTGTATTGTGTTAACATTTACCTGTCTGTTCCATTGTTAAATGTTAATGACCTCACATTGCTCTGTCCAGATGGCTAGATAATTCGTTTAGTTCCTGTATACACTTTCATCTGCATATGCTACTGTAATCAGCCAGAGGGGAGGGATTGTGTACACTGTATGGGAGTGTAAAACCCTGTTCCTATTGGATTGTGAATGTCACGTCCAGTCTTTAACGAGGTCCACCTGGGCGGTAACCTTGTGGGTGAAAACTGTATATAAGTCTGTTTCTTGTTCAATAAAGTTGTTCTAGAGTTACTTCACCCTCAATCTAGAGTCATGGCTCTTATTGGGGGAATATGCTACAAGGGATTGCTATGGTCTTCCATACTCCCTTAGATAATCACTAAGCTCTTGTAAGAGCTTGTGTAAGAGCTTGTTCTGCTGCACTCTCTGGGGAAAGAGAGATTCACCCACGGGAACCTGGAGCCTTGTCTTAGGTCCAGGGTGGGTAGGAGACGACGAGACCCTAACCAAGCTGTGACGGTTCGTGGGGTCTGAAGTGGTTACGGTGTCTGGTGAAGTGCTTGGAGCCCTCGGGAAGCCCTAGGAGCATCTGTCAACGGAGGTACCCAGTCAGGGGTGTCCTGTTCCGTTAAACACCTTACGCTGCAATTACAGCTGTATTTTTGGGTATGTTTCTACCAGCTTTGCACATCTAGAGAGTGAAATTTTTGGCCATTCTTCTTTGCAAAGTAGCTCAAGCTCTGTCAGATTGGACGAAGAGCATCTGTAAACAGCAAAAGTCTTGACACGGAGGGGTTGATTTACTAAAGGCAAATAGACTGTGCACTTTGCAAGTGCAGTTGCTCCAGAGCTTAATAAATGTGGTAACGCTTCACATTGCAAAGAGTACCTAATCACACGCAGGGAAAATATAAAAAAAAAACGGAATTTATGCTTGCACATGATTGTAAGATAGAAGTCAGTAGAGCTTCTGTTCATTTACCAAGCTCTGGAGCAACTGCACTTGCAAAGGGCACAGTCTATTTGCCTTTAGTAAATCAACCCCTCCGTGGATTTAGATCATGACTAACATTCTAACACATGAATATGCTTTGATCTAAACCATTCCATCATAGCTCTGGCTGTATGTTTATGGTTGTTGTCCTGCTGAAAGGTGAACCTCCGCCCCAGTCTTACTACAGTGATACTAATGTCTCCATTTTTTTGCTGAAAAATAACAAACATGTTATACTTACCTGCTCTGTGATGTAGTTGTGCACAGAACAGCTCCAATCCTCCTCCTTCTCAGATCCCTCTTCGGCCCTCCTGGCCCCCTCCGCCCCAGCCTTAAAGTGAAACTAAAGTCTCCTTTTTTTTGCAGAAAAATAACAAACATGTTATACTTAGCCAAGTAGTTTTGCACAGAGCAGCCCCAAGCCTTCTCTTCTTAGGTCCCTATTCAGCTCTCCTGGCCCTTCTGCCTGAGGAGTGCCCCCACAGCAAACAGCTTGCTATGGGGGCACCCGAGCCTCAGCTCCATGTGTTCATTCAGACATGGACCCCCCAGCTAGGCCCCGCTCTCTGTTTTTCCTCATTGACTCACTGACTTTGATTGACAGCAGTGGGAGACAATGGCCCTCCGCTGCTGTCCCAGCCAATGACGAGAGTCCTGGGCAGCCATGTCTCCTGCAACATCGCTGGGTAGAGATGGGTTCAGGAAAATATTAGGGGGGCTGAGGAGGGCTGCTGCACACAGAAGGTTATTTATCGGAATGCAAAGAATGCGTTTGTCACAAGTTAGCCTATAGTTTTGTCTGTATATTCTTACCTCCTTGCTGCAGTGCTTCTGTCTTCCTCCCTTCACATGTGGTGTTTATGCTTCTATGGGCGTCGCCTGCTCCACTGTGGGTTATATCCTGTTCCTGTCAATTACTTCCTGGGTCACCTCCCTGTATGCTTCCCTATATATACACATGCTCAGTGCACTGCTCCTTGCTTGAGCAACATTGCTGTTCTCTGAGCTCCCATCCGTGTATGGCTTCGTTTCTCTGTCTATGTTCGTCTGCTGCCTGCCCTGACCTCGGCTTGTCTCCTGGATCTCCTTATAGTCTCCTGTTTACCCTGCACATGCCAGCGTTCTCCAGATCCTCAGCTGGGCCTACCTGAGGGCCGCGACCTGGTTCCAGTCTGCTGCAAGTCCATCCCCACCATCAGGGGCCCTGGTGAAGAAGCAGGCTGGGGCTTAGACTCAGCACCCTGGGGAATCCTGAGCTGGGGATCTATAAAGGCTCACTACCACAGACTCATTGACAGCATTAGGATGAAAAACCTTCTGCCTTTACAATCACTTTAAGTCTTTTGCAGACTCTTAACAGGTTTTCTTCTAATATTTCCCTGTATTTAGCCCTATCCATCCTCCCATCAACTCTGACCAGCTTCCCTGTCCCTGCTGAAGAAAAGCATCCCCATAACATGATGCTGCCACCACCATGTTTCACGGTCGGGATGGTGTGTTCAGGGTGATGTGCAGTGTTAGTTTTCAACCACACATAGCATTTTGCTTTTAGGCCAAAAAGCTAAATTTTGGTCTGATCGTACCAGAGCACCTTCTTCTACATGTTTGCTGTGTCCCCCACATGGCATCTCGCAAACTGCAAACTAAATTTCTTATGGCTTTCTTTCAAACATGGCTTTCTTCTTGCCACTCTTCCTTAAAGGCCAGATTTATAGAGTGCAGGACTAATAGTTGTCCTGTGGACAGATTCTCCCACCTGAGCTGTGGATCTCTGCAGCTCCTCCAGAGTTACCATAGGGCTCTTGGCTTCTTCTCTGATTAATGTTCTCCTTGCCTGGCCTGTCAGTTTAGGTGGACAGCTACGATTGACGCCGCTCCAGCCAACAAGGGCATAGAGATGAGCGGTGGCCATCTAGCTATCACTCCTCTCTATGCAAAAACACAGCAGACGGTGGATGGTTCCCGGGCTCAACGACTGTAATGTTAAACAAAATTCAAAATAAGGGAAAAAAATATCTGCACTTGGAATCCACATAAATCTAATGAACTTTGAAAGGAAGGCAGCCAGCACTATAGGTAAGATTACACACCCAGTATATGAATAGTAAACAAAAAGGTAGTGCCAATATTTCATAAATATAGTCCCAAAAGAGAGTCTCTTGAAAAAGTGAGATGGGAAAGATCCTCCAATCACCAGTGAATAGATACAGAATGCTTCATTAATCACCACATGACAAATCCAAACTGCTTACCAGATGAAATGACCCTCCTATTACAGAGTGGTCAAAAACAGCAGGAACAAATCGAATTAGATTTGTTCCTAATATGTGTAGTACCAGAATGGGAAATATAAACTTTTAAGCCAGCTATTTCCTCATCCAATCTAGCTAGTTTAGTCCTTTTACGTGTGATAAAGAACCTAAACATATTAAGCCCGGCGTCATTAAAATATTTAAACCACACAGCCAAATCCCTCTCGTCCTCCTGTGGGCTAACCTCCCACCTAAGGCTACGTGGGACCATATTAAGCTCAAGATATTTATCTAGGAGAGCAATATCCCAATTTGTGTGTATTTCAGAGATCATAATATTTTTGAGCCGGAGAAAGGCTCCCCCTAAATCGGTGGTAACAGGCTCACCCAAGCCTTCACTGACCTTCATGACATGGCTGGCTTTGAAGGCAAAAATATCCATATTATACAATCAAACTGTATTTTCCAGCAGTAAATAAGGGAAAAAAATATCTGTGCTTGGAATCCACTTAAATCTAATCGACTTTGAAAGGAAGGCAGCCAGCACTATAGGTAAGATTACACATCCAATATAATAGATTTGAGCCCCTTGCGAGAGAGGTTTATTATGAACCTTTTGATGAAGATGATAGGTACATCACTAATCATCCATATAACACCCCCCATAGGAGGGATTATAACAACCAGCAGGGCTGTTCTGGCCCTGGTTTCGGTTCCAACCAACAAGGAAGACCTTCGGATTTTCGCAGAATCGGGAACACGAGTGCTCAAAATTTAGATCTAGGGTCTAGAAGGGGGAGGAGGAGCAGACAAAAAAAGAAAAACGAACATAAAAGATGCTGAGATCTTCAATTTGAGCTATACTACCTTGACCGAAAATGAGAAATTTGTCCTTAACCATGGCCTCAAATATGCCCCCGACCAAGCCTATCAATAGGTTCAGATTATTTATGGACGTTCATAAATATATCCGTAAAATCAACATTAAGGATACATTATCATAGATTAGTGGCAGATGGGATTAGAAATTCTGGCTTGTCCAACGCTTCATTGTTTACTCCTCCGGGCTTTTTAGCCCCTTCTATCGGAGTCTTAAAAGACTTGTCATTGAAGGACATTGAAACATTGAAAAGTAGGAAGGATAGAAATGCACTTAGATTTAATAAAGATCTTGAATCTGTTAGGAAAAGTGAAGAAATCATAGTGCGACCGGCTGACATAGGAGGGGGCATTGTTGTTCTTGACAAGACAGCTTATGTATCTGAAATGAACAGGTTACTGTAGTTTGGTCAAGATACATATGTTCCACTTCCAGGGAACCCCACTTCCAAATTTAAGAAATAGTTGGCTCTGTTAGTCAATCAAGGATTTCAGGATCATATTCTGAACAAGGAGAAGTCTTTTTTGATCCCTGTGGCACCACGGGTACCTGTGATATATTACCTCCTGAAGGTGCACAAGGATCCTCTCAACCCGCCGGTTCGTCCCATCATTAGCGGAATAGATTTTGTGACTAGCAGAATTGGGAGATACATGGATGGGTTCCTGCAACCATTGGTAATGCAAACACCTTTGTATCTAAAAGACTCTACTCAAGGTTTAAATCTTCTTGGTGACATCCAATGGAAAGATGGCTATTTATTAGCCACGGCGGATGTTGCATCATTGTTTACGATTATTTCACACGTACGGTAGAGTCTTTTTTGAATCGAGATACCACATTGTTGCCAGTGCAACGTCAGTTCATCCTGTCCCTTTTGTTATTCGCCATGCAGCATAACTACTTTTGGTTTGGCGGCTCCTACTATCTGCAAAATAGAGGAGTCGCCACGGGTGCAAAATTTGCACCCAGTATGGCCAAATGGGAGGATGACGTCATCTATGGTCAACGCAGGCCTGAATTGGTCGTTTGGCAGCGATACATTGATGACGTCCTCCTCCAATGGGATGGCGACAGAGAATCGTTGGATAACTACATCTGTGATCTTAATGCCAACTCGCTGGGTATTGTCTTGCAACATGAGGCCAGCAGTATGCGGATCAACTTCCTGGATCTCAATATTGAAGTTAAGGATGGCACTATTCTCACGAGTACCTTCTTTAAGACCACTGACCGCAATGCTTTTATAGGACAGGGTAGCTGCCATCATCCTTCTTGGCTCAAATCTGTACCCAAAAGCCAATTGTTAAGATTGCGCCTTAACTGTACCATGAAGGATCATTTTTTTCAAACAAGTCGCTATGCTGAAACATAGATTTTGGACAAGGGTTACAACGGTGCTGATTTGGATACCCTAATTGGAGAGGTTGGTAGTTTGGATGGGACTTCCACCCAAACAAGTAGTTTTTAGAGGGGTTCAACCTTTGCACTTGTATGTAGCCCCAAATGTTTTAGATAAAACTAAGAGGACGTCTTTTTTTCATGACCTTAAAGGCTTCTTCCCGTGTAGGAAGTGTGTAGTATGCCAGGTGAATGCCTTATCTGGTAGAAAGATTTGTGAATTTCGGTCTACGGTTACTTCTAAGCAGTACAAAATTAAATCATTCATTACCTGCTCTTCCACCAATGTAGTATACCTCTTGCAGTGCCCTTGTGACCTAGAGTATATAGGCCGCACTATTAGGACCCTAACAATTAGGGTGAATGAACATCTTAAGAACATTAGGAAAGGCTTTCCAGGTCACAGCGTCTCCAAGCACTATGCAAGGTGCCACAACAAAAATCCTGAGGGCACTTTGATATGGGGTATTGATAAGTTCATCTTCCATTGAAGGGGTAACCATGTCCGGCGGGAGATATCTAAATTAGAAACCTGCTGGATTTATGACATGAAATCTTATACCCCTTGTGGGATGAACATTGAATGGGACGTCAACTGCCACATTAATAACAGCGGATTGGTTGTGCCAGTTGCGTTCCCATTGTAGACTTTATATCTTTATTATTGCTAACAATTTTAATTTTAAGCTTGTCATTTCTGGAGTCTATTTTATTCTTTATTTTTCTTTGATGGTTACCTGGATTTTAGGGATATATTTTTAGATTTTTAATGGATGCTGCAATGCATTTTTTATCAATTTTGATAATCATTATTTACAGTTGGAATATGTGGGTCATTTGGCTTTGTTCCTTTGGCCCGTATTATAGCCGAATGTTTTGTTTCCAGTAGTGGGGCTATGGCTTGGAACACAGGTGAATGTGGTGCACTTCCTGGTTTGTTACATCCGGTCCCTCTGGAGTCTTGGTTCCTGCTGCTGGAACACGGACATCAACATCGCATTTCCTGGTGCGTCACGTCCGCCTTGTTTGGTTTATATTGCGTGCTCACGTCCGATGGTCATGCCTCTGATGATGAAATTTGGTGACGATACGCGTAAGGCGGAAGTACCTGTCGGGCGATCAGCACGCTTATTCTACCGCGGAATTTGAACTCCTGCATATATGCTTGTTTTATCATCTCTTTATATAAGTACATTTTTTTCAAATACAAACATTGTAGTTGGAAGGTACTGCACCACTTGAGTCTCTTTTGTTCTGAGGTCCTGGTATTGTAAGGAGGAAGAAGGTCCCATGTGTCATCTTACCCATCACATCTTCCTCAGCCACTTGCATTTGATTTGATCCTGCTGTTTTTGACCACTCTGTAATAGGAGCCTGGTAATGTTAGGGAATTGGTGGTTGGGGCACCTCTCCTACAGCTGATAAAAGTTTATCAGAAAAGTCGGCCACCTAACAAAAAAAAAATACCGGAAGATGTATGGTTTCTAGCTGCAGCCATAACCCTGGTATTTAAAGTCAAAATCATAATATACATTTACAGTTGGGTGGTCAGCAAGTGGTTAAATGTTGATTATGCAAAAGTCATACCTACTGAGACTCAGTCTATAGTCCTAACACACTTGCTGTCCTAGGTTGACAATGTTGACATAAGAACATAAGAACAATACAGTGGGTGAATATAGGACAAGAAAATGTGTTACTGGCAGGATTATCAGCTGAAAATATAATGGAGTAAAATTGCCTAAAAAAAGAAAAAGAAATGGAGCCGCTACATCTAAGGACTGGTAACCTGCAGTGTATTACATTTTTGTTCTTGGCTTTAGATACGCTTGCAAAGTGTTCCTGTTTGGCTGCATTTTTAAAAGTAAATCAAATGTTTTTCATACTAGAAGGTGAATCCCCAGCTCTAATTAGCAGGATTCAGCAAAAAAAGATCTTCTACTCATCATCATCATCATCATCATCATCATCTCATACATGTAGAAAATAACAAATCTTCACAAAGAAAAATATAACAGAATTTGCTAAATGCAGTTAGATCATATGAGCTTGAAAGGAGGAAAACAGCATACACTTTTTATAAAAAAAAAAAAAACTTTTATTTGTGCTTAATATTGAAAACTCTGTCCCTGGGATGTCTTGGTATGTTCATGTATTCTGTCTTTGGTTATGCAATAAAGATGGGAAGATCACGAAGAGCATCCACTCCAGAAGAGTGGCTTATCGTTGACTGATGGTGAAGAGGATTTTCTATACCTGGACTTCAGTATTCATCCTTAAATGGGTATTCTGGGTGGTCACTCCACCTAAAAATAGAAAAACTGGTCAAGGCTTCTGTTTGTAATTGCTATAAATAATAGTTACTGAAGGTGTATATGCACAGCATAACAAATACATTGTCCTTGCCCTTTCTTGGTGCTACTTTTTAAGAAATAGAGTTTCTTTTTATATGTAGCCTATGACATTTCATTGAAGGTTGTAGTATGCTTTTGTGCCTGAAGGTGGCACTTCTAGGCATCTTAGACCTGATGATTAACTATCAGTGGTAATTTAAGAATCAGGACAAAAAGGAATTTAATATAAACCAAAAAAAGAATTTGATATATAAACCAAAATGCCAAACAAATGAATAAATGTATTGGGTTTAAAAAAAAATAACATTGCAGATAATAGGTCACCTCTAATGTAGTTGCATTTGAGTTGAATAGCATCTTAACGGTATTAATTGTAACATACATAAATGGGGAGCTATGCATTTATTGTAGAGATATACTAAATTATTATTTTTTTCTGTATATGATTTTCCTTAAACATACACATGCAATAAAAGTTGTATAGTTAGTTAAAAAGGATATAAAATATCAATTTACAAACTGGTACATTTAGAAGAATGTAGACAACAAAACCTGACCAAAAACCATTAGGGCCCATTCACACTTGCCACACCTTCTCTAGATTTATTGTGAATGGCACTCCAAGGTACACTGCTCGAAAAAAATGAAAGGAACACTTTTTAATTAGAGTATAGCATCAAGTCAAGTAAACTCCTGGGATATTGATCTGGTCAGTTAAGTAGCAGAGGGGGTTGTTAATCAGTTTCAGCTGCTTTGGTGTTAATGATATTAACAACAGGGGCACTAGACGGGCAACGATGAGACGACCTTCAAAACAGGAATGGTTTTACAAGTGGAGGCCACTGATATTTTTTTTTTCCTACTTATCTTTTTTGACCGTTTTTCACTAGTTTTGCGTTTAACCACTTAAGCCCCAGCCCTATTTCGGACACTTTTTGTTTACAAGTTAAAACCAGTATTTTTACCTAGAAAACTACTTAGAACCCCCAAACATTATATATATTTTTTTTAGCAAAGACTCTGGAGAATAATGGAAATTGGAAAAATTTTGAAAAATCACATTTCACTGCATTTAAAAAATACTAAACAGTAAAGTTAGCCCATTTTTTTTGTATATTGTGAAAGATGATGTCACGCTAAGTAAATAGATACCCAACATGTTACGGTTTAAAATTGCGCCTTTTAACGGTTACCAGTTTAGAGTTAGAGTGTAGCTCTTTTTTTTTTTTTTTAATTATTGCCCACGCTCTGGCGATCGCGGCGATACCTCACATGTGTGGTTTGAACAGCGATTTCATTCGCGGCTCGACTTCCATATAAGTTTTTTTTTTGTGCGCGAGCTAACGGTGACGGGGGCGGCTAAATTTTTTTTTTCCTATTTATTTTATTTTTTTTAACTTTATTACAGGTTTTTTAAAAAAAATTAAAAATCTGATCACTTTTATTGCTGTCACAAGCAATGTAAACATCCCTTGTAACACCAATATGCAGTGACAGGTACTCTTTATGGAGGAGTCGAGGGTCTAAAAGACCCTAGACCCCTCCACTACACTTCCATGTATGCAAAATGCCAAAAACTGCGTTTTTGCATACAGCCGTTTTTTAATTTTGCCGCCTTTTGCAGCACAGTAACCCGGAAGTGACGTCATGGACGCCGCCTCCGGGTTATGTCATCGGAGACCCGATCTAAGCCGTTTCCGGCTTTGATCGGGACTCCATCCAGCCGGCGGATGTGGCGGCTGGGTGCTCGGGCTCCCGGTGGGACGGGAGCCCCGAGCAAAGTCACGGAAGGCGGCGGGAGGGGGGGCGTCCCCTCCCACTCACCCGGGTAACAATCGAGCGGCTCCCGAGCCGCATCGGTCGTTACCGACGAAAAGCCGACCGTCGGCTGTAAACCACGGTACCGGGATGGTGCCTCTAGCTAGAGGCATCATTCCAGTATACTACCGCAAAGTTTGCCGACGTAGTCCTACGTCACTTTGCGGTAAGTGGTTAACTAGGAACAGTGTCACTACTGGTAGCATGAGGTGATACACGGACCCTATAGAGGTTGCACAGGCAGTCCACCTCCACCAGGATGGCACATCAATACATGCCATTGCCAGAAGGTTTGCTGTGTCTCCTAGCACAGTCTCAAGAGCATGGAGGAGATTCCAGGATACAGGTAGTTACTCTAGGAGAGCTGGATAGGATTGTAGAAGGTCCTTAACCCATTAGCAGAACTGGTATCTGCTCCTTTGTGCAAGGAGGAACAGGATGAGCACTGCTAGACCCCTACAAAATGACCTCCAGCAGGCCACTGAGGGTCTGGCGTCCTCTAGGGGCCCTATGCTCACTGCCCAGCACCATGGAGCTCAATTGACATTTGCCATTGAACACCAGAATTGGCAGGTCCGCCACTGGTACCCTGTGCTTTTCAAAGATGAATGCAGATTCACCCCAAGCACATGCGACAGACTTGAAAGGGTCTGGAGAAGCCGTGGAGAATGTTATGCTGCCTGTAACATCCTTCAGCATGACCGGTTTGGTGGTGGGTCAGTGGTGGCCTGGGGAGGCATATCCATGGAGGGACACACAGACTTCTACAGGCTAGAAAATGGCACCAGGTCCAGATCTGGGAGGAAATATGCCAGGACACCATTCATCATCTCATCAGGAGCATGCCCAGATGTTTTCAGGCATGCATACAAGCACGTGGGGAGCCATACAAACTACTGAGTACCATTTTGAGCTGCTGCAATATTATTTTAGCAAAATGGACTAGCCTGCTGCATCATTTTTTTACTTTGATTTTTGGGGAGTCTTTTAATTCAGCCCTTTGTATGTTGAGAACTTTCATTTCCATCAAATGATGACATCCTTTCATTCCTAACACACTACCCAGTCCATATCAGTATAGATATCCAGCATGAAATATCTTTCCTTATTAAGATCTGATGTGTTTTCAAAGTGTTCCTTTGATTTTTTTTTTTGAGCAGTGTATTATACAGGACAGCCCACTGCAGCACATTACAACACATACCGTATACTGTGCATTGTGGTGTGCTGAGTTGCTAAAAGTGTCATGTATGTTTTTTCACCTGTTGTAGTGTGGTGGCAGCCCATTTTTTATAAATATGTTGTCCCAATGCAATGCATACCATAACATGTGTTAAGTGGTGTGCATTATGGCGACACAACGGAGCAGTTAGGTGTGAATGGGCGCTTATAGTTCCTTTTCCAATGTTTTGGTGCTTTGATCCATACAAGTACTCACATTAACAGCTCCACATAGCGAATGTTCTTATTCAGAACTTCAATGTCCTTCATTTCCTGGTCAGTGAGCGAGAAGTCAAAAATCTGTATTTAGTGGGGATAAAAACAAGCAAAGGCCCTGTTACACCACACTGATTAGGGATTCACTAATACACAGAGCTTCTTTACACATCTGGATTAGTATAATAGACTTTTAGCCTCTCGCCCTTCAGATATGGACTACACACACGTCAGATGGCAGAATGGCTTGGTTATCATTTTTCTATAGGGAAAACCTGAAAAAAAGATGAGTAGACAGCACATACCACAATACCACCTGAGTGACCTAATAAATGGAATGTACACTGATTGGGGCATATTTTGAGTTGTTCTTGCAGTCTTTTCTAGAACGACATTCATATTTTTTACATGCTTTTTCTTCCATAATTTTATAACAAGCAAGGTCTACTATTGTTTTGCTGCCCCTTCACCTTGCAGAAACACTGTAAATAAAATTGGAAAAAAAATACCTCTAGAGAAAAAAGAAAAAAAAAAAAAAAAAAATATATATATATATATATTTATTTTTTCGCCTTTCTTCCAGCTTCTCTTCTACAGGGGGTGACATCATCCTCCAGCAAGGTCCCAGGAAATGCTGCATACTCTAAATCTCAGGACAAGACGCTACAGCACAGTTTTGGGAGCGTTTTCCCAGTGAGATTTTGAGGACTCTAAATTCCCCAAATCTTGTTGGAAGGAGGATGAAGTCATCTTTGAATAATAAGGGGGGGGGGGGGTAAGGGGGGGTATACAAATGTAAAAAACAGACTTTGATTTTATTGCGGACAGTCCACTTTTTAAGTGTAGGGATGTAGAGATTAGTCACTAGATACAAAGTAGATTAGCAACAACAATTTTTCTCTGTTTAAAGTGTATTGGTATGGAAAAGGTATAGAGGAATTTAAATATGAGTACGTTTTATATAAAGCGGGTATGGTTTAAAGGAATATAGCCTATGGCCCCTACATATACAGGGTGGTTCACAAAACTACACTCATATTGATTTTACTTTTATTTTTGAGTAAAAATGAATGAAGGAGTTACGATTTGCTCATAGAATTTGAGGGGACTAGGCGATCCATGAAAAAAATAGCTCTATTTAAGTTTGTCTCAACTTTTGGAGTAGCCGTCCTTTCCTTTGCCTACACATAAACACATTTAACAAAAGAAACTGTTTCATGGTTAAGACGTAAAGGATTCTCTTATCAATACCATTCAGTGCATACATCATTTTCAAGAGGAACGAGTATCTTGATGTAGCACCCTCCTAGGTAGGTGTTGGAAAAAGCATGTATGTGGCCCTGTCTGCTTATCAGGGGGGCCTGAATTATCAGCTAGTCTGTCACATGTTTCCAGGTGTGTCTGTTGAGTCTGGAGAGTCTCCCCACTGTATCCAATAAGGGATCTTGTCGGACAGGGGAGGAAACCTAGCCAACAGCACACCAGGGTTTATGACTGTCCCAGTGGGGGGAGTTTGCAGCAATGCTCCCTGGGATTGGAAATAAATCCTGAGGGAGCATGTGACAGAACATCTTTGGCAGGAAGCAGAGTCCCAGGAGGAGGCTGACGGCTGTCTCTCCTCCTGTCAGAGAGAGTGAAGGTGTTCCAGGTGGTCGGCCTCAGGGACCAGAGGTTGAGCTGTGCGGAGGAGAGGAATCCAGAGTGTTGCTGACCGAGGGGAGCTGCTGGGCAGAGGTTTTCAGGAAAAACAGTATCGTGAGTACTCGAGATCTGCCCAGGGGTCTGCCTAGGAGAGGGGACCACTCCAGAAGGTCAAGGAGATCCAGGAGCCAGCTAACCAGTAGTTGTGGCAGAGAAAGGGGGTGCCAAGTGTTTAAAGCCTTGAAGATAAGGGGGTGCCAGTGTGAGCCCTGAAGTGTTCAGCAGTACTGCAAAGGTGTACAAGTAGCTACCTCAGGGAGCTAGAAAGGACTTCTGTAGTTCAAAGGGAAGTTATTGAATACAGACACCATTAACCAGCGTCAAGCCACAGTTAACAGGAATTCAGCCGGCGCTAACCAGCGTCAAGCAGCATCTAGTCAGAGTCCCTGTCAAATTGTGCATAGTTCAGTTACCAGAGTATCCAACTCATCCCTTCTCCCATCCAAGCTCCTAAATAAACCTAAAAACCCAAAGATACTGGACTGGTTCTTGTCTCAGTGCTCACACTTAGAGAAACATGCTTAAATGTGCTGTTGTTGCTAGCGGTGACCCAGTGGGACCCACATCCAGCAACGTGGCTGGGAATTGTGCTACATTAATTCACAGATCAAATAAATTCTCCTGTAGGCAAGTAAAGATAGATGGTGAGGGGCGATACATATTTTTATATTATATGCTGGCAGAGACGCTATGTATAATAATGATTGTGTACGTCCCTCCTCCCTTTAAACTAGAAGCAATTAAGCATTTGTTGGAATTTATGGCCGATAAACCAAGGGTACCAGTCCTTCTAGTAGGGGATTTTAACATGGCGATGAATATTCAGGTAGATAAGTTCCCTCCAGGAAATAGAAATGAGCAAAACCCATGTACATTATTGTATAAGACATTTTGAGAGACAGGTCTGAGGAATATTTGGTGTGAACGCCACCCAACAACTCAGGTATTCTCATGCTGTTCTGGTACGCATTAGCCACTTTCCAGAATAGATATGGCAATAGGGAATGATGCCCTTGCTACAAAGGTAAAAGATACTAGAACAGATTTACTTTGGGAATTTCTGAAGTATAATAGAAAATCAGCAACACAGGGCATAGTATGGGATACGCTTAAGGCTTACCTAAGGGGAATCATAATTGAGCAAATCTCTAAAAGGAAAAAATCTACTAAGGACTGGGAGATAAAAGCAATGAGGAAAGTGACTGAAATAGAAAAAATATATGTAAAAGATCCATCACCGGATAACCTAGCTAAATGGTCTCCTATTGAATGGTATTATTAAAAGGAGCAGAGAATAGAAGGTTTTTCTTGAAGCAAGCCCATTAAAAGAAAGGAGAAAATACCAGACACACGCCGGCCCCCCTGGCAAAATCTCAGGATACTACTGCAAATGATTTGGTGTCTATTGAGACTCAGGCTGAAGGGGTGACCATATGCCCATTGGAAATAATTAATGTTTTTAAGGAGTATTATTCTGATTTATACGAGTCTAAAGTAGGCAAGGTAGATAGAGAAATGGGAGAAATTTTTCAGGATCTAACTATCCCACATCTCTCAGAGGAAGATAAGGCACTGTTGGAATTGCCCATTACAAATGAAGAACTACAGGAGGCAGTATTGAATTCAGCTAGCCATAAAGCATCAGGGCCAGATGGATTACCAAAAAAAATCTATAAGGAATATGGGGAGATAATGCTACCAGGGTTATTGCAGGTATTAAATGAGGAAATGGAAAAGGAAAAATGACCAGTATCTATGACAGAAGCAACGACTATAATACCAAAAGAAGGGAAAGATCCTATTCAACTCGCATCCTATAGACCAATTTCCCTGCTTTGTGCAGATGTTAAACTGCTGGCAAAGGTTCTAGCTAATAGGTTGAATAAAATAATCCAGACTATAATCCACCTTGATCAGTGTGGATTTCTTCCTGGTAGGTCAACAGCACTGAACATGAGATTATTTTAAAATTTACAAATACCAGTCGAGAAGATGGGATCAAGAATTATATTGTCCCTCGACGCTGTCAAAGCATTTCACAGCGTTGAATGGCACTATTTGTGGGCGGGCAGCCTTTAATATAGGTCCTGTTTTAATAAAATGGATGAAATTATTATACACTAATTATTATACACAAGGGCGAAAGTAAAGATTAATTCAAGAATTTCGGAATGCTTCCCACTGTCCTGGGGCATGAGGCAGGGGTGCCCATTGTCGCCTCAGATTTTTTCCCTGGCGATGGAACCTTTGGCGACAGCTATAAGAATGGCGGGAGATATAGGAGGCTTTAGGAGAGGGGTGGATGAGGAAAAGATTTTGCTATATGCGGACGATATCCTTCTATTCCTGGGAGATGCAAATCACTCGCCAAGTGCAGTGATGGATATTATAAAAATTATTCGGTGTACCGGAAGGACAGGGTAGGAAAAAGAGGGGGAGGGGTATGTCTCTATGTCAAGAACAATATAAAGGTGACAGAAAGGAGTGACATTACGGATGGGATGAGCATGGATTTAGAATCTGTGTGGGTTGAACTCCATAGGGAAGGAGAAAAGGGGAAAGTAATTGTGGGGGTTTGCTATAGGCCACCTAACCAAGGGGAGGAGGTAGAGCTGGAATTTTTAGCACTAATGGGTAAAGTGGCAAAATTGGGATCAGTCATCGTATTGGGGGACTTCAATTACCCCGACATTGACTGGGAAGAGGGGACTGCACACTCACAGAAGGCCCGCCTATTCACGGAAACCTTACTGGATAATTACATGTCACAGTTGGTGGATTCCCCCACCAGAGAAAACGCAGTCCTGGATCTATTGCTCACTAATGACCCAGACATAATCTCGGAGGTAGGAGTCCAGGACAACCTGGGCTCTAGCGATCACAGGATGATCACATTTAGTGTAAATAACAACATAACAAGACAAGTGGGGAACATAAGAACCCTAAACTTCAGAAGGGCAAACTTTCCAAAATTGTACTCAATGATGGAAAAGGTAAACTGGGACCAAACCCTGGGATCCCTGACCACAGAGGAAAAATGGGAATGCTTTAGGAACATTTTAGGCAAAGGCATCTTGCAGTGCATTCCTATGGGAAATAAATTTAGAAGAGACAAAGCCAAACCTGGCTGGCTAAACTGTAGCGTCATAAAACTTATTAGGGGGAAAAAATTGGCCTTCAAGAAGTATAAATCAGAGGGCACAGTATCGGCTTTCGAGCAATACAAGGAGGCAAATAAGAAAAGTAAACAAGAAATCAAGATGGCTAAAATCAACTTTGAGAGACAAATAGCGGAGGATAGTAAAAAAAACCCAAAGAAATTCTTTAAATATATCAACAGCAAAAAAACTAAGGCAGAGCATATTGCACACATAATTAACAATGATGGGAGGATGGTTACAGAGGACACTGAAAAAGCAACCGTGCTAAATGCTTTTTTCTCGTCAGTCTTTACACAGGAAAAGGAGGGGTACACTGACCATGACTGTATGGTTAGTAGTAATAAACAGGACTTGCCACCATGGCTAACAGAGGGGGAAATCAGGGAAAGGCTGGATAAACTTAACACAAACAAATCACCAGGACCGGATGGCATACATCCGAGAGTACTCAAGGAACTCAGTAAAGTTATATCGAGACCACTGTTCCTGATCTTTGCTGACAGTATTAGGACAGGAGATGTACCAGGGGATTGGAAGAAAGCTAACGTGATTCCAATATTCAAAAAGGGCCAGAGGCATATCCCGGGAAATTATAGGCCTGTCAGTTTGACATCAGTAGTATGTAAACTTCTGGAGGGGATGATAAGGGACTATATCGTAGAGTTTGCTAAGGACAACAACATCATCAGCAGTAATCAGCACGGGTTTACAAATGGGCGTTCTTGTCAAACCAATCTCCTTACATTCTACGAGGAGGTGAGCTGTGAGCTAGATAGGGGCAGACCAGTAGATGTGGTGTACTTAGATTTCGCTAAGGCGTTTGATACAGTTCCCCACAAGCGCTTAATTTATAAAATAAGGTCTGCAGGTATCGATAGCAGGGTTTGCTCTTGGATACGGAACTGGCTAAAAAGGCGGGTCCAAAGGGTAGTAATAAACAGCGCATACTCAGACTGGTCTGAGGTGGTAAGCGGGGTCCCCCAAGGCTCAGTCCTGGGACCAACCTTGTTCAATTTATTCATAAACAACATTGAGGTCGGGATCAGTAGTTCGATATCAGTTTTTGCAGATGACACAAAATTGGGCAGGGCAATAACTTCACAACATGAAGCAGATATCCTGCAGAATGACCTGGACAAAATAACAGAGTGGGCAACGACATGGCAAATGAGGTTTAACGTGGAGAAGTGTAAGGTTTTGCACTTGGGGACTAAAAACATAAAATCACAATACACGTTAGGAGGGGAGCCCTTGGGGGAATCAAAAATGGAGAAGGATCTGGGAGTATTGGTTGATGATAGATTAGGAAACAGCATGCAATGTCAAGCGGCAGCTTCCAAAGCCAACAGAATATTAGCATGCATAAAGAAAGGGATGCATTCCAGAGATAAGACTATAATCCTTCCACTTTATAAAACTCTGGTCCGACCGCATCTGGAGTATTCCGTCCAGTTCTGGTCGCCAGTCCTCAGGAGGGATGTGTTGGAGCTGGAGAGAGTCCAGAGAAGGGCAACTAAACTAATTAGGGGATTGGAGGACCTTGACTATGAAGAGCGTCTACAATCGCTCGATTTATTCTCCCTGGAGAAGAGACGTCTGAGGGGGGACATGATAGCAATTTATAAATATCTTAATGGGGATCCCAGCTTAGAAAAAAAGCTGTTCATTCGAAGGGATTGCATGAGGACTCGAGGGCATACAATGCGATTAGAGGAGAAGCGTTTTAACCTCAGGCAACGCGGGGGGTTCTTTACTGTTAGGGCAACAAGATTGTGGAATTCTCTACCACAAGAGGTGGTTTCTGCGGGTAGTATGGTGGCTTTCAAAAGACTCTTAGACTTACATCTCAAGGATCAGAACATTCAGGGGTATGGGAGATGATTACAGCCACACATGCCTACACAGGTTGAACTGGATGGACTATTGTCTTTATTCAACCTCACCTACTATGTAACTATGTAACTATATGTAAAAAAAGATTGGGTGTGGTCTCCGGTCTAGCTATCTATCAACTCTGAGAAATCGGTTATTCTTCCGGTTGATGAACTGAAAAAAGAGCTGCCTGAGAGTGCTAGATATCTGCAGGTAGTGAAAAGTTTTAAATACCTAGGCATAAACATAACGGTAAACCCGTCAAAAAAATTTAGAGCCTTTGATAAAAGTATTTAAAGGAAAATGCAAGACATGGAATAGACATCCCCTGTCAGTAGTGGGCAGATGTAGTTAAAATAAAATGGTGTGGTTACCTCAACTGCTATATATACACACTACATAATTCACCAATATGGGTCCCTGGTGTGTGGTTTGGGAAACTAGAGGGTCTCTTTAGGGACCTGTAATGGAGGAAGGGACAACCTAGAATTCGCTTGAGAGTGCTGCAGCTGCCAAAAGATAGGGGGGGTATGGCGATACTGCACCCTTGGAGCTACTTTTTAGCGGCTCAGCTTCAACAGATGGGGGGGGGGGTGGGAGTTAGGTAATGATACTATTAGTTATAGTTCATGCGCATTGCTGTCCTGTACCCCACACATACATTTTCGACTGAAGCATTAGAAGCAAACTCACTGGGAAGAGAGAGAGCTAGTGCCCTTCCGTAAAACTGGTGTGGAAGACATGGAATAGAGTACGGCTAATATTTCAATACTCAGGATATACAGAATATGCACCTATCTGGGACAATAAAAACGTAATGGAGCTTGAGGGGCTGGATAATTTTAATAACTGGAAAAAGAGGGGGATAGTTAGACTATCACAATTTTATATGGCAGGAACTAAGAGATTAATTTGGGCTTTCAAATAAGAATTTTTACCAGTACTTACAGTTAAAACACGCATTGACAACACAATTTAAAGAAAGGAGGTTAGAATGGAGTAGAGCCCCCCTGTTAAAAATGCTGGTAGATACCACTTCCTTAAAAGGGATGACCTCCAAGTTGTATAAAAATATACATTTAAAAGTACTGGAAAAGGACTCCCAGCTCACTAGCAGGGCAAAATGGGAAGAGGATATGGGAAAATTAACAGATATTCATTGAAATGATATGGTAACCTCAATAGATCTGTTGTACTTATCAGCAGCCCAAAAACTCACACAGTTTTATATTATTCATAGAGTATACTATACACCAAAAATATTCTCAATTTGGGAGACGTCCAGATACATCTTGCCCTAGGTGCAGAGCTGGAGTTGGGGATTTGATCCATATGCTCTGGAGGTGCCCCAAGTTATACAGATATTGGGAAGGGGTACTAAGCAAAATAAACGTAGTATTTAAATTAGATCTACGAATTAACCCAATACTTTGTATATTGGGATATATGACTGGCCTACACCTTAACCTGATAGAACACTTTTGAGATGAACTGGAGCAGAGACTGCAAGCCAGGCCTTGCAGCCTTGTCCAACATCAGTGCCTGCCTAACAAAAGTGCTTCTGGAAGAATGGTCAGACATTCCCATAGAAACATTCCTAAACCTTGTGGACAGCCTTCCCAGACAAGTTGAAGCGGTTATAGCTGCAAAGGGTGGGCCAACTCAATATTAAACACTACGGACTAAGATTTGGATGCCATTAATGTTTATGTGTGTGTAAAGGCAGGCATCCCAATACTTTTGACAATATAGTGGGCTGGGAGAGACAATTAAGCAGCCAATTCCTGGTATGTGTGCCCAGTAAGTGGCTGGAGAGAGAGTAAATAGTGGCTTGGAACAGCGGGGTTCTTGTCCAGGAGCAGAAGCTCCCAGACTGAAGGGCTGCTGCCCTTCTGGATAGTCCAGTTGTGCTTCTAACATTTGTTCATCGAGGTCCCAGCTGTGTTAAAAGCTGAGGTGCCTAACCTACTGAGTGAGAGATGTGTGGCTGATATTGGAAGGAGGATTTCCAAGTATCCAGAGACATTTGTGAGTACAGGCATGTGTGAGCGATCCTAGTGACTGTCTGCTGCTACTATCCCACCCGAGTCAGTGTCAGCTCTTGCTCAAAATGTCCCATGGTGTCTCAGTGTAGCTCAGTTCCCTAGTTATTGTTGCAAGGACTGTGCTAAGAAACTTTAGGAAGCTTGACAAGTGCCCTTGTGTTACTTTTTTTTTTTTTTTTTACTGGGGAATGCTATAGCTTTCTTATACCCTGTCAAACTTCAGCTTTAATAAAACATCAAGAAAAGATACATGTTGACTGTTCAGTGAGCCAGAGGAGAGACTGAGACTGGGTTTTCGGCTGCTAATACACTAGTTTGGAGAAAAGAACCCTGGGACTACTCAGTGGGCCCCTTAGGGGGTGAGCACTACATAAGCATCAATTTAAAAATATATATATTTGTTCTGTTAATGATAACAGAGAAACTAAAACATTACAAATATTTAAACATTAACAGCACCCACGACAAGTAATCTGTTTGACCTTACTATTAAAAAATGTGGAGTGTGACTAGAATTGTGAAAGATGCAGGGCAACTAGGGATAGAACAGAAACAGTTTGTGCGGTGTGCTAACTGCACCATGGTGAATGGTCAACACATACCACTCTCAGTCTCAGAGAGAGACGCAGAGAGACAGAGAGAGAGACAGAGAGAGTGACAGAGAGAAAGACAGACACAGGCAAACAGAAAGAGACAGACAGACAGAGACAGAGAGAGACACACAGACAGAGAGACAGAGAGAGAGAGAGAGACAGAGAGAGAGAGAGAGACAGAGAGAGAGAGAGAGACAGAGAGAGAGAGAGAGACAGACAGAGAGAGAGACAGACAGAGAGAGAGACAGACAGAGAGAGAGACAGACAGAGAGACAGAGAGAGAGACAGACAGACAGAGAGAGAGACGGACAGAGAGAGAGAGAGACGGACAGAGAGAGAGACGGACAGAGAGAGAGACGGACAGAGAGAGAGACGGACAGAGAGAGAGACGGACAGAGAGAGAGACGGACAGAGAGAGACACGGACAGAGAGAGACACGGACAGAGAGAGACACGGACAGAGAGACACACGGACAGAGAGACACACGGACAGAGAGACACACGGACAGAGAGACACACGGACAGAGAGAGACACGGACAGAGAGACACACGGACAGAGAGACACACGGACAGAGAGAGACACACAGGGATAGAGCAGAAACAGTTTGTGCGGTGTGCTAACTGCACCATGGTGAATGGTCAACACATACCACTCTGAGTCTCAGAGAGAGACGCAGAGAGACAGAGAGAGTGACAGAGAAAGACAGAGAGACAGAGAGACAGACACAGGCAAACAGAAAGAGACAGACAGACAGACAGAGAGAGAGAGAGACACACAGACAGACAGAGAGAGACACACAGACAGAGAGAGAGAAAGAGACAGACAGAGAGAGAGACGGAAAGAGAGAGAGACGGACAGAGAGAGAGAGAGAGAGAGAGAGAGAGACGAACAGAGAGAGAGAGACGAACAGAGAGAGAGAGAGAGACGAACAGAGAGAGAGAGAGAGAGACGAACAGAGAGAGAGAGAGAGACGAACAGAGAGAGAGAGAGAGAGACGAACAGAGAGAGAGACGAACAGAGAGAGAGAGACGAACAGAGAGAGAGACGAACAGAGAGAGAGAGACGAACAGAGAGAGAGAGAGAGACGAACAGAGAGAGAGAGACGGACAGAGAGAGAGAGACGGACAGAGAGAGAGAGACGGACAGAGAGAGAGAGAGACGGACAGAGAGAGAGAGAGACGGACAGAGAGAGAGAGAGACGGACAGAGAGAGAGAGACGGACAGAGAGAGAGAGACGGACAGAGAGAGAGAGAGAAAGACACAGAGAGAGAGAGAAAGACACAGAGAGAGAGACCGACAGACAGACAGAGAGAGAGAGAGACAGACAGAGAGATAGAGACAGACAGAGAGAGACAGAGAGCGAGAGAGAAAGACAGAGAGAGAGAGCGAGAGACAGACACAGACAGATCACTGTATACAATGCAGTGCATGGGCAGCAAGCAACCAGCATTTGATGTAATTTAAAATCTGCCACCCACCCAACCCATTCTACAAGCTTAGCCTGCATTATCTGACTGCATGCATGGGGGTTGTACTGTGGGTGGACACTGCTGTCCCCAATCCTGTCAGCCCATAGTAAAACCAGAAATGTGTGCAGTGAGCGCACAGTGGGCCCCATTCCCCCCTTGAGGCACATGGGCTCACGCATTGCACAAAATAATGATACACCACTAGGTTTGGGGAGATTAGTAGTTCACAAAAGTTAGACAACATTATTCTATACTTCAAACCAGGGGTATTAATTTAAAATTTACGTAGGTCTGATTAATAAAATTTTCTTCCAGCAGAGGTCCGAAACTCATATTTGTTCTGTGACTCAAATCCTTCACATCACAGTCCCCTTATTTACATCTGTGTTCTCCTTCCCCCTTCACATCACAGTCCCCTCTTTACATCGGTGTCATCAGTCCCCCTATTTACACCACCACTTCCCTTTACTTCATAGAAAGCTCACCCCCCCCCGTGTCCTCCGACCTCCTTCCCACATCAGAGCCCCGGCATGGACTGACAGCTCCACAGGGGGCATGTTATCACTGTACAGAGCCCACACCAGTCTCACACCTTCGTGAGAGGAACATTTTATGTATTTTATCTTTTCAATAATAAAACTGCATTACACCAAGAGTGCCCTTCACGCTTTTCTCCTCTCCCCCTCCTCTTGCAGCTTGGGTCTCCCAGCCCTTCTTTGGACACAGCCGCCTTGTATCTCTCTTGGAATACAGTCACCTGTTCCACCCATTTCCAGGTATCATTTATTTTAACCCTACGTCCTGGAAATTTGTATGGCCAGTACACCTGCTTATTATTCTTTTTTAGACAATACTCCTTCTTTGAATTGGTGTATTTTAGGCATTCAGAGAAGGGTAGCGCTGAGAACATTGTTTGTCTTTTGTCTCCCTTTACTTTATAGTTACATCACAGTCCCCCGTTTACATGACTGTGCTCCTGTTTACATTACAGTCTCCCCTTTAATAATACAACCCCCATTTACATGAAAGCCCTCCTTTATATTGCAGTCCCCCTCTTTTACATCACAGCCCTCCCATTTGCATCACAGTCCCCCTATTTAGATCACAGTGATCCCCTTTATATCACAGCCCAACCTACATTACAGTCTCCCCCTATACATAACAGTGCTCCTCTTTAAATTACGGCCTCCTCTTTAGAATACAACCCCCTTTATATTGCAGTCTGCATTTTACATCGCAGTTTCCCCTTTACAATACAGCTCCCTTTACATTACAGAGCCCACCTTTTTATCACAGCCCTGCTTTGCATCAAGCGTCCCCCCCCCCCTTTTACATCATAGGACCACACTTTACAATGCAGCCCCCCCCCCTTACAACATCAAGCTACCCCTCCACACGATATCCCTCCTTTACGTTACAGTACCCCCCCCCCCCCTTTATAATGCAGTGTCCCTTTACACATAGCTCCCAACTGTCCCTGATTTAGAGGGAATATCCCTGATTTGGAACAATGCCCCCCTTTCCTCATTTGTGGTCTGATCTATATACTGTAGTTGTATATAAAATGCACTATTTATCTTTCAAATAGTGTTTCCCAGTGCTATCCCCTTCATACAATTTCTAAATTGCTGCATTTGTAAATTTCAAAAGCCAGTATAAAGGAATAGTAGTGGAAAAAAGCACTTTTGGGTTTTAACTAATTATTTTTTCGTACAATTCTCCTTTAGGGGGGCATGGTAAGGGGCGTGTCCTATTCCTACAATAGTTGTCCCTCATTCCCATCTCAGAAAGCTGGGATGTTTGCTTTACACCACAGTCCCCAGCTTCACATTACAGCTTCCCTTTACAACAGCGTCCCCTTTTACATTGCACCGATTCCTACCTTACACAACAAGGCAGGAGGCAGCAGGTGCATCAGGTCTGAAAGGAGGGCGGGAGCTTTTCACGTTTCCCTGAAAACTAGTACCGTATATACTCGAGTATAAGCCGACCCAAATATAAGCCGAGACCCCTACTTTTGCCACAAAAAACTAGGAAAACTTATTGACTCGAGTATAAGCCTAGGGTGGGAAATGCTGCAGCTACTGGACCCAACTGGACCACCACGAGACACAAAACAGGGGCTGCGTGCATGGTACAGGAGATGGCGCAGGTCATAGTACAGGCATTGCACAGGTCATGGTAAGGGCATGGCACAGGTCAGGGCACAGGTGATGGTACAGGCATGGCACAGGTGAAGGTATAGGCATGGCACAGGTCATGGTACATGCATGTTACAGGTCATGGTACAGGCATGGCACAGGTCACAGTACAGGCATGGCACAGGTCATGGTACAGGCATGGCACAGGTGATGGTATAGGCATAACACAGGTGATGGTATAGGCATGGCACAGTATGTACAGGCATGGCACAGTATGTATAGGCATGGCACAGTAATTACAGGCATGGCACAGTATGTACAGGCATGGCACAGTATGTACAGGCATGGCACAGTATGTACAGGCATGGCACAGTAGGTATAGGCATGGCACAGTAATTACAGGCATGGCACAGGAGATGCAGTGCTGCGGGCATGGTACAGGAGAATGTCCTGTACCATGCCCGCAGCACTGCATGAGGAAATACAGGGGCTGCGGAGGCATCTCACTTACCTGTCGGTGAGGCGCTGTCTTCGATTTAAGACCGGCGCCGCCATACGTCACCGCAAATGCGCCACCGATGCTCGGGAAAAGCCAAACACGTTCGGCTATTTCCGGGCATGCGGCACATGCGCAGTGACCCATTTTTAAAAAGACACTCTAGCCAGTGACTCGAGTATAAGCCGAGGGGTGCATTTTCAGCATGAAAAAACATGCTGAAAAACTCGGCTTATACTTGAGTATATACGGTAGGTGATTGGTTACTAGGATCGCCCCTTGTCGTAGCTAGGCTGCTTCTGCCCCACTGTGAAGATGACAGCTACAGCTTCACAACGGGGAAAGAGGATGGGAGTGCTGGCTGGTGTGATAAAGAAGGCAGAAGACAGAAGGCATAGGAAAGAGAGGAGACACAGGCAGCTTAATGGCACGACCACGGTGGTCCGGAGTGACCTGCTGCTCGGTCTGGGCTCGGACAAGGTCCGCCATTTCCATGCCTGAAAAGTAAATTGTATTCCTGGCAGTATCAACTGGTAGTTTCTGTACTTGCTGAAATTTGTTTTAGCCAGAAAAAAACAAAAAAGAAAGAAAAACAAGTGCAGCCATTACATGTAAGGATTGGTCATCTACCCTAGATTACATTTTTGTACTTGGGTTTAAATATCCTTTAACAGCAGTTATATCAGCCTCTTTGGAAGTGCATTGTTTTCATTGAGTCAGCTGGCTCATAGACCTGTATTTTGAGAAGTAGCAGTTAAGTACAACCATCGTGCACACTACAAAACAAGAAGCAGCCTCCATGCACACATACATATATACTGTAATTGCAATCTATATTTAGAAAAAAAAATCCTATCACAGCGTGGTTTCTGCAGTTATATGCAGAAAACACTCCAAAGAACAATACAAGCTCCAGCCTGCACAGCCTTCATTTCACAAATGACAAAGCTGGTCTTTAGTTTATGAGCAGCTGTATATCCATACCTGGAAGTTTTCTCTGATCCGATCTGGATTAAAGCTCTTCGGAATGACTACCACACCTCTCTGGACATTGAATCGTAATGCAACTTGGGCAGCTGATTTGCCGTACTTTTTGCCAATGGCATTCAAGGTAGCATCTTCCAGGAGCGGCGGAGAGGAAACGTTCACCCTGCATGGATAAATAAAATAGGCTTTACTGTACGATTGGTATAATCTAGAGAGGAAGTACACTTCCTTTAAACCTTTTACCTATAGGTAAGCCTATAATAAGGATTATCTATAAGTAGTGTAAATATCTCCTAAAGGGGCACCGTTTAGGGGATATTTACATTACATGCATACAGTTAGTCAGGTTGAAAAAAGACATGTAGCTCAACCAATAAAAAAACAATAAAAAAAAAACAAAACAAAAAAAAAACCACAACCATCCCACAGACACAATTCTATACCCATAGTTGAGCCAGAGGAAGGCGTAAAACACCAGCAAAGCATGATCCAATTTATCCCTGGATCAATTTTACCTTTAAAATGTTACTACCCAGTTAGATAATGTGTATCCAAGAAAAAATCCAGGCCATTTTAAAAGCAATCTACTGGCTAGAACCACCTCTGGAGGGAATCTATTCCACATGTTTACAACTCTTACTGTGAAGAAACCTTTCTGTATTTGGAGACTAAATCTCTTTTCATCTAGACGTGCCGCCTTGTCCTATGTTATGACCTTAAAGTAATAAGTTCACTATATGGACCCCTTATTTATACATGTTGATCATATCCCCCATAAAGGCTCGTACACACTGAACGAAAATCAGATGAAATATCGTCTGATTTTTCTAGCTCTTGCTCAGCGATCATAACCATTTTTATTTGACAGTGCATAAGGTTTCTTGTCCGATCTCTTTTTTTTTATTTTTTGGGACGTTTGATCGTAGAGTGTGATTTAAGTACGTATATGTGTGAGCCCTGAGGCCACATTGGTGTATAGACTTTACATATTTCCTGTACACTGTATGAGTGGATAGAGATAGATAGAGAGAGAGAGAGTGAGAGCTCAGTTCATATTAAGTGGGGTACACACTAGTAGAAAATCTGCCGAAAATTCCCATATACGATTTTCGGCTAGTGTGTACACAACTTTCAGCAGCCGATGCCGACATTTTCAACGAAAAAAACGGAGGGACAAACATCAAAATTTTTATCGTCCGTCCCCAGTTCACCAATTTTCATTTAATGTGTATGCAGTACATCTGTGAAAGATCGGATACGAAAGACCGCGCATGATCTGAAGTTGCTGACAACCCGGAAGTCTAGAAACAAATGTCCCAAAAAAAAAAAAAATCAGACGAGAAATTTTGTGAACATTTATGCACTGTCAACTAAAAACGGTTATGAACGCTGAGCAAGAGAGAGAAAAATCGGAGGATATTTCTTCCGATATCCGTCAAGCGTGTACGGGCCTTTAGTCTCCATTCACACTAGTACGACTTGTCAGGCGACTTGGTCAGCCTGACAAGTCACGCACCGTCGCGGTCCATTGACTGCTACAGGAACCGTTCTAATAGGAGCGACACAAGTCGCTCCGACTTAGAAAAAGGGTCCTGTACTACTTCGGGGCGACCTGGATCGACTTGCATAGACATTCATTTTATGAAGTCCGTGCAAGTCGTGCCGAAGTCGCGGTGCACGCGACTTCACAGGTCGCCCCCGAAGTCGTGCCGCTTCAGTGTGAACCGGCACTTAGCGCAACGAATATAGATACGAATTATCCATTTTAGTTGTTTTCTTTATGATAAACTTCCGGGTCGTCAGTAACTTCCGATCATGCGCGCGCGGTCTTTCGTATCCGTTTTTTCACGGACGTATTGCATACACATTAAATGAAAATTGGTAGTGCTGAGGACGGACGATGAAAATTTTAGAGTTTTTTTCGTTGAAAATGTCAGAATCGGCTGCTGAAAGTTGTGTACACACTAGCCGAAAATTGTACGATCTTCCCTCGGACGGAAATTTTCTCTTATCAGTTTGGTTGCCCTTCTTTCTCCAGTTCCCCGATATCCTTTTTGAGGACTGGTGCCCATAACTGAACTGCATATTCCAGATGAGGTTTTACTAATGATTTTTACAGGGGCAAAATTATATCGCTCTCTCTGGAGTCCATGCCTCTCCTAATACAAGAAAGGACTATGCTCGCTTTGGAAACTGCAGCTTAGCATTGCATGCTATTATTAAGCTTAGGATCTACCAGAACACTCAGATCCTTCTCCGCTATGGATTTCCCCAGTTCTACTCCCCCTAGTATGTATGATGCATGCATATTCTTAGCCTCCAAGTGCATAACTTTACATTTATGAACATTAAACCTCATTTGGCACATAGTTGCCCAATGAAACAGTGCATTGAGGTCAGCTTGTAAATTGGAGACGTCCTGTAAGGAAGTTAATCCACTGCATTGCTTGGTGTCATCTGCAAGCACTGAAATTGTACTTTTTTCCCAGCCCCTATATCATTTCTAAATATAATCACGACATGACTGGTGCTTGTGCTCTGAAGGAACGGCCACCCGTGCCATTCCTTCCAAGCCCTGTGCCGTAAACAGCGGCTCCCACGCGCATTCACAGAGCCTGAGCCCACGAACCCAGAAGCAAGACAGGTGAAGATGGAAGTGACTGCAGCGCTGACATCTGGGTGCTGTGATGCATACTAGCACATTATGACTTTTTTTGTTTTTTGGCAGAATAGACATGCAAAGTCTCAATTTAGTTTTTTTTGCGCACACTGCAAGATGCTAAGAATGGAGCCAGGTGCTGTGACAAGGTACTGTCTATTCTTAATGGCAGAAGAGAAGGGACACCAAACCTGGAAGAAATCTGGAAAAATAGGAGCGAGGGTTGGGGCAGCTAAAGTGAGCCAGACCTGCCAGCACAAGAGGAGGGCACATTAGAAGGTAAGAATGTCATAATATTCAAGAAAGCTCTGCTCACTTGGACATTACGGCAAAATCCCCTAAACAGACAGATGAAGCCAACTTCAACCAACACAGAAGGTGTAAGTTCTAGGGCTGTCAGTCTCAAAGCCGATTTCCATTAAAGTATTTAAAAAACTTGTGTATTTTACAATGCAGTGCAAAACCTGCAGTGCAAAACCCGCAGAGAATAAAGAAAGATTCTAAGCAGTCCCTGAGATTCTAGTCTGGGGGACTCCATAATGGTACCTATTACTGTTAAGGCTGGAGTTTATTCTGCTTACATTTTGCCTTCCCTGGCTCCCCCGCATCAATCAGCAAATTAAAATCTTTTCAATCTCATTACATCTGTACTTCTCTATGCAATGCAGGTGGATTATGGCTGGTGGAAGGGACTGGCAGGGTACTGTACACATCACAGCACCCTTCCTTAGTACTCCTCACAAAAACCCTCAGGCTCCATTCACATTAGCGCTTCTCCAAAGTCGTAAGATTTCCAGCGTTTTTGATCCGCCTTTATACTAAATGGCTGTAAGTCACATCAAAAGCCACACCAAAGTAGTACAGGCACCTTTTCTAAGCAATTTGAACAGGTGCCATGGAAAAAAATGGGGTGGGACTTGTCATGCGACTTTGATGTCCAATGTGAATGGAGCCTCAACCCCGACGCAAGCAGTGAGCTGGATCTTGGGAGGAGTTATGCAAATATGAAATATCTTGATTACTGGATTTCAGTTTGGAGGAGTGTGCATTCCAATGTTGGCTGTTTTTGGAGAACTGAAATACCATTAATGAAAGACTAGATGATGATGATTGATGGATGATGATGAAGATGGATGGACAATCGATTGATTGATGGTGATCGATGGATGGTGATGGGTGAATAATAAATGATGATTGATGGATGATGGATGATGGATGATGGATGATGGATGATGAATGATGAATGATGAATGATGAATGATGGATGATGAATGATGAATGATGAATGATGGATGATGGATGATGGATGATGGATGATGGATGATGGATGATGGATGATGGATGATGATGAATGTCCTTCAGCGAGATAATGAGGTGGACTCTGACTTACTGCAGCTTTTAATGCACATTGTGAGAAGCTCACAGTGTGCAGTAAAATCAGAGTAAGCTATTTCATTACAGGAGAGGAGCTCTTGTACAACTGTGCAAGAGTGAAGGGAAGGCTGGAGTTCATCTTTAAAGAATCGTAAAAACGTGTACATTTTATGGTGCAACTGGAACTCCATACCCGCATAGCAGAATGCAGGATGGGGGGGAGACTCCATTACAGTAGCTATTTCTTTAAGGCTGGAGTTCCAATTTTGGGTCTCTAAATGTGTGTAGCAGGATTCCCAGCCGTTGTGCTGGATATGGGTTCCCCTGGGCCACCGGGTGCAACGAAAGTACCCTTGTGCATGCTCCCTTTAAGTGTGAGTGCTGAGACAATGATCAGTCCAGTATCTTTGGGTTTCTATGGTTTATTTGAGAACTTGGATGGGAGAAGGGAATGAGTGGGATACTCCTCCTGCTTAAAGAGGAAGTAAACCCTCCTCTACAACTTGTACCTATAGGCAAGCCTATGATACGGCTTACCTATAGGTACTGTAAATATCTCCTAAACATGTACCGTTTAGGAGATATTTACCTTACATGTCGCCAGTGACGTCACTGGCGCATGCGCTCTGAAGGAACGGCCGATCGTGCCGTTCCTTCAGAGCCCCGTGCCGTGACTGTCGGCTCCCGCGCGCGTGCGCGGGAGTGACGTCACCGCGGCTCCGGCCAATCAGATGGCCGGATGCCGCGATCCCGGAAGACGGGCGACTAGACATGTCGCCCGTCATAGAGGTGAGTGAGCGGCACGGCGGGGGCTCGTTCTGAGGTAAGTATTGCATAATGAGCTAATATGCGATGCATACTAGCTCATTATGTCTTTCTTTTGCAGGGTGTAAAAAAAAAAAAAAAAAATTATACGAGTTTACAACCTCTTTAACTATATGCACAACTTTCTAGGGACAACTGGAAAAGCTTCTTGACGCTGACTAGATGCTGGTCAACGCCGGTTGACGCTGGTTAACGCTGGCTTGCTGCCTGTTAACTCCATACTGATTTTGGACTGCTTTCTCTCTTAAAGAAGTCCTTCCATTAGCTCCCTAAGCACTCCTTGCTGAGGTAGCTACCTGTACTACTGCTGTGCTGCTAAACACTTCAGGGCCCACACCGGCACCCTCTTTCTCTCTCTTATCATCAGGGCTTCACACTGGCACCCCCTTTCTCTCTATTATCTTCAGGTTAGCTGGCTCCTGGATCCCCTTGACCTAGGCAGACCCCTGGGCAGTCCCAAGTACTCATGATACGGTTTTCCTCGAAACTTCTGCCCAGCAGCAAAACTTGGTCCACAGCACTCTGGATCCCTTTCTGCAGCCCAGCTCAACCTTTGTCCTCTAGGCCAACTGCCCAGGACACACTCACTTGCGCTGACAGGAGGAGAGACAGCCGTCACCCTCCTCCTGGGACTCTGCTTCCTGCCAAAGACCCCACATCATGTGCTCCCCTCAGACTTAGATCCTCTCCCAGGATGCTTTGCGGCAGATTCTACTCTCTGAGATGGATACAAGCCTTGGTGTACTATTGGATAGGTTTCCTCCACTGTCCAGTGAGAGTCCTCATTAAACATAGTGGGGAGACTCCCCAGACCCAACAGACACCCTGGGAAACACATGACAGCCTAACAAATTAATCAGGCCCTCCTGATATGCCGACAGGGCCACCCATATGCTTCTTCCTAGCACCTACCTAGGTGGGTGCTACATGTGGATAAAGGTGGGACTTTTTTCCCCTTGTTGACTGTCACATACCACATTGCATCGCGACATGTTCCTAGAGGACTATAGCCAACGATGACGATCTCATGTTGTTTGCAGAATTCCATTAACTTTGGCTGGGTGAAATAAGGATGGCATTCGACCTATACAAATGCAGAATAAAATTACAATTACATTCTATAGCACCAGGATGAGTGAGGCCAGCACCAATGGGCTATGTTTACAATCTGTATTTTATTGGCTACCTCTAGACACTTGTAGGTAAGAAAAGGAAGATAACTGAAGAACACATGATTTTAAGAGCTACTGAGTCGCAAGTCTCTCTGTAGCTCAATTAGTATGCTGCAATCTCATGCTTAACGGCTTTAAATTAATAGGCTGTATAATCCACAGCTAATTTTGTAAATAGAATTGAGAATGCATCTCTAAAAGCATGACCTGGTTTTGGAAGAAAGCTTAAAGTGGTTGTAATGCCTGAAGGTTTTACACTTTAAATGCACACACGGGTGCCCCTATGGAAAGCGGCTTTCCGTGGGGGCACCTGATGAAGAGAAGGGGGCTGGAGCACCGGCGTGGAACCCCAGAAGAAGAGGATCAGGGCTGCTCTGTGCAAAAGAATTGCACAGAGCAGGTAAGTATAGGCATGTTTGTTAAAAAAAAAAAAGAAGAAGAAGCTTTACAACCACTTTATCTTAAAGCCAGACTCTGGGAAATCTGAAGATTCTCTCTTGCAGTGTGGCTGCACCAGCATTTGCAAGAATTAAAGGTGGTTCTAAAGTCTAGAATGAATTCAGGTATAAAAAAACAAAAACCTTCTGAAATCAGTTATTTTGATGATTACAGCTTACTGCTAGTGAAAACCCAAAATTCAGTATTTCAGAAAATTGGAATATTACATAAGCCCAGAATTCTTTGATAGTGGCTTTCAGCTCATCTGTATTGTTGGGTCGGGTGTCTCTCATTTACCTCTTGACAATACTCCACAGATTCTCTATGGGTTTCCACTGACTATGGAAACTTCACACTGGACCTCATGCAACTTGGATTGCCTGGAGTGCCTCTCCACTCTTCCTTCAGTCTCTGGGATCTTGATTTCCAAATTAAATACAAAAAATACAAAAATTTTCCACAGTCCATGATGATTTGGGGAGCCATATCATCTGCTGGTGTTGGTCCACTGTGTTTTATCAAGTGCAAAGTCAGCGCAGCTCTCTACAAGGAAATTCTAGAGCACTTCATGTTTCCCTCTGCTGACCAGCTTTATGTAGATGCAGATTTCATTTTCCAGCAGGTCTTGGCACCTGCCCACACTGCCAAAAATACCAATTCCTAGTTTAATGATCATGGTATTACTGTGCTTGATAGGCCAGCAAACTTGCCTAACCTAAACCCTATGGAGAATCTTTGGAGTATTGTCAAGAGGAAGATGAGAGACACCCGACCCAACAATGCAGACGAGCTGAAAGCCAGTATCAAAGCAACCTGGGCTTCCATAACACCTCAGCAGTGTCAAAGGCTGATCGCCTCCATGCCACGCTGCATTGATGTAGTAATTCATGCAAAAGGAGCCCCAACCAAGTATTGAGTGCATACTATTCTGTACATGGACATACTTCTCAGTAAGCCAACATTTCTGTATTAAAAATCCTTTTTTTATTGGTCTTATGTAATATTCTAATTTTATGAGATACTGAATTTTGGGTTTTCACAAGCTGTAAGCCATAATCATCAAAATAAAAATAAAGAAATGCTTGAAATATATCACTCTATGTGTAACGCATCTATATAAACTATTTGAGTTTCACTTTTTAAATTGAATTACTGAAATAAATTAACTTTTTTTCAAATTCTTTAATAAATTAACTTTTTGAGGATATTCTAATTTTATGAGATGCACCTGTATATGTGCTCCAACTCAGGAGACTCTCAATTCATAGAGTTAGGATTGCAGCACAATGGGGTGCCATGACGTGGCTGCTGCAGCTTGTGTTTGCAAATGTGTGCAACCTAAACCCCTTGGTTTTGTTGTGAACTGTTAGATAGGGTCAACTCGGTTTGTTGCAGACTGCTAAGTGAGCAGGGAATTTTTGTTTGTTGTTTTTTGACTGACTGTTAGCTGTATATTGCCTGTGGTTTCACCTGGTTGGATGTGGGCTTGTGCTTGAGTCCCGGTTTGTTCAAGATCAGTTCTAGTTGCCTGCGGTTGAAGTTGGACACTCCAAGGGATTTGCAAAGTCCTGCATCCTTACATTCCTCCAAAGCCTGTAGAATAGACAAAATGTATTTAGCAAAATTCTATTGGCTCCAATGAAAGTACAAAACATAAAACCCTAGGGATTCCACAAAGAAAGAAAACTTTAGGCTTAAGGAGAAAACATGATGGTCTTTGGTTACTTTTTTTTTTTTTATATATATATTTCTGAAGGCTGGGTTCACACTGGTGCGATCACAGACATCGAATGTGATTCGCACCGCATTGTTGTGCACATAACATGCAATGTCTGTGTAATGTGAATTCAGCCATACAGTTTTTGTATGACTGAATTTGCATCGCATTCAGACCAAAATGGTGGACCCTTTTTTTGGTTAGCACTGGAATCAGATTGCATGGATGTTCACACCCATGCAATCAGATTCCTGACTGCTTGCAGTTTGCACTGCAATCCAATTTGGGGGGGGGGGGGGTGTCATTAACTTTACACTGACACCTACAGCAGTTCGCCGAGTGCAATGTGAACTGTCTGCGGGTGAGATGTGAATTGCACTGGTTCCCGCATCGAAAAAGTGTAAACAGAGCCTTACTGTACATATTTTCAAGCTTATAGTTTTAATAATCTGCAAAAAATCTTTGTCTTACAAATAGATATACAAAATCCATGGTACTCTGAAAAGCATGCTAAGCTTGTGAATAAGAAAGCCCAGTACTAGGTTTATGCTTTCTGGAAAACTGTTTATTCACCAGTTAAAATGCTGCTACCAACCACTCAGGTCACGGTTTTAAACAGCAGCTGGCCTTTGTCAATTGCATAACAATGGTAATTATACAACATAGAATAATCATATGTACATACTTCATTTGATTAAAACAAAATGTAAAAAATGTTATATAGAATATTTTTATCATTGAAAATAATAATTAAATAAAATATAATAAACATCACTATAGATGGCCTTTTAAGATTTCGCAGCAGACACATCTTTGAATACGAAAGGACTCAGAAGCCTATATAAAAGGCATAAATGTGGAGAAAGAGAACCCGTTGTGTTTTTTTCTTCCACCAGTGTGTCCTGTTCTGGTAGTGATACGTTGCCTTTATGATAGAACTGCACGATTCTGGATAAAATTTGATTTCTTTGCTTAAAATAACGATCACGATTCGCTCACGATTCTCGGCGTAACATCATCTTTTACATTATACAAAAAATTGGGCTAACTTTACAGTTTTGTTTTTTCATTCATTAAAGTGTATGTTTTCCCCCCAAAAAAACTGCGTTTGAAAGACTTCTGTACAAATACAGTGTCACATAAAAGATTGCAACGATATCGCCATTTTATTCTCCAGGGTCTCTGCTAAAAAAATATATATATTTAAAAAAAATATATATATATATACACAGTGGGTACGGAAAGTATTCAGACCCCCTTAAATTTTTCACTCTTTCTTATATTGCAGCCATTTGCTAAAATCATTTAAGTTCATTCTTCTTCCTCATGAATGTACACACAGCTCCCCATACTGACAGAAAAACACAGAATTGTTGACATTGTTGCAGATTTATTAAAAAAGAAAAACTGAAATATCACATGGTCCTAAGTATTCAGACCCTTTGCTCAGTATTTAGTAGAAGCCCCCTTTTGATGTAATACAGCCAGGAGTCTTTTTGGGAAAGATGCAACAAGTCTTTCACACCTGGATTTGGGGATCCTCTGCCATTCCTCCTTGCAGATCCTCTCCAGTTCTGTCAGGTTGGATGGTAAACGTTGGTGGACAGCCATTTTTAGGTCTCTCCAGAGATGCTCAATTGGGTTTAAGTCAGGGCTCTGGCTGGGCCATTCAAGAACAGTCACGGAGTTGTTGTTAAGCCACTCCTTCGTTATTTTAGCTGTGTGCTTAGGGTCATTGTCTTGTTGGAAGGTAAACCTTTGGCCCAGTCTGAGGTCCAGAGCACTCTGGAGAAGGTTTTTGTCCAGGATATCCCTGTACTTGGCCGCATTCATCTTTCCCTCGATTGCAACCAGTCGTCCTGTCCCTGCAGCTGAAAAACACCCCCACAGCATGATGCTGCCACCACCATGCTTCACTGTTGGGACTGTATTGGACAGGTGATGAGCAGTGCCTGGTTTTCTCCACACATACCGCTTAGAATTAAGGCCAAAAAGTTATATTTTGGTCTCATCAGACCAGAGAATCTTATTTCTCACCATCTTGGAGTCCTTCAGGTGTTTTTTTAGCAAACTCCATGCGGGCTTTCATGTGTCTTACACTGAGGAGAGGCTTCCGTCGGGCCACTCTGCCATAAAGCCCCGACTGGTGGAGGGCTGCAGTGATGGTTGACTTTCTACAACTTTCTCCCATCTCCTGACTGCATCTCTGGAGCTCAGCCACAGTGATCTTTGGGTTCTTCTTTACCTCTCTCACCAAGGCTCTTCTCCCCCGATAGCTCAGTTTGGCCGGATGGCCAGCTCTAGGAAGGGTTCTGGTCGTCCCAAACGTCTTCCATTTGAGGATTATGGAGGCCACTGTGCTCTTAGGAACCTTAAGTGCAGCAGAAATCTTTTTGTAACCTTGGCCAGATCTGTGCCTTGCCACAATTCTGTCTCTGAGCTCTTCAGGCAGTTCCTTTGACCTCATGATTCTCATTTGCTCTGACATGCATTGTGATCTGGAAGGTCTTATATAGACAGGTGTGTGGCTTTCCTAATCAAGTCCAATCAGTATAATCAAACACAGCTGGACTCAAAATGAAGGTGTAGAACCATCTCAAGGATGATCAGAAGAAATGGAAAGCACCTGAGTTAAATATATGAGTGTCACAGCAAAGGGTCTGAATACTTAGGACCATGTGATATTTCAGTTTTTCTTTTTTAATAAATCTGAAACAATGTCAACAATTCTGTGTTTTTCTGTCAGTATGGGGTGCTATGTGTACATTCATGAGGAAGAAGAATGAACTTAAATGATTTTAGCAAATGGCTGCAATATAACAAAGAGTGAAAAATTTAAGGGGGTCTGAATACTTTCCGTACCCACTGTATGTATATATATATATATATATATATATATATATATATATATATATATATATATATGGGTCCCAAGTAATTTTCTAGCAATTAATACTGATAATAAACTTGTAAGCAACAAGTGTCAGAAAAAGACTTAGTCTTTAAGAGGTTAAACTGCCCTCACTTACAGACAGAAGTTCAGTCCCGGTTCACATATATGTGATGACAGACATTGCATTTGATTCGCCGCAAATCACATGCGATGTCTGTGCGATGCAAATTCAGCCATACAGATTGTGTGGCTGAATTCGCATGGGATTCGGACACAACTCGCATAAGACCCTTTTTTGGGTCCGCACCAGAATCAGATCGCATGGGTTTTCACACCTATACGATCCGATTCACTTCCAAACTCACAGTTCGCACTGTGATGTGCGAACTGATCTGGGGGTGTCGTTAACTTTGCATTGACACCCCCAGTGATTCGCATAGGACAGTGTGGACTGCCTGCAAGTTGAATGCGATGCGGGAACCCGCAGTGGATTTGCAGGGTTCCCGCAACTCATATGTGTGAACCGGGACTTATTGCTTTGATCTAAAAGATAGAAATTATACATTGTAAAGCATTGTGTTTATAGTTATCTAGCAGCCTTAATTTTGATAAACATTTGAGGGGCTCTTTTTTTTTTGACAGCTGTGAGTGAGCAGAGAATGGCTCTGTAAAGCCCTGTACACACGTACCGATCGTCGGCTGAACGATCGGCCGTCTTTTGTCCAGGGCTGTCGTGTCTGTTGAAAACTGCAAAAGACTGCACATGAATTTTGTCGGCCAACAGCAGCCGACTGCAGAAGTGATGTCATGTGATGGTTAACTTTCCGTGTGTTTTGTCTTTTCTGAGCATGCCCAGTCTTGCAAATCTGCTGTCTGTCGGCCGAATTCTGTACTGACTGGCGAACAATCGGCCGTTCTGGTGTTGGGCTACAAAAATTTTAAAGCATGCACATCAGATTCTTTTCGGCCAAAAGTGCGCTGTCGGCTGTCGGAAGCATCATACTAACAAGCCTACAATCGGCCGATCGGTCGTCGGTCGAATCTTTACGGCCGACAATCGGTACGTGTGTACGGGCCTTAAGAATCGAGAACATGTCGTTTTAAGATCGTGAAGTGGGATTTTTTAAAGGTTAATCGTGCAGCTCTACTTTATGGTGGAGAGTATGTCCACGTCTTCAATCAATTCCACAAGTTTCCAAAGCCTTACCTCCCATGTAGCACAGAGGTCTGTCTCGTGGTAAAGAAATTTTCCATTTTCATCCCTTGGGTAGATTTCATCCCCTGGCTAAAAAAAAAATAAAAAATATAAAATATAAAAATATTATATATATACAAAAAAATATAAAAAATATATACAAAAATAAAGCAGACATCATATGAAGCCATAACTCCAGCATTCGTCAGCTGGTTAAATGTCCTCACTATTACTCTTAAGATCCCAGAGGACCCCATAGACATACATTGATCTATTGTGACAGGCAATTGGGCATTACAATTTGGACTCAGCTGCTTCCTGCTGAATCAGCCGAATTTCTATCCATGTGAGACTTGCTCAAAAAGGGTACCTTTGGGTTTTCCCTAAAGTTCAGCTTTAAAGTGGTATATAACCCAAAATGTAATATATAGCAGCTTACCAATCATTAGACATGGTGCCTGGGCTAGGTTTTTTTTTTTTTAAGGCTTTTTTCCCTCTGTCTTTATCTGGGGATCTGGCCAGTAACACACCTCCTGTATAAGTGTCCCCCCACTCTGGAGGGGAGGGGAGTAGTAGATGTACTAGCAGAATTATTTATACTAACAAATGAAAGCCAAACTCCTGCAACAATTTCAAATGGTTTGTTTCATCCCTGTAGCTGATACATCTGCAAGAGAGCTTGTTCTTTAGAAAAACAGACTTACCGGCCAGATCACCATATGAAAAAAGAAAGAAAGAATATGCAGCCATCACATCTAAGAGTTGTTAAGCTTCAATATAATAAATAATTGCTTTTGGGTTGAATACCTTTATAGGCAGTGCAAGTACCTCAATTTGACCTGGTATCAGACCCTTGCAGTCAATGTACAGCAAAGCTCAGACTAGGGAGGGAGAATCAGCACAAGGAGTTAATCAATGGTGCTGCAGTGCAAGTAACATGCTGGGAGGAGGAGAAACTCATGTTCTGCCTCTCATTTCATGGTCCATTAACAGGCTAGGAGAGAAACAAGTAAGTAATAATGAACTGCAACAAAGAAAAATTAGGTCTCCAGCCTTGTCAGACATGTTGTGTGAAAACAATGTACACAATAATGTTGATTTACTAAAGGCAAATAAACTGTGCACACTGCAATGTAAATGAGGTTGAAGTTCACTTTGCAAAGAATACCCAATTAAATGCAAAGAAAATAAAAAACTGCATTTTTGTTTGCACATGATTAGATGATGGAAGTCAGCAGAGCTTCCCCTCATTTATTAAACTCACTTTTGAGTTATAGATGCACCGTATATATTAAAGTGCAGAATATGTTTTTTGAAAAAAAAAAAGCTTTTCATTTTTCTTATTAAAAACACTGTTTGTGGGGAAAAAAAAAAAACTTAAACTATTAATGTCATGAAGTTTAGGGCCCTTTCACATGGGGCCGTACTCTGATTAAAGTGTTTGTTACCCCAAAACTTACTATTCCTGATATGTTCCTGCTCTACTACGTACTTGTATAAGAAAGTATTATATTCTCTTTGTATTGCTTCCTTTATGTGAAATCCCCGGTAATCCTGCCAGTCCTTTTGCTTTCCTATTTTAAAAAAAAAAAAATGACCACACTAGGCAGGAGAGCACACCTGGTCAGTTCTATAGCTGTGCTGGGAACTCAGTGTGCTCTCCTCCAATAATAAGACTTGTCCTGACACGCCCCCACTGCACAGCCACTCACTGGGAAGCTCAGTGTACTGCTGCTTCTCCGTCCTCAGCTCTCATGCAGCTGGGAACAGAGGGAATGTAATTACTTGAAAAAAAAAAGGTATTTATAATGTATTATTTTATCTATACAAAAAGGTTTTGCCTTTCATTTCTATTTTAAACTGAATGGGTTGTTTTAACAAGGTGATCATTTAAAATAATCACTTTAACTTTGGTTTGCTCAGCAGAGGATATGACTGTTGATCCCCTGCTGAGCTGAGCAGAGCGACTGTTTTGACAGACCCGTGTAACTCCATTTATGCTGGATTGGAGATCCTGTGTTTTAAAAAGATAGATTCAAATTTTGTTTTTTAACGTTTTATGCATGTTAAGTTATATGGTGCAGCTTTATCTCACCCATTACAAAATGTAGATTACTTTCCAATATAAAATCTAGTCTGGACCAACTGAGCAAAACAAGATTTGCCATTACGGCCCCCTTCACAAGAGCATGTAGTCTATAGCCATCTGTCAGTTTTTCGGACAGGTCCAGACTGAACTACAATGTATATGTCTATGGGTGTAAATGGATAATCATCCGTTTACATCCGCCTACATCCATCTCTGTTCAAGTCATTTTATTTTTTTTATGAAACAGCCAATGTCTGTTAAAATGGAACAGAACGAAAATAAACGGATGCCACCCGTTTACATCTGTTCCATTTAGGTCCGTTTTTAGGCAGGAAACTATTTGTTTATACTTTTGTCCCCTCTGATTGGTCTCAGCAATAACTACAAGAAAATGTATGCAAAAACAGAAGTAAACTGAATTTATATTTTCTTTGAAAAAAAAAAAAAACATGACTGAACTGATGAGGTCCTTGTGAAAAGGGACCTAAAGAACTGGTTCACCTCTAGATAAAAAAAAAACTGTGCATTTTTGACTGAAGTTGGGTAATGCCCTTGCTATAGGCGTAAGGCTATTTACATATCTTCTGAAGCCTGATTGAAATACTCTCAGAGATGGCATCATCCCATCCTGCCTTGTTGCTAGGATACCGCCAGGATGCTCCCAGCTGTTATTGCTCACCCACATCATAGGAGCGAGCTCTCAAACGAATCCACTAACTCCTCTGTCAAAGCATCAGTGAGCTCCAAGTTACTGTGACAGGGGAGAGAGCGCACATGAAGTGGGTTTAAATTGACTGGCAATATCATAGCAACGTCCAAGAACACAGGACAGGATGGTACAGTCTCTGGGTGTTTCTGCAGTCAGGGTTCAAGAGGTACATAAATTGCCTGCACATTTAGCAAGGACAATATTTTTTATCTTTGGTCAAAGCTGCACAGTTGGTTTTTATCTACAGGCATGCCTTACCTGCATAGGCAGTTTTTTGGTAAAGGTGAACGTGACGGTATACCGTTACTGGGAATGAAAGACAGACACTATATGTGGGGCCCTCGGGAACTATATGAAGATGGATTGGTTTGACCTTTTCAGGCTGCTTGTAGGAGTTTATCTCATAGACCTTCGCTAGATAGTTTGAGGTGGGGTTTGTTATTGATAAGTGCCTGTATCCCATTGTTCTATTGTTTCTGTCTGCCTTGAGATCAACCTTTTATGGGATGTATATGTGTATTAGCTGTTAAAGGGGAGGGGGGATTCTCCCAGAGTGTATATCTCTTTGCGCCTGTGTTTGAATAAACAGTTTTATGCTTCTTTTCAACCTACACTGATGTCTCAACAAATGACTGGGTGGGCTAAGGGATCTTGGATCATGCTGGTATCAGGCAAGGGAAGCTTATACAGCGGACATACAGTGAACGAACCCTTACCGAGAACTATGAGAACTAGAAGGCCAGGAACCACTGCAAGTCCAACCCTGAGTAAAGAGAGCGGAACCTCTCTGAAAGGCATCGATTGACAGCTGCAGGTCTCCCATGCAGTGATGCATCCCAACTCATGAGCTCGCTCGTCAAAAGCAGGCAATGTCTTACCAGCAAATAGACATGATGTAAATTCTGAAATTTAGCTCAATTTGGACTAGTTGCTAGAGGATTTCTATTAGGCTTCTTGCACACTGTAGCATAAAAAAGCTCAGTACAGCTTTTTTTTGTTACTGAGCTAAAATATAGCCCATTAATTGTAATATGCTTATGCACACAGGCGCACAAACAAGCGCCGTGCATTCTTCAGTAGAGAAAAAAAAAAAAAAAAAAATTAGCTTTTTTGGTAATTTATGCCTAATGTGCGCAAATGTGCACAAATGTGTGCAATTGCCCTTTTACATATTGTGCAGAACAGAACGCGAGAATATTTTTTTTTTTTTCCGCATTTGTGCACAAATGCGCGCAAATACATACAAAAAATAAAACGTCTGAAAAAGTAGATGCTCAAACAGGAGTATCATGCGCAAGAGGCCTTAAAGAATCATTATGATTGTTTTGTACCAATGTAACAAACGCTTCCATTTAGACAGGAAACCAATCTTTGTGGATACATTGTGTATATGGTTTATCATCCTGTAAACATTCTGTTCTTTCCTGGTGATCGCAGCTGTCTCATTTGATTTAGATTATAAATACAAATCCTTTGGCAGATAAGACCGTGCCCATACATATTTAATCTGTGTGTTTAGCTGTTTGTCTGGAGTTCAGTTTTATGTGCTACTATAAATACAAATGTCTTTGAGGATACCTTAAAGGCCATTGGCAATTCGATAATATATAAATCTACGTAATCCAATCCCAAGGTCTCCAGGGTCTTCTCTAAAGTTGGACGAACACGCTCTGGTGGGTGACATGTATTCCACAACTGAAAAAGATTTTAAAAAAGGCACATCATTTTTAGATTACCAAAAAATGTCTGCATGAAGTTTGTAAGTGCAACTTCTCACTCAGTGTTAGCAAATGTTTATAGCTGATGGGCCTGTATTTTCACCTGAGCAACTGGTATTCCCAGATCAACAGGTTACTAACCAAAGGAGCAGCACAGTGGATTAGTGGATAGCACATCTGCCTTGCATTACTGGGTTCCTCGGTTCAAATTAGGTCATCAGAAAAAAACATGCATACATGGAAGGAGCACCAGACCAAAAAGTAAAATAGTCCAATTTAATTTATTGGCATTGTGCTAAAAGACAACCAACATTTTTCAGGGGTCAAAGGAACTCTCTCTTCATCATGACTTCAGTTAAAAATAAAAACCTTGCATGGATGCAAAAAAAAGTTTTTTCTAGGTGAATCTGTGCAGGGAAGTGAATTGCTGGATTAGAAGAATTAAGCTGGCCATAGATGGTTCAAAAATTGGCCAGTTAAGCAGGGACCAGCCAAGATTCCAACCATGTATGGGCAGACTGACTGTACCCAAGTTGATCCATCAGTCAACTTGGGTACAACCAGCCTGTTGGGTTTTCCACGTGATAGCAATCACCGTGTGTTCTTCTGGCCAGGAAGGACGGCTCCCCCACCAGGATAACACAATAGCTCCATGGGAAGGATTCCCCCAATCAAACAATTTTATTTTGTTGCAGGAAAGAAAATTGCTCTATCTATGGCCCTGCTTTACTTGCCAGCAGTATCTGCATAAGCAATCAAGATAAGACATAGGATAATGAGCTCCACTTGGTTGCCTTTTTTATGTCATTGGAGTAAAATTCTGGTCAGGTCAGCAAATGCATAGAGTTAGCATGTTCTCCTAGTGCTTGGCTTGCATTTCCTTCAACACTTCAAAGACATGCTGGTAGGCTAATAGGTGTGTGTGTGTGTGTGTGTGTGTATGTATGTGAGATAGGGGACCTAGATTGTAAGTTCCATGAGGGCAGGGACTAATATGAATGCACAATATGCAAAGTGCTGTGTAAATTGTTAGCACTATTTAAATGCCCAACTGCAGCCAAAATGTTATTTTATTTCATTTTAAGTGGAGTGGGGAAGAATTAGGACCTCTGTCAATATTTTACCGCCATCTGTGTCCCTATGATGGCGCCATTCCTCTGGAGAGACTGCAGACAAAGGCATTGTCAGGGAAAGTATTGTAATTTCTGTGATAAGGTAATAAATACCTGGAAGTGTCAAGCCGGCCATAGACAGTGCAAACTTATTTCCTGCAACCATGGGATTCCCCCATCAGCAAAAAGAGTGTGCCGAAAAGGGAGTCCATCCTGCCCAGCAGTTGTGTGCTCCTGGCAGGTGGGTGGGGGAAGCTGTCCCCGCTTGGAGAAGACAGTGATTATTGCTAGCAAGTATAGTAGCCGCTAGCAATAATCGCAAGTGAATCCGGCAGGCTGGCTGTACCCAAGTTGATAGTTCGTTCTGCCTGTGGCCGGCTATGTTAGTGCCTTACAATAAAGTCGACCATAGACAGTTCGAACCTTGGCTGGTTCAGCAGGGACCGGCAAAGATTCAAAACATGTATGGGCAGGCTGATTGTACCAAAGTTGATTGATCAACTTGGGTACAACTAGCATAATGGATTTTTCATGAGATTATTGCCAGAGGCTATGGCCACTAGTAATAATTACAGTGTGTTCCTCCACCCGCTGGAAGAACACAATAGCTCTGCCGGAGGGATTTCTGCATCAGCACAATCTGTGGCCGCAGGAAAGAAAATCATATCATCTATGGCTGGCTTTGCACATTACTCAGAATGCATGCACTTAACCTGAAAAAATATATCTAATGCTAGGCCTACTTTATTATATAATAGTGTTCCTTTAAATCCTCTAAGGCCCTGTTAATTGAAGAGTATAATATTATGTCAGTGAGACTGGAACAAAACTGAGTTTTTTTGGAAGAACATTGTATATAAGCTTCACAGTTATTTCTGTGTGTGGACAGAAGCCAAGGAACAGAGCCAGGACAAATCTGGTGGGTCCTGAAGTTCCTGGAAGTGAAGAAGAACCTGCCATTGACTGGAGGGACCCGCCAGGAAAGAACTGACATACTCCGTGTACATTTTAAACAAGCCGAGACAACTATCTACTGACGCTAGAAGTTCTACGGAGAATATTAGATTACCCATCCATTCCCTGGAACATCTAAAGCTTTCAAAATACCAGAAGTCCTTCCTGAATGAAAGAGAATTTCTCTCAGCCAAGAACAAATTTATTTTAGTATTTTAGGATACTAATGAGTTGGATGAAGAGAACATCTCCCCTGTGTTGCACTGAATTGTAAATAAAGGAAAAAGCTACAAAGTAGCTGTACATGGAGTACATGGATATTGGCCCAAGGGAGCTCCATGTAATTCCTTAAAGTGGACCTGTCATTTTTTTCATGTCAAGAGCATACATGCTAATTAACATGTAAGTATCACTGCCAGGGATAGATAGATAGATAGATAGATAGATAGATAGATAGATAGATAGATAGATAGATAGATAGATAGATAGATAGATAGATAGATAGATAGATAGATAGATAGATAGATAATGGACAAAGATCACCGGCTGTAGCTTCTCAGGTTGTGACTTGTTATAGAGCTGTAATGTTACAGTCTAATCACCGGGGCAAAGGAAACTGTGGAAATGTACATCATAGAAGCCTAGGCAAAGTCCCTAACCAGAGTTTAAAGATGAAAAATGAAGAGCTGTGTGTGGCAACTCCAACCATGAATGTATCATAGCTGTGATTGTTGGGGCAAGGCACAGACACAGCATGCCACCCACTGAATACAAATGACCTTGAAGGAGACTGGGCACAGACAACAAATTGCTCTTGGGGTCTGCTAAAGAGATCACTGGCATATAATAACCCTGTTCCACATCAATAGGTTTTATAGATAGATCTACACATTTCGCTAATTAGAAACAACAGTGTAGCAATGGTGGAAGAGGGGAGCATAATGGGGAATGTACTTCTACTGGAACATTTGACCAGTGGGCATGGATGTTTTTATAAAGAACTTAATTGCATTGGGTAGAACTTTATCTCCAGCCAGGATTCAATAACAAAAATGTCCCACACACCAGTAACACACTGAGTGTTTTTGTTTGGCTGAGTTGTCATAGTCAACAGCCAAAGGGAGTTCTCCATACACAATTATTGGTAAAGCTTTGTGAAAATCTCCTACATGAGTTTGCTTGACACTACATTCTAAAATCATCAGTTTTATAATAAAAAGTGTTGAACTCTCACTGCCATTCCTCTTTTGGCAATAGCAGCCTCCACTCCATTAGAAAGACCTTCCAGGATATTGGGAATTTGTGCCCATTTAGCCAAAAGAACATTTGTGAGGTCAGAGATAGATGAGTGAAAAGACCTGGCTGCATTACAATTCTTCCCAAAAGTGTTCAGTAGGATTGAGGTTAGGGCTGTGTACAGAACACTCAAGTTCCTCCATACCAAACTGGTCAAACCATGGAGCGGGATTTGTGCAAAGGGGCACAGTCATAATGAAACAGAAAAAAACGGGATTCCCCAAACTGTTACCACAGAGTTGGAAAAGCACAATTTTTTAAAATGTCTTTGTATACTGAATTACCAGAATCATTCACCGAAAGCAAATCAGTCATTTGGAGAGGTCTTCACAAATTTTTTGCCATTTGGGTTGATATGTTGATCAAGTGTACCCCAACCAGAGGCCATATAATGAATATTCATATAGAGAAAGTGCAGAGTACCAAGATCCTATATCTTGTAAATGTTTGAAGACTGGGAAAGGGTTAGCAGTTTCTCGCCTAGAAAGCCTAGCTTAGTCTGTCAAAGCTGTAGTAGAGGGGAGGGAAAATCTGCCCATTAGGATCTCAAAGAGCAACAAAAGCAGTGGAGAGAACTGCCTAGCATAGCTCACAAAAACAACATTCTCCTAAAATACAAAAATACTTTAATGGTGTCAATAACTACTTTCCTGGAACATGCTCAATAATTTTCTATTTTCCAGGAACATATTCAGTATTTTCTACTTTCCAGGAACATATTCAGTAATTTTCATTTTATTCCCATGTGGCAATTACTCAGAATATCATAGCTAAGCAGGTCTAAATCAGGAAAAACTTTAGCTCCCTTGGTACTATAGAAATATATTTGCTTTGCCTCTGCATAAGCTGAGCTATGCAGTCCATCAGGTGCAGCACAGATAAAGGGGGTTGGCACATTGCATGTAACAAGGTAGGCAAATGAGGTCTTTGTTAAGCCGTAATACAACATTATTAGGATGATGAGGACATATAGGTCCTTCTTCAAGCCATGATTCTATCCTATTTAGTTGACCCCTTACTGGCGATTATTCGCTTTTGAATTACCTACTTGAATGAGTCAGGTATACCTTTTCAGATGCTGTATCTACAACACAGATGATCCTACTGAATCTTGCACTTACTTTCCCGCAGTAAAAGATATCCTCTCTTTTAATCTTGCCCTCTGCGATCTTCTCACGGATAGCCTGTCCCACCTCATGCTCATTATAATAGACATAGGCCCCATCAATATGTCGGTATCCGATATCTATAGCCAATTTAACTGATTCCAAACAGGTTCCTTTTGGGGTCTGAAAGAGAAAAAGAGATGTGTCATCAAAGGGGTAAGTACATAAGACTGGATACTATACTAGGGGTGGCTGGCAGAATTCATTCATGGCAATATTAGCCAAACTTTGCAAAGAATACCCAATCAAATGCAAGGAGAAAACAAAAAAAAAAAACACAATAATAATATTAATGATGAAAGTCAGCAGAGCGTCCCCTCATTTACTAAGCTCTGGAGCAAATTCCCATGCAAAGTGCATAGTCTATTTTGCAATGAGCCGATATGGTTGTATACAGTCACAAATTATATATAAAAAAAATACATTCAATTATCAGTATTAAAAGGAGGGTCCCAGTGACAATGGTTAACAAGACCGGTAGTAAGGGTAAATTTTCCCAGGTGAGACAGCAATAAAAACTGGACCAGGGTTCTAATCTTTCCACACTTTATCCAAAACTATAAAGAAAGATTAAACTTTATAAATACTTTAGGGTGCTCTCTTTCATGTGCACGTATACAAAACATTAAAGACTTATTCACACCTGTACGCTGTGGCAACATGCATTAAAAGATACATGATAATGCACACTGCCACAACACATGGGAAGTCGCTTGCTCTATGTGCGTTGCATTGTGGTGCCATCTGTTATGAATGACACCGCAAAGTGTTGTACAGTAGAACACAATGTAGTTTGCCACAACATATATACTAGGCTTTGTTGCATTTTGAAAAAATATTTATGCACATTTATCCATTTTGGGGTGTTTGAATTCCAATGGCCTTAATGCAATGAATGGGTTAGCATGTCATAAAGCATGCTAGTGCGCTGCAATTAAAAACTTTCATATGAACGGCCCTTATAAATTAACAGTTTCTGTTTAAGGCTAGGGTCTTGCTGTTCCAGTGTGATTTCCACGAGGCAGAAATATACCCACAGGATAATGATGAAACCTGATAAAAATAATAATGTGACAATTCGAAGAATCCTGTGTAAGGTTCCCCCCTGGATGAAATGAAGCATCATGTGGGTTAAAGTCACAGAGGGTCAGAATGCTCACTCATACTGCCATTGTGCAGTTTTATAAATGCCGCCATTGTTACAGAGAGCTTCAGAAGGATTGGTGCCATCCTCAGCTGCTTAGTACATGATAACATTATTTTAAAGATGTAAGCTTCAGCAGAAAAAGGCCTTCAGGTTTTATTTTTCAAAGCACACATTTCTTCAAATCCCTTTTATAATTTTTAAAACTCAACTGAACTTTTAGTTCAAGGGCCTTTTCACACGGAGTGCACCGAGTGGCGTTGATCAATGAAGGCTCAGTAAAAAAAAAAATGTTCACGCCATGCCCTGTTCGTACCGTATATGTGTGTTGATGTACATAACATTAAAAGTCAACAGGCCTGCATTTCTGCATGTCAATGCACCAGAGTGCATCCCAACGCTTAGTTGTGCATAGAGCTGAATAAAGTGTCTTTTTTATGAAAAGAAAAAAGAAAACGCTGCGATGCTTTGTAACAATGTGGTCATTTTGAACAGCAGAATTCTCGTCACTTGAGGGGTTCATTCACACAGGCGCAGAACTACATACAGTGTGAAAAGCTTTCTGCTTACATTGCCGGATCTAGGCGGGCTGCTGGGATGGGCTGTCCACCTCCCAGATTTTTGTCCCCCTCCAGGTAGGTCTTTTAATTGATGCTGCATCTGGCCGCTGAGAGCCTTTCCCTTCATCCCCACACTCACAGCTGAGAAAAGGGGAGAGCAACCAGGAGCAGTGAAGTCAACAAAAGAGAAATGACAGAGGAGAGACCCAGGAGATTCAGGCTGTGCTCTACCCCTCCTGTCAGCGGAGGGTATTGGGGGGGGGGGGGGGATTTGTGCTAGGAGTTGGATTCGGGAGATATGTGTTAGGAGGGGGGATTGTGGAGATTTATTTTAGGAGGAAAGGATTTGTGCTAGGAGAGGGGATTGAGGGGATTTGTACTAGGAGAGGGGATGGGGGGGGGGGGGGGGGACAACATGTTTTACTGCATTAAGGGATACCAACCCTAGTGACACCACTGGTAGTGGCTGCCTATTCCCTGTCATCTAATAAGGTTAGGTTGTCCGTCGGGGATCTTCACTAGCCCCCGAGGCAGCCAGAGTTGGTAGGTATGGCTGTCTCCTCCGCTCCTCCCAAAGACTCCTTCACTGAGGGTGATCTCCCAAAAAGTAAAAAAGAGAAGGAGCCTGGGAGCCTTCATCTCCAGCCATGCTGTAAGTGAGAGCACACTGTCAGTACATACTGCCTACCACTATGTACATTATACTGCCACAGCCTGCCACTATACACACACTATACTGCCCTAGCTTACCACTATACTGCTCTAATTTGCTACTATACTGCCCTAAACTGCCACTTGAAGTTGCAGTTCTGACCTGTAAAATGACCTGGTTGGAATGGCAGCGCAGCTGCAGTAGCCAGCTACACACTGTTCCTATTGTGGCTGTGTTTAGGGGAATCCAATCTCAGCTATATGTAGTGTGTGGTGAGTAGATGATTTGTTGCCCGAGCTCTGCCAGCAGTGACCCCCTGTCCTCTGCCCTGCCAGCAGTGACCCCCTGTCCTCTGCCCTGCCAGCAGTGACCCCCTGTCCTCTGCCCCGCCAGCAGTGACCCCCTGTCCTCTGCCCCGCCAGCAGTGACCCCCTGTCCTCTGCCCCGCCAGCAGTGACCCCCTGTCCTCTGCCCCGCCAGCAGTGATCCCCTGTCCTCTGCCCTGCCAGCAGTGACCCCCTGTCCTCTGCCCTGCCAGCAGTGACCCCCTGTCCTCTGCCCTACAAGTTAATGGCTTCTGTACACTGCTTTACAAATCACTGCCCTGCTGACCTCTGATATTCTGCCCCCCCCCCCTGACATTTTTAACTGCACCCCCACATTAGACAGCCTAGATACGGCCCTGTCTGCTTATCATTTTGGACTAGCATGGGGAAGCCTGCAGATAGCGGATTATAAAAGACTAGAGATATGGAGACCGTGTGGCAGGGGCCATGCACCTATCCCTACATACCTGTAAAACTGGGGAAGTCTATACAGCCGCTGTGTCCCTAAAAGGGAAAATCCATACAGCCGCTGTGTCCCTGCATGCAACAGCGCCCCATTAGTCCAAAAAGATACTCAAATGGCTATTCACACTGTACAGGGCTCTGCATCTATGTGAATGAGCCCTAAGTGACGCTATTAAATACGGTCTTGGCATCTAGGCTTGAATACACATCTGGCCTTAAAAGGGATTATAGAACTCTGGACACCAATGATTGGCAGTAGCGGATACAAGCTAGGTGAGATAACTCCTTTAAAGAACATTTTGATATGGCATATCTGCCACATACAAATTTGTTAATGATTATATAGTATTAAAAAAAATAATAAATCAGAACCAAACACAAGATCCCGAAGATTGACCTATGGACTGTGAGTTAGCAATGGAACATTACATTCAATTTTTTTTTTTTTTTAACAGATCAGTTAACAAATATCAAAACTAGACTTGTATACTTTGGCGTATAGCCACGGCTCATCCACCTACTCCTGGGTTACCCAATAACAGTAATAGAATTACAACTGCCACATTTTTTAATTACAAGCAATATATCAGATTCAGCAGTCACCAGAAACACCAGACCTTCATTTCTGAAGGTCTATAAATTCTTGAGAATATTGGTGAAAGGTCAGGATATACTGCCTGTTTTGAAGTTCATAAACTTAGATTTTTCTCACATGTAGGCATATTCAACACAGCAGCACAATAGCTGGGGACAGAAAATAATTCCTAATGGGACTCTGTCCATTCATATTTACTCTCACTACAATTTGCACTTTACTTAGAAGTCTATATTTATTAATGATTTATTTCGGTTATAAATCTAAATTGGCAACAGCACACAAAACCAGCATAGCCCCCCGGCCAAAACCATCAAGAACCCTTTGGGTTAATCCTACTTCAGGGCTTCATTAAAACGAACATAGGCATTTACAAAGGGTGTGTTGGGACACCCTAATCATCCCATGTGGCGCAGATTCCCCCAGCTGTCCCAACCACACCCGCCCCCCCTTACCTCGGCAGCCCTGCCAACTTCCCTCCTTTCCATTCCTTCTGACTGACGCTGACGGATGTTTCAGGATGGAGAGCGGTTATTTCCTGGTCCCTTCCTTTTCTGAATAAACACAGATCAGTGCTCAGTAACAATCACACTGACACTGTGCTCATTCATAACTGAATCATAGTAAACTGTGATTACTAAGCTTCAGTTTCTGAATCAACAGGAGGCCGCTCAGCACAGAGCACTTCCAATTCACTGTCCAGGGCAGTTGAGGCTGCAGACAAAGGGACTGAAGGGACTGGGGAATTACTGTCCTCTGTCTCTCTCTCTGTCTCAAAAGTGACACATCAGGGATCTGTAATTCACCAAAGCCCCCAATAGTAAAAAAATAACTAAATAGAAAAAAGATAAAACTACTGACACCATCTACTGCCCTACTGACACCATCCATGTTTTAAAACAAAACATTTTAAAGTGCTGGTTTACATACATTATATATATATATATATATATATATATAGATATATATATATATATATAGATATATACATACATATACACATACACACACACACATACACACACTGTATATTTATATATACATACACACATACATACGATCACACACACACACACCCATGTGTATTTAAGATTTGGGATCCACACCCAATGCCATGGGTTGCACACACCTATGAAAAGGGAAAAATCCTAACTCAATACATTAAATACTGATGCTAGCCAGGCATATATAAAATGTTACTGATAACTTGGATACCTTTTCTCCTTCTGTACAGAGCTGGAGGAGCCATAGTGGCATTTGTTCATGTGACCTCTGCAGAAGTAGCTTTAAGCTGGATGCCAAACAAAATTCAGAAATCACCCTTATAGTCGAGGCTCCCTCCAAACTGCAAGTTTAAAAACTCTTGTTTGTCTAGGGCAGTACTTCCACAGATGGTCGGCAGTCTGATGGGATGGATTGATTTGATGACCCTGGGCCACGTCTTGGTGGCCTATAGGTGCTGACAGATTCCCTTACATGGTCATCCCTATAAAGAGTAGCGCTGTGGCATTGGTTGTTCTAGATTTTTTTCTCCCATGACCCGGCGGACATACTGGCCTAACAGAAAGATAATTCTATTCATTTTTCTTAGATGCCCTTTCCCTAGCTTTCCTGGGCACTATTTTTTAAAAATGTTATTTACAACTTTGATTGTATTGATCCTTACGGGTTCTGAGGAAGCCGTTTGACCACAAAATGTGTAGACCCTGTTTCAAGGACATACATAGTGTAATGAACTACTGTATCACAAGTTTTTATGATGTCCTTTAACTTATCACTCAAAAAAAATGTAAAAATGTAAAAACTTTCTGGATTTGATGGTCGCCTAAGGTATAATTAAAGTTCCATCATACTTTGCCTTTGGACACGCTACTATTGGGATGATACCTGGCTAGACCACGTGTTTTTAAAATACTCCACCAGAACTTTTATTGTCTAGGGCAGTGGTCGCCCAACTTTCGGACCTCATAGACCACTAAACTCACAATTTTGAATCCTGCACAATAGTGATCGACCGATACCGTTTTTTCATTGCCGATACAGATATTTTGGTCATCGCGTATCGGCCGATATTTTCGTACATTTAAAAATGTATTTTCTAATGGACCATCAGTGGTCCACAGACCACTGGTTGGTGACCGCTGGTCTAGGGTACCAATAAAAGGCAACTTTACACACCTCACCCCTGGCTCTTCCTGCCACTCACACTCTGCTTTTCCCTGTTTTTTACTAACTTACCAAGCAAGACTGCTAATCCTGCATTGTATGTAATGATGTTAAGATTGCCGAAGAGAAGTGGCATGGAGAAGAGGAAGTCTGTAGGTGCATAGGATGAGGAAAATGAAACTGTGTTTACAGGTACACTAGACAGAAAATGTGCATTATTTACCCTTGCAGAGGTGGTCAGGTGGGGGTTAGGTGACCCACTGCTAGGCTTATTTGGAATTTCAAATTTCAATTCAGTAAGGTCTAGTATACACTAGTATTGCTCCCTGAAAAGCCATTCTAAATACAGAACAGCATTCTGTATTCAGATCACTCTTCAGTATGAACACACCCCTCTATCATAGTTTACGTAAACTGGCATGAATTTGGGTACTGGCGCATGCATAACATAGCAAAGCACACTTGTTACTAAATTCAGCATACACACACTGTAGCCTGTGCGCATACCTTTGTGCATGTTCTGGGCGCATAGTAAATTCCTTGATTAAATGACAAGCATATCTTTTAGTAAACCAGGTCAGCTGTATTGGTTGGTCCCATTGGCTCACTAATCACTTCCCTTGTTTAACTGATGTACTAACGGATAGCCTGCTGCTGCTTTTCAAAACTGAATTTTATACTGGTTCATAGAAGATTTGCTTTGCCCTCCATTCTCTTAGCTCTTGGCCGTGAATGTGTTAAAGTTGAACTGCCTTTACCCCGGCTTAAGTGTCCTGGCTGCAAGGCTTTCTCAGGAACTTTGAGGGATTCCTCGAATATAAAGGGAGACGGCAGCCAATTTCCAGCAACACGGAAAAGCAAATAAATGTACGACGCTGCACATTTTTCCTCCTTACCCGTTATTATGGGAAGTGCTGGAGAACATTCAGCTTGTTGTGGGCCATGTGGTTCAGTAAAATATGCTTAAAGGGAAACCAAATTGTATTTTCAGACATTACTGCTTGAAAGTACATTTTTACATGGCATATTGTGCTTTTAATTATTTGATGTTCCATGTTTTAAATTATTTGATTATTCTGGTATGGATTTGTAAATGCTCCAGTGGTCATCTTCATAGAAGAGAATGTGATTTACCTTTACAAGTCTGCAAGAATAAAACAAAGTACTGTGGTCTTGGTAAGAAGTAATACATAATTGGAAAGGTTACTCTTTACATATTTATTTCAGAAAGCTGCACCTCTCATTGATAGTTTTCAAACATGTTTGGCAACCTGGCATGGCACTAATTTACAGTGCTTGACTCCTCCAAGCAATAGGTGCTATAGCCGCCAGCAGGGATTATTGTATTCTGACGGCGGGGAAACCTCCCACCATCCACATTGACTGTGTGGATAGGGACATCAAGCTTTTTTCCGTGGTTAAAGAAAAATGCATACTCTATAGCAATGCCAGCTCAATTACAATCCATTAATGGGCAGCCTGGTTGTAGACAATTCAATGCATTGATTGACTTGTGCACAACCAGCCTGTTGCTTTTTTTCCAAACAAGTAGGTCCACCGGTTATAACTGACAACACTAATAATTTTGTTCTGCAGGCAGGGAAGGCTCCCTGATTGCATAACACAATAGCACAGCAGGAGGGATTCCCCAATCAATACTGACTGCATTGTTGAGGGAATCAAGCGATTTTCTTTCCTTCTACCCATGGCGGAAGGAAAGAAAATTGCATAATGTATAGCCTGCCTTAGACTTTGCACTCTGTTTTGATGCACGTGGATTTTATTTTGTTCAATTGGGCTTTAATCACTTCTGAGATAAGCTTAGCGATAAGCTGGCCCACAGCTGGTCATAGACAGGGGAAAGTCTCCTGAAGATTGCTGGGCATATTTTGGACTTTATTATATATCAAAGCATGTCACACTGTATTTGCCATTTTTTTTACACATTTATGTCTCTTATATCATTATATTAAAATATTTCAAGGGTGTTTTTATAATTAAAGAGCATTTCAGTATATACTGTATGCCCTTTTGTTTTTTTATGACTTCTTATCATTGTTGGCCGGTCGCATGACGCAAGGGGCCTTCTTCCTCTTCGGATCTAGTCCCAGTGGTATGTGGGTCTTCCTTGATGCAGAGAGCTTTCTGAAACATTACACTAGGAGTGCAGGGCACCATGGTGACACCCCCTCAGGAGATGACTACTTGACATTCTGTACTCACTGTATAGCCTCAGTCTTTCAGAAGACTGGGAGCCTCAGGTGGTAAAAATAAATTACTGCAGAGGACAGTACTAAAGAGGAGGTCAGAGTTGAGTTACCTCCTAAAAGAATTGTCCAGAATCAGGCAATCCACTTGCAGTGAGCCCAGGTGGTCATGTACACACCCCTTATGGGTGTTCCACCACCCTAGCCTAGAACCTCAATACAGTACTGCAGAAAATGGCTCTCTGCAAGACCGAAGATTGCTCACCACTAATACAGAGGGCAAGGATCACAGGATGTCATGCGACTGACCAGACAACCCCTTGATTTAAAGAGACTCTGTCACATTATGAGAAAAAAACAAAAAACACACAGGACCTACAAAAGAAAAGAGGTTATACTAATGTAATTGGCCTTCCATTACTCGGATCTTCACTCTCTGATTGATCACTGGCAAATGTGTTGTACACCTGGCCCCCTCTTCCACACTGTGGTTTCTTCCGCCAGCCCCTATATCACTGCAGGACCCAGAAGTTCCGTAGGGGGTAGCAGAAGGAACCACTATGCACTGCAGTGGGATGCAGGTATCAAAGACTCACTGAAGTGTTGAATGCAAAAAAAATCTTCAGGGTGCCGTAGCTCTGAAACAGAGCGATGAACAGGTCAGTATAAACCCTATTTTCTTTTTATTGAAATGGAATGGTAAGGTTTCAATACAAAACAAAGACTAATGGGCATATCTAAGCTTAGAAAAAAAAATAATAACAGTAAGAACACTAATACCATGGTACACTACGCTTTTTTCATCACGGATGGGTCAGTAAGTGGATGAACATGAATATTTACCCACAGTGCATTAGGATACCTTATAACAGAAGAGGGGATGTGTCATAATACTCAAGTCTACTGGGATATCTCAGTGGAAGCTACAGTATCTGTGGACTCTGTCCAGATGTATGAGACCTTAGAGAATTTATTTGGGCATCCACTGGAATAATATGTGAATTTATATAGTGGCACTGTTCTGTGAACCATGTATCTCCAGAAAACAGATGTATGGGCCTGTGAAGACTTCCATTTAAGGAGTATAGCCTTATATTCACAGAACAGCAACAATCCTATCAAGGTTCTCATGGCTTTGGATATAGCCAAGAGATGGAACAAACCCAGCATACAGACATCTATAGTTAAGAGTAAGATAGCGGTTACACCTGAAAACATCTGCTCAAAAGGACTTAAAGCACACAGCTCAAAAAAAAATTAAAGGAACACTTTTTAATCAGAGTATAGCATCAAATCAATTAAACTCCTGGGATATTAATCTGGTCAGTTAAGTAGCAGAGGGGGTTGTTAATCAGTCACAGCTACTTTGGTGTTAATGAAATGAACAACAGGTGTATTAGTTGGGCAACAATGAGACTAAGTCCAAAACAGTAATGGTTTTACGGATGAAGGCCGCTGACCTTTTTTCCCTACTCATCCTTTATGACTATTTTCCACTAGTTTTGCATTTGGCTATGGTCAGTGTCACTACTGGTAGCATGAGGCGATACCTGGACCCTATAGAGGTTGCACAGGCAGTCCAACTCCTCTAGGATGGCACATCAATATGTGCCATTTCCAGAAGGTTTGCTGTGTCTCCCAGCACAGTCTCAAGAGCTTGGAGGAGATTCCAGTTGACAAGCAGTTACTCTAGGAGAGCCACTGGTGTGAATGTCTCTAACCTAACAATCAGAAACAGACTTTATAAGGGTGGCCTGAGGGCCCGACGTCCTCTAGTAGGCCCTGTGCTCGCTGCCTGGCACTGTGGGGCTTGAATGGCATTTGCCATTGAACACCAGAATTTGGAAGGTCCGCCACTGGCGCCCTGTGCTTCTCAGAGATGAGAGCAGGTTCACCCTGACCATATGTGATAGACGTGAAAGGGTCTGGAGAAGCAGTGGAGAACATTTTGCTGCCTGTAACATCGTTCAAAGAAGCAAAGAAACAAATCACCGCTCAAAGTGCTGACAGCTGGGCCAGTAGGATTCCCAAGTAAACTGTAATAGTCCTGCAAGACTGGGTGCTCACCAAGGTCCGCAACCTAAGATGTCCATATGCATGTAGAAAGAAAGTGGCACTTCCAGTCTCAGGAAAGTAGAAACTTGAGTTTTATTTCTTCAAATCAAAAAGTCTAACATCGACATGTACAAGACAAACAGGATAGCAGCAAACGCGTTTCACACCATGTGCTTATTCATTGCTTGCAAGAAGACCGGAGAGGAGAAAAAAAGAAGAGGACAGCAGAAGAGGGGACAGCAAAAGAGCAGAAGACCCCGGAGAGAAGAACACAAGAAGAGCGGACAGCAGAAGACCCCAGAGAGGAGAAGACAAGAAGAGCGGACAGCAAAAGAGCAGAAGACCCCGGAGAGGAGAAGACCCCGGAGAGGAGAAGACAAGAAGAGCCGGATGAAGATTTTTATTAAACTTTCCAAAACGTCTCCTGTCGTTATTTCCATACACTGCCTTTTATGTGGTGAATGAGTAGGGGTACAATGTACCCCATACCCATTCACATAGGGAGGGGGTCCGGGATCTGGTGGGCCCCCTTGTTAAAGGGGGCTTCCAGATTCGATGAGCCCCCTGCCCGCAGACCCCCACAACCACCGGCCAGGGTTCTGGGGATGAGGCCCTTGTCCTCATCAACATGGGGGCAAGGTGCTTTGAGGTGGGGGGTGCAGAGCTTCCCCTGCCCCAAAGCACCAACACCCCCCCATGTTGAGGGCATGTGGCCTGGTGTGGTCCAGGGGGGGTGGGGCCGCTCGCTCGTCCCCTCCCCTTTCCTGGCCTGCCGGGCTGCATGCTCGGATAAGGGTTTGGTATGGATTTTGGGGGGGACCCCACGCCGTTTTTTCGGTGTGGGGCTACCCTCAAATATCATACCGGACCCGAAGGGCCTGGTTTGGAACCTGGGGGGGACCCCCACGCAGTTTTTTTCCCATTTTTGGTGTGGAGTTCCCCCTCAAGATTCTCACAGTGCAGGTCGCGCCGCAATTCGGATCCGACTTGCGGTGCGACCTCCATTCAAATCAATAAGCTCCCATAGGGAACCATTGATTTTGAATGGAAGAAAAAAAACGTATAACGTGGTTGAACGTAGGTTCATTACGTTCAGTCACGTTTAGTCATGTTCGGCCGCGTTTCTGCGTTCGAATGCAAATAATTGCGTTCTAAAAAAAGTCCCTGAACGCAACTGCCTGCAAATGACTGTAAATGACCATGTATACATGGACAGATAAGATAACATGGAGCTGCGTTCAGGGGCTTCTGAAAAAAACGCCCAACTGCTCCTAAACGGCCATTTCCAGCGTCCCATGTACATGGACCCTTACCCTCAACTTCTTTAGCAAGGCAGTGGTCGTCTTAAGAGGTGTTTTTGGGGTCGTTATGTTGGAATACTGCCCTGCTGCCCAGTCTCCGGGATCATGCTCTGCTTCAGTATGTCACAGTATATGTTGGCATTCATGGTTCCCTCAATGGCTGTGTGTTATTATTTTGAGGGGACAGCAAATTTACACTGTTATACAAGTTGTACACTCACTACATTACATTGTAGCAAAGTGTCATTTCTTCAGTGTTGTCACATGAAAAAATATAAAAAAAATTACAAAAATGTGAGGGGTGTACTAACTTTTGTGAGATACTGTATATTAAATAAAACAGCTGAAAATAATATTCACTTCTAGGCATACTAAAGTGAACCAGTGTTTAAAAAAACCTAAATGGCCCTGAAAACTTTAAAGCAGAACTTCACCCTAAAGGGGAAGTTCTGCTTTATGTCCTCCTCCCCCTCTCCTCTTCTTCCTTTGGAACTTTTTTTTTGGGCGAGAAGGGGTAGTGGGTACCAGGTTTTGACAGGTACCTGCCCCCACTTTCAGTCGGATCGCCTATAGAGGTTCTATGTAAAGGTGGCAGTACTGCACAAGGGAAAGGTAGGGATAGAATAGAGCAGAGAGAGTAGAACAGCAACCAAATTAAAAATACAGCAGTTATAACAGTGCAAGATTTTATAAATTTATAATATGGTAAATATACACTAACACTATATATTGTGTCTTAATACAACGATGAGATCTCTGTGTAATGCAATTGATCTTTACTTCTAAAATCCATCTTCATGCACAAACAATTGATCCAACAAACAACTGTACAGTTTCAAGCAACACTTTGCTCTTTCCTCAAGCCATGTGTTGAGAAAGAGCTGAGTGTTGCTTAAAATTGTACACAGTCATACAGAGATCTCATCCTCATTGTTTGCCCTTATCATCGGTGCATTGATTGGGAGACCACAGTTGATATCATCTTGGTGTGATGAGAAGTTTATAACACTGTAGGAGTGACTCACTCTACTTTCAGTATGATGTATGTGTATATATATATATATATATATATATATATATATATATATACATATATATATATATATACATATATATACACACATACATACATACATACATACATACACTATGTTACTAAAAGTATTGGGACGCCTGCCTTTACACGCACATGAACTTAAATGGCATCCCAGTCTTAGTCCGTAGGGTTCAATATTGAGCTGGCCCACCCATTACAGCTATAACAGCTTCCCCAAGCTTTAGGGCGATTTTTACAGGAGTGTGTCTAATGTTTGACCATTCTTCCATAAGCGCATTTGCGAGGTCAGGGCAGGCCAGTCAAGTTCTTCCACTCCAAACTTGCTCATCCATGTCTTTGTGGACCTTGCTTTGTGCACTGGTGCGCAGTCATGTTGGAACAAGAAGGGGCCAACTCCAAACTGTTCTCAGAAAGTTGGAGCATGAAAATCTTCCAAAATGCCTTGGTATGCTGACGCCTTAAGAGTTCCCTTCACTGGAACTAAGGGGCCAAACCCAACCTCTAAAAAACAACTCCACACTATAATCCCCCCTCCACCAAATGATTTGGACCAGTGCACAAAGCAAGGTCCATAAAGACATGGATAAGTGAGTTTGGGGTGGAGGAACTTGACTGGCCTGCACAGAGTCCTGTGCTCAACACAATAGAACACATTTGGGATTAATTAGAGCAGAGACTGCGAGCCAGGCCTTCTCGTCCAACATCAGTGCCAGACCTCACAAATGCGCTTCTGGAAGAATGGTCACACATTCCTGTCTCTGCTCTAATTAAACATTCCCATAGACACACTCCTAAACCTTGTGGACAGCCTCCCCAGAAGAGTTGAAGCTGTTATAGCTGCAAAGGGTGGGCCAACTCAATATTGAACCCTACAGACTAAGAGTGGGATGTCATTAAAGTTTAAGTGCGTGTAAAGGCAGGCGTTCCAATACTTAGCAATATAGTGTGTATATTTATATATATATATATATATATATATATATATATATATATATATATATATATATATAACCACTAATAGGGTGAGTCACTCCTCTTGTATCTGTGTCACTTTAAGGAGAGATGTCATGGGGGGGCTCCCAATCTTCCACCAAATTCAATAGAAAGAAAAGCAGGGACATGATCTGCAATGCAAAGAGGTTTACTGAATAATTCTCTCCAAACGAAAAAAAGGCAGCAACTGTACAGTTTCGGGCAAACCATGCTTTTCATCAAGCTTGATAAAGAGCACATGCCATGCTGGAAACTGGAAAGTTGCTGCCTTTTTCACGATTGTATGGAGGAAATTTATGCAGTGAATTGTTTAGCATTGGAGATCCCTGCTTTTCTTTCGTGTCCCTGCTTTTCTTTCTACATATGGAGAGAAGGAGGATGAGATCTCTGTATAGTGCAATTAATCTTTACTGTAGAGTTGCATTATACAGAGATCTCAGCTTCATTTTTTGCCATTTATCATCATCAAATCCCAACCCCCCCCTCCAGGAATACACAGATCCGCGCTGCAGCGATTGATTGCAAGCGCAGATCAGATGTTCATTTTCCAGCACGACCTTTCAACAGAAGCCACATACTGAAATTTGTCAGATTCCTGCTGAATCAGAATTTCGGTACCTTGGGTGGTCTTAAGTAGCTAAATGTTACTTGCTTATGGTAAATAGCATTTTTAAGGATAACTGGTATAACCTGTGTACAAGGGCGAGAGAGAATTAAATTGTTCTTTAAACATTAGAAGAAGTAACCCAAGACCAAGGAGCATAGTTTGTCAACAGCAAACCCAGAAGTGTTTGCCATTCAGAAACCCCTAATCTGTATTAATCTGCAGTATATAGTGTTATAGTACAGTTGGGCTATAGCCAGTACAGACATTTATACATCTGATAGATAGAATAGATACAAATAAATAGTACAGGACCCCCCCCCCCCCCCAACAATAAATGTAGAAGTAGATAGAGTGTGGGGGGATTTCAAGTGATAAAGTTAATTGTAGAAAAGGATACAGCAGTAGAGGTGATGATAGTAGAGGTGGGATAGGGACAGATCCAGAAGTAGATATGAAAATAATAATAATAATAATAATAATAATAAAATAATTCAGGTGTTAGCATACAGATCCAGCCATAGAGGTGATAGTAGAGATGGGACAGGGAAAGATCCAGAAGTAGATAGGAAAATAATAATACAAAAATAATTCAGGTGTCAGTATACAGATCCAGCCATAGAGGTGATAGTAGAGGTGGGATAGGGAAAAATCCAGAAGTAGATATGAAAATAATAATAATAATATAATTCAGGTGTCATTATACAGATCCAGCCATAGAGGTGGTATTACAGGTGAGATAGGGATAGATCCAGAAGTAGATATGAAAATAATAATAAAAAAATAATTCAGGTGTCAGTATACAGATCCAGCTATAGAGGTGATTGTACAGGTGGGATAGGGATAGATCCAGAAGTAGATATGAAAATAATAATAATAAAATAATTCAGGTGTCAGTATACAGACCAAGGCATATGGTGGGATAGGGAAAAGATCCAGAAGTAGATATGAAAATAATAATAATATAATTCAGGTGTCATTATGCAGATCCAGCCATAGAGGTGATATTACAGGTGGGATAGGGATAGATCCAGAAGTAGATATGAAAATAATAATAAAAATATAATTCAGGTGTCAGTATACAAATCCAGCTATAGAGGTGATTGTACAGGTGGGATAGGGATAGATCCAGAAGTAGATATGAAAATAATAATAATAATAAAATAATTCAGGTGTCAGTATAGAGACCCAGGCATATAGGTGATAGTACAGGTGGGATAGGGAAAAGATCAAGAAGTAGATATGAAAATAATAGTAATATAATTCGGGTGTCAGTATACAGATCCAGCTATAGAGGTGATTATACAGGTGGGATAGGGACAGATCCAGAAGTAGATATGAAAATAATGATAATATATATCAGGTGTCAGTATACAGATCCAGGCATAGAGGTGACAATAGTAGAGGTGGGATAGGGACAGATCCAGAAGTAGATATGAAAATAATAATAATATATATCAGGTGTCAGTATACAGATCCAGCCATAGAGATGATAGTACAGGTGGGATAGGGACAGATCTGAGTAGTAGTCAGTGGAGTCATTATTTGCCAGTAAAGAAAGTATTATATGGACTCACCGTGCGGGGGGATGCATAGGTGCCCAGTCCCAGCAGGGGGATGCTGTTGCCATCATTGAGGGGGACTCGGTGTCGCTCTGCGCTGAGCTCCATGGTACTCTATACTGGGATATCCAGCAAACACTCAACCTTAGACAGAACAAGCAGCAGATAAGGAGCTCCTGGAGGCGGAGGGGGGAGTGGAGGGGGCTGGAGAAAGGAGGGACACAGTGACTGATCTAGAGGGATAATATTACTTTATTTTCTAGTTCTTATAAGGCACTTCTCTACAAAGCATTGCCTGCCAATATTTACACTATACAGCACATGTGTACTTTCATTTATTTGCAACATTGTAATGAAATCAGTAGACACACTGATCAGAGATTCAATGTATTCCACTGTCATATGTCTCTGGATGGACTGCTGTCCCTGTCCCTCTGGCTCCTGTTCACACCAGTGCACTTCTGGCACTCTAAAGCGCACCTTTCCAGCACAGCAAAAGTGCATGAAAAATAGTCCCCTTTAATCCCTAACTTAACTGTTTAACCACTTCACCTCTGGAAGATTTACCCCCCTTCATGACCATGCCATTTTTTGCGATACAGCACTGCGTTACTTTAACTGACAATTGCGCGGCTGTGCGACGCTGTACCCAAATAAAATTAGATCCCACAAATAGAGCTTTTTTTGGTGGTATTTGATCACCTCTGCAGTTTTTATTTTATTTATGTATTTTGTGCTATACACAAAAAAAGACAGACAATTTTGAAAAAAAAAATAAAATTTTTACTTTCTGCTATAAAACCTTTCCAATAAAAAAAAAGTTAAAAAAAATCAAACTTCATTAATTTAGACCAATACGTATTTTACTACATGTTTTTGGTAAAAGAAAATCCCAATAAGCGTATTATTGATTGGTTTGCACAAAAGTTATCGCATCTACAAACTATGGGATATTTTTCTGGAATTTTTATTTATTTATTTTTTACTACTAATGGCAGCAGCCAGCGACTTCTAGCGGGACTGCGACATTGCGGCAGACAAATCATACAATAAAGCCCCGTACACACGTACCGATTGTCGGCCGCAAATATTCGGCCGACGACTGATCGGCCGATTGTAGGCTTGTTAGTATGATGCTTCCGACAGCCGACAGCGCATTTTTCGGCCGAACAGAATCTGTCGTGCAGGCATTAAAATTTTTGTTGGCCAACACCAGAACGGCCGATTGTTCGCCAGTCAGTACAGATTTCGGCCGACAGACAGCAGATTTGCAAGACTGGGCATGCTCAGAAAATAAAAAACACACGGAAAGTTAACCATCACATGACATCACTTCTGCAGTCGGCTGTTGTTGGCCGACAAAATTCGTGTGCAGTCTTTTGCAGTTTTCAACAGACAGGACAGCCCTGGACAAAAGACGGCTGATCGTTCGGCCGATGATCGGTACGTGTGTACGGGGCTTAAGTGACACTTCTTTTCAGGACCAGTGACACCAATACAGTGATCAGTGCTAAAAATATATGCACTGTCACTGTACTAATGAAACTGACAGTGAAGGGCGATCAATGGGTTAAATGTGTTCCTAGGGAGTGCTTGCTAATTGTGTGGGGGAGGTGCTTTAATTGTGGGAAGACTTTATGCTGGCCATACACTTTACAAAAAATTGTTCAAACTCATTTTTGAAAAAGGAACACTCGGCCGTGAGCGTAGACGATCGTGCCATCATGTAATGACCGAATTTTGATCAATAAATGGTTCAATGGACATAAGTGAATCAGTTTTTCGTTCATTTTGTCACATATACCCAGTGCAAACAGTTTGGACGAGAAACACATTAACCTTTCAATTTATCGTTCGTTCGGCAGAAATTTTCAAACTGTTCCTTCGATTTTTCAGCTCTGAAAAGTTAAAACCGATTTTAAATTTGTACCTATTAGACGAAAAACGAACGAATGTACCAAATGACAGACTTTGAACCATTTTTCGGCTAGTGTATGGCCAGCATTAGTGATTAGCAGAAACAGAGGATCTCTATCTTCCTTACTAACAGAACAGCGATCTGCTTTGTTTACATAGGCAGACCGCGACTCTGCCTCTCTCCGGAACGATCAAGGGGTTTCGGCGGACATCGGGTCCACCAGGCGCGCTAATTGGCTCCAGCTGTGTCTAATCACAGTGGGAGCGGGTCGCTGGCAGGGCACATGCGCGCCCCAGAGCCGGAAGTGCAGAATCATGTACCTGTACATGATTCTGCGCACCGGAGCCGCCGCCCCGCAGTAAATGTACGTGGGGCAGTCAGCAAGGGGTTACATCAGTTCGCTGCACTTTTGAAAAGTCCTGCTTGCTGCATCTTTAGTGCCCTGTTTGAAATCCCTGTGTATAATCTTCCTCTGTGGGTGCAATGTGCTTACCCAAGGACTGCTGAACTGTGCACTCTGTCTGAGGATTATGTTAGTACACACCTATGCGTTTTTGCGGAAACGCATTACAGTCCATTTAACTTGGTTACCTATGGGACAGGTTCACATCTATGCTTTTTTTGGCCATTGCCTTTTCGGAAAGTGTCAAGGACTTTTTTAAAAGCACAACGGTGCTATTTTGGTTTAATAGACTTCAATGGAGAAGCTGCAGAAAAGCATGTAGTGCACTTTTGCCACAATTTGCATTTTTAATATACCCAACAACAAATTGCCCAAAAAAAGCACAAAAATGCAAAACGCAAAATGCATCAAAAAATGCACAATGCACCGCAAAAATCACTGAAGAAACGGATCAAAAGCAAACTGCATAGGTGTAAACCAAGCCTGAAATACTCTGACTCTCCTGAAATACTCTGCACTGCTCAAGGACTCTGCTTCTAAAGCTGGCAATGCATGGATCCAAAAATCGATCGATGTGTGGCCCCTGTGGTTGAACAGAAGTCAATCTACTGATCGTTCACCCACACTGTTGAAGTATTTTCAATTGATCAGCTCTGCAGGCAATAGACTGCAGTGCAGATCTCTGTATTCTGATGGTGGGGTAGTCATCCTACGGTCAGGATACAAGGACAGAGCTGGGAGCATTCCCCCATCCACCTCAAATGAAATTGAACCATCTATGGGCAGGCTGGTTGCACGGAAATCAATGAACTTCTGGACAACCAGCCTGCTGAGTTTTTATTCCGCTCGATCAGTGCTAACAGCAGCACTGATCAGTGTATACTGATGGTGGGGAACTCTCCCGCTGTCAGAATACAATAGATCAGCAGGAGGGATTCCACCATCAATACCGAGTGTGTTGATGGGAGAATGGAATTTTTTTTTTTTTTCATTCATTGTTTATTAGGTCTGGGATTACTTTTAAATAGCAGGTCTGATTGAAAATTTAACAGCTTTGAAACAAATTTCGTTTACTCAAGGATGACAAGAAAGTATTAGGAAATTCGACTAGTGTATAGTCAGCCTAAGGCCCCTTTCACACGGGCGGTGCACCCGATGGACTCTGTCCTGCTCAGCGGGGATCGATCCACCGATCCCCGCTGAGCAGGCAAATGACAGCTCTGTCTCTGATCTGTGTGCAGAGACGGAGCTGTCAGAGTCCTGCTCTCCTCTAGGGGAGATCAGATGAAAACGGACCGCCTATCCGTTCTCATCTGATCTTATCCAATTTGATCCTCCAGTCAGATGTAAAATAGGGCTTCCATCCATCCGGATTTCATGGACAGGATCGGATCAGATCAGATAGCAGCGGGTGTCAGCGGAGTTGTCCATAGGGCTGCATGGAGCATCCGATCAGGTCCGCCTGAAAAACTGACAGGTGGACCAGATCGGAAAGCCTGTGTGAAAGGGGCCTTAAGGAAATCGGACGAAATATCCTCAGATTTTTCTCTCTCTTGCTCAGCGTTCATAACCGTTTTTAGTTGACAGTGCATAAATGTTCATGAAATTTCTCGTCCAATTTTTTTTATTTTGGGACATTTGTTTCTAGACTTCCGGGTCGTCAGCAACTTCAGATCATGCGCAGTCTTACAACCAGCCTGTCCATAGATGGATCAAAATTCTGTTCCTTCTGTTCCTGCTGAATCGGCCAAACTTCGATCTGTCTATAGCCAGCTTAAAGTGGGAGTAAACTCCCATACATTCATTTTACCTATAGGTAAGCCAAAGCGGCTTCCCCATACGTACTGTAAATTTCTCCTACACACAGCCAGAGTCCGTGAACCTGGAAGGATGATGGGTAAGGATGGGAGCCCTGTCAGCGGTGACAGCTCGTTGCTGGAAGGGCTTCCTTCTTAGGTAAGTTTCACATAATGTGCTAGTATGCGATGCATATTAGCACATTATAACTTTGCTTTGCAGGTTAAGAAAAGAAAAACCAATTGTCGGCGGTTTACTACTGCTTTAACTCTCTCCCCTGAACTATTCTGCACTACTGGAGGACTCTGCTCCTTCCTATAACTAAAGATCACCATACAATCTGATTGTACAATCATCTTTAGATCCACCAACTACTATGTAGTGCAAGGGCCTGCCTGATCAGATAAAGATTGATTGGATCAGTGGTGGTCAACTTTCTGGATATAGGGGGTCTCAAGTGCAGCCCTCAAAATTTGCATGACAAGTTGTACTCCATGATTTCCAATGAGTACCGTCCATATATGGGTGACTTCAAAGTAGTCCCTGCAGGCCTGCACTACTTTGGGCTGAGTTTAATGAGTTTTGGAGGTCCATAGATAAAGCTTCAAGTCCAGTCAAAATCGTGCGACTTTTAGGGCGCATAAGTGTGAAAGGGGCCTAAACCAGGACATACAATTACACAGGTTCTGTGGCTGATTAAGGTGGTAAAAAAAAAAAACTCACTTACTGCCTTATGTGCATTATATTAGCCTCAGAACCTGTGTAATTAATATGTATCTGGGGATGATGATGTGGCAACCCTAATGGTGACTCGAAGGCAGGCCATAGATGAGTCCCTTTTTTTTGTTTAATCAGCGGGCCTGATAAGGAAATCCTTCCCCACTGAGCTATTGCATTGTGACAGTAGAATACACTGACCAGAGTTGCATGTTATAGCCTGCTGTGCTGATCAAGCAGCATAATATCCAACAAGGTAGTTGTACAGAAGTTGATCCACAGATCAACTTCTGTTTAACCACAGGGGCCATACATGGATTGAAATTCAGCCAGTCCCTGCTGAACCAGGTAAAGCCTGATTAACCCCCCCCCCCCCCCCTCTCCTGAAATACTCTGCACTGCTGCATAACTCTGCTTTTTCCTCTATCTAAAGCAATTCATACCCTAATAGATTTTTTTTTCAACCTGCAGGTTATACAGTGTGGATAGCCAAATCCCCTGCTATGCCTATTGTATTTTGAAAATACCCAACTGATTAGATGCAGTTGTTGTTCAGCTAACAATCTTACATATTTCAATCAAGGGATGTTAGACAGAAGGCCCAATGCTCTATACTGCTGGAAGACTCTTCCATTATCTCTCCTCTTCTGAAATAGTTGGTGTTGCTGGAGGACTCTACAGCAGTGGGTGTGTCTGGCAATCCCTCTCCTGCTCTGCATCCAGGTGATCCCAAACTACCCACAAAGAAGAGTGGGGCCAGTTGCTGCCACAATATTGCCTGTAAGAAAAAACTGCATCGTATAGCTTAGTGCCGGTTCATACATATGCGATGTCAGACATCTCATGTGATTCGCAGTGCAATGCTCTGCAAATCACATGCGATGGCTGAATTTGCATCGCATTCAGGCCAAAGTCGCACAGGACCCTTTTTTTGATCCACACCAGAATGGGATCGCATGGGTGTTCACACCTATGTGATCCGATTCATGTCCAAACTGACAGTTCACACTTTGAACTGATCTGGGGGTGTCGTTAACTTTGTATTAACACCCCCAGCGATTTGTAAATGGCAGTGTGAACTGCCTGCGAGTCGAGTGCGATGCGGGAACCTGCAGTGGATTCACAGGGTTCCCACATTGCATATGTGTGAACCGACATTAAACTTTTAATTTTGTTTGGCATGCAGCTTAAGGCCCCTTTCACACTGATGCAGTGTGATTTGACCTCACTGCAGGTGTATCGCAGTGTATCCATGGGTTTGGAGCAGGTTAGCTGCTCTGTCTGGTAGAGGTCTATTACGTCCGATTAAGATAGGCCCGGAGCAAAAAAAAAAAATAGGCGCAGGGCCTCATGATAGGGTTGATAGGGGACACAGGAAAAAGGAGGTGGGATAGGGTTAAATGGTGGGCTGTGGCTGGTGGTGCAGGAAAAGGATTGGATTAGGCCAGGTAGGGGTGGGGGCTCAGTGTGGTAACACTGGGTGGGGCTCTTTCCGGTCAAGCAGAATCGTGAGGATCAGCAGAGGAAGAAGGAGGAATCTGCTGTGCTGCCCCTGAGTTCACTCTTAAGATGGCGGACTTGGACTCTTTGCTCGGGAGGCTGAGGGAGGCTGCCGCTTCGCGCGGCTCCTCCTGGCTGCAGGCGCAGGTCTCCTCTATGCTTGGCGGGGAGCCTGCGGCGGCCGAGGATGGGCGTTCCCGCGCTCGGAGGTCACGGCCTCCGGAGCGTTACAGCCCGCCAGTGTCCCCACGTGCTGAGCGCCATTTCGGGAGCCCCCCTGTGGACCCTCCAGGCCCGCCGGCCCGGCGCTCTCCTGCCAGGACCGGCGGAACGGCTGGGAGGAATCCCCCTCGTCGGCGGAGCACGTCCGGGCGGGGCCCTGCCCGTTCTTCCTCGCCGGCCCCGCCCGTTCGCCGGAATGCAGCTGGATCGGCGGCCGCCCCGACTGGTGAGGACCGATCGGTGGGGGCGGCTCAGCGTGGGAGACGGCCGTCGGCGGCCACCAGCCAGTCGGGCCGAGCGGCTGGTGGCTTAAGTCTGCAGATACCCCGGTCGGGGGTGGAGGCGGGAGAGTCGGACGTGGATGGCGGAGGATCGGGGCCTAGCGGGAAGAGGCCCAGGCGCGACGAGGCTGGACGGTCGTCAGGTCTGCGGCTGGGGGGGACTGGCGGTCGGCCTGGCCCCTCTGTGCTGGCTGCTCCTGCACCGGTGGAGGATCGGGACGATCGAGAGGAGCGATCGGAGGGGGAGCTGTCGGGCTCTGATGTCGGGGAGGTGCCGGTTCCTGTACCAGCGGGGGATGCCGGATCTACGGCGGCGGGGCCTAGCCCTGCCCGGCCTGGTGAGTCCTTTAATGTTCAGTCTTCCTTGTTGTCTGTGTTGCAGGCTTTGTCTGGGGGGTTGGGGACTGGGCCTGGCCGGGGGGGGGGTCGGGGGGACGCCTCTGGGGTCGGGGGTCCCATCTGTCCCGGGGGGCGCGCCCGCTGTAGCGGGCGCCGAGGTCGGGCTGGAGGGATTGCTGGCGGGGCTGCGGTCTCTGGTGCAGCGCTTTGAAGGGGTGTCGGCCGGCGGTTCTCCGACCGCGGCTTGGGGTCGGGGGACGGCCCCTCGCTCGGCGCCGGCGGGCGTGGGTGAGCTGGGGGCGGCAGCTGCGGCTGCCGCCCCGGAGGTGCCTGTCTCGGCGCCGGTCGTGGCGCCGCCCGCGCAGGTGGTGGGGGACAAGGCTGCGGATCCCAAGTCCACAGGGAAGGATGCGGTTCGGCTCGCGGATGCGGCGAAGTGTGAGGTTTATGTCTGCTTTGAGGGGCCCTTGGGGGCGCACCTCAAGCCCGAGGTCAGGGAGAAGATTTGGAAGGACGAATACGTGGATCTTCACGCTGCTTCCGTTGGAGAAGTTCAACCTGGATCGGGTGAAGCCAGAGGAATCCAAGAAGGAGGATGAGGAGCGGCGGCGCTACAGGTTGATTCCGCGCACGTTTAGCAATTGGCTGCAGGCTTTCGCCATCTTTGCGAGTGTGATGGGGGAGAAGAGGCCGGAGCATTGCTCCGCCTTGTTCTGTTATTTGGACGCCATTGGCGAGGCGTACCGTGTTTATGGCGGGGTTGCTTGGCTTCGGTATGACGAGCAATTCCGCCAGCGCGAGGCGGTCCGCCCTGCTCTGCGTTGGGACCATAAGGACATTAGCCTGTGGATGCGCCTCATGACGTCAGCGCGGGCGTCGTCTTCCTTTTTTACAGGGACGGCCGGAAGTCAGAGTGCCCCGGGACAGCCGGCCGCAAAACGTCGAGGGTTTTGTTGGCAATTTAACGAGGGGACTTGCAAGTTCGGGCCCTCGTGCCGCTTTAAGCACGAGTGCTCCGGCTGCGGGGGCGCGCACCCCCTCTCCCGTTGTTTTAAGCAGGGCAAGTCACGCTCCGGAGATGCTCAGCAGAAGAGGGAGGACGCCGGTGATGGTGGAAAGGATGCGTCCTTTTCTAGGTAGGTATCCGGATCGGGCGGCTGCTCGCTTGCTGGAGGCTGGATTTTCGGGGGGTTTTGTTATTCCTTGCGCCATGTCCGCCGTTCCCCCGGTGGCGGACAATTTGCGGTCGACCCGGCTTAACCCCAGGGTGGTGTCGGACAAACTGGCTAGGGAGGTTGCGTTGGGCCGCATGGCGGGGCCTTTTCCTCGGCCCCCTTTGGCCGATTTGGTGGTCTCCCCTTTGGGGTTGGTGCCCAAGAAGGAACCTGGCAAGTTCCGCTTGATTCATCACCTGTCCTTTCCCAAAGGGGGGTCGGTTAATGACGGCATTGATCCTGAGGCCTGTGCGGTGTCTTACACTTCTTTCGATGCGGCCATATTTTGGGTGCGTCAGTATGGGCGGGGTGCGCTGATGGCAAAGACGGACATCGAGGCCGCTTTTCGGCTGCTTCCCGTCCATCCCCAAAGCTTTCGTCTGTTGGGCTGCCAGTGGCTGGGTTCCTTCTACGTGGACTTGTGCTTGCCCATGGGCTGTTCGATATCGTGCGCTTTCTTTGAACAGTTCAGCTCGTTTGTGGAATGGGTTGTGCGTGAAGTGGCGGGGGTAAATTCTGTCATCCACTATCTGGATGACTTCCTGTGTGTGGGCCCTCCTTCGTCTACGTTGTGCGGGGTTCTGCTGGCCACAGTGCAACTCGTGGCGGTGCGCTTTGGCATTCCGTTGGCGGCTGATAAGACGGAGGGCCCTAAGACGGTGATTAGTTTTTTTGGGGATCGTAATTGATTCAGAGAACATGGAATGTCGCCTGCCCGCGGACAAGCTGCTGGATCTTAAGTCGGAAATTTGCTTGCTGGTGGGGAAGCGGAAGGTGCAGCTTAGGCGGCTGCAGTCTCTCCTTGGGAAGCTGGCCTTCGCGTGTAGGATTATGCCGATGGGCCGGGTTTTCAGCCGACGTCTGTCGGCGGCCACGGCGGGAGTGCGGTCGCCGCATCACTTTGTGACGTTGTCCGCGGATCATGTGGATGATCTGCGAGTTTGGCATGTCTTCCTGACGTCATTCAACGGGCAGTCACTTTGGCAACAAGGCCCGGTCAGCAGCTGCGATCTTGAGTTGTATACGGATGGTCGTATGGTGTGCAGAGCGGTGGCCGGCGGCGTGGAGCGAGGCTGGATTGTTGCGGAATTTGGTTCTGTTGGAACTTTTTCCGGTGGTGGTGGCGGTGGAGCTATGGGGGGCGGAGTTCAGGGACAAGAAGGTCCGGCTGCATTGTGATAACATGGGCGTGGTGCAGGTTATCAATCGGCTTTCCGGTTCGTCTGCGCCGGTAATCAGGTTGTTGCGCCACTTGGTCTTGCGTTGTCTGCAGTTTAATGTTTTCTTGTATGCTGTTCACTTGCCCGGGGTGGAGAATTCGGTGGCTGATGCTTTGTCTCGGTTTCAGCAGGTCCGTTTTCGGGAGTTGGCGCCGGAGGCGGACCGCCAGGGGGAGCCTTGCCCGCCGGAGCTGTGGCACATTGTGTCGGGTTCGCCGCTGGTTTGCTCCGGAGGTCGCTGAGTGATGTCACGTGGGTTGCGTATTCCAAGGTATGGAGGGAGTGGTCGGTCCTGCTGGATTGGGTCGGGGCGGATGCGGTGAGTATGTCTTCTCCGTCTCTTGTGCTGTACTTTCTGTGCTTGAATTTCGAGCGGGGGGTGTCGGCGTCGGCCATCGGCCGTAAGCTGGCGGGTTTGGCCTTCCTGTTTAAGGTTTGGGGCCTTCCGGATGTTACGAAAGACTTTGTGGTCCGCCAGGCTTTGAGGGGTTATAGGCGGGGTTCGCGTCGGCCGGATGGCCGTCGCCCGATATCGTTCGGGATGCTGGGGGAGTTGGTGCGGCAGGTGGGCTGCTCCTGCTCCTCTCCGTACGAGGCGTTGTTGTTCAAGACGGCCTTCGTTCTGGCCTTTTTTGGAGCGTTCCGCATTGGGGAACTGGTGAGTGCTAATAGGAAGTCTCCTGGGGGCCTTTTGGTGGGAGAGGTGAGTTGCTCCGCTGATGCAGTGGTGATTTTTCTTCGGAGGTCCAAGACCGACCAGGCAGGTAGAGGTACGTATGTTCGTTTGTACAGGGGGGGGGTTCTCCCCTCTCCCCGGTGGCGGTGGTTCGGGAGTTTCCGGGGGCACGCCCCCCGGTTGGGGGGTCTTTCCTAGTACACCTGGACGGATCGTCTTTGTCTAGGTTCCAGTTCAGGGCGGTTTTGAGTAAGTGTTTGGCTGTGTTGGGCTACAGGCCCGGGGATTATTCTTCGCACTCCTTCCGCGTCGGGGCGGCTACGAGGCTGCCAGGTGGGGTGTGGAGTGGATGATTCAGTGTTGAGGCGTATTGGTAGATGGGAGTCTACCCGTTTCAAGTTGTACGTTCGTCCTCATTTGTTGTGATTTGTGTTACGTCGGGGGGCTCTGTTGTGTGTCTGGTTTTGTCCTGTTTTCTTGCTGTTTCATTACAGAGGGAGCTGCATGCCTGATCTGGATCGTGGGGCATTCTTATGTGTTCTGGGGGGCCAGGAGGGCTGAGGTGCGGCCCAACGGGCGCCAATTGGGTTTTCTCGGGAGGGGGTTGTCCGCTGGATTGGCTTGCCGGGTTTGCTCTGGTGCAAGGTCCTTCCGGAAGTGCATCGTTTTGCGCGGTTGGGCCGAGCCCCGGGCGTCCTGGTACTGCACGCGGGGGGCAACGATCTGGGGGTCCGTTCCATGCGCCTGCTCATACGAGATATCAAGTTTGATTTTCTCAGGCTGCGCACCTCCTTTCCCGACTTGGTTATAGTTTGGTCGGACATTGTGGGGCGGTCCTTTTGGCGTTTTGCCAGGTCCGCTGCGAGTCTGAACAAGGCCCGTATTAAGGTGAACAAGGCTGTTGGCCGTTTTGTTTGCCGTAATGGGGGAGTGGTGGTCAGGCATGGGGAGCTGGAAGTGGACAGGTGGCGTTACCTGCGGAGTGACGGTGTGCACCTGAATGCTGTAGGTACCGACTTGTGGACTCTTGGGATTCAGGATGGAGTTCAACGGGCTCTGCGAGTGTGGCGGGGCTCACAGGTGTAAGGTGTCACACCTGTGAGCTGTGGCGGTTGGGGGTCTTTGGAGGCGGTAACAGGTTTTTTGGTCAGTGCATAGGGTGACCCATCTACGGTATGGAGCCCTATAGTGTATCCCGGTTAATAGGGGTTTAACCGGGATGTGTTAACAAAGGGTATCAGTGGAAAATGTGTTTGTTCCTGAGCTGGTGTCTCGCGGCTGGGGACCGTTGGGTTTTTGGATACTGATACCATTTTTTGAATTGGATTTTGGTGCCTCCCAAGACCAACAACCCCTGATTCTCTTATGTGTACTGGGGTATTTATGGTTTACTGTTTACAATGTTTTAAATTGGTTGTTAATAAAATGGCCTAACAGGCCACAATTTTATCCAAAGTCGTTGTCAGTATCATTTGTTTAGAAGGATTAGAAAGGGGTGGTTTATGCTAAGATCAGGAGTGGGCATCGGTCATACCCTAATCATGTGCATGCCAGAGTTTTTATGCGCTTTCAGGAAGTGCACCGAAACCATGGGACATAATAGAACTCTATTACACTACTCTACACCTGTGGTGCTATCAAACCACACTGCATCAATGCCAAAGGGGCCTTAAACAACTGTTGCAGATGGACTATTATGAAATATTTTGAGCTCATTTGTGAGTCATAAATCCAGATGCTGCTTTAATCACTGAGACTCTTATCAGTTGTGGACACTAATTACATCTTTCAGCAGAAAAAACGTCAACCATGTAATGTGGGTAAAATGTAGATACCGATTTTGTCATTTTTGGAAATCCTGTAGACTCATTGTGCCCTTAAAATAGCTCTGCTTAAGGCTGGCCATACACGGTGCAAATTTCTTTCATTACAGGAAAGAAATTTACACGATTCCCCCATTAACACAGACCGTGTTGACAGGGGAATCAGCAATTGTCTTCTCCTACCGTGCCTGCCTGGAGAAGACAGTGATTATTGCTAGCGGCTATAGCAACCACTGGCAATAACTGCAAGTGAATCTGGCAAGCTGGTTGTACCAAAGTTGATTGATCAAGCAACTTGGTGCATTCAGCCTGCCCACTAACAGTTCAAATCTCGGCCGGTTCAGCAGAATTTGAACCGTGTATGGTTCTTAGTCCAGTTCAGGGGCATAACTTCAGGGGTTGCAATTGCAACCGGGCCCCATGCTCCAGGGGCTTGTGCAGCTCCCCTGTATACCTGGATAGGAGGGGGGAGGGCGGGGGCAGCATGTAGAGAAATCACTGTCCTCCTTTTTCCTCCTGTAGCTGCAGGAGGAAAATGGAGGAGATTGATTCCTCTGCATGCTGCCCCCCTCTTATCCAGTTCACTTGTGTTCTGCTGTCTCTGGGCCCCTGTGTGCCCCCCCCCCTACTGTGCTGCCCCCCACTGTGCACCATTCCCTCTCCTGCCGGCTGCTGCAGGGGATGTGTCACAATAGAGAACCAGGAAGGGGTCGGTAAATATGTAATTTTCCAGCTCCTTCCTTTTCTGAATGGACAGTCATAGTCAGTGACATTGTAAAAAAAGAAAATAAAATGATAAAAAAATAATACAATTAAAATACCAAAAAATAAAAACCACTGGTAACAGGGGGTGAACTTCCAGGATTGCAAAGGTCACACTTGCGACCGGGCCCTGGCATTCCATCACCGTGGAGACCCCAAGATGGCAGGAAGGGAGCCCACTGCAGAACTTGTGAAAGGGTCCCGCAACGAGTGTAAAGGGCCCCAGGATCAATGGAAAGAGCCCCAGGCTTGAAGGGAAGGGCCCTGGCCAGGGGTCTGGGGGGCCCTTCATGGTTTCTTGCATCAGGGCCCTGAAGGTTCTAGTTACGCCTCTGGTCCAGTCACAGATGGACGGATACCTTCTTAGAACAATGGATGGGAGCTCGAGACAAGTAGCTAAACACACAGATGAGAGCTGTTTTAAAGAATACCGTATATACTCGAGTATAAGCCGACCCGAATATAAGCCGAGACCCCTAATTTTACCACAAAAAAGTGGGAAAACGTATTGACTCGAGTATAAGCCTAGGGTGGCAAATGCAGCAGCTACTGGACCCAACTGGACCACCACGTGACAAAAAACCGGGGGTGCGGGCATGGTACAGGAGATGGCGCAGGTCATAGTACAGGCATTGCACAGGTCATGGTAAGGGCATGGCACAGGTCAGAGCACAGGTGATGGTACAGGCATGGCACAGGTCATGGTACAGGCATGGCACAGGTCATGGTATAGGCATGGCACAGGTGATGGTATAGGCATGGCACAGTAAGTACAGGCATGGCACAGTATGTACAGGCATGGCACAGGAGATGCAGTGCTGCGGGCATGGTACAGGAGAATGTCCTGTACCATGCCCGCAGCACTGCATGAGGAAATGCAGGGGCTGCGGAGGAGTCTCACTTACCTGTCGGTGAGACGTCTTCGATTTAAAAATCGTGCCACCCGGCGCCGCCAATACGTCACCCCAAATGCGCCGCTGATGCTCGGGAAAGGCCGAACACGTTCGGCTATTTCCGGGCATTCGGCACATGCGCAGTGACACGGCGCCATTTTTAAAAGACACTCTAGCCAGTGACTCGAGAATAAGCCGAGGGGTGCATTTTCAGCATGAAAAAACATGCTGAAAAACTCGGCTTATACTCGAGTATATACGGTATGTATTTCTGTCCACCCAGTTCTGAGGTTTACACAGCTCTGCCAGGAAGAGAAGAGGACCAATTATTCTCTGCCACCATAAGAGACATTGGGGTTGATTTATTAAAGGCAAATCACTGTGCACTACAAGTGCACTTGGAAGGGCATTCACTGTAGATCTGAGGGAAAGATCTGAAATGAGGGGAAGCTCTGCTGATTTCTATCATCCAATCATGTGCAAGCAAAAATGCTCAAAATATCAATAAAACCTGTGTTATGTAGAGACTGATAATAAAAAGTGATAAAATGCGCAGCTGCTGTCTGTGACAGTGGCGGGTATCAGACCCCTGGCCTTCTCATCCACCTGGTGACCAAAGACCAAGCAATCTCACACCCTGCCGTCACTTGCATAACAATGCCACTCTCAGCTGCACCGGGCACACAGATTATCCAACTTGTGGGACCACAATCTGAGTGCCAGCAGATTGAGAGCGATTGTCACTGGGTTAATTAAACGATTAACCCTTTCTCTGCCACCACCGCTACGTTTGAGCCCAGCGGACGCTCGTAATTTTAGAAATATCAATTATGACTTTAGGATAACCATCTGTAACACATACTGTCACCTCAGACAAGAATGTTCAGATGATTTATCCTAGACAGTAGCGCTCTTTCAGGAGACAGGTTGTTTTGGGTCAGTTTGCGTTTAAGAGCTTAGAGACAAAGTTAACACTTTTCAAAATAAGGTTTAATTATAAGAAAGGTTAAAATTGGTGCGAATAAAATATTTACAGAAAAATGGGTTACAAAGAAATAGAGACACAATACAGCAATTTAGAAATATGAATATAAAGAGTGAAAATACTTGCATTAAAACGGTCCTGGTATTACCTTCGTTTCAGAAGCTGAGAAGGTATGATTGGTTCTGCTTGAGCGATGTTATGGCCTCGATGGTAGGATGAGAACTGAGCTCTCGATCAGTTCCTGCCCTTTTTCACTGACCCCCCAGGCTCTGAGTCTATAAACTGCTAAGGGACCTCCCGGTTTGACAGATTATTAAAAGCACTCCTCATATCTTGAGATATAATGGTTACATGCTTGAAACCGATATTTTATGGTCCGGTTTTGAATGTTCTATCTTTAGACACTAAACATGGGCTATCTCGGAATAACCTCTGAACTGTAAGGCATCTGATTGATAGCTTGTCTTTCCTAGGCATGAAGGTGTTCCTGTTTGATCTTGATTCTGTATTTTATCTGGCATTTAAATATATATTTTCTAGAGACATATCTTGCTTGTGTATAAAGTTAGGAAGTTTTTAGGTTAACTGTGTCATTTTCGAATGACCTAGGAGCCATATGCTGTGTTCAGATTACCAATTAACTCTAAGGCCGAGGAGACGGAATGTCTGTGCGGTCAGTCTGCTTGTGTATATTAAAGGTGTGAAAAATGTCAGCTGTGCAGGAACCTGGCATTCAGTGACACTAATGCCCCGTACACACGTGCAGATTATCTGAAGACTTTTGTCTGCAGACTTACCAAAACCATATAATATGAGGTCAAACCTAAACACTTTCAATTTGTATGCAATCCGGCAGGCCCTTGCACTACATAGAAAAGGTAAGTCTGCAGACAAAAGTCTTCAAATAATCTGCACGTGTGTACGGGGCATAATTGAGGTAGGGTGGTGGTGAATGAGTGCCTTTTGGTTCCACTGATTAGCGAAAGGTAGGGTCTACTTTTGCTCAAGGAGCCTGGGTCACTAAACAAAATGGATGCTGAGAACAAGATGGTGTCCTCACGCACGATACCATTACACTGTCCACTAAGTATAAACTCAGAGATGCATACTAACAATAAAATATTGCTTCCACCTATAACAATAATTAATAGTATAATAAAGTGTTCATGTGCAAAAAATATGTAACCACAATAAAGTGCTAAAATAATATGATATATGAGTGCAATAGTGCTCTAGATAGTGCACAAAATATACATAAAGTGCAATGGTGCTCCAAAAATGTCCATAGAGTGTACAAAGGTGCTTGAAAGTAAAGAAAGTGCTGGAGTGCTTCAGACCAATCAGGAAGTGCGGGTGTATCACTCCCCTCCAGTATCCCCACTAACTTGAAACAATGGACCCTCAGCTTTTCAGTCTGGGGGTCAGAGAAGCTTATATTTGGTGAAATGAGTCTCTATTCCACCTGTAGGACGTTACAACTCTATCACTGGGTAGCGCTTTGCAACAGGTCTTTAGGGCTCAAGCAAAATAAATAGCGGATATAGTGAAGTCCATTTAAACAAATTTAATTTGCGCATGAAATGTTACTTACAAAGGTTCATATAGAGGCTACTTGTAGGAAGAAAAGCAACTCTTCCGGGAACACCATGCGTCATGCGTTCCCCAGAGGACAGGAAGTGACGTCAATGGTTCAGTACGACCGGAAATATGTCAACGCGTTTCACCCCACCTACCAGGGTGTCATCAAAAGAGGATATCCTTTGATGATGCCCTGGTAGGTAGGGCAAAATGCGTTGACGTATTTCCGGTCGTACTGAACCATTGATGTCACTTCCTGTCCTCCAGGGAACGCATACAAGTTGCCTCTATATGAATCTTTGTAAGTAACATTTCATGCGCAAATTAAATTTGTTTAAATGGACTTCACTATGTCGGCTATTTATTTTGCTTGAGCCCTAAAGACCCATAGTAAGCAAGCAAAAATGCTGTTTTTTATTTTCTTTGCATGTTCCCGTCAGATCTACAGTGACTGCACTTCCAAGTGAGCTTGCAGTGCACAGGGGATTACCATTAGTAAATAAACCCCAAAGTCACCTTGTACATGCAGGCAAAGTGTTGGGGTATCTGCAAACTGCATCCATCTTCCTTTCTAACTTCTGCTTTACCTTTAGGCTGCATTTACGCATAGGTGTTTTGCAACAGTGTGTAGCAATGTCTCCAGGCCTTGAGCCTGAGGTGGGTCTGCCATTAGTACCAGTACAACTTCCAACACATTTAAGTTGTGAACCCAGGTGTCAGAACTGAGACACTGACCATTCCGGCATCTTTGGTTTGTTTTGTTTATTGTATATTGGGAAAGGGAGAAGGAAATTAGTAGGATACTCCTCTGGCTCAACTCGGTTTGACTGGGACACTGTACAGAAAAATGCCCATTGGCGCTGTATTGACCCCAGCTGAATTCCTGACTAGCGCTTCCTGGCGCTCAAAGATACTGTGAATACTAAATTTGTGCTATAACTTCGACTTTAACTTGTTTGTTAACTCAGAAGATCCAGGACTGTAGAACACTTGACTCCTGACACTCGATTTAGCTCAAAAGTCACTGAACAGCTCCCTCCAGCCCTTCACTTACTGAGGTAGCTCCTTGTCACTGCTTGTGCTGCTTCAACTCTTAACTCTGTACACTGCACACTGTACACTGACTCTTCAGGTCCCAACCACTGGTACCCCCTTTACACTTTAGGGTCCTCTGACTAGGTACCCCCTCTAACACTTCCGGGTCCTCTGACTAGGCACCCCCTTTACAGCTAGCTGACTCCTGGATCCCCGGAACCTTCTCTGGAGTGGTCCCCTCTACACTTGGCAGACCCCTATGGGCAGTTCACAGTGCTAACGAGCTTGGCAGGCTTTTCTGGAACTGAACCCCTCTTCTTCCACTGGTCCTTCGGCACACCGGATCCTCTCTGCAGTTCAACTCAGCATCCTCTGGATTCCCAGGCAACCACCCAGAACACCTTCTGACAGGAGGAGAGACAGCTGTACTCTCCCTCCTGGGACTCTGCTTCCCGCCAAAGACGCTGCGTCATGCGTTCCCTCAAAACTTTTAACCACTCCCAGAATCCTCTGTGGCAGAATCTGCCTTCTGGGATAGATACAGGCCTGAGTGTGTCTCTGATTGGGTTTCCTCCACTGTCCAATGAGAATCCTTTCATGGAGCCAGTGGGGAGACTCCCCTCTCAGCAGACACACCTGGGAGACATGACAGCCAGCCCAAATCATGGCCCTGCTGTTAGGCAGCCAAGGCCCACTATACTTTTACCTAGCACCTACCTGTAGGGTGCTACAAGTGCAAATGCCAGTAGCAGGAATCTGTAAATGGACAGTGAAAGGAGAAGCAGAAGACTGATGAGCTCATCTCTCTGTCTCCTCCTATCATCATTAGGGGTTTGATCCAAAACTTCATTTGTTTGGGAGTTTGTATGAATGCCAGACTTTCAGCCCATCCGGCAGGCGCCAAATATCATATGTAGTAGCGTATTTTTCTCCAGCTACTACATATTACAGATTCTTTCTTCTGCTGTCAATGGTTGGTAAGTACATGGCGGGTGCTGGCACCCACTGTGACCTAGGCAACCAGTCACATCACTCAGCCCCATTCATTTACAGACAGAGAATTCCCAGCAATCCATGACGTATCATGGCACATGGGCAGGGCCACTGATAAGGCAGCACAGCTGGCCCACCGGTGTCCATAGCCGACAGTGGGCTGTCTTGTAATGACAACCGATGTGGCTGAGAAGCCGCTCGGCTGTCATTCCAAGGAGCGGGAGGGGATGTCCCCCCCCCCTCCCACCGCCTCCTGCGGCTCGCCCAGGTCTCCTGTCCCACCGGGAGACCCAGGCATCCTATCTTCACCGCCGCCGTCTGACTGGGTCTCTATTTCCTTGAATTCGGCGCCACTGAGAACATGACTTGACATCACTTCCGGGTACTGGCGGCGCCAAATTCAAAAACTTACAGCATTCAAAACAGCCAAACTTGGTGTTTTGAATGCTTTCAAGTGCACAGGAGGGGTTTGGGGTCTTTTAGACCCTCAGATCCCTCCACCACAGTACCTGTAGACATTAAAAAAAAATAAAAAATTTTAATGTCCGAAAATATCGGCCAATATCGGCCGATACTGATATCCGATTACCAAAAAAATCGGTATCGGCGGTAGAAAAACGATATCGGTTGATCACTAGTTTAGACCCCTGATATTTCACCTCCCAAAAATCCCAAAATTTAATCTCCAAAAATGTAAAAAAAATGTAATTCTTAAAACTGTAAAAAAAAAAAAAAATTAAGGGTTGGTTCACACATGCTTTGGTCTCTCTAGAGCGATTGGCATTCTGATAGCTCTTCAGAGATCATTTCACATGTAGCAAGGAGTTGTTATATCACCTCCTCACTGCCTGCTCCAATTCCTTCAATCCCCCTGTAGCACGCTGCAACCACGTGCATCGCGTGCAGCTGTGGGGCTCTTTCAGAGCAGAGCCATTCATTTAAATGGGTCATGTTTGACAGGGGGTAATATTCCTGCAATGGCCGTGAAGCATCACAGCTGTGGCATGTGTACACCCCCAGGCACTGCCTCTGCAGCTAAAGGGGCTATCAGTTGGAGGAGGGGGCAGTAAATCACATCACTGTGGTGTTTTTGCCCTAAGGACTCATTCATATGGGAGCTCTGACCATGTGAATGAGGGGTTTGTACTTTCAGCTGGAGTGGCCTGTTACTCTATATGATGATGCAGCAACTGTAAAAACATTAACACAAGTCCTAAGTTGACAGGTGTGGGTAAGTGGGCATGAATACACACTGTCTGTAGTGACCCAGATGCCTGTCAATCTTCTGCAGACTTACCAACACCTATATAGAATAACCATTCTCAACCAGGTTTAAATGGAACCCTAAGATTCCTCCAGAGGTTGTTAGGAGTTCCTTCAACTGTGGCTGATTGACCTCGTAATTGTTGGTGCCTGCACAGTTCCAGGGCCAACACCACTTGTCAGAGCCAAAACAAAGAAGTACCCCTTCTGTACAACCACCCTGCTCATACATGTATCAAAATTTAGACGGGCCCCGCTGAACTGGCCAAATTTCTATCCAAATATGTTCATGCTTTACATTGCTTGCATTTATAAAAATAAACTTTTGTTGGCTCCTTTATACATTTGTTCTGGAGGTGCCCAAAACTACACCGGTATTGTCAGGATGTGATAGATGTAAAAAACTCAATATATGACACTATGCTAGCTCCAGATCCCATCTTATGTCTCCTTGGGTATACAAACTGCAATAACCTGGAAAACGATAAGATAGTGGCCATTGTGCTTTTTTTTAGCTCGCAAGTTAATAGCCTCCCAATGGGTTTCACCCAACCCTCCTACCCTTGGGGACTAGATCCGGGATATAGACAAATATGTATTGTTTGAGAAATATACCTTTGCTCAACGTAATGCATCCTGGAAGTTTAACAAAATATGGAAAAAAGAGCAGGGAACATTTGTTCTTTTTCTTTAATATAGTAAATATAGTGCTAAATAATATAGTGTAGGGGTTGTTCTGGGATATCTTTTGGAAGGCTTGACAACAGCGAACTAAATGTACGGTTAACGTTGCTAAAAAGGGTTTTTTTTTCTTTTCTTTTTGTGTGGTTTTTTTTTTCTACTTATTTGTTTTACAAAAAAAATTCAAAATAAAATATGATTTAAAAAAAAACAAAAATCTTTGTGATATATTAATAAATGCAGAGATCATTTTTTGTGTGGGGTTTAGCTTTAAGAAAGATACTTTTATATTGATGAATAGGCAATAGCATAGATTTAATAAGAAGGGCATAATTCTTTATTATTTCACAATGGTGTACAACTCTTGCTGGTCTACTCTTGATGGTGTAATCCAAAATTTGGTAACTGAGTTACACTTGAGAGAAAGCTGACCTGAAATAAATGGTCTGAACTTTCTGTTCTTCTGAAAATGCTAGTTGGTGTTTTTTTTTTTTTTTGCTGCCCGTCTGGCTTTAAGTTGCATATTAACAAAGAGACCCTGTGACCAATGTAAAAAATTGCAGTAAAAGCACGGAAAAATCATCTGTTGTAAATGCTTGCTTGCACTGTTTTTTTCTTTCCATAAACATTTTTGATTCTTGCAGTCTGCCTCTCTGCCTTGCTAGAAAAAGTTGACTTCTCCAGGTAGAGTAAATTCCCTAGCCACAGCCCTTCCATGCATTTCATAGGCCTTTCCTCCTTTGGGAGTGTCTAAATACTTTCTATGCTGACCCAGCTCCTCTGTCTTTCCCCTCCCTTTCCTACATAACTTGTATGTACTTGCTGGAGGGACAGTGAAGGGGAATACTATACAGTGACTCTTGAGTGACTGCTCCGAGTTTGTTATTTCTGATGACATCACATCCAAGATGGCGACACCCAGTAGCAGTCTCAGGGCTTTTGTATGCCTATACAAGGGCATACCCCCCCCCCCCCCCCAACAGTCCCGTATTTCAGCACCATAGGCATGTGCAAGGGGTGTGCTAGGTGTGCCTGGGCACACCCATAATTACTGCATGTCGATTCCCCCTACTGCCCTGTGTTAAGACTCCCCGCCCTGCAGTCCTGCTGGCTCCCCTCCTCTCCTCTCCCCCAGTTGCTGCAGGGAATGTTTCAGGATGGAGAGTGGGGGAAGGGGCTAGTAAATATGTGATTTACCAGCACCTTCCTTTTCTAAATGAACAGAGTGAACACACTCACTCGCTATGTTAATTCATAAATTAACCATAGTAAACTGTGTTTACTATGCTTCGGTTTGTGAATGAACTGTAAACCATTCAGTACAGAGCACTTCCCATTCATTCACTGTTCTGTGCAGCTGAGACTGCAGAGAAAGGCATAGGTGTTTGAGCTTTGGGGTACACACCCTAATGCAATAAGCTGCACACACCTACTGTATGTCCAGCACCAAGCTGTTTGTACCCACAGCCTAGCTGCATGCCCCAACTGTCTGCCTCTTTAATCAGTACAATGCAGTCCCTATCTATTTAGTTCATATCCTGGAGCACCCTTCCCAACACTCCTACTAAATCTTCCCCACCCACTCTGATGTAAAGAGGGGCTCCAAATGTGAAGGAAAGACCCATGATGAAAGAACGGACTTAAAATGATAAGGACAACTAACGATGTCAATTGGGACTACCTGCGTTAACCACTTCCAAACAGTGCAGTTACACCCCCTTCCTGCCCAGACCAATTTTCAGCTTTCAGTGCTCTCACACTTTGAATGATAATTACTCAGTCATGCAAAGCTGTACCCAAACACATTTTTTTTTCACACAAATAGAGCTTTCTTTTGGTAGTATTTAATCACCACTGTTTTTTTTATTTTTTTGCGATATAAGTGACAAAATAGCGAAAATTTAGAAAAAAAAAAAAAAACATTTTGTTTTAGTTCCTATTATAAAATTTTGCAAATAAGTAATTTTTATTTCATAAATTTGGGCAAAAATTTATACTACTACATATCTTTGGTAAAAATAACCCAAATTAGTGGTTATTATTTAGTCTGTGTAAAAGTTATAGACAGATATAGTTGGTGACAGGTACTTGGGTGCGCTGATGAAATGTTCTCGGGTACTCTGATGGGCTGCAGAGAGGTACTTGGGTACTCTGATGGGCTGCAGAGAGGTAATTGGGTTCTCTAATGGGGTGGAGACAGGTACTCGGGTACTCTGATGGGATACAGAGAGGTACTCGGATACTCTGATGGGCTGGTGACAGGTACTCCAATGACAGGTACTCCGACGACAGGTACTCGGGTACTCCGATGACAGGTACACGGGTACTCTGATGACAGGTACTCGGGTACTCTAATGACAGTTACTCAGAGTACCCGAGTACCTGTCATCAGAGTACCTGAGTACCTGTCATCAGAGTACCCGAGTACCTGTCACCAGGCCATCAGAGTACCTGTCTTTAGAGTACCCGAATTCTTGTCATCACAGTACCCGAGTATCTGTCATCAGAGTACCCGAGTGCCTGTCACCAGCCCATCAGAGTACCCGAGCACCTGTCATCAGAGTACCCGAGTACCTGTCACCAGCCCATCAGAGTACCCGCCAGTGGCGGCCTGTGTACAGAGGGCCCAGGGCCGCCGGCCCCCCATCCATGCGTCCGACCCCCTAATCTGCATGCCGGGGCGCCGGACGCATGGAGTTCAATGGGATTTTTTTTTATTTGGCATCACCTGATTAGAGCCAGAGGCTCTAATAGGGCGATGCAAAGGGTGGACCCAGGGCGCAGAGCAGTGCGTCCCGAGCCCACCCATTGTGTGACAATAGCGAATGAAAATTCGCTATTGTTACACCAAACCTCCTCCTGGCCAATTAGGAAGCACGTCCGATACGCGCTTCCTGATTGGCCACAAGGCAAACCCCTTGCCATTGGCCGAGGAGGAGGCGGGACCGGAAGGACTCGTGCAGTCGCGCCGCCGGTCACCGGGACTCAGAAGAAGCCGCCCACCATCGCTGCTGGAAGGACTCGTGGAGACGCGCCGCCCGCCGCCGCTGCTGCTCCAGGTATTTAAGGGGGCACGCACGCTGATCTCTGCATTGGGGGCATGTTCTCTGCATTGGGGCATGTACTCTGCATTGGGGGCATGTATGCTGGTCACTACATTGGGGGCACGCACGCTGATCTCTGCATTGGGGGCATGTACTCTGCATTGGGGGCATGTACTCTGCATTGGGGGCATGTATGCTGGTCACTACATTGGGGGCACGCACGCTGATCTCTGCGTTGGGGGCATGTATGCTGGTCACTACATTGGGGGCATGTATGCTGGTCACTGCATTGGGGGCATGTATGCTGGTCACTGCATTGGGGGCATGTAAGCTGGTCACTGCATTGGGGGCATGTACGCTCGTCACTGCATTGGGGGCATGTATGCTGGTCAGTGCATTGGGGGCATGTACGCTGGTCACTGCATTGGGGGCATGTACGCTGGTCACTGCATTGGGGCATGTACGCTGATCTCTGCATTGGGGGAATGGTATGCTGGTCACTGCATTGAAGGGGACATGTATGCTGATCTCTGCATTGGGGGAATGGTATGCTGGTCACTGCATTGAAGGGGGCATGTATGCTGGTCTCTGCATTGGGGGCATGTACGCTGATCTCTGCATTGAAGGGGGCATGTACGCTGGTCACTGCATTGAAGGGGGCATGTACACTGGTCACTGCATTGAAAGGGGGCACGCTGGTCACTGTGCATTGAAAGGGGGCATGCTGGTCACTGTGCATTGAAAGGGGGCACGCTGGTTACTGTGCATTGAAAGGGGGCAAGCTGGTCACTCTGCATTGAAAGGGGGCACGCTGGTCTCTCTGCATTGAAAGAGGGAACACTATACCTTAATTACTGAAGGCCCCTTTCACACTTTTGCAACCTCAAAGTCATGCAATTTTTTACAGCGTTTTTTGCCGCAAAGCAATGCCTATTACATTTTTCTGTTTGCGCCCCCCCCCCCCCCCCAAAAAAAATTTTGAGCACCAGCCGCCACTGGTACCCGAGTACCTGTCACCAGCCCATCAGAGTACCCGAGTACCTGTCTTTAGAGTACCCGAGTACTTGTCATCACAGTACCCGAGTATCTGTCATCAGAGTACCCGAGTACCTGTCACCAGCCCATCAGAGTACCGGAGTACCTGTCATCAGAGTACCCGAGTACCTGTCACCAGGCCATCAGAGTATCTGAGTACCTGTCATCAGAGTACCTGATGGGCTGGTGACAGGTACTTGGGTACTCTGATGGGCTGGTGACAGGTACTTTGATGGGCTAGTGACAGGTACTTTGATGGGGTTAGTGACAGGTACTCTTTATTGTGCTAGTTAGCCAGCTAGTTACTGTGCTCTTTGTTGACATTCTGTAACCGGCTGTGATTGGACACAGCCGGTCATGTGGTAAAGAGCCAATTTCACTGGCTCTTTACCCTGATCAGACTGATGGACTGTGTCAGAGTGATGGACTGTGTCCATCCCCGATCGCTGCTCTGCGGCATGTGGCCGGCTATGATTGGAAACAGCCGGTCACATGGTAAAAAGCCATTTTTTAATGGCTCTTTACACCGATCAGGGATGGGCTGTGTCCCGACGGACACGCCGCATCCCCGATCGCCGCGCTGTGCACCTCCGGGGGAGCGGTAGAGCAGCTGAAACGGGCGGACGTCATATGACGGCCGCCCGGATCGAGGTGATGTTCCTGCTGGTGTCATATTACTATGGCCCGGTATGAAACTGGTTAAAGAGGGATTCTGATGGGAAAAGGAGAATCCTGATGTAAAGGGGGCACTTTATTTAAAGGACCATTGCTGATGTAAAGGGGACTCCTGATGTTTTAAATAGATGGCTACTGATATATGATGGCTCCTAAATTTAAAGGAACATTGCTGATGTAACTGGGAATTCTAATGTGAAATGGGTGAGTTAAAGGTGGACTCCTGATGCTAAAAAGGGAGCTCCTGATGTAAGGGGGGATTGCTTATGTGAAGGGAAGTCTCCAGACATAAGGGGGTGACTCTTGATACAAAGGGGGACTATGATGTGAAAGGGGGACACTTGATTTAAAGGTCGGTTCTTGATGTAAGGGGGTTGACTCCTGATTTAAAGGAGGAACTCTGATGTGAAAGATGGGAAGCTTTGACTTGAAGGAGGGGGCTTCTGATGTGAAAATGGGGACTCTAATGTGTTCATCATATGAACAGGGGACTCTAATGTGAATGGAGGGACTCCTGATATTAAGGAGGCTACTAATTTAAAGGGGGGGACACCTGATGTGACAGGTCTTCTAATGTGAAGAAAGGGACAAATGGTATGAAAGAGGGACTTTGATGTGAAGGGGAGGGGGGTCACCTTATGTGAAAGGAGGGACTTCTAATGGGAAAGTGGGACTCTAATATAAAGCCTGTTATAGACCGTTGCCATGAAGTCTGTAACTCCTAAATAATCAAAGCATTGTTTAGATGTGGATTCCATGTACTCCACCTAGGCTGGTTTAAGTGCTAAGTTGTTTAGCATGGTAACGATTTCCTTGTCAGCTAAAGTAGTTGCTAGAGGGAGATTAGCTATGAGTCGGTGTACAGTATATAACATACGTAGGCTTCAAATCTATTTAACCATGCTCCTTTAAGCCACCTCAGTATTCAGTGCATTTTAGCCCAGGGCCATCTTACCGAATGGGCGTGCTGGGCAGTTGCCCGGGGGCCCCACTTGCTCAGGGGGCCCCACCTGCCCAGTTACCCAGCCCCAGCCAAGAATTAGTCCCAATTCCTGTGTGCATCCATCCACCAAATTTAGCAGGTGGAAAGCGCCTGTCGGCCCTGCGCTGCTGTCAGGCCACTTGGGCCGTGGAGGGGAAGCCCACAACTGCAGGACAGGCCTCCACGTGAACGGGCACACACAGGACAGTTGAGTCGGACTCCCGTCCGTGTGTGTGTTCACCGGACCCAGCCGCCCAACTTGGAAGCTGTCATTAGCCTGGCACTGCTGTACCAATAAATATCACCTTATCGATAATTTTCATTTTTATTCTTGTGGGTGATTGTGTAGGTGGGGCCTCAGTGCACTGCATTGCCCAGGGGCCTATAATGCTCTTAAGATGGCACTGTTTTAGCCATGCCTATTTTTTGCCAGGGTGCACAACACATCTTCTCTATCCCTTGGTGTCCTTCATTCTCAAGTTCCAAAGTTGGGAGGTATGCAAGGGAGGCTTTTAGAGGTGCATAGTAAGCCTAAAAAATATGAAATGCACATACAATCTTATGCAAAGTCTGTTACTAAAATGAAGGTTCTGGTGACAGGGTCTCTTTGAAGGTGTAGAAAAGTCCTCATGGGCATACTTGTTCAGGTGATAACGTTTCGAAGCCATAGTGCCAATGCGACAACCAGATGACTAATACTTTCAGAATGGTACAGCAATGACAGTGTTTTCCTTTCAACTCTCTCCCTTTCAGGATTCCTGTTGGAGATAATTTCAAAGTCCACTGCTAGGTTCATTGACACAGCGTGAGTTGACTTTTTTTTTTTTTTATTATTTTCTTCCCATGATGACACTTTCTGTTCCACAGTGGAAAAGTTTTGAGGAAAACAACGATTCTAATGCCCCATACACACGTGCAGATTATCTGAAGACTTTTGTCTGCAGACTTACCTTTTCTATGTAGTGCAAGGGCCTGCCGGATTGCATACAAATTGAAAGTGTTTAGGTTTGACCTCATATTATATGGTTTTGGTAAGTCTGCAGACAAAAGTCTTCAGATAATCTGCACGTGTGTACGGGGCATTAGGCAAGTGGTTGCTGAACTGCCTTGTCCTGGGCTGTTGCCCAATTAAAATTAGAATAGACCTCCAGCAAATGTTTAAAGTTGTCATGCAAAAAATGAGTTCTAATGCCCCGTACACACGTGCAGATTATCTGAAGACTTTTGTCTTCAGATTTACCTTTTCTATGTAGTACAAGGGCCTGGCGGATTGCATACAAATTGAAAGTGTTTAGGTTTTGACCTCATATTATATGGTTTTGGTAAATCTACGGACAAATGTCTTCAGATAATCTGCACGTGTGTACGGGGCATAAGGCTCTATTCACACCTGAGCGTACTGGAATCATGGGCGGAATCGGGGCGATTCTGACCTCGATTCCAGAATCGTGGCAAAACACGAGCAGCGCTTGTGCTGCCATTATTTCCTAATGGCACCCCAAACACGGGGAGATTTTGCCACAATTGTCAAGCAACGAAATGTGCCAAAATCCCAGCAAAAATAGCACTGCCAATTGCTCCTGGCTCTGTGCCAAGATTTAGTACATGAGCTTCTTTAACCACTTAAGCCCCGGAGGATTTTCCTGCTCAAAGACCAGGGCCTATTTTGCGATTCGGCACTGCGTGACTTTAACAGACAATTGCGCGGTCTTGCGACGCTGTACCCAAACAAAATTGACGTCCTTTTTTTCCCACAAACAGAGCTTTCTTTTGGTGGTATTTGATCACCTGTGCGATTTTTATTTTTTGCGCTATAAACAAAAAGAGAGAGACAATTTTGAAAAAATAACAATATTTTTCAAATTTTTTTATATAAAATTCCCCCCCAAAAAAATGTAATCTAAATTTTTTAACATTTTAGGCCAATTTGTTTTCTGCTACATATTTTTGGTAAAAAAAATCGCAATAAGCGTATTTTGATTGGTTTGCGCAAAAGTTATTGCGTGTACTAACTAAGGGAAAGATTTATGTCATTTTTATTGTTTTTTTTTTTAACTAGTAATGGCGGCGACCTGCGATTTTTTTTGTGGGACTGCGACATTGCGGCGGACAGATCGGACCCCTGACTGACATTTTTGACACTTTTGGGGGTACCAGTGACATTACTACAGTAATCAGTGCTACACATATGCACTGTTACTGTAAAAACTACACTGGCAGGGAAGGGGTTAACTTTATTAGGGATCAAGGGGTTAAGTGTGTCCCTAGGGGCGTGATTCTAACTGTAAAGGGGCGTGGCTTGTGATGTAACCACAGAGACATACGATCCTACATAGCAGGACTGTATGCTCTCTGCTGCAGTTACACCAGGGAGAATGACAGGCGGCTTTGTTTACATCAGTCGCCTGCCTTTCTCCCTCTCCAGCGGGAGATCGCGAGTGACGGGTGGACACTCGGAGCCGCCAGTCACTCGCACGGGGATGTCCCTGAACGAGCAGGAGCGCCCGTTCGGGGGCGTGCACTCGCCCCCTGCAGGCTCCTGGGATAGCGATGTAGTACTATGTCGCTTTGCCCAGGAGGGGCTGACTGCCGCAGTAAATATACCGTGGGCGGTCGGCAAGCGGTTAAAGCATTTTTGGAGTATTTTAAAATGAATGATGCTGCTCCGAAAACGCACTACAAAAAGTAGAAAACCTAAGAAAAACGTGGTGCAGCAGCTGTGTTTGCACTATGCCCAGGTGTGAACGGAGCCCTATTGTAGATTCCTATACTGTGTACACAGGTGGCCTTTTTATTTATCGACTTGGTTGTAAAGTCAGAATGTTTTTTATCTCCATGCATTTAGATAAAAAACTTTATGTGTGCAGCAGCCCCCCTCAGGCCCCCTAATACTTACCTGAGCCCCATCTAGATCCAGCAAAGTTGTGAGAGAGGCTCGGCTGTCTGTGACTCCCATCCTCATTGGCTGAGACAGCAGCGTGGGGCCATTGGCTCACACTGCTGTCAACCAAAGTCAGGGAGCTGCAGCGCGGCTTGGGTGCCCCCATAGCAAGCCGCTTGCTGTGGGGGCACTAAACAGGAGGGAAGAGCCAGGAACACTGAAGAGGGACACGAAAAGAGGAGTATCTGGGCTGCTCTGTGGAAAACCATTACATAGAGCAGGTAAGTATAACATGTTTGTTATTTTTATTGAAAAATACAACTAGACTGTAGTATCACTTTAACCTTTTTTTATTTTATTCAAAAGCTGGTGCTGCACTTCCTCCAACTTCTGAATGGGAAGCATGCACACACTTACTCCCAGATGCACTGACCTCTGGGACAACAAGCCCCAGGAGACCTGTGTATTCCAATGTGCTTGCTCTAAGTCTTTTCTTTGACTTTCTGCTTTTTTTTTTAATACTATTACCGTGATTTAAAATAAAAAAAATTGCACGTTGCAGTGGTCCCATAGAGAGCCAGCATGAAGAAGGAAACACCACAGAAATAGATGTTAGGGGGTACAAAAAAAAGAGTAACATTTTGGAATGGTGCCGAGACTGATGGGAAGCGGCTGACAGCAGGAGGCAGCAAGTCTAATGTCAGGTGATGTGACTGCACTGTGAGTGACACTAATATCTGGTCCCCAGAATCCTTACTGTGCTTACTTAATGGACATCAGCATTATGGTAATCACACAGCACAGCAGGTGGCTTTGATAACTTACCGTGCCTTGAAAAAGTATTCATACCCCTTGAAAATTTCCAAATTTTGTCATGTTACAACCAAAAACATAAAGCATTTTATTTGGATTTTATGTGTAGCACTGCCCTCTTGAGGACTGCTGAATTCTTCACCTCTTTGGGTCCCTCTGGGATACCGTTAGCAACTGCAGGCACAAACTTAACTCTTTACTTTCCAGCTCAGTCAATGAACAATCTAGGGGTTTTAGTTGTTTTTGTTGTTTTATTATAAATAGGGATGGGAGAAGGGAAGAGTGGAATATTCCAGAATTGAACTATTTACAGTCGATGAGGACTCCTATCTGAAGGTGCAGCCAGGCTACGAATTTCACCTTGCCACTAGATGAATTGTAAATACTGAGTTTCTGAACAAAAGACTTGTTTGCACACTATCTTCGGAGTACTCGCCTAGCACCCCCTTTCCCTCCACCAACTGACACCTGTCCTCTAAATACTCTACTCCGGGGTGGCCCCCTTCTTGGTCAGGCCCTTAGACACTATCCCCTGTACTCATGATACTGTTTTTCCAGGTTCTCCAGTGTCTCAACCCCTCTAGTCAGCTCTCCTGGACCTCTGGGTTCAGCTCCTTCCTTATGGCTCACCAGGTCAACTGCCTGTGACCATACACTAACTGCTGCAGAAGAGGAGGCAGCCACTACCCTCCTTCCGGGACTCTGCTCACCAGCCAAAGACCCCGAGCACATGTGCTTCTGGCTTTTATACCATACCTCACAATGCACCAAGACAACAGTCTGTGCCAATCACTGGGGCTGTACCAAAGCCTGTGTGTCCATTGGTCAGGTTTCCTTCACTGTCGTACATGCCTCTCTATTGGACCAGTGGGGACACTCCCAAGACCAAATTAATCACACACTGAGCACGCACCATGACCTAATTCACAGATCCTGCTCCCTGTTAATGCACCCCCGCCAAACAAAAATCTGTTTTGGACTAAATACAGTATATACATTGCATAAATTGATGGATGGCCTCCTAGCCAGACCCGAAAAAAATCCAGAACAAGCCTGCAAAGGAAATGTGAATTAGGCATGTATTAGGGCATAACTATCTGCACCAGTGAGAGCATCTTCCCCTAAGAGACGACTTTCTCAGCACATAGTCTCCATTCTGCACATTCACATAGAGGTCACTTCTGGCACACTTGACTCGGCGTTCAACTGTTACTACAGGGACAACCCAGGAAACAACCAAACCCAATCAAGCTAACTATCTACCTCACTTCATACATTACTTTTTCGATGACTTAATAGCGGGCGCAGTCCCTTTCCCACTACAGTCAGTCTCACAGTTCAGAGAGAAGACATGCGGAGTCCACCTGACTGGTGCTTACAGTGTCCTTCCCACCTGTAGCACTGTGGTTTGCTGGAGCCTGAGCAAGCTTGTCCAACCTGTGAGTGTTATAGGTCTCTTCAAGGGGCCTTTCACATCTTGGCATCCCCTTTCTCCAAAGAGACTTCAAGCCACTACCTGTTTTCCCGAGGTAGTTGGCCCATTGGCCCAACAGGATCTTTGCAAAGTATCCTTTAAGAAAAGTATCTTTGTGAAAGGATCCTCTTTTTCCATGTCCATTTCCATGTCCCTTAAACTCTAAGGTAGTGAATGGTCCTGGCCCGATGGCCCAAAGGATCCCCAAGGAATGTTCAACAAGAACAACTTCTGTTAGCAGCTGAAGAACTGCGCAAGTATTTTGAACAAAGAGTCTTTTTTTTTTTTTTTTTTTTTTTAAAGTTAGAGGGTCGGCCCTCATTTGGTGATACTACCCAGTGGTAGCAGTTCCACTGATTCCCCAATCCCTATTGCAAGGATAGAAGGGGAAGGAGTATTGGGGATAGGGCTTTGGCCCTAACAGCAAACTTGAAACTTGAACTTTAACTTCGGGCTCTCCAGCCCCTCTACTTCAGGCTAGCCAGCTTTAACACACAACTCTGCAAATGATCTCATCCTGCATCCTCAGCAATAGTAGTCAGGATGTGGAACTCAAACGACTTTCCCTCCTGAGTCTTTGAATAATTCTAAGGGAGTTTGGGACTTTAAATGAAAACGCAGGTGCAATCTGGGGAAATTAATAAAAATGTATCCAGATATGTATATGCTGGTAAAAATGTGTATAAGATCATAGCATAATAAACCATAATGTTTTATAGATAAACAATATTTATTCACATAGAAGATGTATAGTAAATAGTACAGTAATATTGGTAAACATGATCAAGACCACTGATACCACAAAATACATACTAAATGACATGATTGACACAGAGTAACATGATTGCACATATAAAATGACCCATATAGCTCTCAGTAATACAACGAGGAGGGACATAATAAAAAATTAATTCATAAATACATAATAAACAGTAAATATTGGTAACGAATTCATATAAATAGGTTGTATGATGATATCATGTAGCATCTAAAGTAGCTCTACGCGTTTCGTGAATAAGTTCACTCATCAGGAGCAGATGCGAATTATGTAGATGTATAATCTATAACAAGATAAGAGCTCGTTGAATAAATATGCCAGTAGTACAGTGAAGAGCAA